>NC_091695.1:23405000-24655000 GCF_041296265.1 Equus caballus
TTGGACCAACTGAGGAATCAAAGCCATGAGGAAACACTGAAGCTTCACCTGGAAAAGGCCCAAGATATTCTCCAGAACATGAAATACTGGTAGGCAGGCCAGATTCAAAAAGACAGAAGGGGATGGCCCGAAATCCATAGTTAATGTCAGACGCAGCCTGCTTAGGAGCTCAGGGGTGTGCCCAGGAAGTTCAAGATGAAAATCTTGCCTCTAACTTTGGAGAAGGTTGTGGTCTTTGCTGCTCTGCTCTCAGCCAACTCAGAAGGTTCCAGAGAGAATTTTGATCTGAATAGCTTATGGAGGGAGGTTTCAAGGCCGTGTAATTTAAGCAAGTGAAGTTGGAGTGATGGCTGTAACTCAAGAGAACAGGGCTCCTGGAGTGGTGAGAGTCAGTAGGACAGATGGCAGAGGTTGTGGGGGAGGGTGTAGATGCACCAACCATGCACTCCTCAGGTGCTTGAGATGCCAGATGTCTGGGAAGTAGCTGCCACCACAGCCTTTACCACCACAGTCACCACCAGTGTCATATCCCCAACCACCAAGAACACCACTGCAGTGGGCTGGACAGGGAGGTAAAAAGTAGGTTTCAAGGTCACCACTGTGGTCTCAAATTTGGACCTGGGCATGTTGGGATTGGGTTTGACAGGAGTGGTGGGGCAAGAGGAATTACCCTGAGGCAGGGTTGTGACGATTTCCGAGTTCCTCTCCAAGTGTGATTTGTGGCATTCATCCATCTGTTGAGCTGAGGTGGGCCCCTGCCCCAGAGGTGGCCAGATGCAGCCCAGTCCATGTGCCACAACACAGGGGGATCCCACCCTTCCCAGTGCATCCCAGGAGACTGGGGGACACCACACCTGCTGATGGTATTCCTGCACCCACTGCCACCAAGGCTATCATCCCTCAGGAGCCTGGCTGGGACCAGAAGGGGCCTGAACATGGAGGGGCTAAGATGCAGGTCCAGGACACCAGCTGTGCAGTGGCCTCCTACTCCAACCAGGCTGAGGACAACTGCCAGGGAACTTTCAGGTCTCAGGGCCCTCTCCCCTGTCCTAGACCACCAACAGAGTCTCAGAGTGGGGAGCCTGGATGGCCAGCCTCCTTCAGACAAATCAGGCCTCCCTGTGGATGCACCTCTCCCTGTGCTATGCAGTGGTGCACCCAGGGAGGTGGCCAAGGGAGGACCGGCCTCCCCCTATAGTTCTGGGTTTCATCCAAGAGTAGAACTCTGGGCAGCAGGAGGGCATGGCTTTCCTGACTCCAGAGTGGAGAGCAGTGGCCACCCATGAAAGGGCAGGCCCACTGGTTTCTCCACTCTTTCTGCAGGGGGCATGGCACACCTAGTGTAGCTTCATTCCTTTGTCTAGCCATTCTCAGCCCCATTGACTTGTCAAAGCCTTTTTTGCCACCAGGGGTTGAAAAGTTCCTTCCTGATGTGAGGCCTTGTTTTGTTGAACAATAAAGGAGATCTTGGATGACCAGTGTGCAGACTTGCCCTGGACCCTTGTCCCTGATGGGCAAAGAGGGGCAGAAAGTCACTTCCAAAGAAGAGTAGCGTGACCTAAGCAGAAGGGGAGAAGTTGGTGTGAGACACAGCTGTAGGAGCTGTGAACCTCTGTTTGCCTGCAGCTGTACCTGGGTCACTGTCAGTGGGTTCCCCTACACTTTCAGCACCATGAGGACCTGTGCTTCAGCAAGCCTGAGGGCCTTTCTGAGTCCAGAGTCACTGTTGCTGTGCATGCATAGATAAAAAGAAGGGTTGTACTCCATGGAGCAGGGCTTCCAGAGTGTGAACAGTCAATAGGAGCCATGGGATTTGTCAGTCAGTTGGGGAGGGGTGGGTTCACCCACCATCCTCTCCGCATTTCCCTGAGATCCCAGATATGTTGAGAGTAAACTGAGGTTTCTGTGAGGTCAGCAGAGTTCTCACTGTGTCGTAGGGGGTCTTGGTGAGGTAATGGTTAGTCTCTGTGATGTCAGTGGATGCCTTGGCGAGGTCAGAGGGGGGTCTCTGGAATGGCACCACAGTTCTCTGGGAGGTCACAGGAGTTCTTTGTGTGGTCAGGGAGTTCTCTGTATGGCATGGCGTTCTTTGTGAAGTCTGGAGACGTTACTCTGAGGGCAGAGGCGGCCACTGTGAGGTCAGTGAATGTTTCTGGGTGATCAAAGAAGTGTCTGTGTGGGCATAGGAGGTCTCGGTGTGGTCAATGGGAGTCTGATGTCAAGGGATGTCTCTGTGAGGTCAGGTGAGGTCTCTGTGAGTTCAGAGAGGGTCTCTGTGAAATCAGGGGAGGTCTCTGTGAGATCAATGTGTCTTTTAGGTCAGGAGAGTTCTCTGTGTGTTCAGAGAGGGTCTCAGTCAGGTCAGATGGGGCCTCTATGAGGTCATGACCAAAACCAAAGTGGGTTCCCTCCTTGTGAGTTGAGTTAGCAGGAGCATTCTTAAGGAGACCCCAAGCTGTTTGTTTGGGGACCTAAATCTTCCCTCATTGGTTTCTCATCCAGCCCTTGACTACTGAGGAACACTGGTAACCCTGTGTTATGGCTTCCCTTACTTCATCAGGGGAATACACTGGTGTAAATTCAAGAAGGGTAGCGTGGGATTTAATGGTAACTGAAGAAGCTCTCCTGATATAGCAGCATTTTCTACAGCTGCAGCTGCCAAATTATTTGCTTTTATGGCCTTTAATTCCCTACCTTGATGGTCTTTACAATGGACTCCAGCTACTTCCTTAGTGCTGTACCTTTTCTATCAGTTTAAGGATCTCTGACCCATGTTTAATATCCATGGTTCACTCTGGAGAGCTCTGTGGCCAGCAATCACTGCTGGGCAAACATGGCTAATAGGTCCATTGGAAGCAAAGAGCAGGCTAGCTGGGGTTAAGGTATGACAGAGTTTTAAAGAAATCTGAGGGGAATCTAGCAGCATGGCTTGACATTGCAATATTCTATTCTGGGGTAGCCAGAGATGACCTTTAGTCTCTAGTAGGCTAGAGACTTAATGGTGGGGGGTCCACACCATCCTAGGTTGGCCCATAGTCTGTTGTTCTGCTTTCTGAACAACAGGCAGGTGGCAGCTACAGGTCTCAAGCATGGTGGCCATCCTTTCACCACGGTGTCTAGCTTACCCCATTCAAAGGGGTCCATTTCTGGCCCCTGTCCTTTGTCAGAGAGGCTTAGCTGTGAATCCAATGTTAGGGATCCAAAGATGGCAAAAACCCAGCCATCCCCTTTAGACACCTTATATCCCTTACTGGCTAAGAAGTTGAACATACTTAACTCAATTCTGACCCTATCTATCTACTTGGAGATAAAATCAGATTGCACAGGATTACCCTTCTCCCCACCCCCATTTTAGATGCCAATTGCAAGTTCGGGTTGTCACCTGTGCTCCTGACCAACCGGCTCTAAGATCGCAAGTTCCCACAACCCCCTCCTCAGATTTGAGTGCTTTGACAGAGTGGCTCACAGAACTCAGGAAAACCTTTCACTTATTAACAGCCAGAGGGAAGAGATACATAGAGCAAGACATGTGGGCAAGGGCCAAGGAGCTCCCAGAGCCTCTCTGGGCTTGCCACTCTCCCCGAACCTCCATGTGTTCGCTAACGCGGCAGCTGTCCGAACACCATTCTTTTGGGGTTTAACGGAGACGTCATCACCTAGGCATAGTCGATTGGATCATTGGCTGTTGGCAATGGAATGCGATCTTCAGCCCCTCTCCCCCCTCCTCCTCTTGCTCACCCCCCCAGCGGTGGGGAGGGGGCGGGGATGGGCCTGAAACTTCCAACCCCCAAATCACACAATTGGTTTCCCTGGCGACCAGCCCCCGCCCTTAGGGCCTCTCCAATACTCACCTTGTTAGCACCAATTCAGGTGGCGTTGAGAGGGGCTTGCTAGGAAAAACACAAGACAAATCATTTCACCTTTATTGCTCTGGACTTATTTCAGGAACTGAGGTCTAAAATAATTATTATAACAAAAGATGCCCCATATGGCTGTCATATGGGAAATTACAGGAGTTTTAGGAGCTCTGTGCCAGAAACATAGTGACGCTATTTACTGTTATATAACTCCAGGAGTGCACAGCATTGACAGCACTAAGCTCTTGAACAAATCTATATGCCCCTGCTCTGAAAAATTACTGATTATGGGAAAGATTCTCTTTATGGCTTCTGGCTTCAAGGGGTACATGTTTTACCTGGGGCCAGAGACCTACCTGTTTCCATTTTACGTTTCCTGGTGTGGCACCAGCTGCTCACACCACCTGTCCTTGTGCCCATAATTCCGAGTCAGCTCAGCTTAAGACGTCTAGGGGAGTCTCTTCCTTCTCAGGTGCTGCTGTATCCTGTAAGAGGGCCATCAGCTCACTTCCCCCCACTTTTTGGCACTTGATCTTGATTTTCCCTTGTTCCCAGCCTGTGGAGGCCCCTAACTTAGGTAGCATGTCCCTCCGTAGAAGGGGAGTGGAACGGGGCACTCTGGTCCACACAGTGAGGAATCCTTCAGCAGTTCTGATCTTGTTTCACAGGTCCAGAGCTCCAGAAGCCTTTGAGCCTCTCTGTTTCCCGAGACCTCTTTCAGTTCACACTTTCCTTCAGAAAGGTTTCCCTTTGGGCCATTCAACACCTAGAGCATGGCTCCACTTTGGAGCAAAGATTCGACCAGCTCTCCTCCTCCTGCCAAGGTCACCTGGGCCTCCTGGGGCCAGGCAGGGAGCCCCACAGCCACATCACATCTCATCTGTAGTCAAGAGAATCTGCCACAGCTTGTTCTTGTTTGATCCCTTCCCTTTCTGGGGATGGTTTGAGTAATCCTGCCCCAAATGCCCTTCCCATTTGCATACACACATTGATTAGCCCCCAACTATGTTGGCAGCTTTCTGGTCCCTCATTAGGGGCCAAGGTATCACCCATAAGGTATTATTTCTTTTCATCAGTTTACCTTGTGTAGACTAGAAGACCCCAGCTAGCAGGTTGGCTTGCTTTTTCATCATCTTCTCTACCTTTTGATATCAAACCTGAAGTGGATTTGCTCACCCATTTTACATCAAGCCAATCTCTGACAGTAATGTTATGGAAGAAAGTAGGAATTTATTACTGCAAAGCGTTGAGCAAGAAGAATGGGTAGCTAGTGCTGAAATCCCAAACTCTGTGAAAAGCTACATGCAAGGTTTTTATTTGGGCTTAGGTAGGGGAGGCGGAACATGTAGACTTGCTGGCTGACATTTTCCCACCAGCCTGTGTTTGGCCTTGGCTGCTTGCAGGGAGAGGGGAATGGTAAGACAGGATGATTGCAGGTAGTCATCTTTGGCTGTCTTGCCTTCATGATGGATGGTGGATTCTGGTGTCAGGGACCTGAGGATTTGAGGTCTTGGAAGCCTTGCTGTAGTTTTCTAGACAACTCTTTCCCTGTGGTAGACTTCAAAGATGCAGGATTAGCTAAAACTTTAATGTAAGCCCAGTGCCAGGCCAGTTGGGCTTTAACAACTTGTAACTTTTATTTGGTTGTAAAGCTCAGGGAGGCAAATGTTAAAGAGGCAGATATTTATATATGAGTGTAACTAAAGCAGGGAATGGAGATGAATGTTTCTGTATTTAACCCCATATATACTGAGTTCAATGTAGGGGAACTGATATCGGGGCTGATATTAACTAAGAGCCAGTAACACTTTTCATCCTCATCTTCATCCAGGTTATTGAGCACCCTAAATGTAGCCTCTACTAGTTGTGCAGAATTAGTATCAGGACCCATAGCCAAGTTTTGGAGTTTCCTATGGATGGCTGGAGCACTTTGAGATGTGAAATATGTATTAAGGACCACTGTACTGCAGTGGGCCTTGGGGTCCCAATTTGTGTATCCTCTGAGGCAGTCCCACATCCTCTGAAAATAAGCAGAGGGGTTTTCCTCTGCGCCCTGTTGGACCTCTCAATTTAGACCAGTTAATGGGTGGCTGACATATTATTCTCATGGCTTTTGAAAGCAGACCCTGAAAATATCCTAGCTTTTCTTGATCATTGGGATCATTGAGATTCCACCCAGTGTCAGTCCCTCCATCCTTTAGTGTGTGCCTTCCAATTGTACAAGACAGAGGTGGAAAAGGGGATGTGCGTATTAATAAGTCTCCCCTCACCATACAGGTAACTGTCTTAGAGGATATATCCCAGGTTTGTAACTGGTTCCTAATCTAGTTGTCCTATCTGGAACAGGAGGATGAAGAGTCTTTGGTTGTTGGAGAGTCCATTTCCCTATAGAGGTGACAAGAGATTTTCACATATTGAGGTATGCAGGGTAACTAATCGAGCTCAAAACTAATTCAGCTTGTACTAAAATGCCTGACTTATGGCCTATCAAACATACATTGTTCATCTGCTTAACCAATAAATACATTCTTTAATGTACTCTCTTAAGAAAAGAATGCATACTTCCCCTCCTAGCCCTATTGGTAACGCCCAGGTAAGTATACCGGAAGGTGTACTTGGATAACCAAAGTGTAGCTTAAACAAAGCATCCAGCTTACACCTAGAAGATTTACCTATTGGTAAAACCCATATTAGTCCCTTTCTAGGCATCAGGGTCCTGTTGACCTCCTAATTTGCAACTGAATACCTCTGAAAATGTATCCTGGGTGTGTTTAACTTATCTTCTTTGTTCTAAATACATATAAGACTGTACGAAAACCCATGCTTCTCCGGAACACCTTCTAAGGCCTTCCTGGGTTATAATCCTCACTCTGGCTCATAATACACTCACCCCAATTTTGATTTATATGTTGGTTTTGGATTATTTGCATCCACAGAGGGATTGCTGGGGGCAGGCAGATATTAAGGTGTTTAGCCCTGTTACAGCCTCTGGCCCAATTTGGAGGAACAGGCCCTCCTTGTCAGAAAGATAAGTCTTAAATTCAAACTTTAACCCTTTTAGACATAGTTCCATGAAGCACTGAACATAAGGGATTTCTTCCCATTTCTTGGTTCTTTTGCAAAATAGATCTAATTGTAGTATGTTGTTAACATGTAGGGTCTCATTTCTGGCCACCTTTCCCCATCTTCCAGTGAATATTGCCACGTGGCTGTGTTACATAAAAGCATCACCTGCTCTCAACACAATGAGGAATACCTGAAGGCCTTCCAATTCTGGAGGATGCAGCCCAATGGGCTTTCCTCTGGGATGGAGCTTGCTCCCCCCATATTCTAGCGTCTTTTCTTATGATCTGTTTCCAATCTCCCAGGAGCAGCTTGTAATGATTAGTGGTGATGCAGATGCCACAAGGCTGTGTCCAGAGAAGGTTTAGCACCTTAATCACCTGAAACTAGACCCAGGCCCAGTAACTAAATCCTTAAAAGGAAAATAAAACTCGTGGATGCTGGGTTTCACCCAGGGGTCACTGATAGGTAGGGCAACGAAAGAAAAGTAGACCTAGGAGTCCAGAAAAGCCAGATTGTGGAAAAACAAGATTGATGTCAAGCATCCTCAACAAAAACAAATGACCAAAAAACCAGACTCACCAACTCCATAGGGGGCTTGACCACATCTAAGGGAACCCCTCTCCAATCACAGGCACAACACAAAGACAGATTCAGTGACTTCGTGGGGGGCCTCAAAGCCCCTCATCTTCATTCTAGAGGAGATTAATTCTCCAGAGGGGACTGGAACCCCTGACTGGTGATGAAAGTAATCCATAACCAATATATAAATGAAAATTTGGCAGAGTTTATTCTGAGCTGAAATCTGAGCACCATGGCCCAGGGCCCTTCTTCCCAAAGGAAGAAAGAGCACCAAAGAAGTGAGGTGTACAGAGTGGTTATATACCCCCAAACAGGATGTTTCACATATGATTGAAATGTCCCTCCCACAATAGTCACATGATTGCCCTGTCGGCACAGCACTTGATGGACACAGCAGGTAGTGGGTCTGCTATCTCCGTGGGAGTAGCAGGAGGCAATTCTATTGTCTCTAGCTGAGTGGTCACAGGTGAGCACAGCAATCAGTTCCTAGCCTAAGGAAAGATACTTAATCCTTAAGGAAATACCAAAGTTCTGAGGGGGAGGGAAGTTGCACCTTTATCTCAAGGGCCTTTGTTCTTTCCATAGGGAATATCTAAAGCAGATATACAATGCCTGCTCAATGGCCTCGGTCAAGCCCTTTTGGAAAGACAAGGTCAGGCCGAATTAGGTTTACATCAAATGGCTTCCTCATATACTCCAATATATGCTATTGCTTGCCATTTTTATTTGTCACTAGTCAACAGGGATTGCTCCCATTTCACCAGAGCCAAGCATTGGCTCTTCCTGAGTGGCCAGGTCATGCCATCCTTCCAACCAGAGGCGACTCTCACTCCCCTAAGCCAGGCTACCCCCCAGATGGGACTCAAACCCTGAAGCCAGGCTCTAATAGTCAGACTTTGTGAGGCAACTTAAATAAATAAATTTTATAGCTGTGCCATGGGGTTTGTGCCCCTCTCCTCCACTGAGAGGTCCACCGAGCAAAGTGCTCAGTGCATCTGCTGCTGGGTTTCCCGAGGGAGCAGCAACATCAAGCTGGCAGCATGAGCACCGCAGAGGCAAGCCCCACAGTAGGTGCCAATTTGTTACTGAAACCAAAGTGGGTTCCCTCCTGATGAGTTAAATCAGACTCTCCACCAGAAGTAGTTGTCTCACAAAGTAAGCTATATTTGCTGCAAATAGGAGACCATGAGGAATAATTTCCAGGGTCATGGTGTCACCAAAGGGAAGCAGGGTCATTTAATTCCGATGAGGAATGAATATTCAAAAGGGAAAGGTGAGTATCCTCTTTCAGACTCAGTTGGAAAACATGCTTCCGCTTACACTGCAGCTGATGGTAATAAGGCCTAAGCTCCTCCTAGCATTAAAAATAAGGCAAAGGTCACAGCTTTAGCTCTTGTGGTGAGGCTTGGTCTGGTTTCAGGTGGTTGCTGATGGCATCTCCTTAACATAACAAAAGGAAAAAAATTGGAAAAAGAGTTCAGGGCAACTAGTCAGTGATAAGGGCAGGTCTCTGTCAGTTCAGACAAGGTATCTGTGAATTCAGGGGAGGGCTCTGTGAGATGAGAGGGCATCTTGTAAGGTCAGGGGAGGACTCTGTGAGGTCAGAGGGGTAGCCTCTGATATCATGGGATGTCCATGTGGCCAGGGAAGTTCTCTGTTAGGTCAGGGGAGGTCTCTGTGAGGTCAGAGGGGGTCTCTGTGAGGTGAGTGTCTCTATTAGATCTCTGTGAGGTCAGAGAGAGTATCTGTGAGGTCAGGGTGGTCTCTGTGAGGACAGATGTTGTCTTTGTGTGATCATGGGCAGTCTCATGTCAGGGGAAGTATTTGTGTGGTCTTGCAGGTCTCTGAGTTTAGGGTCATCTCTGTGAGGTCAGAGTTCTCTGTGTCTTCAGGGGAGGTCTCTGTGAGGTCAGAGAGGTATCTGAGATCAGGGGAGTTCTCTGAGTTTAAGGGAGGCCTCTGTGAGGTGATGTGAGGTCTCTGAGGTCAGTGGAGGTCTGTGTGTTGTCAGAGGAGTTCTCTGTGAGGTCAGAGGAGCTATCTATGACATAAGGGGAGGTTTCTGTGAGGTCAGGGGAGGTCTCTGTGATGTAAGGGGAGATCCCTGTGAGGTCAGCGATGTCTCTTGATGTTAGCTGTGCCTTCTGTGAGGTCCGTGATTACACTGTGGGGTCAGAGGTGGTCTCTGTGGGGTCATGGGAGTTCTCTGTGAAGTCATAGTGATGAGGGGTCAGTGAACCAAGGAGTCAAAAGAAAGATTTCTTGGACTCTCAAGGTCTAGCAGTAGTGCTCTTTTATTTAGAGAATAGTATGGAATGGCATGGGGACAGGACCCATGGCAGTCAAAGCTGCTGCATGGGGACAGGACCCATGGGCAGTCAGAGCTGCTGCATGGGGACAGGGCCCATGGGCAGGAAGAGCTGCTGCTGCAAACATGGGTTGAGGGTAGGGCTAAATTTAAGGCATAGGTATGTGAGTTATCTCTTTATAAGACAAAGGAAAGAATATGTAAAAAGAGTTGTTAAAATGGTATCAGTGATGGTAGGGTCTGGTTATTGGGTGGTCCTATAACTTTTAGATAAGAATCAAACTGGATTAAGTAAATGGCAGAAGCCACCACTTAAATATTATCTTCAGCTAAAGACAAAGGTGGATGTTGTGGGGGGGGGGGGTGAGTTACATGAGGTTACCAGACGGTAAACAACTTAAGTCCTTGCCATCCCCATTAAGAGTTTCTAGAGATAAAGCCATCCCACCTTCCTCCTGGTGCAGAGAGGGAGACACCCCCTACAGATGGAGACTTCCTTCACAAATGCAAATGTCTCATCAAAGGGCAAGCGAATTCCACTCCTCAGAGCCTCCTTCTCACCTGCAGTTTTTGACAGTAAGCAGCCTAAAATCCTCATCAGTAAGAGGTCTCTGTGTTTCAGCGGGTGTCTTTGTGAGTGGAGGGGAGGCATCTGGGACATCATATTGGGTATCTGTGAAGCCAGGGGAGGTCTCAATGAGATCATAGGGGCTTTCAGTGAGTTCAAAGGAGGTCTCTTTGTGGTTAGAGGGTGTGTCTGTGAAGTCAAGTAAAATCTCTGTGAGGTAGGAGAGGTCTCTGTGAAGTCAGGGATGTCTCTCTGAACTAAGGGACATCTCTGTGATGTCAGAGGGGCGGTCTCTGGGGTCAGGGGAGGTCTGTGAGGACAGGGAAATACCTGTGATGTTGGGCAAGGTCTCTGTGAGAGAGGTGAGGCCTATCTGATGTCCAGGGGGGTTTCTGTGAGATCAGGGAATGTCTCAGATGGCAGAGACGTCTCTGTGAGGTCAGGAGAGGCCTCTGTGATTTCAAGGTGGTCTCTGTGAGGTCAGAGGTCTCTGTGAGATTCGATCTTGTCACTGTGAGGTCAGAGAGCATTTTGTGATGTCAGGGGATGTTTCTGTGAAGTCAGACGAGGTTCTGTGTGGTAAGGTCAGCCATCTGTGAAGTCATGGGAGGTCTCTGAGGTCAAGGAGATCTGTGAGTTCAGGCAGGTCTCTGAGTTCAGGATAGGTCTATGTGATGTCAGGGCAGTTCTCTTTGAGGTAAAAGTGGGTCTCTATAGGTCATAGAAGGTCTCTGTGAGGTCTGAGGGTGTCTTTCTGAGGTTGGGGAGGTCCTCAAGGACAGGGAGGTATCTGTGATGTCAGGCAAGGTCTCTGTGAGAGAGAGGATGTCTATCCAAGATCAGGGGAGGTTTCTGTGAGATCAGGGAGGTCTCTGAGATCTGGGAATGTCTCAGAGGGCAGGGAGGTCTCTGTGTGTTCAGAGCAAGTATCTGTGAGGTCAGAGAGGTCTCTGTGAGGATAGACGTGGTCTCTTTGAGGTCACTAGAGGTCTCTGTGAGGTCAGAGTGGTCTCTGTGTCATCACTGGATGTCTCTGTGACCTCACAGATGTCTCTGATGTCAGGAAGGTATCTTTGAGATGAGAGAGGTCTCTTTGTGCTCACTTGATGTCTCTGGGTTCGGCAGAGGTCTCTGATGCCACTGAGCTCTCTGAGGCCAGGGAGATCTCTGAGAGTTCAGGGGAGGTATCTGTGCAGTCAGAGGAGGTCTTTTTGGTCAGGGAGTTCACTTTTAGGTCAGGGGAGGTCTCTCTGAGATCAAAAGCAGTCTATCTGAGTTCACAGGAGGTCTCTGTTACCTCAGAGGGTGTCACTGTGAGGTGATGTGAGGTCTCTGTGAGGTCTGAGGGGATCTCTATGAGGTGTGGGGCAGTCTCTGTGTGGTCAGAGCTTTTCTCAGGTCATGGGAGGTCTTTGTGAGGACACATTTGGTCTCTGTGAGGTTAGGGAGGCCTCTTGACATAAGATGGGGTCTCAGCAAGGTCATGGAGTTCTCTGTGAGATCAGGGGATGTCTCTGTGTGTCACAGGGGGTCATCATCAGGGCAGAGGAGGTATATGTAAGGTCAGAGGAGGCCTCAGTGAGGTCAGAGGGGGTCTCTGTTTAGAGAGTGTCTCTCTTTGGGGGGGTAACTATGAGGTCATAGAGGACTTTGTGATGTCAAGGATGGTCTCTGTGATTCAGATGAAGTCTCTGTGAGGTTAAGTGGGGTCTCTGAGGTCAGAGTGTGTCTTTATGAAATCAGGGGATGAGTTTGTGAGGTCAGATGACATCTCTTTGAGAACAGAGGAGGTCTCTGTTATGCCAGATGGGGTCTCTGTGAGGTCATAGGCAGTCCCTAAGATCCTGTTGATCTCTGCGAAGTCAAAGGATTTCTCTGTGAAGTCAGGGGAGGTCTCTGTGAGGTCACAGTAGGTCTCTGAGGTCAGCTGAGGTCTCTTTGATGTCAGAGGAAGTCTCTGTGATTTCAGAGGAGTTCTCTGTGTGGTCATGGGAGGTCTCTATGAGATCAGGGATGTCTCTGGGGTCAGGGAGGTCTTTGAGTTCAGGGGAGGAATCTGTGATGTTTCTGTGACATCACAAGAGTTCTCTTTGAGGTCAGAGAAGGGGTATCTGTGTTCAGAAGTGGTCTCTGAGGTCATTGACATCTCTATGATGTCAGATAGGATATCTGTGGCATTGTTGGACGTCTCTGTGAGGTAAGGGACTCTGTGAGTCCACAGCGGTCACTCCGAGGTCAGAAGTGGTCTCTGTGAGGTCAGGAGAGGTCTCTGTCTGCTCAGATGTTGTCAATTTGAGATCCCTGGAGGTATATATGAGGACAGAATTTGTCTCTGTGAGGTCACGTGAGGTGTCTGTTAGGGCTGAGCCATCTCTGTGACATCATTGGAGGTCTCTGTGACATCACAGTAGGTCTTTGTGACATCAGTAAGATATCTGTTAGGACAGAGGCGATCTCTGTGATATCAGGGGTGATCTCTGTGAGGTAAGGGAGGTCAGAGTGAGGTTACAGGGGTTCTCTGTGAGGTCATGACTGGTCTCTGCTAGGTAAGGGGAGTACTTTGTGAGGTCTGGGAGTTCTCTGTGAGGTCAGTGTAGGACTCTGTCAGGTCAGGGGTGGTCTCTGTGAGATCAGAGGGGGTCTCTATGAGGTTAGGGGAGGACTATGTGACATCAGAGTAGGTCTCTTTGAGGTCAGAGGGGGTCTCCAGTGGTTATGGGAGATCTCTGTGTGGTCCAAGTCTTCTCTGTGCCATCATGGGAGGTCTGAGGTCTGAGGGGTCTCTCTGACGTCATGGTAGTTCTCTCTGAGGTGAGAGGGTTTCTTTTTGAGATCAGAGGAGAACCAGGTGAGGTCAGACAGGGTGTTTCTGATGTCAGAGGAGGTCTCTTTGAAGTCAGAGTTTGTCTCTCTGAGGTCAGGGGAGGTCTCTGAGGACAAGGATGTCTCTGTGAGGTCAGGATACATCTCTCTGAGTTCAGAAGGCATCTCTTAGCTTAGGGGAGGTTTCTGTGAGGTCAGAAGGTCCCTCTCCCCACCACTGCTGAGACAATCAACCTGCCTTGGAAGGCAGGGCATGGCTGGTAACGACCCAGATGAATTGGTTGCTACCTCCCATGTCGGGCACATGACACACCCAGGGGCTCTCTCTCCTGCCGAGGATGATGACACCTCCCAGAAAACTTTCAGGACTCAGGGCCTTTTCCTCTGCCTTTGCTCCACTGGCACAGTCTTGCCCCAAATGAGTGGGACAGTCAGCCTCCTTTAGGCTAATAAGGCAAGCCCTAGGATGGTCTTCTCCCTCTGCCCCTCCTCTGTGGACTCAGGGAGTTCGCCAGGATGAGGGCCTTTCTTGGCAAGAAGAGTCAGGTATCTCCTAAGGGGAGTGCCACAGGTGGCAGGAATGTGGGCTTCCTCACTCCAGAGTGGAGGTTGGGGACCGCTGATGGGACAGCATGCCCTTGGGTTTCCTCTTTGTTCCCTGGGCGGCATGCCTGTGCTGCCACACTCCTTTGGCAAGCCTTTCTCAGCCTTTTGACTTGACACAGCCTTCCCTGGGGAAGAAAAGTTCATTCGTGATGAGAGGCTGCGTTTTTTTGAGCATTAAGTGAGGACGACGGTGAACCAGCTGGCACAGGGAGAGCCTTGTTGTCCTCCTGGGTCAGTTGTTTGCAAACAGGGCTGCTGGAAAACCTCTTCCAAGGAGGCAAGAGGCTACCTGAGCAGAAGGAGGAAGGGGATGGGAGAAGCAGCTGAAGGAAATGAGAACCCCAGTTTGCCGACAGCTGCACCAGGCGTCCACCAGATGGCGCCCCCACACCGCCAGAGCCTCCGGACCCAGCGCTTAAGAAGGAGGGGGTCCTGTTGAGGCCAGAGGCCGGCCCCCGCCCCCTTCCCCATGCATGTGCAGTGGGAGGGGTGGGTTTCAGGCAAGGGAACAGGGCTTCCACAGTGTTGAGAGTCAGCCATACACTTGGGCGAGATTGGGGAGGCAGAGAGGGCACAGGTGCACCTGCCCTCCTCTCCTCAGGTGCCCAAGATTCCAGATGCCTGGGTCGCAGCAGCCGCAGCCAAATGCCCAGCTGCCCCCACAAGCTTTTCTCCCGCTGCTGCCCTACAAGGTGCAGGGAAGATCAGGTGAGGCGGTGAAAGGCAGTTTCCTGGAGTCGTCTGTGGCCTCCAACCTGGACTTGGGTAGGGGGGTAAGATCCAACGGGGGTGGCAGGGCAGGACAATATCCGCCAAGGCAGGGGTGTGGAAGATCCCCGAGGGCCACTCCAGGTGACGGTGTTGGCCACCACACAGCCCTGGACCCTGAGACAGCTCCCTCTACCCGACATGGCCAGAGGTGGCCTGTTCCCTGGGGCCACTGCCCAGGGATCCCTGACTCTCCTAGGGAAGCCCAGACAACAGTGAAACGCTGCCCTCACCACACTCATCCCTCAGGCTGCTACTATAAGGACTAAGTCCAGCGTCCTCCCTTGGGAGCCCGGGCAGTGCAGGCAAGGACTCAGATGTGGCCAGCGCCAAATCCCACATCGGGTGAGCACACCCAGTGACGGGCAGCTTCTTCCCCTGACAGGGCTGATGACACCTCCCAGGAAAACTTTCTGGAAAGAGGGCCCTTTCTTTCCTAGTACTCCAACTGATGGAGTCTAGGCCAGGTGGGCTTCATTGGCTGGCCCTCTTTGGGAAAAGTCGGCAAGCTATAAGGTTCTCCCCTCCCTCTGTGCTGCTCTGTGCCCTCAGGATGAGAGCCGGGAGGGGAGAGGGCATCTCTCCACACCAGGGGTTGGATTTCTGCCCTGGGCAGCAGGGCAGTTGGTCCTCCTGACTCCAGAGTTGTGCATTGTGTGCGGGTGGGTCCTGCCACTGAAAGCACTTGCAGCACGGGCAGGGTGTTCCCATTTCCCTGTGCATTCCCTCCATGGCCAGTCTGCTGCCATTCTCCTTGGCCAGGTGTCTGGGCCTTCTGACAGACTAGACAAACTCTTGCCCCCTCCTCTAGTCAAAGGTTCCTTTGTGATATGGGGCCATGCCTTTTCCACTGGTCACTGAGGCACAGAAAGATCCAGCTGGTGGAGAGAGGGCCTGGGTGTCCTCCCCCACCCGCTGTTGGAAAACGGGCCAGAAAGCCTCTCTGGAGAAGGCCAGCTGCAGAAGACCTAAACAGAAGGTCAGAAGGGGAGGCGCAAAACAGGTGGAGGAATGGTGAACCCTAGTTCACCTGCAGCTCCATCTGGAAATGGCCAGAAGTGCCCCCACACCCACGATGCCCCGAGGACCCAAGGCTCAGCAGCCACGAGGGTCACTGTGAGGCCAGAGGCCCCCAGTCACTGCACATGCACAGTGGGAGGGACAGGTTTCAAGCAAGGGAGTGGGGCTCCCACAGGGTGAAGGTCAGGAGGACTGAGGGGAGAGGTCCAGGAGGCAGGGAGAGTGCAGTTTGCCCTCCCTCCTCTCCTCAGGTCCCCAAGATCCTTATGTCTTGGTTGCAGCTGACCCCACTGCCACCAAATGTCCCACCATCCCAAACACCATTTCCCCTGCCAGCACCCTTCAAATCACAGGGAAGGCCAGTCAGGGCTGTGAAATGCAGTTTTCCTAGTGTCATCTGTTGCCTCCAATCTGGACCTGGGTGTGAAGGGATAAGATCCAACAGGAATGGGGGCTCCAGACAAAATCTACTGAGGCAGGGGCAAAGAAGATCCTGGAGGGCCACTCCAAGTGATGGTGTTGGCCACCGCCCATCTCTGGACCCTGAGGTGGCTCCCTCACTCAGACATGGCCAGAGGTGGCCTGTTCCCTGTTCCTTGGGGCCACTTCCCAAGGATCTCTGACTCTCCCAGGGCAGCCCAGGCAACTCTGTAATGCCCCCTTCACTGCAAGTCTCCCTCTGGTGGCTACTACCAAGACCAAGTCCGGCATCCTCCCTTGGGAGCCCGGGCAGGGCAGGAAAGGACCCAGGTGTGGGGGGCACCAATTCTTAGGTCGGGCACACCAGAAGACAGGCAGCTTCTTCCCCTGGTAGGGCTGATGACCCTTCCCAGAAAACTTTCTGGACCCAGGGCTCTGTCCTTCTTAGTAGTCCCATGGACACCATCTTGGCTCAAGGGGCTGCATTGGCTGGCCCTCTTTGGGAAAGTCAGCAAGCAATGGGGATCTCCTCTCCTTCTGCCCCAGAGTGGCATGTTGGTGGGTCCTCCCAGTACAAGCACTTACCTGGGGGGATACCCCATCCGTTACCTAGGTGGCCAGTCTGCTGTGCCACTCTTCTTTGCAAGAAGTTCCAGGCCTTCTGACAGACTAGGCAGTCTTCCTTCCTCCTGGGGTAGAAATGTTCAAAAGTGAACTAGGGTTCACCTTTCCTTCACCTATTTCTTGCCTCTCCTCTGACCTTCTGCTCAGGTGGCTGCTGGCCTTCTCACAGGAGAGGCTTTATGGCCCTGTTTTCCAACAATGACTTGGGGAGGACACCCAGGCTGTCTCTTTGCCAGCTGGCTCATTCCAGACCTCAGTGACTGGTAGAAAAATCATGGCCCCACATCACAAATGAAACTTTTGACTCCTGAAGGAGGAAAGGCTTTGTCTACTCAGTCACAGAATGCCTTACTCAGTAGTGTGGCACAGCAGACAGGCCACCTAGGGAGCAAATGGGCAGCTCCCTGTGCAAGCTTTTCCCACACCAGCACTCACTCAACTCCAGGCACCAGAAAACCCTGATGTTCTGGTGCCTGGGGCACTACCCTCGGCAGAAATCCTAGAATAAGGGTGGAGAGACACCCTCTCCTGGCTCTCTCCCTGAGTGCACAGCGACAGGGCAGAGGGGGAGGTGCACTCTGGCTTGTCTGCTTTCTTTCAGATGTGTCTCACATCCCCTTCCCCCCTCTGCTCAGGTCACTGCTGTCTCCTTGGAAGAGGTTTTCCAGTCCTGTTTGCTCACAACTGACCCAGGGGGACAACAAGGCTCTCCCTGTGCCAGCTGGTTCACCCTTGTCCTCACTTATTGCTCGAAAAAACACAGCCTCTCATCATGAATGAACTTTTCTTCCCCAGGAGTTGGGAAGGCTGTGTCAAGTCAGAAAGCTGAGAAAGGCTTGCCAAAGGAGTGTGGCAGCACAGGCATGCCACCCAGGGAACAAAGGGGACCCACGGGCACGCTGTCCCATCAGCAGTTCCCACCCTCCACTCTGGAGTGAAGAAAGCCTGCATTCCTGCTGCCTATGGCACTCCCCTTAGGAGATACCTGACAAGAAGAGTCAAGAAAGGCCCTCTCCTGGCCCACTCCATGAGTCCACAGAAGAGGGGCAGAGGGAGACCACCCTAGGGCTTACCTGATTTACCCAAAGGAGGCTGACTGTCCCACTCATTTTGGCCAAGACTGTGTCAGTGGAGCAAAGGCAGAGGAAAAGGCCTTGAGTCCTGAAGGTTTTCTGGGAGGTTTCATCATCCCTGGCAGGGAGGGAGCCCCTAGGTGTGTCATGTGCCTGACATGGGAGGTAGCACCCGCTTCATCTGGGTCCTTGCCAGCCATGCCGTGCCTCCCAAGGGAGGTTGATTGTCTTGTCAGTGTCAGGTAGAGTGATGCCAGCATTGAGGGAGGCCATCCATTATTTCCTGGGTTGCCCTGGGAGGAGCTGGGTACCCCAGGTTGTCAAGCTGGGGAACGGGCTGCCTCTGGTCATATCTCGGGGGAGGGACTGTCTCATGGTCTAGAGATTGACAGTTGCCATGACCATCCATTGGAGCAGGACTCAGGGATCCTCATCACCCATGCCTCAGTGGATTTCATCCTGCCTCGAGCCACCCTTCCCCATGAACCCAGGTCTGGTTCAGAGACCAAGGATGTGACCTGGTGACCCAAATTTCACAGCTGCATTGGGCCTACACTGTGATATTATTGGCAGTGGTGAGAAAAAGGGTGGGGGGCAGTGGCTGCTTTGGTGGGATTGTGGAGGTGGCTGTGAACCAGACACCTGGCATCTTGGGGATCTGAGGAGAGTGTCATGGGCCACCCACACCATCCCCAAGTCTCTGACCTCTCGCAAAGTTCCTACTGACTGTCACTCCTTTGGGAGCCCTCTTGCCTTTATTTAAACCCATCACTCCAAGTAAACATGCCTCGTGACCAGTGCCTGTGGCATCACAATTACCCTCACACTTGCTCAGCGTGAGGTCAGTGGGGCTCTGATGGTGTGGGGGCACACTCTTCCAGTGATCATTTGCCTGCGAAGGCTCAGTGGGTTCCCATTTCTCTCAGCTCTGCTTCACATCCCCTTCTACTTTTCCCAGGGCACCATTTGCATTGTTTGGCAGTGGTGGTTTTCTCACCTTCTTTGCCTGTAATAGACCGCAGCAGAGGTCAAGCTATCCCTCTGCCTGATGGTTCATTCCAGGCCTTATTTGTTCTGAAATACACTGCCTCTCATCACAAATGAATCTTTTGATACCCACAGAAGGAAAGATTTTGTCAAGTCACAAGGCTGAGAACAGCTTGCCAAAGGAGTGTGGCCACATGAGGCAGGCACCGAAGGGCACAGGCAGGGAACTCACCAGGCATGCCCTTCCATTGGCAGGTACCGCCCTCAACTCTGAAGTCAGGAAAGCCATGCTCTCCTGTTCCATAAGGCACTAATCTTGTGAGAAACCTGTGACTATGAGCTGATACTGGCCCTCCGCTGGCCCTCTCCATGAGTGCACACATGGGGGCAGTAGGAGAGGAGCACCCTACAGCTTGCCTGCTTTGTCCAAAGGAGGCCATCTGTCCCAGCCACTTGGGTCAAGTTATAAATGTCCGTTATAAAACCCATTGGGAGATATGACAGGTGCAGCTGTGGGAAGGGGAGATATTGTTGTCTGTGGGTTTGGAGCTTGATCATCAGGCTTGCTGAAAGGTCAGCGGGGCCTGAGACTTTTTTTGTGTGGTAAAACTGAGGAGAGTTGGGGCTGATTTGGGGAAGTTGGTTGAGTGCCCTTGAGGACTCCCTGTGGTGGGAGAACCTGGGCATGGGAGACTGTGTGAATAGGCTGCACTGGGAAGCATTGTGATAAGAAAGGGTGTCTCTGATCACTGATCTTAGAGGTGACATATCCAGGTAAAGCTCAAGTCTGGGGGCCACCCCTCAAGACCATCATGTTTAGGAATTTGAGATTCAGAGACAGGTAGAGCTAAGTTTAAGTTCTGGCTCTGTCATTTTCTAGCCACATGATTTTGTCATTTTAATCAAGCTTTCTGAACCTAGCTCATGTCACTTATAAAATGAGTAACTTATCTATAAGTAGCAGGGTCATGGTAGAGAATAAAGAAGCAAATACATGTAAATCCCCATCACAGGGCTTCAGCTAAAGCTATCAGAAATGTTTTCTCTTTTGGGGACCTCCAGGTCAAAGTGTTTTAAGCCATCCTTGTTCCTGACACATTGTCAGTATTCATCCTTGCAGTAATTAATTATTAATATTGATTTAAGGCTGGCCCTGTGGCCAAGTGGTTAAGTTTGTGTGCTCCACTTCAGTGGCCCAGGGTTTCACCAGTTTGGATCCTGGGCACAGATATGGCACCACTCATCAAGCCATGCTGAGGTGACATCCCACATAGCACAACCAAAGGCACTCACAACTAGAATATACAACTATGTATTGGGGGGCTTTGGGGAGAAGAAGAAAAAGAAAAAGAAAGAAGATTGGCAACAGATGTTAGCTCAGGTGCCAATCTTTTTTTTTTTTTTTTTTTTTTTTTTCAAATTCATGATATTTTATTTATTTATTTATTTTTTTTTTTCATATAGTTTTTTTTTTTTTATTAATGTTATGTCAGTAGAAGGAGGGAAATAATAAAAATAAGAGCAGAAATAAACGATATTGAAACAAAAAAGACAATAGAAAGGATCAATGAAACAAAGAGTTGGTTCTTCGAAAGAATTAACAAAATTGACAAACCCCTAGCCAGACTCACCAAGAAAAGAAGAGAGAAATCGCAAATTAATAAAATCAGGAATGACAGAAATGACAAATTAATAAAATCAGGTGCCAATCTTTAAAAGAAATATTGATTTAGGTAGTACTTTACAGTTTACTAATGCTGTCATATATGTAAATTGTGAAGTGAAGAATGTTTCTGCTAATGATAATTACTAGGATGGAACTCTAACATTTCACTAATAAATCTGCAGGAGTCAACTCAATTTCTCCCAAATTAAACTCCTGAACTCTCTGTTTGTTCAGCCTGTCTGCCCTGTGGGGAATATGGCACACAACTAGACTTGTGGTGTGTGCACTCCTGTTTCTTTCCTGTGTGAGAGGTGTTAGTGCCTGACTTGTGTAATGAGAGTCACTGACCCTCCAACCAGATGTGAGTCCTTAGATTGTTCCATCTACCATTAGAGATCCCACAGTAGCCTGGCCACACGTCCAAGGCCATGGTGAGCAGAGCTAGGGCTGAATCTCTGATGTTGCCTGAAACCCACATGTGGGGGAGCCAAGGGGACTGAAGGAAGGTGCATCTGAGGGTGGTGGCAGGGCACAGCAGGGAGAGTGGGGGGTCTATAGGGCCGGGGTGGGTGTTGGAGAAGCAGTCCTATGCGTCTAACCAAGAATTATTAGCCCATAAGTTCCAGAGTGGCATCTCTGCTGTGGAGACAAGAATCCCCATGTGACAATTGTGAGGGTTTCCTAGGATTTGGTGTTAATCCTAAGAATTAAAAATTAAGTAATAACTGTGAACAGGAGGTCTAATTAAAGTATAAAACCCTATTGTTATTCAGTGAGGGCTGCCTTAACCAAATAATACAAACTGGGCTTAAATAACAGAAATGTGTTTTCTCACAATTCTGGAGGCTGAAAGTTGATCAAGGTGACAGCAGGGTTGGTTTCTCCAGAGACCTCTCTCCTTGGCTTGCAGACAGCTGCCTTCTCACCACATCCTCACATGGTCTTTCCTCTGTGTGTCTTCCTCTTTTACAAAGACACAAGTCTTGTGGTTAGGGCCCCACCCAGAGGACCTCATTTAATATTCATTACCTCTTTAAAGACCCTGTCTCTAAATACAGACACAGTGGGGCTTGGGACTTCAACATGTGAGTTTGAGGGGACACAGTCAGTCCATAACACCCCCTGATGCTCATTTTGTTATCTGTAAAATGAGGATATTACTATCTTCCTATGTGCCAAGTCACCAAAACCTTCTTACTTTTGACCCTGGGAGGGGAGAGGGCTCCCCTGCTGGTCTTAGATCACAGGGCATTCCTGTGGGTTGGGCTGGGTGGGGGCCACTCCCAGGTGAATGTTTGGGAGTTCATGTCTGGTGTATCTAGCAATGCTATTTATCTATCTGGTCTCTTCTGTTTTAAAGACTGGATTCTCATGACTTCTTTCTCTTTCATCAGCTTTATCTGCTTAGTTTTCAAACTGTTCCTGGATGAGACACAGAGAAGGATGGGTGGCAGCTGAGCCCCTGACAATGACACAACAGGTGAGAAGGGACTTTCTCTCACTCCTGGATTGATCCCTCTTTTGCCAAGTGGTGAGGTTTCTACTTTGGGCATGGATCTTCTAAACACCCTGGGAAATATTGGTGTCTGTTATGTTCGCCACCCTTTTAGGTGTACAGCATGTCAGGGATGGGTGTGGAAATAATCTTCCCAGCATTCACACTTACTTGTTCTAGTCTCCATTAAGGCTGTGTCTTCACAAAAGAGATGGGAGAGTTTTTCTTTTCATCCAGCCCTTGGGCTCAGTGGAGAAATAATTCCCTCATTTACCATATTAGCAGCTGCATTGGCCTTAGATATGTGTCAACACAGGCAATAGAGATGAGTGAGAGCAGAAGCTTCTATACCAGTGAGGAGATAGGTGTTTCATCAGATGGGTCCAGTGTCACAAGAGCTGGCGTGGAGGCTGTGTTGCCTGGAGGTGGGAGAAGAGGATAGGACCAGAGAGAGCTATGAGGAGCCACTTATTTACGTTCCTCAATTTTGAACATATTAAAGTTTTTATAGACTATACTTGAACATTTTGATTGTATCAAAAAAAGGATAAAATCCCCTTAACAAAGACAACTTAGTTTCCCTCTCTTAGTAACCTTGGTTCAAGTTTGAAAACCAAATGCAGTATATGCATAATATTGTTTTCTTAATTATGACTGTGTGTTCTGGAGAAGGAGTAGAGTAGACAGAATAAAATGCTGATTAGGAAGCTCCAAGCTCTCACTTCGCAGTAACATCAAACAAATAAGCAAACAATCCAACCAGAACTTGAATCAGCTGGGGTTGTCAGCTTAGGGGACAAAGACGTGGCAGCGATGGTCTCCTGGGATATTTTTTGCTACCACCACTGCTGGGCCCCAGCAGGAGGACCGACTGATCCTCAGGGAATGTGTGAGTGTGTGTGTGTGTGTGTGTTGTGTGCATCTTTCCCCTGCCTGCTGGGTGACCCTGAACCTAATGAGAGCTCATGCCTCCCATGAAAGCAGTGGATATCAGCAGGGCAGTGGGGCCAGAGGCATTAGTCATCTTGTTTCTCCATAGTGGAGGGCACTCAAAGTTTGTAAGATGGAGTCCATGTGCAAAGGAAAGCTGCCCCCTTGGCTCATCCCTGCCATGTTAAGGGAATGCCCTTCCCTTTGGAAAGCAGCCTGAGTCTCCCAGAGAGCTGGACAGCACTGGCCCAGAGATCAGGACTGCCAGCCCCAGGCCTTGGAGGGTTGGGACAGCCCACTGAATTTCCAGGGGCTCTGGTATGTGGAAGAGGCCAATGACCTAGAGAGTTGGGGGTCACACCTACCCGAGTTGACCCCAAGTCAGGGTAGAGCAGAGAGACTGAGGGGCTGGACAGGGGCAAAGAAGTAGGGGTGTGCCTCCTCCTTGTTTCTGAAGACACTCTGATTTCTGCTCCTGGTGCCAGAATCTTCTCCTTTTCTTTCTACCTCTCTGGATGCTCCTCTGCAGGACTGTTTGCCAGCAGAGGCTCCCCTACCTGGGTTTTGACAATTGAAGTGCATCATACCTCAACTGTGGGCCCTATTCTTTTACCTCTATGGTCTCATTGTTTCGAATAACCTCTGAGTGATCCAATCCATTCCTAAGGCATTCGTTATTACCTCAGTGCTTATAAACCCCAGATCTCTCCACCCAGAATCACACATACAACTGCCTAGTTGATCTTCTGACTTGGATGCTGCCTGGACATTACATTCCAAGAACGATATGACACTACAAGTTTGGTTGGCCTCACCTGATCCATGCCCCAGGCTTCCCCCCGAGTGGACTGTGCCACTGTTCACCTAGTGACCCTGCTCCTTCCAAACTCTGGAAGGATGGATCTCCCCACCTCACACACAACCCACTGCCCAGTCCTGCCCATTCTTCCTCTGAAATGAGTCTCCCAACACCTCTCTCCATTTCCACACACCATTCCACTAACCCCAAACCATTTCTTTAGCCATTTGCTCTTTGAAGGACATCGTGTGGTTTCCACCTTGAGGCAGAGCTGCTAACAACATTCATGTCCAGGATTTGGCATGAACATCAGTGTTGTGGGCCCAAGGGTGGGGTCCTCCAGTTCACATGCAGGTTTGATACTTTGCCCCCTGGGAGGACTTACAGGACTCCTCAAAGTTGGCCAATTTCCTGGAGGTTTCCTTGGTTTTCAGGTTCCTTTTGGAGTCAGGGCTGGGCATACAGCAACTCTTATTTTTAGATTCCTTCAAGGCTCAGGGCTAGGACTCCAGCAACTTTCTTGGGTTTTCAGAGGACATTTCAGAAATGGGATCCCAATCGGCTAAATGTTCTGAGGGAGACCCTCCTTCAAGGATGCCAGCTGGGTTTATGTTTAAGAACTAGGGGCCTCTACATGCACATTTTTAACTAAGTGGGACTAACTGACCAAGAGAAGTTCAGAACTGCAATAGCCATTATGGAGGACACTTAATCTCCTCAAACCAGCTTTCCTTAAAATCAAATTGGAAGGCCATGGCTCTAAAATTAATCAAAACATATGGTAAGTCTATTTTCATTGGCACCTGAAAGCTCTGGAAACCCACAAAGCTCTAAAATTGCCTCACTACTAGATATCTTGTCTTAATTAACCAAAACAGCTAAAAAACTGAGAACAAAATGGCTTCTGAAGCCTCCTGCTCCCTTCCCCCTTTCTGTGTCTCAGGTGCCATCTTGTCTTCCCAGACTCCTTTGTCTCAGTCTCCACCCCAGATTCCACCTTCCTCTCTTCCTTTCTGCAAAAACCTGCCCCTAAAATCAGACCTCTGAAGATTCAAATGCTTAATTTCTATTATTATTTCTAAGTTAACTGGAGCAAATAAAAACTAGAAGGAAAAGTTTAAATAGCAAATACCCTAGACATTTCATAATAGACAAAATGACTCCAAAAGCTGCTCTAAAAGGATGCAAATAAAAACTTTCAGTAAGAGGATTCAGCCTTCTCTGAACAACTAACTTTGCCTTAGTCCATCTGCCAGAAATACAACTTGGATCCAACTATTCTTTTGAGACATATCTAAAGTTTTTTAAATGAAAGCTATGAGATCTCTATGTCTGTCTATGTGTCTATGTATGTGTGATATAGAGATGTGACATTTTTCTACCTCCGAATGGTATTACTAGAATTGACTTGTGAAAAGCTCTATTTAATTGGTTTGAAATTAACTGATTACAAAGATCCCTAAATCTCAGAAATATAATAGAAACTAACTCAAATACTTTTCAAGTTTATGTGATCTAGGATGAATCTTTAGTAAATAAAAGCTAGCTGAAGGTTGTTGGTATAAATAAAAAACAGGCATATCTTCAGAGTTTTTAGTTGGGTATAATGGAAATGTGCAACTTTTCTCGCTGCCTGAGTTCACTAGTCATGTAGGCTCATGCTGTCTCTGACACAAAATTTGTCAGCAAGAAAGTAACAGGATGATGGGTGGCTATTTAATGTCTACTCCAAGCATGATTGTTAAAAGCAAGTAATTAAAATAAGTGTAAATGAGATCAAAGTTTATACTAAGTTAAACTAAATAATGGCTAGTCATTGAATCCTTAATTAATTTTCCAAACAAGATAAAATACTAAAACATTAATTACTGAAGATAAGTTCAGCTAATTTTGGCTGCCCATTCCAGACAACTAAAGATATTTGAGTCTATTAGTGAATATGTTTTATGCCATGCTAAGAAATTTTCTATGAAAAACGGCAATGTTTCTAGAAATTTATAAAAGGTATTTTAAGTTTGTCAAGCCACAAAATGCTAATATAGTCCACAATTGCTTACTTCTTAATTTTTACCAGGAATTGTAGATTCTAAGTGTTAAGAATTCTGATATATGTAACTAAAGCTACAAGAAATAAAAAGGGAAACATCCCTGTATGCAAGAGAAGTAGGTGGTGTTTTCAGTAAAAGAAGGTATAAGGATTGGAAATGCATTTTATTGAGGGAAAAGAAAGTAATTTTGCCTTAAAGAGAAGTTGGTTATTTTGGACTGGGAAAGCGGAAAACATAGGACAAAATCTAAATGTAAAAAGAAAGCTGTAGAAAGTTTGTGAAAAATAATATTGATAAAAGAATTTTAATGTGTGATCAAGCTGGCTAAGTGGCTGAGTGGTTAAGATCGTGCGCTCCACTGCAGGTGGCCCAGTGTTTCACTGGTTTGAATCCTGGGCATGGACATGGCACTGCTCATCAAGCCACGGTGAGGTGGTGTCCCACATGCCACAACTAGAAGGACCCACAATGAAGAATATACAACTATGTACTGGGGGGCTTTGGGGAGAAAAGGAAAAAAATAAAATCTTTAAAAAAATTTATTTAAATGAGTTTTAATACTAAAAAAAGGGGCCGGCCAGGTGGCACAGCAGCTGTGTGCACATTCTGCTTCGGCAGCCCAGAGTTTGCCAGTTCGGATCCAGGGTGTGGACAAGTCACCACTTGGCAAGCCATGCTGTGGTAGGCGTCCTACATATCAAGTAGAGGAAGATGGGCACAATGTTAGCTCAGGGCCAGTCTTCATCAGCAAAAAGAGGAGGATTGGCAGCAGATGTTAGCTCAGGGCTAATCTTCCTCAAAAAAATCCCCAAAATACTAAAATAAGAGGATGCAAAATTAAAACTTGGCCTTCTTTTCTATGGAAATGACAAGGTTTTCTTGGGCCATTGGTATGCTCTTGATAACAGATTTGGAAAGTTTCTTTGCCCTTAAGTCAAATATGCCTAGAAAAGAGATTTCATCAAAATGATTTCTCGTGCTTTTTAAAATTAGGTCTCTAATTAGGAAACCTGGAGTCTTCTTAGTGTTGGACTTGATTTTTGCTTACAACCATGTGAGCTTTTGTATTTGCCTTTGAAACCTGTTGTTGTTACTTTGGTCAAATAGATACTTAAGTATTATTTTATACTGATCTGTGATCCTATTTGGTCAACTGTCCAAACCTTTTGATATTTTGACAAGCTTCCCAAAATATTCAAATTCTAAATGAACTTTTTTTTCAGCCTGTATATAACTGGGATTTTCCAAGTGGCACCTGGGACATCTCAAAAGATTTATTCCCTCTCCTTATAAAAAGAGACATATTACACTAATTAGGCTTATTTGGTATGTAAAATGACACGTGAAAGAGGGTCAAATAAGCAATAATGTCTTTTTAGGTTTATCATATGGGTGAACGTTATTAAAGTGTTGTAGAAATTGTATATAATTCCTAAAAATCTGGCATGTCCTAAAATAATGTTATTCACTATAATTCTAATTACTATCTAAAATGTATGTCACAAAAATACCAAAATTTTCTTGTCAATTTTATTTGCCCATTGTCTTTTTTTAAAGCCTTTTGTCAGTTACTGTTTTACTCTGATGTTTTTACAAATGTGTTCCACTTTCAAAGCGATTAATGAAAAAGACTGACAAGTACCCTGGAACACAGGTTTTGATAACTTTAAGGTCATAACTCTGAACTTGGTGGGAATTTCTCGAACTTGAGTGGAAGACTGATTGCTTTGACATTTTGTTTTCCAGATAGAAAGGACCCCTTTTCCTCCTCTATTTTAAGCTATCTATAACCTACAGTATTTTGGTAAAGTGTATTTTTGCAACAAGGTTGAAACATATATCTTTTTCCTCTTTGCCTGATCCCTCCAGAATTCAGGAACTTTTTAGTATTCTATTTGTGATGATATATGTATTTGCACGGGTTCAGTGAAGATCTGTTCTTGTAACAAAACACAATTGTAGATATTGATTACATTGCCAAAGCTTTGACTAGAATATTATATTCAAGAAAGATGTACATAGACTCAGACCTGACTGATAGTTTTAAGAAACTGCTTGAAAAAACAGCATAATACCTTGCTTACAATGTTACAGCAAATGAATCTTTAAAAAGAGCTTATATGGTCAATCACTAACCTTGTTGCATTTATATAAATAATCAGGCTAAGGTTAATACAAAGAAATTAGTTTTACTGTGATTATCTTGAACAAAATCCAGGCTAATTGTGGAGGGAGAAATTATGTTTTCACCTTTGTAGATATTAGATTCTAGTCCTATTGTCTTTAAAGTTTTCTTATAGCTATAAGCTGGATTGGATCTTAAATTCTTCTATTTCCCTTAAATGTCTGGATATAATACTCCAAAGTGATGTTCCCAATTTTACTGCCCTTGAGACTCTTAGAAGGGACCATACCAGGCCATCCTCACTACCAGATGGCATCCAAACTTCAGGGACTCAAGAATTGGGTATACATTTCACGGCTGAAGAAGGCTCCACCTGACATCTGGTCCTGTGCAAACCCTGGAGATCTCCAAATCAAATTGGCTAGGAAGAGCAACAGCTGACATCTGAGGCAGACATCTTTCCCAAGATGACCAGACCAGACCTGTATACCCTCATGCCACTGTTGTTTCTTATTTTCTCCCTCTGTGTCCTGGAAGAACAATGCCCTGTTTTACATTTCCCAAGCCCTTTCAAAAGAGGAAAGCTTCTCTGACTGCTGGGTTTAACATCCAAAACCTCTGTCCAATACAGTAATAACATCTTAGTTCACCCTATAAATATTTTCACTAAGATTCCTGATGCTATTTGTCTAAACTGCTCTGCTGGTCCATTTTTGCAAGTCAGGGTGATATGCTTGCCTAAACGTGCCCCTTGCTTTACTTTAATCTAGCCTTGGGAGGAGAAAACAAGATATTTTGAATATTTTTATGAAAATTTTGCAGGACCATCAATATAAGTTGGATTATTTGCATATTTCTTAACACGCCCATGTATTTAGGCAACCTCTCAGTATGTAACAACATAGTATCTGAGCCTTGGTTATATAATGTTAATTTCTCTATGTTGGTGAATGAGTCTGTAGATGATATCACTTATGCCAGGACCTTATGTACACTCCCTGGTTTATGTCATCTGTGGAGGTATCTGTAATGACATTTATGCTTGGACAACTCATTGCTTTGACAGCTGGAGAATACAAGGACAGTGTGCCTTTGCCATATTCACTGTCCTGTTCTCTCTGCATAATGAATCAGAGGGCTCTCATTGGTCTCTCTCATTGAATCTCCATAGTTCCTTTAAATGAGAACTTCCAGGAGGTCTACATGACTCTGGATTTGTCTCCATGGGCAGAATTTCTTCCCATGGAACAGAGTGAGTGCCAAAGAAAAAATGACCAGGAATCTCTTCTTGATAGTAGCAGAACTGGCTGATTCCACAGCCAAAGCAACTTCAGCTCAGCAAAGTTTGCTTAACTCATTGGCCAAGGTAGTTTTGGATAATCATATAGCACTTGATTACTTTCTGAGCAAGGAGTTGTCTGTGCCATGGTGAACACCTCCTGTTTCACTTGGATAAATGCCTCTGGGGAAGTAGAAACCCAGTTATGTAACATTAGAGAGCAAGTACATTGGCTACAGTGAATTTCACTTAATCCATTGTCTTTTGATCTGTTCAGCTGGCTACCTTTAGGTCTGGGCTTCTGATTTAGAAACATCCTGAAAACTAGGCTTATAGTATTGCTCTTCATCTTATTCTGTGTACCTGTTGTGAAGTTTTGTACCAACTGCTTGTCTAACCTCTGTAAAAATGACGTGCCCGATAAGGTGATGTTATCTCAGCACTTTGAGATGAATGCCAATGCCTGTGACCTTGGAGAAATATAGACTTTAGATGAGAAATGTCTCAGAGTTCCCCCTCCTAACCTTCCTTGTTACTCAAATGTGGCCTAAATAATTTCCAATAACTATGTACTTTACCTCTAACAAGGGACATGGCAACTAGTAAAGCTTCTTCCTAGCACAGAGGGACAAAACCACTGCATGCAGAGAATGCAGCTGTTGATCAGTTATGCTTTTGGAGAAAGGTCTTGATCAAAAGGGGAAATGTGGGAATTAATAAAAGAAACCTTAACTAAACTGGAGTCAGGAAGTCCTGAAGGGGGAGCTGTCACACATCTTCAATTACTCCAAACAGGAAGAGGCAGACACCTGCATCTCTGACAGGAAGTAAAGCTACTTTATTACTGAAGGAAGACTTCTCTCCCCACCAGGCAACAGCCCATCCAATGAGAAGCTGGTGCTGCCCTGAACTGTTACTTTCTCCCATTGGACTTCTGTTCAGAACAGACACTCCCTACTCTCCTTTTTTCTCTATAAGAGAAACTTCCCTTCCTTTGTTTTCCAGATTTGCGTATGGTTGCCAAATCATACACATCCCAAATTGCAATTCTTTTGGCTGTTTCTGAATGAATTCATTTTGAGGGTAAAATAATAAGTGAACTTGCTTTTTAAATTGACAGATAATAGGAGAAGTGGCAAAATTATTGTAGACCTGGAAATGACATGTTTCTGATTAAAGAAGAAATTCACATTTAAATGGTAAAGTATCTAGAATTGAGAGCACATTGTATGAGCACATTTACAATACAAGAGAAGGTGATATGAGAGGAAAATTTATAGTTTCAGATGCCTTTTTTAGAATAATAAGAAATTTGAGATTTTAATAAAGTAATTTCAACTCAAGAAACTGGGTAAACAAAAATGAGAACAAAAACAAAAGGTAGAATGAATTATTTTAAAAAATTAAATATAAAATAGTTTAAATAAATAAATAAAATAGTTTAAAAAACTATTTAAAAAGGCAAAAACTGTAACAAGAGACAAAGAAGGGCACTACACAATGATAAAGAGAACAATCCAACAAGAGGATATAATACTTGTGAATATCTATATACCCAACACAGGAGCATCTAAATATATAAAGCAATTATTAACAGACATAAAAGGAGAAATGGGCAGTAACACAATAAAGTAGGAGATTTTAACACTTCACTTACACCAATGGATAGATCATCCAAACAGAGGATCAATAAAGAAACACTGGCTTTAAACCACACATTAGACTAGACAGGCTTACTAGATATATATAGAACATTCCATCCAAAAACTGCAGAGTACACATTCTTGTCATATGCACATGGAACATTCTCGAGGAGTGGTCACATATTGGGCCTCAAAGCAAGTCTCAATAAATTTAAGAAGATTGAAATACTACCAAGCATCTTTTCTGATCACAAAGAAACTAGAAATCAACTACAGGAAGAAAATCAGAAAAGCCAAGTTTAAACAAAAGATTAAACAAAATGCTATGGAATAATGATTGGCTCAATGAGGAAATCAAGGGAGAAATAAAAAAATACCTGGAGACAAATCAAAATAAGACAACATGCACAAATCTATTGGATACCCCAAAATCGGTTCTAAGAGGGAAGTTTACAACAATACACGCCTACCTCAACAAACAAGAAAAATCCCAAATAGACGATCTAACAGTGCACCTAAAGGAACTGGAAAAAGAAGAATGAACAAATCCTAAAACCAGTAGAAGGAAGTAAATAATAAAAATCAGAGCAGAAATAAATGAAATGGAGACTAAGAAAAAATAGAAATAAAATTAATGAAACCAAGAGCTGGTTCTTTGAAAAGATAAAAATTGGCAAACTTTAGCTAGACTCACATAGAAAAATAGAGAGAAGACTCAAATAAATAAAATCAGAAATGAAAGAAGAGAAATTACAACAAGCACTTCAGAAATACAAAAGATTGTAAGAGGATACTACAAAAACCTATGTGCCACCTAATTGGAGAAACTAGAAGAAATGGACAAATTCTTAGAATCATACATCCCTCCAAAACAGAATCAATAAGAAGTAGAGAATTTGAATAGGCCAATCACCAGTAGGCAGATTGAAAGAGGAATCAAAAGCCTCCCAAAAAATAAAAGTCCAAGACCAGACAGCTTCCCTGGTGAATTCTACCAAACATTCAAAGAAGACAATGCCTGTGCTTCTCAAACTCTTCCAAAAAACTGAAGAGGAGGGAAACCTTCTTAATTCATTCTATGAAGCCAACATCACCCTGATACCAAAACCAGACAAGGACAACATAAAAAAAGAAAATTACGGGCTGATATCATGGATGAACATTGATGCAAAAATCTTCAGCAAAATATTGGCAAATCAAATACAGCAACATATTAAAAAGATCATACACCATGATTAAATGGGCCTTATTCCAGGGATGCAGGGATGGTTCAACATTCACAAATCAATCAACATGATACACCACATTAATAAAATGAAGACTAAAAATCCCATGATCATCTCAATAGATGAAGAGAAAGCATGTGACAAAATACAGCATCCATTTATCAGAAAAACTTTGAATAAAATAGGTATAAAGGGAAAGTAACTAAACATAATAAAGGCCATATATGACAAGCCCACAGCTAATATCATTCTCAATGGAGAAAAACTGAAATCAATCCCTCTAAGAAACAAAGGATGCCCACTCTCACCACTCTTATTTAACATAGTATTGGAAGACTTAGCCAGAGCAATCAGGAAAGAAAAAGAAGTAAAAGAGATCCAAATTAGAAAGGAAGAAGTAAAACTGTCACTATTTGTAGATGACATTATTTTATATATATAAAACCCTAAAGAATCCACTAAAAAACTTTTAGAAATAATAAATGAATACAGTCAATTTGCAGGATACAGAATCAACAAAGAAAAATCAGTTGCATTTCTATACACTAACAACAAAGTTGAAGAAAGAGATATTAAAAATACAATCACATTTACAATTGCAACAAAAATAATAAAATACCTAGGAATAAACTTAACGAGAGAGGTGAAAGATCTATACACCAAAAACTGCAAAACATTGTTGAAAGAAATAGAAGAAGAAACAAAGAAATGGAAAGATATTCCATCCTCTTGGATTGGAAAAATTAACATAGTTAAAATGTCTACACTTCCTAAAGCAATTTACAGATTCAATACAATCCCTATCAAAGTTCCAACACTTTTCATAGAAATTGAGCAAAGAATCCTAAAATTTACGTGATACAACAAAAGACCCTGAATAGCCAAAGGAAACCTGAGAAATAAAGAAGAAAGCTGGCGGTATCACACTGCCTGATTGCAAAGTATACTACAAAGCTATAGTCACCCAAACAGCATGGTACTGGCACAAAAACAGACACACACACAGTTCAATGGAACAGAATCAGGAGACCAGAAATAAAGCCAGACATCTATGGATAACCAATTTTCAACAAGGGAGCCAAGAACCTACAATGGAGAAAGGAAAGTCTCTTCAATAAATGATGTTGGGAAAACTGGACTGCCAGATACAAAAGAATGAATGTAGAAATTATCTTAAACCATACACAAAAGTCAACTCAAAATGGGCTGAGTTGAATGTAAGACCTGGAACCATTAAACTTCTGGAAGAAAACATAGTATGCTCTTAAGCATTGGTCTTAGTACCACATTTTCAAGTATCATGCATGACTGGGCATGGCAAACAATAGTAAAAATAAACAAATGGGACTACATCAAACTAGAAAGCTTTTGCACAACCAAGGAAAGCATCGCCAAATGAAAATAAAACCTAACAACTGGGAGAAGATATTTGAAAACCATACATCAGATAAGGAGTTAATATCAAAAATATTAAATTCAAAATATAAGAACTCATACATCTCAAGAAAAAAGCTAACAACCCAATTTAAAAAATGGGCAAAAGATCTGAACAGACTTTTCTCCAAAGAAGATATGCAGATGGCCAACAAGCACATGAAAAGATGTTCAATGTCATTAACTATCAGGGAAATGCAAATCAAAACTGCAATGAGATATCACCGCACTCCTGTCAGAAGAGTTAGAATTAACAAGACAGGAAACAATAAGTGTTGAAGAGGATGTGAAGAGAAGGGAACCCTCATACACTGCTGGTGGGAGTGCAAACTAGTGCAGCCACTATGGAAAACAGTATTGAGATGCCTCAAAAAATTAAAAGTAGATCTACCATATGATCCAGCTATTCCACTGCTGGGTATTTATCAAAAGAACATGAAAACAAGAATTCATAAAGATACATGCGCCCCTATGTTCATTGCAGCATTATGCACAATAGCCAAGACTTGGAAGCAACCGACGTGCACATCAAGGGATGGATGGATAAAGATGATGTGGTATATACACACAATGGAATACTACTCAGCCATGAAAAGTGATGAAATCCTGCAACATATGACAACATTGCTGGAACTTGAGGGTATTATGCTACGTGAAATAATTCAGAGGGAGAAAGTCAAATACTGTATGATCTTACCCATAAGTAGAATATAAAAACAACAACAAACAAACACACAACCACAGAGATTGGATTGGTGGTTACCAGAGGGGAAGGGGGGAAGAGGAGGACAGAAGGATTGAACACATTCTGGCACTCTCGTATCCACATCAAAGTCTGGAGGTCTCCTCCCTTTAAGGCATCAAATAGAGGTTATAGAATTAATCTGATATTGAGTGTCCAAATTCGACAGAAGCCTGTCATTCCTAAAAAAAATCCCTGCAATGGTTGATGGGTAGCAGGAGTCGCAACTTGAGTGATTGCTTCTCTCCTGTCTGGGAGCAGGATTTTCTGGGCTTCTGCCAGTTCAAACCCTAAGTATTAAACAGTATTTTTAGATATTTGTGACACTACCTACCTAGAGATAACATCAGATCCCACAAGAGTATCATTTGCCTTCCATTTTAGATACCATTTTCAAGTCCAGGTTGTCACCTGTGCTTCTGACCAACTGGCCACAAACCAGAGATTCCCATGACCCCCCTCCTTTGGATTTGATTAAAGTATTTTGATAGAGCAGCTCACAAAAGTCAGGAAGAAGTTTTACTTAGCAGCCAGATGAAGGAGATATATAGAGCAAGATACACTGGAGAGGGATGTGCAGCTCTCAAGCTCTCTCTGGAAATGCTACTCTGCCCCAGTCTCCCCATGTTCACAACCCAGAAGCTCTCAGAATTCCATAGTGAGCTCAATCCTCATCCCCTCTCCCCACCTCATAGGTATAGGGAAGAGGATGGGGCCAAAAGTTCCAACCCTGTAATCACACAGTTGGTTCCCCTGGCTAACAGGCCCCACCCTTAGGGTCTTTCCAAAAGTCAGCTTATTTACATAAATTCAGTTGTAGTTGAAAGGGGCTTCTTATGAATAACAAAGGACACCCATTTCACCTTTATTACTCTGGAGTTATTTCAGGAACTGAGGACAAAACTAATTGTTATGACAAAAGATGCCTCATGGCTCTTATATCAGAAATTACAGGGGTTTTAGGAGTCTGTGCCAGAAATGAAATGAAGGTATTTCTTATTATAAATCACAATATCACACCAACCTATCATAATTCCTGCTGAAGGCAGGGAATGGTGATCAGACATCACCTGGGGATGGTGGGGGATGAGGATCCAAAAGCATCTTTTAAATCCAGCACTGTATAGCACTGACAGCCATAAGGTCTTCAACAAATCTATATTCCCCATGTCGACGAAAATAATCCATAACCAATCTATAAATGAAAATTTGGGTGAGTTTATTCTGAGCTTAAATCTGAGGATTACAACCTGGGGCCTTTCTTCCCAAAGGAAGAAAGAGCACCAAAGAAGTGGGGTGTACAGACTGGTTATATACCCCCAGAGAGGATGTTTCACATAGGATTGAAATGTCCCTTTTACAATAGACGCGAGACTGCTCTGTTGGCACAGTGATTGATGGAAATAGCAGGTAGGACTTCTGTCTCAGTGAACACAGCAGGGTGGCAGTCTGTTGTCTCCAGCTGAGTGGTCACAGGTGAGCTGGGTGGTCAAAGGTGAGTGCAGCAATCAGTTCCTAGCCTAAGGAAAACATGCTTATCCCTAAGGAAATGCTAATGTGGGGGGAAGTTGCACCTTTATCTCAAGGGACTTTGTTCCGGCCATAGGAAATGTCTAAGCAGATATGCAATGCGTGCTCAATAGCCACAGTCAGGCCCTTTTGGAAAAAACAAAGTCAGGCCGAATTAGGTTTATACCAAATGGCTTCCTCATATACTCCAATATATCCTATTGCTTGCCATTCTTATTTGTCATTTTCCCCTTTTGATCTCTAATCTTTCGATAGAAAGCATTGATGATCAAAATATTGTCCCTCGGCACCAGGGAGATTGATGCCTGCCCTGGGTCCATCATGTCCCTCGGTGCTAGGCTTTATTTCATTTATTTGCCTAGTTGTCCACATTGGGGGAAATAGTGGACAAGCATAGAGTTATATATATTAACAGAGGAAGCATTTCATATGCCATGTAATTTCCAATTAATTTTAGATTGTTGTGCAAACATTGTATATGTGCTTTTTTATAACACTTCACATTTACATTGTATATGATTATAGAACAAGTACAGTAACGACAATAACTCAGAATTTTTAAAAGGATTAGTCTGAAATGAATTCTTAGTCATAGTCCCTATCAGAAAAGGAAATTTCTCCAGGGTTATAAGACAGATCAACCATCTCAAGCTGTCGAGCAATCATTACTCTAGTTTGTATGCTACTCTTACAACACTGAGTAAAGAAAACAACAATTAGTTTGAATATTATGACTAGTACAAGAATTCCAAGAAGTAGTAGAAATAGGAATTCCAATCTGGATTGGAAAAGGGAACTGATACTGGAAGGGAGCTAACCAAACAACTCAAGACTGGGTGTCGGATCGCATAAGGCATCCACTTGCTTTTTCATGTGTTTTAGCAGAGATGACACATTGGAAGATTCATCACATATAAAAGCATAGCATCCAGTCTGAATGACTGTATATGTACCACCTTGGGGTGCAGTAATAATATCTAAAGCCATTCTGTTTTGAAGGACATCCCTTCTCATTAAAGACATTTCAGTATTTAATAAGGCCATTCCTGCTTGACTATCATTAAGGGCTTCTTGAGTAAATTTAGTCAGAGATTCCATATGTAATAATGCCATCTTTTAGATCCAAAGAAGGAGCAAATATAGCTTCAAATATAGCCATACCAGTGGAACACTGAACAAGCCCATCTGGCCTTAAAGAGAGGGAGATTGGCAACAGGTTTTAACTCAGCCTGACTCCTTCCCTGCTTTTAAAGGAAACTCAGGGTGAAGTGTTTTAGTCATCCAGGCAGTAGCCAAGGCCAAAGATTTGTTCCACATAACCATTGAGTTCCATTAGGAGTCACTAGATAAATTCCTGGCCTTCAAGACCAGTCTGTTCCAAATTAATCACTTTAAGTATGATAGCATTTCAAACAAATTATAAAATAGGTATACAGCTTAAGCATAACAAATGTTTAAATGAGGAGATATAAGGTTGGGAATACAGGCCTGGTCCGGAGTCTTGGGACAGCTGTCTACAACAGATGTCATCTTCTTCTCCTCCTGGTTTGGTTCTTTTCAACAGGGCTGCAAAGAGTCTTATTTGATGTCTCTTTCAATAAATAAATTCTACAGGTTACAGTCCATGATCCTTAAGTTCTGGGACTTCTCTGTGAAAGAATCAGCTACAAATATTTCATTTCTTTTAAGCACCACAATAAGACCATGAAAACAATGTAATACATCCCTTAAGCAAAGCTGGTTCATATATTTCTTCATCCAGTTGCATAGGCTGTTTTATTATTATTTCAAAATGAGACAGCCAATGTTTACAAAAAGTATAGATCTAAGATTAAGGAGCACTAGCACAAGAGCTTTTGGCCGTGAGAGAGTAAATGCTTCTGAAAGCTTGCCAATTAAGTTCTAGTTGTGCCATTAGTTTTACCAGTCCTGAGGATCGAGGATGGTAAGCGCAGTGGAAATGCTGCAATATTGGCCAAACATTACAAACAGATTTGATTTCCCCAGTCACTATGTAACTCAGTAGGAATTCCCCAAACAGGAATTATTCTCTCTAATACTAATTTACCTACTGTTAAAGCCGTTGCTCTTCTGCAAGGAAAGGCCTCAAAACAATGTGAGAACATGCAGATCATTACAAGACATATTTATCCTTGAGATGGTGGCATTTGGACAACGTCCAATTGTCATACCTCAAAGGGTCCCTTAGGAAGGGAAAGTGGCCTTGTGACCCATGGAGTGGGTTTCTTATTGTGCCCGAAGCACATCTGCGAGGGGATGTCAAAAATTCCCCCTTTTGACTGCCATATCTGTTTCTCTTGTTCTGTGGCAATTTCTTGAGCCTGTAGAAGGAAATCTTTTACTGGGTTAGCAGAGTTAACAGAAAGTAGCAGGCATTCTTGAGGCTACACAGTGTAACATCCTCACTTATCATTTAAGTAAGACTCATTTGTAAACCAAATTAAACAATAGAATTCAGTCGTGGTCTTCTCTCCCTTGTGATGTTGGAAGCAAGGTAACAAGGTTAATGGTTGTAGCAAATTATAAATTAGTTCCTGCATCCAGGGAGCAGGCAGTCAAGAAGACTTCTAGATGTCAGAGTCAAAGCATCTTTTTGCAGCTTGAAAGGTCTCTGATGATGTCATCTGGCATTCAGGTATCTTTTTGAGTGGCTTACAGCTTACACAGCAACAGATAGGAATCTCTCTTAAGTTTCTATTAAGTCGTTCAGCTTCAGTTTGCAAGGTTTCAGGAAAAAGAGTATGTTCAATTCTCAATGATTCCAAATGAAAATGAGGTAAAAATTGAAAACATTAGTTTGGAGGTTTGTAACCAGATATTTCAGTAGAAGAATTCAGGATGCAGTTCAGTTCACAGGTAGAAAAAGCCTAAAAGACAATTAACAGAAATAGGATCTAATATCTACAAATGTGCATTATAGTTTTTTCACTGAAACATAATTCTTCTCTCTAAAATCACCCTCATTTTTACCAAAGATAGTCAAGTTAAGACTAATTGATTTGCAATATGTTTAGTTTCAAGAAACTTGGCCCAATTATTTACATAAGTGCAGCAAGAATAGCAATTGATCATACAGCCTGTTAAATCTGCTTTTGCTGGAATTTTTTTATGAGGAATCTCAGGTTGAACTTTAAAGACTTCTTGAGGCCAGAAAAGCCAAGCCAAGGATTTGTGCCATCAGTCCTTGCCTGTAATACCTTGGATTTGGGTGAATTTCTCTCCTTTCTTGAGATTTCCCAAAATATTTTGAGGTTCATTGCACCTGCCAGATAAGCAAACTTCCTTACTTACCAGGTAGGATTGCTGGGATCTCTCTGTAAAGCAAGGTACGAGGCCTATATTTCCAAGTGGCTTTATTCCCAGAAAGTCAACCTTATTCCTCAAAGGCAGTATTGTCATATCTGAGTCTGTATGTTTCTCTCAAACATGACATTCCAGTCAAAGCTTTGGTAAGATAACAAATGTCCTGCTATAAGGAGAACAGATTCTTATTGAACTTATGCAAATAACTATATTGCCACGAAATAACCATACTCACTCACAAAAAGTTTCCAAATTCTGGAGGGATCAGGTAGGGAGAAAAAGATAAATGTTTCAGTTTTGCTCACAAAGTTATAACTTCAACAAATTGCTAAGTCATAGTTAGCACAAGAGAAAAGAGAAAAAAGATTTTCTTGAATCTGAGAAAGCAAAGCAAAACGTCAAAAATATTTCAAACAAAAGTCGTAAAAAAAAATTATAATCATCCTCAATTCATTCAGTCCTGTATAACCAGTTCTTGGTCTTAATCTTCTGTTAGCAGTTTTATGAGGTCATCAGTTTTTCCATTAGATTTCTGTAATTTCTTACATAGTTCATTTCTATGATCTGAAAGTTTGTCAGAAACCTGTATTCCAGAGTAAGCGTCAGAGTCCTTTCCATGAATTCCTCTGAAGATGAGACATAGTTGCAAAAGCAAAAAGCATCAGAGTAAAACAACTGACTGTAAACAACAAAAGACTTAAAAATGGCAATTGACAAAGAAACTTATTATTCCTGTGATATACACCTTAAACTAATAATTAGAATTATGACTGATAACCAGGACAGATCAGAATTTTAGGAATGTTATATAATTTTCAAAACACTTATATCAATAACATTTACCCACATAATACCAACTAAGAAAGATTATATCAGTTTCTGACAATGCTTCCAACGTAATTTAACAGACCAAACAAGCCTAATTAGTTTAGAATCTTCCACCTTATAGGAAGAGAGAGCAAATTTTCTCTGTGAAGTCTCAGGGGCCCTCTGAAAATCCTCAGAGAAATTCTCTTCCTTCATTCAGGTCAAAGGAAAACCTTTATTTAGGACTTGAATAAATTTTTTTTTTGAGAGAGAAGCTTGTCAAAAATATCAAAAGGTTCTTAAAACACTTATTTAAACAATGCTCACAGTGAAACAATGCTTAGGTATTGTGGGGACCTGGAATTGGCCACCCCAAGATATGTCACTTTGGCATCAGGATTATTTGAGGCTGATTGCTTTTGATAAACTGGGACAGGGAAGGAGGCTCTGAGGAATGGAACTTGCCCTTCCTTAGCACACATTTACATTTGTAAGGTAAATCTCTATCTGTAAAAGCTGCCTCCCTCTCTGTACCAGGAAGAAGAAAGGAGATGACCTTCTCTCTAAAAACTCTTAATCAATACCAAAGGCAATGACTTAAAATCTGCATTTTATTGTGCTAGTCTGGTAACCTCCTGTAACTGACTTCCCTCCCCCTCCCAACTTTGGCACTCCTTAAGGATTAAGCATCTTTCCTTAGGCTAGGAACCGATTGCTGCTGCGCTCACCTGTGACCGCCCAGCTCCAGATATAGACTTGCCTCCTGCTACGCCCACCGAGATAGCAGACCATTACCTGCTGTGTCCATCAAGCACTGTGCCAACAGGGCAATCTTGTGACTACTGTGGGAGGGACATTTCAATCACATGTGAAACACCCTGTTTGGGGCTATATAACCACTCTGTGCACCCCACGTCTTCGGTGCCCTTTCTTCCTTCGGGAAGAAAGGCCCCGGGCCATGGTTCCTCATAAAGCTTTGTTTAATTTTCTCTTGCTATTCTGTCTCATGTGAATTTAATTCGTTCTCCAGCTAGACGAACCCCCATTTGGGGAGAGGAAATGTCCTCCTCCCCTACAGTATCAACAGCAAAAAAAAAAAAAAACTTAATAGAGAGACCTCTGTCATTTTGCACCTAGGAAACATAAACATAGATACAGCAAAACATATCTTTTGTAAACTTAGAAGGAAAAACCTTTTATAATCTCGTTATCAAGAGCAGACTAAGAGTTTAAGAAAATTATCCTTTTAAGAGAGAGAGCCAAATTCTAATTTTTGTGCCAGTTTACTTTTTTTCATATTAAAACCCATTTACTTAATTAGATTCATTTCATTCTTAACCAACTTGACCAGGTACAAAACTCTTTTCAGAATTTCTTTCACAAACCTTCTATAACTTTCTTTTTGCCTTCAGAATTTGTCCCATGCTTTCTTTCTTCCCTTCTAGTACATTAGGACAAATTTATCTTTCTTAACCAACCAAAAATATTTCCATTCTTTATACCTTCTTTACTGAAAACTTACATTTTAACTTTCCTTGAATGCAGAGCTGTTTTCCTTATTAATTTCCAATAGCGTTGATTAGAACTTTTAACCATTAACAGACAAAAGGTAAGCAATTATGAATTGTCTTTTACATCAGCATTCTAAACATTTCATAATTTCTAGGAACACATCACTTTACAGTAAAAGACCCAAAGACTTTTAGCATCTCTGCAATAAAAACCAAAAGCAGATAAACTTGGATGTTTAGCAACCTTTGTTCTATCCAATCCAAAAATTACCCAGAAACTCAGATTTTTATCACTTAACTTAGCAGAACTAAAGATTGCTACCAAAAAGAATTTGGAAGCTGATTTTTTTTCTCCCCCCCTCTTTTTTTTTGATTCAGTCTTAGGAATTAGTGATGGGCTAGGTAGTAGTTCCTGGAGAGGGGAGATAATAATCCTTTTTGAGATAAAGGAACTGAGTGGAATCTGAACTGCCTCTAGAGCAGTATTTCCAGTCTTGCAAGGATTTTCTAAGGACAGTTGCACTTGATTTCCCAGAAACTGAATTGTAACTCAAATTACATTCCAGGTTGATCTACCTGTCCAACTGCATCACAAAGGCACAGAGAAATCCAAGTTTTCGATTTTACAGAAGGTCCAGGTTCTGGTCAGGTCCAGCCTGAACTTAACCTCGACTTGGTGACAACAGAAGAGATGATGAGCAAAACAGACAAAGAAAAGAAGAGACGAGATCAGACCTCGCCCTCATGGCCTCTTCCAGAGGGTTATCAAGATAAGAGTCACACAACAGTTCATATGCTGGGCACACAACCCCAGCAGGACAGTTCACAGAATAAATCACAGGTCTCCTACCCTTATAACTGACTCAGTAGGTGACTGAAATACTCAATGAGTCAACTGTCAAGAGAGGGCACCCCACTTAGGGTTGCTGGGGTGATCAGGTCCAGAAACCCAAAGTTGGGGCTCCCAGGGGTGGAGCCTTTGACTCTTTAAAGATTTCTTTGTTTCCCGGTTTCAAAGCTCAAAAGGAGATGAAAATGGCCATTGTAACTCTAAGAGAGATGAAGACATTTGGGTTAGTTCTATTCAGAAAAACCTTTTGTAAGCGTTTTACTTTGTCAATGGAATAGAGCTCTTTAGAAAAGAAGGAGATGAGCTCTGAGATTCCAAAGGCAGCTGTAGAGGAGAAGGAAGGGATAAGCAGAATGGGACGGTTTCTGACTTCTTATCCTTTTTATTTTTTAATTCAGATACAGTCTCTGTCAATTTACGGTTAGTCTCCTGTAAAGAATTCACTTTATCATTATTACGTTTTGAAGCCTCTAAATGCCAATCATAATAAGCTTCCCATTCTTTGCTTTAGTTTTAGAGCTGGCTCTTTCTACTTATGTGCGCAAATACAGTAGCTTTGAGATATCGAACGTTCCCCACTTTGGCCACTTAAGTCATTCTTAGTTAATCCTTCCCATTTTGTTAGATACTTGCAAGCATTGTTTCCATACAGGAAACCAGCTGGAGTCCCATTGGGAGGTTGTCCATCCAGGAACTGGCCTGCTTTAAAAGCATGGTTTTCCCATTTTCTTTTTGCCTGTCTGGTTTTTTTTTTTTTTTTAAATAAAGTCTGAACAACTTCTAAGGACAGTGTAGTGGGTCAGAAGTGTGCTGCTTGTGAGTGTTACTCCCTATAGAAAGGTCGTAAACACTCTCTTACGTGACCCAGTTTTTCCTCCAGCAGCCTAAATCCACCGTGGGGCTCGGAGCGCGGGTGACCAGCCCTTATGTGCGCGTCCCCGGACGAGCCTGTAATTAATTACCGTGAATGAGAGTGGAGTTCCCCATGGGACCGCTGCACGTCACGAGGATTGATCCTCTGACACTCCCACTGAGGTCCTTATACACCTAAGGGTGCCTTTTGGTAAAGGCCGGGAGGAGCAAGTGTCCCTTTTCCTGGGAGCTGAACACGGTCAGTCTCTCATTTCTCTATCAAGCAGTTTGTTCAGACTTTATAAATACAATTCTTTCCAATTCAAAGCCAAATTAAAAGGACAACCAACCAAGCTCACTCCAAGCTCCTCTAAGCCCCTGTGGCTTAGGAATTCTCTCTAGGTTTTTCTCCACCTAGGAACTGTACTGGTACCCCTCAAAACCTCTAGTCTTAAGACCTTACCCAGCTCATATAAACTCTGGGACCATCAACTTAAACTAAGGCGGTCCGGGTTTCAGGAGAACTCACCAAGGTCACCTGAAGAATGCAGTGATCTGGGGGGCTCAATGGGCCCTTATTGGTACCGAATGCCGGTTCAGTGTAGATTCCAGGTGGCCTCCGGTGGGTTTCTCTGAAATCCTGCCGTGACTATGCCAAGAACTGTCGACGAAAATAATCCATAACCAATCTATAAATGAAAATTTGGGTGAGTTTATTCTGAGCTTAAATCTGAGGATTATAACCCAGGGCCTTTCTTCCCAAAGGAAGAAAGAGCACCAAAGAAGTGGGGTGCACAGACTGGTTATATACCCCCAGAGAGGATGTTTCCCATAGGATTGAAATGTCCCTTTTACAATAGTGGTGACACTGCTCTATCGGCACAGCGATTGATGGAAATAGCAGGTAGGTCTGCTGTCTCAGTGAACACAGCATGGTGGCAGTCTGTTGTCTCCAGCTGAGTGGTCACAGGTGAGCACCGCAATCAGTTCCTAGCCTAAGGAAAGATGCTTAATCTTTAAGGAAATGCCAACGTTGGCAGGGGTAAGGAAGTTGCACCTTTATCTCAAATGCCTTTGTTCTTGCCACAGGAAATGTATATACAATGCATACTCAATAGCCACAGTCAGGCCCTTTTGGAACAAGCAGAGTCAGGCCAATTAGGTTTATACCAAATGGCTTCCTCACATACTCCAACATATCCTATTGCTTGCCATTTCTATTTGTCATTTTCCCCTTTTCATCACTAATCTTTTGATAGAAAGCATTGCTGATCAAAATATTGTCCCTCTGTGCCAGGGTGGTTGCCGCCTGCCCTGGGTCCATCACTTCCCTCAGTGCTAGGTTTTTATGTCATTTATTTGTCCCATTGTCCACGTTGGGGGGAAATAGCAGACAAGCATAGAGGTATATATATTAACAGAGGAAGATTTCATAGGTTATGTAATTTTCAATTAATTTTATATTGTTGCACAAACATTGTGTATGTGCTTTTCTACGACACTTCACATTTACATTGTGTATGATCATAGAACAAGTACAGTGATGATAATAATTCAACATATTTGAAAACATTAGTCATTGGTTTAAAATGAGTTCCTAGGTAAAGTCTTTATCAGAAAAGGAAATTTGTCCAGCATTATATGATAGATCAACCCTCTGGAGTCGCCAAGCAACCATTATTCTACTTTGTATGCTATTTTTACAGCACTGATTAAAGAAAACAAGAATTAGTTTGAATATTATGACTAGTACAAGATTTCCAATAAGTAATAGAAATAGGAATCCAGATAAAAAGGGAACCGATACTGAAAGGGAGCCAACCAAACAAACCAAACTGGGCATAGGATCACTTAAGGCATCCACCTGCTTCTTCATGTGCTTTAGCAGAGATGACACATTGGAAGACTCATCAGGTATAAAAACACAGTGTTCAGTCTGAATGATTGTATATGTACCACCTTGGGGTGCAGTAAGAATATCTAAAGCCATTCTGTTTTGAAGGGCAGCCCTTCTCATTAAAGACATTTCAGTATTTAAATAAGGTTATTCCTGCTTGACTACCATTAAGGGTTTCTTGAGTAAATTTAGTCAGAGCTTTCATATGTAATAATGACATCTTTTACTCCCAAAGAAGAAGCAAATATAACTGCAAGTATAACCATACCAGTGAACGCTGAACAAGCCCATCTGGCCTTAAAGAGAGGGAGATTGGCAACAGGTTTTACGTCAGCCAGCCTGACTCCTTCCTTGCTTTTAAAGGAAACTCAGGGTGAAGTGTTATAGCCATCCAGGCAGTAGCCAAGGCCAAAGATTTGTAATACATAACCAGTGAGTTCCATTAGGAGTCACTAGATAAATTCCTGGCCTTCAAGACGAGTCTGTTCCAAATTAATCACTTTAAGTATGATAGTATTCCAAACAAATTATAAAATAGGTATACAGCTTAAGCATAACAAAGGTTTAAATGAGGAGATAGAAGTTTGGGAATACAGGCCTGGTCCGGAGTCTTGGGACAGCTGTCTACAACAGATGTCGTTCTCTTCTCCTTCTGGTATGGTCCTTTCCAACAGAACTGTATAGAGTCTTTTATTTGATGTCTGTTTCAATAACAAATTCTCCAGGTTATAGTCCAAGATCCTTAAGTTCTGGGAGCTCTCTGTGAAAGAATCAGCTACCAATCTTTCATTTCTTTTAAGCACCTCAATAAGACCACGACAACAATGTAAAATATCCCTTAAGCAAAGTTGGTTCATATATTTCTTTATCTAATTGCATAGTCTGTTTTATTATTATTTCAAAAGGAGTCAGCTGAAGTTTACAAAAAGTGTAGATCTAAGATAAAGGAGCACTAGCACAAGAGCTTTTGGCCTTGAGAGAGTAAATGCTTCTGAAAGCTTTGCAAATTAAGTTTTGATTGTGCCATTAGTACTTTTTACCAATCCTGAGGATTGTGGATGGAAAGTACAGTGGAAATTCTGCAATATTTGCCAAATATTACAAATAGATTTGAGTTCCCCAGATGCTGTGTAATGGGAGGAATTCCTCAAACAGGAATTATTCTTTTCAATAATAATTTACCTAAAGCTGTTGCTCTTCTGCAAGGAAAATCCTCAAAACAATGTGAGAACATATGGATCATTACAAGATATATTTATCCTTGACATGGTGGCATTTGGACAATGTCCAATTGTCATACCTCAAAGGGTCCCTTAGGAAGGGTAAAGTGGCCTCATGACTCATGAAATGGATTCTCTGGATTATACTTTGGGCATATAGCAAAAATAGCAAAAGTAGAGGCTATATGAGCCACTGGGAGAAATTTTCCAAAAGTATTGTTTTTCTATTTTGTTGCAACCTTTATATATATATATTTTTTCTTCTGTGGTGATTTCTTAAGCCTGTGAAAGTAAATCTTTTTACTGGGTTAACAGAGTTAACAGAAAGTAGCAGGCATTCGAGGCTGGGCAGCATATCCAGCTTGATAACATCCTTGTTTATCATTTAAATAAGACCCATTTGTACACCAAATTAAACAATAGAATGCAGTTGTGGTCTTCTTCCCTTGTGATGTTGGAAGCAAGGTATCAGGGTTAAAATAGTGAATAATATTTACCTATACATTATAACCTAAGGTTTATCATCATTTACTTGACAATGCTTCTCATGCAATTTAGCATTCCAAAGAAGCTTAATTATCATCCCTCCTTTATAGGAAGAGAGAACAAATTTTCTTTGAGAAGTCCCAGGGGCCCTCTGAAAATCCTCAGAGAAATTCTCTTCCTTCATCCAGGTCAAAAGAAAGTCTTTATTCAGGACTTGAATATATATATATATATATATTTTCAGGGAGAAGCTTGTCAAAACTATCAAAAGATTTTAAAACACTTACTTAAACAAGATCAAGAGATTGCTGATTTTGTCTTTGTAAAACAAAGGTCACTGAAACAATGCTTCATAATATTTAACCAAAATGACAACAGCAAAAAAACCTTAATAGAGACACGTCTGTGTTTTTGCACCTAGGAAATTATCTTAACAAAACATGGATATTCTATAAACTTACTCAGAAGGAAAAACCTTTTATAACATCTTTATCAAGAGCAGACTAAGAGTTTAAGAAAATTATCCTTTTAAGAGAGAAAACCAAATTCTAATTTTTGTAACGGTTTACTTTTTCATATTAAAACCCATTTACTTAATTAGATTCATTTTAATCTTAATCAACTTGACCATGTACAAAATTCTTTTCAGAATTTCTTTCACAAACCTTCTATAACTGTCTTTTGCATTCAGAATTTGTCTGTCTGTCTTCTTTTTTTTCCTCCTAGTAACCCCTGCCCCACCCCCAGCACTGGTAGATGGCACACATGTCCTGAGAATTCAGGACACATAACACAGCCAGTGACCCAACTCCCTCCCCTTCCTCTAGCAGTGGCCAGGTCTTTCCAACAGTGAGGACAGTATACAAAACTCAAATTTTCCTGGCTGGGTGGGGCACCTTGATCTGAGTTTTCAAAGCAAACCAAATTTCACCAGAGACCAGAGGCTGCATGAGAGAGCAGCAAGAATCTCTCACTGCTTAGTCCCTGCCCCCACCCTGCAGTGACAGGTGGAATCTATGACACAAAGTCCCAGGAAGCACAGCAGAACCAGTGATGTAGTCCCCAGTGGCAGCACACTACAACACTGGCTATAACAGCATCAGGGGCTGCATGCAAATACCTGAGTCCCTAGGTCCCTAGCAGTGTCAGTGACACCTGTGAGCCCACCACCTCTGGAAGTGATGCAGCCAGCACTCCCAGACAACCTGGGATCAGCAGCACAGGTGGTGCATGGGGCAGCAGAATCTGCACCCATAGAGAGCCCATGGAGAGCCAATGGGGGAAAATAAGACACAGACAACCAGAGAAGCAGCAGAAAAGAAATAACAAGATTTGTGAGTCTGCTCTAATTTTTTTCCTTTGTTGTTACCATGATGTTTGTGTAAAGGATCTCGTAGATAAGATAGTCCTAGGTCACTGTTTTTTTTCTTCAGCAGCCTATTTAAGTATTTATTAGTTTTCTTGATATCTTCAAAGAACAATTGTCTGGCATTTGTCTAACACTTTTTCTCTGTTTTTGTTTTCCATGTGATTAATTCATCTTATCCCTCTTATTTCCTTCCTTTTACTTTGATTGTATTTAAATTTGCTCAGATCTCGTCAAGATGGCGGCTAAGCAGACTCTGAACTCCTCTCCTCCCATGAACACAACCAGGTTACAGCTATTTTTGGAAAAATTTCCCCAGACTCAAAACTGAAAACTGGATAAAAAGAGCTCCACAACAAGGGACAGTCCTGACTAAGGCAGAAGAGACAGAAATTCCTACTGGAGAGGCAAAAAGCCACATTTGGGAGCAGCAGAGCGTCTCAGCTGGCCAGGCAGGAGACACCCTAAGGTACACAGCCCTCCCTGGAGGAGTGAGGCCCAGATCAGGTGCTGACACTGCTATAAGCATCCTTCAGACTCAGCCCAACTGAGACGGTGGTCTTACTGTGGATTTGCTGGATATTAACTGCAGTGAGGATACCCCCAGAAAAGCTATCAGCCAAAAGCCAAAAAGACCCGGGTGTTAAAAGGCTCATGCACAAACTCACTCATTGCAGCAGCCTAAAATCACCAGAGTGAAGGCTGACAGTCGTTTGGTGAAATGAGACTCACCTGGTGTGCTCTGGGGGCATCTTGGTGAGAGGAGGGACCTCTCCAGAGACAGAGACATTGGTGGGGTCCATTGTTCTGAACTGGTCCAGGCGTGCTGACACAGACCCCAGTGGGCACCACTGAGATTCATCCCTGGCCTGTTAGCCCACAGGTCTGCCACACCCGCTAGAGCACAGATTTAGTTTAGTTCAGCCAGGGCAGGTAACCAGCCCTAGGGGCTGACCCTACCTAACAGAAAGCCCTCAGGCTACTTTTCAGCCTGCATTGATTGGGTGCCTTGATTCTCTACACACAGACAAGGGTGTTTGCCCCGGTGGGTCAGGACCTGTGTGAGGACCAGGTGAACTGTGGGGGGCCTTGGTGGAGAGGTGGGGGCCTCTGCAGTGCAGCATTGGGGTACACTCCAGGGGGTTGAGAAGGGTGTATAGACCAGGACTGTATGGATGGTGTGTGTGGTCCTTTGGGGGTGAGGCTTATCAGTGGCAGAAGACCTCTGCTTCACAAATAGCCATAAAAAGGATCAGCCCCACCTTCCAAAGCCTGAAACTATTGAGTGCTCCCATGCCTAGGGCCAGCCCCACTCAGCTGCACTCCTAAGAGAACTGACAAAAGCCTTGTAGGCCTGAGGCCTATCACAACTGTAAGTCCCTGAGCCTAGCAACCAGCTACACTGGGTACCAACCCAATTAAGAGGAAAACTGCAATAGGAGTGTGCTGATAGACTTTGTAGCCAATGGTGCTGAGCCTCCCCAAACCTAATTTACAAATAGCTGGCCAGGGAAGGAAAGACTAGACTCCCTGGGGACCTGCAGAGGGAGCAACCCTGCCACAGCAGAAGGACACAAGTAGCCCTCAAAGGGGTCACTCCTGGATCTTCTGGACTGGTGATGAGAGGGACGCACCCTGCTGGGCCTCATAAGGCATCTCATATATAAGGCCACTTCTCCAAGATCAGGAGACATAGCTGACTCATCTAATACATAGAAATAAGCACAGAGAAAGAGGCATAATGTGGAGACAAAGGAATAGTTTCCAAGCAAGGGAACAGGACAAAACCCAAGAAAAAGAACTAAATGAAACAAAAATAAGCAACCTACTCAACAAATAGTTCAAAAAAATATCATGAGGATGCTCACAGATATTGAGAGAAGACTGGATGAACACAGTGAGCTCCTCAGCAAAGCACTGGATGACATTAAAAAAACCAATCAGAAATTAGGAATACAATACTGGAAATGAGAAATTCACTAGAGGGACTCAATAGTAAAGTAGAGGATGCAGAAGAATAGAATAATGAGCTAGACAAAAGATTAGAGGAAATCACCCAAATAGAACAGAAAAAAGAAAAAAGATTTAGACAGAATGAGAACAGTCTAAGGGAACTCTGGGACAATATCAAGCATGCTAATATTCGGATTATAGGTGTCCCAGAAGTAGAAGAGAGAGACAAAGGGGCAGAACATTTATTTGCAGAAGTAATAGATGAAAATTCTCCTAAGCTGAGGAAAGAAACAGACATCCAAATTCAGGAAGCACAGAGAGCTCCAAACAAGATAAGCCCAAAGAGCACACAAAGACATAATTAAAAGGTCCAAAATTAAAGACAAAGAGAGAATCCTAAAAGCAGCAAGAGAAAGGCCACAAGTGACATACAAACGGAAGCCCATCAGGCTATCAGCAGACTTCTCAGGAGAGAACCTACAGGAGAGAAGTGAATGGCATGATGTATTTAAAGTGCTAAAAGGAAAAAACCTACAGCCAAGAATACTCTATCCATCAAGGTTGTCATTCAGAATAGAAGGAGAGATAAAGAGCTTCCCAGACAAGCAAATATTAAAGGAGTTTATCACCAAGAAAACAATTCTACAAGAAATGCTCATTGGACATATTTAAGTGGGAAAGCAATGACCACAAATAGACATAAAAATAAAAACTATCCAAAAAACAAAACAACAACAGCAAAAAACGGGCAATAAAATCACTTGTAAAAGCAAAAATATAGTAAAGGTAGCAGATCAATTACCTATGAAAATAATATGAAAGTTAAAAGACAAATGTACTAAAATCACCTATTTCAATGATAAGAGGGTAATGGACAGACACACACTAAACAAGAGACTATATAAGATTTGAAAAACATAAAATGGGGGAAGAGGAGAGTGAAAAAGTAAATCTTTTAGAAAGAGGTCAAGCTAAAGAGTCTATCAACTCCATAGAGACTGTTCTATACATAGAATATTAAATAGGTCCCTCATGGCAATCGCAAATCAGAAACCTATAATAAGCAAGGAAAAAATAAGACTTAAGAAATGAAACATATTACTAAAGATAGCCATCAAACCACAAAGGAAGAGAGCAAGAGGAAAAGAAAGGAACAGAGAAGAACTACTAAAACACCCAGAAAAAAAGGTAACAAAATGGCAATAAATACATATTTATCAATAGTCATTTTAAATGCCAATGGACTAAATGCTCCAATCAAATGTCATAGGGTGGCCAATTGGACAAAAAAAAGACCCATGCATATGCTGCATACAAGAGACACACTTCAGATCTAAAGACACTCACTAACACAAAGTGAAAGGAAGTGAAAGGATGGAAAAAGATATTTCATGCAAATGGCAAAGAAAAGAAAGCAAGGGTAGCAATATTTATATCAGACAAAATAGACTTTAAAACAAAAACTGCAACAAGAGACAAAGATGGGCCCTGCATACTGATAAAGGGAACGATCCAACAGGAAAATATAACACTTGTAAATATCTATGCACCCAACATAGGAGCACCTAAAGATATAAAGCAATTATTAACAGACATAAAAGGAGAAATAGACAGTAACACAATAATAGTAGGGGACTTTAACACTCACTTATACCAATGGATAGATCATCCAAACAGAAGATCAATAAGGAAACACTGGCCTGTAAGGACACATTAGACCAGATGGACTTAGTAGACATATATAGAACATTCCATCCAAAAACCACAGAATGCACATTCTTTTCAAATGCACATGGAACATTCTCCATGACTGATCACATGTTAGGCTACAAAAGAAGCTTCAATAAGTTTAAGAAGATCAAAATAATACCATGCATCTTTTCTGACCACAAAGATATGAAACTAGAAATCAACTACAGGAAGAAAATCAGAAAAGCCACAAAAATGTGGAGATTAAACAAAATGCTACTGAACAACGATTGGGTCAATGAAGAAATCAAAGGAGAAATAAAAAAATTCCTGGAGACAAATAAAAATGAAAATACGACACGCCAAAATCTGTGGGATACAGCAAAAGAGATTCTAAGAGGGAAGTTTATGGCATTTCAGGCCTACCTCAAAAAAGAAGAAAAATCCCAAATAGACGATCTAAAAGTGCATCTAAATGTACTGGAAAAGGAATGACAAACAATGCCCAAATTGAACAGAAGGAAGGAAATAATGAAACTCAGAGCGGAAATAAACGATATAGAGACTAAAAAGCAATAGAGAAAATTAATGAAGCCAAGAGCTGGTTCTTTGAAAAAGTAAAGAAAATTGACAAACCCTTAGCTAGACTCACCGAAAAAAAAAAAAAAAGAGAGAAGGCTAAAATAAATAAAATCAGAAATGAAAGAGGAGAGATTACAATGGACAGCTCAGAAATACAAAAGATACTAAGAGAATACTATGAAAAGCTATACACCAACAAATTGGATAATCTGGAAGAAATGGATAAATTCTGAGAAACATGCAATCTTCCAAAACTGGTCCAAGAAGAAGTAGAAAATTTGAATAGACAGATCACCAGTCAGGAGATTGAAACAGCAATCAAAAACCTCCCAAAAAATAAAAGTCCAGGACCAGATTGCTTCCCTGGTGAATTCTACCAAACATTCTTACAAGACTTAATACCTATACTTCTCAAACTCCTCCAAAAAATTGGAGAGGAGGGGAGGCTACAGAACCCATTCTACAAAGCCAACATTATCCTGATAACGAAACCAGACAAGGACAACACACAAAAAAGAGAGTTACAGGCCAATATCACTGATGGACATCGATACAAAAATCCTCAACAAAATACTAGCAAATCGAATATAACAATACATTAAAAAGATCATACATCATGATCAAGTGGGTTTCATTCCAGGGATGCAGGGATGGTTCAACATCCACAAATCTATCAACATGATACACAACATTAAAAATATGAAGAATAAAAATCACATGATCTTCTCCATAGACGCAGAGAAAGCATTTGACAAGATACAGCATCCATTTATGATAAAAACTCTAAATAAAATGGGTATAGAAGCAGCATAATAAAGGCTATATATGAAAAACCCACAGCAAATATCATTCTCAGTGGAGAAAAACTGAAAGACATCCCTCTAAGAAAAGGAAGCAGACAAGGATGCCCACTGTCACCACTCTTATTTAACATACTAGTGAAAGTCCTAGCCAGAGCAATCAGGCAAGAAAAAGAACTAAAAGGTATCCACATTGGAAAAGAAGAAGTGAACCAGTGACGCTTTGCAGATGACATGATTTTATATCTGGAAAACCCTAAAGAATCCACTAAGAAACCTTTAGAAACAATAAACGAATACAGTCAAGTCGTGGGACACAAATTCAATGTACAGAAATCAGTTGCATTTCTATACACTAACAACGAAGTAGTAGAAAGAGAAATTAAGAATAAAATCACATTTACAATTGCAACAAAAAGAATAAAATACCTAGGGATAAATGTAACCAAAGAGGTGAAAGATCTGTACACCAAAAACTATAAAACATTGTTGAAAGAAATCCAAGAAGACACAAAGAAATGGAAAGATATTCCATGCTCTTGGATTGGAAGAATTAACATCATTAACATGTCCATACTTCCTAAAGCAAACTATAGATTTAGCACAATCCCTATCAAAGTTCCAAGAACATTTTTCACAGTAATAGAACAAAGAATCCTAAAATTTGCATGGAACAACAAAAGACCCTGAATAGCCAAAGGATTTCTGAGAAAAAAGAACAAAGCTGGAGGTATCACACTCCCTGATTTCAAAATATACTACAAAGCCATAGTAACCAAAACAGGGTGGTACTGGCACAAAAACAGACACACAGATAAATGGAACAGAATCAAGATCCCAGAAGTAAACCCACATGTTTATGGACAGCTAATATTCAACAAGGGAGCCAAGAGCATACGATGGAGAAAGTCTCTTCAATAAATAGTGTTAGGAAAACTGGACAGCCACATGCAAAAGAATGAAAACAGACCATTCCCTTACACCATGCACAAAAATCAACTCCAAATGGATTAAAAATTTGAATATAAGACACTAAACCATGAAACTTCTAGAAGAAAACATAGGCAGGATGCTCTTTGACGTTGGTCTTAGCAGCATATTTTCAAGTACCATGTCTGACCAGGCAAGGGAAACAAAAGAAAAAATGAAAAAATGGGACTACATCAAACTAAAAATCTTCTTCACAGCAAAGGAAACCATCAACAAAATGAAAAGACAACCTAACAATTGGGAGGAGATGTTTGCAAACCATATATCAGATAAGGGGTTAATATCCAAAATATACAAAGAACTGATACAGCTCAACAACCAAAAAACCAGCAATCCAATTACAAAATGGGTAAAGGATCTGAACAGAGATTTCTCCAAAGAAGATATACGGATGGCCAACAGGCATATGAAAAGATGCTCAACATCATTAGCTATCAGGGAAATGCAAATCAAAAGTACAATGAGATATCACCTCACTCCGGTCAGAATGGCTATAATTAACAAGACAGGAAACAACAAATGTTAGAGACGATGTGGAGAGAAGGGAACCCTTGTACACTGCTGGTGGGTGTGCAACTAGTTCAGCCACTATGGAAAGCAGTATGGAGTATCCTCAGAAAATTAAGAATAGATCTACCATATGATCCAGCTATCCCACTGCTGGGTATCATCCAAAGAACTTGAGAACATGAAGGCATAAAGATACATGCACCCCTATGTTCATTGCAGCATTATACACAATAGCCAAGACTTGGAAGCAACCTAGGTGCCTATCAAGGGATGAATGGATAAAGAAGATGTGGTATATATACATGATGGAATACTACTAGTCATAAGAAATGATGAAATCCGGCCATTTATGACAACATGGATGGTCCTTGAGGGTATTATGCTGAGTGAAATAAGTCAGAGGGAGAAAGTCAAATACCATATGATCTCACTCATAAGTAAAAGATAACAATGACAAACAAACACATAGCAATGGAGATTGGATTGGTGGTTACCATAGGGGAAGAGGGGAGAGCAAATGGGGTGAATAGGCTCACATGTGAGGGGATGGACTATAATTAGTTTTTGAGTGGAGAACATGATGTAATCTACACAGAATTCGAAATATATCATCATGTACTTCTGAAAGCTATATAATGTCATCCAGTGTTCTTGCAATTCAAATAAATAAATTAAATAAAATACAAAAAATAATGTGGTAGCCTTATGGGTAAATTAAGGAAATTTGCACTAATTGCCCAGATTATGCAATGTGTTATCCTATTTAGGTAAATTTAATATGTATTTTTAATCACATACTTACTGAAACATCTTTTTATGAAGCCTTAATATGAGGATGTATGTATATATTTTTAAGCATTTGGAAGGAATATAAAAAGCTGTTACCAGTGCATACTTCTAGAAAGTGCCTGGGAATGGTGATAGAGAGAGGCAATTATCTACTGTTCTTGTAATCATAATGAATAAAAAGTTGAATAAATAAATAAATAACTTTTCTCTTCCTTTTTTCAATCTCTTAAGGTGCACACTTAGTTCATGGATTTTAGACCTTTCATCATTTCTAATGTAAGAATTTAAAACTGTAAATTGATTTGAGCAGTGCTTTCTTGGATCCCATAAAATTTCACATGTATTTTAATTATTATTGTTAAAATGCATTCTAATTTTTAAAATAATTTCATCTTTGTTCAGTGGATTATTTACAAGTGTGTTGCTTCTTTTCCAAATGATTTGGATTTTTTCCTTGCTATCTTATTGTTATTGATTATTAATTTAATTTCATTGTGAATATTGGCATTCCTTTTACATTTATTAAAACTTGTTTCATGACCTGATATAAAGGCCTATCTTGGTGAATATACCGTGTATGCCTGGAAGAATATGTATTCTTCAGTTTTAGGGTGCAGTGCTCTGTGAGTATCAGGTTAATATGTTGTCCAGATCTAAGTTTATATTGATTTCTTTAAATCTAATCATACTCCCACTTGCTGGGGGGGTGGCAATGTTAATATCCTCAATTATTACTGTGGGATTGTGTATTGATTTCTTTAAACCTGAGAAAGAAAAGATGGCAGATTAGAAAATGGCATCCCAGAGATGTTAAGCCACTTGTTAAAGGTTACGTACCTAGCAGGTGGCAAAGTCAGCCTTTAAAGCAGGCAACTTGACTCCTTAGTCCATACTTTTAAGCACTATATTATATTGCCTCTTGTCTGTCTTACTGTCCTCACAGGGTGGAAATTCTTTTCAAAATGCTATATTAACATCAGGTAGTAGTCAAAGGGATAATTTACTTCAAACTTGTCCCTCCTATTTAAAAAACAACAAAAATCTTAGATCAGTTCATATTTAACACAGTTTATTTTCTCCAAATGGATGTCATAAAACCATGCCTTGTATATAGTAGCTGCTTAATAAGTATTGTTGAATGAATGGATTTGAGTGGATTCAGTATAGAAATCCTAAGTCAGGATAAACACAGTGGCTCCTTTGGCCTCTAAAGTTTGCCTGAACCACTAAGTTAATATGACAAAGGAGTATGGCTGTCTCCACGGCCCACTTCTCTAATTGGGATGCAACACATTTGTGGCTCGTTTGCAACTCTCAAGATACTTCTGCTAGCCATGAATGTGCTATGGCTTCCAAAGCAGAGGTGTTCAAATCCGGCAATGACTTTGACTGGGTTTATTCCACATGAGCTTCCCTGAAACCCTGGTGCTTAAAAGTTCACTTCACTTCTCTGGCCAGACTCCTTTTTCACTGCTCAACTGAAAAGGGTGGAACTCACTAAGGTCAGTTCTTCTGTAGTCTTGGCCTTTTGGGGACTCCCTGAATAGAATAAACCTGAACCTACCAAGGACATTTATATAGAAAACAAAAGTCCTCGCTTGCTTTGTTCTCTCTCTGTTTTGTCCTCAATGCCCAGAAGAAAGTCTTATCGCACAGTTATCTGGGTATTTCTCAGGATCCTGCCTTCACATGCATCAAGTGTGAGTTGAGGGTTTTTTTCAAATTCCCATGACATCACTAGTCGTCTCCTTCAGCTATTTTCTTGTTCATCCTTTATCTGCTGAAGACATATCCTTCTTGGGTGATCAGATGCTCTCATGTCCCTAGTCAGAAGTGTTGTATCATTACTAATAGCTTTGAAGCCTGGTATATTGGATTGCATTTCTGGCTCCAACCCTTACTGGTGTGACATCTTTGCCAAGTCACTCATTTGCTCTAATCTTCATTTTCCTAATTTGAAAAATAGGGACAACCATAGTGGCTTCCTTAAAGTGATGTTGAGCATATTAAATTAGATGAAGCATTTAAAGTGCTCTGCACAGGGTCTGGTACACTGCATTCCTCAACAAATACAAGAAAATATCATACAGCTCTGGTTACTACTCCCTCTACTTGTGGAGATGTTCAAGCTCAGAGAGTGCTTTCCCACATATGTGATTATTTAGAGGCTCCCAGATGAATGCCCAGCCTGTGGCTGGGGCTGCTGAAGGCACAGGAGAGTGGAGGGATCAGAGTTTACAGTGAAGCTAACTTCCCTCACCTTTCTCAGGGGCTGTCCTGGTGTGTGGTCCCTGGCACCTCATTTAACTTTTTGGAAATTTGACCAATTCCAGAGTGTATTTCACTGAGGTACAGTCTTGGTACCCTGTCCCCAAAGCCCAGGCCCACGTGGCAAGGTGTCCTTTCATGTAAATAAATCCTCTGATACTTGAAGCTTGAAAGACTCTTAAAAGACTGATTTATATTTTAATCTTTTAAGGTAGAAATGTTTGTAAATCGTATTACTAATTTTCTTTCTCTTTCAAGACACACATTGTATCTGAAAACCAGTGAGAGAGCAGACTCAGTGTCCAAGGCATAGCAAACATGGAACGTGAACCTCAACCCCCTACCAACCCTCGTACAAAGTGGTGAAAGGAATTAGTAATGATGCAAAGCTACTTATGTGCTTTCTGGTTATTTTTAAATTCATCAAATATTGATTATAATTGTCAGAGAAATTAATTTGTTGATGTATTTCTACTTTTCCAGCTTAGAATCACAACACTTAATCCAACCATCATTTTGTACAGAGCACCAAGCAGAGGGAGGGAGATGGTTGAGGTCACTCACTTACCAGTGAGAAAGTTGCCCCTGAAACCAACGTCCTTTGATTTCCAGATTAGTGCCCTTTTCATGGTGTCCTGCTGCCCTCTTTGGGGAAAGACAAGTCCAACGTCAATCCCTCTGACATTTTGCAGTAGTGTGAAATTAGTGAAGGTAGGAGGATGTAGCAAACAAGCACTGCAGAAGGAAGGGGTAGAAAGATACCATTGCAATAAGGGAGAGGGGAGGGGCTGGCCCGTGGCCGAGTGGTTAAGTTCTCGCACTCCGCTGCAGGCGGCCCAGTGTTTCGTCGGTTCGAATCCTGGGCGCGGACATGGCACTGCTCGTCAGACCACGCTGAGGCAGCGTCCCACATGCCACAACTAGAGGAACCCACAACGAAGAATACACAACTATGTACCGAGGGGCTTTGGGGAGAAAAAGGAAAAAATAAAATCTTTTAAAAAAAAAAATAAGGGAGAGGGGACTATTGCAATAAGGGGAACTCTGACTATAAGATCTGCAAGTGTCTCTCAGATTTGGCTGTAATTCCTGTTATGGCACTTGCTATCAGAGGCCTCAAGTAAGTCACTTGAACACTAAATTTTGGAGCTTCCTTTTCTTCATCTCTAAAGTGAAGATACTGATAGTTATCTTAAAGGGTTGTGATGAGTGCGACCTAGGATAAGGCGTGAAGCTCATGAACTGTGTCTGACTCACAGGAGCACCCCCTGGTGACAGCAGCATGAGCTGCAGGAAGTGGGAAGTTCCTTTCCCCTCTATTCCGTCTTGTTCAGGTCCTCACAGACTGTACGGTCCAAGGGTATGTTTATGGCTTAAGGATGGTGTGAGGAATTTGGAGGGTACAATAGAGGTGGGAACTGGGATGGAAATGAGTCCTTGGAGGAGAGGTTGAAGGTGTTGAGATGTTTAGGTGGGAGAATAGTAGTCTGGGGTGGGAGTTAATAATGATCCTTATTTTGTCAATGTCTTCTCTAATTCCTGGAAGAGCAAATGATGTTGTCTTCATACTACATGAGATTCTATCTGAACCCTAGAAAACATTCATGCCCCTCACCTCAGCCTTCTCCCTCTAAGAAACTGATCTTAATGAATATTGTCCAGAGACTTACAGAGGAAGGTCATGTATTATAGTATAAGTAGGAACTAATATGAAGCTCATAAATATATAAATGTCCAAATAAATTATGGGACTTTTTTTTATAATGCACCATTACAGACCTCTTTTGAAAATTATCAGCTTGGGGAAATGCTTAAATGAAGTGTGATGGGAGAAAAGTTATGTATGCATTTCATATACATTTGTGAGAAGTGTTTCCATAATTAAAGGAAACAACAGAAAGAAATACACCATAATATGAATGATTCCTAATTTCTCATTGTATTTTTCCACTTTCAAAATTATCTCTAATGATTATGTATGAACTTGGACAAATAACTTAATCTCTCTGAGCCTCATTTCCCTTATGTGTAAAATGGGGATAAGAACAGTAAATACATAAAAGGAATGTTTTGAGGATTAAATAATATAAGGTGTGTATTATTTTATAATAAATAGCATAACAGTAAAATACAAGTGATGATGATGGGTGTGAATTTATCTGGAATGTCTGGGTTGGAATAGAATCTCATGAATGGAAGTGAAGGGAGAATAAATCTTGACTTGGACCACTGCACTGTGCTGTTCCCTCTTTATCCTTAGAGAGATTGACTTTATGCGCAGGTGATTGACCATCTTTCCCATTAGGTATTCCAAGATTTATGGTTCTTTGTACTTGAGATTTGATAAAAACCTTTTTAAATGAATAGAAATAAAAAATAACTTTGGGAATAAATCCTATGGCATTGCCCTTATAAACCAATCTCCCATCTGAGTCCAATATGCAACCATTGAAATCTAATTATCCTTGATATTTATTGGGCACCTTTTAAGTGCCAGGCACTCTGCTACATACTTTGACATTATCTCACAATGGCAATCCTAGGTGATTGAATTATTAGCTCCCTCTGAATATGAGGAAACTGAGTTTCTGAGAGGTCAAGTAAGATGCCCAACATCATTCAGCTGGAGAGTGGAGAGTGCCACAAAACCTGAGTCCAGCACCTGGGCTCTTGCTGACTGTGATGCTGCCTCCTAGAGCAGTTTTCACATGACAGCCCAGACACCAACCGTGCAATCTTAGGCAGGCCTTTGATCTTACTTCAGAAAGCCCTTATTGATTATTTTTGGAGTGTTACAACTAGATAGAAACAATGTGCATGTGTTCCATTTACTATAATTCTGAACAAAAACAAAATATGGTAGAATTTCTTTGCCATGAAAAAAATGCTTAGGTTATTTATCTGCTGCCAAAGTCTCCTTTTGGGTGTACTCAATGATCATATTATTTTTGGTTGTAGCATTCTCCTCCAATGGTGGAAACTAGCTGGCTATTTCCAAAGCTCTTTCTCCTCTCTATCCTGTGGGTAGACGTAACCATCTGATCAAACCATCCTCAGAATTTTAGAAGAGAGTAGAAGAATAATTTTTCTGTAAAATACGTATATTCCCTACTAGGGAATTTCTGGGAAATGGCGAAACTTCATATGCCCTGGCAGAATGTCCCAAGAAATGGCAATTATTTCTTTGTTCCTGCCTCAGACATTGCCATTGCTTATTGATCTCCAAACTTTCAACCACACCTTAATTTGTCTCCTCTGAGTGAAAACCCTTTGTGCCAACCTCAGTAAGTCTATTCTCCAGGCATTTCTATTTTTCTTGTTAGTCTTCTGTGAACCCTTTACTAGGTTCCTAAGTCTCCTGGAGATGCAGAGACTGGAGCTTGTCTAAGTCCTTATATTATATGATAGAGAATCCTCTTTACTGTTCTGTCGTTATCCAATGTCATTTGCCTTGATTTTTTTCAACCACAATAACAAAAAGGTTGTGATAAAAACAATGCTCAAACACAGTCCTGCAGGACTTTACTTTCTTTGTCCCCACTCTCTACCAACCTCCCCTTGACAATGAATCATTAATAACCATCAAACATCCTCCAGTTTTTGCTGATATACTCACAGTAGAGCTTACCGTAGTTTTCCAAGTTTATTGATTGATGTACCAGAAACGAAGTGGTGGAGCCCAGCTTCCTAATGTCAACCTAACTTTACCCTCTTTTCAAAGAAAAATCTTAATTTATTCTTAAAACAGCCATATTGGAAAAGGCATTTTATATGGTCCTATGCACTTACGAGTCAGTGACAGTCTTTGTTGGCACTTAGGGGGCTCAACAACCTTTGCTGAATTTAATGCAAATTTTAATCTTACAATAATTTATTCACAAATTACTTAGAATCTGAGACATTCACTTATTCATTCATTTATTCATTCATTCAGCATGTTTTCATGATTTCTGCAGGTGAGTCTCTAGTCTCTGTTCTGACATTATACATGTTCCAGGGTAGACATTTGCATGGAATCTCACAGTTTCTAGATAACAAAATGCTTTATGCATACTATATTTATCTGTGACATAAAAAAGGAGCTATGGTTATAAGTTATGACACAGTAAGACCTTGAGGAAAAAACTCTGCCTATGCAAAATGAAAGAATAAATAAAATACATTTCCAAGGGTGGTTGTATTGATTTGAGATAATATAAGCAGGGGTCTTAGCCTGTGTCTGGCACATGTTGGTGTCAGTAAATATTAGCTCAGTGAAATAAGATTATGAGCAACTGTAAAGCCCTTTATATGTATGTTGTCGTTATTTTTGACCTCTATAACTACCATTTATTCATTTAATCAAGAAACATTTAGTACCCACAATGTGCTAGTCAATGTTCTAGGAACTTGATATATTAGAGAACCAAACAATGAACTCTGCCTCAAGGAGCTCATTTTCTAGTGGGGGAGGGGTGCAGACTCTAAAATACAAATGTAATAATTAAATTATGTAATATATTTGAAAGAATATGTGCTATGGAAAGAAGAAAAAGCAGCACAGGGTAAGGGGACTTGGAGTGCTGAGAGGTTGTGATTTTAATACGGGATCAAGTAGCCTCCTTGAGAAAGTGTTATTTGTACAAAGTCTTCAGGGAGGTAAGGCAGTTAGCCAATAGATATCCAGGGGAAGATTGTTCTGGGTAGAAAGAACAACCAGTGCCAAGATCTCAAGGTGGCAGCATGTGTGATGTATTTGCTAAATATTGAGGATACAGGTGTACTTGGAAAGGAGGAAACAGTGGGAGAATGTGAGGAGAGGAGGCTAGAGAGTCAATGGGGACCAGATCATGTAGGGCCCTGTGTGTCATGGCAAAGGTCTGTATTTTAATCTGAATGGAATGGGTACCCACTGCTGGGCTTCAAGGGAACACTCAGGCTATTGTGATGAGGTTAGACTGGAGGTAGGGTATGTGGTAGGAGGAGAATTAGGACCACTGGATAGGAAGAAAAGGAGAAATGATTGAGGCTCAGAACAGGGTGGAAGCTGTGGAGTTGGTGGGAGTAGATTCTCCTTACATCGTGAAGGTAAACACAAAGGGAGTTTTTTTTTCAAGGAAGTTCAGCCCTGAGCTAACATCTGCCACCAATCCTCTTCATTTTGCTGAGGAAGACTGGCCCTGAGCTAACATCTGTGCCCATCTTCCTCTACTTTATATGTGGGATGCCTGCCACAGCATGGCTTGATGAGTGGTACCATGTCTGCACCCAGAATCTAATCTTAACTGATTAGATATGAGATATGAGAAAAGAGCATGGACTTACAAAAACAAAAACCAGATTAAGAGTCAAAGAATTTATTTAGGATCAAGGAATTGCCATTTGGGCAGCATGGACTCTGGTAGAAACCTAAATAGCGTCCCACTAGGGTATAAAAGTCATGAGCTTTTAAAGGCAAAGAAAGGAGGTTGTAATACAAAGAATTTTCAGTTAGAATTGGAAGCAGAAGCTATTCTTGGCTAAACATTGATTGGCTATTGAATCTGCCTTCAGAAAGTCCTCAGTCCTCAGTCTTTGTGATCAGTCTCTGTTCTCCCCCTGACTTCTCAAAAAATTTCATATAAAACAATTACTTTTTTGGTATAGTCCAAAGGTTTGGCCCAATCCAAGGTTCAAGACAGCAAGACAGTTTCCGTGGAAAGGCAGATCTGACTCCATTTAAAAATGCCTCCACTAAAGTCAAATGAGAAGAGAAATCAAGGATTGCTCAAAGATTTTTAGGCTGAGCATTCAGGAAGTTGTATTTACACTTAACTGAGATAGAAGCCTGCCAGAAGAATATATTTTAGGGGAAAGTTCAGGAATTTAATTTTGGAAATGTTTATTAGTTCCTTTATTCCACAAACATTTACTGAATGCATACTATGTGCTAGATATTTAACATTAGCTAAACGCAAGTGGTCAGGAGCCTTGCTATCAAGCAACTCACAGCCTAGTGGGAAGAGTGGGCATGTAAAGAAACAATTACAGAACATCATGATGATGGTGTGTACCAGGAACAATGGAGCACAGAGGAACTGACAGATATCTTTATCTTCTTAAACTTTGAAACTGAGGTCTTGAAAAGTTAATTGATTTGCCAAAGTTCATAGTTATTATATAACACAGCTGGGACCTTATGTTATTGTGATTTATAGTAAGAAATATGTATTTGGTCTTTGTCCCATTTCTGGCACAAATCTTCTAAAACCCTTGGAATTTCCTGATGGGGGAGAGATAAAGTTGTCTTTTGTTATGTTAATGAGGTAAGTTTTCGGTTGTTTAGAAACTCTTTTAATATTTTATTGGGGTCAAATTAGTTTATAACGTTCTTTATATTTCAGGTGTACATCATTATATTTTGACTTCTGTATAGATTGCATCATGTTCTCCTCCAAATGTCTAGTTTCCATTCTTCACCATACATATGTGTCCCTCTCTCTCTTTTGCCCTCCCCCTACCCTCTTTTCTTCTGATAACCACTAATCTGTTCTCCTTGTCTATGTGTTTGTTTGTTTATCTCCCACATATGAGTGAAACCATATAGTATTTGTTTTCCTTTGTCTAACATTTCTCTGAGCATAATACCCTCAAGTTTCATCCATGTTGTCACAAATAGCATGATGTTGTCTTTTTTAGAGAAGAGTAGTATTCCATTGTGTATATAAATATAAGTACATATAAAAATATATCTATAAATATATATATATGTGTATATACCTGTTCCTGAGTTATATCCTTTTATAATAAACCAGTAATCCAATAAGTAAATTCCTTCTCTGAGTTCTGTGAGTTGTTATAGAAAATTAATGAACCCAATGAGGGAGTTGTTGGAAACTCCAAACATTAGCCACTAGGTCAGAAGCATAGCTGATAAATCCTGGGCTTGCAACTGACATCAGAAGTGAGGGAGAAATCTTGTAGGACTGAACCCTTAACCTGTGGTATCTGATGCTATCTCCACATAGACAGTGTCAGAATTCAGTTGAACTGTAGGACATTCAACTGGTCTCTGAGAATCGCCTGTAGATGTGGGGAACCTCTCTCCACTAATTGAAACTGAGTATTAGAATCATTACTAGACCTGAATAGAGCTTTCTGACTCCCTAGTTTTGGGGAACTTTCTTACATCATGTAATTTGTTTCCTTGTAGAACTAACCTCTTTGTCAGTGCTTGGGGCAGAGAATCCATGGACACCAAGAACAATGTGACTGAATTTGTGTTATCTGCCCTTTTCCAGAGGAGGGAGATGCAGCATGTGTGCTTTGTGGTCTTCTCCCTATTCCATGTCCTCACCGTTCTGGGGAACCTTCTGGTTATCATCACCATCAATGCTAGTAAGACCCTGAAAGCTCCCATGTATTTCTTCCTTAGACACCTGTGTTTTGCTGATATGTGTTATCCTTCCGCTACCACATCCAAGATGATTGCTGACACTTTCACGGAGCACAAGACAATCTCCTTCAATGGCTGCATGACCCAGCTATTTTCTGTCCACTTCTTGGGTTGTTCTTTTGGCCTGCTGGGGTGCTGGCTTCCTGCACTCCATCCTGCAGACTCTCCTTACAGTCCAGCTGCCCTTTTGTGGGCCCAATGAGATTGAAGCTTCTTCTGTGATGTTCATCCCCTTCTGAAGCTGGCTTGTGCAGACACCAATGTGGTGGGGCCCATTGTGGTGGCCAAAAGTGGCAAGATCTCTTTAGTGTCCTTCATGATCCTTATCATTTCCTACATGATCATCTTACTGAACCTGAGAAGCCGGTCATCTGAGGGCTGGAGCAAGGCTTTGTCCACATGTGGCTCACAGACTGCAACTGTCCTTTTGGTCTTTGTGCCCCCCATGTTCGTATGCATTCATCCCTCTACCACCCTGCCTACTGACAAACTTGTGATCCTCATTAACATTGTCATGCCACCTTTGCTGAACCCTCTGATCTACACGTTCAGGTGAAAAATGCCATGAGGAAACTGTTGCCAAGCGGAAAATGCCACGAAGCCCCCCCAAGGGGGCCTCAGGGAAGAAGTGACACTACAGGGAACCTCATCCAGCCGGGAACTTGGGAGGCTCTGATATTGTAGAATCTTACATAGGATTTGGAGCTCGAGTTGGAAGCTTGTAATGACAACTCTCCTCCTAGCTCTTTTCATAACAATCATCCCACATGCTCCTTCAATCCTTCATTCATTAAATATTATTGACTGTCTCCAATGAGTGAGACACTGCGAATCAAAATGAAGGATGTAATGTCTACCCTCAAGGGGGTCACAGTCCAGGAGGGTCTTAGTGTGATGTTCAAGGGTTCATTCAGGAAATCTGTGAGAGCCTGTGAATGTGAGAGCCTCTTGGAAGTTTAGATATGTCATCTATACAATGGAGAATAGCGCTAGATAATTCCTTTATGGTGGCATATGCAGTGCTTGATGGAATTCATTTTCTTCTCTGTTATGATATTCAAGTCATTTTACTTTTCCTGCTTCATTTCATGTTCTCAACAGACAGATGAATAAATAAATGTGGGGAGGTTAAAAGATTTACCCAACGTTACACAGTCAGTTCAAAGCAAGGTGGGGACTAGAATCCAGGTTTCCTAAGCCTGCTTTTAGGACTCTTCTCCCCTCAAGACTCCTTGAGAAAATTTGAGTGAATGGACTCAGCAGTACAAACGAGGAAGTGTTGAAGGACCGAGGACTGATGGTGGGTTGGGATGATGGGGAGCAGACCCTGAGAGAACAATTTCTCAGTATTTGTCCAGCAGTGCTGACTCCTCTTCAGCTGATTCCTCTTCAGCCAAGCAGGGACTGCTGCCCCCATGCATCCCTGTTTCTTCACTCTATTTTGGTGCTAAAGGGAGACACCTTGTGCAAGATGAAATTAGAAGAGCCGGATTCGTCATCCTGCTTAATTGACCATTTCTGGATCATTTAACCTATTTGGGTCTCAATTTTCCACATTTACAAATAGAGATAGTAACAATACCAGCTTCAGAAGGTTGTTAGAGGACAGAATGGACTTTGGAATGTCCTATATCAAAGTTTATTGTGCAGAGGTGGCTGCTGCCTCTGTTCCTTTATAATGTCTTCTGTTCCCTTTTCTCATCCTATTCCCCACTATGTCCCTGCCCTTTCTCTGGAAGCCTTTGTAACTACCAGATTGATTATTCACTTTGCAAATGTGTATTGATCACTCAACATGTGGTTAAGTCTGTTATTTCTTTTTTTCTGTCTGTGTTTGTCTTTATTCAGTACAGCTCCAGTACCTAACACTTCCCTAGCTTTGGGTTGGGGGAGAAAAGCAAATAAAGGCCACCAATGCATGAATGTGGATTGGGGTGGAGCCTGATGCAATGTGAGGGTATACTTGAGACATTGACCCCAACATCAACTGTCCATCACTGATCTCTAACTCCCCACAGGTTCCAGGTGGGATCAGCGAAATTGTCCATGAGGAACAGGTCTTGGACCTTCTGCCATCCCCAACTCCTCTTCCTGTCTGCCCTCTCTCCTTCCTAAAACAGGTCCAGAGACCAAACTGTCCAACTGGCTGGGAAGATGGGAGAAGGTAGGTTGGACAAGGCCTGTGTCCAGGTCTCAGGCCATGCCATGGTACCTTTCCTGAGTAGGAACTGGAGGTACAACAGAAAAGAAGCAGACAAAAATTCTTGTACTCATGGAGCTTATATTTAAGTGTATGATAAATACTGACTCTTCTTGAAGTCTTCCAATATGCCAGATACTCTTTTAAGTGTTTTCAGTGAGCCTAAGCCTCTTAAGTGAACTTCACAAGAGTTTCTCAGTTTTGTTTTCTCCACTCTTAGGTTGGAACAGCATGGTTACAGCTAATAGGAGTTGGGTGTTTTTTTCCCCTCAGGTCAGTTAGGCTCTGTTGATACCCCAGCAGGTTAGGTTCTGCTTAACTAGTTTCCCCCAAGGGCAAGCCATGTTAAGAACAGCTGCAGGGCCAGCTGGGTTGTGTGATGATTAAGTTCCAGGAGACAGAAAAGGAGAAATGGGGGAGGGTAACTGATCATTTTCCCTTTTAGAAGAGTTTTGAATAGTACCACAAAGCACTTTTACTTTCATTTTATTCGATAGAAACTAGTCACGTGCTCACCCTTAATTGCGAGGGAAACTGGAAAGTCTAATTTTTTATTATGAGTGGAATTTTCTTCTGAAAAAAAATCAGGGTTCTATTGTGTTCCTAAAAAGGAAGGGGAGAATGCATGTAAGGATTGGTATATTGTCTGACATAGTCAATTACATACATAATTTCCCATGAAATTAGATACTTTTCCTAAACACGATTTGTGATGGCTTGCTAATATAACACAGTCTAATTGGGGCCTAATTTACTTAATAATTCACCCATTTTAGAGCTTTTTGGTTCATTTATTCTTTTTTGACAATATTTAATGAGCATGTACTATTAGCCAGGCCTTGATGGAGAAACTGAGGCACAGAGAGACTACGTGAATTATACACGAATCCATGAGTGTTAGATACATGGTATGATGGCAACAGTCTAGCCCAACTCTGTCATTTATATAAAAGTAGGAACAGGAGGGTGAGGAGTAGAGAGGTGAAATGACATGTCTTAAGTTACATGGTTAACCAATTACTGAACCAAAGCTAGTGCCCAGAGTCCTGACTCCCTGTCCAGTCCTCATTTTAATGTCTATTCACTCTCCTTTTCATTCTCAGTAGTCCAGTCTGGAAAAAAAGGTTCCTCTGATGTCTTTCCTTCAACTTTCTTCTCTACTACCTTATTATTGGGTGCAAAAACTTTATAGAAATCTCACTAAACTAATTGAAACAGATTTTGAACCTTTTCCCAAGTCATAGTTTAATTGGCAAAGTTTCACTGAAGGGAAAAGAAATTCCATGGGGAAGTTCTTCCCTTGATTATAGTGTATAGCTGATTTATTTTAAATGGTTAGAGGATCTAAGCATTTAATCAAAAGCCTTGGACTTTCAGTGGGTGGACTGGTTTTCTCCATCAAAATCAGGATCTTAAAATCTCTGGGTTTGATGCTTTCTTTGGCTTTTTAAATATTTCTTAGGCATTATAAATACAAATATCAACGCAATCCAGATCTCATGAATTTTCCTGTTCTTGTGGTTCATCTTAGCCCTCAGCTACTTTGCTTTCTAAAGCCCCCAGGAATACTGGTGATTTGTTCTTTGGGGCCTGCCTTTTGAATTGCAATAGCAACCACTGCTCAGTACCATCATAAGGCAGCTTAGTGCTGTTGAAAGAGCACTGGTTTCTAGGTCAGTACCCTGGGAAATATCTATCCTGTGGTCTGGGAATCTAATTTACTTCTCTGCCTCTGTTGCCTCATCTGAAAACAGAGCAGGTCAGAGTAAAAGGTCTCTATGTCTTTTCAGCACCACTCTGAGCTGAGTGTGATCTGGACTTTGCTCATTGGGAGCCTTCAGTGAAAGATCAGCTGGGAGGGTAATATTAGGCAAGGGATCTTGCTTGTCCAGGAACCAAGATTCCCAGAGAGGAATCCAATGCTGCATCTCACCCTTGTTTTCCCAAACCAGATTATCTCCTTGAGTAATTGTTTATTCCAGCAGGGTGGCTAAGTTCACCCTGATTGGAGGCATTTGAATGCTTTTGAGATCCGTATAATCCAATTCCCTGTTCTAATGAAGAACAAAATCACACCAGATTTTATGACCTAAAGGTAGGTGTTATCACTGAAAGTAAGGTGCAGAGACTTTAAGCAGCCACAGATGTTAGGCAGGTCAGTTCCTGTCTTTGAGCCATGTGTGTTCATTTGTAGACAAGGTGCTTTGGTCTGAAGTCTTTTAGGGGGGTGAGCAATGAATTTATTTATTTTCATTGTAAAATACATGTAACATTAAATTTGGTGATTTTTAAAGTCCTTTACAATTTTGTGATCCTGTGAGGCACCATTTGGGATTGCCAAATGAGAGGATGTGGTTGGCATGGAGGTTCCATTACTTCACTCTGAATTCAGTCACATGGGCACATGAAGCTCTCTCATATTTTTCCTGGCCATTGTTTGCTTTCTGTCAATATGCTCTGGTCCAGTCCAGCAGGATGCCTGATGGAGAGTCTATATGCTCAAATACAGATTTAGATTTTTACATGCTGTCACCTTTTCTTTGCCTGCTTCTAGATGAGGCAGCATTGTGGGGAGAGAGGGGGTATTTCTTATCAGGTCAGTGGGAGAGACGGTGGGAATTACTGAGGGCAGATGGTAGAGAGAGGCATAAATACAGAAAAGGCAGAGATGCCCAAAAAGGAAAAGGTGGTTTTCAAAAAGGAAGGCTATCAGGTATTCCATTCTTAGTGTAAAGCCTAGAAAAACTGGACCTATGTGATTCTCCTCTCTGAATGATCTCTCAGATTGGCCCTATTATATTTTCCTTAATTTCACAAATGGATAAAAAAATAGATTGAATTCATGCTCATATAAGAAGTTTGTGCAGGCAAATAAATATATCTTGGATTTCTAATGAAAGGGCATATTTAATTTCATCTCTTCACTTATGTATTATGTACTTAGAAATTGTATAGGGAAGTGGTGAAGAGCACAGGATCTGTGATTAGGCTCCTTTTATTAAAATCCTGGCTGCACTGCTGTGTAACCTTAGGCTAGTTAATTCACCTATCAGGGCTTCTGTTTCATCATTTATATAAAAAGGGGTGATAATAATAGTACTCATACCAGAAGTTTATTCTGAGAATTGAATAAATTAATGTATATAGAACACATAAAGTGTATGGCACATGGTACTATTGACACACTAACTATAATTATCAACAAAAATACAATTAATAATAAAGGTTTAAGAAGAATATTGGATAGGTAATTTTGGATATTATTATAATACATTTCTTATTTGGAGATACAGATAGAGAAGCTACAGTTATGAAAAAATCTCTTAATTGCTTTAAAAGAAGTATGATAAAGTACTCTAGGAACACAAAGGAGAGAATATTGTTCCTACAGTATTGAGGATCCTCATGCAATCTAGAAAGAAGGAATATTAAACATAGAGAAGGGAGAAAGGGCACTTTGGGTTATGAAATAGCTGTATTACATTCATTTAGGGAGTGACAGTAAGGGTCCAAGATAAGCAATGCTCAGTTCAACAAGGACCTGGAATTCAGGCTAAGAATATTGGAATTTATGCTGTGGGTAATGGGGAGATGTTGATAGACTTTAGGTAGGGTAGTAACACGATTTAGTAGCATTTAAGGAAAATCACCAAAGTATTTACAATGCTCAGAGAAGAGAAGATTCGTGTGGGTTGGAGTATTAAAGACAAGCTTCAGTGAACACACCACACTGGAATTGGGCTTTGAAGGTGGGCAGGGTTTAAGGGACATGGAGAGGGCATTTCTGGTGAAGGGAGGCCCAGTGATGGGATTCAGCAGGATGGCCTTGTGGGACAGGGAGGGGACCCTGAGTTGAACAGAGATGAGGTGAAGTTATTGGGTAAGGGGGTGATTGTTGAGGTGACTCAGTCTGCAAATTTCCTTAAAGGTGAGTCAGAGGAGTTCAGGTTTTTCTCTGGGTATTCCCACAGAGTGGAGTGTCTGAGGGAAGAAGGGTCAGGAAATAATTTTCTGGCTGCAGTGTGTTGGATGGATGAGGTGGGAGCATCTGGAGGATAAGGTGCTTTGGTAATTTAGGCATCAGCTGACCACATGTGAGAAGGTAGTAGCAGCAAGAATGGAGAGCAAGGACCCACAGGACAGAGGGTTTAAAGGTAAAATTAATGGAACTTGGTGATGACTGGGTATGGGAATGAAAGATGACATGGGTCACACATGACACCCAAGGTACAGCATGGGCAACTTGGAGAGCAATGGTGTCATCAAAATATCTTCCAGCTCACATTTGTCTGTGGTCTCCTGCTACTCCATAGCTTTGTCTCATCAACTGAAACCCTATTCTCTATCCAAACCCTTTCCTTGGGCTCATGAGTAAGAATGTGGTAGAAGGTGATACTTGAGGAATCTCACAATCTTATCTTCTAACCATTCAACTGCTTGATTTTCCAAGGTTCTGAGACGGTGCTAGATATTTCTAATGATTCTTGGTGCCTGGTGCCCACAGCACTTCTCCTATAGGAAAGGGCACCACACTATGACGAATTTAGCACTATTGCCTGTGCTGTGTCGTGGATATCAATGTAATTTCTCTGCTGCATCTACCTTCTTGGAAAGTTTAGTTCTTGGATAGGCAATTGCTTTCTGTTTCCATGAATGGCTGATCCTTTTTTCTTCTGTGAAGTGCTGTTCCTCTTCTTTTGATTGTCTTCCCAAGGAATTATTGCTGTGACCTCTATTTGTTAGACAAACTATCCTACCACAGCTTTGATAGATATTTAGTTTGCTGTAGTTTTGTTCTATTATAAATCCATTGTGGGAGACACTCCTTGGGGGTTTAAGGAAAGCAAATATGTCTTTTCCCTATTTGAATGCTGACCAAAGTGAAAGAACAAGGCATTTAGGTGGAGAAAAAATATTACTTTTGTTACAGAATAATTTGATCACTGAGATTATGGTTTATAATCTGGCCTTCCTTAAACTGAGCCACAGACTTAGGCAAAGGCGCATACTCACTCATGGCAGCATTGGACCTACCCCACAGAGCACCCTGTCTCTACCCCACAGAGACAAAGGTTGCCCCTGGGGCAGTGTAGAAGGTGTGTTCCCTGAAGCATCTCACACTAAGAATTGAGGAGAGAGGAAGGGCCTGTCTATGAATTCCTCATCTCTCCTTCCAAAATCACTCCACCTCCCCTGTGGCGGGGGGCTAGGAGTGTTACATTGCTTTAGCTTCCTCCTTGTGGAAGGAAACATCAGGAGTGAAGAAGTAATGCTCTTCACCTAGCCTCTAACCAGTGATGTGCTAATAAATGTTTAACAACTGGCTCTCCTAAATAAACAGCCCTTACATATAGCATTTGCTGATTTCCAATGTGCTCCCACCAAGGCTGATTTCAAACTCCCAACTGATGGTGGATTTGGGAAAAGATGCCTGTAACAGATTCTCATAAGCCATTCTGAGCTGGCTGCAGCACAGCATTACCTCCAACATTTGTATACTATATTTATTGGAGGTACAATTGTGTATATCTTCGATATACACTTATGTTTGCTCTTCAGAATGATTGTACCAATCTCCACTTCTACAACTGAATGTAGACTATTGATTTTCTCAGTATTGCTAACTCTCCAAGTACCAGTCTTTTACCTATTTCAAAAATAGTATTTCTTATGTTTATGAATATTTGTTTTATTATTAGTAAATTGTAAAGTCATTTCATGTGTATGCTGATATTTTTACATATTCTTTGTGAATGCCTGTTTATATACACTGTCCATTTTCTATTGGGATACTGTATGTTTCTTATAGATTTAGAAGATCATTTTTAATTGGGGTTATTAAGATTTTTCATATACATATTAAATATCTTTTTTTTTTTGATGAGGAAGATTAGCCCTGAGCTGACATCTGTGTCCATCTTCCTCTCTTTTATAAGTGGGATGCCACCACAGCATGGCTTGATGAGCGATGTGTAGGTCTGTGCACAGGATCCGAACCAACAAACACCAGCCACCGAAGTGGAACATGCGAACTTAACCACTAGGTGAAGTGGCCAGCCCCTGGATATCTTTCTCATTGCATCATTTGTGTAACAACTTTGTTGATGCTTTCTTTTTTATTGTTTATGTTCAAAAGATTTAGGTTCTTTGTGTACTCAAATTTCTAGCATTGATGCCAGGCGTTTAAAGGCCTGTCTCGAAAATATGATCATATTAATTGATTCTGCTTCTAATTATTTAATGATTTAAATGTCTACTCCTAAATCTTTAATTATAAATTAATTTCGATGTAAGTATCAAGTTGGGCATCAAGTTTAATTTTCTTTTTCAAATGGCTTTCGATTGTCTCAATATCTTCCTTTGTTGTTTGATTTTTTGTTTTTTTTGTTGTTGTTTTGAGGAAGATTAGCCCTGAGCTAACATCTGCCGCCAATTCTCCTATTTTTGCTGAGGAGACTGACTCTGAACTAACATCCGTGACCATCTTCCTCTACTTTATATGTGGGACACCTACCGCAGCATGGCTTGAAAAGTGGTGCATAGGTCTACACCCAGGATCCAAACCGGTGAACCCCAGGCTGAAGCAGAATGTGTGAACTTAAATGCTGTGCTACCGGGCTGGCCCCTCAATATCCTCTTTAGAATAATTTACCTTATTTCCACTTTCATATCATAAATTTCTATATATAATTATGTTAATTTCTGAGATCTATATAATTACACATGATGAAATACTATCAAAATGCTTTAGCTATAGTCAGTAAAAAATCATTATCTGAAGGACAAATAGACATCGTTAACCTTTTCTAGTATGTTTCTAGATGTTTTAGGATATGTTTCTTGCAGAGGAATATTTACATAATTTTGTAAAATTATAAAGAAAAATTCTGTTGGATTTTGATTGAGGATGCATAAAATTGTAGGTAAAATTTGGGAAAGGTGAAATATTTATGCTGCATTTTACTATTTAAAACATTATTTTGTAAGAATTTTTTTGTGGTGGGTATGTGTCTTTCCATTTACACATGCATCCCCCCCCAGTTTTATTGAGACAACATTTATATAGAAGATTGTATTAATTTAAGTTGTACAACATAGTATTTGATATATGTACATATTGCAAAATGATTACCACATTTTAGTTAACATCCATCGTCTCACATAGATACGTTTATTTTTTTTGGGGATAAGAACTTTTTTTAATTTTTTTATTTTTATTAAGATTATGATAGTTTATAACCTTGTGAGATTTCAGTTGTACATTATTGTTCGTCATGTTGTGGGTACACCACTTCACCCTTTGTGCCCTCCTCCCACCCCCCTTTCCCCTGGTAACTACCAATCAGTTCTCCTTGTGTATATGTTAACTTCCACCTATGAGTGGAGTCGTATAGAGTTTGTCTTTCTCTGTCTGGCTTACTTCACTTAACATAATACCCTCAAGGTCCATCCATGTTGATGCGAATGGAATGATTTTGTCCTTTTTTATAGCCGAGTAGTATTCCATTGCGTATATATACCATATCTTCTTTATCCAATCATCAGTTGCTGGGCACTTAGGTTGGTTCCACGTCTCGGCTATTGTAAATAATGCTGCGATGAACATAGGGGTGCATGGGACTCTTGGAATTGCTGATTTCAGGTTCTTAGGATAGATACCCAGTAGTGGGATGGCTGGGTCATAAGGTATTTCTATTTTTAACTTTTTGAGAAATCTCCATACTGTTTTCCATAGTGGCTGCACAAGTTTGCAATCCCACCAACAGTGTATGAGGGGTCCTTTTTCTCCACAACCTCTCCAACATTTGTCACTCTTAGTTTTGGATATTTTTGCCAATCTAACAGGTGTAAGGTGGTATCTTAGTGTATTTTTGATTTGCATTTCCCTGATGATTAGTGATGATGAGCACCTTTTCAGGTGTCTATTGGCCATCCTTATATCTTCTTTGGAGAAATGTCTGTTAATGTCCTCTGCCCATTTTTTGATCGGGTTGTTTGATTTTTTGTTGTTGAGCTGTGTGAGTTCTTTATATATTATGGGGATTAACCCTATGTCGGATAAGTAGCTCGTAAATATTTTTTCCCAATTAGTGGGCTGTTTTTTTGTTTCAATCCTGTTTTCCCTTGCCTTGAAGAAGCTCTTTAGTCTGATGAAGTCCCATTTGTTTATTCTTTCTATCGTTTCCCTCATCTGAGGAGTTATGGTGTCTGAAAAGATTCTTTTGAAACTGATGTCAAAGAGTGTACTGCCTATACTCTCTTCTAGAAGACTTATTGTTTCAGGCCTAATCTTTAGTTCTTTGATCCACTTTGAGTTTATTTTTGTGAATGGTGAAAAAGAATGGTCAATTTTCAATCTTTTACATGTGGCTCTCCCGTTTTCCCAGCACCATTTGTTAAAGAGACTTTCTTTTTTCCATTGTAGGCCCTCAGCTCCTTTGTCGAAGATTAGCTGTCCATAGATGTGTGGTTTTATTTCTGGGCTTTCAATTCTGTTCCATTGATCTGTGCACCTGTTTTTTTACCAGTACCATGCTGTTTTGATTACTGTAGCTTTGTAGTGTGTTTTGAAATCAGGGATTGTGATGCCTCTGGCTTTGTTTTTCTTACTCAGGATTGCTTTAGCAATTCGTGGTCTTTTGTTGCCCCATATGAATTTTAGGATTCTTTGTTCAATTTCTGTAAAGAATGTCATTGGGATTCTGATTGGGATAGCATTGAATCTGTAGATTGCTTTAGGTAGTATGGACATTTTAACTACATTTATTCTTCCAATCCATGTGCATGGACTGTCTTTCCATCTCTTTATGTCGTCATCAATTTCTTTCAAGAAAGTCTTGTAGTTTTCATTGCATAAATCTTTCACTTCGTTGGTTAAACTTATCCCAAGGTATTTTATTCTTTTTGTTGCGATTGTGAGTGGGATTGAGTTCTTGAGTTCTTTTTCGGTTAGTTTATTGTTAGTGTATAGAAATGCTACTGATTTATGTATGTTGATTTTATACCCTGCAACTTTGCTGTAGCTGTTGATTGTTTCTAATAGTTTTCCTATGGATTCTTTGGGGTTTTCTATATATAAGATCATGTAGTCTGCAAACAACGAGGGTTTTAATTCTTCATTGCCTATTTGGATTCCTTTTATTTCTTTTACCTGCTGAACTACTCTGGCCAACACCTCCAGTACTATGCTGAATAGGAGTGGTGAAAGTGGGCAACCTTGTCTTGTTCCTGTTCTCAGGAACAAGGGATGGCTTTCAGTTTTTGTCCATTGAGTATGATGTTGGTTGTGGGTTTGTCATATATGCCCCTTGTTATGTTGAGGTACTTTCCTTCTATACCCATTTTATTGAGGGTTTTTATCATAAATGGATGTTGGATCTTGTTGAATGTTTTCTCTGCATATATTGAGATGATCATGTGGTTTTTCTTTCTCATTTTGTTAATGTAGTGTATCACGTTGATTGACTTGTGGATGTTGAACCATCCCTGTGTCCCTGGTATAAATCCCACTTGATCATGGTGTATAATCTTTTTGATGTATGACTGTATTCGGTTTGCCAGAATTTTGTTGAGGATTTTTGCATCTATGTTCATCAATGATATTGGCCTGTAGTTTTCCTTCTTTGTGTTGTCCTTCTCAGATTTGGGCATCAGAGTGATGTTGGCTTCATAGAATGTGTTAGGGAGTGCTCCATCTTCCTCAATTTTCTGGAATAGTTTGAGAAGGATAGGTATTAAATCTTCTTTGAATGTTTGGTAGAATTCTCCAGATAAGTCGTCTGGTCCTGGACTCTTATTTTGGGGGAGGTTTTTATTACTGTTTCCATTTATTTACTTGTGATTTGTCTATTCAGATTCTCTATTTCTTCCTGATTCAGTTTGGGGAGGTTGTAAGAGTCTAGGAATTTGTCCATTTCTTCTAGGTTGTTCGGTTTGTTGGCGTATAGTTTTTCATAGTATTCTCTTATGATCCCTTGTATTTCTTTGGTATCCGTTGTGATTTCTCCTCTCTCATTCCTAATTTTATTTATTTGAGATTTCTCTCTTCTTTTCTTAGTGAGTCTGGCTAAGGGTTTGTCTATTTTGTTAATTTTTTCAAAGAACTAACTCTTTGTTTCTTTGATCCTTTCTACTCTCTTTTTTGTTTCAATATCGTTTATTTCTGCTCTAATTTTTACTATTTCCCTCTTTCTACTGACTTTGGGCTTTGTTTGTTCTTCTTTCTCTAATTCTGTTAGGTGTTGTTTGAGGTTGCTTATGTGAGATTTTTCTTGTTTAGTGAGGTGAACCTGTATTGCAATGAATTTCCCTCTTAGGACTGTTTTTGCTGCGTCCCATATGAGTTGGTATGGCATGTTTTCATTTTCATTTGTCTCCAGATAATATTTGATTTCTTTTTTAATTTCTTCAATAATCCATTGTTTGTTCAGTAGCGTGTTGTTTAGTCTCTGCAGTTTTGCACCTTTCCCTGCTTTATTCTTGTAGTTGATTTCTAGTTTCATAGCATTATGATCAGATAAGATGCTTGATGTTATTTCAACTCTCTTGTATTTATTGATGCTTGCTTTGTTTCCCAAGATATAGTCTATCCTTGAGAATGTTCCATGCGCACTTGAGAAGAATGTTTAACCTGCTGTTATTGGATGAAGTGTTCTATATATATCTATTAAGTCAATCTGGTCTAATTTTTCATTTAATTCTATAATTTCCTTGTTGATTTTCTGTCTGGATGATCTATCCATTGGTGTTAATTGGGTGTTGAGGTCCCCTACTATTATTGTATTGTTCTTGATGTCTCCTTTTAGTTCTGTTAAGAGTTGCTTTACAAATTTTGGTGCTCCTGTGTTGGGTGTGTATATATTTATAAGTGTTATGTCTTCTTGGTGGAGAGTCCCTTTTATCATTATATACTGTCCCTCTTTGTCTTTCTTTATCTGTTTTGCTGTGAAATCTACCTTGTCTGATATTAGTATAGCGTCACCTGCAGTGACCAGGAACCCTATCAGCTGTCGTTAACTGGGCCTGGGCCCCTCCTCGTAGTCACAGTGGTCCTGTGTGGTCCCTCTTCAGCTGTGGGGGCAGTCACAATGGGGCTTCAGGCTGCTGGTGCCTACTGTTGCAGACCACCTAGACGTGCTCCCTCCTTAGTGTCTGCAGTGGCCTTATGGGCTTTCCCAGCAGCCAGGGGGCAGGATCACCTATATTTATAGCTCTGTCACTGTTGGAGCCCACAAAATCTCACTTGTCCACTATAGGTCACAGCAGAGCTATGGGCATCTTCTGCAGTCTGTGGTTAGCTCACCTAGCTATGCTAGTTTTGTCCCACGGTCTTCCAGCCTTGTGGTTGCTGGGTGGCACCTCTCTACTAGTGCTGTGCAGAGGCTTTCACTGAGGCTGATGTGAGACTGTAGAGTTTCCTGCTGGGCTGCGAAGCCAGGCTGCTGGAACTCCACCCAGCCCCAGTCCTCTCACCCAGGATCTCGGGGAGCCCCTTGCCCTGTCTGGGGAACAGCTGGAGACTGTGAGTTCAGTGGTGGCTGGCCAGCTGCTGCCCTGCCTGGGATTCTCCTCTTCAGGACCCTCCTGGTATTCTGAAGTGAGATAAGAACTTTCAAGTTCTCTCTTAGCATCTCTCACATATACAATACAGTATTGTTAACTATAGTCTCGATGCTGTAAATTACAACCCAGAACTTATTTATCTTATAGCTGGAATTTTGTACCTTTTGACCTCCTTCACAAATTTCCCTCAAACCCACCACCCCATGCCTCTGGCAACCACTAATCTATTCTCTGTTTCTATGAGTTCATTTTATTCAGATTACACATTTAGGTAAAATCATACAATATTTGTCTTTCATTGCCTGACTTACTTCACTTAGTATGATGTTCTCATGGTTCATATATATTGTGACAGATGACAGGATTTCCTTATTTTTCAGGGCTGAAAAATATTCCTCTGCATATATATACCACATCTTCTTTATCTATTCATCCACCAATGGAAACTTAGGTTGTTTCCATGTCCTGGCTACTGTAAATGATGCTGCAATGAACATGGGGGTGCAGATATCTCTTTGAGGCAATGATTTCATTTCCTTCGGATATATACCCAGAAATGGAATTGGTTGATCATATGGTAGTTTCTATTCTTAAGCTTATGAAGAATCTCAATACTGTTTTCTATATCAGCTGAGCCAATACATTCCCACCAACAGTGCACAAGAATTCTCTTTTCTCCACATGCTTGCCAACACTTGTTGTCTCTTGCACTTTTGATGATAGTCATTCCAACAGGTGCAAGGTGATAGCTTATTGTGGTTTTGACTTGATTATCCTAATGAGTAGTGATGTCAAGCACGTTTTTGTGTAATTGTTGGTCATTTGTAGGTCTTCTTTGGAAAAGCATCTATTCAGTTCCTCTTCCCATTTTTAAATCAATTTTTTTCTTGCTATTGAGTTGAATGGGTTCTTTATATATTTTGGATATTAACCACTTATCAGGTATATGATTTGGAAATATTTTCTCCCACTCTGTAGGTTAATTTTTCACTTTGTCAATGGTTTCCTTTGCTGTGCAGAAGATTTTACTTTGATGTAGTTCTGTTTATTTTTGTTTATGTTGTCTTTGCTTTTGGTGTCAAATCCAAAAAATCATTGTCAAGACTGATGTAAAAAACATTCCCCTAAGTTTTCTTCTAGGAGTTTCATAGTTCCAAGTCTTATGTTTAACTCTTTAATCTATTTGGGAAGATTTTTGTGTATAATATAAGGGTCAATTTTCATTCTTTTGTATGTGGCTGTCCAGTTTCCAAACCATTTATTGAAGAGACTATCCTATCCTCTTTGGATGGTCTTAGCTACTTTGTCATAAATTAAGTACCATATATGCATGGGTTTATTCTGGGTTCTCTGTTCTGTTCCATTGATCTATGTGTCTGTTTTTATGCCAATATCATATTGTTCCGATAATTGTAGCTTTGTAATACAATTTGAAACCAAGAAGTGCAATGCTTCCAGCTTCATTCATCTTTCTCAAGATTGCTTTCCCTACTCAGGGTTTTATTTATTTCCATACAAATTTTAGGGCTGCTTTTTATATTTATGTGAAGAAATGTCATTGGAATTATGATAAGAATGCATTGAATCTGTATATTGCTTTGGGTAGTACAGACATTTTAACAATATCAATTCTTCCAATCCTTGAGAACAGAATATCTCCTTAATTATTTGTCTCTTCTTCAATGTCTTTCATCAGAGTCTTATAATTTTCAGTGCACAGATCTTTCACAAATTTTGTTAAAATTATCATTATTAGTGTATAGAAATGCAACTGGTTTTTGTATGTTAATTTTGTATCCTGCAACTCTACTGAATTCATTTATTAGTTTTTGGTAGTGTCTTTAAAATTTTCTATATATAATATCATGTCACCTGCAAATAGAGAAGTTTTACTTAAATGTTTCTGATTTAGATGTCTTGTATTTATTTATTTTTTCTTCCCTAATTACTCTGACTAAAACTTTCAGTGCTGTATTGAATAAAAGTGGTGACAGTGGGCGTCCTTGTGTTGTTCCTGATCTTGGAAAAGCTTTTTAGCTTTTCTCCATTGAATATGATGTTAACTGGGGGCTTGCAACATATGGCATCGATTGTGTTGATGTACATTCTCTCTATATCCAGGTTTTTAATATCTTAATCACAAATGGATGTTGAATTTTCTCAAATGATTTTCTGCATCTAGTGAGATTATCCTATGATTTTATGCTTCATTTTGTGTTATATATCACATTGACTGATTTGCAGATGCTGAACCATCTTTGTAACTGTAAAATGTCCCACTTGAACATGATATATGGTACTCTTAATGTATTGCTACACTCAGTTTGCTAATATTTTGTTGAGGATGTTGTCTCTATGTTCATCAGGGATATTGGTCTGTAATTTTCTTTTCTTGTAATATCCTTGTCTGGTTTTGGTATCAGGATAATGCTGGTTTGGACAAGTGACTTAGGAAGTGTTTGACCTTCTTCTGTTTTTTGGAAGAGTTTGAGAGGGATTGGTATAAATTCTTGTTTAAATGTTTGGTAGAACTTACCAGTGAGCCATCTGGTCCTGGACTTTTGTTTGTAAGGAAGTTTTTAATTATTGATTTGATCTACTTACTAATTATTGGTCTGTTGAAATTTTCTATTTCTTCATGCTTCAGTCATGATAGGTTGTAGGTTTCTAGGAATTTATCCGTTTCCTCTAGGTTGTCCAATTTGTTAGCATATAATTGTTCACAGTAGTCTCTTACAATCCTTTATATATCTGTAGTATCAGTGTAATGTCTCCTCTTTGCATTGTCATTTTACTTATTTGAGTCCTCTCTTTTTCCTGATAAGTTAAGCTAAAAGTTTGCCTATTTTGTTTATCTTTTCAAAAACTCTGATCTTAATTTGATTGATCCTTTCTGTTGTATTTTTAGTCTCTTTTTCTTTCTATTCTGCCAAGTGATCTTTTTTCCTTCCTTCTATTCAATATTGTCTTAGTTTGTTCATCTTTTTGTAATTTCTTGAAGTGTAAAGTTAGGTCATATATTTGAGCTCTTTTTTAAAAATTCTTAATGTATATATTTATCACTATTAACTTCCCTCTTAGAATTGTTTTTGCTGCATCTCATAAAGTTTTCTATGTTGTATTTCTATTTTCATTTGTCTCAAGATATTTTTTGATTTATTCTTTGACCCAGTGTTTGTTCAGTGGCAAGTCATTTAATTATACCTGCCTTCCTTCATGTCCTCCAGTAGAATCATATGATTTTCTCTGCATAAGTATTCACATTTTTAAGTGCTCTTTATTTAAAAAAAAAATCTTGGCGACTAAATATGAAATTGTTTTCAGTTGTGTTTTTAACTGGTAATTGCATCTAGAACTTTTATTCTTACTAGTATTCTTCAGCTTTATTTTTGTTTTTATTTTCCTTAAATTAACATTTTAGAGTGTTTTTCTTATGTGAAACTGAAACTCATTCAAATGACGTTGGCAAGAAGGAGTATTTATTTGAGGAATAAGGGGCTTTCTCTGAAGCCAAAGTACATGTTGGACCAAATCAGGGATTAAAAAGGCAAGCATCAAGGATACTCTGAATCTCTGAGATCTCATGGACTCTTTCTCTAGTACTTTTCTTGCTCCAGAACACTATTTTTAAAATTATTTTGAAGGTTCAATAACTTCATTTACTTTTAAACTCCAGCATGGGTCCTTCCCTGAGGGATTCTGACACACACTACTTTGTTTCCAACTGCCCACATCACTATCTTTTGATATCATTGTGATTATAGTTCTTATTGTTTCGGTGTGTTTTTAGCTTTCAAAAGTACATTTCTTAAAAATTTCATCATGAAATCAGAAATAGGGGTAAAAACAGTGAGGATAAAATTTATAGCGGAGATTCAAGAAGTTCACATTTTTTCATCATTGTTTCTCATGGATCAGATTAGTTAAAAAAAACTCCTAATGTGGCACCTTAATCTAGAGAATACTGCTTTATCACATGATATAGTTAACTTGAGTAGGCATTGTGATCTGTGTTTATTTTGTATAGTCTGTGGGGTGTATAGATGTATAAGAGATGCCCAGTATGTATCTGTTCCAAAAGAGTAACTTAAAGAGAAATTTTCACTCTTGTTAGCATATATTTTGCTGCTGGCTAACAGCCTGGAACCAGAACAAGCAGTCTGGCCAGCTATAACAATATTCTAAGGGACAAACTGTGAATTCAGGGTCTTTCGGTAGTTTGAGCTGTGGGACAAGAAGTATAAATGTAATAGTGAAATGATGGAGAGAAGCTGGTAAGTTGAATTGTCCCCAGAGAATTTGAGCATTTATCATATAAATATACTTATTGAAGCTGCATGATTAATGAAAGAATCTCACATGAGTTGAGGACTAGTATAGATGAGTGAATAATACAGAGGATCTTTTGGAAAAGGAAGAATTATCAATGGGAAGACGATACCCTGAGGTAGTGATGAAGGAAAGAAGAAATTTAGGAGCAGAAGTATGTCCTGGGGATTCCTCAATAGGAGAGAGCTATCAAAATGCAAGAAAGACAATAAAAATGTAGGCTATGAACTTGAATGGACCACAAATTCAGAATATCTTGTAGTGAATTAGAAAGAATCCTGCCTGAAATCAGAAAGCTTGGTTCTAAGTCTAAACATCTACCACTTTTAGTGGGATTCTGGGTAAATAACCATTTCTCTGAGCCTTCGTTTTCTAAAGTGTAAACATTTGTTAGATTGCTAATATTTAATGCTGAGTGAGTATTGGCTCAATATTGGCTAAATGAATGATATCATGAGAAGTGTATGGTAAAATGGGTGACACTGTCTAATGTGTTATAAACAAGGCAAATTGGTTATAATCAGAGTTTGTTTTATTGCAGGTTTCTCAGTGGTTCACATCCAGTACATCTGAATGAATTTCATGGCGAGTACAAATAATGTGACTAAGTTAATTATAACTGGTCTTTTCCAGGATCCAGAGATACAGAGAGTGTGCTTTGTGATGTTTCTTCTTATGTACTTGGCCACCGTGGTGGGCAATGGCCTCATCGTTGTGACTGTCAGCATCAGTAAGAGTCTGAATTCCCCAATGTACTTCTTCCTTAGTTACTTGTCCGTGGTGGAGGTCAGTTACTCCTCTACTGTTGCCCCTAAATTCATCTCAGACTTACTTGTCAGGGTTAAAACCATCTCCCTGGAGGGCTGTGTAGTTCAGATATTCTTTTTTCACATTTTTGGAGTAACTGAGATCCTACTTCTCACAGTAATGGCCTATGACCGCTATGTGGCCATCTGCAAACCCCTTCATTACACAACAATCATGAGCCGACTGATGTGTCACCTTCTGGTGGCTGGTTCCTGGCTTGGGGGCATAATTCACTCTGTGGCCCAGATCCTGGTCACTGTCAAATTGCCCTTCTGTGGTCCCAACGTGATTGACCACTACTTCTGTGACCTCCATCCCTTATTCAAGATTGCCTGCACTGACACTTCTGTGGAGGGGGTTATTGTGTTGACCAACAGTGGTTTAATCTCTGTCTTCTCCTTCCTCATCTTGGTGTCCTCATATATTGTCATCCTGTTCAACTTGAGAAACCATTCTGCAGAGGGGAGGCACAAAGCCCTCTCCACCTGTGCCTCTCACATCACAGTGGCCATCTTGTTCTTTGGACCTGCCATTTTCCTTTACATGAGACCCTCCTCCACCTTCACTGTGGACAAACTGGTGGCTGTGTTCTATACAGTCATCACCCCCATGCTGAACCCCATCATCTACACACTCAGAAATTCAGAGGTGAAAAATATCATGAAGAGATTGTGGGGCAAGAAAGTGAACTCAGGGATGCAGTGAAAATGAAAATTTGAAAAGAAAATAGTAAGACCAGGCTAACCAAATATGCGTTCTGATTTTGGTCACTTATAAGGAATAGAGCAAAAGTTAACTTATTTATATTTTTTTTTATTGTTCGTTTCAGATGAGCCCCTGTTATCCATGATATCTATCGTAACCCCTTCATAGCTGTGTGTATTTTGGAAAATGTTTAAAATTAAGGTACTTTCCTTCTTTTCTTCAGTAGTCTGTACTGCAAAGGCATAGACTTCAGAGAGTTTAGTCCACTTGGACTGGAATTTCCAGCCTATCATCTTCTACCTGTGAAACTTTGAATCACTCGCTTTATCTCTCTGTGTTATGACTCTGTGGTAAGTGGAAAGATCATGGCATCAGGAGACAGAATATTATGCTTTTGTTTGTCCTTCCCCATCAAAATGTTCTTGTGGAAATCCTGGAAAATCTTTTTTACTTCATTTGGTTCCCCCATCCCATTATGCTCATTCCAATGCCTGAAATTCTGCAGTAGGAGCTTTATTTCATGGGAGAAGGGTATTGTTAGAATGGAAAGGTCTCTGGCAGGTGAAATACAATAAAGCTATTATTAACTGTTAGTATATTAATTTGAATAATTTGTAAGACCCCTTCCTTTCTAGATAGTTGTCATCTATGCATTGAGAAATGATTTAGCTAAATTTAGTCTGTTGTCTGTCTATATATGGCTTGTAAGCTAAGAATGGTTTTTACATTTTCAAATGGTTAAAAGAAGAAGAATAGCAACTTGAGACACATGAAAGTTACATGAAATTCAAATTTTAGTATTCATAAATAAAGTTTTATTGGACTCCATGTCCATTATTTTATATGTTATCTATGGCTACTTTTGTGCCACAGTGGCATAGTTGAATAGTTGTGACAGACTGTGTGGTCTACAAAACTTAAGTATTTATTATGTAACTCTTTACAGAAAAAGTTGGGCAGCCTCTGGCTTAAGCCATAATAACATGTATTGCTTACTCAATAAGAAGTTTAGAGGTCAGTTGTTCCAGGTTTGTCTTGTTAATCGTGTGATGCCAGAGCACCTGGTTGGTGCTTCTTCAATTCCCTTGGCTGTTCCCCCAAGGCTGCAAGATGACTACAACACCTCCAGGTATAATATGCTCACACTAGTGGAGGGAGGGGTTCTCATTTTATTTTGTGAAGTACTTCCCAGAAACTCTGTGAAAAATTCTTATTTTTATTCTTACTGACCAGAACTAGATCATATGTCTATGCCTTGATGCAAAGGAGGCTGGGATGGTGAGTAGTGGGAAGGGGAAATGCGATTATGTTATTGGCTTAGTTCAGGCATTGTGTTTCCCCTGGGCTGGACATATTGGTGCTTTAACAACATCATGCTTTTGTCATTAAGGAAGGAATTTCTGCCATAGGGAGTTTTGGTAAAGGCAATATCTTGGAGGGTAGTATACCTGGGCACAGTGAGGTCTTTGAAGGATTTTACTCTGGTGACAGCCTGAGTGCAGGAAACCAAGCTCAACCACTTAGTGACTACACAACCTCAGGCAAGCAACTGAAACTCTGTGAATCAGTTTCCTTGGCATGAGTGTTTGGGCTAAGTGGAAGAATCATTTTCCTTAATGTCACAGTTTTCCTGAATGTGTACCCTGCTTTAATTTCCCTCTGCAGGATAAAGGAGGGGGTTCTTGGGATGTGATCACCTGTGAATTGTGCATAGGAACCAAACCACCCCCGCAGTCCTTCAAGGCAGAGATTGAGTCTTATTTTCAGACGTATCCCTAAACCCAGAGTTCTGGGCCAATTCACTGAAAATAACAGAGGTAGAAAATCTAGCACTGCTCTGGAAGTCCAACAATATTATCCATCTTCCATAATCTACCATCATCAGCTTCAATCTCATGAACTCAAAGGCCTACTAGCTCTATACCATGCCATCCAGTAGAAGATAATCCTGTTCTGGAGGTGTTCTCTATCTGTGCTGTCCAATATGGTAGTGGTCATAGAAAATTTCAACTATGTCTAGTGAGACCAAGAACAGAATAGTTAATTTTAATAAGTTTAAATTTAACAAGATACTTTTGGCTATTGGATGCCTTATTGAGGAGCACAGCTTTAGTGTTTCATTTATATTGCAGGAGGCAGGAAAGGAGAAAGGAAGAAGGATAACCTTGCCTCTTTCCCTTTTAGGAGATTTTCCCAAAGTTCCATACAGCACTTTTGCTTTCATCTTATTTGATAGAAATTAGCCACTTGGCCACCCTTAACTACAAGGAAGACTGGAAAGTATAATCTTTTATTCTGTGTGGAGTTGTGTTTAGCTAAAAATAAGGGATCATTTTTGTTCCTAAAGAAGAAGGGGAGAATGGACATCAGAGTTGGCATATATTCTCAGGACTCAATTACATACACAATTACTCATGTAATTAATACTTTTTCATAAATGTGATTTGGTATGGCTTGGTAACATCACAGAGTCTAATTTAGCATCATTTACTTAATCATTCACCCCTTCAGGGCTTTTAGATTCATTTAATAATTTATTCAACAAGACTTAATGAGCATGTTCTATGCACCAAGCATCATTTTAAGTGCTGGGGATATGCAGTGGTACTTGGGACAGAGAAGGTCCCTGACTCCACGAAGCTTACATTCTAGATAAACATTCTGTTTTCTGAAGCTGCTGTGGTCTAGATCAGTGTTGCCAGTAGAACTTTCTGTGACAATAGAAATGTTCTTTATGTGCGCTTGTGCATAGTAGTCACTAGCCATGTGGCTAATTAGCACTTGAAATATGCCTACGACACTGAAGAATTGAATTCTTACCTTTAATTTTAATTAAATTTAAATAGCCACATTTGGCTCATGCCTACCACATTGGCAATCGCTGGTCTATAGCACTTCAGTGTTTGTCCTACACAACTGTAGTTATTGGGGCCAGCCCAGTGGAGCAGCAGTTAAGTGCACACCTTCCATGTTGGCAGCCTGGGGTTCACCGGTTCAGATCCTGGTGCAGATCTATGCACTGCTTACCAAACCATGCTGTGGTAGGCATCCCACAAATAAAGTAAAAGAAGATGGGCATGGATGTTAGCTTAGGGCCAATCTTTCTCAGCATAAAGAGGAGGATTGGTGGCAGATGTTAGCTCAGGACAAATCTTCCTCAAAAACAAAAAAAATGAAAAAAGAAAAATCGTAGTTATTGCTCCAGATCTGGTGGAAGATTGCCCCTTTGCCCCAGTACCCTGATAGTTCTGGGGCTAATTGCTTTAATCTCAACTCTCATTATCCGGCTCTTCTACCTCACCCTCACTTGGTCATCTGTTCACCACCCCATGGCCCCAGTGAAGTGCTAGGGTGACTGGAGAGAAGGCACCCCAGCACCAGCTACATGCATCAAGAATGAGCTCTGCCCATGCCATTTCAAGCCCCATGATTAACACTTTCAAGAATGGCTTTTTGCAGCATTAGACACAGCTTACCATTCTCTCCTTGAAATATGTACCTTCATTTCCATGACACCGTTCTCTCTTGCCTACCACTTTAACCACTCCTTCTCAGTTTCCTTTGCTGGTTTATTTTTTTCCTCCAATTTCTAAGCATCAGCTGTCCAAGGGTTCAGTTCTCAAACTAATTCTCTATTAGTCTCTAGGGAGATTTCATTGCAAATCATGGCTTTAATAACATTCAAGTGTTTATAACTCTCAAAATAGAGCTCCAGCCTGAACCTTTTCTCTGAACTTTGATTCATATACTCAGCCATCTAGTCAACATCTCTACGGAGAATTTTGAAAGGCAATTTTATTTAACACGTCCCAAATGAACTCCTAACTTTCCCTGATCCCTGCTTCTCTTTCAGCCATTCCATCCTCCGTAAATGGCAACAATGTTCTGATACTCAAGTCTATTTGGAGGTCCCTTAACTCTTTCTCTCACTCCTCTCAATGAAAATAACAGCAAATCTTGGTAGCTTTACCTTCAAAATATCCAGAATCTGACCACTTCCTAAAACCTTCACTGCTACCATCCTGGCCCGAGTCACAATAGTCTCTTGACTGAATTATAGAGATGGTCTCTTAACCGTTCTCCTTGTATCTCCTACCCCTATATTTCCCACTCCCCTTTCTTTGTTCTTAAGACAACACACAGATCTGTGGGAAGGTATGGCCTTTCTTTGCTACCTTTTTTTGAAATAATACCCAGCAGCATTCCCTATCAACCTTAATCTATTTTATTTTTCTTCATGGGACTTATTACTGTCTAACGTACTTAGCAAGTTCATTTGCTCATTGTTTGTCTCCACCTCCATTGTGTCCTGGTGGGAATATGAAGGATGTAACCTCCATGAGTCTGGATAGTTGGCCAAATCTCCAGCAAAATCTCCAACACCTAGAATAGGGCTTGGCATATAAAGGACGCAAAACTACTTGTTGAATAAATATGTGAATGAATGGATGGATGAATGAGATCTGTTTTTGCAGAAATTCTCACTATGTTACATTATTTTTACTGCTATCATTGTTGATGGAGAGGCTGAGGCACAGGGAGACTAAGTGACCTACACACGAATCTTTAAGTGTTAGATGGAAGATACAATGGAGATAGTCTAGCCCAACTCTGTCATTTTATACAGAAGTAGGAATGGGGGAGGGTGAGGAGTGGAGAGGTGAAATGACATGGCTTTAAGTTAGATGGTTAATCAATTATGGAACCAGAGCTAGTGCCCAGTATCCTGGCTCCCTGTCCACTTCTCATTTTTCTTCTCTATTAATTCTGCTTTTCATTCTCAGTAGTCCAGTCTGGAAAAAAGTTCCCTTTATGTCTTTCCTTCAAATTTCTTCTCTTCCTACCTCATTATTGGCTGCAAAAACTTTATATAAATCTCACTAAACTCATTGAAACAGACTTTGAATGTTTCCTAAGTCATAATTTAATTGACAATATTCCATCCAAGACAGAGGAAATTTCATGGAGAAGCTGTCCCTTGATTATAGTGTGCAGCTTAAATTATTTTAAATGCTTCAATGATCTAAGCATGTAACTATAACCCTTAGACTTTCAGTGTGTTGGTAGGTTTTCCACATCTAAATCAGGATCTTAAAATCTCTGATTTTGCCACTTTCTGTGGTGTTTGCTTATTTCTTAGATATTATAAATCCAAATATCAACCCAGATCCAGATCCCCTGAATTTTCCCTTTTTTTGTGATTCATCTTAGCCATCATCTACCTTGTTTTCTAAGAGCTTCAACGAAGATTGGTGCTTTGTTCTTAGGGACAGAGTCTTATCCTTGAATCAAGTAGAACTGCCACTCAGTACCATCAGAAGGAAGCCTAGTGTTATTGAAAGAGTATTGATTTCTGGGTTAGTAACCTGGCACATAACTAGAGCATGACTTTGGGAAGCGAATTGACCTTTCTCAGCCTCTTTCATGACATCTATAATTGAGGGGGTTAGAATAAAATGTCTCTCGATCATTTTCACTACCCTTATCATAGTGGCTTAGCTTATTTTGACCTGACTTTGCTCATTGGAGGTCTTTACTGAAAAATCAGCTGGTGGATGTTTTTAGCCAATGTGGCTGATGGGCCCAGGATTCCCACAGAAGAATTCAAGGCTCCATCCAATGCCAGTTTTCCCAGGTCAGATCATCTCCTTGAGTAATAATATATTCCAGCAGAGTGGCTAACTTCATGCTGAATTGGAGGAACTTGGGTGCATTTCAGATCCATCTAATCTAATTCCTTGTTCCAACATGGAGTGAAACCACATCAGATTTTCTGACCTAAAAGTGAGTGAAAGGACTGAAAGTAAGGCGCAAAGTTTCTAAGCAGATATAGGACATTGGGCAAGTCAGTTCCTGTCTTTGAGCCACAAGTTTTCATTTGTAAATTGAAGTAGTTAGGTTTGATGATTTTTTGGTGGCTGAAATAAATTCTAATTATTTATTTTTATTTTGGTAAAATATACATCACATAAAATTTGATGAATTTTAAAGTCCTTTACAACTCTGGGTTTCTGTGAGGTACCATTTTGGAATTACCAAGTGGAAGCATGTGATTGAGATGGTGGTTCCATTACTCTACTCTGAGATCAGTCACATCGGCACAACAAGCTGTCCCTTACATTTTTTCCTGGCCATTGTCTGAAGTCCAACATTATGCTGTGGTCCAGGTTCCAGCAGGTTACCTGATGGAGATTCTATGTGCTCAATTCTGATTTAGACTTTTACATGCAAGTCACCTTTTCTTTCCACGCTTCTAGGTGAGGCAGCATTATAGGTAGAGAGGAGGTATTTCTTACCAGTTCAGTGGGATAGATGATGGGAATAGTTGAAGCGTGGGGTAGCAGAGAGAGGAATAAATACAGAAAAGACAGAGATGAAAGAAAAGGAAGAGGTAGTTTTCAAAGAGGAATGCTATTAGGTATCCCTGCTCAGGCATGAAGGCTAGAGAAACTGGACCCCACAGGATTCCTTTCTTATCTCTGAGCCAGCTCTCAGATTGGTCCTAGGATATTTTCTTAAATGTCAAGAACTGATGAAAAAACAGATTTAATTCAGATTAGAGATATGTGTTTGTGTAGACAAATAAATAATCCTTGGATTTCTTATGAAAGGGTATATTTAATTTTAGCTCTTCATTCATGTGTTATGTACCTAGAAATTGCATAGGGCAATGGTTAAAAAGCAGAGGATCTGTGGTTAGGCTGTTTGGATTGAAATCTTGCCTTAGCTGCTGTGTAACCTTAGGCTAGTTAACGCGCTTATCTGTGCTTCTGTTTCCTCATATGGATAAAAAGGGTGATAGTAATAATACTCATATCACACATTTGTTGTGAAATTTGAATGAATTAATGTATATACAGCACTTATAAAGATGTGGCACACCATAAATACTATTGAAATGCTAGTTATTTTTACCAGCCAAAATGAAATGAATGCTTTTTAAGAGAAATATTGAATAGATAATTTTGAATAGTAGGATAAGATATTTATTATTAGAAGATATAGACACAGAGCTTCAATTATAAAAGAATCTTTTAATTGCTGTAAAAGTAGCATGATAAAGTACCATAGGAGCACAAGGCAGAGAATACATTATTCCCATAGTAATGAGGATCTCCATGCAATCTAGAAGGGAGGAATACTAAACACAGAGAAGGGAGAAAGGGCACGTTGGGTTAGGAAATAGCTGTGGACATTCATTTAGGGGATGATAATAAGGGTATAAAGATAGAAAATGGCTAGTTCAAGAAGGACCTGGCAGCCATGCTAAGAATATTGAAATTTATTCTGTGGGTAATGGGGAGGTATTCATTGATTTTACGTAGGATAGTTACATGATTTAATATGCACTTAAGGAACATCACCAAAGTATTTACAATGTTAAGAGAAGAAAAGACACTATGGATTTGAGTATAAAAGACAAGCTTCACTGGACACACAGACTGGAACTGGGCTTGGATGGTGGGTAGGGTTGAAGGGATAATGAGAGAGTATTTTCAGTGAAGGGAATCAGCAGAGTGAGCTTGTGGGATGTGGAAAGGGCCCTGAGTTAAAGAGAGGTGAGGTGAAGTTTAGTGGGTGAGAGTGTGATTGTTGAGGTGGCTCAGACAGAAAAGGTCTTTATAAGTGAGTCTGAGGAGTTCAGGTTTGCCCTGGTTATTCCCATGCAGTGGAGGATCTGAGGAAACAAGAGTCTGTGAAATAACTTTCTGGCTGCAGGTGCAGGATGGGTGGGGTGAGAGCATCTGGAGACTAAGTTGCTTTGGTAATTTAGGCACCAGCTGACAGCATGTGAGAAAGTGGTGGCAGGGAGAACAGAGAGAAAGGGCACACAAGAGATGAAGTTTAAAGGTAACATTAATGGTAAGTGGTGACTGACTGGAAATCAGAAACAAAAGGGGACACAGACCAAAACGACATTGAAGCTACAGCCTGGGAATCTTGGATGGTGATGGCGTCATCAAAGTATCTTCCAGGTTACACTTGCCTGTAGGTCCCTTGTTACTCCACAGCTTTGTCTCAGCTGCAACCCTAGTCTCTGTCCAAATCCTTTTCTTGGCCTCGTGAGTGAGGATGTGGTAAAAGAAGACTCCTGAGGAGTTTCAAAATCTTATCTTCTAACCATTCAGCTACTTGATTTTCCAAGGTGCTGAGATGATGCCTGACATGCCTAATGATTTTGGGTGCCTGGGCCAATATCACTGCCCCTGTTGGAAAGGCCACCATAATGATGAATTTAGCAATATTGCTTCTATTGCCCGTGGGTATCAACACAATTTCTCTCCTTTTGGGAACTTTAGCTCTTGGGTAGGCAGTTTCTTTCTGCTTCCATGAATGACACAATCCCTTTTCTTCCACAAAGGACCATTCCTCTTCTGATTTTATTCCCAAGAACTTATGTTGCTCTGATTCTTGTTCAGGTAGACAGATAATACAACTGCAGCTTTGATGGTATTTAGGTTGTTACAGCATGTTTTTCCTCCTGTAAACCCATTGTGAGAGTCACCATTTGGGAGTCTGAGGAAACAAAACATCTCTTCCCTATCTGAACGATGAGCTAATTCATAAATAAACTAAAGGAATAAGGCATTTGGGTGGGAGGAAATATTACCTTTGTTACTGAGAAAGATGATAATAGAAATTGTGGTTTAAAAATCTGCTAGAAGTGGCCTTCCTGAAACCGAGTGCCAGATTTAGGCAAAGGTACCCAAGCAGGCATGGCAGAATTGGACCCACCCCACAGAGTAGCCAGTCTACCCCACAGAGCCAGAGGTTGCCCATGGGGCAGAGCAGAAAGTGTGCTCCCTGCAACATCTCACTCCAAGAGAAGGAGGAGAGAGGAAGGGCCTGTCTATACATTCCTAGTCTTTCCTTCAGAAATCACTCCACCTCCCCTGTGGCTGGGTGGGGCTAGGAGGGTTATGTTGCTGTAGCTTCTTCCACATGGAAGGAAACATCAAGAGTGGGGAAGAAATGCTCTCCCCTTAGCCTCTACTCAATGATGTGCTGATAAATGTTTAGCCACTCACTCTCCTAAATAAAAAGTCCTTATTTGTAGCATTTGCTGATTTCTAAGGTGCAAATCCTATGATCACAGATGATTTTAAGATACGTGTTATCACTGCAATTGGAGCTGGGAATGATGTATGTGAAAAGAAATAGCCCATCTAAGCTGGCTTCAAAACAGCACTACCTCCAACAGCTATATACTTAACCAGTCTCCTTGGAATATTTATTGGAGGTAGAAGGGTGGGTGTATTTGATATACACTGTCTGTTTGCTCTCCAGTGCAGTTGTACTGATCTCCACTTCTGCAACTGAGTGTAGGACAATTTATTTTCTCACTTTTGCCATCTCTCCAATCACTAATCTTTTACTTATTGTCAAAAGTAGTATTTATGTTTTATGAGCATTTATTTGATGATTAGCGAGACAAAGTCCGTTCATATGTATATTGATTTTTTAACTTATTCTTTTGTGCATCATCTGTTTATATCCTTTGTCCATTTTCTATTTGGATACTTCTACATATCTTATGGAAGGGTATGACAAAACCCCTGCATTAACAGGCGAGAGGAAGAATCCAATGGCATCTGCCAGTGTGCCTGTCAGCACAACTGCATTAGGTCCCAATAATGGCTGCTGTCAGTGTCTCGGTCCCTGGGGAGGTGGGCCCAGCCACCTCCTACCTCTCTGAAATATGCTCAGGGCCTAACGAGTAAGTCATTTTTAACAAAGGTCTATGTATCTTTCTCTATGCTATTTTTGTTTTGGTTTCCTGAACAGGTGAATGTTCATGGGCCCTTTAAGAGCAAACTTTTCTTTCTCTGAAATTTGATAGTTTTTCTGAGGGTATTCCCCATTGGTTTTAAGAGCCAGCAAAGCCAGTTATTACAGGAACTCTTCTTGGACACGCTGAATTCAAAGGTTGGGATGCCTATTATGGCATAGTTCTCCTGCTCAGATCCCCCCACTGCGCTGGGAAAAGCTTCCTACCTTTTAAGATTGCTCTCACCCCATGAAGCACTGTGGCTAAGTTGTGTTTTATTTCTAAGCAGAGGTGTATTTCTGCCTCTTCTACCCTGCCAGTGTTGATCCTTGTTGTGAGGGTTCTTTTTATCCAGTTTCAAGATCTCTGTCAGAGGTAATTGTTCCACAGATGGTTGTAGATTTGTTGTATTCACGGGAGGAGGTGAGTTGAGAGTCCACCCACACTTCCATCCTCCAAGAATCTCTGTATTTTTAATGGAATACTAATTGTCTTAAAATCATCTTTTAAATAAGCTACCTTGCTTCCACTTTCATATGACAAATTCTCATATAGATTTCTATTAGTTTCTGAGATTTAAATAATCATCTATCCCTGAATAAGGATCAGATTTCTTTACAGTCACTTAACAACACAATATCTGAAGGGAAAACCCCCATAGTTAATATACATTTTAAATTTATTTATTTATTTATTTTTATTGAGATATAATTCTCATATAACATTGTGTAAGTTTAAGGTATAAAACATGTTGATTTGGTACATTTACCAATTCAATATATTTAGCACCATAGTGTAGCTAATATGTTTGTCATGTCACATAGCCATCACTTCTTTCTTGTGGGGACAACAATTAAGATCTAGTCCATTAGCAGCTTGGAAGTATATAGTACAGCATTTTTTACTATAATCACTATGCTGTGTAGCAGAACTACAGGACTTATTTATCTACATGTTGCAAGTTTGTACCCTTAAGCAACAATTCCCCAAATCCCTCAACTTCCAGCCCCTGTTAACCATGATTCCACTTAGTAACAATCTGGTAAGCACTTGATAACTATCATTCTACTCTCTCTTTTGACAAATTTGTCTTTTATATTCCATGCGTAAGTGATGTCATACAGTATTTGTCTTTATCTGACATCTCACTTAGCATAAGGCACTCAAGGTCCATCCATGTTGTCACAAATGGCAGGATTTCCTTCTTTCTCATGGCTGAATAATATTCCATTTCCACATCTTCTTTATCCATTCATCCATTGACAAACAATTACCTTGTTTTTATATCCTGGTTATTGTGAATAATGTTTCAATAACATGAGAGCACAATATCTTTTTGATATTCTGTTTTGTACTTAGACCCTCTGCCCATTTTTAAATTGTATTGTTTGTTATTGAGTTGTATAAGTTCTTTTGAATAATAACCCTTTATGTGATATACTGTTTGCAAATATTTCCCACTATCCCATAGGTTGCCTTTCATTTTATTGATTGTTTCTTAGCTGTGTAGAAGCTTTAAAGTGTGATATAGTCCCACTTGTTGATTTTTGCTTTTGTTGCTTTGCTTTTGGTGTTGCATACAAAAATTCATTGCTGAGACCAGTGTCAATGAGTTGCTTTCTGTTGTTTTCTTGTAAGAGTTTTATAGTATATGGTCTTATGTTTAAGTCTTTAATCCATGTTGAGCTACTTTTTGTGAGTGGTGTAAGATAGGGGTCCAATTTCATTTTTCTGCTGCGGCTAGCCAGTTTTCCAAGTGCATTTGTAGAATCCTTTTCCCATTGAGTATTCTTGGCCTTGTTGTCAAATATTAGTTGACCACATATATGAGGGTTTATTTTTGTGTTCTCTATTGTGTTCCATTGGTCTATGTGTCTATTTTTATGCCAGTACCACACTGTTTTAATTAATATAGGTTTGTAGTATAGTTTGAATTCAGAATGTCTTGTTTCTCAAGATTGCTTTGGTCATTTAGGGTCATTTGTGGTTCCATACAAATTTTAGGACATTTTTTTCTATCTCTGTGAAAACTGCCATTGGAATTTTGATAGGGATTGCATTAAATCTATAGATCTTTGACTTTGGGCAGTATGAAGATTTTGATATTAATTCTTCCAATCCATGAACATGGGATGTCTTTCTATTTGTTTTCATCTTCATCTTCTTTCATCAAAGTCTCATAATTATAATTTTACAAATCTTTCACCTCCATCTGCTACCTTTGGGCTTCAGTTGTTCTTTTCAAGGTGTAAGGTCAGGTTGTTTATTTGAGAGCTTTCTATTTTCTTAATATATACATTTATTGCTGTAAACTTCCCTCTTTAAACTGCTTTTGCAGCATCCCATAGGTTTTGGTATATTCTTTTTCCAATTTCATTTATTTTGAGAATTTTTATTTCCCTTTTGATTTCTCCTTTGACCCACTTGTTATTCAGGAACATGTTGTTTACTTTTCACAGCCTTGTAAATTTTGCATTCTTTCTCTTGTTGATTTCTAGTTATATACCATAGTGATCAGAAAGGATATTTTGTATAATTTTAGTCTTCTTAAATTTGCTAAGACTTGTTTTGTGTCCTGTCATATGATCTATTCTGGAAAATGTTCCATGTGTGCTTGAGAAAACGTGTACTTGTGTGATTTAGATGAAATGTTCTATAAATGTCTGTTAATTTTATTTGGTCTAATGTACAGTTCAAGTCCAAAATTTTATTGCTGATTTTCTGTCTAGCAGATCTGTCCATTGCTAAAGGTAGGTTATTGAAATTCTCTACTATTATAATTACCAAGAAGGATCTGGCCACATAATTCTGAAAAAACTAGCCATGAAAATTCTATGAATAATAGTGTAGCACTGGAAGGTGAGAGAATGGTGTGAAAAGACCAGGCAGGGTTATACTCTGCTGTACACAGAGTTGCCAGGAGTTGAAAGCAACTCACTGGTACTAAAAACAACAAATATTATAGTATTGTTGCCTATTTCCCCATTCAGATATGTTAGTATTTGATATACTTTGATATTAAAATAGTGGATGCTTGTATATTTATAATTGTAATACCTCCTTGATGAATTGATCATTTTATCATTATATAATCACCTTCTCTCTTGCTATCGTTTTTGGCTTGAAATCTACTATGTCTGACATAAGCATAGCTAGTCATGCTTTCTCTTGGTCTCCACATGCATGAGATTTCTTTTCCACCCCTTCCCTTTGAACCCACATTTGACCTTAAATTTGAAGTGAATCTCCTGTAGGCAACATATAATTGAGTCTCGTTTTTTTGATTCAACTATCTACTATGTGCCTTTTTATTGTTGAATTCTATCCATTAACATTTAGAGTAATTATCAATATGTAAGAACTTACTAGTGCCCATCCTATTAATTGCATCCTATTTGTTTTGTATTCCCGTTGTTTCTTTCTCCTCTGTTTATGCCTGTATTTGTAAATTCATCATTTTTGTAGTTGTATGCTCTGTTTCCCCATTCTTAGTCTGCTCTAGGTTTTTGCTTTGTTTTACCACAAGGCTTACATAAAATATCTTATAGATAAAACCGTTCATTTCAAGCTGATAGCAACTTAATTTTGATTGCATAAAAGAGATCCACTCTTTTGCTCCCCCTTTTATATTTCTGATGTCACAATTTACCTCTTCATATTGCATATCATTAACAAATTATTGTATCTGCCCTTATTTTTCATACTCTTTTCCTTTAACCTTTATAATATAGTTAAGTGGTTACAACATCATACTACTATAGAATTAAAGTTTTATAAATTTACTGCATATTTACCTTTACCAGTGTGTTGTATACTTTTTCATTTTTTGTCACTAATTAGCATCTGTTCATTTCAGCTCCTGGCTTCCTTTGAACATTTCTTGAAAGGTGAATCTAGTAGTAATGAGCTCCCTCAGCTTTTGTCTGTTTGGAAAAGTATTTCACCTTTATTTTTGAAGGATAATTTTTGAAGGATAAGTTATTGGAGAATTATTGTTATCTTTTGGTGATGACATACTTCCTTGATTTTTCATGTTCCTGGTAGTGTTGCCTTGCTACTTTCACTTTTTAAGTATTTGACTCTCTCCAAATCTTTATTAGTTGCCTTCAGATGGGGTAAGGTGTTATGTTATATCTGGGGTTTTCTCTCTCATCTGCTCCACACTTCTTGCTCTCTCTTGTGGCAGAATTCTAAATTGTATGTGTCTTCTTGGTTCTTACAATTTACCTGGCTGGCTGATTGGAATCTCTTTTTTTATTTCCAGAAGGTGGTGCTATAGCTTGAGTTTGTGGTTTCTCCCTAGTCCCCAGATCCACATCTGTTTTTCTCATATCACTCCTTTTCCAGGAATTGCTCTTGCTACCTCTCTCAGGGAATGTGAACAAGAAGCAGGCTGTAGATCAGGAGGTGGTGTGGAGTGTCCACAGGCCCAGTGGGGTGATCCTCCAGTGAGGTTCTCCTAGAGGATCCTGAGTGGGCTTTCTCTTAAGTCTGGAGCACAGTCAGTGGGAACCAAGTTTCTCTAATGCCCTTTGATATTCTTATCAGCCTCTTTCCAGATCTCTACCATCCTCCCAGTTATGGAGGTCCTGCCTCAGTACTCTGGATGTGGCTAGAGAGAAATGGGTTTCTCCAGCACTAACCTACACAGCTGGGTTAGCCAGGCAGTAGCTCACTAATCTCATTTTCCGTGAGGAATGGGTTGCTACCAGAAATGTTCAGCTCCATGATGTGTCAGGTGGGGATAAGTGGTGCTGGCAAAGTTCTTACCCCCTCGACTCACTGCATACAAACTCATATTTATTATTGTTCCAACATCGTGCTGGAATCTCTCCTCAGGAAGGCTGGACTACTACACATCCATTTTATTGTTGAGTATTTTCCCTATTCAGCAATCTCTAGGTTTACCCCAGCATAACCTAATAGGCTTGAGACAGGTTTATTTGCTTTGCTAGTTGGGCAGTCCAGGTCAAGGTCTGTCTGCCTATAACCAGATACAGAAGTGGGTTAGACTCCTCCTTGGTCACTTGGCTTATGGTGCTGGGTCCCATAATTCTCACAGAGGCATTTTTTGTTCATGATTTATGCCTAACTAGTTAAAAAAAAAGGAGCAAAATGGAGGGTCATCTTACACTGGCATGATGCTGATGTCATCTCTAATACTCCTTTTTATTATATTTATAGCTATTCTAGAATATTTATCTTGAAGATTAACTTTTGAGTAATGTAATCAAGTTGCAAGGAAAAATTCATTGAATTTTGATTGAGGTTGCATAAATTTGTAGATAAAATCAGGGAAAGTTGAAATCTTCATTATATTGAATTTTACTATTTAAACATGATTTTCTAAGGACTTCCTTGTGTGGTGGATACAATTATGTTTTCCAGTTTTTAGATGTATTGTCTTGTATTCCCAAGTACTTTTACACTTTTATCTGTATAAGTATTTCAAATTTTTAAGTGCTTTTTATTTTTAAAAAGTTCTTGGCTATTGTAAATGGAATATTTTTCAGCTGTTGTTTTCTAAGTGGTAATTGCATTTGAGCTTTCTTATTGTTGCTATATGTTTAGTTTTGTCTTACATTTATGTCTTAGAATGTCTTGCTTGTGAGAAACAGGAAGCCATCAAACTGCTCAAGTAAAAAGGAGAATTTATTTGAGGAATAATGGGAATTCTCTGGTACCTCAATGTACAATGGACTGAATTAGAGATTCAAAATTTAAGAATCAAGGATACCCTCTGCATCTATGAGAGATCATAGTCTCTTTCTCTACTATTTTCAAGTTCCAGAATACTAGTTTCTCAGTTTTTAAAGAAATGGGGGTAAAATTTATATCAGGGAATCAAGGCATTCATACTTTCTCTTCCTTATTTCTAATGGATCATACTTGGTCAAAATAAAAGTCAATTGTTACCTTAATCCAGAGAATATTGTTTTGAGTTACATTTCGTTGTTAGCTTGACTCTGTATCATGATCTATGTTACTTCTGTATAGTCTGAAGTGTGTGTAGATGTATAAGAGTTGTTCAGTAAGTATCTGTTCCAGGGAAGTAACTTATAGAGAAATTCTCACTCTTGTTATCATATACTTTGCTGCTGGCTATCAACCTGGAACCTGAACAAGTAGGCTAGGCAACCTTAACAATGCCTTCAGAGGACAAGCTGTTTAAGTCTAGAATCTGTGTTTAAACAGTGGTGCAAGAATTGTGAAAGTAATAGTGAAATGATGAAGATAAACTAGTAAGTTGAATTCTCTCCAAAGTGTTTGGGCATTTGTCATATAATAGTTATTGAAGCTGCAATACTGGTAATGGACTCTGACATATGCATATTGATGACAGGTATAATTGAATAAAGAAATAATACAGGTGGCTTTCTTGAAAGGGAAGAATTATAGTGGGAAGATGAATCTCTGATACAGAGATAGACGAAACAAAGAATTCAGGAGTAGAAGTGTGTCATGGGGATTCTCCAAGAGGAGAGAGCTATCAAATGCAATGAATTCTTTGCAACTGGAAAACAAAAGAAGGCAGGGTAGGTATACTTATATCAGACAATATAGACTTTAAGCCATAGACTATAATGAGAGACAAAGAAGGTCTTTATGTAATAATACAGGTGTCAATTCAACAAAAGGATATAATGTTTGTAAATGTTTATTTTTTAATTTAATCTTTTTGTTGAGGTAACATTGATTTACACCACCATATAAATTTCAAGTGTCTATCATTATATTTTGCCTTCTGTATAGACTACATTGTGTTCCCCACGAAAAGTCTACTTGCCATTCTTCAAGGCACACATGTGCCTCTTTACCTCTTTAGCCCTTGACTGAGGGCATCTGTTCTCTGTATCTGTGTTTGTTTGTTTATCTACCACATATGAGTGAAGTCATAACGTATTTGTCTTTCTCCATCTGACTTACTTTTCTTAGTATAATACCCTCAAGATCCATTCATGTCATTGCAAATGTTAAGATTTCATACGTTTTATGTCTACACAGTATTTCATTGTATATATATACTTTATCTTCTTTGTCCATCCATCAATTGATGGGCAGTTAGGTTGTTTCTAAGTCTTGGCTATTGTGAATAATGCTGCAATGAATACAACGGTGCCTGTATCTTTTTGAATTAGTGTTTTAGTGTTCTCTGGATAAATACCCAGAAGTGGAATAACTGGATTATTTAGTAGTTCTATTCATAAATTTTTGAAGAATCTTCACACTGTTCTACATAGTGGCTGCACGAATTTACATTCCCACTAGCAGTGTGAAAGGGTTCCTTTTTATCCACAACCTCTCCAACACTTGTTACTTCTTGTCTTTTTTAAATAATAGTCATTCTGACAGGCATGATATTTCATTTTACTTTTGATTTGCATTTTTCTAATAATTAGTGATGTTGAACATCTTTTCCTTTTTTTTCTTTTAGTGGGAAAGATTGGCCTTGAGCTAAGATCTATTGTCACTCTTTCTCTTTTTGCCTGAGGAAGATTGTCACTGGGTTAATATCTGTGCCAATCTTCCTCTATTTTGTATGTGGGATGCTGCCACAGCATGACTTGATGAGGAGAGTGTAGGTCTGCACCCGTGATCTGAACTTGCAAACCACAGGCTGCCAAAGTGAAGCATGTGAACTTAACCACTGCACCACTGGCTGGCCCCAGATGGTGAACATCTTTTGATGTTCCTGTTGACCATCTGTATATCTTCTTTTGAAAAATGTTCAAATTCTCTACCCACTTTTAAACTGGGTTTTTGCTTTGTTTGTTGTTGAGTTTTTGAGTTCCTTATATATTTTGGACATTACCCCTTATCGAATTTTTGCAAATATCCTTTCCCAATCGGTAGGCTGCTTTTAATTTTTGTTGACAGTTTCTTTTGCTGTGCAGAAGAGTTTTAATTTGATGTAGGTCCATTTGTTTATTTTTTCTCATTTCCCTTGCTTGAGCAGACGTATTCCAAAAGATACTGCTAAGACTGACGTCAAAGAGTGACTGTTTATTTTTAGTTCTAGGAGTTTTATGGTTTCAGACCTTACATTCAAATCTTTAATCCATATTGAGTTAAGTTTTGCATATAGTGTAAGATAGTGGTCTACTTAGGTTGTTTTGTTATGTGGCCACCCAGTTTTCCCAGAATGCTTTATTGAAAAGCCTTTCCTTTCTCCATTTTATGTTCTTGCCCCTTTTGTTGAAAATGTGCTGTCAATAACATTTCTAAATATTTATGTACCCAATGTAGGAACACCTATCTATATATAAAACAAATACTAATAGTTCTGAAGGGAGAAATAGATAGCAATACAGTAATAGCAGTAGACTTCAATACCCCATTTTCAACAATGGATTGGTCTCCAGAGAGAAAATCAATAAAAATACATTGGATTTAAAGTACACATTACACCAGATGGACTTCACAGAGATTTAAAGATCATTCCAGGCAATAGCATGAGAACACATATTCTTCTTAAGTGCTCACGGAGCATTCTGTAAGATATGCCATAGTTAGGCCACAAAACAAGTCTTAACAAATTTAAGAAATTTGAAATCAATCAATGTTTTCTTCTGACCACAGTGGTATGAAACTAGAAATCAGTGACAAGAAGAAAACAGGAAAATTCACAAATATGTGGACATTAAACAATTTGCTCCTGAACAACAAATGGGTCAAGGAAGAATCAGAAGAGAAATCAAAAAATATCTTCAGACAAATGAAAATGGAAATACATGCTACCAAAAATTGTGGGATGCAGCAAAAACAGTTTTAAGATCATGGAAGATCATGGTGATGAACACCTACATTAAGAAAAAAGAAAGAACGCTAAAATTATTTTATGCCTCAAGGAGCTAGTAAAAAAGAGCAAGCTAAGCCCAAAGTTCATAGAAGGAAGGAAATAACAAGGATCATAGGAGAAAGAAATGAAATAGAAACTAAATAGACAATAGCAAAGATAAACGAAACTCAGAGGTGATTTTTTGAAAAGATAAACAAAATATACAAGCCTTTAGCTAGACTTACCAAGAAAAAATATGGAGGACTCAAATAAATGAAATGAGAAATTAAAGAGGAGACACTACAATTGATACCACACAAATTCAAAGGATAATAAGAGACCATCATGAAAAATATATGTCAACAAACTGGACAACCAAGAAGAAATGGAGAAATTCTTAGAAAAATAAAACCTACCAAGACTGAATCATGAAGAAATAGAAAGTGTGAACAAATCTATTACCAGTAATAAGATCTAACCAGTCATCAAAAACCTTCCAACAAACAAAAGCCCAGGACCAGATGGCTTCACGGGCGACTTCTACCAAACATTTAAGGAAGAATTAAGGCTAATCCTTCTCAAACTCTTCCGTAAAATAGAATATGAGGGCACACTTCCAAACTCACTTTATGAAGCCAATATTATCTTGACATCAAAACCCAACAAGAACACTACAAGAAAAGAAAATTATTGGTAGTATCCCTGTGAACTTAGATACAAAAATCTTCAAGAAAATATAGCAAATGGAACTCAACCATATACTAAAATGTCATACCTTGTAAAGTGGGATTTATTGCAGGGATGCAAGGATGGTTCATCATCCACAAATCAATCAATGTCATACACCACATTACCAAATAAATGATAAAAATCATATGATCATGTCAAAAGATGCAGAAGAAGAATTTGACAAAAGTCAACATCCATTCATTATTTTAAAAATCAGAAAAAACTTGGTATGGAGAGAATGTATTTCAACATAATAAAGTCCATATATGACGAATAAAGTGTCCATAATGCCCAAAGCAATCTACAGATTCAATGCAATCTCTTTCATAATTTCAAGATATTTTTTCACAGAAACATGAAAAGAACAGTCCTAAAATTTGTATGGAAGCAAGTAAGCCCCCGATTAGCCAAAGAAATACTGAGAAAGAAGAGCAAAACTGGAGGCATTACACTTCCTTATTTCAAACTGTATCACAAAACTATTGTCATCAAAACAGTATGGTATTTGCATAAAAACAGACAGATAGATTAATGGAAAAAATAGAGATCTCAGAAATCCATTCATAAATGATCAATTAATTTATGACAAAGAAGCCAAGACTATACAATGTGGAAAGGAAGTCTCCTCAACAAATAGTGTTGTGAAAACTAGAGAGCCACATGGAAAAGAACGATACTGGACCCCTTTCTTACACCAGCCAGAAAATTAACTAAAAATAGACTAAAGACTTGAATGTAAGACAAAACCATAAAACCCCAAGAGGAAACCAAAGGGGATAAGCTCCTTGACATTGGTTTTGATTATGATTTTATTGGATATGACATCAAATCTCAAGTCAACAAAGCAAAAATGAACAGTTGGACTATATCAAACAAAAATTTTCTGCACAGCAAAGAAAAACATCAAAAACAATGAAAGGAAATTTGTTGAATTGGAGAAAATCTTTGCAAATAATATTCTGATAAGGTGCTAATATCTAAAATATATAAATAAATCATATAACACAATAATGAATAAACAAAAATCCTATTTTTTGGGGGGGGAAATTGGCCCCAAGCTAACATCTGTGCCCATTTTCCTCTATTTTTTATATGTGGGATGCTCGCCACAGCATGGCTTGATAAGCATTGTGTAGTTCTGCTTCTGGTATCTGAACCCACAAATCCAAGACCACCAAAATGGAGTGTTCAAACTTAACCCCTACACCACTAGGCCAGGCCCAACTAAAACCCTATTAAAAAATGGAAAGAGGAACTGAATAGGCACTTTCCCAAAGAAGACATCCAAATAGGCAACAGGTATATGAATAGATGGTCAACATTACTAATCATCAGGGAATTGTAAATCAAAAGCACGATGAGATATCAACCTTTTAATTGTTAGACTTTCTATTATATAAAAGATGAGAGAAAACAAATGTTGGCAAGCAAGTGGAGAAAAGGGAACACCTGTGCATTGTTGGTAAGAATGTAAAGTGTGCAGCCACAATCAAAACAGTATGGAGGTGGAGATGGGGGATCCAAGATGGCTCTGTGAGTAGTCTTCTTTTTCTCTCCCCCTTCGAGTCTACAATTATTTGGACACTTTTCGCTTAACAAAGGATATCCAGACAGCATCTCAGGACGTCTGAGAGACCTACGCGACTATACATCGGAAGGCGGATGGACTTTCCTCCAGGAGGATGTGGAAATAGGTGAAAACTCTCCGACCCCGACCGAACAGCCTAGTACCCACAAGTGGCTTTCTTCCAACGGACGCCCCCAGAAGATCAACACACATCGAGGGCAGGAACGAGCACACAACAGAGGAGCAACGATGGAAACAGGTGACCAGAACCCTACCTAAACCCCCCGCAATTACTCCTAAATGCAGAGGGAAACTTTGGAGTTGCACACCTGGGCCCACGGGGAGAGTCTCTCCCCGCCATTGGTGGGGAGATCCTGCCTGGTGTTTGTGGTGCCCGGAGGGTCCCAGAGAGAGTCGCTGAGGGTATGGAGGTCTCCCGGCTGCCACTGCCGACACGGTGGGGCTAGGGATTGCTGGAGATCTCCAAGCAGACTGGGGCTGGGTGAAGCTCCAGGGGCCGGCTCTGCACCCCAGAGGGGAAGCTCCAGAGTTCTACCCGGGCAGCAGACAGAACTCTCTGTCTGCCATTAGCAGAGGGGCCACACCCAGCATTCAACTCCGGGAAAGTCCCAGAGAGAATCCCAGAGGGCGAAGTGACCTCCAGCTGCCGAGCCCACCCCATGGGGCTAGGGATTGCTGGAGATCTTGGAGAGGACTGGGGCTGGGTGAAGCTCCAGAGGCCCACTCCACGCCCTGGAGGGGAAGATCCAGAGTTCTGCCTGGGCAGCAGACAAAACTCTCTGTCTGCCATTAGTGGAGGGGCTACGCCCAGCATTCACAACTCCAGGAATGTCCTGGAGGGAATCCCAGAGGGCGAGGTGACCCCAGGCTGCCGTTGCCCACCCCGTGGGGCTGGGGATTGCTGGAGATCTTGGAGATCTCAGAGAGGACTGGGACTGGGTGAAGCTCCAGAGGCCGGCTCCATGGCCCGGAGGGGAAGCTCCAGAGTTCTGCCCGGGCAGCAGACAAAACTCTCTGTCTATTAGCGGAGGGGCCACGCCCAGCATCCACAATACCGGGAGGGTCCCGGAGAGGAGAATATCAGGCAGGGCAGCAGCTGACCAGCTACCACTGAAATCAGGATCTCTGGCTATCCCCCCAAGACAGGGCAAAGGGCTCCCCGAGTTCCTGGGGAACAGGACTGGGGCTGGGGGGAGTTCCAGTGACCCAGCTCCGTAGCCTAGGGGGAAACCCTACAGGCTCACAGCAGCCTCAGGGAAAGCCTCTGCACAGCACTAGTAGAAAGCACCCATCCGGCAGCCACAAGGCTGGAAGACCCCGGGACAAAAGTAGCATAGCTAGGTGAACTAACCACAGACTGTAGAAGATGCCAATAGCTCTCCTGTGACCCATAGTGGACAAGTGAGATTTTGTGGGTGCCGACAGCGACAGAGCAACAAATATAAGTGATCCCACCCCTGGCCGCTGGAAAAGCCCATAACACCGTTGCAGACCCCAAGGAGGGAGCACGTCTAGGTGGGCTGCAACAGTAGGCACCAGCAGCCTGAAGCCCCCCTGTGATGGCCCCCACAGCAGAGGAGGGAATCCAAAGGACCACTGTGACTACAAGGAGGGGCCCAGGCCGAGTTAGCAACTGAGGACAGGGTTCCTGGTTGGTGCAGTATAAACAGCTGCTCCCCCACTGCAGCAGCTGAAACAAGTGAAAGGAGCAACTAAACTCTATCTCTATGCGGAGGCACAAATCAACATCAAGCAATATGAAAAAATACATTAAATCTCCAGAACAGAAAGAAAATAACAAATACACAGAAAACAATCCCAAAGAAAATCAGATATATAACCTAAATGATGATGACTTCAAAACAGCCATCATTAAAATACTCAATGAGTTAAGAGAGAATTCTGACTGACAACTCAACGAGTTCAGGAGCTATGTCACAAAAGAGTTTGATACGATAAAGAAGAACCAAACAGAAATATTGGAAATGAAGAACACAATAGAGGAGATTAAGAAAAATCTAGATGCTCTGAACAGTAGGGCCGATAATATGGAGGAAAGAATTAGCAATTTGGAAGATGGCAATATAGAATTGCTGCAGGCAGAGGAGGAGAGAGAAGCAAGACTAAAAAGAAATGAAGAAACTCTCCGAGAATTATCAGACACAATTAGGAGATGCAACGTAAGGATTATAGGTATACCAGAGGGAGAAGAGAAGGAGAAAGGGGCAGAAAGCCTATTCAAAGAAATAATGGCTGAGAACTTCCCAAATCTGGTGAGAGAGATGGATCTCCAGGTGACAGAAGCCAATAGATCTCCAAACTTTATCAATGCAAGAAGACCAACTCCACAGCATATAGTAGTGAAGCTAGCAAAAGTCAATGACAAGGAGAAAATACTAAGGACAGCCAGGCAAAAGAAACTAACCTACAAAGGAACCCCCATCAGGCTATCAGCAGATTTCTCAGCAGAAACTTTACAGGCTAGAAGAGAGTGGAATGATAGATTCAAAACTCTGAAGGACAAAAATCTACATCTGAGAATTCTCTACCCAGTGAAAATATCCTTCAAATACGATGGAGAAATAAAAACTTTCCCAGATAAACAATAATTAAGGGAGTTCATTGCCACAAAACGTCCTCTTCAGGAAATCCTCAGGAAAACCCTCATTCCTGAAAAATCCAAAAAAGGAAAGGGGCTACAAAACCAAGAGCAGAGGAGATAAGTAGAAGGACAACAACAGAGAGTAGCAGCTCTTCATCAGAACAGATTAACCCATGGGACGAGAAACAAAGGAAATTGAAGAAAACCGGAAAACAAGACACAAAATGGTAGTGGTAGGCCCCCACATCTCAATAATCACTCTAAATGTAAATGGATTGAACTCCCCAATCAAAAGACACAGAGTGGCAGGATGGATCAAAGAACAAGATCCAACAGTATGCTGCCTCCAGGAAACACACCTCAGCCCCAAAGACAAACACAGACTCAGAGTGAAGGGATGGAGAACAATACTCCAAGCTAATAATGAACAAAAGAAAGGAGGTGACGCTATACTAATATCAGACAAGGTAGATTTCAAAGCAAAACAGATAAAGAAAGACAAAGAGGGACAGTATATAATGATAAAAGGGACTGTCCACCAAGAAGACATAACACTTATAAATATATACACACCCAACACAGGAGCACCAAAATTTGTAAAGCAACTCTTAATAGAACTAAAAGAAGACATCAACAACAATACAATAATAGTAGGGGACCTCAACATACCATTAACACCAATGGACAGAACATCCAGACAGAAAATCAGCAAGGAAATAATAGAATTAAATGAAAAATTAGACCAGATGGACTTAATAGATGTATATAGAACACTTCATCCAAAAACAGCAGGTTACACATTCTTCTCAAGTGCACATGGAACATTCTCAAGGATTGACCATATTTTGGGAACCAAAGCAAAGATCAATAAATACAAGAGAGTTGAAATAATATCAAGCATCTTTTCTGATCATAATGCTATGAAACTAGAAATCAACTACAAGAAAAAAGCAGAGAAAGGTGCAAAAATGTGGAGACTAAACAACACGCTTCTGAACAAACAATGGATTATTGAAGAAATTAAAGAAGAAATCAAATATTATCTGGAGACAAATGAAAATGAGAACACGATATACCAAATCATTTGGGATGCAGCAAAAGCAGTCCTAAGAGGGAAATTCATCGCAATACAGGCTCACCTCACTAAACAAGAAAAAGCTCACATAAGCAACCTCAAACGACACCTAACAGAAGTAGAAAAAGAAGAACAAGCAAAGCCCAGAGTCAGTAGAAGGAGGGAAATAATAAAAATAAGAGCAGAAATAAATGATATTGAAACAAAATAGACAATAGAAAGGATCAATGAAACAAAGAGTTGGTTCTTCGAAAGAATTAACAAAATTGACAAACCTTTAGCCAGACTCACCAAGAAAAGAAGAGAGAAATTGCAAATTAATAAAATTAGGAATGAGAGAGGAGAAATCACAACAGATACCAATGAAATACAAGAGATCGTAAGAGAATACTATGAAAAACTATATGCCAACAAATTGAACAACCTGGAAGAAATGGACAAATTCCTAGACTCCTACAGTCTCCCCAAACTGAATCAGGAAGAAATGGAGAATCTGAATAGGCCAATCACAAGTAAGGAAATAGAAATGGTAATCAAAAACCTCCCCAAAAATAAGAGTCCAGGACCAGACGGCTTCTCTGGAGAATTCTACCAAACATTCAAAGAAGACTTAATACCTATTCTTCTCAAACTGTTCCAGAAAATTGAGAAAGATGGAGTACTCCCTAACACATTCTATGAAGCCAACATCACTCTGATCCCCAAACCTGACAAGGACAACACAAGGAAGGAGAACTACAGGCCAATATCACTGATGAACATAGATGCAAAAATATTCAACAAAATTTTGGCAAACCGAATACAGCAATACATCAAAAAGGTTATACACCATGATCAAGTGGGATTTATACCAGGGACACAGGGATGGTTCAACATCTGCAAGTCAATCAACGCGATACACTACATCAACAAAATGAAAAACAAAAACCACATGATCATCTCAATAGATGCAAAGAAAGCATTCGACAAGATCCAACACCCATTTATGATAAAAACCCTCAATAAAGTGGGTATAGAAGGAAAGTACCTCAATATAATAAAGGCCATATATGACAGACCCACAGCCAACATCATACTCAATGGACAAAAACTGAAAGCCATCCCTCTGAGGTCAGGAACAAGACAAGGGTGCCCACTTTCACTCCTATTCAACATAGTACTGGAGGTGCTGGCCAGAGCAATTCGGCAGGAAAAAGAATACAAGGAATCCAAATAGGTAACGAAGAAGTAAAACTCTTGCTGTTTGCAGACTACATGATCTTATATATAGAAAACCCCAAAGAATCCACAGAAAAACTATTAGAAATAATCAACAACTACAGCAAAGTAGCAGGGTATAAAATTAACGTGCATAAATCAGTAGCATTTCTATACACTAACAATGAACTAACAGAAAAAGAACTCAAGAACTCAATCCCATTCACAATCGCAACGAAAAGAATAAAATACCTTGGGATAAACTTAACCAAGGAAGTGAAGGATCTATACAATGAAAACTACAAGACTTTCTTGAAAGAAATTGACGATGACATAAAGAGATGGAAAGACATTCCATGCACATGGATTGGAAGAATAAACGTAGTTAAAATGTCTATACTACCTAAAGCAATCTACAGATTCAATGCTATCCCAATCAGAATCCCAAGAACATTCTTCACAGAAATTGAACAAAGAATTCTAAAATTCATATGGGGCAACAAAAGACCGCGAATTGCTAAAGCAATCCTGAGCAAGAAAAACAAAGCCGGCGGAATCACAATCCCCGATTTCAAAACATACTACAAAGCTACAGTGATCAAAACAGCATGGTACTGGTACAAAAACAGGTCCACAGATCAATGGAACAGAATTGAAAGCCCAGAGATAAAACCACACATCTATGGACAGCTAATCTTCGGCAAAGGAGCAGAGGGCCTACAATGGAGAAAAGAAAGTCTCTTCAACAAATGGTGCTGGGAAAACTGGACAGCCACATGCAAAAGATTGAAAATTGACCATTCTTTTTCACCACACACCAAAATAAACTCAAAATGGATCAAAGACCTAAAGATTAGGCCTGAGACAATAAGTCTTTTGGAAGAGAATATAGGCAGTACACTCTTTGACATCAGTTTCAAAAGAATCTTTTTGGACACTATAACTCCTCAGTTGAGGGAAACAATAGAAAGAATAAACAAATGGGACTTCATCAGACTAAAGAGCTTCTTCAAGTCAAGGGAAAACAGGATTGAAACAAAAAAACAGCTCACTAATTGGGAAAAAATATTTACAAGCCACTTATCTGACAAAGCGTTAATCTCCATAATATACAAAGAACTCACACTGCTTAACAACAAAAAAACAAACAACCCGATCAAAAAATGGGCAGAGGACATGAACAGACATTTCTCAAAAGAAGATATGAATATGGCCAAGAGACACATGAAAAGATGTTCATCATCGCTAATCATCAGGGAAATGCAAATCAAAACTACACTAAGATATCACCTTACACCTGTTAGATTGGCAAAAACATCCAAAACCAAGAGCAACAAATGTTGGAGAGGTTTTGGAGAAAAAGGAACCCTCATACACTGTTGGTGGGAATGCAAACTGGTACAGCCACTATGGAAAACAGTATGGAGATTTCTCAAAAAGTTAAAAATAGAAATACCCTATGACCCAGCCATCCCATTACTGGGTATCTATCCTAAGAACCTGAAATCAGAAATCTCAAGAGTCCGTTGCACCCTTATGTTCATTGCAGCATTATTCAAAAAGTCCAATATATGGAAACAACCTAAGTTCCATCAATGGATAAATGGATTAAGATGTGGTATATATGTTCATGGAATATTATTCAGCCATGAGAAAGAGCAGAATCTTTCCATTTGTGACAACATGGATGGACCCAGAGGGCATGATGCTAAGTGAAATAAGCCAGATAAAGAAAGTCAAGCATTTCATGGTATTAGTTATATGTGGAATCTTAAGAGAAAATAAAATAAAAAGCCCAAACTGATAGGAACAGAAAGTAGAAAAGTGGTTGCTAGGGTCTTGTGCAGGAGGATAGGTAGAAATTGGTCAAAGGATACATACTTTCAGCTATAATATGAGTAAAATTGAAGGATCTAATGTAAGATATGGTGACTATAGTTGATAACACTGTATTATGTAATTGAAAGTTAGTAAGACAGTAGAACTTAAGTGCTCTTGCCGAAAAAAGGGGAGATATATATGTGAGGTCATGGACGTGTTAATTAACTCGATGGTGGGAATCCTTTCATGATGTATATGTATATCAAATTACTGCCATGTGCACTTGAAATATTGTTCAATTTTATTTGTCAATTATTCCTCCATAAAGCTGAAAATATGGAAAAAACAATAGAGAAGAAGAAAGTGATAATATGAGAAAAGTGCAAGGATGATAAGAAAAATGTAAGCTATGACCTTGAGTGGATCCCAAATAAGAATATCTTGTGGTGAATTAGAAAGAACCTTGGATTGAAGTCAGAAAGCCTGGTTGTTGAGTCTGAGCATCCACCATATTCTGGATGATCCTAAGTAAATAACCATTTCTCTGAGCCCTCATTTTTTATTACATAAACATTTATTAGATTTCTAATATTTATTGCTGAATGAGTACCTGTTTGCTAAATAAAGAGTTTGTGAAAAGTGTATATTGCAAAACGGTTTACACTGTCTGAAGTGCTATAAATGAGGTGATTATTACAATCAATGTTTGTTTTATTGCAAGGCCCTCAGTAGTTCTCGTCCAGCACAACTGAATGGGTTCCATGGCAAGTGCAAATAACGTGACTGAGTTAATTATCTCTGGTCTTTTCCAGGGTCCAGAGGGGCAGACAGTGTACTTTGTGGCATTTCTTCCCATGTGCCGAGCCATGCTGGCTGGCGCTGGCCTCATTGTTGTAACCGTCAGCATCAGTCAGCATCAGTAAGAGTCTGCATTCCCCCGTGTATTTCTTCCTTAGCCACCTGTCCCAGGTGTAGATCAGTTATTCTTCTACTCTTGTTCCTAAATTCATCAAAGACTTACTTGTCAAAATTAAAATCATCTAAATAGAAGGCTGCATGGCTCAGATATTCTTCTTCCACTTTGACGTTACTGAGACTTTCCTATTCACAGTAATGGCCTATGGTCACTACGTGGCCATTTGTAAACCCCTTCACAACACAACCATTATGAGCCAACCTGTGTATCACCTTCTGGTGGCTGCTTCCTCTCTAGTGGTGTGATTCACTTCATGATTCCAATTGTTGTTACTGTCCAATTGCCCTTCTGTGGGTCCCAATGTGATTGGCCACTACTTCTGTTAACTCCATCCCTTATTCAAGATTGCCTGTGCCAATACTACGGCGGAGGGTGTTATTGTGTTGGCTAACATTAGACCATTTTTTGTCTTTTCCCTCCTCCTCTTGATTTCCTCTTGTATTTTCATCTTGGTCAACTTGATGAACATTCTGCAGAGGAGAGGGCAAAGCCCTCTCTACCTGTGCTTCTTACATCATGGTGGTCATATTTTTCTTTGGACCTGCCATCGTCCTCTACATCTGACCCTCCTCCACCCTCACTGAGGACAAACACAGTCATCACCCCCATGCAGAATCCCATCATCTAGACCTCAGAAATGCAGAGGTGAAAATCACCATGAAGAGGTTGTGGGGCAAGATAGTGAATTTATAGGTGGAATAAAAGTGAAAACATAGAAAATTAGCTTGTATAGGGTGACTAAATATGCATTCTGATTCTTGTCAACTATAAGGAAGAGAGCAAATGTTAACTTATTCATATTTTTGTTATACTTTAGATGAGCCCTTCATATTACATAATATAAATCAGAACTTTTATAGCTGTCTGTGTTTGGGGAGTGTTAAAAATTCACTGTGTGCCTTGTCTTCTTCAGTGATTTACAATGCAAAGTGTATAGACTTCAGAGAGGGATCACCTAGACTGGAAACCTATTCTATCATCCTGCACCTGTGCAACCTTGCGTTCACTCACTTTATCTCTTGGTGTTAGAAAGCTGTGGTATGTAGAATGATTGTGGTATTTCGAGACAGAAATCTATGTTTTTAATTTTTGTTTTCCTTTTTCCCTCTCTGTGTGATCTTGTAGAAGTGCCAGGAAGTCTTTTGTACTTCATATGATGCCCCCGCCCCCATTAATATGGTTATAATATCTAGAATTCTCAGTAAGAGCTTTATTTCATGGGAGTAGGACATTGTTAGTATGGAAATATCACTGGGACATGAAATACAATAAAGCTATTATTAACCATTAATATCTTAATGTGAATAGTTTCACAAGACCCTTCCCCTTCTAGACAGTCATAACTGGGCACTGAGGTGTGGCTTAAGTCAAATCCAGTTCATTACTTGTTTTTGTATGGCCTGTCAGCTAATAATGGTTTTATATTTTTAGACAGTTGAACAAAATCAAAGAAGAATAGTATTTTGTGATATGTGAAAGTTACATTACGTTCAAATTTTAGTGTCCATAAATAAGGTTTTGTTGGACTACAGTCATGCCCATTATTTTACTTTTTATATGTCTGGCAGCTTTTATGGTACAATGGCAGAGCTGAGTAGTTGGGGCAGAGATTGTGTGGTCTGCAAAGTCCAAAATACTTACTATTTAACCCTTTACAGAAAAAGTTTACCAACCCCTGGCTTCAGTTGTAATATTATTTATTTCTTACTCAATAAGCAGTTGGAGATCAGTGGTTCTAGATTTGTTTTGTTAATTCTGTAATGTCAGAGCATCTGGTTGGTGCCTCCAATTCTCTTGGCTGTCCCCTCGTGGCTGCAAGATGGCCACAACAGCTCTAGGTATTAAATGCTCACGAAAAGGAAGTGAGCGGCTCTCATTTTATCTTGGGGAATATTTATAAGAAACTCCTCAGAAACATTACTATTTTCTTCTTACTGATCAGAACTACTTCATATGTCTATGCCTAGATGCAAAGGAGGATGGAACAGTGAGAAGTGGCAAAGGGGAATGGGATTGTAATATTGACTTTGACCAGGTACTGTGTTTGTTCCCCCGGGACCTGGGCACATTGGTGCTTGAACAGACTCGTGGTTCTGTGATTAAGGAAGGAATGTCTGCCACAGTGTGTTTTAGTAAAGGTTATATCTTTGTGGGTAAAGTACCTGGGTACAGAGAAGTTGTTAAGCCATTTGAATCTGGTGCCAGACTGACTGAACGAAACCCAGCTTAAACATGTGGTGTCTATATGAGCTCAGGAAACTGACTGAAACTTTGTAACTCAGTTTCCTTGGCATGGAAGTTTGGGCCAAGTGGAAGAACCGTTTTCCTTATTGTCACTGTTTTCCTAAGTGTGCACCCTTTTTAAATTTCTCTCTGAAATATATAGGACGGGGCCCTGGAATGTGACTGCCTGGGAGTTGCAAATAGGAACCAAAACATCCTTGGATTCCTTGAAGACAGGGAATGAGTCTTGTGTGCATATGTATCCCTACACCCAGAGTTGTTGGCCAATTCACTGCAAATAAATTCCCCAAGCAGTGATTTGCTAATAATGAAATTTAGATTCATCAAAAACATATTTCTGTTAAGTCTATGCAAGAAGAGATATAGGAAAGTTAGTTGACTAGATTGAAATCTAATTGGATTTACTTTGTCAAGAAAGACATGCAGATACAGATAGCAGATGAGGTTGTGCTTGGCCATGTTTTCACCTGTATTCACCAAGTCTTCCAGTTTCAGGTTGAATTATCAGCCCCAGTTATCTACTCCTTCTTGTTTCTGTGTCTTTTTCCAAGTAACTTTCTAGTTCTTCCCACAAAACATGGAATATACTTTTCCATTCTTTGTTTTTGGCCTCAACCATGTCATTTGCTTCAGCTAATGGAATGTATCTGGAAATGGCAATGTAGCCATTAGAGCCTAGATCTTAAGAGGCCTTGTGTATTTCTGCTTGCTTCTTATATCTCTGTCATCATCACCAGATGACAGGCAGCAGCTGCACCACAGCCTGGGCTGCAGAATGACACACATGGAGCAGTACTTCTCCATCTGACCTACCAAATTGCAGCCTAAGGCACAGCTGTCCCAGCCAACATGTCTACCCAGGAATGTGAGAATAAATGCTTGTTGTGGCATGCTACTGAGGATTTGTGGTTATTTGTTATGCATCACAATCTCACTAGAGTTGAACTGACAAATATTTGTCAAAGGAAAACAGAAATGTCAGCAGTTTTGGTAAAAATAGTTAATATTTTTTAGCCTTGGTATGCTTACCTCACATTTTCTATAATAATTTTGCTGAGCATGGGCATTGATGTGTCCTTCCTGCTGCCTGAGTGTTTTGCTCTTAATTTGAAGTAACTGGAAATAGTGTGTGCAAATTTCTGACAGGTTGGTGTAATTCAACTGCTTTTTTACTCTTTATGGATTGGTTTATCTATATTCATTGAATGTTGATTTTCTCTGTTTTACAGTTGGAATATTTCAAGGCTTCTTAATTAAGTGTGAAAGCAGTACAGTAGATTGGAAGTGGAAGCGTGTCTTTGGTGAATTAATACTTCAGTGGATTTGTTATTTGCCTAACAGCTAAATTGTTGAATTGGTTAATTCCATGGATGAGCTGTGGGCAATTCAGTTCTCTGGCAGACTCATAGCTGGTGAATTGATTGTAGGTGAATTGCTCTGCTTTATTACATAGTGTAAGGAGTGACATATGGTAGCACTCAATAACTAATGAATGTGTAAAAGATACAATGCGGTGTTAACATTGCTTATCATTTGGGAAAGGCTTGAGCTAGATGTGAGATAATTTGCACTCAGAGAATAACTTTGTTTGAATCACTTTTAGTGGAAATAAAGAAGTGATGTTAATACATTATCTTCCAATGAAAAATTTCCAAACTGCATTGAAATGCCCAAAAACTATATTTGGATTTATTAGTAGAGCAATTTATATAGTTTATATTTGCATAACACCTTGTGTATATTTCAAAGCCATTTTACATCCTTTATTTCACCAGAGTCTCATAAAAATCCTGTGATGTCAATAAAAAATGAATTAATCATTCTCAATGTGCATTTTTGGAGGTTGAAACATCATTTAGATTAGGCTTTATGTGCAAGGAACATAGTATAAAAGAAGATAGAAGTCAAGAGTTAGACAGTTGGGAGGCCAGCCCCAGTGGCCAAGTGGTTAAGTTCAGTCTGTTCTGCTTTGGTTGCCTGGGTTTGGTTCCCACACAGTGACCTACACCACTCATCTGTCAGCGACCATACTGTGGCAGTGGATCACATACAAAAAAAGAAATATTGGCAACAGATGTTAGCCCAGGGTGAATCTTCCTCAGAAAAGAATAAATTAGACAGTTGGTTATAGAAAGGATCTCTATCTATCTTGTTTCTCCATCTTTTATAGCTCTCATTCTAAGTTTATCTCATGGCCGAAGATGGCTGCTAGAGCTCCAGTAAAAATGGCAGTATTCCTGTGATGAGAAAAGAGGAAGCGATGGAATAAATGCATATCAAAAGAGGCTGGGTAGTACAACATTTATTCCAGGTATGTAGTCCCCAGAAGAAAATTCAGAAGTCCTAATACTACAGAAAGAAGAAGGAGAAAACACGTCTTGGAGGAAACCAGCAATCCTTGCTCCTGAATAAATCAAACACAAAGCCTGGGTACTAACGCCCAGACCAGATATTTCCTCCATTGTCATCTCCCATTGCAGGCAGGTTTTATTGTTTTCATTTTTAAAATTTATTTCTCTCTCTCTCTTTTTTTGCTGAGGAAGATTTTCCCTAAGCTAACATCTGTTGCCAATCTTTCTCTTTTTTTTTTTCTTCAGGAAGACTAGCCCTGCACTAACATCTATGCCAATCTTCTTCTATTTTGTATGTGGGTCACCTCCACAGCATGGCTGATGAGTGGTGTAGGTCTGTGCCCAGGATCTGAGCCTGCAAACCTGGGCTACCAAAAGAAAGGGCACCAAACTTAACCAGTATGTCATGGGGCTGGACCCTTATTTATTAAATTGAAGAAAAACTTATATTCCATGAAATGCACAGACCTGAAGTGTACAATCCAATGATTTTTGATAAATTTATATATCTGTGTAACCAACAGCCCAACCAAGAGGTAGAATATTTCTATTACCCCACAAGCGTCTCTCATCACCCCTTCCATGCAATCCCCACTCCCCACAGGCAACCACTATGCCAATTTCCATAACCATAGATTATAGAAATTTGTCTTCCTTAGATTTATTAAACCAAACCTTTCAATATAAAAAAAATTTTGACTGACAGACTTTCACAGAAACTCAACTTCATGATGACAAGTTACAGAATAAATATTGGATTTAGTAAAATATTTGGAGCTTTCAGGCAATTATTTGCTAATTTTCTCCATTGTGTTTCTTTCAATATAAATAATAATGATCAATTCAGTGTTTGTATTCTCAAAAACAATAATATTAAATCCTTTTTTATCTTAAAATGACATAATTTTTTAATTAATCATTAGTTGAAACTTGGCATCTTATTTCAAATCTAATTTTAGTCAAGGCTTAAATAGTGACATTTTTGAGTAGCACTGGTGTAGAGCACATTTATCTTACAAAGTGCCATTATGGCACTTCTAATACATTTTTTATAGAAAATTTACTATATGTACAGATGAGGTCAAAACAGGGTAATGTACTCACATACACCCAACACTCAGTTTCAATAATTACTAAATCAGGGCAAATTTAGTTTCATCTTACCAAGGATCTCAAGAATAGCACTATTGACATGTTGGGTCACACAATTTTTTGCTGTGGGGGGCAGTCCCGTGTATTTTAGGATGTGTGGTAGCATTCTTGGCCTCTATTCATTAGATGCTAGTAGCACTTCTTCTCCACCAGGTTGTGAGAATGAAAAATTCCTCCAGATATTGCCAAATGTCCTGTGGGGGAGAAAATCACTTTCATTTGAGAATAGGATGTATAGCTTCATCCATACCAAGGCAAGGTGAAGTACTATTAGAGTTTTATGACACTTGCAGGCCATATTCCTTGGACCCACACTTTGAATAGTGTCATTTCATGTAGAGTCACATGATTGAGTTCATGATAAGCAGGAGCTACATTGAATTGACCTCTGAACAGCATACAGCCTCATACAGAATAAGTGCCCTGTGAACATTGGATGAATTTAAATTTTTCACATTTCCTATTTATTGCTGAAGTTATGTTACCTACAAGGAAGTTTAAGATTTTAGTACCCAGGTCCTGCTTCCCTTGAGGTAGTCTACCTAATTAGGAAGGGAAAAGATATGGCTGTCTGGGGACCAATCTTCTCTCATTTGATCATCACACCTTCCCCCCGAGTGTCTCTCAAGTAGAGTGAACTCAAGGCTGAGCTGCCAGAATTCTTACTTCCCTGTGGAATACTTGTCCAGCAAGTCTACTTTGCTCTTTTTAAAAATCAGGTAGAATAGACCCAGAGGCTTAGTCTCAGCATTCCCAATCCTGAGGCTGCATGGGGAGCAGATCCTCCATCTGGTGACTCCTGAGAGGTAAGAGCTCTGGTGGGTAGCTGGGCCTTAATGCTTTCTAATTGGGTAACTTGGAAACCTGCATGAGCCAAGCATTGTTCTCAGGGCATAATTTGCATCTCTGTGGTCAGAGCAGAAAAGAGAACTGTGGTGAGAACAGCAAAGCCACAGAAACACTGGGGTGAGTTTTGTTTTGTGAGCAAGTACTTTTTTTGCATGATGATTACAATTCCACATTGAAAGCAAAGGGAATGTTGCCATGAAGCACACACAAGGCCTTTTAAAAAGTTCTCTCATATTGGTCTGGTCTTTGCCTGATGCAATCACAGTGTACATATGGGATTCAGGAGTGGAGAAGGTGTAGTCTCAGTCCTTGGGGATCTTTCTTCATTCAATATTTATTGAACATGTACAGTATACTAAATAGTGTGTTAAGAAGGCTAGGGTGGATCTATATCCACTTTTTATTCATTTAATTTCCAATCACTGAATGCTATTTTGTGGAGGCACTTCAGTAAGCACTGGAGACAGAGTAGTAGCGAGATATAATTTATGTCCTGAGAAATTTTAGTAGGGTAGATGGTCACATACAACAGTTACAATTCAGTATGAAATGTACTGTGATTCTAAAATGTAGTGAGAGAAGAGTGCCACGGACCATAAAGGCCTATGGATTGTGCAGATGTATTCTCTATCTCTGAGAAGACTCCAATGTTGCACAGAGGATGGGAATTTACGTTCTTCTGGGGTGGTCTGAGAGAGGGATGCATGGCATCTTCCCGTGATATAGGTATTATCTCCATGTTACAGTTTGGATCTTGAGACGCCGAGAGGTTAAAGAACTTTCTAGGGGCTGGCCCTGTGGCCAAGTGGTTGAGTTCACGCTCTCTGCTGCAGGCGGCCCAGTGTTTTGTTGATTCGAATCCTGGGCACGGACACTGCTCTGCTCATCAAGCCATGCTGAGGCAGCGTCCCACATATCACAAATAGAAGGACCACAAAGAGGAATATGCAACTATGCACTGGGGGGCTTTGGGGAGAAAAAGGAAAAAAATAAAATCTCTCTAAAAAAAAGAGCTTTCTAAATTTCACATAAATACTACCTAAAGAAACTTGGATATAACCCAGGAATCATAAGGATGGCAGTGTTTTCTTACATGAACAGCTTCTTGGTAAAATTCCCCAGGTGATCTGAGAGTTTTGGGCTTGTCTCTGCCCTCCATTTGCCTCTCTAATTGTAAATTTTATCAGCAATTTCCTTGTGGCTCATGGTTGTCCTTAATTACTCGAACCTGTCCCTGGTCCCTGAGGGAAAGAAGCATTGTGACATGAATAGATGGCATGTGACTCTTAGTCTCAAGTTCCCTGGAGTCTCGCTGTACAAGGGACTGTGTTGATACACATAGACCTCAGTCATCTTGGACAAAGTCCAGCATGGACAAGGACAGTCTGCAAATCAGTCAGTGCACATTCTTCATAATGTCCTGAAGTGTTGGAAGACTGGACTGCAGAGAGTATGTGTCACAGCATGAGGGGGCACTCTGGGTGGAGGGGAACTTTGTATCTCTGTAGCTACTGGGTGCATATGATTGGAGGAGATGAAGGTACCAGTAAGGAGAAGAATTGTACATGAATTCACTGAGTCCTTGGAAATGGACAAGATCACCAAGTGACCAGGTATAGAAGAAGAGAATTATGAGGAGAAATTAGAAATAGGGATGCTGACTGTCAAGATGCTGACGTCTGAAGACTCTCATTGGAAGTGGAGTTGTGAGGAAGCTATTCTATAAACAAAGAATGAAAAGGGAGTAAAAGGAAGTGTGATGAAGGAAAGCTGTAGGCAAAAGACAATTAAAAGCATACAAAGGGCGTCAGAGAGACATGTAACATGGAGACAGCAACACTATCCTTGCTGCCCAACATTAGCCAATGAGGTATTGGTCTCCTAATCATCCTCTCCCCAGTCTGCTTTTGTTATTCCAATCTGTATATACAAAGTGGTCATACTTTCCAATTGACTAACATTCTCAATGATTCCCCATTGTCTGTGGATAAACCCTGAAGTTCACCACAGCCCTTCATGATCTGATACTAGACTATATCTCCAGCTCTATCTTTGTGATTCTCTGGTTTGCTTCAGCCACACATGGATGAATTTTTATAACTTTGTATGCTCTTGTGCCTCTTGGGAACACTCTTCTCTTCTTGTAAACATAATTAACCCCTACTCAGCTTTCAATATCCAGCTCAAACCTTCTCAGATGTGCAAGGGATTATTATATAATTCAACCACTTGATGAAGGAATCTTTTATTTTGTATCATTTCAGATCACTTCACCCAAGTTACTTCCTCCTGGTGGTGACCTCATGGCTAACACACACAATGTGACTGAATTCATTTTTCTGGGACTTTCTCCAATCAGGATGTACAGAAAGTTTGCTTTGTGCTGTTTCTGTTCTTGGACACAGCAATTGTGCTTGGGAATCTCCTCATTGTGCTCACTGTCATGACCAGCAGAAGTCTTGGTTCCCCCTTGCACTTCTTCCTCAGCTACCTGTCCTTCGTGGAGATCTGCTCCTCATCTACCACAGCCCCCAAACTCATCTTAGATTTGCTGGCTGAAAAAAAAGCCATATCTCTGTGGGGCTGCATGACACAGCTTTTTGTCATCCATTTCTTTGGTGGCACCGAGGTGTTCCTGCTCACTGTGATGGCCTATGACTGCTATGTGGCCATCTGCAGGCCCCTCAACTACACCACCATCATGAACCGGCAGGTGTGTGTTTTCCTAGTAGGAGCAGCATGGGTGGGGGGCTTTGTACATTCCTTTGCCCAAATCCTTCTCATCTTCCACTTGCCGTTCTGTGGCTCCAATGTGATCAACCACTATTTCTGTGACTTGCTTCCCCTGCTCAAACTTTCCTGCTCTAACACCTTCCTCATTGGTCTACTGATTGTTGCCAATGGGGGGACCATGGCTGTGATCAGCTTCATGGTCCTCTTAGCCTCCTATGTGGTCATCTTGCTCCACCTGAGGACTCAAAGTTCTGAGGGAAGGCACAAGGCCCTCTCCACCTGTGGGTCCCATATCACCGTGATCATCTTGTTCTTTGGGCCCTGCATCTTCATCTGTCTGAGGCCTTCAACCACCCTGTCTGTGGACAAAATGGTGGCCATATTCTATACAGTGATCACCCCACTCCTCAACCCTGTCATCTACTCCCTGAGAAATTCAGAAATGAGGAAGGCCATGAAGAAGCTGTGGATCAGGACAATGAAACTAGATGATAAATAGAGACAGAGTCTTCGTATTGATCCTTGGGTTTAGAATGATGCTGAGTCCAAACTGAAGGGTAGAGTGAGATAAAGAATAGTTCACAGGACTTGTTAGATCTAGAGTTACTCTAACTGGCTCCCGTCTTAAACAACTTCGTTGTAATCACTGTAAAATATTTCCTACTATGGATAAACTATTACTTTAGCTATATTTTTGTTGGATGGTTAGGTTGTTTCTAATTTTTTACTACTATAAATAACACTGTGGTAAGGATTTGTGAATAGAAATTTTTAACTATACTTCTGATGTTTTTGAAAGCTCACTTGTTATAGTAAATTTACTGCAATAAAAACTATAACAAATTTTGAAGCAAATGCTAAATTCATTCTCAGAATGGTTGTAACAATTCTGCTTCCTAGTGAAAGTGATCTTGACACAATAAACATTGACAATAGCATTTTATTGGAGAGAAGAAGAATTTACATAGTCTCAAAGAATCTCTCTACAACACACTAATTAATTGCAAAAGGAAAAATGTAACTTTATTTTGGAGACATCTGAAAGGGACTCCATTAAACAATTATTCAAAGTCAATATCATCAGTGTTGAAACCGGAGAGGAACACAATATCATTACTGTGGGATTCCTACCAGAAACACATAAACTTTGTCTAATCATTGAAAAACAGCAGGCAACCCCAACTGAAGAAATTCTGCATAATCACTAGCCTGCATCTTCAAAAGTATCAGGACAAAAAGTGATTGAAGACTTGTTCCAGATTAAAGTTAGATGATAACTAAATGTAACAGATGATCACTGGTTGGATCCCATACTAGGTGAAGGCCATTAGTGAGCAAAAGCTCTGTAAATGATATAATAGAATTGTACCAAAGATAATTTCCTGTATTTGATACTTGTGCTGTGTTTACATCAGAGAGTATCCTTGAATTTAGGAATTTCTCACTGAGGTATCTAGAGGTAAAAGGACATTATGTAGGCAACTTTCAAATGTTTCACAAAAAATTCTGTTTGTCTATCTGTTTATTTATGGAGAGAATAAATGAAGAAAATATGGAAAAATACTAATATTAGGGGGATTTGGATTAAATGTGTATGGGAATTCTCTGTACTATTACTGCAACGTTTTTGTAAATTATTTTAAAATATTTTAAAAATGTGATAGATGTCTTATTGTTGTTTAACTCGCAATTTTTTTGAGGAGGAATGTTTTAACATTTAATTACCTTTGGTCTTATACACAAAGTTTTCAATGCTTAAAAGCTTTTTATTTTTTCTCTAGTTTTATTGAGATATAATTTACATAACTACTGTATAAATTTAAGGTGTGCAGCATAGTTTTGACTTACATATATTGTGAAATAATTACCACAGTAAATTTAGTTTACATCTATCATCTCATATAGATACAACAAAAGAGAAAAAAAAAAATTCTGTGTCATGAGAACTCTTAGGATCTACTCTCTTAGCAACTTTGAAATATATCACACAGCAATGTTAACTCTAATCTTCATGTTGTACATTACATCCTTAGCCCTTCTTTATCTTATAACTGGAAGTTTGCACCTTTCTACTACCTTCATCCAATTACATCCCCTGCCTCCAGTCTACCCACATTTGGTAACCACAAATCTGATCTCTTTTTCTATGAGCCTTGTTTTTAGATCACATATATAAGTGAGATTACACAGAGTATTTGTCTTTCCCTATCTGACTTAGTATAATGTCCTCAAGTTCTATTCATGTTGTTGCAAATGGCAAGATTTCATTTTTTATGGCTGAATAATAACCCATTGTGTGCGTGTGTGTGACATATACACACACACAACTTCTTTATCCATTCGTCCGTTGATGGATACTTACATTGTTTCCATGTCTTAGCTATTGTAAATAATGCTGCTACAAACACAAGGGTGCAGATAAAAGGTTTATTCAGGTCTTTTGTTCATTTTTAAATTGGATTGCTTGGGCTTTTTTTTTTTTTTTTTTTTGCTATTGAATTATATGAGTTCTTTATAGATTTTTCACATTAACCCCTTATCAGGTATATGGTTTGCAAATATTTTTTCCCATGCCATAAGTTGTTTTTTCATTTTGTCGATCATTTCTTTCGCCTTGCGTAAGCTTTTTAGTTTTATGTTGTCCTATTTGTTTATTTTTGATTTGGTTCTTTTTGCTTTAGGTTTCAGATCCAAACAATCATTGTCAAGACCCATGTCAAGGAACTTTTTTCTTGTGTTTTCTTCTAGGAGTTTTATTGACCCCAGTTGTACATTTACGTCTTTAATTCATTTTGAGTTAATTTTTGTGAATCACTTTAAGATAGGGGTCTAGTTTCACTCTTTTAATTTTTTTATATACAGAAGCCTTTTTCATGTAGTTAATTACAATTATATTCTTTTATGGCTTCTACAGTAGCCAGCACCACACTGTTTCCTATTATGGAAGCTTTATGAATGTTTTAATATCTGGAGGGCTAGTTTTTTCCTGGTGCTCTTCTTTTCCAAAGTTCTCCATATGAACTCTAAAATTATATTTACTTCTCTTCCAGCTTCATAGCCCCCAAAATAAACTGTTATTATTTTGATCGTGTTGTATTACATTTACAAATGTATTTACATAGAGTCAACATCTTAATGATGTGAATCTTCCCATCCAAAAGCATGGTTTGCCTTTCCATTTGCTGACATCTTCTTTTGTGTTTTCCTTAGAGTTTTAAAGTTTTCAAACTATCATTTCAAAATGTGTTCTTTTATTTCCCAACTTTATTGGGATATAATTGACAGATAACACTGTGTACGTCTAAGGTATACAACATGATGGTATGATAGAAGAATGCATTGCAAAATGATTACCACAGTAGGGTTAGGTAACAACTCCATCTCCTTATATAATTACCTTTTTTTTTGTGAGAACATTTGAGATCTCCTCTCTTATCAAGTTTCAAGTATATAATACGGTATTACTATGTCACCATGCTATACATTAGATCCACAGAACTTATTCATTCTATAACTGAAGTTTGTATGCTTTAACTAACATTTCCGTATTTCTCTCTTTGCCTATCCCTTAACTATCACCAATTTGCTCTCCATTTCTATGAGTTCCAATAATTCACAGATTATTCTCTTGATGGCATCCCATGGTTTACATAGGTTTTTTTTTTTTTTTTACTCTTTTTCATTCTTTTTTCTTTGTTTTCCCCTGATTGGATCATTTTAAAGGTTCTGTCTTCTATTTCTTTGGCTTCTTTGTTGTGTTTGATTCATTCTGCTGTTGATGATCTCTATTGAATTTTGCATTTCATTCATTGTATTCTTCAGTTCCACAATTTCTTTGGTTCTTTTCCATAATATTTCTCTCTTTGTTAAAGTAATCACTTTGTCTGTATATTGTCTTCCTGGTTTGGTTTGTCTCTGTGTTGTTCTTTTATAGTAACTTACTGAGATTCCTTCAAATAGCTATTTTGAATTCTTTATTAGATAAAACACAAAACTCTGTGACTTTGGGTTTGTTTCTAGAAAATTATTGTGCTCTTTTGGTATGGTCATGTTTTCTTGATTTTTCATGTTTCTTGAAGTCTTGTATTGCTGTCTTAAAATTTGACATAACATTCATTTCCTTGTGGCTTTACTGACTGATTTTGCAAGAGAAAACCTTCCATCAGCTCCACTAAGAATTTGAAGGCTTTCTCAGACATTTTCTATGGGGATCCCTGCCCCACACTTCTTGCTCCACTTATTTTTTTTCACTAGAATATTGTTTAATCATTATCCCCAGAGGTAGAATCATTTGATCTACTATCTGAATCAGATGCCTCCAGTTCTTGTTATTGCAGGAGCCTCTGATAGCAGACCTTGCCCCCTCCCACATTCAGTACTCTCTACTACTTGTAAAGGGACCACAAGGTGAATGGACAGCTAATTGTGCACATGTCACCCACAGCCAAGGCCCCATGCTCACCCTTTGCTGTGTGTACAGCCTCCCCATTTACATACAAATACACATTACATGGTGGTCAGAGGTACATTTACAGTGGGTAGATGAGGCCTGGCCTGAGCTGAATCTTCAGGCAGGGTCTGTGCCTTGGTCCCAGTGTCCCAGGATCTGGGGCTTGTGAGACCACTCCACAGCCAACCCCCTTGTCTCAGTGTTTGATCTTTTGGATGGAGGGGTTGTGGTCTAAGATTGCAAGGATAAGCTTGTGTATGTACTTGGCCAGAAGTTGATCTCCTCCTGCTCCTTTAGGGCTTTCATGAGTTTTCATGCAAGATTTTGTCTATTTCTGCTGCCAGAGACTGGGCTTTGGTCTGTGTGGGGAAGAGATTCTTTGTTTCATAGAGGCTGAGGCTCAAGATCTGTCCATTCAAGTCATCATTCTTACTCACTGCTTAAGAATTCTTAAGCTTCTATGCTTTCTCTCAATTCTGCACAGCCAGACTGCATATTGACTGTCTCCCTTTTGTTTTGTGTAGCCCTGTGCTGAACGTCCAATTTTGTGGTTTCTTCTAGTCAGGCCTGCAGATTTAAGGAAATGTTCTGCATGTGCTTACTAGCTGTCTGGAAAAGTTTGCTCTCACCACCATCAGGAGTATGCAAGAGTTGGCCACGAGGCAGGGATGTGTGTCAGTGAGGCACTTGGAGTTCTTACGGTGTCTTTGGTCACTATGTCATCATTTAGGGCCATCCACCAGTGAGATGTTCCCTAGTGACTTGTGGGTGGAGATCCCACTGGAATCTGTGGTGTGGTTTGGGGGATCCATATTGTTTTGATATATTCCCTTATGAGCCCTGGCTGCTCTTCTTCTAGTCGCTTATGTCCCCTCAGTCCTGCTGCTCTGGACTCAGGGCTCTTCGTAGGGTGAGAGAGAAAAGGGCCTCTTTGGCAGCTTCCTGCCCAGATAGAGAGGCTAGGTGCTCTTACTTTCCCCTTTTGGGCCAAGAAGGGCTCTCTTGGCACTAAGCTCTGCCATCTGGGGAAGGGGTTATGTAGGTAACATCAAACTATTCCTCTTACCTCCCCCAGTGTGTCCCATCTTGGATTTTTTGCTCCAACCTTGTGCTGTAACTTCTGCACTGGACTCCTGGACTTCCAAAAAAAAGCTCTCTCATCCATGAGTGATGGTTTAAATCAGAATTAAGTCAGATGTGGGAAATAATGAAAGCATGTTGAACAAATGAACATATTAATGAATTAGTGAATACATAAGCAAATGTCTCATACTGTTAGATATGATAATGCTCTTGTGGCTAAATTTATAAAGAGCCGTTATCTTTTACAGATTACTCTGAAACACTGATAAAATAAATTACGTAGTGTCAGAGATTGTCTTCAAATTGATATGGGAGGCAAGGGAGGGTGTGAATAGGGGTATAAATGAAACAAGCTTGGCTATGAGTTGATAACTATTGAAGCAGAGTGATGGGTAAAAATAATTCATTATACGATGCTATCTACTTTTACATATGTTTAAATTCTCTATAATAAGATCACAAAAAGTATCTAGCAAGCATTATACCTGGAATCTTTTCAAATAAGGCTCCATTTGGTCCATGCGCCCAATTGGGAATGATGTTACCTGGTCCAAATAGAGGATTGGCCAATTGTGAAGACTGTCATTGCATCTGGTTTGGAATGACTTTTTTAATGCAAAGTGTTCATCACAATGCCAGAGGACAGAGACTTAACAGGATTTACTGTAGGAAAATTGTGTGCCTATTTGCATGGAAATGTATATATGTGCAGCAAAAAACAAAAAGTAAAATCAGTCAGTTTCATATTTACATACTCCTTTCATTGAGCTAATATTTACATATGTGCCAGACACAGGCTATTCAGTTCCCCGGGAGTTTTTAACTCTCAGACTTGCCCAAGCTAAACCTCCAGCAATTCATTAATTATAGTTGAGATTTTCCTACCTTGGAAGTGATTCCTGTGGCAGTTTTCACACGTGAGTCTCTCTCTAGTAAGCTGCAATTCCCTGTATTCACCTATCTTCTCTCCAATCTTAGGGACAGTGGTTTTCCCTGTGTCCTCCACTCTCTTACAGATCCAAGAGGAGTTGCTGACTTTTCAATCTGTTCAGGTTTGAACTCGTTGTTAGGGATAAAATGGCAACTTCCGAGCTCCTTACATGTGAGAGGAACTGGAAACCCTGTGCTAAGTGTTTTGATGGAATTAATCCCTTTAGTTCTTACAACAACAATCATGAAGTAGGCATAATCATCAGGAGAAGTGTGGTAAGGGCTGGGTGAGGATGGTTGTGTTAAAAAAAACTCTTTAGTTCCATTTGATGGATAACAAACACAAATGTGAATGTTGATCTTGACTATGAGAATAATAGCAATGAAATAGCAATTGATGTCTTGAAAACGCAATATTCTCAGGAGGGACTATGAACTCCTTCTTGGAGGGTGAAAGTGTCTTCAGTGAAGGCAGAAAAGGAAGATAGGCTAGAGGTCCTATGGCTCCCAAGAGCGGTTTGCTTTCATGAAAGCATTTTTTTCCTTATCAGCTCTTGAAAAATACTTGATACAAAAAATATATTATATATTTTACATGTGTTATTTATAGTTATTTAGTGGCCATCCATGAACTTTATATCCAACCCAAGAACTAAAACATTCCCAATAATATTTATCTATGCACTACTCTATTCCGTTCCTCTGCTTCCCACAAGTGATAATTAATGTATGGAAGTTTGATTTAAAATTTCCTTACTTTATGAAAATGTTTTAACATATGTATATACGTGCCTAAACAAAATTTGGTGTTATACTTCTTCCTGATTTTATGAAAATGGTATCATAGATATATAATCTTCTGGGCTTACTTTTTCACTCAACATATTTGAAAGATTCATCCATGTTGTTGCATGTTTCACTATTTTTACTATTATGCACTATTCCATTGGGTGACTATACCATTATTTATTTTATTATTCTCCTGTTAATGTCCCTTGGTTTTTTCCGTATTTTTCCCATATATAAGAGTGCTGTTGTGAGCATTCATATATATGTGGAAAAGTATTCCTGGGAAAGACAGCTAGGCATGGAATTACTGTGTCAAAGGGTATGCAAATGTTCTTTACAAAAAAAAACAAGCCAACTGACTTTTGAAAGCAGTTGTACTAACATTCACCCCAATTAGCAATGTATAAGAGATTCTGTTGATGTACGTCCTTGCCAACATGTGGTAGTACCAACACTTCTTAATGTTTTTGCTAGTCTAGAGGGTATATAGTATGCAATTCTCTGATTACTAACGAAGTTGAGCATGTTTTCATTTGTTTCTTCTCATACGTGCTTCCTTTTCTGTGAATTGCCCATTATATATTTTGAGAATTGCCCATTATTCTATCAAGTTGTTTGAATTAAAAAAATAGATTTCTGAAAGTTTTGTGTATATTAGGACTAAACCATTGTCAGATATATTCAGTTACAAGATGAGCATGCAGCTTGTCTTTTCACTTTATGCTGTGTTAAACACTTTTTAGCAGTTAATATTTTAAAATTTTTCTGTTATTCTTAGTGTTTTTGTGACTTGTTTAAGAAACAATTTCTTGAGTCAGGATCAGGAAGATGCTAATTGATATTTCATTCCATATTGTTGCTTTTTTGTTTAAGTTCTTATTCGACTTAAAATTGCTTGTTGGGCATTGAGTGAGGGAAAGATTCAATTTTATTTTTTTTCTTATATGGACTACCAAATGTTCCATCATTGTTTATTGAGTAATCCTTTTCTCAACTAATACACAGTGCCACTGATGTCACATATCAAATTTCTATACTTGCATGAGTCTGTTTCTGGGCCAATCCTACACAGTATTAATTACTATGATTTGCAATTTCTTGATATCTGGTAGGTCAAGTTTCTCGAATTTGTTCATTTTTTTGTGCATATCTTTTCTGTTTTTAGTTCTTTCTTCTTTTAGACCATATTAAAAGTAAATTTTCAAATATCACAAAATAACTTATTGGGATTTTGTTTAGAATTGTATTGTATCTATAGAACAAGTTTGGAAAAACTTACATCTTATGAGATTGAGTCATCATATTCACAAGTATGGGATAACTCTGAATTGGTTAGATGTTACTGGATGACAAAGTGCTTTGAAAAATCTGGAGGCATAGATTTCTGTGACTAATAAGTGATTTATTAAAGAAGTATTCCAGGGGAAACTGATAAGAGAGTGGAGGAAGTAGGACTGAGAGGGAGAGGAAGCTAAACAAGGGTGCAATTTCAGGTAAATTCCGGCAGAGAGTCACTTCAGATTGATTTAGCAGAACTCTGGAGTTTAAATTATGCCTGGAGTTTTGATTCAAAAGAAGAGAGTAGAGCTTTCATACTCCCACACCATTTAGAAATTAGCTAAGGCCTTCTCTGGAGTTAGGTTGGGGCATAAATTCTCAGCCACTTTTGTCTGTCCTTTAACACAGGGAAAATTTACTCCAGCAGCCCAAGGGCAGCATGTGCTAGCTGTTGGCAGTGAAAGCACATAGAAGTCATGGGGTGGGAAAAAAGGACTAGAAAGAGATATGGACAGGGATACAGACAGACCTCAATATTCCTTTCCATGCTCATCCTTTATTTTGGTGTACTTTGATGTTTTAAGTCAAGTTGATAAATTTCTGCTACCAACTCCTTTGATTAAATTTAATCTTAGGAATCTTATGGGGTTTTTCTGTTTGTTTTGGTAAATAGTCTCCTTAAAAATTGCATCTTTTAGGGTCCGGCCCTGTGGCCAAGTGCTTAAGTTCACGTGCTCTGCTTTGGTGGCCTGGGGTTTCGCTGGTTCGGATCCTGGGCATGGACATGGCACTGCTCATTAAGCCACATTGAGGTGGCTTCCCCCATGCCAAAACTAGAAGGACTCACAGCTAAAATATACAGCTATGTATCTTGGGGAGAAAAAGCAGGAAAAAATGCATCTTTTAAGTTGTGTCATATAGAAATGAAATGATTTTTTATTATTAATTGTCTAGCAGCCTATATCCTAAACTCTTGTTGCTAATAATTTTTCTGTAAACACTTTTGGGTTTCCTCATAGACAATGATATCATCTGTGAATATTGTTAGTGAATATTAGTTAGTTGTATCTTCCTCTATCTCTCTCTTTTTTTCTTTTTACATTTGTGGGTAGAAATTCTAGCACAATGTCAAATATGAGCAGTGAAGATAGGATTCTTGTGTTGTTCCTGGTTTTAAAGAGAATGTTTCTAAATTTCCCCATTAAGAATAATGTTTGATGTCAGTTTTGGGTAGATATACATTCTCAAGGTAAGAAAGTTCCTTCTATTCTTTTTTTTTTCTGAGGAAGATTAGCCCTGAGCTAACATCTGCCAATCCTCCTCTTTTTTCTGAAGGCTGGCCCGGAGCCAACATCTTCGCCCATCTTCCTTCAGTCCATATGTGGGATGCCTGCCACACCATGCCTTGCCACATGGTGCCATGTCCACACCCGGGATCCAGCGAACCCGAGGCTGCCAAAGCTGACCATGTACACTTAACCGCTGCGCCACTGGGCTGGCCCAAGTTCCTTCTATTCTTAAAAGTTGAGGTTATCATTATTTTCCCATGGAAAAAAAAATGCCCAAACTAATAATTTTATGAGATTTGTAAACTCATTAGTAATGAAAAGTTGCATGTAAAAAAGTAATGATTTTTGTTATCTCCAAGCAGCTAGAGGCAGACATTTGGGGCTCTGGATTGGGAAAGAATAGATCTGGCAGGTGGGATGAGACCTGAGGGGAAGCAGGACCATGAGAGATGGAGCTAAGCTGGTCTAGAGTCTCCCTGGCATGTGATCTGGTTGGTGGCCACTGGGACAACTGGTGCTTGATATTAAAATTTAAGATTTCCTTTTTAATACTATACTTCCTTTATCATATCCTCAGGTCATAAAATTCAACCAAGTGTCCATATGCTGAAAGGATATAAGGGAGGTGCTGGAGGGGCACAGAGATGGTGATGAGGTGGTTAGATGAATATGCTTAGAGAAGAGTAACACTGATGATAGTTACTAATAATGGTACTGATAGCAAATTCTTTCATAGCAATTACAACATGCCAGGCCTTGTTCTAAGCATTTCATATAAATTATCTTATTTATCTTCATAATGACCTGATGAGGTAGGCACTATTTATTTTCCAGCTTCATTGAGATATTATTGATACATAACATACATAAGTTTAAGGTGTACAAAGTGATGATTTGATATAAATATATATTGTGAAGTGATTACCACAATAAGGTTAGTAAACACCTCTATGCTCTCAGATAATTGTCATTTGTGTGTGTGTGGTGATAACATTTAAGATCTACTCTCTCAACAACTTTTAAGGAGATGAGGAAACTGAGGCACAGGGAGTTAAAGATTAAATAATTTACCCAAAGAAAAAAACTTGGAGCAGAAATTTGGAGGAGAGTGATTTCCTGCAGGCACCTAAGATAGAATGTTAAGCTATTTTATTGGGAGTATAACATAAAATGTGAGCCTGGAAGACTGGAAAACCTGGGGCCACAGGTTCAGTATTTGTGACAAGTTTGTCCACTTCTGTATATTTCCACACTCTGGCACTTGACCACACTCTCTAGACTTGGTAGCCTCTGAGACAGGATCTCAAAGGACTACAATGTATAAATTCCTGGTCTGGTGCCAACTTCTTCCAGCATTGAAAGGAGGGAGTTTATCCCAGTCTTTGCTGTGGCTCCGGATTCATGGATAGTTCACAAAACATCACGGAATTTTTCATGCTGGGACTCTCACAAAACCCTGAGGTGCAGAGAGTTTTATTTTTATCCTTTTGGTTGTTTACCTGGTCTCTGTTGGTGGAAACTTACTTATCATTATCACCATCATCTTTAGCCCCACGTTGGGCTTGCCTATGTACTTCTTCCTCTCATATTTGTCCTTTATTGATACTTGCTATTCCTCCTGTAAGGACCCTGAAACTCATTGGTTATTCCTTGTATGAAGGGGGAGCCATCTCTTTTGAATGTGCCTGGCTCAATTCTTTGTTGCACATTTATTGGGAGAAACTGAGATCATTCTGCCCACAGTGATGGCCTATGACCACTATGTGGCCATCTGCAAGCCCCTGCACTACACAAACATCATGACTAGGCATCTCTGTGCCCTGTTAATGGCTGTAGCTTGGCTGGGAGCCTTCCTGCATTCATTGGTTCAGCTCCTCTTGGTCTTTCAGTTGCCCTTCTGTGGGCCCAATATGATCAATCACTTTGTCTCTGACTTGTACCCCTTGCTGGAAAATGCCTGTACCAACACATATGTCATTGGTCTCCTGGTGGTTGGCAATAGTGGTGTGATCTGCCTGTTGAACTCTTTCATGCAGGCTGCCTCCTAACTTGTTATCCTTAAGTTCTTGAGGTCTCACAGTGCAGAGAGGAGACATAAAGCCCTCTCCACCTGTGGAGCCCACTTCACTGTTGTTTTCCTGTTCTTTGTGCTCTGTGTATTTATTTACACATGGCCATCATGTACTTTGTCAATAGACAAAATAGTGGCTGTGTTTTATTGTATTTTTACATCCATGTTAAACTCTTTGATTTATACCCTGAGAAATGCAGAAGTAAGCAACATCATGAGGAATCTTTGGAAAAAATAAGCAATTGTGGATGGAAGTTACAGGCTCAGTAGAGAAAGAAATAACCAATCATTCTTAATAAGAATTCATATTGTCATAATAGCTGAGAGATCACCAAAAATTTTCAGAGTAAAATTGATTTGAATGTTTGACATTATGTCTAATCTATCCTCTGTCCTATCTTACTCACCAGACAAGTGATTGTACACCAGTTTAATTTCTTCTTAACAGTTTACACTAAATTGCAGAACATGGAAACATCACCTCTCTCTCTGTCACCTTTGTCTGAGATGGAGTCTTCATCAGTGTTGGGTACTGAGAGCCGATGATAAGCAGAATCCCCTTATTGAAATGTTACTAACCTAGTCTTCCAACTCGGCATGCCAAAGTATTGATCAGAGTAGTTATTGATGGTTCACCTATATCTGATTTCTATGTACAATAATAATATCAGAAAGAATCTGTAGCTTGGGACTTTGAGAATAAAGAAAATACAATTAGGAATGACTGAACTAAAATCTTGGAAGTTTCGTTAAAGCACTTGCATAACAGTGATTTAATATCTACTGATTTTCCTCTGCATGTTTTATTTTGTTTGTGTTTCCTGCCTGTAAGCTTCCTATTATCAATGTCCTTATTGTCAATTTCTGATATGCACTTATCCAGATTTATTTAACCTCCAGAGTCATTATCAAGTATGTCATCAAGGAGGATTTGATTCTCTCTAATCCACTCGATAAAATGCTGGCTTTTGGTTACTTGTTACCATGAGATGGTTTGCTTTCCATTTGTTTGTCTCATTATAACTGGGACCTTTTGAGTTCTCTGGTCAGCTGTCCCAGGTATTCTGATTCAGGACTGCATTTTGTTGATAATTTTCTTGTGAAAGGAAATTTTTAAAATGTTTCTTTGGAAGGAAGAATAATATGGACACAGATGAAAAATCTCGTTAGATATAATAACATTTCTGTGTAATACTATTAAATGTTTTTCCTGGTTTCAGTAGCTCATACATTTACTGATTCACATCTAAGGCGAGTAAGTTATGCGTTGCTCCATGATTTTATGTTCCATGGTATACAGATTCTATTCATCCATTTAAAAAAGATAACATTTATCTGTATGTTTTGTCATAGAAAGTGTTTACAACACAAGATGGAATTTAAAAATCAGATAATGAAACCACATGTGGCCGAGTGCTGTAAGTTTTTGTTCCTTATTTCTGCTTGTGTAGGTATGGATAGTTATGTGTTTGTAAGTAGATTTATCAAAATGACCACAGTACTTGACTTTGTGGCTGGATTCTATTTTACTTTGAAGCTTTATTTATACTTTTAAGTGTTTGTTTTTCATTTACAATAATCACACAAGGTTTTTCCAAAGGGCATGTTAAAAACAGAATATACTAGAACTCATAAATAAGCTGATTTCTTGATGAAAAACAAACAACCAGGCACTGTCCTAGATTCTGGAGGCACAGTACTGCGCAGAATCATACTAAATCCTGTCCTCAAGGAATAAATTAGTTTCTGGAAATTCTTCTGGATGAGAGATGTCTTGAGAGGAATTTTTGTCTGAGTACCCAAAGTTTATATTTTATTGTGCTCTCTTTTTATATCAGGTAAAAACCAAAGGGTTATCATAAAGTTAATTTTATGAAAATAGTGGGATAGAGTAGAGAAAAACAAGTAGGTAGGTTTTCTGGGGTTTTTTTTTTTTTTTGGAGTATGTAAGCATGAGAGATTTTTTAAGGTTTATGGATTTTAATAGTGTTCTCCTCAATGAGAGACAGGAGGTACCACCTCAGCTCCCATTATGTTCTGTAGAATTAGTGAGTTGAGAAGATGTACCTATATGCTTGTTCCTTATCCAGTAGGGATTCTCTACCCTTGTCCTTCTTGTGCTTTTCTTTTGTCTCAGGCCCCCAAATTTTGGAGTCATCATTGAGTCTTCTCCTTCTCTCTCTCTTGTATGATAGCTAATCTCTGAGCAAATCTTCTTAACTCAACTTCAGAGTATACCTTATTTTGAGGAGTTCTAGTTCCAGAAAAGATGGAGTAAGCACTGTTCATGCTTCCTGCCCTGCAGACATGAACCTATAAACCCTAGAGGGACCTCGTGGAGAGGTTATTTGTTTATGCCCCTGCTTTGTTTTGGAGCAGGCTACTGCCCCTTTTAGAATATAAGCTCCATAGTGCCTGGGAACAAGTCTGCCTCACCACTGTGGTATTCCTGCCATTTAGCAAAGTGCTTTCATTTATTAGGTGGGGCCTGAAAAATTATTTACCCAACGGTTGAAATGGTTGAAGTGTATTTCTAATTCAGGTCATTCTGATTCTAGATTTCTTGATCCTTTAGCACACTACACAGTAGAGGTATGGATAAAAGACAGTGGTACTTTTCTCTCAGCTTTATGAGAGAAGATGAAAGGGACAATGTATGTGAAAGGGCCCAGGACCCATGCCTAGAACACAGAAGATGCTTAATACATCTGCTGACTTTTATTGTTGTTCACTCAGTTATTTCCCTCAAGTTGCTGACCTTCCAAGATCAATTCTTGACATATCCTAATTCCCTTTTCTCTGGACAATTTGTGGACTCTGTCTAAACACTAGAAAGACACTGGGCATAGGAGGCAGAATAGAAGTCACTTCCTTGTGAGATTGTGAGATTGAAACTGTATTCAAAGGGACTAATTAAATAATGGCGTCAACATTGTTCTAACCTCACTGTGAATGAGGCAAAAGCTAATTCCAACACTACTTCAGCAAGTGATCCTGTAAGGGGAGAATTAGCCTCCCGCAGAAAGGCAGAAAACACATAGCACTGATAATTCCTATGTTGTCCGTCCCACCTTATAAATAACCCTTCCCAGAGGAAGAAAAAAGATGTTCTCTGAGACTGTGCTAATGGGTATTCTTAGCAGGAAGCAGAGCTAATAAGCCAGCTACCCCTTCTGTGAGGCCTTCTTCCCTAATATCAGGGGCAGTGCTTTTCTTGTCAAAGGCAGAAAAAATAGATAATGCAAGATAGTGGTTAAATTGGAGAGGGCACAACCTGGAGTGACAAGCAACCTGAGTTCCAGCCTCACCACTGCCATGAATTACCCGTGTGACTTTGAACCAGCTTCACATAATCTTGATGAGTCTTAAATCCACCATCTTTAAAGTAGATTTGATTGGAAAAGATGATTTTAGGTGTCATAGGCTTCTTCATCAAATAAAAGAGCAATGGATAATGGAAGAAATTTCAGTTGTTTATAAATGAGTGACTCTCTTTTTGAGTTTTCATCTAGTACTTTTCTAAGAAACTTTCAGCTCAGACGAGTTTCTGTAATCAATGGAAATTACCCAGTCTGTGCTTTGTCTCAATTTAAAAAACAACTCAAATCTTATCCAGGAGTTTAATCATGTGAAACAGCGAAATTTGTGATGCTATGCTTGGAGCTGGCCTAGATGACACTTTAAGAACCCTTCCAGGTCTACCATTCCATGATGTTAGGATGTAAAAACAAAATGAGACAAAGCACCTATGGCCTGCTGGTGTCTTCAGATCCAGTCAATGTATGTTTTCTATAATATATTTTTAAAAATTAAATGAAATAAAAATTCAATGGAATAATTTCACTAAAATTCCCATTACTTTCCAGAGAATAAATTCTCATGGATTACTCAAACAGGAGAGTTCTTTTCTTTGCTAATTTTTAAAAATAATTTATATTGCACTCATACAAATTTGAATCACAGAGATGAATCAGCTTTTTGTTTGGGGACATGTAAGTTCCTTATTTGAGTAAATTGTGTACTATTCTTATTGATTGTATTTACTCTCATATTCTGCATGGGGATCAGTACTAGGACACTTTTCATATTTATAATAAAATTATACCCATATCAATACCTGCTTAATCTTGGATGCATACACTTTGATCGTTAGCTCCTTAAGCCACATGAAGAATTTATTGCCCATAGTGTTGATGATAGTGACATCAGAGATATCATTTATTGAATGTTTATCACATCCAAGCTCTGTACAAACACTTGACATGCACTGTTTTCCTTTGCTCCTCTCTGCAACCTCAGGGTAGAGCAGTATTATTATTTTTATTGTATAGAAAAGAAGATTGAGGCTTTGAGAAGCTGTCCATGATTACCAACCAATAAATGGCAGAAGAAAGATTCAAAGTCAGTTGAGTTTAAGTGACAGTATAGTACAGCAAAGCTCAGCGACTCTCTAGTGAGACTTCCCGGATGCAAAACCTAGCTCTGCCACTTATTAGCTGAATATGCTTCTGTAAGTTGCTAAATGTATGTCTCATTTTCTTCTTCTGCAAAATGAGGATAAAAACAGTAATCTACCTCATGGGGATGATGTAAGGATTGAATGACCTGTTGTATGTAAAGCAGTTAGGATAATACTCGGCAAAGACTGAGTGCTACATAGGTGTTTGCTGTTATAACTGCTGTCTGTGCTCTTGGCCATAATATTCTACCCTGAAAAGGTCTCTATCAGACTTGTCACTTGCAAAAGCTATATTTGCCTTTTTGCGATAAAGCTTGAAGAGAGAAAAAGGGGGAAGCTTCCTAATCAACACAGGAGTCTTCTCTCCCATGTTTCTTATATCTGGATGTCTCTTCTTCCTCTGATACCTAATGATTCTCCCTTAATTCTTATACTGAGTGTCAGATCTTCAGCAAGTTGAAGATGTAGCTACTTTAAGAAGGTCTGTGTTTCCAGGAAAATAATAGGTTAATAGTAGGTGGGGTTAGAGACAGTTTTTTGTTTAACCTAAACTAAGATAGACACAGGCATTTCCTTAATATTCTTAGGATAATAAAGGTGAGTAGGAATATTGTACTAGATGAGATTGTAATTTATAGCTGGTTAAGATAGCGCATCTGTTTTCCCTGCCCGCGTAGTTTCCTTATGTTGTGAATAGGCAGATCATCATTTAGTGGAATATTTCACTGATGCTCACCCAACTTAATTTTTTTCAACTTTGACTTTTCCTTGTACACTGCAGAGGAACTATTAACCTTTACCTGGAAGGTTTTCACCAAGACCAGGTAAAGAAAAACCCAGAAATATGTAAAATTCATAAAGCAAAGAGGAAGAGAATTTTAAATTGGCTTTGTTGACATGATGCTGTCCACAGCATGGGCATGGAGTGGGAGTAAATGAGCAAGGAGGGAATGGAGAAGTTGGGCAAGTCTCCAGCTGCAACCAAGTCAATTTCTTCCAATCCTGCTTCAGTTTGTTTTACATCAATTTGTGTTACTACTGGAAACACTCATAGAAAGTGTAGCAAGCCTCATTGCAAAGTCCAAGAAGAAAGATTTAATTTAAGTATATGGACTACATATGCAGAAATTTCAGGAGATCCTAAATAGTCATGGTTTTCTCAAGTGTCGCTGTATCTATATGGAACCATGCTGAAAACTGTCAGAGACGTACTCCAGTTGAATTAGAAAATCAATGCCTAATGCTCAATTTCAGTAGTAACAAAAGAAATTAAAATGTAGATTATTAGATTATTATTTTCTTGTAATAACTTACATGTCTATTGTCCAGTGATGCTACAGTTAACAGGCAGACATTTGCTCACATTTTGTGGTTAATAGAATGAATTGGTATGAGATTTTTGGAACAGAAAGGGTTAAGACGAACAAAGAGAAGTGGGTGTAACTAAAGGAAACTTTGCAACATTTTTTCACCCTGGAGTTAATTTTGTCACAATTATGTTTCTCTTTTGACTTTATAGGCAATACTGTACCTGCAATCTCAGTGTTCTTGAAATCTCTGGAAATACCACACAATATCACAGAATTTTTCATGCTGGGACTCTCACAGAACCCAGAGGTACAGAAAGCTAATATCAGTACCCATCTTCCTCCATTTTATATGTGGGACGCCTGCCACAGATAGCTTGATAAGCGGTGCATAGGTCCGCACCCGGGCGAACCCAGGGCCACCAAAGCAGAATGTGCAAACTTAACCACTGTGCCACTTGGCTGGCCACTGGTATGTTTGATCATCTATGTGGTTATAGTTTGTGGCAACAGGCTCATTGTTGTCACCGTCACCTCCAGTCCCACTCTGGTTTCTCGCATGTATTTTTTTCCTAGCCATCATGTCCTTTGTTGACAACTGTTATTCTTCTTCTATGGCCCCTAAACTCATTGTTGATCTGGTTCTAGTGACAGATCAACCTGAGTTTCAGTCTTATTTTCCATGTTTGTTTATGGCATGAATTTGAGTATGTGATAAAAACTCTATAAGCCTCTGATTCTTGTCTTCAAAATAAAGATGAAGATAATACACGTCTAAAGTGTTATTGTGAGCTTTAAATTACATAATCTATGTAAGGTTCCTAATCCAGTTTCTGGTACATACATGCGCAAAAGGTTTTACTTGCTATTGTTATATATATATATATATACCTCAACATTTTCCTAACCTTCCACAAAGAGCTTGTTTTCTTTTGCTTTTCTATCTCCATTAAGTTTGAAATATACACTGTGCTTATAGCAGAATGACATTTTTTGGCCAGTGATGCAAAGTGATATCTCTTTGTATTTTTCTTAGCTCTGTTTCAAATTCCAAAAGATACTAGTGTTCTGGAATCTGAAATTACATCCGCGTTCATTCCATTTGTTTACCGATGTTACAAACTCTAACCATGTCCCTGCCGAGACTTCACCCTTTAACCATGTAGCTGCCAGAATTTATAATGAACTTACCCTTTGTTTGAAAAATAAACTGTAATTCATCATGTTGCAACATATCTACATTTTACACTAAGGAGAAAATATAGAAATTAATATGAAAATCAATTTCTCTATTATAACTCTTCAAAAATTAGTCTCCAAAAACCAATACATTCAGAAGATCATCCAGATATAATTAATATTTTACCTCCAAACTTCTATGTCTAACAAAAACAAGTTACAGAGTTCTTGCTCAAAATAAATGTCTTCTTTCACTTTGTCACATTTTGATAGTCTAATTAATAATAGCTGGATATAACTGAGACCTTGAATTCTACACCTATTTATTTCTGCTGTTAGATATAAAAGTGAGCCATTTTTCCAATCAACTAAAAAATATGAAATCATGGTGAGGCTCACTAAATAGCCTATCTTTTGCCAGCTTGCCATAATTTTATCACAAGACATTCTAGAAAAGCATACTTACTTTAGTTGAAATTTGAAAAGCACCTTTATTTTTAGTACAATTAAAATATCAAATAGCATAAAGATCTGATCCTAGTGTGGCCTTATTTCTTGTAGTCCAAATCTTGATTAACAATGGCGCAAACAACATGTGATTGCTACTTATTTTTGAAAAATTTCAACCTGGTAGAATAAACACATGAGTAAATATCATCAATTTCCTGTATGATTTAAAAATTATTACTAATCTTGTTTACAAAGGTAATGGTGTCTCCATTTTGGAGACTATGTAAAATATTTTCTCCCCAAATATATATCTATTTTAAAATTTAGAAAATAAGAAGAGAAAGATGGGCAATAAATAAGAAAATAGAAGTGTGTGAGTGTGTATGTGTGAATCCACCTATAATCCCATTGCCTAATCACTATCAACATTTTGGTAGATATCCTTCTATTCCTCATCATCTTTTTCTCTCCTCAACCTTGTTCTTCAACTTCTATAAACTTGGTTCAGCTTCTACCATCTTAAAATTTACTCTCAGGGGCTAAATTATTTATTTGTTCAGCTTACTAGGTGTCTTAGGCAATAAAGTTTTCTGATTCTCAGTTTCCTTGTCAGAAAATGAGATTTTAATCCTTAGTTTATGCCCTCATGAAAGGAAAATCTTTATGAAGAGCATAGTATCAGACAAGTTGACCAGAGCCTAACAAATGATAGCTCCCTTCCCTGCCAGTGAAAAAAGGGAAACAGAAGAATAAAGGCTAGAAATAAAGTAAGTCTCTGAATTTTAAGTACTGCTGAAAATATACTTGTGGTGTAAAAAGAGAAGACCTGTATTTGAGATTTTTATTTTGCAGGCCATTGTTATGTGGCTACTGGTGGAATTTAAAAAAATAGTGTTTCCCCTCTCTTGAACTCCCCTCTCTCAACTGGATTTTTTTTGGTTTTGTTTTTTCACATTCTTGTCAAACATATTTGCTAAATATTTTTTTATTTATAAAAGTAGTACTGTATAAGCCACAGGCTACTTCTTTATGTACAAACTAGTGCAGATGGAGAAGATAATAATTTCAAAGCATTTCCTGTTATGTGGAACTTGAAACATTCATAGAGTTATAAATCGTCAACTAGTCACCAGCTGTTTCTTTGCAGAGTCATATATTTTCAGCCGGGACTATCTATGAAAGCAAGTCCACTTTCAAATTGGTTTAAACAATGAAGGCCAAAGGGCTTCAAGAAGAGAATTACAATGATTAGAGAGGAATGTAAGAAATTTACCTTCTTATCTGTTTATATTAAGGGGATGAAAAATGGGTTTTATAAAGCACAAAGAGTTTAGGTCAGATTAGCTCAGATTTGAATTCTGATTCAGCTCAGTTTTAGCTAATTGATCTTAAGCAATGTAATTAACCTCTCCATCCATTGGTTTTTTAATTTATGAAATGTGATTATCCATATTACTGCACTTGAGCTGTGGTGAGAATTACATAACAGAAAGAATATAAAGCACTTTGTGCATAGTAAGCACTCACATAAAAAAAGCTGCTATAATTATGTGTACTATCATTGTTCTAATGCTGCTCACACATCCTATGGGTGGGGTCACCGTTATGTCCAAACAGTGAATTGTGTTATACAGAGGTAAGTTCCATAGTTTGGGGCTTCAAATAAATTAAGGACAGAAAGAAATTAGGGTCAGAAATTAGCTGCCTCCAAAACATATAAAGTGAGTGCTTAGGTCAAGATTTTATTCACAAAAAGTGCTCAATTAACATTAGCTAAGATCTTCTACCTTCTCCTCCTCCGCCGCCTCCTCCTTATTTTCGCATTGTCCTATTTCATTCCATCCTTCTTGGGAACTACAACTAGATCTTTAAAAGATTTAAAAATTTGATCTTTTAAACATACCATTGCCTGCATATATTTACAAGATGGTCACACATAGGAGTGCCATAAATCAAAACATCTATTTTTTAAAGGCCTTTGTATATTGTGAGATCTAACCTGATATAAGATTCTGAGAACGTGAGAAATGTCAGGATTACATGATATTCAAATCCCTGGGTGAGAAATCTGAAAACAGGTTTCTGCGCTCTTCTCTAAGAATCACAAGCTCTGTACAGAGATAATTCTTTTAGTCTCAGAACTGGGTTCTCCTTTCTCCTCCTTCTTCCAGAGGACAGGACAGGACAGAATCCATCATTAATGAGAGATTTTTATATTAGTTCTACCTAGTCATCTCGCAGTCGCTCCAACCACCTCTCCCATTTGTGACTGCTGAGATATTTAAGGGCATTTTAATCCCACAATAGATAGCTGGTAATGGGCTAGCTCTTGGTGTCCAGAGACCTGATCATTGGCCCCATTAACTTTCCTTGCTGAGGTAATTACTCACCATTATGCTGTCCCTACTTGTAAGTGGATGACATTTATGACATATTTTGAAGTGAAATGAGGCTGAGTCGCATGTTTAGTCCTCCTGTGATCACGGTTGATGAAAGACAGTAGCAGTGTTCTTGGTCTCCACTGTCAGGAACTGCAGTCCCCAGAATACCTTATGCCCTGGAGACATCTCTGAAGGCTATACAGCATCTGAGAAACTTTCGCTATTTTTCAGCTGACTCATTTTTTCAAGTTAAATTGTTGAATTCTTACAACTTGAGGAAATATGTAATGTTATTTCCCTTTTACAGATTAAAAAACCAGGTAGAGAGGTGAAGCAATTTGCTTACATTTATAAGGCTAATTAAAGCTGGAGACAAGATGAGAAATCAAGGCCATTTGATCCAAAGCTCTTAATCTCTGACTCCAAAGCTTCTATTTCCAAAGCTCTTAGAATTTCATTATGTTCATGATATGGGTTATTTTCTATAATCCAGATTCATGATCATTGTCCAGCTCCATGACACCAACTTGTTCTTACATCACTGGTAATTTTCTATAAAAGCTGTTTTGTTTTCAGAATTTGCATTGCCTTTGTCTATGTCTAAAACAAGACTTTAATGTACAGATATTTTCTGTTTTACTCTACGGACTTTCTTAATTATATTTCTTTTGTACCAGCCAATTCTGATTCTAGTTCTTTTTGTAGACTACTGTATGCTACAGAGAATGGTGGAGATATGATTTTTTTTAAAGATTTTATTTTTCCTTTTTTCTCCCCAAAGTCCCCATACATAGTTGTGTATTTTTAGCTGTGGGTCCTTCTAGTTGTGGCGTGTGGGACGCTGCCTCAGCGTGGTTTGATGAGCAGTGCCATGTCAATGCCCAGGATTCGTACCAATGAAACACTGGGTCGCCTGCAGTGGAGTGCATGAACTTAACCACTTGGCCACGGGGCCAGCCCCGAGATATGATTTTTTAAAACTAGCTTAGCATGAAAATGCACTCTTCTTCAGATTATCATTAGTAAAAAAAATATATTGCTGTGGAGGGAGGACATATAAACCTCTTAAAATTAGAAAGAGACAAAAAAGTATATTTTGATTAAAAGCACTTTTTGAAGGCTCTTCTCCTGCTGTTCTACACTTTTTCCAGATACAGTTGTTTTCTCCTTTAAAATAAAACTTCACTCTAGTTGTAATGCTTGGAATAAAGAGTGTTCAAGAATATTGCTGTTGATCTCTTTCATACCTACAATCAGGGAGTATCTTACTACTTTTGTGGGCCTTTGGTACAGTTGTCCTCATGGATTCTTTCCTCCATAATAATATTAAAAATTAGTGCCAGTACTGGGCTGTCTTAGTTACTATAGCTTTGTAAGATAGTTCGAAATCAGGAAGTGGGATGCCTCCAGCATCCTTCTTCTCTCTTAGGATTGATTTGGCTATTAGAGGTCTTTCGTGGTTTCATCTGAATTTTAGGATTATTTTTCTATTTCTGTGAAAATTGGCATTGGAATATTGATGTAGATTGCAATGACTATAGATTACATTGAGTAGTATGGACATCTTGACAATATTGAGTCTTACAGTCCATGAATATGGGATAGCTTTCCATTTTTTTGTGTCCTTTTTACTTTCACCAATGCTTTGTAGTTTTCAGTTTACTAGTCTTTCATCTTTTTAGTTAAGTTTATTTCTAAGTATTTTATTCTTTTTGATGCTATTGTAAATGAGATTTTTTAAATCTCCTTTATAAATAGTTATTTGGTAGAATATAGAAATGCAACTGACTTTAGTATGTTGATTTTGTATCCTGCTATTTTACTTAGTTTGTTTATTAGTTCTAACAAATAATAGGTAATAGATAATCTGAACAAAAATCTGAGTTTCTTTATTAGTTGAGGGGGTTCCTTAGTGATTTCTACATGTAAGATTATGACCTCTGAAAATAGTGATAGTTTTACATCTTCCTTCCTGATTGGATGACTTATTTATTTTATTTTATTTTTTTTTTGCCTAACTGCTCTGGCTAGGACTTTCAATACTATTTTGAATAGAAATGGTGAGAGTGGGAATCCTTCCTTGTTCCAAATCTTAGAGGAAAATCTTCAGTTGTTCACTGGTTGAGTTGCTGAAGAAAGAAGTTCTTCAGTTGTTGACTATGTTGTCTGTGGGCTTGCCATATATGACCTTTATTATGTTGAGGTAATTTCCTTCTAAGCCTAGATTGTTGAGTTTTTATCATGAAAAGGTATTGATTTTTTTCAATTGATTTTTATGCATCTATTGATATGAGCATATGACTGTCATCCTTCACTCTGTTATTGTGGTATATCACATTTATTGATTTTTGTATGTTGAACTACCTTTGCATCCCAGGAATGAATATCACTTGGTTTTGATGTATGAGCCTTTTGATGTGCTGTTGAATTCACTTTGCTAGTACTTTGCTGAATATTTTTGCATTTATGTTCATTAGTGACAAGGCCTGTGGTTTTCTTTTCTTGTGGTGTCTTTATTTGGCTTTAGTAACAGAGTAATGCTGGCCTTGTGAAACAAATTTCGAAGCGTTCTTTCCTCTTTAATTTTTTGTAATAGTTTCAGAAGGATTGACGTTAATTTTTCTTTAAATTTTGGTACAATTCACCAGTGAAGACATCTGCTCTTAAACTTTGTTGGAAAGTCTTTGATTACTGATTCAATTTCCTTCCTCATTATTGGTCTGTTCAGATTATCTATTTCTTCACGATTCAAATCTGGTAGCTTGTATATTTCTAGGAATTTATCCATTTCTTCTAGGTTACCCAATTTGTTGGCATAAAATTATTCATAACAATCTCTTATAATCTTTTTATTTTCTTGGCATCAGTTGCAATGTCTCCTTTTACATTTTTGATTTTGACTTCCTCTTTTTTTCTCTCAGTCTAGCTAAAGTTTGTCAATTTTGATAATCTTTTCAGAAAACCAACTCTTAGCTTCATTGATTTTTTTTCTATTGTTGTTCTAGTCTCTATTTCATTTATTTCTGTTCTAATCTTATTATTCCTTCCTTTGCTAACTTTGGGCTTAGTTGTTATTTTTCTCACTTTTTGTGGTATAATGTAAGGTTTTCTTGAGATATTCTTTTTTAATGTAGGTATTCATTACTATAAATTTCCCTCTTCGTATTGCTTTTATCATATACCATAGGTTTCAGTATGTTGTGTTTTAATTTTCCTTTGTTTTGAGATATTTTCTGATTCACTTCTTGATTTTTTCTTTTACCTATTGCTTGTACCTGACTGTGTTGTTTAATTTCCATGTATTTGTTAATTTTCCAGTTTTCCTTCTGCTCTTGATTTCTGGTTCCTATCCATTGTGCTCAGAAAGATACTTTGTATGATTTCAATCTTCTTATTTTTTTTAAGACTAGTTTTGTTGCCTAACATATGATATATCCTGCATAATTATCCACAATACAATTGAGTACAATTGAGAAGAATGTATATTCTGTGCTAATGGATGGAATGGTTTGTATATCTGTGTTAGGTCTGTTTTGTCTATAGTGTCATTCAAGTCAATTTTGTTCTCATTGATTTTCTGTCTGGATGTTCTATTCATCATGAAAATGGAGTATTGAAATTTCTTACTGTTATTTAATTGTTTTCTATTTCTGCCTTCATATCTGATAATATTTGCTTAATATATTAAGGGGTTCCAATGTTGTGTGCATATATATTTCTAATTATTATATCTTCCTTCAGAATTTTTTTATCATTATGTAAAGTCTTACTTTGTTTCTTGTGACAATTTTGGCTTAAAGTCTATTTTACCTGACATAAGTATGGACATCTCTGCTCTACTTCTGTTACTATTTGCATGAAATGTCATTATTCATCACTTTTGCTTTGAACCTGTGTGTGTCCTGAAACCTTAAGTGAGTATCTTGTAGACAGCATATAACTGGAAGTTTTAAAAAATCTGTGTAGCTATTGTATGCCTTTTTCATGGAGATTATCTTTAGAGCCTAGACTATCTGGCACTGTGATGGATGCTGGGTATATGGCACACTGTTGCTAATTATGTAAATCTGTATACAGTTACATGTACAGATAGTTTTCTTGTTGTTGTCTTCCTGTTTATTTTTAGCCTGTCACCACAAAACTAATTTTAGTAAAAATGCTTGGATAAGTTAGGTCTGTTTCAAATTTGAGCAAAACCTGGATTTAACAATCATTGCCCTGTGCCTAGCCCCACCCGCTCAAAGTCATGGACTATCTTTGAGATGGTATTCTGCAGCTAATTGCTCATGGTTCCTTTTCTTTAATTGTTTTCTCACTAATCTAGAGAAATGTTTAAGTAGATTTTGAGTGTAGGTATCTGCTGATGTACTTACTCTTCAAATCCTCAAAGGAGTAGTAAGTAATCCTGTTAGAATCTTTGCAAATAATGGCAGCTGATGACTTTTAGTTATTCTCACTTGGTAGTGATAAATATCATTAGGACAATTTTGAAGACATAGGCCTGAGTTCAAAGTATGTCGCTGGCCATGTTTGGAGTTTAGACTTGACTGGAGCAAATCTGAAGTATTCATCAAAAGGTCTGATTGCGGTTTTCACTATCCTGTCTTTTGATCTTTGGCTGCGTTTAAGCCTTATTGTGTTCAGAAGAAAGAGTTTTCCTCTGAGAACATTACTGGCTTGTGTTGTTTGATTGTCCATAGTATAGACATGCCAGCCTTTAAGACTAAATATCTATACACCCTGGAAGACTGTGACCTTTTCATTTATGATTGACTGAGAAGCTTTAGTGGGTAGGATTCCTAGCTACTCTCAGCTCCCCAAGTTGAATGAATTAAAAGACATGGATATAATTTTTTTTTCCGGAGTTCCTAGGAGTCAGGAGGCACAGGAGTAAAGCTTTGCTTCCTACTGTACAATGGAGAATCATGAGGATGTAAAGTTAAGAATTATGCTTATAGGCAGAAGTGGTTGAAAAAAATCACACTCAGAGAAGCTTCTTTGTAGAAGACACTTATAGGAGATAGAAAAAAAGCACTGTAGGGAGCAGGACTCCACTTCCATTCACTCTCTTTCAGCCTTTAATGTGGAGTTGGTTGCAACCTTGCCAGGGATCATCTGGGTTGGTGTAACTTACTTGGCACTTTGAGTTCAGGCTATTCCTTTACCGAAGGAGATGATAAGGGATAGGTATGGGCATACTCCCCACCTACAGAATTGTTCTGAGCAAGAAGTGAGAGTCCTTGGGGATCCATAAAATCACCTATTCATGTATGCAGAGGCTGGATTCCATCAACTTGACTGCTTGGTTGGAGTTCTGTCCCAGGAAAAGGATGTCAGAAAAGACAGGATGACTTATCTATAGTGGAAATTTCCTAGCAATAGCATAAAATAAATATAACTCAAATTTAGCATTGATTTCAAGTAGACATGAAGAAAAGCAGACTTATTAATCTTCTTTATTATGCTTTCTTCTGGAGCCCAAACCCTCAGATTTACCAGGACCCATAGATATTTTGAAGGTGCTCTGGTAGCTAATGGAATGGTGAAATCATTCAAAGAGGTGGTAAATTCAATAGGAAAAGCAGGTCTCCTAATTTATAGAAGGAAGGATGTATTAGAAAGTGAAATAAGCTAATACGGAGAATTTTGTAGGAAAAGGAAGAGTGTGAGTGGGGTTGAGAATAAACTATGAAGGGAACTAACTAAGTGATTAATGAGATTGAGGCTGAAAATACTGTTTCCTTTATTGGCCTTGGAGCACATAAGAGTGGCAGTTCAGTTTGAACATACATATTAATGACCAGAAAAAAAGAAGATGATAATTAACAAGTTAAAATTTCTGAGGATAAAGGAAGCAGTTGTATGCAGAATACACGTAGATATATTAACATTAAATATGAGGCCTTGCACATATTTTAATAGTTTGGGCAAGTAGGCAAAAATGAATTATAGATATAATTATTGATGAGAAGTTTAAGGTTAGGAGAATGATTCTGTTTTGGCCCCTATTTTCCTGGGAAGCAGGAGGCATAGTATCCTCCTGGGATAAAAGGAAAATTCAAGGGATCAAGGTTATAGGGAATTGGTGAAAAATTTGGACATATGCCCAGAAGAATGTTTAGGAAGAAAGAACTGTCTAGAAGAGCCAGAAAATTTGCTCAAGAAGCTTTGAAGTCCTAGTTCACATTTGATTTCATAATTTTTGTTGGCATTCCCTAGTTTATAATTTTCTTAAGTATTGCCTTACATCTTAGGTAAAGGGAAAAAGAAGATGGTATATAAATTATGGTTTAAATACTTCAGTTAGTGTAGTATGTTACACTTGAAGCAGAACAAGGCTTTATATAGGCGAGATTTTGTAAAGATTACTATTTACCAATTCTACACTATTTGAGAATTAACATACAGTCAAGCCTGTATAATGATATTTTGGTAAATGACAGACCACCTATACAGCAGTGGCCCCATAAGATTAGTACTATATAGCCTACCATCCAGGTTTGTGCAAATACACTCTACAATGTTGGCACAACAATGAAATCCCCTACCAATGGATTCCCCATCCTCAAGTGACCCCTAACTGTAATTGCAAAACTTATGTTAACCTTTTCTCTCCTTAATACTTATAAATCTTTTAAAAGGTAAAATTAGTCAATGTATTACTCAGGATAAGCTACATTTTGCCATGAAAACAAATGAATCCTGAACTCTCAGTGGCTTGACTCATACAATTTTATTTCCTATTCAGGCCTAATCCACTTAAGATTAGGTTATCCTCCAGGGTAGTTCTCTTCCATGTAGTTACTCAGTAATCCAAGTTGTTTCCGCCGGGTGGACTTACCGTCTCAATGAGTGTCATCCAGGCTTGCTGCAGCAGGGAAAAAGAAAGCTGGGGAGTAGCACACTGGCTCCTAAATGTTTCAGCCTGGGTGTGACATACATCCCTTCTGCAAACATGGTCCTACTTAAAAACAAGTGGGCTGGAAAATATGGTATTAGAGAATGGATTCTTAGTGATCAGCAAATAGACTGGCTGTGCTTGGAAAAAACTGATCTCACATTTGGAATAGATTGTTTGCTAGATAATTGAATATCAATCTTTATGAAATATATACATAGCATAAAATATAGGCATGACTTTGGAGTCATTGGGTTATTTCACCCCTTATGAAGGGAGAAGTGGAATTGCTAGGATTTGCAGGACTTCTGTCCTAGCCCAGGTCCTGATCCACTCTTTTATCTGGGTTATCTCTCTAAAAATTGAACTGTTTCTGTATCTCAAATTATTTCCCATCTCAGTGGTCTTCAACTGACCTGAAATTTTCTATTTAAATTGGAATGTGCACACTTTGTCTTGATTACTCAGATATCATCAACTCTTTTGTACCTGAAACTTTTGTTTCTATTAGCTAAGGCATAAATCCATCCAATAAAAGTTACATTGGAGGTGAAATGGTATATAGGATGTCTTCGACCAAAAAGTGCTCCACAAAATATCTTCTACCTGGGACATCATGTGCAAGATTGCTTAACAATTGTACCTGGAAGAATTTTATATTCCTTCCTGGCTTTAGGCACAGAAAATAATTTATTCTGAGAAGAGCCCAGATTACGAGGTGATTGGTGCCCCCTGGAATTGTGCAACACAACAGCATTAATTTTGGGATGATTCCTCCCTTAATGACTCTCTCATTCCTCAAAACCCATTCATTTCTTGTTGATCTCTAACTCTCACAATAATAAATCTACCTTGAATACAGTAGTTGGGATTAAAACTACTCATTCTCAAGAAAATACTTAGCTGTTAGGCATTTTTGTTTAAACAATTTAATTACTTGGCCTATTGCTTATATAATCTATACCTGAAGCTTTACAAAGAATTATTCTACTGAATACATAAACTCAGAGGTTTTCCATACATTGTGACATTTTTATGCTGATAAGCAATGTCCCTTTGACCAACAATTTGTAAATGCAAAGTGGTTTCTAATTGGAGGAGAATTTAGTCATCATTTAATAAAATATTTATATTTTATGAAATAGGGACCATTAAAGAACCCAGAAAAAAGGGAAGCAAAAGATACTTAAAGCATGTATTTGGACTTCAAGACCATTGTCCTTTCTATTAGTCATACTTGTTAAAATATGAATAGATTTTGTTTTTATCTTCTGCAGTCACATGAATTGTTATCCAAGATTACCCTTTGGCTCCAGATGTTCCTCATGGCATTTTTCACCTCTGAGTTTCTGAGGGTGTAGATTAAAGGGTTTAACATGGGTATTACCATAGTATAAAAAACAGCCACTGCTTTATCAATGGGGAAGGTAATCACAGGTCGAAGTTATACAAATATACAGGGTACAAAGAATAAGATGACTACAGTAACATGAGAAGCACAAGTAGAGAGAGCCTTCCGCTGTCCTTCAGTGCTGTGAGGTCTTAGGGAGCAAAGGAGGTGATAAGAATAAAAAAAATAAGCATATACATCAGCCCACTGTTGGCAGCCACAAAAAGTCCAAGGACGTGAGTATCAGTGCAGGAGAGTTGTAGCAGAGGGAAAAGGTCACAGATGAAATGGTCAATGACATTGGGGCCACAGAAGGGCAGCCAGACCAAAAAAAGAATTTGAATCAGTGCGTGAAGAAATCCCCCAGTCCAGGCCAGGACCACCAGGAGGCCACACACTTGCCTGTTCATTGTGATTGTGTAGTGCAATGGCTTACAGATGGCCACATAGCGGTCATAGGCCATTACTGTGAGCAGGATGATCTCAACTCCCCCAAAGAATTGCCCTGCAAAAAGCTGAGTCAGGCACCCACCGAAGGAGATGGTTTTCTTTTCTGCAAGTAAGTCAAATAGCATTTTGGGAGCCACAGTAAAAGAGCAACAGCCATCTATAAAGGACAAGAAAGACAGAAAAAAATACATGGGGGAACCTAGGGCTCTGCTGGTGGTGATTGTCACCACAATGAGTGGGTTTCCTGCCACAGTGAAAAAGTAGATGACTGCAAACACAGGGAACAAGAGTTTCTGCACATCTGGGTTCTGCGTCAGGCCGAGCAGGATGAATTCAGTCACATTGCTCATTAGCTCCATGAATTCTTTTTGGTATTTGGATAATTGAGTTATCTGTGAATAGCACAAGCACAGGGGCTGCAATTGTGGCAGATAAATTTTGATCAAGAAAATAATTTCTGTTAGGATTATTATCTGCAAGAAGATAAAACTAAGACTTAAATTTGGGCTATCTTATTAGTTGCATAATGAACACATAGTCCTGTTCTTTCTCTCCCACACACACATTCATGACCACATTTATATACACAAGCATGGTTTTATGACTGTTGACATGCCAGGAATTTTCTTGTAATTGTACGTGGATGGACATTGTCTCATCATTTGCCTAATTATTTCCTCCTTAGAAAAACAGGAATAAAAAGAGGACCAGTAGGGAAGACCAGAGGCTTGAATTCATGAGCCTACACCCCCATGTCTTTCCTCTAGTCACTTGTGCTGATGAGGCTAAGCTGCAGAGTTCATTACTCTTGTTATTTTTAACTTGTTTCAGGGTGTATATAAAACAATAGGTAAACTCAATTTGAAACTAAGGATGATGTAGTCACATTTCAGAAAAACTGAACTGAGTGAATGTTTGAGACTACAGCAAAATAAGCCTGGAGATTAGATTGTGAGCTTACACTGCATTCAAACAGAACTGTCTAGGAATATCATTAAACAGGAAGGCAGAAAGATATCCTGAAGAGGATAAAGCAGAGAACATGATGCAAGGCAATTCCACAGATTTATTTGAAAGTTTAGCATTCACTAGTTAGAGAACTTCTGTCATGATTAGGTTTCAGGGGCATTTTGAAAATCAAAACTCAACTTAAGGAAGACTATGACAAATTCTCTGGATCTATTTAGAAAACAGATACATTTAAGGTGAGGCAATAAAAGCATCATAATTTGTTGGCCAGCGTGTGTTCTTTATAGTCTGGTAGACAATTCTTTACTCTGTTTTCATGGATGAGTAGCCATGTGACGTTGTGTGCAAACCTTAGCCTTACTGTGCCTAAACTTTCTCATATATAAAATAGGAAAAACAAAAAATAGCATAGAGGAATTGAAAAACAGCATTATTACATAGGTCAAAGTTTTAACTTATAGGTAAAATGCATAACTTTTCACACATTCCAAATTCTTGATAATAGAATAAAAATGAAAAAAATCCACATTTCATTATTCTTATCCTCAAAATATTTGATTGTTATAATATTAAGAAAGAACACAATGAATAGAGAAAATAAATGAACGAAATACTCAATTCAAGAGGTTAGAAAAGCAACCGATTATATTCAGAGAAAGGTTGAATGCAGAAATCAATACATCAGGTAATAGGGAAATATTAGACTTGATAAACAAATCCAAAGGTTTTTAGTATTTTAAAAGTACAAATAAATCTGATAAGTACAAATACGTTCAGTAAGAAGCAAATATGGTGAAATTTCAAAAGGACATTATTTTTACAGAATACTTAAAAGAATGTTATGTGTAGTTCATCAAAGATTTTTCAATAACTAGATAGGTGTTTTTCAAAGTAAAGCAAGTCTTCTCTTCATGCTGTCACCAACAAAAAAGCAAAAAGGAAAAATAAAGAAAAAGGAAAAAAGAATAGAGTGTATTAAAGCCTTCAAATAAATCATAGATCTGTTCAAAACAAAAAAAAGAAATAAAGAAAAATATTTTATCTAATCTCTAGATGGGAAAGGAAGAGCATTCTAAGCAAAATGCAATGGTATAAGATATAGGACAAAACTAACAGACTCAACTACATAAAGATATGAAACACAATGGAAAAATACTTGTAACAAGTGTAATAGATAACCAGTATTATAGAAATAGTTTTCACAAAAAGATGGGCTCACACTATTATAAAAATAAAGGGAAAACTAATAAAATGATAATGTTCACAAAAACATTAGACATCTAAAAAATCCTGTATTTCAGAAGTCATTAAATTCAAAGTTATCAGATACAATTTAAAAACAGAGGAATACTTTTAACTGGCAAATTGGCAAAGATTCATGACATGTTATATTGCCCAGTGCTGGTGACTGCGTGTAGTATAAACAATTCTGGAACAAAGTTTGACTCTATATAATAAGGGCTTTATAACTGGTCATGTCCCTTGGTCCAATACTCGTTATGCTTAAGAATCTATTCTAGATAAAAAAGATGAATAGTGGCCGGCCAAGTGGCGCAGCGGTTAAGTGCGCACGTTCCACTTCAGCAGCCGGGGGTTTGCCGGTTTGGATCGTGGGTGCAGACCTGGCACCGCTTGGCAAGCCATGCTGTGGTAGGCATCCCCCATATAAAGTAGAGGAAGATGGGTGCAATGTTAGGTCAGGGCCAGTCTTCCTCAGCAAAAAGAGGAGAATTGGCAGCAGTTAGCTCAGGGCTAATTTTGCTCAAAAAAAAAGGACAAAACTTTTTCATACACGTTCTGTTTCACAATTATTTTATGATAATGAAAAAAGGAAAAAAGTCCAAATGTTTACATAAAGAGGAACAGTTCACTGAATTATACTTATGAAATACCAGGTAGACACTGAAGTTTTGTGCAAGAAGAATTAGTGGTGCAGAAAGATTCTTCTAATATAGAGTGGAAAACTCAAGATATAAAATAGTTTATATATTATGATCTAAATTGTTCAAAATGATACGTATACATTAAAAAGTATTTGAAAAGTACACTAAAGACTAATAGCGGTTATTTGAATTCAAAGTTAAGGTCAATTTTTCTTTGAAAAATTTTCTGGTCTAAGTTTTCTACAAAGAAAAGAGATTACCCTTATAATCAGTAAAATAATTTAATAAAAGAAATTTTATTTTCTTATCTTGGGTCTGGGTTCATAATATACTAAGTGACTGCTTTTCTCAGTAGACTAAATATGCCAGTCACTATTCATATAAATCTGTGACAGTAGAAACATCTGTTTAAATCTAACTTACTTATAAATTGAAAACTCTAGGATCACCTTGAGAAAAAAATACTAACAAAGAAATCACAGATTGTACTTACCTCTCTGAGTGCATTTGGGAAAGAAGTAACAGGTTACTTCTATAATAAGACATCTTACTTGTACACCACCCTTGTAGCAATCACTGGCCCATTACTGACACTGCTTTGCAGGTTCATTTATTTTTATCTTAATTATAATATTTCTTTTCCTCACTTAATGACTTGAAAATAATTACTAAGAGAGACTTCCTAAATAATGCTGAGTTCATGGGCTGGGTTTATTTTTGCTTTACAGAGTCACAGCATCCTATGAGTGTGAGGCACAGCATCTCAGCTCAGATAATGAATTTCGTTAGTCAGACATCTTCCAAAGCATTAGGCTTCAAAAGAAATTGATGGGAAAAAAACCATAAGCATTAGAGAACATCTCTCCAAGCTGCCTTACCAAGCATTTGTCAGTCTCTCTCGGTGACCATATGAATTATATGATAAAAGCCACTTTGAGATCTGATCTGATTTAAAGACCTGAAAATAACAAGGTATGTTAAAGCAGAAGAACTAAGGATTGCAAGCACCATAAAATCAGCAATAAATGAAAGTTGCCTTTGGAGAAACAAGTCCCTGAAGCTAGTTCTTTTAAGCCATTAAGATCATGCTCAGCTGGGAGATATCTCCTTTGGCCCTTGGGAATCTGGATCCAAATGGGTTGAAAACTCAAAACCAAACAACTCTTGTGATCCATGGCCCATTATGCTTATGTGGTCTTCCCAGGTCTGCCCTTATCAACATTGTCATGTGCAGTTCCAGGGAAATATGTGAATGGGTGTTACTCAAGTGCAAGGAGTTAGGGAGGCTCTGATCTCTCAACTCCTAGAGGAGTAGATTTATCAGCTTCAATCAAGATGGGAGCCAAAGCAGTTTATCCTTTCTCTCCTGTGGCCATGGCATCTGTGACCAACGTATGGAGGAACCAGATGGGCTCAGTTTTCAGCCTCTCTATGACTGTATTTGGGAAGTGATTTTAGAGTCTGGGACCCAAGGCACAGAATGCTCTAGTCATGGGAGTATGGATGTATGAGCCACTCAGAGTCCATGAAACAGCCCTAATAATACTTGTGTCACAGAGTTATGGGGAGGATTGAACAAGATAACATATGAAAATGTCTAAGTCAGTACAAAACTGCTATTCTACTGAGGATAGACACATAGGTTAGAGAAACTGATCTTTAAGGATAAAAATCTGAAGCTTGCTTCAGAGTAAGAGTTTTGTTGGCCGTTCTATTTGCTAACTATGTGATCTTGAGCAAGTTTTTCAGCATCTTTATAACTGAGTTCCTACATCTGTAAAAGGGGAGAGATAATTGTATCTATCACAGGACCGTTCTGGGGTTTGTATGAGATAATACACGTAAAGTGCTTAGAATGGTGCCTGGCACGAAGTAAAAGCTCACTGTTGCCTGTTGTCATTTTCTGTATAGAAACTCAGAGCTCAGGGTGTGACTAACAGTTTCTGGCAAGAATTGTCTCAACTCATATATACATGTTTTATCTTCTTTACAATTGTGGTTGATAGAATCTTGGCAAATAAAGACATTAGGACAGAAGAAAGGCCAACTTTTAAAGTATCGAATACTAATTCATAAATCATAATAATTTAGAAATCTTTCTATGAGTATTTGACCTTCTCTTCACTAAAAACATCTGACAGTGAAGTTGAGAGTCCTTGAAAAGTTTGTAGGAGATAAAGGAAAGTGGATACAATGAGAAATAACAAGTAATGAGTCCTTTGTATTTACGTCACTCTGTTAGATGTTGTGTTTCATGTAAGTCTCACATAATCCCTTTGAAGGAGGTATGAATAATTCTATTTTATGTGTAAAGAAATTGTTGTTCACTGTGAGCATCATTTGGTCAAGATCAAAAAAGCTTATATTTGGTAAAGCTTGGATTTAAATACACACTGATCTCATTTCTAAGCCTGAGCTCTAACAATTACATTATTGTAATGCATTAGACGCTGGTTCTATGATGTGTCTCTTTCACTGGGAGCAATGGGAGGGGAGGTGCTGATTCAGACCAGCTGTGCATTACTAGAGGCTTTGGTTCTACCACCAGTGGCAGGCAGGACACATTCCTCAGATGGATCCTACACACAGCCATGACCATAAAGGAGTATCATAGAGAAAAAAGAACATCTCTTATTTTCCTCTCCTATGTTTGGCCCCTATCTAGGAGATCTGCCTAAGCACTATCTCGGGAGTTTTGATCTTGGAAATTTCCTAATGCCTGCAGAGTAGAAGGGAAGATGAATGGAATTTCAGACTTAGGACCAGGGACATCCTCTACATGGATGAGACATGGTAGAGCCCTAGACAAATAATACATCAAAGACATGAATCTGGGTATGACTCCCAGTTCTATTTGCTTTAAGATTCTATGCATGACATTTAACTTACCAGAACTTGTAAAATAGCCTTGAATACATTGGGGTTACTGAGAGGAACACCAAAAGGTAGCATATAAAATCACCCAGCTAGTGCATTATACATAGAAAATACTTGGAAAATATTTTCTGAATCTATGTGAAAGAAATATTTGCATTTTCCACTACTGTAATACTGTTGATTATCATTTATTGAATCCTGGATAAACTGTGTGATCTTGGGTAAGTTATTCAACTTCTCTCTGCCTCAGTTTCCTCTTCTGTAAAATAGAGATAATAAGATTACCTCAAAGGGTTGTTATTAGAACCAAATTAGTTGCTAAAGTGGGACAAAGGATTGAGGGTAGATATTTTTTCAAGATGGGAGAGACTTGATCATATTTAATGGCCAATAGGAAGACCTAAGAGAGAGATAAAGGAGGTGAGAGGAATTTTGGTTTCAAATTCACCATAACATTTTCTTTCCCTTTGACTTAAATTTCCAAGACGTTGGAGCTTTGAAATGCTTGCCAAATCTATTTGAATAAATTTGTGCCATCTTCACGTTCTCTGCTTCCTGTAACATTGTCCAGTCAGTGGAGACTTGGGAAATATACATTACATAATATGATGTTTGAACAGCTACATATAACGTTTGTTTCTTATTCCTGAATACATTGGCCATTCTCCTTAACTACAGAGGTCACCATGGTAAGTTAACTAGAATTTTTATTTTTAATTCAGTTTCTTACATTTGCATCTTCTCCCAAGGTGTTTATAATTAAAATCATTGAAGCATTACTTTCTGAAATTTGATGGAGGATCACTTTTTAAAAGTTTTGCAGAAATGTGTATCCTCCTCCCTGTTTATCAGAACTATGTTTACATTTTATGGATTCCTGAGTCAATTTCTAGGCTTTTGAGTGTGCAGACAGTGCAGTAGTGCAGCAATTTGTAGCTAAATGAGTTCTTGGGGATTTCTTCCAGAGATAGGACATATTGTGTCATAGTTTTGATAGTCAGAGATTGGCTTCTGTATAGTCACTCATTTCCTTGAAACAATCTCTGACTTTGATAATTTCCAGGGATGAAAGATGGAAAAAAATCTTAACTTGTACTGATAAGAGGAGATATGAGAGGCAAACGAGAATTAAAAAGGCAAATTTGAGGAGGAGCTGAGACAGGATGTGTAACTTGCATTGTGGTAAAAGCAGGTCATTATGGGAGAGAGAATGACAACTTATGGATTCGGTGGGCCTTTTTAGCTTTTTTTTTTTTTACTGAGGAAGATTCACCCTGAGCTAACATCTTTACCAATCTTCCTCTATTTTGTATATGGGTTGCCACCACTGGATGGCTGATGAGTGATATAGGTCCACACCCAAGATCCAAACCCAAGAACCCAGGCTGCTGAAGTGCAGTGTGCCAAAATTTAATCATCACACCACTGGCACAGTCCCTGGATTCTGTTTTTTTTTTTTAAAGATTTTATTTTTTTTCCTTTTTCTCCCCAAAGCCCCCCGGTACATAGTTGTATATTCTTCGTTGTGGGTCCTCCTTCTAGTTGTGGCATATGGGATGCTGCCTCAGCGTGGTTTTATGAGCAGTGCCATGTCCGCGCCCAGGATTCAAACCAACGAAACACTGGGCTGCCTGCAGCGGAGCACGTGAACTTAACCACTCGGCCATGGGGCCAGCCCCCCTGGATTCTGTTTTTTGATGTAAAGCTTCAGCTCTAAAACTGCCATCCCAAAGGAGAATGCCGTAAATTATAGGATCTGCAAAGAAAGAATGTACTCTTTTCTGTGGTTGTGAATCTATATTGAACTCTAAATCAGGGTTTTTATTCTGACTATTCAAACTTTGTTGGATTTTGTTCTAGCCAGGCAAGACCTTATTTCTGCTACAACAAATGTGGTCCCAGCAGTATAACTGAATCTCTGCATCCCTAAAGTCAGACTTAGCCCCCTTGTTTTTCTAGAGAGTCAAGACAGATATTACTAAAGATGAAAGATAAAAGCTAATTCTCTTTGTCACTGTAGGGTGATTTTTCCTTTTATACACCCATCTTAAGACATGTTAGGGAAGATAAGGTGTGGTGGTGGAAAAAAAATCACTGTGGTGACCATTAGAACACCTGGATTCTTATAGTTGTCTACTGCTAATTAATTGTGTGTTTCCTTGGACCTTATCTTTCTGGGCCTCCATGTTTTCATATTTAAAGAGAACATATGTTGATAAAATGCAAGGTAGTGGAGGATTTTTAGCTTACAACAATTCTAGGGTCTTGTCCAATGGAACCTCAAACACATTAACATCTTACTCTACAGTTCACAGCTTGGAAAAAGAACTGCCATGGATTTCATATGGGCACAGTTTGTGGCCACTCATCCAGACTCTGGCATTGCTGATTCCTGGAAGTAAACTGGATCTATACTGAAGAAGCACTCAGTGCTAAAGAGCTAAAGACAGACATCCTAGATTATATATAGGCTCCTCTATTTTTTTACCATTATGAATTTGGACAAGTCTTTTGCCTTCTCCTTTCCACTTTTTCTTTTTCTTTATAACATAGTTAATAGTGTACCAACCCTATAGCAATTTTTGTGAGGATTAAATGAAATAATGCACATAAAGTGTTTATAGTATTCTACCTAGTACATGAGAAAAACTCAGCAATAATTATTATTATAGGAACTACATGGTAGAAAAAGAAATCTCTGCTTGCTATTAACAATGCAGAAAAGCAATATTATAGAAAAAGTTTAGCTTTCAAAATGTTTGAGTGTATGGAACTCAAACAGGTAACTAAGTTTTCTCTGCTTAGAAGAAGTTTGTCTGCTTGGGTTGCTGTCTCTAAGTTGCGGTCTGAGCAAGGATGCAATTATTCTTTTATGGAAGATCAGGGTCATCCTGCTAGATCAACACTTTTCTCCACTTCTAATTTTTCCAAATATATGGGTGTTAGAAGATTTCAGTGATAATAGGCAGACTAGTGGTCTTTGAACTAGAACAGAAAGGGAAACTGACCCTCTGCTTCAGTCTGTCAATTAACACAGGACATTAAAGACATCAATTTTTACGTAAGACCAAGTTGTTTGGTCTGTCTTTTGTTTCTGTGTGATGTGGGGCAGAAGCAGACAGATGAAAACTGTAAAAGAGAACTGTTCTTTAAATATATTCCGATTTCTTCAAGACTTGCAGGAAACTGAGGTAATTAGTGAAATAATGAAGATGAATGAGTCAACTTTGGGGTTTTTGCCTGATTTTTATCATTAAATCTAAACTTTGTCATAGACCATCAGGAAATTATAAAAACATACTAGTTGGCTGCTGGTTCTCCCAAGGGCCATCTCCTCTAGAGAAACGCTGGCAATTAGAAGTGCACTCAACTTTCTTCTCAAGGCTTCTTGCCCCTGGAAGAATTCTATAATGCATTGGGCTATCTAGAAGAGAGACCACTATTTTGGGGCTTGGAACTCTAAAACTAGCTTCTCAATGAAGCATTTATGGGATCATCTGGAAGACGTTTTCTTTCCATGCACCTCATTGCATGTGCCCTGCCCACATGTAATGGGGACAATTCATCTTATCCTTCACTGCCTTTGTGCTTTAAGAATACATTAAGATAGGTGATATCAGCAACATGGCTGAGTGAGCTGTTCCCTTTGTCTCTCTGCCTTTTGAACAACTAAATGGACATTCACTCACCAATCTAGGAAGTACTTGCAGCACAGCAGGGACCCTGAGAGACACATGCTTCTATACACCTAAGTGTGGATGGACTGGCTCCCTGGAGAGTGGCAGAGATAGGTGAGCACACCCTGCTCTCCTCTGGTAGCCCTGTGCATGCACACAAATGCTTTCTAGACTGGCATAAACACCTCAAAAGTGGGAACAGGAACCAGGGTGACTGTAGGAGTAGGTAGTGGTAACACTTAGCCCACGCTCATGATCACTCTCCCAGCATGGAAGGGGAGCCCACTGTGTCCCTGTGACACCAAGGAGTGGCCCTAGCTTGGTCTTGCAAGGAAGCCCCAGAGACCATAAACAGAGACTGCAGCAGACCTACTTGCTGGAGCAAGGACACCCCAGGCCCGAGCAAGTACTCATAATGCTGTTGAGCCCCAAAAGAGGGAACATGTCCGGGTGGTTGTGGGAATAGGTGTGGCAGCTTTGAGCCCTCTCACATTCACTTTCTTGGCGGGGAGCGGGAGTCCATATTGCCCATGCAGTGCCAGGGAGTGACCCTAGCCTGGGTCCCAGCGAGGAAGCCCTACCCACCAAGTACAGCAGCCCCATGGACTTCAAGCAGAGACTGCAGCAGACCTACACACTGGGGCAAACATAGCCCAGGCCCACGCACATGAGCACTCAAAGAGCTGCAGAGCACTCAAGGAAGGAATGTATCCTGGGCAGCCGTGGGCAGAGGCAGTGGCAGCTTTTAGCCCACTGGTGATCACTTTCCTGGAAGGGAGGGGGAGTTCACAGTGCCCCTGAGGAGTGAAAGAGTGGCCCTAACTCTGTCCAGCAAGGAAGCCCTGCCTGCCAAGTACAAGCCACACAAGTGCCTGAATGCACCCCAGGCTGAGGCAAGCAGCCATAATACCCCCACAGCCTCCAGCAGATGAGGTGGGGCCAGAAACTCTGCTCCAGCTTCCTCGTGGCTCTAACAGGTGGAATCTGCATTCTAAGAATACCAGAAATGCCCCAACAAAAGGTTAGTTCTTCAAACAACACGAGAAACTGCAACAACAATTCAGAGTTGAATGAAAATGACAGTTCTCCAGAAAACAACCCTGAAGACACAGAAATTTACAACATAAATGACAGAGAATTCAAAATATCCATCATAAGGAAACTCAATGACTTACAAGAAAACATGGAAAGATAATTCAAGTGGCTCAGCAATAAAATAAACCGCTTCACCAAAGAGATAGAACCTATAAAAAAATCAAGCAGAAATTCTGTATATGAAAAAGACAATTAGTGAAATAAAAAATAATCTAGAATCATTAATAGAATGGATCTTAGGAAGGAAAGAATTAGTCTTCTAGAGGATAAAAATGTAGAAATTCTATAGGTGGGAGAGGAGACACAACTAAGATTGTAAAAAGATGAAGGAATTCTTTGGAGAAATATCTGACTCAATTAGGAAAAGCAACATAAGGATTGCAGGTTTTCCAGAGGGATAATGAGAAGAAGGGTCAGAGAGCTTGCTCAAAGAAGTAATTGCTGAGAACTTCCCAAAACTGGGGATGGTTCTGGATTTACAAATAAATGAAGCTAATAGAATGCCCAATTTCATTAATGCTAAATGACCTTCTCCAAGGCATATAATAGTAAAAATGGCAAAAGTTAATGATAAAGAAAAAATATTAGCAGCAACAAGGCAGGAGAAAATAACCTACAAAGGAAATCCTATCAGGCTCTCAGTGGATTTCTTGGCAGAAACCCCACAGGCTAAGAGAGAGTGGGATGATATATTCAAAATACTGAAAGACAAAAACTTTCATCCAAGGATACTCTGTCTAGTGAAACTTTCCTTCAGATACGGTGGAGAAATATAAATTTTAAAGTTGAGGTCTCAAATGGAAATAAACATCTTTCTGGAAACTGGAGGAAGGTCAATTACTGTTGTGGAGTGGCAGCATTAACAACTAGTACTGTGACCTTTAGTCTATAGACTTCCATTCATAATTTGTACTACTGACTTTGAATATGTAAATTATTTTAAATGAGTCCTAATTATTACACTTTTGTGATGTTATCCATGGTGTATCTTTTCATGGATTTAGCTTCCCATCCTCTCTTGTTCTCTCAATTCTCCCTTAAAATTCAGCTGAAGCATCACTTCCTCTGGGAAGCATTCCCAGAGCCCAGTTTGATTTAGATGTTCCTGAGCACAACATGAATACACTTATAATTGTATGTATTACATTGGTCTTTAACTGTCTGATCCCATGATTATATATCAAATCACTGAGAGTAGGGAATGACTCTTATTCAACATGGTAATACCAATATCCATAGCAGATTTGTTGACACAAATAGATTCTCCAAAGCATTTTTTAATTGAATGAATAAATAAAAGATTAAACAAATACTTTTTCTTTTGAGGAAGATTAGCCATGAGCTAACATGTGCTGCCAATTCTCCTCTTTTTGCTGAGGAAGACTGGCCCTGAGCTAACATCTGTGCCCAACTTCCTCTACTTTATATTTGGGATGCCTACCACAGCATGGCTTGCCAAGCAGTGCCATGTCCGCACCCAGGATCTGAACCAACGAACCCGGGACTGCCAAAGCAGAAGGTGCCAACTTAACCGCTGTGCCACTGGGCTGGCCCCAAACTTAGATACTTTTAAAGATATTTTTTCATGTTTTATAGGTAAACTCACATCTGAAATCAGTACCTATAAAAGAATAGATGGAGCTAAGGAGCAGTGTGACATACTTTGTCCTCGTGGGCCTCAAGCAAAATCCAAAGGAACAGAAAGTCCTTTTTGTTGTTTTTGCTTTTCTTTGTGCTGACCGTGGTGGGTACCCGGCTCATTGTTGTGGCTGTGTCTGTCAAGAAAGACACTGGGCTCACCAATATACTTTTTTCTTGCTAGCTTATCACTTCATAGTTGTCATTTATTCCTCATCTATTTCTTCCAAAGTGATTTCAAAACCTTTTCTCTGGGGAAAATACCATATCCTTCCAAGCTTGTATGACCCTGCTCTTTACACAGAAACTTTTTTGGTGTATTAAAAGTCTTACTTCTTTTGTTGATGGCTTATGACCACTATATGGCCATCTGTAAGCTCTGGCATTGTTTGGTTATCATGAGGCAATGGGTATGTATTGTGCTGATAGTAGTGTCCAGGGTTGGAGGTTTTCTGCACTCAGTGATTCAACTTAGCAGAATTTATGGACTCCAGTCCTTTGGCCCCAATGTCATTGATCATTTTTTCTGTGACATGTAGCCCTTATTGAAACTCATCTATACTGACACCTATGTGATTGGCCTCTTAGTTTCAGCCAATGGTGGAATGCTCTGTGCTACTATGTTTCTGTTGTTACTCATCTCTTATGATGTCGTCTTGCACTCTTTAAAGAGCGTTAGTCAGGAAGGGAGGTGGAAAGCACTCCAGTTCCATGGTTACCACATCTCTGTGGTTGACTTATTCTTTGTTCCTGTATTTTCATGCACATAAGACCTGAAAAGATCTTCCCCATTGACAAATCATTAAGCATGTTTTATACAGTCCTAAACTCAATGCTAAACTCATTAATCTACACTCAGAAATTCAGAAATGACAAATGCTATGAAGATGCTCTGGAGAAGTAATGTCATATCTTGTGGTAAATAAGTGTGTCATCCACCTTGAAGAGTGTTATTTGACATTATGAGTCATTTCTTTGAAATTCAGAAGTCTCAAATCTGATGCTGATTTTCCTTTCTTCAAAGAATTTATGATAATTATAATTAAAGAATAAATTTAGGATTGTACTATTAAGAACAGTTTCCCTCCATGATAGAATGTCAGGTCTATAAAGTTTTGTTTATCACTTTTCCTAGAAACTTGTGATGATTATGGAGCAAGGAACCTATAATATGTAAGGGATTAGTGAGAAAATTTTTATATACTTGCATTAATTTTTGATCAATATATGTATTTCTCTTTTTTACTTTTCTCAATATTTTTTCTATTTAGATTTTTTGTCATTTAAGTTAATTGTTCTTACTTTAGTATTTAAAATATTTAATGCTGTATAGCCTGTCTTCTCTATTAAGTTTTAGTGGCATTATATACCAAATTTTTAGAGTGGTGTTTCTACTTTTTAAAGGAAAAATGGAAATGTAATAGATAATATTAAATAGTAAAACTGAAAACCATATCAAATGGGATATAGTGTTGAATAATTTTCCAGTTTATCTCTCAGTATAGTCTCCAGTCGTCTTCCCCAGAGGAAGTCATTTACACTGTTTCTTAAGATTCATCATGTAATAGTCTTTGTAAATGCAAGTGCATTTAAATATATTTATGTTTTCATGTGTGTATGTAAACATTTGTTTTTGCTATGTAACATGCTGAAAATATTTTCATACTAGTTCATACAGGTCTGTTAATTTTTCTCATACTATATAATACTGCCCTATAAGTATATACTAAACTGAATGTATCCATTCCTGTTGTTTCTCATCTTTTTCTGGGCCAAATAATTGTGCAATAAGTATATATTTTTCAATATGTGCAAGAATGAGTTCCTAGAAGTGAAACTGTCATAATGTATTTGAATCAATGGTCAGATGTATGTATAGAAAATGCTGGTACTCACAGTTATTGCCAAACTGCCATCCTTGAGGTTGTACTAACTGCTTCATTCCTGCCCAACATCTATGAGGATACTTTGTCCACATTCTCCACAACCAGTACCTCACAAATATTTATGGCATATGACAATCTGATTAAAGTTATTTTATTTCATTTTTATAATTTAATCAAAACGCTTGCAATATAATTGTTGTAGTATTTTCACATGTTTAATATAATTTGTATTTCTTTTCCTGTGAATTGTCTGTTAATATATTTTATCTATTTATGTAATTCTTGATCTTTTGCATGCTGTTTTTATGAGTTAATTACATCCTAAAAAAGCTATCCCTTTTACTATTGTATATGTAATTATTATTTTTATGGCTTGTATTATGGTTTTAACTTTTTTACTGTGTAGAATGCTTTTGGTATGCATCATTTTCTCTTTACATTTTATATTTAGTGGTTTCTTTTGGCTTTGGTATCTTGCTTAACAAGACTTTCCCTACTTCACTCTTACCAAAATATTCTTCAACTATTTTTTAGCATTTAATTTTTAAAGCATTTTTGTGTTCTTATGAATTATTTTAAATCTTTTGATCCATCTGGAGTTTATTTTAATATAAGAGTTAAATAGGGATTGAATGTTAGTTGTTTTTCAAAATATTGGTTGTTTTTTATAGTTGCATCATTATCTTTTCACCATTGACTTGGAATCCAGACTACTGTATTCTAAAGTCCCATCTGTATTTGGATCCAATTCGGGGGTCTATTCTCCTTCATTGATCTCTTTATTCAGGTACCATGGGGCTGGCCCCAGGCTGCTTCTTTTGAGTGGCATGAGCCAGAGGCTTTGTTCTTGCAAGAATTCATATCCTCTTCACAGTCTGTCTGCCTGTCTTTGGCTCCAATGTCATAGACCATTCATAGATGACAAACACTTTGTTGAAACATGTCTACTTGGACACTTATACCCTTTGTTTCTTTGTTGCTGCCAACAGTGGTTTCATCTGCCTGTTATTTTTTTTTCTCTTGATACTCTCCTATGCAATCATCTTGTGCTACCCTAAGGACCTGTAGCTTGGAGGGGAGATGCAATGCCTTCTTGACCTGTGTCTCTTACATTGCTATCATCATCTTAATTTTTGTTCCCTGCAAACTTATATGTTTGTATCCAATCATAATCTTCTCCATTAATAAAGCTGTGGCTATATTTCATACCATGATAAGTCCCTTGTTAAAATTCTTAAACCTGTGCACTCAGAAAATTATAGGTGAAAAATACTGAGGTAGTTCTGGAGTAAAAAAGTGACTTTGAAAAATAATCAGAACATTTAAAATGACTTTACCCTTTAAATGGAGAAAAGAAGATAACTTTATTTCAGGGCCAAATTAACGTTGTCAAAAGTATGTTGAGGTCATATAGGCATTATGAGGAAGGTCCAGGTAGAAAAATATTTATGATTACAAAAATATCCTATTTAGATTTGTGTGTTGTCCAATTGGTTTTCAAGCTTGAATGTACTATCAAAATTAGCTAGGATAGTTCTAGGATGCAAATTCTTAGAACACAGCAATAGAAGTTTAAATTTAGTACTATTCTCGTTGGATTGACATATCTACCTTTTAAACAAATTACCCAGGTATATAAGAAGCCGAGGATCTTTACATACACTTTGAGCTATTGTGTTTATGTTCACATGATGAGCCTATTAATGAAGTCACCTTAGTTTTTAATTTCATTTTTTAAATTGTTGTAAAAATTACATAACAAAATTTACAATTTTAAGCATTTTTAAATATTCAGTTCAATGGCATTAAGTTAAATCACATTGTTATGCCATCATCACCACTATCCCTCTGCAGAACTTTTTCTCTTCCCAAAGTGAATCTCCAACTAAACAATAACTTCCCATTACCCTCTCTGAGCCCCAGGCAACCAACAATCTACTTTCTGTCTGTGAATTTGACCTCTTTAAGTACCTCATGTAAGTGAAATCATACATTTGTACTTTTGTGACTGCCTTATGAAACTTAGGATGATGTATTGCATGTTAATATCTATTTTAGCATGTGTCAGAATTTCTTTCCTTTTCAAGGCTGAATAATATTCCATTGTATGCATGTATATTTTATTTTGTTTATACATTTATCTGTCAATAGACACTTTGGTTGCTTCTACTTTCTGACTATTGTGAATAATACTACCATGAAAATGGGTATAGACTTAGCAGCGTGTTTGAGTCCCTGCTTTCCATTATTTTGGATATATTACCCAAAAATGGAATTACTGAATGATACAAAAATTCTTTGACTGTCTTTTTTCTTTTTTTGTGGAAGATTAGCCCTGAGCTAAAATCTACTGCCAATCCTCCTCTTTTTGCTGAGGAAGACTGACCCTGAGCTAACATCTGTGCCTATCTTCGTCTACTTTATATGTGGGATGCCTACCACAGCATGGTTTGCCACCCACGATCTGAACTGGCAAACCCCAGGCCACCAAAGTGGAACGTGTGCACCTAACCACTGCACCACTGGGTCAGCCTCCTTTGACTGATTTTTTGAGACGCCACCATAACACTTACCCTAGCAGCTATGTCATTTTACATTTCTATGAGAAATGCAAAATTGTTCCAATTTTTCTGCATTCTCTCCTACAAGTGTTCTTTTTCTTTTTAAATAATAACTATCCTAATGGGTGTTAAGCTGTATTTTACTGTGATTTTTATTTGCATTTCCCTAACAATTAGTGATGTTGCACATCCTTTCATGTTCTTACTTGCCATTTATATATCGTCTTTGGAGAAAAGTCAATTCAAATCCTTTGCTCATTTTTAAACAGTTATTTTGCTTTTTGTTGTTGTTGCTGAGATGTAGAAGTTCTTTATATATTCTGAAATTTATACCTTATCAGATATATTGTTTGCAAATATTTTCTCCTCTTCTGTGGCTTACTTTTTCACTCTGTTATAGTGTCATTTGATGAAAAGAAGTTCTTAATTATCTAATTAATTATCTAAAGTACAATTTATCTATTTTTTCTTTTCTTATCTGTGTGCTTGGTGTCATACCCAAGAAATAATTACCAAATCCAACCTTATGAATCTTTTCTTCTATGTTTTCTTCGAAGAGTTTTCTAGTTTTAGCTAGTAGTTTAGATCTTTGATTTATTTTCAGTTAACTACTCTATATGCTGTAAGTTAAAGGTCCAATTTCATTCAGTTGCTTGTGGATATACTGTTTTCACAACACCATTTGTTGAATAGGTTGTCCTTACCCCATTGAATGTTCTTGGCACCCATGTCAAGTGTCATCTGAAAACATATGCAAAGGTTTATTTCTAGGCTTTCTATTTTATCCCTGTAGTCTATATGTCTTTCATTATGCCAATACCACACTATTTTGATTACCAAAGATTTGCAGAAAGTTTTAGAATCAGGAAGTGTGAGATCTCAAACTGTTTCTTTCAAGATTGTTTTGACCATTTGGACTCCCTTGAAATAACATATGAATTTTTAGGTTGGATTTTTTTATTTCTACAAAACACACTTTTAGATTTAATAGTGATTGCATCAAATAACTTTAGGTAGTTTGACATCTTAATAATATTAAATCTTCCAGTCCATGAAAGTCTTTCCATTTATTTGTGTCTTCTTTAATATCTTTCAGCAACATTTTGTATTTTTCAGTGTACAAGCACTTTGCTTCCTTGATTAAGTTTATTTGTAAATATTTCATTATTTTTTATCCTGTTGTAAATGGAATTGTTTGCTTAATTTCTTCTTTGGGCCCTTCATAGGTCATATGGAAACTCAACATCTTTTCATTATAAAAAGCTCTCAGACAGTTGAGTATAGAAGGGATGCATCTCAATATAACAAAGGTCATACATGACAAAATCACAAATAACGTTTATCCAGCAGTGAAAGGCTGACGGCTTTCCCACTAAAGTCAAGAACAAGATAAGAGTGTCCACTCACTTCACTCCTTTTCAACAGAGTACTGCAATAAAAATTTCTGTGAAAGTTTTAGTTTCTACATGTAGATCATGTCATCTGTGGGGTGACATAATTTTACTTGCCTATCTAATTAATGTTTACTTAATATCCCTACATGTAGCAGTGTTTATAATAGTAGCAACTCCCTCTCTTTTGGATATCAACTTAAATATCATCTTTTAAGAAAGGTCTTCTCTGATAACCTTATCCATAGTAGAATTCCTCCTATTATTTTCTGTCACATACCCTGTTTGCTGTCTTATATGCACTGAATAAGACTATAATTACTTAATTAAATTGTCTCCCCATTTTTCACCTGACCCTATTTTGAGAATATAAAATCAATGAAACCACATTTTACATAATTTTTTTCCTGTTTTATTAATTGCTATGTCCTCAGTCATAGCAGAGTTTCTGGCATAGGAATTCATTAAAGAAAATTTAACTAAATTTCAGTCCAGAAGCTTCGTAGGAAAGTCTCACTCCCTATCATACATCCTCAATTTCATCAAACAGGAAGAGACCTACACTTGCATCTTCAATAGAAGTAAAACTATTTTACTACTAAGTAAGATTTCTCTCCCCACCTGGCAACAGCCCAGCTCTTGAGAAAAGCCAAAACTCAGCCAATGAGAAGCCATTGCCGCACTGAAGTGTTATTTTCTCTCAATGGATATTAGTTTAGAACAGCCCCTACCTACTCCCCCCTTTCTCTTCAAAAACAGTTCCCCTCCTCTGTTTTCGGAATTTTCTTATTGTTTCCCAAATCATGCACATCTCAAATGAAATTCTTTTGGCTATTCAATATAAAACTCATTTTGAGGGTAAAATAGTAGGTGAATTTCCCTTTAAGTTGACACTGACATAAAATAGGTGCTCTAATTTTTTAATGATTAAAAATTGGATAAATAATTAGTTACTTCATCTAACTTGGTGATAAAATTTTTAACATATCTAACCACACTTCAAGGTAGAATAAGTTGATTATTAAGTAAAAGGAAAAGAAACACTTGCTATGGCAAGTTGGAAAATACTTGTTAAGTTAATCTTCACTGAAACAAAATGACGGGCCTGATATTTTATTCTTGACTGGAAATAGTCTCACAATGGTTCTAAAGTTATTTTTCTCTCCATATTACATCTTTCTAATCCTACTTATGTGATTTGGCTTAGTAGTATGTTTACATATAGATGTACTTTTACATCTGTATGTGAAAATTCCCAGTGAATATAATTAAGCTAGAATTAATCTTGTATATACTCCAATTCTAAGACTCAGTGATAAATGTGGTTAGAAGGGATAAGATATCCAGTGATATTTGCCCCTGTTGGGAAGAAGATGCTGTCCTGCTAAGAACTGATATGAATTTTACGGGAGGTCATCTGTTCAGTTTAGAGCATGACATTGTCGACAAAAATAATCCACAATCAATCTGATGTGGATTAAGGCTGCCCCAGCTAGAGAAGCCCAAGGTGACCTGGCCTACATGCCAAACTATATGACCCAGTGGACTTTTTTTATGGTATGAATTAGGACCGCCCCAGGGAGAGAAGCCCAGGGCATCCTCACCTACATGCTGATCTATATGGCCAGATTCGTATCTAAAGTTATATGACCGCACAATAACCAGACCCCATCTGCACTGAAATCATTTAATGACTTTTTACATCATCTTTTCTTTTCTCCAGTAAAAATAAGTCATGTACCCATGCCTTATAAAATTAGCCCTAACCCTCAACTCAGGGCAGCAGCTGGAGCTCTGACTGCCCGTGGGTCCTGTCCCCACGCACCAGCTCTGCCTGCCCATGGGCCCTGTCCCCATGCCTGTGGGGGCAGGAGAAGCGGCGGCAGCAGAAGCTCTGACTGCCCATGGGTCCTGTCCCCATGCTATTCCACACTATTCTCTAAATAAAAGAGCACTACTGCCAGATCTTGAGAGTCTAAGAAATCTTTCTTTCGACTCCTCGGCTCACCGATCCCACATCATTTCTGGTGGCCCGTACGGGGAATTGCTTCATCGGCTTGTGAGCTCGAGTTCTGGTAAGTGCCCTTTTCTTCCTTGTGCCTTTCTCTTTTTCAAGGATGGATCTAAATTCACTTCTCCATCGGGAACTTTCTTGGATGGCTGTATGAATCCACGTTTGCTGCCCATGGCTACTCTATGGGGCAAATTGTGGCATTCAGCCTGAAGAGAATCAGTACCTTAAGCCTGAGGGTGATGGAAAATGAATTAATCCATTCCTTTCTGACTCTATCTCTAATAGACAAATTTTATGTGGGCGCGGGTCGGCCACTTAAGTCATTAGGACGGCCGCCAATCTCCAAGATTCCCGTGGAAGGTTTCTTTTCCTAAGGCTGGATTGGGATCCCTCCCTCTGGCACCTGACCATGCTCTGAACTGTGAGGAAAGTCCCACTCGGGACTCCAGTTCAAGGAAAGTACCAAACTCTAACCTTTGGTGGAGTATGGGAACCCCTTCTTGGGAGAATGGCTCCAGGATGCAATTGGGTAGAATGTCCCCCAGACTGGCGGAAAATTCCTCACTGTCTTTCTCTTTCTCACTGTCTTTGTCCTTTTATCCTGGGGACCATTCGCCAGGCACCTATTACTGCCAGGCAGAATAGGGAAGATGTTCAAGGGATGCCCCCATCATCCCTTGCTACAGGAACTCCATTGGGGGGATTTCAAGGTAATGGCTCCCTTTCTCTGTGACCATTCACCAGGCACCTATTCCTGCCAGGCATAATAGGGAAGATGTTCAAGGGATGCCCCCATCATCCCTTGCTACAGGAACCCCAATGGGGGGATTTTTGAGGTAATGGCTCCTTTTCTTTCTCCTTTTCTCTCGGGGACCATTCACCAGGCACCTGTTACTGCCAGGCATAACAGGGAAGGTATACAAGGGATGCAATGCCGGGGGACGCCCCCATCACCCCTTGCTATAGGAACCCCACAGTAGGAACAATGGGTAGAATGCTGCCCTAGGTTCAGGGGAGATTTTTCAAGGTAATGGACCCGTTTCTTTTGTCTCTCTTGGAGTTACAATGGCCATTTTCATCTCCTTTTGAGCTTTGCGACTGGGAAACAAAGAAATCTTTAAAGAGTAAAAGGCTCCACCCCGGGAGCCCCAACTTTGGGTTTCTGGGCCTGATCACCCCAGCAACCCTAAGTGGGGGTGCCCTCTCTTGACAGTTGACTCATTGAGTATTTTAGTCACCTACTGAGTCGGTTATGAGGGTAGGAGACCTGTGATTTATTCTGTGAACTGTCGTGCTAGCGTAGTGTGCCCCAGTACGTGAACTGTTGTGTGACTCTTATCTTGATAACCCTCTGGAAGAGGCCATGAGGGTGAGGTCTGATCTCTTCTTTTCCTTTCTTTGTCTGTTTTGCTCATCATCTCTTCTGTTGTCACCAAGTCAAGGTTAAGTTCAGGCTAGACCTGAGCAGAACCTTGACCTTCTGTAAAATTGGAAAAATAAGCCTTTTGCCAGGGATTTAACTCTCCAACCTGGCTCTGGGAGCCCCAGCCTCCAACCAGTTCCAGGCCTTTGCCTCCTGCTTCCCTACCTCAACTTTGCTGGCTCAGAGACAAAGTGCCCAGGCTGAGCGGGACTTGACTAAATCTTATAACTATGTCAACACCCGCAATCGGCCTCTGCACACCCGCAATTGGCCTCTGCACCCTTTCTCCAGCTGCTGTCAGTCAGACACTGGCTTTACTGCCACAGGGAAGGCTCCTAAGCATCCCCAGAGACCCACCCTGTGGATGCGTTCTAACTCCATCTGGGAGAAAATTTGAGGGGTTTCTCTGTGCCTTTGTGATGCAGTTGGACAGGTAGATCAACCTGGAATGTAATTTGAGTTACAATCCAGTTTCTGGGAAATCAAGAGCAACTGTCCTTAGAAAATCCTTGCAAGACTGGAAATACAGCTCTAGAGGCAGTTCAGATTCCACCTAGTTCCTTTATCACGGAAAGGATTTTCATCTCCCCTCTCCAGGAACTACTATGTAGCCCATCACTAATTCCTAAGACTGAAGAAAAAAAAAAGAAAGAAAGAAAGAAAGAGGAGGGGAGAGGAAAAACAGCCATAAGCGTGCCCTTGCCAAAAATCTAGCATTTGAGTGTCTCCTCCACAAATATTGGTAAAAAAAAACAATAGCTGTGCAGTCTCTGTGTACGTATGTCTTATGTATGTTATATGTGTGACATTTTTACCTCCGGATGGTATGGCCAAAATTAAGAGCTCGGTTTAATTGGCTTAAACTAAGCGCTTACATAAATTCTAAATGCAGTAGAAATTAATCCAATGTCTTTCAAGTTAACTTGATGTGAATTAACCTTTGGTAAATGAAAGCTTGTTTAAGTTTGTTGGTTTGATTGAAAATAGTCTTCCTGTCAGAGTTGTCAGTATTTGCCTATGATGCAGGCATGCAGCCTGGGTTTACTAGTCAAATAAGTTCACATTGTCTGTTAAATTCGTCAGCAAAATAATAGCTTTAAATGATGACCAGTTTTGTCTAATGTCTCATGAAGTTTTTGTGGGTACAATAACTGTTTTATGGTCTGTATACTTGGAAAAAAAAAAACAGCTTCCAAATTGTTTTGATAACAATCTTGAGTTTTGCCAAGTTAAGTTAAATGATAAAAATCTGAGCATCTGGGTCATTTTTGGATTGGATAGCACACAAGCATTACAGCTAAACTTATCTAAGTTATCTACTTTTGGCTTCTTATTGCAGAGAGGCTGAAAATCTTTGGGTCTGTTATTGTAAAGCAGCGTGTTTCTAGAAATTATGAAGTGTTTAGAATGCTGGTATAAAAGACAATTCGTAATTGCTTACCTTTTTAGTGTTTACTATGGTCTGTTAAGGGTTAAAAGTTCTTATTAACCTATATAATTAAAGCTACTGGAAATTAATAAGGAAAACAGCTCTATATTGAACGAAAGTTAAAATGTATGTTTTCAGTAAAGAGGGTATAAAGAATGGAAGTATTTTTGTTTGATGGGTTAAGAAAGATAAGTTTGTCCTAAAGTACTAGAAAGGAAAAAAGACATACTTTGGGACAAATTCTGAAGGCAAAAAGAAAGTTGTAGAAGGTTTGTGAAGGAGAAATTCTGAAAGGAGTTTTATGCCTGGTCAAGTAGACTAAGAATAGAGTAAATCCAATTAAGTGAATGAGTTTTAATGTTAAAAATAAGCTGGTACAGAAATTAAAATTAGGTTTTCTCTCAAAGCATAGTTTTCTTGAACTTTTGGCCTGCTCTAACTCTACCTAAAATACAGAAAATCTATGTTTTGTTAAAATAATTTCCTATATTCAGAAAGAAAGAGGTCTCTTCTAAAATTTTTTGACGGTGTTGTTTGCTCTTGACTGTCTCTGTTGTCACTTTGAATGGATGCCTGAGCATTGTTTAACAGTGAGCGTTGTTTCCTATTTGAACAAGCATTTTAAAAACTTTTGATATTTTTGACAAGCTTCTCCCTCAAAAATATTCAAATCCTGAATGAAGGCTTTCTTTTGACCTGGTAGATGGAAGAAGAATTTCTCTGAGGATTTTCAGAGGGCCCCTGAGACTTCTCAAAGAAATTTGCTCTCTTCCTATAAGGAGGAAAATACTAAATTAATTAGGTTTATTTGGTTTATTAAATTACATGGGAAGCATTGTCAAATAAGCGATGATAAACTTTCTTATGTGGTATTACGTGGGTGAATGTTATTAATATACGTGTCTTAACATTATATAGCATTCCTAAAATTCTAATCTGTTCTGGTTATCAGTCATAATTGCAGTTATTATCTTAAAGTGTTATATGTCACAGAAATAGCCAAGTTTCTTTGTCAATTGCCCTTTTGAGTCTTTTGTCCATTTGCAGATAGTTGCTGTTTTACTGTGATGCTTTTTGCTTTTGCAGATATGTTTCATCTCCAGAGAAATTCCTGGAAAGGTTTCTGACACAAGGGTTCTAAACTACAGGTTTCTGATAAACTTTCAGATTGTAAAACTGAACTGGGTAAGAAATTACAGAATTCTAACAGAAGTTAAGCTCATAGATCTGCTAACAGAAGATTAAGCTCAAGAACTGATTATACAGGACTGCGTGAACTAATGAGGATGATTATAATTTTTTATGACTTCTGTTTGAAATATTGCTGAGTTTTGATGTTTTGTTTTGTTTTCTCATGTTTAAGGAAATCTTTCTTTCTTTTCTCTTATGCTAACTATGACTTACAGCAATTTAGTGAAATACATCTTTATGAGCATAACTGAAACATTTGTCTTTTTCTCCCGAACTGATCCCTCCAGAATTTGGAAACTCTTTGTGAGTACGGTTATTTCGTGGCAATATAGTTATTTGCATAAGTTCAATAAGAATTTGGTCTCCTTATAACAGGACACATTGGTTATCTTACCAAGGCTTTGACTGGAATGTCATATTTGAGAGAAATATACAGGCTCAGATATGACAACACAGCTTTTCAAGAACAAAGATTGGACTTTCTGGAACTGAAGCCACTTGGAAATATGGGCCTGGTACCTTGTTTACAGAGATTCTGGCAATCTTACCCAGTAAGTAAGGAAGCTTGCTTATCTGGCAGGTGCAAGGAACCTCAGAATATTTTGGAGGACCTTGAGAAGAGAGAAGTCCACCCAAATCTGGAGGTACTGCAGGCAAAATCTGATGGCAAGTCCTTGGCTTGGCTTTTCTGGCCTCAAGAGGCCTTTACAGTTCAATCTGAGATTCCTCATAAAAAAAAATTCCAGCAAAGCAGATTTTAAAAAGCCTGTATAATCAATTGGTATTCTTGCTGCACTTATGTAAATAATTGGCAGATCAGTTAATCTTAATTTGGCTATCTTTTATAAAAATGAGGGTGATTTTAGAGAGAAAAAATTATGTTTCAGTAGAAGGTATAGTACACATCCATGGATATTAGATTCTAGCTCTTCTCTTCTGCAAGATTCATCTGTTACTAATCATAACGTTTCCTTGTAAGCCATCCATCTCTGATACCTGGGAGTTCCCTGGCCACAAGCAAACATTTTCCTTCAACACTACTGCCCAAATACTAACTAGATTTGCCTTGTCACAGGTGGACCATAAACGACAAGTTCCAAAGGTAAAGTGCCCAACTTATTGATACACACAGGATGGACCATATCAAATTTGGGACGAATATATTTTGCTCACTCCTGCTAGTGATCAACTCAGTAGAAGTCCACTCTATGTTGGGAACAAACCAATAACATCTGTGATACATGGCCTAATAGCACCCGACCTATGGGAAAATTCCCTGTCATATGTGTTCTCATATCATAACCTTAAAAAATACTGATTGGGGGGCTGGCCCCGTGGCCGAGTGGTTAAGTTCGCGCGCTCCGCAGCAGGCGGCCCAGTGTTTCGTTGGTTCGAATCCTGGGCGCGGACATGGCACTGCTCGTCAGACCACGCTGAGGCAGCGTCCCACATGCCACAACTAGAGGAACCCACAACGAAGAATACACAACTATGTACCGGGGGGCTTTGGGGAGAAAAAGGAAAAAATAAAATCTTTAAAAAAAAAAAAAAAATACTGATTGGTTTGAGACTGACTGGGATAGATGGCCCAGCACGTGTTGGTTAGCCCCTAATGGCACTCAGTGGCTATGTGGCTCCAACTTATGGCCTTGGCTGCCACCTGGATGGATTGGACGATGCACTCTAGGCTTTGTCTGGATGCAAGGTAGAACTACATTTACTATATCTCCTCCTGCTAACCTACCCAACCTGCAACAGCGCTGGACCTGCTCTGTCTTCCACTGGTATGACCACGTTGCCTCAATTTTCCTTCCCCAGTTAGGAATTGAAAGTGTCATCTGGCCCATGGAAACTCTAAACAAATTTACTATGAAAGCATTAAAATGATACACAACATAGCCTTTTGCTGCTTGATTTAGAAGTATCCCAAATGCGTAAGGCAGTCCTCCAAAACTGAATGGCACTGGATGTCTTGACAGCAGCAAAGGGGGGCACCTGTGCCATTATAAAAACTGAATGTTGTGTCTATATTCCTGACTACCATCAAAATATCTCTGGCTTCCTATCTGATATGAGCCACCAAATTAAGTCCATGTCTGACCCTCCCCTATCTCTAAATGACTGGTTGAACTCCTGGTCAGGACCAGGTTTCTACACTACTACCAAAATCTTATTCATTGGGTTAATCATATTGCTAGTATTTCCTATTATAATTTGTTGTCTGTTTCATTGTTTGTCTTCCGCTTGTCAACAAAGTTTCACCTCCTGGGCCACCTCTCATCAAATGATTCTCTCGTCTCCAGAGGATCTGTACACATTGTCAGGCTTGGACTCCACGGGTGCAGCCTTCCGGTCCACTGAACTTCCTACCTATACCTATGGCCCCATTTAGGGACAGCTCTACGACCTTGTACAGCCGGAAGTAGTTACAGAAGACTGACCGTCGTCCATATCCCCAAAAGATTTCGGGGCCAAATGGGTTCAGGGGGGGTTTATGATGTGGATTAAGGCTGCCCCAGCTAGAGAAGCCCAAGGTGACCTGGCCTACATGCCAAACTATATGACCCAGTGGACTTTTTTTTATGGTATGAATTAGGACCGCCCCAGGGAGAGAAGCCCAGGGCATCCTCACCTACATGCCGATCTATATGGCCAGATTCATATCTGAAGTTATATGACCGCACAATAACCAGACCCCATCTGCACTGAAATCATTTAATGACTTTTTACATCATCTTTTCTTTTCTCCAGTAAAAATAAGTCATGTACCCATGCCTTATAAAATTAGCCCTAACCCTCAACTCAGGGCAGCAGCTGGAGCTCTGACTGCCCGTGGGTCCTGTCCCCACGCACCAGCTCTGCCTGCCCATGGGTCCTGTCCCCATGCCAGGGGGGGCAGCAGCAGCTGCTCTGCCTGCCCATGGGCCCTGTCCCCATGCTATTCCACACTATTCTCTAAATAAAAGAGCACTACTGCCAGATCTTGAGAGTCTAAGAAATCTTTCTTTCGACTCCTCGGCTCACCGATCCCGCATCATTTCTATAAATGAAAATTTGGGTGAGTTTATTCTGAGCTTAAATTTTAGGATTATCACCCGGGAGAGTCTTTCCACAAAGGAACAGAGCACTCCAAAGAAGTCGGGGTACATAGGGCAGTTATATACCCTCAAAGAGGGTGTTTCACATATGATTGAAATGTCCCTCCCACAATAATCACAAGATTGCCCTGTCTGCACAGCGCTTGATGGACACAGCAGGTAGTGGGTCTGCTATCTTCATGGGTGTAGCAGGAGGCAAGTCTATTGTCCTGAGCTGGGCGGTCACAGGTGAGCACAGCAATCAGTTTCTAGCCTAAGAAAAGATGCTTAATCCTTAAGGAGACGCCAATGTTGGGAGGGGGAGGGAAGTTGCACCTTTACCTGAAGGGCCTTTGTTCTTGCCATAGGGAAAATCTAAAGCAGATATACAATGCATGCTCAATGGCTCCAGTCAGACCCTTTTGGAAACACAAGGTCAGGCCAAATTAGATTTATATGAAATGGCTTCCTCATATATTCCAATATATCCTATTGCTTGCCATTTTTATTTGACAACATAAATAAAAGCTCAAGCGCGTGTCTCCAGATCGCAAGTCAAAGAGTCTGGCTATACCAAAATGACAGACAGAGAAGGGCTAAACAATTGAATGGAATTTTTCTATTTCGAAGCAACTCCAGAACAATTTCCTGAGAAATGGCTATTTGTTACCCTCCTATGTAAACATAGTATTTGCTTTCCTTTTTGATAAATTGTCCTAATATTGACAAATAAAAATGGCAAGCAATATAACATGACTGACAAACATTAATGTACAACTGAAATTTCACAAGATTGTAACCTATCATTAACTCAATTAAAAAAACATGGCAAGCAATAGCATATATTGGAGTATATGAGGAAGCCATTTGGTATAAACCTAATTCAGCCTCACTTTGTTTTTTCCAAAAGGGCCTGACTGTGGCTATTGAGCATGCACTGTATATCTGCTTAGACATTTCCCATGGCCAGCACAAAGGCCCTTGAGATAAAGGTGCAACTTCCCCCCACATTAGCATTTTCTTAGGGACAAGCATTTTTCCTTAGGCTAGGAACTGATTGCTGCACTCACCTTTGACCACCCAGCTCACCTGTGACCACTCAGCTGGAGACAACAGACTGCCACCCAGCTGTGTTCACTGAGACAGCAGACCTACCTGCTGGGTCCATCAATCGGCTGTGCCGACAGAGCAGTCTCGCGACTGTTGTAAAAGGGACATTTCAATCCTATGTGAAACATCCTCTCTGGGGTTATATAAACACTCTGTGCACCCCACTTCTTTGGTGCCCTTTCTTCCTTTGGGAAGAAAGGCCCCGGGTTATAATCCTCAGATTTAAGATCAGAATAAACTCACCCAAATTTTCATTTATAGATTGGTTATGGATTATTTTCGTTGACATGATAAGTTTTTGTTTTCTTGTGTGTGTACCATGGAAATCCTGTTAAATAATCTACAGTGCAAATGAAAATGAACTTCAGAATAATCAGGTGACTCCATGGATAAAATGGACAGATAGCCAAATGAAACAAAATATATCCTAAGGTAATAATGCAACTTTTTGTCCTCTGTTTTCATACTGGATGAAAGAATCCTAGGTCCCTATGAGTGAGTTAAAAAGTTTTCCTTGAGATTGTGAACAAGTCTTCACATGGTAAGAGTAACAGTAAATAGTGGCAACTAGTCTTCACAAATGTGTGAATTTCCTCATTATGTGATAAATTAAATCACTTTGAAATAAATCAAACATATTCCAAATCTAGTTTTATCATTTAAATATGTGGGGAAATTAATTAGATGCTCTGAGCCTCAATTTCTTCAACTATGAAATGGGTATTACAGTTCTTATTGCTACAAGTATTTTATGTGATACATTAAATTGTGAATTTGTGATGGGAATCCACTCTAGAAATTTTGAGCAGTGGAGTGATATAATCAGAATAAGATTTTTTTTTTTTGAGGAAGATTAGCCCTGAGCTAACTACTGCCAGTCCTCCTCTTTTTGCTGAGGAAGCCTGGCCCTGAGCTAAGATCTGTGCCCATCTTCCTCTGCTTTATATGTGGAATGCCTACCACAGCATGGTGTGCCAAGCGGTGCCATGTCCACACCCGGGATCCAAACTGGTGAACCCTGGGCCGCTGAGAAGTGGAACGTGAGAACTTAACCACTGTGCCACCCGGCCGGCCCTGGAGAATAAGATTTTTAAGAAGGACCATTTGGGCTCCCTCAGGGGATGAAATTGTTGGAGGGCAGAATAAAAGTGGAGAGACTTGACAGAATGCTATTACAGTGGCCAGAAAGGAAATGGGTATTGGGAAATTATCAAATTTGTGATATGTTAGCAACTGCAGTCAATAAGATTTGTTAAAAGTATCACTAAGTAATGTGAGATCAATAAAGGAGTGAAGGATACTATGATTTTTATTGTCTGAAAAATTGCTTAGAAGGTGGTACTATTTAATGAGATAAAGAACACATATGTTTACTGTATTAAATTTAAAAAATTAGTTTTATAAATACTAAACTGAAAGCCAATTGGAGGTGCCAAAAATTGGAGAGGTTGCATATACAAGTTTGCAAATTAAGGCAGAGATAAGAGTTGGAGACTCAAAATTGGAGTATTTCTGCATTTAAGGTCATGAAAAGGAGGAATATCCATCTAAAGTCCCTAACAAAGAGATCTCAATGAGGTCTGAGACAATCCAGGATACTGATCTTCCATTCACAATTTGATCTACTCCCTTTGAATATTAAAATTACCTTCAATGGTTCTCAAATCTTATGCTTTTCTGGCTTTATGAATGATGTACCTTTTCATGAATTCCCTTCCTAGCTTCTCTTGTTCTTTCAATTTTCCTTTAAAACTCAGCCAATTCATTCTTTCCACTGGAAAGCTTTCTCTGATTCCAGATTGATTCATGTATTCCTACACTGTGATCTTTAGCAATGTGTGTATATTCTTATAATGACACTTATTACATTGGCTTGGAATTGACTCATTCCCATTACGTATCATATCTCTGAGACTGGGGAAATATGTCTTATACAACTTGGTGATGACAATCTCTGTGATACATTTGACATAAATAGATACTCCATACACAGGTTTTTAAATGACTGTATTAATTTAAAAAATAGGAAAAAACTTCTAATATATTTAAAACATTTCCTCCTTGTTTTGCAGGTAAACTGCTTCTAATACCTGAAGTGAGAACCAATAAAAACTAGATGGACCCAAGGAACAATGTGACTTACTTTATCCTCTTGAGCCTGATACAGAATCCAAAGAAGCAGAAAGTCCTGTTTGTTACATTTTTGCTCTTTTACATTTTGACCATGGTGGGCAACATTTTCGTAATCCTTACTATGACTGTCAGTAAGACCCAAGACTCCCCTATGTACTTCTTTCTTGCTAGTCTATCATTTATAGATGTCCTTTATTCCTCTTCCATTTCCCCTAGATTGATTTCAGACTTGTTCTTTGGGGAAAATATCATATCCTTCCAATCTTGTATGACTCAGCTTTTTACAGAGCACTTTTTTGGTGGATCAGATGTCTTTCTTCTGTTGGTGATGGCCTATGACCAGTATGTGGCCATCCATAAGCCCTTGCATTATTTGGTTATCATGAGGCAATGGGTGTGTATTTTGCTGCTAGCAGTCTGTTGGGTTGTAGGTTTTTTGCACTAATTCAACTTAGCACTATTTATGTGCTCCCATTCTGTGGCCCTAATGTCATTGATCATTTTTTGTGTGACATGCACCCCTTATTGAAACTTGTCTGTACTGACCCCTATGTCCTTGGCCTCTTAGTGGTGGCCAGTGGAGGACTGATCTACACTATTTTGTTTCCGCTCTTACTCATCTCTTATGGTGTCATCTTGCATTCTCTAAAGAACCCTAGTGAGGAAGGGAGATGGACAGCCCTCCAGACTTGTGATTCCCACATCACTGTGGTTGTCTTCTTTGTTCCCTGTATTTTCATGTATGCAAGACCTGCTAAGACCTTCCCTATTGACAAATCATTGAGTGTGTTTTATACAGTAATAACTCCCATGCTGAACCCATTCATCTACACTCTGAGAAATTCAGAAATGACAAATACTATGAAGAAGCTCTGGAGAAGAAAAGTCATATCTAGTAGTAAAGAAGTTTGGCATGCACCATGAAGAATCATTTGGCCTTATGGCCAATCTCCTTGGGTGTAGAAGTCTTCTTAAATCTGATGAAAACTTCTGTTTTCTCCAAAGGATTTATGATAATTATAAGTAAATAATGAACTATGTGTTTTTGCTATTAGTAGCAGTTTTCCCTGACACAACGTAATCTCTATGATGTCTTGTTTGTTACTGTAGCTAGAACGGTAAAATGTATGTATGGTAGGGATTCAATGGATAATATGTAATGAGTCAGTCCATGAAATATCTATGGAGTTATGCTAATTTTTTATTAATTTCTGCATTTACTTCTGTTATTTCTTTCTCATTCTTGGTTTTATTTTCAGTCAGATTCTTGTCCTTTATCTTCATTCTTTTTATTGTATTAGTTAAAATATTTAATGCCATATAGACTATGTTTTTAATTCAATTTAATATATAATGCAAATTTCACACTTGTACTTTTATATATAAAAAGTGAAATGTAATAGAGAATGTTAAGTATTAAAAATAGAATCCACACAAAATGGTATAAGTGTAGAGTAAACCTCCTACCCATCCCTCAGCTGAGTCTCCCAGTTCTTCTTTAGATGCAGTCTCCATACTCTGTTTCCAGGATTCTTCAAGTAATAATCTTTTCCATAAATCATGCCATAAAATCATACTGTTTTGAATGCAGCTTTTTATTGTTTGGACATTTATTTGGTTGCTGTATATCTTTGACTAGTTTCTCAAGCTCTCATAAAGTTATTTTAGTTTATTTGTTTTCCTCATGTTTGTGGGGAACCTACGGCCTGGACCATCCTCATCTTCCATCTTTCTCTGGAGGTAATTTATTCAGGCATTTCTGGGAAGTATCCTTCATAGCTAAAGTTACGAGAATTATGAAATGCTGAAATTTTGATAAATCATGCAAAGCAAGCTAACTGTCTTTGCAAGTACAAGTTGAAATATCTGGGTACATAGGAAGGTTTTAGGTCTACATTCTCCTTATTCTTTTTCATACTTCCTAATCTTCTGCCACATCTGGGCTGATTATTTCTGTCTCCTTCTTCTTCTGGAAAGGTTTATCCTTTATTCTTGCCTCATTATTTTGACTAAAACTCAATGTTATTGTTTTATTAACTAGTTATTCACATTGAAAGACTTTTTTTATGGTTTTCTGTGTGAAAGAGATTTTCTGTATCATTTTTGAAAGCGTATTTTGGGGAAATTGATGATAGGATATAGTATATTAAGATAGTTTCAAGCATATTGTCTGATGTCTGAGTAAGACAATCCTGAGATAAAACTTAGTGTTTATACTTAATAGTGTGAATTTTGGCAAAACACAACAGCTTATGGATTCAGTGAAAGAGTAATGATAGAGATATTATCAGGATCAAATAAATAATCCTTGTAAAGCTCTTATTTCCACTGTATGCTTAATAGATGTTAGTTATTATGATTGTTTTTTATTACTAGAGTCTGAAAGTTTAACAAAAATTTTCGTTAATCTAATCTTTTCATGAACTTTTGAAGGAATGATACTCTGTATCTTTCTGTTGTGAAGAATATTCTGAAAGCATACTGTTATAAGCTCTTGAGTACCAGAAGGGTTTCCAACCTCCTTAGCCTTTACTCTACCTCTGTCTCTTGGTTTTCTAATCTACATTTGTCCAGAGCCTCCATGTTCTTGGCCCTGATCAATTGTGGATATGATTTTATCTTAACAAATCCTTTTTGAGTGGTAAAAGGGTCATTTTACTATGAATGTGAGGTCAACAGAGCAGGCAACTAGAATATGAACTGAGAAATTAAAGGAGTTTTTTTTTAAAGAAGATAGTATGGTGCAGTGGTTAAGAGAAGGCTCTGCAGTCAGATTTCCTGGGTTTGAACACGGCCTGGGGAATTTTTTTAAAACTCTCTATTGCACATTTTCTTCATCTATAGAAAAACAGTAATGATAGCACCTCTCCCATAGAGTCATTGAGCCACGTAAATGAGTTAATATTTGGTAAGTGCTTATAACAGTGCCTGACACATAGAAAACATTATAAAAATGTTTTTCAAAATCAAAACTAAAAAAATTGTTGACTTGTGTTGACTCAATTTCCAGATGGCATTGGATCTTTCCCTGTCATTGTCTTCTTAGGTGAAAATAAGGTACCCTCTTGCATGACCACTCAACCCAAATTGTGACCAACATATTTTTTTTTCCTTGAAGTTCAAGCAGTTGTGTATGGACTCAGAGTCTTTATTAAGCCACAGGAAGTCCTATAAGCAACAGAGTTACAGATAATGTGGAAGCGTTTTGTACTCTAAAGTCAACTGAATTAAGATTGTATTCCATCTCACTAGTTAATGCATAGATGTCCCAATCTCAGAGTCTCATTTTAATCTCAGTCATTAAATATAACAAAATGGTAGTACTTAATTCATAGGGTTAATTTAAGCATTAGCTGAGATAATATATTCAAGGCATCCAGGACAGTGTCTGCTGCTCACTAGGTGCTTAATTACTGTCACTGTACTTGTTGCCCCCCTCACTTCTACATCAGTGTCTAATTTGTAGGACTTTTTTGAACACTATGATTTTCTTTTTTTGGCGTTAAGAGTCTTTTATTTTGGCAACTGATAATGATAATAAATTGCAGCAGTAGTTGTCATTTTCATGCCTTTGTTGGCAAAGTAAAAGGTTGGCCAATGACAAACATCTGTGAGTTTTTCAAGACTTGGGTTGTTGGACGAATAAGGGAGATAGAAGATGAAATTATTTCCCTGGCTCTTTGCACTGGGGGCTGTTTCTATCCAGACCACCCTCCTCACTGTGACAGTGGCTTTATTACATTTTCTGGTGGCCCAGCAAACTCAAAACTTCCCTTGCAGTTAAATGCAGATGTGTAACTAGCTGCTACGGTGTGGATCTCTGATTCAGACATCGGCAACTTGCAGAAGAAGGTGTAGGGGAAGAAGACATTTCCTCTTCCCAAATGTGGGTTCATCTGGCCGGAGAACGAATTAAATTCACATGAGACAGAATAGCAAGAGAAAATTAAACAAAGCTTTATGAGGAGCCATGGCCCGGGGCCTTTCTTCCCGAAGGAAGAAAGGACACCGAAGAAGTGGGGTGCACACAGTGGTTATATACCCCCAAACGGGGTGTTTCACATGTGATTGAAATGTCCCTTTTACAGTAGTCACGAGGCCGCTCTGTCAGCACAGCGCTTGATGGAAATGACAGATAGGTCTGCTGTCCCAGTGAACGCCGCGGGGTGGCAGGTGTGTTGCCTTAGGCTGACGGGGGTCACAGATGAGCGTCACAATTGGTTCCCAGCCCAAAGAAAGATGCTTGATCTTTAAGGAGACGCCAACGTTGGGAGGGGGAGGGAAGTCACTTATAGGAGGTTACCAGAGAAGCACAATAAAATGCAGATTTAAGTCCTTGCCTTTGGTATTGATTAAGAGTTTTTGGAGAGAAGGTCATCTCCTTTCTTCTTTCTGCTACAGAGAGGGAGGCACATTTTACAGATAGAGATTTACCTTACAAATGTAAATATGTCCTAACACAGGGCAAGTTCCATTCTCAGAGCCTCCTTCCCTGTCCCAGTTTATCAAAAGCAATCAGCCTCAAATAATCCTGATGCCAAAGAGACATATCTTGGGGTGGCCAATTCCAAGTCCCCACAAAGGTGAGAATGGTGGCAGAAGCAGCCAGCACTCAAGGCAGCAGAGGTCACAGGGCAAGCTGTGGCATCAGTGGGGCACACAGGGCCGTGGCAGTTTCCCCAGTGGATGGTGGGCCCAATGCCGTGGCACATCCCTCATCAGGCCACTTCTGGACACTCAGTACTGGGCGTGGTTCCTCTTCTCCCAGCCCTCTGGTGAATTACTCAGTTATCCTTTAATGAGTCCCTTTGCAGGAGAATCAGCCATTGCCGATTTCTGTTGCATGCAAATAAGCGCCTTGACTTCTGACTAGTTTTATTCTTTCAGGATTCTGCTCTGATAATCAGACTCCCCTGGGAAGACTTCTTGGATGTGCCATCTGGGCTGAAGGCTCTTCCTTTGTTTTTTTCAGCTCTCTGCCCTTACCACAAGTATAATCTGAATCTTTCTATTAAAAGTTTGCATTTGCTTGTGCCCCACAGACTGTAAACTGATCAAGGAGGATGTCACAGTGCTCGACTCACACTCAGTAAATTGAAACTCACACTCAATAAATTCTCGGATGAATAGATGGTTGAATGAACGACTTCCCAATGACCACTGCAGACCAATTCATTTAGGGGAATGGAGGCGAGGTACAAGGGCCTGAAAGCTTTGTGTGTAATTGCAGTCTTTTTTTTCAATCAAACAAATATAAGTTTAGTAGGGAGTCCATCCGGGATTTTTTTCTAGAAAGTTCTATCTCCACTCATTTTATTTCACTTGTCTTCCCATTATAACAATACATATGTTTAGCTTAGCTGAAGCTCACACTTTGGAATAACAAGTGTTTGCTTTACTTTCACACATCCGCATATTTTTCTACACTCCGAATGCAAAATCAGTTCACACCCAGGGTGTGGGTGATGGCACCTGGGTGAGAATAGCAGACGTGGGTACACTTGGCGAACATCTGTAGCCTCAGGTGAGCTGTCTTGGTGTCACAGGCCTCCCTGGACCGTCGCCCTGACGCGTGAGGAAAGCAGGAGGCAGGAGGACCAGCAGGCACGGCGGTTGCCTGGCGACTCCGGAGTCGCAGGGCCATCCTTCTTGTCTAGAAGAGAAAGGATCTCGAGAGTTAAGTCACTTTCATTTTTGACTCTGAGCCTGGTTAGAATCAACAGAATGGAGAATTTATAGGATAATCCACACTGACGAGTCAGCTTAACCAGTTGTAACGTTGAAATATACAAACGCAACCGTGTGTGTGTAAGTATGTACAGAAGTGCTGTGTGAATGTGTGTTCTCTGTGCAACTGGTGAATTCAAAGGAACACAATCACGTGTTAAAAATCTCATTGGAAAATCAGATTCCAGTCCTCCAAGGCATTTTGCAAAACACCTTTTTGAGAACACTATGATTTACTTTTACGACTTAATTCTATATATATTATGTTAGAGGCCATGAGGAACTTTCAGATATCTGAAAGTGTACCAAATAAAATTAATGTAAGATAGATGGGATTAATTCTGAATAATTTACTTTAAAAATGTCATTGTCACTTCAATTAAAATTAGGTTAAGGAAAGTCTCATAATTGAATGAACATTTTAAACAGCAAATAAGAAAGATGTGGCATGATTACAATTGTATTAAATACTATTATTTATGTACTATAAGGTGGCTCATGCTATGAAAGCATTGCTTTTTTAAATCCTCATCAGAGAGTAGCTACAATTACTTCTGTTTTCTAGTAATAATTTACTAAAGTTTGGAAAACTTTCATAACTTACCCAAGGTGTCAGAGCTGGCAAATACCTAAGGTAGGTTCTGAACCCAGTAGTTTTGTTTCAGAACTTGCATTCTTAAACACTATAGTAAATTTCTAATAAATGACACATATCTGAAAAAAGAAATAGTTCCTAGTGCTGAGAGACAAACAAATAATAAAACATCTATAAAAAGATAAAGATTGTAAAAAAATCTTAAAAACGAAAGAAGTAATGTGATAGAGAGTGACTCAGAAAGCAAGGGTCCACTTTAGGTTGGGTGTTCAAAGAAGACCTAAGAGGAAGAACTTACAGCATATATCTAACTATGTCAAGGAATGAGGTAGGATGAGCTGAAGTTTTTGAGTAAAACTGCTAGAGAGGAATTTCTGTATGTAAGAAGGGAAATTTTATCTGACTTGGTTGACTATCTTAATCTACTTTTGTCTCTTCTGACTCAAAGATCACTGAATAACCTTAAACTTATGATGAATTCAATACTAAAGTCCGGATGAAGCTAAATAAAACATTACACACACACATATATACATATATATCAAATATTTTCAAGTGAATATTATTTCAAGATGCTGAGCTAAGCTGATTGGTAGGAAGAAAGCTATCTGTTTAACCCAATTTACACTAAAATATAACTGGCCTTTTTATAGGCTATAAGACTATGCACAATTGCTCCCCATTGAAAAACATCTCCTTAAATTTATTCAGTACCACTGTCTCCCATGTTGCCCATATTTCAGTCCTGATGGTTTCATTCTTACCCTGGGGCCATTGTTCTAGCTCTTGTTTATTCCCAAAATGCTTGTCACTGGAGGTCCACGAGACTGGCTCATTGTCATCACTCAGGCTTCAGTCCAATTGCCACCTTCTAAGAGAGCTCTTTCTTAACCATCCATGTAAAGCCGCCCTCTTTCTCCTTGAGTTACTATCAAACAACTCTGTTAATTTTCTCTTCAGCATTTTCACCATTTTATTTATCTTTTTATTGTCTGCCTTCCAACTAGAATGTAGACTCCATAAAACTAACGACATTACTTGTTTTGTTCACTAGAAAATATTCAAGCATCTAAAACAGAGATTAGCACAGAGTAAATGCTTCATAAGTATTTACTCAATAAATTGCTATCATTTCAATGTAACACATTTTAGAATAAACAAATTTTTAAAAAGAACCTTTGTTAACTGGAATACTTCTGAAATTGATGACATTCCACCTTGGTGATAAATTGAAGTGAATTTTAGATTAGTTTGGCATATGTCAGGGTTTTTCTCTGAAGAGACAGAATTATATCTAGAAAGCTTAATTAGAAGAGATTTATTATATTAAATGGCATCATAAAGGATCTTTGGAAGGGCTAGAGTCACAGACTGTAGGCTGTGACAAGAAACAATATGCAGAAGTACATGACGGGACTGGCACGCTAAAGAAGATGCTGCCTCTACTGACATGCCATGATGATGCCGGTATTGGCAAACTGCAAAAGGCCACCGCTGCCCTGACCTAGGAATCAATCTAACTCTGTTGACTCCATACTAAAACCTAGCCTCAGATAACTAATTCTAGTTTAAGACTTGCACAGATGATCCTGATTGGCAGAACTCAAGCTGTGTGTCTGTACTCAATTGTCAAGGAGATCTGGAAAATGTAGTCTTTTGGATTTTATGTCAAGAAAGTGGATACTACATATCTGGGAAACTAACAAAAGGTCTGGGCTCATTCAATGGTTGTGGGCAACCACACACCTTCAGTTTTCACTACAGTTTGGGATGGAATCTTGTGCAAAGTGTTTTATTTTATCAGATAGATAGTTGTCCCTGTTTCTGTTTGCTCTACACATAAGAAAGAAGGGAGACATAAACGAGCACAAGTAAGTCAGTGAGCAGAAAAAATATTGATACTATAGAGAACTACTGATATATTCATTTAATTTTTACCGAACACCTACTCTGTAAGCATCATGCTTAGTGTTCAAGCAGAAACACAAATAACTGATGCTTCTTAACTTTCCCAGTACAGTATAGCATGCGATTTGGCAGTAATTTTAAAACAAGATCTTCTATCTTAATTTTGAAAGATTTTAGGTGGAAGATTTCCTAAATATATATGTGTGTGTGTGTGTGTGTGTGTATGTATATAGTCTTAAGTAATTTAATCTCATTTTAAAAGGTTTTAAATAAAATCTAAATTCCTTACTAAGGTCTGTACTCCTCTGAAGAGTATGGTTCCAATTCATCTCTTCAATTTCAGTATCTTTTCCTCCCTCCCCTTCCTATTATGCTCCACGTTCACTAACCTTTCAGTGTCCTTTTAAAAAATTATTTTATTGAGGTCATATTGACTTACAATTGTGTAAGTTTCAGATGTGTACCACTATGTTTTATTTTCTGTATAGACTGCATGTTGTTCACCACCAACAGTCCAGTTTTTATCTATTACTATAGATATGTGCCATTTTGCCCTCCTCCCACTCCCTTCTCCTCTGGTAGCTTCTAGTCTGTTTTCCTTATCTATATGTTTGCTTGTTCATCTTCCACATATGGGTGAAATCATGTGGTATTTGTCTTTCTCTGTGTGACATATTTCACACAACATGATACCCTCAAGGTTAATCTGTATCATTGCAAATGGCACAATTATGTCTTCTTTATGGCTGAGCAGTAGTCTATTATATATATATAAATATGTTTTCATTACCCATTCACCCATTAATGAGCTTTTGGGTTGCTTCCATATCTTGAATATTGCGAATAATGTTGCAGTGAACATAGGGGTGTATATATCTTTTGAATTAGTGATCTCATGTTCTTTGGATACAAAAATAGTGGAATAGCTGGATGATATGATATTTCTATTTTTATTTTTTTGAGAAATCTCCATACTGTTTTCTATAGTGGCTGCATCAGTTTGCATTTCCCCCAGCAGTGTATTGCAGTCCCCTTCCTCCACATCCAATCCAACATTTGTTATTTCTTTTTTTGCTAATTATAGCCATTCTGACAGTTGTGAGGTGATATTGCAGTTTTGATTTGCATTTCCATAGTAATTACTGATGTCGAACATCTATTCACGTGCCTGTTGGCCATCTATCTTATTTGAAAAAAATGTTTGTTCATATCCTCTGCCCACTTTTTGCTCAGGTGTTTGTTGACTTGTATGAGTTCTTTATATATTTTGGTAATTAACTCCTTGTCAGATATAAGATTTTCAAATATTTTCTCCCAGTTGGTGGGTTGTCTTTTCATTTTGTTCATGGTTTCCTTTGCTTTGCACAAGTTTTTTAGTCCGATGTCATCTCACTTGTTAATTTTTTCTTTTGTTTCCCTTGCCTGAGTAGACATGGCATTTGAAAAGATGCTGCTAAGACCGATGTCAAAGAGTGTACTGCCTATGTTTTCTTCTAGGAGTTTTATGGTTTCTGGTCTTAATTCAAGTCTTCAATACATTTTGAGTTATTTTTTCTGTATGGTGCAAGATAATGGTCTACTTTCATTCTTTTACCTGTAGCTGTCCAGTTTCCCCAACACCATTTATTGAAGAGACATTACTTTCTCTGTTGTATGGTCCTGGCTCCTTTGTTGACAATTAACTGTCCATAGATGTGTGGTATTATTTCTGGGCTTTCAATTCTGTTCCACTAATCTGTGTGTCTCTTTTTGTGCCAGTACCATGCTGTTTTGATTACTATAGCTTTGTAGTATATTTTGAAATCAGAGTGTGTGATACCTCCAGCTTTATTCTTTTTTCTCAGAATTGCTTTGGTTATTCAGGGTCTTTTGTTGTTCCGTATAAATTTTAGGATTCTTTGTTCTATTTTTCTGAAGAGCCGCATTGGGATTCTGAGTGGGATTGCATTGAATGTGTAGATTGTTTTACATAGTGTGGACATTTTAATGATGTTTATTCTTCTAACCCATGAACATGGAATGTCTTTCCATTGCTTTGTGTTTTCTTCAATTTCCTCTGAAAATGCCTTATAGTTTTCAGTGTACAGGTCTTTCACCTCTTTGGTTACATTTATTCCTTGATATTTTATTCTTTTTCTTGCAATTACAAATGGGATTGTATTCTTGAGTTCTCTTTCTGCTAGTTTGTAATTAGTGTATAGATATGGAACTGATTTTTGTAACTTGATTTTTACCCTGCAAATTTGCTGTAGTTGTTGATTATTTCTTATAGTTTTTTGATAGAGTCTTTAGGGGTTTCAAAAGTGCAATCACATCATTGCAAACAGTGAGAGTTTCTTTTCTTCCTTTCCAATTTTGATTCCTCTTGTTTCCTTTTCTTACATAATTGCTCCAGTCAAAACATCCAATATTATGGTGAACAGGAGTGTGGAGGTTGGGCACAATGGTCTTGTTCTTGTTCTCAGTGGGATGGCTTATAACTTTTCAATGTTACATACGATGTTGGCTGTGGGTTTGTCATATATGGCGTTTATTTTGTTGAAGTATTTTCCTTTTATACACATTTGGTGGAAAGTTTTTATCATAAAAGGATGTTGGATCTTGTCAAATGCTTCCTCTGCATCTATAGAGATGATGATGTGGTTTTTATTCCTCATTTTATTAATGTGGTGTATCACATTGTTTGATTTGTATGTTGAACCATGCCTGCATCCCTAGTATAAAACCAAGTTGATTGTAGTGTCTGATCCTATTAATATCTGCTGTATTGGGTTTGCCAGTATTTTGTTGAGTGTTATTGTATGTATGTTCATCAGTGATATTGGCCTATAATTTTCCTTTTCTGTGCTGCCCTTGCCTGCTTTTCGTATCAGGGTAATGTTGGCCTTATAGAATGAGTTAGGAAGCATTCTGTCTTCTTCAATTTTTTGGAATAGTTTCAGAAGGTTAGATATTAAATCTTCTTTGAATGTTTCATGGAATTGTCCAGAAAAGCCTTCTGGTCCTGGACTTTTGTTTTTTTAGGAGGTTTTTGATTACTGTTTTGATCTCTTTACTTGCAATTGGTCTAGTAAGATTCTCTATTTCTTCTTGACTCAGTTTTGAGAGAGTGTATGAGTCTAAGAATTTATCCATTTCTTCTAGGTCGTTCAATTTGTGGGCTATAGTTTTTCATAGTATTCTTTATAATCCTCTGTATTTCTGCAATATTCATTTAATTTCCTCTCCTTCATTTTTGATTTTATTTATTTGAGCAGTTTCTCTTTTTTCTTAGTCTGGCTAAGGGTTTGTCAATTTTGTTTATGTTCTCAAAGAACCAGCTCCTAATTTCATTGATGCCCTCTACTGTTTTTTAGTCTCCATTTCATTTATTTCTGCTCTGATCTTTTATTAATTCCCACCTCCTGCTGACATTGGGCTTTGCTTGTCCTTATTTTTCTAGTTCTATTATGTGTAAAGATTACTTATTTGATATTTTTCCTGTTTGTTGAAGTCGGCCTGTATTGTTATGAATTTCTCTCTTACAACCACTTTTGCTGCATTCCATAAGACTTGGTATGTTGTCTTCCATTTTCAGTAGTGTCCAGGTATATTTGAATTTCCCTTAAATTTTGCCACTGATCCAATGTCTATTTTAGTAACATGTTGTTTGGTCTCCACATATTTCTGACTTTCCCAGCTTTTTTCTTGTAGTTGATTTCCAGTTTTATAACATTGTGGTCAGAAAAGGTGCTTGATATGATTTTCATCTTCTTAAATTTATTGAGGCTTCTTTTGTTTCCCAACGTATGGCCTATCTTTCAGAATGTTTCATGTGCACTTGAGAAGAATGTGTATTCTGCTGTTTTGGGATGGAATGCTGTCTACATATCTATTAAGTCCATCTGATCAAGTGTTTCATTTAATTCTACTATTTCCTTGTTGACTTTCTGTCTAGATGATGTATCTTTTGATGTAAGTGGAGTGTTGAGGTTCCCTATTATTATGCGCTGCTTTTAATTTCTCCCTTTATGTCTGTTAAGAGTTACTATATATACTTTGGTGCTCCCATTTTAGGTGCATATATATTCATAAGTGTTATATCTTCTTGAGGGAAAGTCCCTTTTACAATTGTATACTACCCTTCTGTGTCTCTCATTGTTGTTTTTATCTCGAAGTCTCCTTTGCCTTCCATCCATTCACTCTGAGTCTATTTGAAGTCCCATGAGATTCCATGTGAATTTTAGGATGGATATTTCTATTTCTGCAAAACATACTTTTGTAATTTAATAGCGGTTGCATTGTATCTGTAGATCATCTTAGGTATTTTGACATCTTAATAATATTAAATCTTCCAGTTCATTAATGTCTTTCCATTCATTTGTGTCTTCTATAATATCGTTCAACAACATTGTGAAGAGTATAAGCCTTTTTCCTCCTTGGTTAAGTTTATTCTTAGTATTTTCTTCTTTTCGATGCTGTTGTAAGTGGAATAGTTTTCTTAATTTCCTCTTTGAGCCATTTTTATAGTATAGAAATTTAACATCCTATTATAATGCAAACCTCTCAAGAAACTGGGTACAGAAGGAATATATCTCAACACAATAAATACCATATAGGTTAAATCCATAGTTAACAGTTTGTTTAATAGAGAAAGTTTTAAATCTTTCCCTCTAAAATAGACCGTTCTCACCACTATTTTTCAAGATGGTACTGCAGTAAAAAAACTTGTGAAATTTTTAGTTTTCTACATATAGATCATGTCATCAGTGAGGTGAGATAATTTTACTTAATTAGTTAATTTTTCTTAAAATTATTACATGTAGCAGTGCTTCCAGTGGTAGCAACTTCCCATCCTTTAGATCTCAGCTTAAACAGTAGCTTTTAAGAAAGGCCTTCTCGGATAACTTTATCTACAGTAGAACTCTTCCTCTTATTTTCTGTCACAGTACCCTATTTGCTGTCTCAGAAGCTCTGAATAGTACCCTATTTGCTGTCTCAGAAGCTCTGAATAAAACAATAATTACTTTATTAAACTCTCCTCTTATTCATTGTTGGACTCTCTTGTAAGTATGTAAGGCCCATGCCGGAAGGACCATTTACGTGACTTTATTTTGGTTTTATTTATTGCTGTGTTCCCACTCATAGCACAGTTCCTGTTGTGGAAATTAATAAAAGAAACTTTAACCAAATTTGAGTCCGGAAGCCAGTAGGGGAAATTCACTTGCCATATCGTACATTCTAAAATACACCAAAGAGGAAGAGACCTGTTGTTGCATCTTCAACAGGAAGTAAACCTAGTTTACTACTGGGGGAAGATTTCCCTCCGCATGTGGAAAGAACCCAGCCAATGAAAAATGCCATAGATCAGTCCATGAGAAGCCATTGCCTCTCTAAACTGTTACTTTACCCAGGTATTTTCTTTTAGAAGAGCTTGTCCCTACCCCCATTTTTCTTCTATAAAAGCAAACTTCCCTCTCTTTTCTTCCAGATTTCCCTATGGTTCACCATAGCATGTACATCCCAAATTGGAATTCCTTTGGCTATTCCCAAATAAACTCATCTTCAGGGAAAAATAACAGGCAAATTTGCTTTTTAAGTTGACACTAGCATAAAATTGGTGGTCTTAATTTTTACAAAGCAATTGTTAATTGGATAAAGAATTAGTTTTTAAATCTAAATTTGTGACAAAAAATTTTAACATATGTTACCACACTTCAAGACAGAATAAATTGAATACTAAATAAAAGGAAAGAAAAATTTGCTATGGCAAGTGAGGGATTACTCGATAAATTAATCTTAACTGGAATAAAATGACGGGGCTGATATTTTATTCTTGACTGGCAACAGTCTTATAATGGTTCTAAAGCTTTTTTTTCCTCTGTGTTACATCTTTCTGATGTGAATTTTGTGATTTGGGCTAATATTATCTTTACATACAAATGTTCTTTTAAATTTTGTGCCAAATGCCAGTGAATTTAATTAAGCAAGAATTAGTCTTGGATATATGCCAATTCCAGGACTCAGTTATAAGTGTGGTCAAGAGAGATGAAATGTCCAGTGATCCTTTCTGCTGTTGGGAACAAGATACTATCCTCTTAAGAACTGTTATGAACTTTCAGGAGGTTCTTAGTTCTGCTTAAAGCATGCGATTAAAAAAACGCACAAGAATGTCTCTCAAAATCTCAAGTCCAATAGTCAGACTATATCAACATGCTAGAATGAGAAGTACTAAACAAGTGAATGATATTTTTCTATTTTGAAGTTTTCAGGAAAGAAGTTAGTCCAGAAAAATTTCCCTGGCTGGCAGCTATTCTTATGTAAAATTAGGGTTTATTGCCTTTTTGATAAATTATCCTAACATGATATATTTTTGTTTTTCTGTATGCATCATGGAAATCCTAGTAACTAATCTTCTGTGCAAATAAAAACAATCTTCTAAATAATCAGGAAACTCCATGTAGAAAATGGACAGCCAAATGAAACAAAATCTATCCTCAGTCATAATGCAGCCTTTTGTCCTCTATTGTAGTAGTGGATGAAAGAATTCCAGATCCCTATGAATGAGTTAAAAAATCTTCCTTCAGATTATGGGCAAACTACTACAAGGTAAGGTTAACAGTAAATAGTGGGAACTAGCTTCACAATTGTGTGAATTTCTTCATTATGTAAGAAACTAAATCACTTTGGGATAAATCATACTTAGAGTCCAATTATAGTCTTGCTATTTAAAAATGTGAGATCTTGGGAAAATTAATTAGATGCTCTGAGCCTCAGTTTCCTCAAATATGAAATGGGGATTACAGTTCTTGTTACTATAAGTAGTAAATATATTATATTTTGAGTATGTGATTGGAATTCAATATAGAAGTTTTGAGCAGTAGTTGAAATAATCACAATAAGATTTAGAAAGGTATTTTGAGCTCCTTCAGGAGAAGAAATTGTTGGAGGGCAAAATGAAAGTGGAGAGACTTAACAGGAGGCTATTGCAGTGGGCCAGGAAGAAACAGGGTTTGGGAAATGATCAAATTTGTGACATATTAGAAAGTACAGTCAACAAGACTTATTAAGTGTATCAATAAGTAATACAAAAACAATAAAAGAGTGAGGGACACTGTGATATTAATTGTCTGAACAATTTAATGGAAGGTGATACCATTTAATGAGATCAGGAACATCTATGTCTATTGTGGAAAATTAAGTTCTGTAACTACTAAATTGACATCCAATTAGTGACATCTAAAATTGGAGATGTTGCATTTACACATTTGTCAAATAGGGGCTAGAGACACAAAACTGAAGTTTTTCAGAATTTATTGGTCATACAAAAGTGAAATATCCAACTAAAGACCCTAAAAATGTGATCTCAATGAGACCTGAGGTGATCCATGGTAGAGACTTAAAATAAATAATTTGACCTGCTCATTTTGAATATGTAAATAACCTTATATGGGTCTCAAGTGTTACACTTTTGTGACTATGAATGGTGCACCTTTTCATGGAATTCTCTTCCCATCATCCCTTGTTCTTTCACTTTTCATGTAAAACTCAGCTAAAACATTGCTTCCTCTGGGAAACCTACTCTGATTTCAGTTTGATCACTATCTTGCTACACTGTGACCTTTAGTATTGTGTGAATAATGGAAAGAATTGTGTGAATTTGTATAATGGTATTTACTACATTAGCCTAAAATTGACTGATCCCTCCTTATGTATCAAATCACTGAGCATAGGCAACTGTGTCTTGATCAATTTGGTAATCACAGTGTCTACAACACTTTTGACACAAATAGATACCCTTTGCACATTCTATAATGTGAATCAACAAATAAAATAGTAAATGTATAGTATGCATTTAAAAGTTTTCCAACTTGCTTTGTAGGTAAACTGCTTCTAAGACCTGAAGTCAGCACCTAAAAAGACTGGATGGAACAGAGGAGCATTGTGACATACTTTGTCCTCTTGGGCCTCACACAGGATCCAAAAGGGCAGAAAGTCCTTTTTGTTATTTTCTTGTTTGTCTGCATATTGACCACGGTAGGCAACATGCTTATAGTTGTGACTGTAACTTTCAGTAAGACCCTGGGCTCTCCTATGTACTTTTTTCTTGCTAGCCTATCAATTATGGATGTTATTTATTCATCTTTCATTACCCCAAGATTGATTTCAGACTTGTTCTTTCAGAGAAATACCATATCATTCCAATATTGTATGATTCAGCTCTTTATAGAGCATTTTTCTTCTGGATCAGGGGTGTTTCTTCTGTTGGTGATGGCCTATGACCGGTATGTGGCCATCTGTAAGCCCTTGCATTATTTGGTTATCATGAGGTGATGGGTGTGTATTGTGTTGCTGGCAGTGTGTTGGATTGGAGGTTTTCTGCACTCAGTAATTCAACTTAGCACTATTTATGGGCTCCCATTCTGTGGCCCCAATATCATTGATCACTTTATATGTGACATGTATCCTTTATTGAAACTCATCTGTGCTGACACCTACATCATTGGCCTTTTACTGGTGGCCAATGGAGGACTGATCTACACTATCGTGTTCCTACTCTTACTCATTTCCTATGGTGTCATCTTGCACTCTCAAAAGAACTTTAGTCATGAAGAGAGATGGAAAGCCCTCCAGACCTGTGGTTCCCACATCACTGTGGTTATCTTTTTCTTCATTCTTTGTATTTTCATGTATGTAAGACCTGCAAAGACGTTTCTCATTGACAACCCCCATGCTGAACCCATTAATCTATACTCTGAGAAATTCAGAAATGACAAATGCTATGAAGAAGCTCTGGAGAATAAATGTCATATCTTCTAGTAAGTAAGTGCATCATCTACCATGAAGAGAGATATTTGAAATTAGGGTCCATTTCTTTGGAACGCAGAAGTCTCCTTAAATCTGACGCTGACATTCTTTTCTTCAAAGAATATACGATAATTATAATTAAGGAAAGAACAATGTGATGGTGCTACTAATCACTGTTTCTCTCCCTGATAGAATATAAGGTCTATAAGGTCTTTATCACTTCACCTGGAAGGTTGTAATGCTTATATATCAAGGAGTCAATAATATGTAATGAATTAGTGAGGATATTTTTATATAGTTACCTTAACTTTTAATCAATTTATACATTTCTCTTTTTTACTAATTTCTGAGACTTAGTATTATTCCTATTTATATTCTTCCGTTTTAAATTAATTCTTATTATTATAGTATTTAAAATAGTTAATGCTGTAAACTCTGTCTTCCCTATGAAGTTTCAGTTCCATTATATACAAAATTTTTAGTATAATCCTTCTAGCTTTTTAAAGGAAAAATTGAAGTGTAATAATAATAAGTGGTAAAAGCAAAAACCATACAAAATGAGATAAAGTGTAGAATAAATTTTCTATTTATCTCCAATATAATTTCCAGTCCTCTTCCCTGAGGCAGTCACTTAACCTGTTTCTTAAGATTCGTTAGGTAATCATCTTTGCAAATGCAAATGTATCCAAATATGTTTGTGGGTTTTTTCTGTGTAGTGAATGTGTGATTTTACTATGCAACATCTTGAAGATATTTCCATACCAATCCATATAGATCTAATTATTAGTTTTTCTCATACTGTATAATACTGCCGTATAAATGAATACTAAAATTAATGCATGCCTCCCTCTTCATATTGCACCTCACGTTTTGTTATGACAAATAATTTTGCAATAAGTATGTTTCTGGTTATGTGCAAGTATGAGTTCCTAGAATGAAACTGCTGTGTATGTATTTGAATCAATGGTCAGATGTATGTATAGAAAATGCTGGTACTCACAGTTATTGCCAAACTGCCATCCCAGAGGTTGTACTAACAGCTGCATTCCTGCCCACTATCTATGAGAATACTTTTATCCACGTTCCCCACAACTAGTACCTGATAAATATTTATGGCATACGATATATGATTAAACTTATTTCATTTTTTATGATTTAATCATAATAATTTTGATATAATTGAGTTTGAGCATCTTTTCACATTTAATATAGTTTGTATTTCTTTTTCTATTAATTGTCTATTAACGCTTTTTGTCTATTTTATTTAATTGTTGATCTTTTGCACACTGATTTTCATGAGTTGTTTATATACTAAAAATGAGTCTTTATTATTGTTTACGTCACTATTATTTTTCTGGCTTGTGTTATGGTTTTGAATTTTTTATACTATGTAGAATGCTTTTGATATGTAAAATCTTTTCCTTTACATATTGTATTTAACTTTTTTTAGCTTTTTGTATCTTGCTGGAAAAGACTTTCCCTACTTCATTCTTACCAAAATATCCTTCAACTATATTTAGCATTTACTTTTTAAGCATTTTTGTGGTTTTGATTTTGTTTTAAAATGTTTGCTACATCAGAAATTTATTTTGATATAGGAGTTGCATAGGGATTGCATTTTAGTTGTTTTTCTAAAGTTTAGTTTTTTTTCACAGTTTCGTAATTATCTTTTTGCCATTGAATTGGAATTCTGACTGCTATTTTATAAAGTCCCATATGTAATTGGATCCAGTCCAGGACTCTATTCTATTTTGTTGATGTCTTTATTCAGATACCAATTGGTACAAAATATTATTGCTTTGATATATAACACATTTTGTTATATGATAGGACAAGCAATCTTTCATTACTATTCTTTTTCAGAATTATGTCTAGTCTCACATATAAATGTTTCAAAATTAAGTTTAAAATAAACTAATAAGTTTAAATTTAAATAAGAAAATAATAATTTAAAATTAAGGTAAGTTTACAATTACGTTAAATGATGTTAAAATAGGTTAGTGACAAAACAAAGTTCAGTTATTATTTTAAATGATTCAATTTAAGAAGATTAATTTAGGAGGAGTTTATATCTTTAAAATATTGAAAAAATATATCTTTTTCATTCATCAGGTCATCTTTTATACTCTTGGGTAGTGCTTCCATTTCCTGCCTGTGTTACTTATCCCCTATAGACAGGTGCTGTTCTTTACTCATGGCACTTAAAATGCTAGGTGACACTTTAGCTCTAAGGAAAACCATCTCTTCCAGGAAGTGCATGACTCAAGACTTTGCTGAGCATCTTTTTATGATGCTGGGATCATCCTGCCCATGGTGGACGCCGATGACCACTATGTGGCCATCTGCAAACCTCTGTACAATGAAATCATCATGATTGACAAGGAAGTGCCTTCCTCTTTCGAGTGGTATGAGCCAGACGCTATCCTCTTTTAACCATTCAGATCATCTTCACAGTCTGGCTGCCTATCTGTGGCTCCAGTGTCATAGACCATTCATGTGTGATTTAAACCTTCTGTCAAAATTCGCCTGCATGGACATCATACCTTTGGTCTCTTTGCTGCTGCCAACAGAGGATTCATCTGCTTGTTAATTTTTTTCCTCTTGATCATCTATGTGGTCAACTTGTACTTTCTAAGGACCTATACCTTGGAAGGGAGATGCAATGCCCTCTCCACCTTTGTTTCTCACATCGCTGAGGTCATCCTAGTCTTTGTGACCTGCAAATTTATATGTTTGCACCTAATCACCACCTTCTCCATTGAAAAAGCAGTGGTTGTGTTTTATAGCATGATGACTCCCTTGTTAAACTTCTTAAACATACTCAGAAATTAGAGATGAAAAATACTATGACACAGTTCTGAAGTAAAAAAGTGACTGAGAAATAATTATAACAATATAAAATGACTTTATCCTTTAAATGAAGAAGAGAAAAGAATATACTTTCTATGGTTCAGGGCCAAATGAAAAATATTTGTCAAAAGTATGTTGGTGTCATCTTATAGGCACTTCCAGGAAAGGTCTAAGAAGGAAATTATAAATCATTATAAAAATATCCTAATTTGGATTAGTGTATTTCTCAATTTGTTAGCGAACTTTAATGTAGTTTCAACATTAGTTAGGGTTCTTGTAAAATGCAGATTATCAGGACATAGAAATAGAGATTTAAATTTGGTAATTCTGTTGTTGGATTGACATATCTACCTTTTAAATAAATTACTCAAGTATATCTGAAGCCAGTGATCTTTGCATACACTTTGAGCTATTTTGCTATAGTTTATATTCTCATCATGAGGCTATTAATGCAGTCACCTTTGTTCTTAAATTTATTTTTTAAATTGCGGTAAAACATATATAACAATATTTACAATTTTAACCATTTTTAAGTGTTCAGTTCAGTGGCATTAAGTTAATTCACTTTGCTATACAAACATCATGACCATACATCTCCAGAACTTTTTCATCTTCTCCAAATTGAAACTCCACATCCATTAAACAATAATTCCCTATTGCCCCTCTCTGAGCTCCAGGCAACCAACATTTGACTAAGTGTTTATGAATACGACAACTTTAAGTACCTTATGTAAGTTACATCATACAATCTTTGTCCTCTTGTGACTGCCTTATTTCACTGAGGAGGATGTGTCATATATTGCTCTATTTTTTAGCATGTGTCAGAATTTCCTTCCTTTTCAAGGCTAATATTGCATTATATGCATATACCTCATTTTGTCTATACATTTATCTGTCAGTAGGCACTTGGCTTGCTTCTATTTTCTGGTTACTGTGAATAATACTGCCATGAAAATGGGTGTAGAAATAGCAGGATTTTTGAGTCCTTGCTTTCCATGTTTTTGGATATGTATCCAAAGGTAGAAATGTTGAATCATTTGATAATTCGCTTAATTTTCTGAGGAAATATCATGACATTTTCCATAGTAGCTAAACAATTTTACATTCCCACCAGCAATGCACAATTGTACCAGTTTCTCCATATTCTCTCTTACATATGCTTTCTGTTTGCTTTTTTTCTTTAAATAATATTGATCCTAATGAGTGTGAAGCTGTGTTTTATTTTGTTTTTTATTTGCATTTCCCTAATGATTAGTGATGTTGAGCATCCTTTCATGTGCTTACTGGTCACTTATCTATCTTCTTTGGAGAAACGTCAGTTCAAATCCTTTGCTCACTTTTAATGGAGTTGTTTGTTTTCTTTTTGTTGTTGAGATGTAGAGGTTATTTATATAGTCTGCACATTAATATCATATCAGATATATTATTTGAAAATATTTTCTCCTATTCCATGGGTTACCGTTTTACTCTGTTAGAGTGTCATTTGATTCATAGAAGTTCTTAATTTTGATAAAGTACAATTAATCTATATTTTCTCTTCTTGCCTGTACTTTTGGTGTCATATGCAAGAAATTATTGCCAAATCCAACGTTCTGAAGCTTTTCTTCTCTGTTTCCTTCTAAGAGTTTTATAGTTTTAGCTAGTATTTTATGTCTGTACGGTATAAGTTCAGAATTCACTTTCATTCCTTGAATTTTAGATATCTAGTTTTCACAACACTGTTTGTTCTACAGGTTGTCCTTTCCCCATTGAATGTTCTTGGCACTCATGTTGAAAATCATTTTGAAAACATATGCCAAGGTCTCTTTCTAGCCTCTCTATTTTATTCCATTAGTCTCTGTGTATATCTTTATGCCAGTACCACGCTGTTTTGGTATCCATAGGCTTGTAGTAAATTTTAGAATCAGGAAATGAGAAATCTCCAACTAGGTTTTTCTTTTTCAAGATTGTTTTGATTATTTAACATCCTTTGAGATTCCGTGTGAAAGTTTGGATGGATTTTTTAATGTTTGCAAAAGACACTTGGGATTTAAAAGTGATTGCGTTGAATCTGTAGGTCACTTTAGGTAGTTTGACATCTTAACAATATTAAATCTTCCAGTATATGAGTTTCTTCCCATTTATTTGTGTCTTCTATAATATATTTTGGTAACATTTTGCAGTTTTTGGTGTAGAAACCTTTCACATCCTTGGTTAAGTTTATTGTTAAGTATGATATTCTTTTTGATGGTGTTGTAAATGGTATTGTTTTCTTAGTTTTCTCTTTCAGTCGTTCCTATTTAGTATAGAAATTCAACACACTTTTCGATAAATAGCTCTCAAGAAATTGAGTATAGAAGGAATGTTCCTCAACATAATGAAGACCTTATATGACAATTCCACAGCTAACATCATTTTCAACACTGAAATGTTGAAAACTTTCCCACTAAAATCAGGAACAAGACAAGTCTGCCCACTCTAATCAATCCTTTTTAACATGGTACTGCAATGAAAATTCCTGTGAAATTTTTAGTTTTCTACATATAGATCATGTCATCTGTGAGGCAAGAAAGTTTTACTTAATTTTTACTTAATTTTACTACATGTAGCAGTGCTTCAAATGGTTGTAACTTTCTATGTCTTGGATCTCAGCTTAAACATCACCTTTTTAGAAAGGCCTTCTCAGATAACTTTATCCATATTAGAATCCCTCCTCTTATTTTCTGTCATAGTACCCTGTTTGCTGTCTTAGAAGAACTAAATAAGAATTACTTTAAAAAACTGTCCCATTATTTATTGTCTGACTCTCTTATAAGAATGTAAGGCCCATAAGGAAAGATCTTTTACATAATTTTTTTCTGTTTTATTAATTGCTGTGTCCTCACTCATAGCACTGCTGTGTTGTGGAAATTAATAAAAGAATAATTAAAATAAGTTCATAAGCCTCTAGAGGAAACTCTCACACTCTATCATACATCCTAAAATACACCAAACAGGAAAAGACCTGTGCTTCCATCTTCAACAGGAAGTAAAACTACTTTACTACTGAGGGAAGATTTCTCTCCGCACTTGGCAACAACCCAGCCAATAAGAAATGCTGCAGCTCGGACAATGAGAAGCCATTGCCTCCCCATTACTTTCCCCCAGGGACTTTCTTTTAGAACAGCCTCTCCTAACTCCCCCTTTTCTTCTATAAAAGCTAACTCCCCTCCCTTGTTTTCTGGCTTTCCTATGGTTCACCATAGCATGCACATCCTGAATTGAAATTCCTTTGGCTATTTCCAAATAAACTCATTTTGAGGGTGAAATAATAGGTGAATTTGCTTTTTAGGTTGACATTTGCTTCAAATAGATTCTCTTATTTTTAAAAAAATAATTAATAATTTGATAATCAGTTATTGAATCTGTTTATTTACTCAGTAAAGTACCATCATCTCCATGTAACATTCTTTAGAATAAATGTGTTTGTAATAAGACGGCTTGTTAACAGGAATGCTTCTGAAATTGATGAAATTCCACCTGAGTGATAAATTTAAATGGAGAATTTCAGATTAGTTTGGTATATGTCAGGGTTCTTATCTGAAGAGACAGAATCATATCTGGAAAGATTAATTAGAAGGGACTTATTATATGAAATTATGGCATAAAGAATCTTTGGAAGGACTAGAGTCACAGATTCCATTCTGAATGATAAGGCACAATTTTCAGAAGCACATCTTATAGGACTGGCTTGCTAAAGGACATGCTGCCTTTGCTGACACTATGACCATGTTGGCAGTGGCTAACTGCAAAGGAGCAACCACTGCCCTGACCTAGGAACGACGCTGACTCTGTTGACTCCCTATGAGAACCCAGCCTCAGATAACTAATTTCCAATTTAAAGACTTGCACATATGATCCTGGTTGGCAGAATCCAAGTCACATGTCTGCACCCAATTGTCGTGGAGATCTGGAAAGTGTAGTCATTTGGATTTTATGTCAGGAAAGTGGAGACTACATCCTCTGGGTCATCAACAACATGGCTGTGTTCCAAAGATTTTGGGCAGCCATACACCTTTGGTTTTCAGTATAGTCGGAGATGGAATCTTGTGTAAAGTGTTTTATTTTATCAAATAGATAGTTGTCCCTGTTTCTCTTTGCCTTACACATAAGCAAGAAGAGAGACAAAAAGGACTACAAGTAAGTTAGTGCACAGAAAAATTATTGATACTATAGAGAGCTATGGATATTTTCATTTAATTCTTACTGAACACCTACTCTGTAAACATTGTGCTTGGTGCTCAAGCAGAAACACAAATAACTGATATTTTTTAACCTTCCCAGTATAGTATAGCATGTGATTGGGGAGCAGTTTTACAAAAGGTTTTCTATCTTAATTTTTAAATGTTTTAAATGGAAGATTTCCTGAATTACAAAAAAGATTACTGAGGTTAGGGACCAGTTTTAAAGCAGCCTTGTACTCTTATAATCTCTAAATGTACTGGAACATGATAAATCATAGTGCTTATCTGTTAAGTGAATAAACAAGTTATCACAAGATTTTAGGAAGTCACTACTAATAATCATATTTACAGGTAGTTTTGTCTTAAATCTGAAATAGACATACAGAAGAACCTATGGAACAAACCAACAATGTGACTGAATTTGTCCTCTTGGAGCTCACTCAGAGCCTCCAGGGTCAGTAAACATTATTTGTAGTATTCTTCCTCGTCTACATTGTGACAATGTTGGGCAACATGCTCATTGTCATGACTGTGGTGCTCAGCCCAACTCTGGATGCCCCTATATACTTCTTTCATGGCTACTTAGTGCTTATGGATACTATTTACTCTACTACAGTCACCCCAAATATGATGACAGACTTACTTCATGAGAAGAAAACCATTTCCTTCTAAGCTTGCATGAACCAGCTTTTTATATGGCACTTATCTGGTGGTGCTGACATGTTTCTTCTGGTGGTAGTGGCCTTTGACCTCTACATGGCCATCTGTAAACCCTTGCATTGTTTGACAGTCATGAATCAACAGATGAGTGTTCTGCTGCTTCTGTTGGCTTGGGTTGGAGGTTTTTTGCATGCTACAGTTATACTTCACTTGGGTTATAAACTGCCTTTTTGTGGCCCCAATGTCATTGATCACTTCTTCTGTGACATGTATCCCTTATTAAAACTTGCCTGCACTGACACGTACATTATTGATGTCACTGTGATTGCCAATGATGAGGCAATCTGTGTGTTCATCCTTATGCTCTTCCTCATATCTTATGGGGTCATTCTCCACTCCCTGAAGAATCTTAGGGAGGGAGGCACAAAGCCTTATCCACTTGTGACTCCCACATCATTGTCTTTTATACCATTACCACCCCTATGTTGAACCCCTTGATCTATACTGTGAGAAATGGAGAGATGAAAAATGTCATGAGAAATCTCTGGACCAGAAGAAAACAATGAGGCAGCAGAGAAATGTATCACCTGTTTTCAGTGAAGAATTGTTCCTTCCAGGAAAGCCATGGCTGATTCTTTAACTGTAGTAAATTTCTCCCCATGTTTAATAACTTGTGTGTGATGAAAAACATTTATTATGTGAATACATCCCATGACCAAAATATATTTTTAAGATTTTCAAGATATATATTTTGTTTAAAATATATTTTTAAGATTTTCATAATTTCTTAGGAAAATATATGTTCAGTTTTTGCATATAAAATGTCTCTGTTGAGACTGTAGATTTATGTCTATGTTATGAGTTATACTATAATTAACTGTAAATTTATTTTAGTTAATGGATGGTTTTCTCATGGTTCTTTCTTAAATAATGCAACCATTTTCAAAATTAATTGTGCTCATTACAAATTTTATAAAAAGTAAAATAAAAAATAATACAAAAACCTTGTTTCACTTCTTTCCACACAGACAACACTTGTTAATATTTGAAGTATATATCTTGTCTGTATCTGCAAGATACTTTAAATGTTTAGTTTTTTTCATATTGCTTCACACATTAAGATTGAAGAGAATTGATGCTTCAGCATTCTAATATTAATCATAAGGAGGCTAAGTATAAAAAAGGATTCAAACGAGCAAGGCAGAAATGCAGAAAAATAACTAAATCTTGTGTATTGTTCTGAAATCATAGTAGTAGAAATCATAGCGTCTCCTCAAGTGGAACAACTTTATCTGGTGTTACATAGTCATAAAGATTATCCATTAATCTTCCCAGATCATTTAGAATATCTGCAAATACTCTGCTACTTTTCAATATCCCCATCTTCTTTTTGTGCTCATATTGTTTCATAGCCTTCTATGGTGACCCAAGCCCCACTTTTCACATGTAAAATTAGCATAATCTATAATCCATGAGCTTCAAAATATGCAATTCAGAACTCCACACCAGATATTTTTGGTGATATTGCTAAGAAAGATGCTGACAATATATGCTATTCTTCCCTCTCTTATTAATGGAATATAGTTAACTAGATAACAAAGAGGCCAGAATATATGGTTTCATTTGACAAAGAACTCAATCATAAAATCATCGCTCTCTGAATCAGGCTGGAAACAAAATATTAACCACCTCTATGATGGTAGAAGCATGTGGTCAAATAAACTCATGATTAGGCCTCACTTATTTAGCCTGGATTGCTAAAGAGCTAATGCTATGGTGAAATAAGTCCTTTTCATTGGTAAGTCACACAGTCTGAGGAAACTTATATCCTGATTTTTATTTATTTTATTGAGATCATAATAGTTTATAACATTGTGACATTTCAGTTGTACATTATTATTTGTCACTCACCATATATATGTGCTCCTTTACCACTTACGCCCAACTCAGAAAACCCTCCCCCTCTGGTAACCACTAATCTGTTCTCTTTGTCCATGTATTTGCTTATCTTCCATGTATGTGTGAAATCATACGACATTTGCCTTGGTCTGGCTTATTTCACTTAACATAATACCTTCAAGGTCCCTCCATGTTGTTGCAAATGGGAAGATTGTGTCTGGTTTTATGGCTGAATAGTATTGAATTGTATATAAATACCACATCTTCTTCATCCATTCATAAGTGGATGGGCACTTGGGTTGCTTTCACATCATAGCTATGGTGAACAAGGCTGCAATGAACATAGGGGTGCATAAGTCTCTTTGAATTTTTTTTAAAATTGCAGTAGCATTGGATTATAACATTATACAGCTTTCAGATGAAGATCATAATATAGTTCGAATTCTGTGTAGATTACATCATGTTTACCACCCACAAACTAATTATAGTCCATCCCCTCACAAGTGAGCCTAATCAAACCTGTTGCCCTCCCACCTCCCCACTTCCCCTATGGTAACCACCAATCCAATCTCCATTGCTATGTGTTTGTTTGTTATTGTTTTTATCTTCTACTTATGAGTGAGATAATACAGTATTTGACTTTCTCCCTCTGACTTATTTCACTCAGCATAATACCCTCAAGGACCATCCATGTTGTCACAAATGGCTGGATTTCATCATTTCTTATGGCTGAGTAGTAGTACATCATGTATAAATACCACATCTTCTTTATCCATTCCTCCTTTGATGGGCACCTAGGTTGCTTCCAAGTCTTGGCTATTGTGTATAATGTTGCAATGAATATACGGGTGCAGGTATGTTTATGCCTTTGCGTTTTCAAGTTCTTTGGATAAATACCCAGCAGTGGGATAGCTGGATCATATGGTAGATCTATTCTTAATTTTCTGAGGATACTCCATACTGCTTTCCATAGTGGCTGCACCAGTTGCACTCCCACCAGCAGTGTACAAGGGTGTACATCTCTCCACATCCTCTCCAACATTTGTTGTTTCCTGTCTTATTAATTATAGCCATTCTGACTGGGGTGAGGTGATACCTCATTGTAGTTTTGATTTGAATTTCCCTGATAGCTAATGATGTTGAGCATCTTTTCATATGCCTGTTGTCCATCCATATATCTTCTTTGGATAAATCTCTGTTCAGATCTTTTGCCCATTTTTTAATAGGGTTTTGGTTTTCTTGTTGTTGAGCTGTACTTGAAAAACACATGGACACATGGGGATCTGAGGGTCACAATTATTTATTCAGGGATTATTAAGGACATTTAACACATTATTTAAATGTGTTGCACATAACTGCACTGAGGACAACAAACTATTTTATGTAAATAAATAAAAATATGAGTAACAACACTTGTCGGCCTTGGTCATACTAAAGCAGGAGTTAGGAGTCAATATGTTGTCATTCTGCTCTGTGTCAATGGCTCTGAGGGCTTCTTCTCACCATTGTGATTTTCTCATTTGCTTCTAAACACATAAATGTTTTTATGTTATTGCCTTATCTTATTCTCACAAGAACCCTATCAATAGACATTCTTCTTATACTCATTACAAAAGTCGAACTTGAGTCTCAGAATTTAAGTAACTTGTTTCATGACATAATACAACTAAATAGAAGAGTCTGGATATGAACCTGGGTCTGTATGAATCTGGAGCTGATGTTCTCACCCACTTCATTTTGCTCTCTCTCTTGCTTTGACAACAAGATAAGCTGACCACAGCTGGATCGTATATTGATAATCTTTACTTTTTAATAAACACTTGTTGACTAAGTCAGTGACTTATAGAGTTAGTTTTATGCTCTAGTTTTCTTGATGACAGCTTGTAGCTGGATATTGAGTTCATAGTGCATAGAACCCTGGGAAAATAGTGGAAATGGTTATTTTAGAGTAAACAAAAAGGCAGATAGGGGCTGGCCCCGTGGATGAGTTGTTAAGTTTGCACGCTCTGCTGCAGGCGGCCCAGTGTTCCGTTGGTTCGAATCCTGGGTGCGGACATGGCACTGCTCATCAAACCACGCTGAGGCAGCATCCCACATGCCACAACAAGAAGGACCCACAACGAAGAATATACAACTATGTACTGGGAGGCTTTGGGGAGAAAAAGGAGAAAAAATAAAATCTTTAAACAAAAAGAAAGGCAGATATTAACATACAGAGTGATAAATTTTTTGGTTTATTAATATTGTTTTTCTTAATTAAGTGGCATTCATAAAAATCAGCTTAGTTTTAATAGTCAGAGTAAGGCCCATTATTCTTTTATTCAGCTATTTAACAAACATAGATATATGTTTATGTACACATACGTATGCTATTTGATTGATAAATTTCTGTTGTATATACAGTTGAGGACACAATCATTCTTTGAAGCTATCTACCTATGTAAAATGAAGTCAAAAGTTGGAATAATTATCTAGATGACTTACAGAAAGCTTTCTGTGAGTAAGGTGGCTGGCTTTTTAAGTGAGGGAATAGTAACTACAATTGGTAAGGGCATTTTATCATAAGAAACATTTTCACATTTTCCACTTTGAGCCTCATCTTAATTGTGTGAGATGAGCAGGCAGGCTATCTATGAACGTACCTACTTTACTATAAAGTCATAAACTTGCAACATATATACTTTGTAGAATTGTACTTGATCAGGTTGGACCACATTGTATAAATGATTAGCAAGTAATTAATAAAACCTCAAAACTCTGGCTATATTTGACATGATGTTTCTATTCCTTACCTATGTGGTTGTTGACAATTTGTAAGTAATTGAGATGTTACCTTCTGATTCTGCATAGGGTGTGCTATGGGTTGAATTGTACCCCTCCAAAGATCTTGAATTTCTAATCACCAGTAGCTGTGAATGTGAATTTATTTGGAAATAGGGTCTTTGCAGATGATCAGGTTAAGGTGAGATCATTAGGATGAGCCCTATTCCAATATGACAGGTTTTCTTATTAAAAACAGAAAATTCAGATGCAGAGACAGACATGCACACAGAGAGAATACCTTGTGAAGCTGAAGACGGATTGGGGTGATGCATCTATAAGCCATGGAACACAAAGATTGCCAGGAAATCACCAGAAGCTAAGGGAGAGGCATGGAACAGATTCTCCTTCATATCCTCAGAAGGAACCTTATAATAAAACCAAATAATAAAGAACAGAAGGCAAAGAAATAGAATATAAATATGAAGAGAATACAGCTAGAACCTAATTCTGGTCTTTGAATAGAAGACTAAAACTGATAAACTCCTACCACGTGGTGGTAGTTATATGGGTGTATACATTCGTCAAAAGTCATCTATTTTACGTTTAAAAAGGGTGCATCTTATTGTATGTAAATTATATCTAAGTTGATTTAAAAATAAAAATATGTAAAAACATTTTTCTTTCCATTCCCTCTTTCTCTTCTTCCTTCCTTTACCTACTGGCTTCAAAATGTTTTAGAAATGATAGAAATTTTAATTAGTTTTCATTGTAATCATTTATATCATAATGCATTTTATTAGTTATTAGGATTTATAATAATTCTATTTAACAGTAACATTTTCTAAAAGAGAAAACTAGGAGAAGAAACTTGCCTAAAGTCACAGAAACATAAATAATGAGGCTAGAATTCAATTATATCACATCTATTTAACTTTTACCTGGGCTCTGAGTTTTCTCTGCCATTAGAAAAGATTTTGTTTAAATGAAGAGATTTGGTGACATTTCGTTGTCTCCCTTTGTGACAGTGAAAATGTGCTTTATCCTTAAAGCATGGTGCATGGGTGGAAAACTTGGTAACTGAAATGGAAGGGGTCCCTTAGGACTGCCAAGGAGAGGAGGAGGGCTCTGAAGAGAGAATCTGCCTGTTGACAACCTTTTCTGGGATTAATTGGCCCCATGGTTTGATGTGATCTTGAATTAACTGAGCTAAGTAGCTCACTGTGCAAATCCTTCAGAGTTGGATGGGAAGAGTGAAGTCCTCATCCATCCAGAGGCTGGACTTCATGAACTTTTATGAAATCTCTACAAATATCTGATAGAGAAAGGAGAAATGTTTAACTCCGGTGTTCTGCCAAGGAATGTTTTGAGGTAATAGAGCTGGCTTTAAAGATGTTGCCATTACAGAATAGTTGGGCTATTTCTCTTTTATTCCAGAATGTTCTAAGAGTAGAAATAAAGAACTTTCTGCCAGTATTACAGACTCTTTTGAGATTCTAATTCAGGCTTTTTAAGAAGAGTTGGCTATCCGTGGAATATCTTCCCGCCCCATAGATCCTGCAATAGGAAGCACTTAGGACTGGGTTCTAGGCAGTTGTTATCATCCGCTTCTGTCTCCTGAGAAACCTTAAGTTCCAGGAACATACTTCCCACAGTGATGAGATGGTTCTGATGTTTCAGGGTTCCCCAGCTTTTACTGGCCTCTGCTTAATGCAGCACTGTCTCAGGCCCAATTCTTATTGAAAAGGGAGGTCCATTGAAACGAGCAGAGGTATAACATCCTATACCTGCAGATTCTTATTTGCAAAGCTTAAGGTCAGGAGAAGGAGAAGGATGCATACTGATAATATCATGATTCTATGATACTGATTGTCCTGATACTAATGATGCTAATGTTGGCTGCCCAGGACCCACTCTCACCGCTACTAATAGCCAGAAGTTACATTCTCTTTTGGGGGTTGGAATAAGGGATAATATGGGGAGTGGAGGAGAGAGAAGCAAAACTCCCCAGTGAAATCTTCAGACAAATTATTCTTTATCCCTAACGTCGCTCTTTGCTTACCCTCACACTGTTGATTTTTCTTGTCTCATCCCTTGATTCTTTTCCTTCCCTGGCTTTTCCCACAATAACATTTTTCCCTTGGGCTCTGATACATGCCACCATTCTCTGACATCTCTGTCCCCTCCTCCTCACTATTATTTTTCAATTGCACGTATAAAATGCTGATCTCTTTGTTTGACTCATCCTGAAGTGTGCACCCATTTGATAGTCAAGACGTGTACTGAACATATCAGTGGTTTTCTTCTTTGCCTGTTTATGGCTTCTTGGCTTTATGCTGTCTCTGCTCAGATGGTTGGAAACTGACAGTTTGCATGGCAGTGTGGGATAGAGTGGAGAGATCACCATGGGCCATGAAGGCTTGGGTTCTGGTTCTGTTTCTTCTCTGACTACTTTCTGCTAAACTCTGCCTCCCAGTTTAATCAGAAGTGCACAAAATAGAACAGCATGAACTTGCCTTATGAGATATTGTATAATCAAGTGAACAAAAGATATTAAGCAAAAATGAGATAAGGCTATAATTTGGGATTGCATTATTCAGTAAACACATATACACGCTTTGATACTGGAAGGCTTTTAGCAAGAAAGTTATTTGGGAAAACATGGAAGGCTTTGCTGGATACTCTGTGCACAGGTAGAAATGGATATCAGAGAAAGGTCATTTACCACTAAAAAATATGGACATTCAGGGAATGAGATAGTCTAGGGGCATTTCTAAGGGGCAGCAGTGTCAGGCATGGTTGGAGTATCTGTAAGCAGAAGCACTGGGATGAAAATGTGGAAAGCAGATGATGGCACAGAGTGCTTCAGAAGCCCCAGTGAGTATACCAGCCATGGCATTCGAAAACCATCATAACCGTTTTGTTATAGTTATGACTCATCATATATTTAAAATGCCCACTTTTCCTTTTCAAGGTAGATAAAGGAGTTAAAAAGAGGGAGAGGACAGAAAGAGTTAGGAGAGGAGGAAATATCTGAAATTGTGTCCTTTCTTTCTGTTTAGAAACATAGAATAGGCCCATGAGAATTCACTTAAATAATTCCTGGACTGGCCATCTGGAATAATGATGTTTATGAAATATCAGCCTGATTTTCTGGTATGTATGAGCTAATAATTCTCACAATGAACACTCACATAGGTATCTCATTCAAAGTGTTATTTTTCTTCCACTATATTGTGTGAGACATTTTATTTAGAGTTTAATGAGTATTAAATACTGTGTGAAAGGAATTATTATGTTCTATGTTTTGGGTATATAAAAATGATCCTGTTTTTAGAGTAGTGAAAATACTTTTCATGATACATGATAGATACATGTCATTCCACATTTATCCAAACTGTAGAATGTATACCAGCAAGAGTGAACCCTAAGGTAAACTATGGACTTTGGGTGATTATGATGTGTCAGTGTAGGTTCATCCATTATAACAAATGCACCCCTCTGGTGGGGGATGCTGATAATGGGGAGGCTTATGAATGGGTGAGGCAGGGACAATATGGGAAATCTCTGTACTTTTCTCTTAATTTTTCTGTGAAACTAAAACTGCTCTAAAAAGCAAAGTCTTAAAAACAGCAGCAAAAAATGATCCTGTTAAAGCTGAGGAGAGATATTTAATTTTACTACTCCCCACAGAGGCTGAGTGTGAACACTTATGGTCTTCTCTAAGAATGGAAGTGACAAGTCTGAAGCCTGTGATGAATCATATTTAGGATGCCTGTAGGCCCCATCTTTATTTTGTTGGGGCCATAGTGAATCCAGGTGTATGGTTTTCACTGAGTTTCTAAGTGTAGGGGATAGAAAGATAGACGTCTGTACTGGAACTCTGATATCTTGAAGGAGGTAGGCACTTCATTACAGATGATCTCAAAGTCCAATTATTCTAAATTTAATTTAAAAAATGACTAGGGGGGAGGGCAAAAGGGGTGATTAGGCTCACATGGGAGGGGATGCACTATAATTAGTGTTCAGGTGGTGAACATGATGTAATGTACACAGAATTTGAAATATGATGTACATCCGAAAAAAAATAAAAATTAAAAAAAAGAGTAAATTTCATTAAAGAGCTTTGAATGATTTTTTTTAAGTACTGGATAAATCTTTTTGGTGTGGAAGATTGGCCCTGAGCTAACCTCTGATGCCAATATTCCCCTTTGTTTTTTCCTATCCCAAACCCCAGGAAATGCTTGTATGTCCTAGTTGTAAGTCTTTCTAGTTCTTCCATGTGAGCCACCACAAAATGGCTTAATGAGCAGTCTGTAGATCTGCGCCCAGGATCAGACCTGGCAAACCCTGGGTTGTCAGAGTGAAATGTGTAAACCTAACCACTACACCACCAGGCTGGCCCCACTGAATAAATCTTGATAAAAGCTATTTTCTTGTTTTTTGTGCTTCCAAATTTTGTATTTCACCAATAAAAATATATTCAAACTTCATAACCTAGCTTTCATGGCCTTCAGCCAGGAAGACAACATTCTTTCCCAAGCTTTTCTGCTACAAGTTTTGAGTCTGGCTAAACTGGAGTTTTCATGTTGACCTTCTTTCTATTTGCCTGATAAAGTCTGCCCTATCAACCATTAAAACTTTGATTTCATTTCCCTCATCCCAAATATCCTCACTCTGATTTTATTATATCTGTGTCCCATAACTTTTCACAGTCAAGGACTTATTTTAGTTTTACTTTCCTCTCATCTTGGGCCCCATGTATTGAAGCTGATATGGACTTTTTATTTATTTTTCAATATTTATTAAAGATATTTGGAATTGTCATTCCTAGCTTCTGATCACCGTAAGAAAACTAGTATGATCCACAGTGCTGATAAGATTTCAGCCACTCAGTAAAGGCACTTAATGATTTAAAATAACTGTGCCAAAGATAAATGAACAATTTGAATTAATAGTTTTGGAAAAATGGAATGTACTTCTTGAAAAACCAGTACTAACAATCATAATGAAAGTAGCCACTCCAAATGCAGGTGCTCTATACTTGCATTGTCTATATGCTTTGTCCATGTGGAATTATATAACCATAGCACTCTAAAAGTATATTATTTTATTATTTATGTTTACAAGTGAAGAAAATGAAGTACAGAGACATCAAGGATCTTGTTAAATATCACACCATGATAGGCAGTTTCGTGGTATGTGAATCAAGGCAGCGTGGCTTCAGATTTTAAGCACTGATTTCTGTGCTAACACACTTCCTATCTCTGCTTTTGAGATTTTGCATTGAAGAAAACCTGGTTTGGAACCTAACTATTTTCAGTTAACATTATAGTTCATCCTTTAATAATTATGAACTTTTCACTACTAATTTATCTACCTTTAGGAATTTGTACTCTTCTCTCTGCAGAGGGCTTAGACTCTTCTAATAGCAATTACATAATGACATATATAATTAATGATCTTATCTCCATTTATCTTAAAACTCATATTAAATTGTTAAGAACAGGGGCGTATTTTCCCCATTCCTCACGATATCTCCAGATAATTTTGATTCAATATTTGAAATGGTAGATAATTGTGGAATTACGGAAGACAAGTGAATAAATATTATAATTTTAAAATATTTTGAAACAATAGATTAAATTACACTGGGGAAATTGACAGCTTGGCTTTATGAAAAGGAAAAAAATTCTCAAAAAAAGAGAAAAAGCAAAATCATAATAGTGGAGATAGAATAGGTTGATTCGCATAGTTTTTAACTTATTGAGCCAGATCTTTTCTCATTTTATCTGCATAGTAACCATGATTATGTCTAAAGTGTCTTTATCAAGATCATGCAAAGAGTAACATGGATTTGAACTCATGCCATCTGACTCCAGCAACCGTATTCTTAACCAAGAAATGTAATTATTTTGCTAGACTAATAGCCATTCTAGATAAAATATTGATTGCAAAATATGAGCTGACAAAAGATAAAGGATTCTTGGAAGGATAATATTTACATTAAAAATGCAGTAAAATATAAAATTTGGTTAGTGATAAAAATTTGCATGCCTGGGGGCTGGCCCCGTGGCCGAGTGGTTAAGTTCGCGCGCTCCGCTGCAGGCGGCCCAGTGTTTCGTTGGTTTGAATCCTGGGCGCGGACACGGCACTGCTCGTCAGACCACGCTGAGGCAGCGTCCCACATGCCACAACTAGAAGAACCCACAACGAAGAATACACAACTATGTACCGGGGGACTTTGGGGAGAAAAAGGAAAAAATAAAAATCTCTAAAAAAAAAAAAAATTTGCATGCCTGTTATAAAAATAGATTTTTTTTCCTACTGACCAAGTGAGATAATAAGATAGGTAACATCACAAGATAACCTTTATTTTTTGTCTGCATATTCATCAGCTTTTCTGCAAAATCATCAACCTTGAAATATTGGCCATATTTGTATATAAAAAAAGGATACAGTGATAGACACATAGGCAAGTATATTTATACAATGTTTCTGGAAGGACATAGAAGAAACTGAAGGTACTTATTTCCAGGGAGTAGAAGAATAGATTTAAATATTTAGAGATAGATTTAACTTTTCTTCTCACGTTCTTCTGTTTACTTTGAGTATTTTGTGATGACCATGAATTACTCTATAATAAAAATACAGTTAATAAGAAGGTGCGAAACTCTTTAATACTTAATAACAATGATAATCTCTAGTATTTGGGGGAGCAATATTGTACTTTGGAAATTATTATAAAATTGTTTGTAGAATTATTATTTATGAGAGTGAGAATTGGAAGCAATATAAGTCTCTCAAAGGACATGATTAAATAAATGCTTCTTATAAAAATGTACGCATTATCACAGTATTAAATTGATAAACTTTGGAAAGCATGACAACATGGGAAGAACTTTCATAAAAATTCTAGTTAAAATCAGAACACAAAATATTATATGATGATTTCTATCACATAAGCTATATATGCCAAGAATAAGGACTTGAAATAGAAAAATCATAAAATTTTATATTGGGATTATGGGATTTTTTAAAATAATGTCTTTATAAGAAGTATCCTGGGGAAGTCAGGGTAAAGACAAATATATGAGAGTAAAAAACACTACTTACATTATAGGCATATTAGAAAATTTATATCAGATCAAATTCATAGGCAGAGAGGCTCAGTATTCTAATGGGCTAAGTTCAAGAGTATAGTAAAGAGATAAAGAGTAGTTTCCCAAATTATGAGAACCTTGAAGTGTTATCCAGACGCCTGTTATTCCATGACCATCAGTGAAGCTGATGTCTTGAACACAAAAGGCATAGGTAAAGGGTTGTCAAAGGAAAGCGTATTTCATCCACAACCCTGAAGGGGTCAGGGATAATGGGACTAAAAATGAGTGAACCAAAGTGAGGATATTTTCTTCAGGAGGGATTCTCTAACAATATTAGTGCTTACTTATATTGTAATAGTGTTATTCAGATTTCAAAGCACACAGATAAGATGAATAATATGTGAAATATATGTGTGTGTACATGTATGAGTATAAAGTCTTTTTTTCAGTTCTTAGGAAAACTCAGAATAAGGTAGGGCAAGTATCTGTATTCTACTTTTTATATGAAGGCTAAATTTCAAAGCAATTAAATCACTTGCTCAAAAAAGTACAAGTTGTGCAGTTCTTAATCTTGGTAGGAATCAGAAATTTTAAGAACATTTATTTTTCATTTGTACAAAAGCTTTGGTCCAATGCAATGAGTGTCTGAATTAACAGAGAGATTTGAGAGAGGCTTGACTTCTGTACATTTACAAAGATTCATAGGGGATTAAAGGAAGTTGGAGGTTACAGGATGGTGTAGAAAAAAGAAATTCAGACTTCAGCCCACTGATCTCCCTAAGATGTCATTTCATTTTTTCTCTCTGCAGATTAAACTTTTGCCAACTGCATCTTACCTACAACCACTAGCATGATGATGAATAACAGTGTGACTGAATTCATTTTAGCTGGGTTGACACAGGATTCAGGAAAGCAGAAAGCAATATTTGGAGTCTTCTTGATTCTTTACCTCGTGACACTGTTGGGGAACTTTCTCATAGTAGTGACTATTAAAACATGCAGAACCCTTGGGAGCCCCATGTACCTCTTCCTTTTCTATCTGTCCTTTGCTGATGCTTGCTTCTCTACAACCACAGCTCCCAGATTGATTATGGATGCCCTTTCTCAGAAGAAGACCATTTCCTTCAAAGAGTGCATGACTCAGGTCTTTGCAGTCCACTTCTTTGGCTGTACAGAGGTTTTTGTGCTCATCCTCATGGCCTTTGATCGCTATGTAGCCATTTGTAAGCCCTTGAGATACACAACCATCATGAGCCGGCAAATCTGTGTCGTGTTGGTGATTCTGGCCTGGGTGGGAGCTTGTATCCACTCTTCAGCACAGATTTTCCTGATTTTGAGATTGCCCTTCTGTGGTCCTAATGTGATTGACCACTATTTCTGTGACTTGCAGCCCTTATTGAAACTTGCCTGCATGGACACTTACGTGATAAATGTGTTAGTTGTTTCTAATAGTGGGGCCTTATGCATGATGAGTTTTGTAATTCTTCTTATGTCCTATGTTGTCATCTTGTACTCTCTGAGAAACCATAGTGCAGAAGGAAGGCAGAAAGCCCTTTCCACATGCACTTCTCACCTTATTGTGGTTGTCATATTTTTTGGTCCGTGTATATTTATATACACACGCCCACCAACCACATTTTCAATAGACAAGATGGTGGCTTTGTTTTATACAATTGGGACACCCTTGCTAAACCCACTGATCTATACACTTAGGAATGCAGAAGTGAAAAATGCCATGAAAAAGTTATGGTGTAGCAAAGTATGACTTCAGGTAATAAATGGTATACAGGGGTTCTAATAGATACTTCTCCAACAGCTTAGTTTAGTTTCGTTTTTTTCTTTTGGTTTCTGATATTTATTTCAAGTGATATTGCTTTAACAATGTACCTCCAATCCAAATACAATTTATGGGAAAAATGTTGCATTTATCCTGCATGTGCAAGTTAGTTTTACCCCCCTCCCCCCATTCTCTATAGTAGAAACTTCGCAAACTGTTCAGGAAAGACATATTCAAAGAATTTGCCTAATTGTTTCATGGACAGGAAACATAAAATATTCCTGTTGGGACACAAATGATTAAAAAAATCTGTGGATAGGTATATAACGTAAGTACATATTCTTTTATTATATATTCAGTATGCTTATTCTAAGATGATTGCATTAGAATAACATTACTTGAAGACCATAACCATTTAGAACAAACTATGATGACCCTTACTTTCACTCTATTGGCATCTGACCATATTGACACACTGACTAATGACAAAATGACTGTGTGGGTGTGTGTCCACGAATGAATACTTTTTTAAGATTTTATTCTAGTCCTTATGAATATGGCCGTTAAGAGCTAATCCATATGGGACTGGAAACTTACAGAATAAAGGTTGCTTTCTTGATGGCCTGATGATTAGAGAAGATGCTCTGAGAAAATGCTACTCTGGAAATCTGTGCTGATCCTGACTCATTGGGAGTATCTACACTGGTGGACCCTCGAACTCTGATAAAAGCTGGGAATATCTGTGAAGACCTAGAGTATCACTAGAAAACCTCTCAAAATACTGTGAATGGTGATGGAGGGACGAATCTTATGGTCGGATGTGATGGCAATATTACCATACAGTTGTGTTTTCGGGGTCTTTCACATTGCCCTTCACAAAGGAGAGGGAAGAGGCTGTAAGAGAGTTTGGCAGCAGGTCTATGCAGAACGGAGGGTAAAGAGAAGAAAGGAGAATAGATAACAATGCATGATGAAGACAGAGAAAAGATGAAAGGAAAGAGGAAATTTTATCCATGTGGGAAAGAAGGAAATTTATCTTCCTTATATTTTGAGAATCACTGTTGTGTATACGAACATTTCCAGGAAAAATGATGTTTCGGGATATTTCTGTATCATTGACCTATGTAGCTTAGCTTCCTTGGCTATTATGTTTATTTTGTTATTAGAAAAGAAGGATATAATTTTTGTTCCTCCTAATAGTGTCTCAAAATTCAAAATTCAGATTTCCTGGGAGAACCTGAGATTGAAAAGTCAGCTCTAGTGCTTTTCAACTTTGATCTTTTAGTTTTATTACGAGAATGCTTTAATATGTGTATTTTCATTTTGAAGATAATCAAATCGGTATGTGTAATACACACCCACCACCACCAGCACCACTTCATAATATCATAACAAGTACTGTTGTGCTATTTCAGTACCCATGTTTATAATTCCTATAAAATTGGCACCAAGAAGTATTACTTTAAGTGATATAGGCTAGTGAGAAAAGAACACAATGAACATCATAAGTCTGTGGAGCATTTCCATGTACTGAAGACAAAGGTTACCATGTCACACCAAAGATTTCCAATAGTTCCAATATAGACAATGGTGGCAGCATACATACTTAAGTCCCAAAGAGGATATTTCTCAGAGCTCTCAGTACCATATTCACGAAGTGGCAATTTTGTTTCACACTTCCTCCAGATAAACACTCAATTTTCCTAATTCTACATCTTACACTTCCATTTTCAAAGCATTTGAAGCCAGTGCTATGAAGGTTATATTTAATTGTAATTGGGTTTTAAGACACTGTGACATAAACAAAATAAAACTTTAAATCTTATCTCTTGTTTCTCCTTCAAATTCAATATAGTGGGAGAAAAATTTTATCTGTGCCTAAATGGAAACTCAGAAAGTTTCAGGAATTTTCTTCTCATTATTAGATAATACAGAGCCCAGATTCCCTTATATTTTAGACATGGGCTAAATTTGAGAGGGTGGGATAAGCTGCCAGGGGACAGAAATGTCTTACTTGATCTGGTATCTTAACAAGCTGGCAGATGTTGAAAGCTTTTGATTTCCCTTCCTTTGGGTGCCTTTGTAGGCCTTCTAATTATAGTGTCTTTGATATAGTAGGATATGTGTATCCATTATGATCACTGATGACTCCTTGCTTAGTCCTTAGAAAGCCAGTGGTTACCTTAAAAAATTCTGTACTCTCCCAAATGACCATATGAGACTGGTGTCTAAGAAAATCACCTTATGACTCCTCTATGGCTGCCCATGGGGAAATATCTATGCATCTCTGCCCCTCCGGAGTACTATTAATGTGTAAACATGGTTAAAGTGGGCTGAGGTCAACCAGCCACCCTCACCTAAATCCATCAGTGAGTCAACCAGTCTCTCTTCCTGCCTAGACTTTTATGATCTCAGTCTCTTGGGCCAAACAATATGGAGAGTTGCATGCTAGGTTCTCAGAATAGCACTCTGAAATCCCCCTCCATCATGCACACACACAGACATACATGTGCCAAGTTTGGGGTGAGGGGGAGGCATAGCTCTACAGTAATTTCCCCAATGATGTTCTCACAAACCACTCTCCCACTTTAAACTCTGACCAGGTTTGCAAGCTGTATCTAGTTGTAGGATACTTATCTTTATCATTTCCTTTGGTTTAGAAATAGGCATAGGTGATTTAGACACACTTTGTAATTTCCCATCTATTGTCTCTAGTCAAAATTTCAGTTATAACACCTTCTTACATAGGAAGTGTTAATTTGTATTAGCACTGGACTTAAAGAGAACTTATTTTCCTTTAGAATGGGATGGTACATTACTTTAATTTGAGAAACATTTGTTTGCAATCACATAAAAGATGTGTTTTATGGAGAAAAGCCTGACAATTAAACATTATCTGCTAACAGGGAAAACTTCAAAGAGAATTGGGCGGAGACTGACTATAGGAATGATTAATGACAAAAGGGGAAGAGGAGTCCCTCCAAGCATGGAAATGGAAGGAAGGAAAGGAAGTCTGGAAATCAACATTTGGATCAGGGGAATAAAAGAAATTATAAAGTCAATTCAGTTCCCCCATCTCTGTATTCAAGTGTGAGGCTTCTTGTACAGAAAAAGAACCTATAGGATCCTAAAGAGAATCATCACTAGGTGTCAACAGACAATAAGAAGAGTTAGTGTTGAAGTAATTTTGGCACAAGTCACTTCAAATAGCTGGAAAACTAAGGGGCTGTATGGGACTCTGGCAAATAAAACTAGTCATAGAGTTCTCTGTGGAATTCTGCAGAGATATCTCACCCTCCTTTCTCCATCCCGTGAGACAGAAGGAGAGGATCAGATCAAAAGCTAGAAAGTGTTTGAATAAGTACAATCTGGTTAAGGAATAATAACAGTATCTTGTGTCCTAAGTGTGCCATGGGCCTCTAGGCTGGCCCGCAGTAAAAAAAATACCTAGCTAGTGACTCCATCAGGAAAGAAAGTATGTTTTTACCCTGAAATTCCAGCAAAAGTACATATTGAGATTGCATTTTATATGGGTCAAGTACCCCTCCCTGCAACCATCATTGTTGTAAAAAAGTAAGATTCTCTGATTTCCCAAGCCTTGGCCATATGCTTACCCTTGGAGCTTGGGTGGAGACACAAATTAAGCTTTGTGGTTGAGAATGGGAGAAAAGTGGGTCTTTTACCAAAAAAGCAAATGACTGCACAACAGACAAAACACAAAGTGTCTACACCAGATTTTGATTACTCTTCTTTACCCATTTTCACAACAGGCTTCTGAGGTACCCATGGAGGTAGATGTTCCCATGGCTGCCTCCTGTCTATACAGTGACTGTAGAAACTAGAAAAGTGTGCTTTATCCTCAAGACACTTTACTTCCATATAACAGAATTGTCATAATACATTTACTCATTTACAAGATCCTTCATTGTCATCTGTCAAAACCCTATTGTGATAAATATATAAATCTAGGATACCTTGATGTAAATGGTGCTTCCTTACACATGAGGCCTACGTGCACACAAGTCTGTGGCAGCTTTGGGTGTCCCCTTTAGGCAGAATCAATTCTTACTGATACAATTCTAAACCATGTCATGGGAAATTCACTCTCGATGAGGAGCATTTTGCTACCAGTAACATTCAGTTGGATGCCACCTCTCAGAGCTACTGTTACCAATACTTCCACTGTTAACAAGGCTACAGCAGGGAAAGGGATTCCTTCTGGAGTGTTTCATGACGTGATCACCTTCATTTTTGTCATACCTCCAAATTAGAGGCATTAGTGCCACTCAGACAGGTAGCTTCTGTTGATTTCTTGCAATATTAAAATACTTTCTCAGCAAGGTCATTAGTTAATGTGACTCAGAATCATTTCCAGTCTGATTTAATTTGTGGTTCCATTCCTTCCTTCTTTCCTTCCTTCTTCTTTTTATTTCTTTCAATAAGTTGTTTATTAATTACCAACTATGTTACATGATTGGTCAATACGAAGTTGAATGAAAAAGTCATGACCCCAATCCTCATGGAACCTAAGTCTAAAGACATTCCTTAAAGTTTGTCAAATATGTGGATGTTCTTTCCTTAGTTCTAGCCTGAATGAAATATTTTACTATTTCAAATTTCTCTTATAATTTCAAGTTGGAATGGAAGGGCACAGGATTTAAAGGCCTTTTCTCAAATCCTCTTTTTCTAGAGAAATCTCACTTTCTTTTTCCTGATATTTCTGCTCTTCTGACTTCCATCATGTCATGATTTATTGATTATCTTGGTACTTCCCTGATCTGATCTTCTTAGTCCACTTTATAATCTCTTCTGTTATAACTTTCTGTCTTTTAAAAGTGAATGTAAAGCTGGAGTCTATTCTTATCTCCCTCTTCTAATCTTGTCACATGCTTTACTTGAGTAATTTCATCTATCCTCTTGGTTTCAGCTAACACTTATACACTTATGTTCAGCAAATCTAGATCTCCAACTTGACTTGTCTCCTGATTTTCATTTTGTCTATTCAGCCTATTGGATATTTCTACTTATACATCTTATGGGGACTTCAGTTGCTTGCTTGAGGCATTAAATCTGAACCTTTTAACTTGACACATCATAAATGTTAGTATGCATCTCTCTATCATCATTTTCTTTAGCTTTCTGACTTACAATATATGTTCTATAAATCCTAAATTTATTGAGACCAATGATAAAGATAGCTATCATTATTAAATCTTGTATCTGTTAGCTATTGCTGTGTAGCAAACAACTACATAACCTCAATGGCATGAAACAATATTTATTTTTGTTCTTTAGCCTATGGATCAGCTGGGCTGTACTTCTACTTTCAGCTGAGCTCATTTATGCATCTGTAGTCAGCTAAAGACTGGGTAGGTGGCTCTTGGCTGTGATCTTTGGTGTATTTTGTGCTCAGCTGTCTGTAATCTGATCTAATATGACCTTGATTGTGACAACGTTGCTCTCTTCCTGGTGGTCTGTCATCCAGCCTGTTAATCTGGGCTTGTTCTCATGGCAGAGGTTTCTAGCAGAGCAAATGGAAGTCAATGTGGCTTCTTGAGGCACAAGGTTAGAACTGGCACTCTGTTCATGTCTACCATATTCCATCAGCCAAAGTGAGTCACAAGGACTGCTTAGAGTCAGAATGGGAAGGGAAAATGATGTAAATATAGAGAAGCTAATAATTGTGTCCACAATGTAATAAATCTATTCCAAGTGCTTACTATGTGCCAGGTACTTCTCAGTGTTTTGTATGATTTGATTTATTTAATCTTTGGCAATGCACATAACATTCTGCTTCATGCTCTATGTCTTCGTTCATACTAGTGCCATTAGAACAGCAGGACTTAAAATGTCCTAGAATTTGGTTAAGTTGGAAACATTTTAGTCATGTTTTCAGACTCAACTTCAATGTCCTCTCTTCTGGGAAGCTTTTCATTGCTGCAAATGGCTCAGCCAAAGGCTCTTTATTTATATTTCCTTAGCACTAGTAAATTTCTTTATCACCATATGTTTCACAGTATATTGAATTTAATTAATGTGTCTACCTCGTCCACTGATTTTACATTTCTTATCCCCAGGAAATTAATATAAATGAATTTACAAGCCTAGAGTAAGATGGCATATGGAACTGGATTTAGCAATTTATCTTTAGCAAGTTGCTTAATCTCTCTGTATCACTCATCTATATTTGCATCAGCAGAATACACATCATCAATAATGTTTAAATAAACTAAAACAATAGTTCTAAATTTTAGTTTTAAATGAACTCTTTGAGGACCTTTAAAAATGTTAAAATGTAGGGATCATCTTTACAAAACAATCAAAGTGATGTTCTAAAGTTATATTGCTTAGAAAAATTTGAAAGATTTGAAACATTGGAATGAGAAGGATACATATTTGTCACTTCACTGACTAGTTATAGAGACAGTAATTCACAGGAATGTTTCATTTTCCCCACTACATTTCCCAGCTTCCTTTCAGTTAAGTGGAACTGTCTTAGAATTCATCTGCCTGGCCTCTGTATATGTTTGAGGTGTATCTTAAAATTTGAAGCCCAAGAAATGTGGGTGGAGCAAATGAAACAAAACACATGTGTGCTGCTTCGCAGCTGAGGCATTAGAAAGAAAATGCTCAAATCTCCAGCCTCTCTCATGTTTTGCAGTGGCAACTGAAGTGACCATGTATTCAGTTACAGGATGACAGAGTTTTGCCAGACTGTCCTCTGAGTTACTGTGTGAAACAGAGGCCCAAATTCCAAGGAATATGTAAAGTGAATGAGAAATAATTTTTTTTCTGTTCTTTGCGCTATCTTGTGGTTTCACCTCTACACATACACAGCTTAGTATTCCCAGTATTGAGCGACTGGCTTGGATTGACAGGACTCATGGAAGACTTCTGTTTTTTTCTCTGCATAGCTCCTTCTGCTCCAGTGCTCTGCTCCACAGATTATGGCCTCTTTAGTCACCCTGAACTCTGATCTCTGTATCTTCATCTCAGAGAGAACTGGGGTGCCTTGCTGGGGTTCTGTTTTCCTACAGCATTGTCCAGAATGTTCTCCAGCAGAAGCCTGCAATTATCTTAGAGCTCATTGGATTTGTTTCCTTTTCCTACAGGATCCCAGTACTATATTGCCTATTGTTCAATACTGAAAACCATTGGTTCACATATTTTGTCAGATTTTATTTAATTACAGCAACAGGAAGTCCAGTTACTCGATAATGTTCAAAAATTTTAAGCACTATGTTTTCTTAAAAAACATATATCAAGTGTGTTTTTATATTATTTAAAATGTTAATTAATTACAGAAATGAAAACTAATGCACTTCTCTTAGTTAAAAAACAAAGCAAGCATTACAAGTGAGTACATAATCAACTTTAAATATCACTTCTACTTGTGTCACCATTTCCCATGTCATTGTAACTAGATTTTAAAAATAATTTTAGCCTATTCTACATCCTTTCTCTCTTTGTTTTTAATGTATCACATACATATAAAAATTCTATCAGAAATATTTTTCTATTGACTTTGTGAGATAGGTTCTAACACTTTTTTTCAAATTGATATTCATTTATCTTAATATAATTTATTTGCATATTGATAAAAACTTCCAGCTTCCTCTTACATTAAATTACCGTATAGAATTTCTAAGCTCAAAACTCTGTTCCATTAATATATTTGCCTATTCTGTGGGTTTACTCTATCTTTTAAAATTACTGTAGCTCTATGATACATTTGCTCTTGGTTCTTTTTCTTCCCCCTCCAAAAAATATCTTTGGTTATTCTCATATATATTTATATTCAACCATGTGGAGTTTAGAATCATTTTCTCAGTTCCCACGAAAAAGAATCTTCTTGAGATTTTGATTGAGATTTCACTAAATTTGTTAATTAATTGGGAAAATTAAGAACTTTAAAATATGACATTTCCTCTTATGAATTTATGACTCTTTATTAACTTGTCTTTTGTGAAGCTGTTTAGTGCTCTTCGTAAAAACTGTACTCATTTTTGTTATGTTCTCTACAGTCTTTTTGTTACTATGAAGCAGACTTTTTTGTTTTATAATTGTTTATTGTAATTATGTTTGAAAGTATTGTTATGCTGATTTTTGACTAAATTCTTTTAATAAACATTAAAACTTCAGTAGATTGTCTTGACTTTTGTGAGTAGATAAACATGTCAGCCAATGATGAATTGTGTTAATTTTCCTTTTTTTCTTTTCAGTGAGGGAGACTGGCCCTGAGGTAAGTTGACATCTGTTGCCAGTCTTCCTCTTTTTGTTTGAGGAAGATTGTCCCTGAGCTGACATCTCTGCCAGTCTTCCTCTATTTCATATGTGGGATGCCACCACAGCATCGCTTGATGAGTGGTGCATATGTCCACACCTGGGATCCGAACCTGTGAACCCTGGGCTGCCGAAGCAGAGTATGTGAAATTAACCACTATGCCACTGGCTTGGCCCCTTGATTACTTTATTTCTTTTTACTGTTATTTGCTTGATTGGCACAAAGTTTCCAATTTGACAGCCCATGGACCAAATTCACTTAAAAATGTGCAGGTTTGTTCAATTCAAAATTACTATTTAACATAAAGTTTTAAAAATTAATTAGTTATCAACATATTCAAATCCTTAAAGTTAATATAAAATATGGATGCCTGATTTCTCTTGAAACTTGAGTCTGTGGCAAATTTGGGAAAACATTTCCCATAAAGCAACAGCAGACCAGATCTGAGTCATGGCAGACCCTTATGGAGGCAGGATCTGCTCCCTCTCCAGAGCTAGCAAATGTCTTAAAAGTCTTTTCAGAATTTGCCTTTACTAATTTGATTTATCTTTCTGGCCACTGTACATAAGTGAGATTGAGAACTCTGCATCAGGACCTTCAATAACATTTATAAAAACATCATTATAAAAGGTGGTCTTGTCTTATTCCTGAGTTTAATTTCCATTAAATTCAGGAATTTCCAATTCAGTTAATTTAATTCTGTTAATTTACAATTAACTATGATATTTTCTTTAGATTTCTGGAACATACCATTTCATCAAGTTAAAGAATTTCATTTTAATTTTAGTTTGCTGTGTTTTAATTATAATTCAGACTATTTATCAAATCCTATTTTGGCATCTTGGAAATTATCTTTTTATAAAACAATATAATTTTATTAACAGAAAATCATAGTAACAGAAATCAGTGAACCAAAATTTGTATCAGAAAGCAGAGTATATAAAAATTTCCAGGCCTTACTTGATAAAATGGATTTAATAAGAAATAGAGGCTCTCTATTTTACGAGAACTAATTCTAGTCATCTATAAAAAAAGATGTAAACAAATGCATAGGTGACTATAAGATAACAAAGTCACAAAACATTCTCATCAATACAAAACATAAAACTTAAGCTAGCAATATCCTGTTTCTTTGATTGATCTGTAACAAGTTATTGGATCTCACATATTATACAAGTGCAAACTCAAGAATCTCACTCCAGGGTCCTTCCCAGTATTTACATGATACAACTATAATTAAATAAAGGTCAAACTAAGGTTTTTCCAAAGACTCAAAAAATCACACTATTATGGATTTTTTAATCCGTATTGATACATGAAAAAAATAAAGAAATGTAGAGTTAAGAGGAGTATTTCACTCTGAAATATTTAAGAAGGTTATTGTGAAGTTTCTTCTACAATTGGAAGTTAAAGGACACATAGAAGCAGGCTACAAAAGCCTTTCACACCCTGTTGCCTGAGTGCTCTATAACACACAAGCTAGACTCCATCTGCATTCTGAAAGAATTTTGCCTTTGGTTCATTCTGAGGAGATAATAACAACATTTGTCCTCTTTGGGTGTTCAGGAAGGGCTAGATATATGAGCACTGCATGATCTGACCACTGTGTACATTTCTGATTCTGTTTCTTGCAGCTCTCTACCTGGACTCTCATAGTCCAGTCACTCTGATCTTTTATGGTTCCTTGAAAATACCATGGTGGTTCTGGCATTATAGTTTTCTTTTTCCAGAATCTTCATCCACTAATTCTCTTATGGCTGTTTCTTTCTGATCATTCTTGTCAATTATTGGTGCTCATTATTATTAAACTTATTAATTTGTTTTATCACTTTTCCTAAGGCTGTCTCAACAGAATTCAAAATAAGCTGAAATGTTACCTGCTATTAGAATACTTCTCTGACTACTCAATATAAGGTACCTCCATGGAATAATCATAGCCCTCCATTTCCATTAACTCTGTTGTAATGATCACTGTGCCTTGCTTTGTTTTGTTTTGTTTTGTTTATGTTTAACTACTTATAGATTATCTCTTTTTTCCCCTAACCATCTGAATTTGGCTATTTGGAAAGCAAGGCTGTTATATTCTATAGTCATTTTACAGATATTTGTTGAAAACATAATAAGTGCTGAGTATAAATAAAACAAAATCCTTCCCTCACTGGTGTCTAGCCTAGAGAGAGATGGAAAGCAACAAAAATCCAGTAATAACTACACAACATAATTGTACATTTGACCATTGCTGTTAAGAAACTAAAGATGTTGACGTCTATAGAGAATAATGGCAGGAGTGGAAGAATCTTTGTGTAGAGCCGTGGGGGTAGGCTCTCTGATGTAATGACACTTAGTCTCTTAATCTAGGACCAGCACTTAGAAGGAAACAGCCACCTGAAGAGGATGAGGGCTTGTTTTCAGAGAGAGAGAGAGAAGCCAAAGCACTGAGGTAAGAAAGGCCTTGTGTAGCTCTGAGGACAGATGAAAAAGCCCAACATGCTTGATGCACAGTGAGGGAGGAGGTGAGGCCCTCAAGATGTGGTTGGAGAGATGGAGGCAGTAAAAAGATTAATAAGGAAATTTGAGGATAAGACAAGGAGTTCCCAAAGGCAATGGGTAGCCAAGGAAGGGTATAAAGCAGTGGAGTATCAAAATCCTTAAATTGTAAATATCCTAAATCATAAATCAGATTTAGATTTTTATGAGATCCCTCTGGTTGCTAGTGGAGAATGGAGAGTTTTATTTCTCACACATTTATTTCTCTTCTATTTTTTTTGAAAATTTTATATCACTTTATTTTTTAATTGAGGTATAATTGCTTTACAAAATAGCTTTTTGTATCTATGTATGGTGATAGATGTTAACAAGACTTATTGTGGTGATCATTTTGCAATATATACAAATGTTTAGTCACTATCTTTTACACCTGAAGATAATATAATGTTATATGTCAATTATATCTCACACATTTCTAAGAGAATGACTTCTTCTTATGGGTAACACAAGATGTTCTCAGTAAAGACAGTCACTTGCCAACCAAAGTCCCTTGTTTCATCCACAGTTTCCTCATGGCATTTTTTACCTCTGTGTTCCTCAGGGTGTAGATCAAGGGATTTAACATGGGTGTGATGATGGAATCAGACACAGCCATTGCCTTGTCTATGGGGTAAGTGCCCACAGGCCTCATGTACAAGAAAATGCATGGCACAAAGAACATGATGATCACTGTGAGGTGGGAGCCACAGGTAGAGAGAGCTTTCCGTCGTCCTTCAGAGCTGTGAGACTTCAGGGAGCAGAGGATGACCACATAGGAGGTGATGAGGATAAGGAAGATGGTCACACACATCACTCCACTGTTGAGGATGACTAAGAGTCCCAGGATGTGGGTGTCCATGCAGGCCAGTTCCAATAATGGAAACAAATCACATATAAAGTGATCTATGACATTGGGACCACAGAAGGGTATTTGATACATGAAAAGAAGCTGTATTACTGCATGGATAAATCCCCCCACCCAGGCCCCTCCCAGCAACAGGTGGCACATCCAAGGTCTCATGATGGTCATGTAGTGTAGAGGCTTACAAATGGCCACGTAGCGGTCATAGGCCATGACAATGAGAAGGATGATCCCCACACCACCAAAGAAATGCTCTGAAAGAGCTGGGCCATGCAGCCTTCGAGGGAGATGGTGGTGCTCTCAGAGAGGGAGTCTACAATCATCTTGGGGGCAATGACGGAAGAGAAGGTGACATCCAACAGGGACAAAGAGGTAAGGAAAAAATACATAGGTGATCTCAGACTCTGACTTGTGATCATGGTTACCACAATGAGTAGGTTTCCCAAAACAGTAGACACATACATGATTAGAAACACAACAGAGAATATTTTCCGCAGCTCCAGGTTCTCTGTAAGACCCAAAAGTATGAATTCTGTCACATTGTTTTGATTTCCCATTTATTGAGTGTTGATATGAGCTTCAGCTGAGAGTTGTAGAACCTGTAAAAGCAACATATGATTTGTAATAACTGATTATTTGGCATCACATATTTCCAGGACCTCAGGGAACTTATTGTTTGTTTTTTTTCCTTTCTTCACCATCCAAGCATTTGACTTTTAAGAGTGTTCTTAATAAAGAGCTTAAAGGATAAATACTTCGCTAGTGCAAGGTTTCTTCCAAGCTTTTTCTCCTCTCTTTTCAGTGGTTGTTCCGTGTGAAATATGTTTTTCCTCCTCCTCTTCCCTTTCACTGTTGTTATTAATACCCAACTTTTTTGAGCACCTACTTTATCCAGGCACTAGAATAACCCTATGACTGACTGTTTCACAGATGAAGGAGTTGATTCTCACAGATTTTAGGAAGTTTAACCAAGGTTTCACAGCTGGTGAATAGTGAAGCCAGAACATGGACCACATTTTCTGACTCCAGAATCAGTCTCCTCAAGCATCACTATTGCTTCTCTAGTGATTATGCTGTGAGTTTGTCACTTACCAGTCGCTGGGCTAAGTAATATTATATTTACTACCCTGTTTTATCTTCCAAACAATCTGAGGTGGATTTTTCTGCCTGTGCTCTTTTCTAAACAATATGGCAATCTTTGCAATTTTATGCTTTACTTCTAAACATTAAATGATCAAAATACATCTAAAACTATTGCTTCTGCAATCCCTGACTAATACACTATTCAATGATGAAGATTACACCAAAATGCTTTACAAAGATACAAATCCCCAATATAACCAACTCAAACCTGAGTTGACCCAAGTCATTTCTTTGAGTTTCCTCTCTTATCTAAACAGAGCAAAAGATCCCAGAACATAATAATAACAATAATTAAACAATTAGCTTTGTGCCAGCCCAGTGGGCCAGGGGGTTAGTTCGCGTGCTCCACTTCTGTGGCCCAGGGTTTCGCTATTGGGATCCTGGGTGTGGACATGGCACCACTCATAAAGACATGCTGAGGCAGCATCCCACATAGCGCAACCAGGAGTACCTACAACTAGAATATACAACTATATACTGAGTTGCTTTGGGGAGAGGAAGAAGAAGGAGAAGGGAAAAAAAACGAAGATTGGCAACAGATGTTAGTTCAGGTGCCAATCTTTAAGAAAAAAAAATTAGCTTTTAGGTTCATGATGCTGCTTGGCACTGTGCCAAGCATGATGCATGTATTACCTCATTTAAACCTCATGATACCATATGAAGTAGGTACCATTACAACTTACATTGTAAAAAACAGGAACTGAGGTCTTGGGAAGTTAATCTCTTGCATAAGATTCTATAATTGGTGTGCTGTGGAGTCGGCATTTTCATCACACAGCTCAAATTCTTAACTCCTGTGTCCCACTGCAGAAGGGAAGAACAGATTATTTGATGTTTCAGGAGAGTTACAATTGAAACCTAGAAGAAAAGCTACAATGAAAACATACCTCATATTACTGGAGAATTTTAAGCGGAGGTTGGCTGACACATCTTAGTAATTTTGCAAAGAGCATAACTTCCAATTGATGTTTGGATTATAAAACACTGTGAATGCTGAGAGGTCACTCTTGCTATTCAACAACCCACCTCCACCCCCACCCCTTACACAAAATGCAGAGCATCCACAGGAGACTATGGAAGTGTGATTTTATTCACTTTATTTTATACCATCCTCTCCCTCAAAGCCCACAAACTGAGATATTTCTTTCAGGAGCCCTTGTGAATTATAAGGAGCACTGGCTCAGGGGTCAGGAAATGAGAAGCGGGTTTCATTCCAGGTTGTGTCACTCACTTAGTCTGTGGTTTAGGCATGTTTCTGGCATCCCTGAGACTCAGTTTCCTCATTTGCAGTATAAGGATGGTTCATTAGATGAGTAACAAGAGAAAAGGCTCTGTCCTTTTCACACACAATACTCAGATTAATTGCATTAATTGTTATACTTGTGGGTAAGATTTCCTTAAAAAGATAATTCATTTCATGTTAAAAAAAAATTGGAAGTCACTGCTCTAAGTAATATCTAATGCCCCTCTGTCCTTGACTTGGAACTTAGAGTGACTCCCTATCAAATACAGTACAGAATTTAATTTTTTGACCTAACATTCAACTCCTATCAACAGCACCTCCTTACTTACTCAACTTCACTTCTCTGTTCTTACTTTATTTATTCCACTGTCATTCTACCTGCTTCTGCCAGACTCACAGCATTTCTTTTCATATCTGCCTTTTCCTTTGCAAGGGACGTCACTGGATTCAAACCTGCCTCTTACTGTCTTTATAATCTCAGCCTCCTCAAGCTTCAATTTCTGCAGCAGCACAATTAGTAAAAGAGAAACCACAGATACCAAGTATGCGTTCCTGACTATTTAAGTGGAATGCACACAGGGTTTTTTCTCATTTAATCATGACAAACAGCCATACAATGAAAGCGTTATGATTGTGTGGATTTTCTGAAGCAGCAACTGAGGCTTAGAAAAGTTGTATTACTTCCTCACAATTTTTTTGCTGGTACCTGACTAACTCCAAATCATGGACTATTAACTACTATGCTTTATAGCCCCCCAGAACTTTCACATCCTGCCTCACAGAGCTGCTATGAAGGTCAAAGGAGGTAACACACATGAGAAAGCTGTGTAAAGCAGTATACACACAGTTTTTCTTGATCATGTCATTACGTCTGTAGGCTCTAGGCTTGCCTACTGCCTTTGTCCATTCCTTCCATCAATCCATCCAACACTAGGACTCCCTCATGCAGCCCTTTCTCCTTTACCCAGTGCTCACCTCCACCTTCACCAATCTGAATACTCTTTCTCCTTACTCATAAAACATCTTTTCTGTATATCATTGTTTCGTGTTTCTCTTATTTCCAAAGGGAAATTTTTAAGGATTGTTATTTCTTTCACATTTCTCAAAGTTTCTCATAGATTATTAAGGATGCAATAGATATCAATACAACCCAAGAAATTTTATCAATTGGAAGGAAACTGCAGTGTGCTGTAGGGCACAGGTAATGCTGGTGCCAGTTCATCCTCTGTGGTTAAGAGCAAATCTGTTATCAGAATCTGGTTGCTATTTCTATCAATCAGGCACAGTGGTGCCATTTGCTGGCTCTGGTCTTCACCGTTTGCCTTCCTAGATATATGGCAGCCAAAACCAAGAACTTAACAGTACCTTGAACTTCCAGATCAGTGTTGAATCACACCGTCAGCTGCCTTTGTCACAGTTCCTTTCGTAGTAAGTCAGTGAAGACAACACTGTTCAAGTGAAGACAGAGGGAATTATAATTAATGCTTTTCTTTTTCTTTGCCAGTCTACTTCACTCACTTTCCCTAATAAGTTAAGTATACAACATATATTTAAAAAATTTTTCAAATGTGGTCCATTTCCTTAAATAATGGCAGGACTAATAAATTTAAAATGATGATAATAGAAATCATTGCGAACTAAACAAATGAAAGAAAAAGAAATTATTTGTCTTAAAGCTAGACTGTGGCTAACAGAAAAGAAGAATAATGTTATTCCCAGCAGAGGAAACAACACGGGCAAAGGCCCAGAGGTGGGGATAAGAGACAGTGTACAATGTAAAATGGAAAGTAAGGGCCTGAACCTACAAACATCAGTTCTAATTTGAATTCTGGAACACTTTCCAGCTGTGTAATTAACCAAGGATGATTTAATCTTTTGAGGGTGCATTTGTATTTTTAGACTTTTTAGTCTTTTTAGACTGAAATTAGATATTGGCACATGCAATTTAATAATGTAATTATACAACGATACACATCGTTACTGCAGTTTACATTTTAATGAATAATTCTTCATTGACAGCATTCCATGTCAGTATATGAAGATTTATCTTACTGAAATTTTCTATTTCAACAACGTTGCCGTGAAACTCTTTGCATGTTTGTGTATACATATATATGTATATATTTTCTGTAAGATAAATGTTTACAGTAGAATTTCAGAATCAAAGGGTATGAACATGTAAAATTGGAATACGTATTGATAAATTTTTCTTTTAAACTTTTTATTCTCATTAACGTTGTATTAGAGAACATTATTCTTTCTGTAACATTTTGTCTTTCTTCTTTATATCCATTTCTTATTTTTCAATTGTATTATGTTTGTTTTATCTTTATTATCTTATAGGCATGCATTGTACATTATAAAATAATTCAGAACAATTTTAAATTTGAAAATATTGTAATTTGAGTATATTGACAAATCTACAAAAAATAGTCTCTGTCTTTTATCTACAAATCCAAATTAACTTTTTGCTGAACATTTTCCTGAAATGTTTACGTATGCATATTATTTATATATTATATATTACAACTTTTAAGAAAAATAATACTTCACTTTTTTTTTCCTTAAGCAGAGATCAGAAGCCAATAGCAGGAAAAGCAAGAAAGAAAGAGCCTCGGATCCTAGAAAAGAGCAGACAGAAAGAGAAGGAAAGAAGTGGAAAGAGAATGGGAGACACAGACACATACTAAGAGGGAAAGAGAGAAGTGAAATTGGAAAAAGGGGATGACAGAATCTCCTAATAAGTATGTCCAGGTACATTTTCTGCCTCCTTACTTGCTGCCGATGAGCACTTTTGGAAACCTAGATATTTAATTTTCTTCACCAATTGTCATTTCTAAGACAGAGGTCCATTCATTTAATTTTTAAAAACTTGCTGAAAAGAGTACAAAAACAGATCAAGCACAATGACTTGATCTAACTGAAGTTAGAACCAAGTACAAACTCCTGTTCATAACTCACATTTCCTTACTCAGAGGATAAGTATTGGTTACAGATAAAGCACACAAGTGACAAATAGAAACGGGAAGTAATAGGATATTTTGGAGTATATGAGGAAGACATTTGGTGTAAACCTAATTCGGCGTGACTTTGTTTTTCCCGAAAGGGCCTGACGTGGCCATTGAGCATGCATTGTATATCTGCTTTAAACACTTACTATGGCAAGAACAAATGGCCTTAAGATAAAGGTGCAACTTCCCCCTACGTTGGCATCTCCTTAAGGATTAGCATCTTTCCTTAGGCTAGGAACTGATTGCTGTGCTCACTTTTGGTCATCCAGCTCACCTGTGACCACCCAGCTCCAGACAACAGACCTGCCACCCTGTTGTGTCCACCGAGGCAGCAGACCTGCCTGCTGGTCCATCAATTGCTGTGCCGACAGAGCAGTCTCAAGACTATTGTAAAAAGGACGTTTCAATCCTATGTGAAACATCCTCTTTGGGGGTATATAACCACTCGGTCCACCCCACTTCTTTGGTGCCCTTTCTTCATTCAGGAAAAAAGGCCCTGGGTCATGGTCCTCACATTTTAGCTCAGAATAAACTCATCCAAATTTTCATTTATAGATTGGTTATGGATCATTTTCATCGACACAAGTATGGAGTGTAAATTATTGACATATTTTAAGAGTAATGGATATGTATGCACTTATTCAATATAATTGATTCAATTAATAGTTGTCACATTTTGGAAGTAATTTCTGTGCTATAATTCTATGCAAAAACTAAAATCTACATATTAAATACTTAAATAATTAAATCATCAATAAAGATGATTCTTAGAGCTTAGTTTTTATAGTTGGTCAAAAATGGAAAGTTGTATAAATACATATTCTGAGATCATCTCAGATCTAACCTAAGATCTTACAAAACTCAAGATTCATTTGTATGAAGTAACTTCAGAGGGTACAAAACCAGGTGAAATTATTCCAGCTTGTTTTTTCTAACTGTAAAGGCAAGCTGTCTGGCATATAAAAGACTGAAAAGTCATCCTATTATTATGTCTTAGTCAAATTTGTAGAACTAGGATTTTTATTGTTTTCAAAGAGAGATTTAAAACAGAAGCCTTAAGTATTTATGATCCTAATGAAGAAATAACCTTTCTGGTTTACCAAGGGATTTACATTCTCTCCAGTTAAGGATGATTACTAAAAGGCACACAAGCACATTATTTACCAAATCCTTCAGGTCCCTTTTCAAATCTTAGTTGACTGTATTCTGGGGTCAAAGTAGAAACATTTTTGACTCAGATTCTTAGAACACACATTATGAATATAATGTTCTCGTTTGGGAGACAGATCTGGGCTTTAAGAAGCCAGGGTGCCTGTTTGAGCAGCTGGGACAAGACCAGCTTGCATTATTCAAATTGCATCTCTTGGGGCTGAGATGCAGCCTCCATTGACAAAGGTGCTAATTCCTAATCCAGTGAATTTCCACTCACATGCTTTAATAATAGGGTGTTTCCAGGGGCAAGAATATCCTTGGGGCCAGACCAACATGCTGCTGCACAAACAGAAATCTAGATCACAGTATTAACTGGTGAGGATTATTTTAGGCTGGCTACTTTTAAAAAGAGCAGACGGGAAGGAGGCTCTGAGGAGTAGAATTTACTTACCCTTTGTTAAGAGACATTTACATTGTAAAGGAAATCTCCATCTGTAAAGGTGTCTCCCTCTCTGTACCAGGGAGTAGGGGGATGACCTTATCTCTAGAAACTCTTATCAATGCCAAAGGCAAGGACTTAAATCCGAATTTTGTTTACTGTCCTTGTGTGGTAATCTCCCATGATCAGATCTCCCTCCACCCCCAACATCCTCCTTTGTCTTTAGCTAAAAATAATATTTAAGGTGGTGGCTTCGACCATTTACTTAATCTGGTTTGATTCTTATCTAAAAATTATAGGACCACTGAATAACCAGACCCCACCTGCACTGAAACCATTTTAGTGACTGTTTTACATATTCTTTCCTTTGTCTTGTAAAGAGATAACTCACATAGCTATGTCTTAAATTTAGTCCTACCCTCAACCCATGTTTGCAGCAGCTCTTCCTGCCCATGGGTTCTGTCCCCATGCTATTCCACACTATTCTCTGAATAAAAGAGCACTACTGCCAGACCATGAGAGTCCAAGAAATCTTTCTTTCAACTCCTTGGCTCGCTGACCCCACATCATAACCATGTAATTATTTGTTCCTGCACTGTGGTCTTTACCTCAGCTATAGAATGACCAGTGTTATCATTCAGCAGAGCCATATGCTTCTTAGCATGCATTGCTTGCTTTGCTTTTCCCCCTTTGGAATAATTTCCTCTTAAAGCTCAAGAAATTATTCAATGGCAATTGGTATCCTTGAGCAGTTCTGCAACTTGATCCCTGAAAATTCCTAACCTATCCAAGTTCTCTACCCTGAGATAGTCAAACTGACTTACATTACTTCTTAAAGACCTATTATTTCCTGATTTGCTATAGTCAATTTTTATTTTTTGTGTCTTTCATAATTATTTTAACACCTCCCCCACTGAGCTTTTGATGTCTTTCCATCAGATTCCCATTCATTAGCTTTGATATTATTTCAATGATGGCGTATGACCTGGATTAAAGGGCATTTTTAAATACTTCTCCAGTGCTCGCCCTTGACTTGCCCTTGGTTGTATTCCAGCCTCCCAGGCAGGATAGGGCTATCAAGCAGTGAAAAAAAGAAAAAAGAAGGCTGAAATCTTTTATTCTTATTCTAATTTCTGCTACTTCTAATTTTCATCAACAATTGCAACTTTTGTCATTTTTAATAGTTCAAGTATTGCTTGTAGCATTTCTCAGGAATTAGAATTTCTGGAGGCAAGTGTAATAGGTCAAAACTCTAATAAGCATTCCTTAGAGCTGCAGTCACCTAGCAGTGGGAATGTCATGCTCGCACAGTAAGAGAGACTCAAAGGGGGTTGAGAGATTCACAGAACTTTTGGGAAAATAAAGGTTTTGTGAGAATTTAACACAAAATATCATATTCAGAGACTCTTTAGATGTTTCTCCATCAAGAATATGTTGTGCATTTTCACAGAGGAACCTTGTTGCTGAAAGTCATGGTTGATGAAGTGCTGTGACAGCTTTGTCATAATTTTCCAACTAGTTAGTCAAACTATTTTTTAGTGATAGGAGGTATAAGTGAAATTGGATTAACAAAAATTATCTACAAGAATTTGCATACCAAATAAAGCTATATTCTAATACACAGAATGTTGAATTGAAGTTTAAAGATATGGATTGGAATACTTTATCTGCTACTTACCAGATGTGGAATGTTGGGCATAAGGAAATTGCTAATCTTCTCTTAGTCTTATTGACTCATCTATTGACAAGAGCTGAAAGAAGATGGCTTCTTCAGTATCACCTTCCAAGTCACTGAGGAGCATTATTAATGGGAGGAACCTAATGTATGTGTAGGGGAGGAAGACATTTCCTCTACCCACTGTGGGTTCTTCTGGCCAGAGAACAAATTAAATTCACATGAGACAGAATAACAGGAGAAAATTAAACAAAGCTTTATAACATGTATACATGGGAGAGGCTCAGGCAAGCTGAGCAACTCGCCAAAATAGCTGGAGCCACCACCTTAAATATCATCTTCAGCTAAAGACAAAGGAGGATGTGGGGGGTGGAGGGAGTCAGTTATAGGAGGTTACCAGACAAGCACAGTAAACAGGAATAAGATTATTATGCAGATTTAAGTCCTTGCCTTCTGCATTGATAAGAGTTTCTAGAGATAAGGTCATCCTCCCTTCTTCCTAGTACAGAGAGGGAGACACCTTTTCAGATGGAGATTTCCCTTACAATGTAAATGTTTCTTAACAAAGGGCAAGCAAATTCCACCCCTCAGAGTTGCCTTCCTGTCTGTTGTTTATTAAAAGTAACCAGGCCCAAACAATCCTCATGCCAGAGAGACATATCTTGGGGTGGCCAATTCCAGTCCCCCACGTATGTCCAGAGACCAAGACATGGGGAGTGTGGGAAACATGGCTTTTAGTATTCCAACACCTTCCAAAGTGAAGGTTGGTGGAACGGAGGTCAAGGGAGCCAATGCAAAGTGCTAAATACAGGTTTAAAATATGGAATATATCTGTTCACATGAAAGAAGGAATTTTTCATATAGGGAGATCTTTAAAGGCCTTATTAAAAAGTGGTAAAGGGAAAAAAGAAATAGATGAGAATTTGTTGGTCACTGGAATAGTTTCCATCCTTAGCACCTTAGTACTGAATATTAAACCATTTTAGTAAACAAATAATATCATTGTATTTAATGGTCAATTTTTCAAACTTACTAAGTAACTGATAATTAAAAATATGTAAAAATATTCATATGGTTCCTCGTCATTTATACACAATTAGATGATTGAAAATATTTTGAAAATTCTGCAAATGTTTTGACGACTCACTGAAGCCTAGTCTAGATTTGTTTAATTTTAGCTCATTTTATTTTCACTATATATGACCAAAGATCTGAGTCTACCAAGTTTTTTTGTACTTTGGTTCTACATGTCGTAGAAATTAATTTTTCCCCAAATATTTATTGAGTAACTATTATGTGCCAGTCATATTTTAGATGTTTGAGATAAAACAGTGAACAGAATGAATAAAGATTCCTGACTTCATGAGCTTAGATTTTAGTGAGGGAGAAAGAAAATAAATAATAAAATAACACATACGTAGATAGCACGTTTCATTAGTAGTTTATACCTATCGTGGAAAAATAAAACCTAGAGGATAATGAAGTACATCGTCAGGGCTGAGGGCAGTCTGAAATTTTAAATAGGTGGTAAAGGTGGTCTTCAGGGAGGGCCTCATATTTAAACAACTATTTGAAGAGGATGAAAGGGTCAGCCATGTGGGTATCTGATGAAGTAGTATGTCTGGTGGGTTTGAGGAACAGTAAGCTGTCTACTGAGGTGTGAACCCCTAGAGTGGGAGGAGATGTGGTCAGAGAGCACGTGATGGGTCCAGATCACATAGGGCCTGCTAGGTTGTATTAAGATTCCTTTTTCATAAGAGTGAAATTCTTTTCTGATTGCTGCAAGGTTTCTCCATGAAATAGAAAGTAAAATCAATGGTTGAAACTAGGGAAAGCAAAGAAGGTGTTGGGATTTTAAAGATGGAGAGGTGGAAATAGTCCTTTAGGACATACAGTCTTCTACCAGTAATAGTCATAATAGTCTTGTAGTCACTTTAGGACTGTGAGAGAGCAAATGGACTGAGGGCTTGCAGTGTGATGGTCTAGCAGATGGGGGGCTCACTTGAGATCCAGGTCATGCATTTAAAGAGAAACTAGTTAGTGTGGTCTCAAAATATCATGCATAGGATGAATGCAAATTGGTTAAAAATTCACACAATCCAGTAGCATTTTCTGAAGACAGGCAAATCGACAAAATCCTCTAGGGCCAGGTTAAATTGAAGGGGCTGAGACTTGGCTTATTATTTGAATTGAGCACCACCCTGTGGGAAGATTGTGTAAGGGCCAAATTAATCAGAAGTTTGTAGAGGTACAAAAATTATGACTAAGCAGGTTGCCCTAAATTGAGGAAAGATGAAATTGCATGGCTTGTTCTTCTACCTGTTTGGCAAATTGTCCTTGGAATTGTCTTTATCTGAGCATTTATCATAGCATTGACTTAGCTTATTTCTCCACAGGTGTGACGGATTTCCCACTTTTTAAAAGAATGTATTGTCAACTCTTTTCAATAGTCAGCTTTTCCCTTTCCCTCTAGATTTATATTCTTCATCTCATTTTCTCTGAAAGGTCTGAACAATGTTTTGCTTCAGGTAAAATTTCTGTAAATGGTGTATTTGGTACCTTCTCCAAACAGATTTTGAAACGTCTTAAATCTGGCAGCAAAGTAGATGTGAAATATTTTCCTGATTTTATCCAAAATATTTGTTGCTAACTCTTCCTATATTTTGCAAGATTCTTCCGCTTTATCATACCTATAACAGTAAATATGGTTCAGATCAGTTTTCATGGGATTGTTGAATTCACTTTTCTTACACAGTTTCATTTTCTACCTGGACTATGTAACAATCCCAGGACCGCAGGGCTGGCTCACTTTGCCTCTGCTCTTTGGATGACCATTTCCAATCTCAGAGGGCAAGAAAGTTACGTAAGTTGATAGATATCTGAGAAAACTGAATTATTACATTATAGAGGTAGTCTTTAAAAGCTAATGACTCTTTTCTTAAGATGAGGACATTTTTTGATACATTTCTGCTGTTTCTCACAGTCTACAAGGCTTTAAAAATTACAATACACTCTGCTTTTAGCCCGAGTTGGGGCTGTTTTATAGGGGGCAGCATGCATAACTTTCAGGGGATTTAGGAAGGAGGTTGTGGTTATATTAGGTGGACATTTACATTTGGGTTTTTAGTACTTAGCATATGGATGGGAAAGCAATAAAATGGAAATTCTCTTTTGACACATTTTACAATAAGAAAAAATGAGTTAATGTTGACTTTTACTGACAAATCATATTGCTTGTATTTGCACACATATTTACCACTTCTGCTGGCCTTTCTTCCTTTCAGTGGATCAAGATTTCCGTTTGATATTATTTATCATCTGAATGAAGAGCTTCCTTAGCCTTTCTTGTATTGAAGTCTAGTGTTGTTGAATTCCTTGAGTTTTGCATATTTGGAACTCTTTACTTCATCTTTGTTTTAGAAAGATATTTTGATGAGTCAAATTCTTGGTTTACAATCTTTGAGTACTTTAAAGATGTTGCTCCACAGTCTTCTGGTTTACATCATTTCTAGTGAGAAGCTGGCTATAATTTTCATCTTTATTTCTCTGTAGATAAAGTATATTTCTCTTTCCTGCTTTTAAAATTTTCTCTTTATTACTGCTTTAGACCAACTTATTATGATGCATATTTCTCCCCTGAGTCTCGTGCTTAGGGTTTGATGGGTTCTTGGATCTGTAGATTCATAGTTTTCATTAAAATTTGGAAAAAATGTGGCCATTAGTTCTTTAAATATCTTTTCTACCTTTCCTCCCATTCTATTCTTTGAAGATTTTAATTACTCATATGTTAGGCTGTTTGAAGATTTTCCATAGCCCGCCGATGCTCTATGTGTTTGTTTTCAGCCAGTTTTTTCTTCATTTTTTATTTTAGATAGTTTCTATTGCTATGTCTTCAGGTTACTAACCTTTTCTGCTGCAGTGTCCAATCTTCTGCAGTGTCCAATTTTCTGTTAACTTGCTATCCAGTATGTTTCTCCTTTCAGTTATTGCATTTTTCATGACTAGAATTTCTTTTTTATATTTCCATGTCTCTACTTACCATTCAATCTTGTCTCTACCTTCTTGAAAATATTTAGTATAGTCATGATAGTTGATTTTATGTACCCACTTATTAATTCTATAATCATTGTCATTTTTTTGTGTTGGTTTCAATTGATTGTTTTTTCTTTCCATATCGTAGATTTGTAGTCCTGCTTCTTTCCATACTTGATAATTTTTGATCATATGCTAGATAGTATGAATTTTACCGTAGTTGCTGGATACTTTGCGTCACTAAAATTATTCTTGAGCAATTTAAAATTATTCTTGTTAGGTGGGACTTGAGCAGTATTTAGTTTATGGTTAGTTTATGGTTAACTTTTCCTAATTACTAAGGAAATGCATTTCTGAACACTCTACCTGGGGCCGTTGAATTGTGAGGAGGTTTTCTAATTTGCTGGGTGGGAAACCCAAACTATTCCAGATTCTGTGTGAGTTACAGGGGTTGCTTCCCCTAACATCACTGATGTGACAATGTAGAGGCTAAAATCTACATAATGAAGGTGAAAGGTAAAATGTGTCATCTATGTGGAAGGGGAGATTTTAATCATTCTTTAATTTGGGCTTTTGAGGGATAAAGAATCTTGGGACAACCTGTTAACCTTTCCACTGAATATGGTGAATTTTGCGCAGAAATAAAAGGTAAGAATTCTCCCAAAACATAGCAGTCTAGTGTAACTGAATCAGGGAGGGTTGCGTAGTTAAGGAGAGAATCTTTACAGAACGCAATGATTCTTACTGTGTACTTTGCAATAAAACAGATTTTTAGGATAGAAGAATCCACTTAACACTCTATTCCACCCTTATCTATTTTCCACCTTTTTCTGTCTTCTTTTCTTTCAGCTCTGCTCTGTTGCCTCCCTACCCAACACTTTATCTGTTTACTATTCTTTTGACCAATTTAGCCATTCTAAAGTTGGCTAACCTTGATTGAGGTAAGTGTAGTAGTTATTAGAACATATGCTATTTTACTAGTGTTGTTTTGTCTCCAGATCATTGCTACCCATTTTTGTGTCAGATTCCTTTGAAAACCTGAAGAAAATTGTTAGCATATCTCTGGAAAAACATCAAAATATACTCATCTACAAAGACATGCACGAAAACATACATTAATATCAAGAGGATATGAATAATTTCAAGGCTCTCCTTGCATTCTTTAAGGATGAGGATTCATGTAAAAAAAGTATAATGCTTAATATGATCATTTTTATGGGTGTCAGAGCTCCTACATCCTACTTGGCCATGTAATGCTGTTTAGAGACTACAATACCTTCTACTGCAGGTTGTGGAGCTGATTTTCTAAGTTATTTAAAAATGATCTCAATTTTTTTCTGTCTGAATGCATAAATTAGGAGAATGTTTGCTGACTACCATATATAATAGGTAGAAGACATCTTGTAACTAGAATAGTATTAAAAAATTAATGATGTGAATGCATTTTGTAATTAGAATAGTAGTAAACATGATAAATATCATATGTTAAGAGGAAATTTAGAAAATTCAATTTAAAAACTCTTTGCACCTACATTGTACAATGCACTGGGTTTTGAATTATGGAGAATGAAATCCTGAGAAAGAGTAATTTTCAAAGGTTCTTGCTCCAAGAAGGAAGCTAGAGGAAGAATACACTAATTGAATTTATATAATAGTATGAAATATTATGAGAAAAGCTGCAAATAAGCCATTAGAGAAAAGGAGAGAGAATTTCCTTTCACACAAAGTAATCTCTGAAGGCTGCCAGAGAAACTTCTCAGAAGTTGAGTCCTGAAGTTTCAAGACAGTTAGGGTAGCTAGAAATAAAATGACATTCTAGGAAGGAAAGAGACTATTGGTTAAACTATTGATTAAATATTTGATGAGAACTCACAATTATTAACAAGTCAATGAAAACATATGTATTTATGATTCTTAATTTATCTTAAAAATGTATGTCCAAATGTATAAATAAGCTTGTTCTATAAATGAACATTCTAATGGGATTGGACACATAAAAATCAAAAGCCATACACTTAAAGGAGTAGACACACTCATGGACTTTGTTTGTTTGTTTATTTATTTATTTTTCTGAGGAAGATTAGCCCTGAGCTAACTACTGCCAGTCCTCCTCTTTTTGCTGAGGAAGCCTGGCCCCGAGCTAACATCCATGCCCGTCTTCCTCTGCTTTATATGTGGGACGCCTACCACAGCATGGTGTGCCAAGTGGTGCCATGTCCACACCCAGGATCCGAACCAGTGAAACCCGGGCCTCAGAGAAGTGAAATGTGCTAACTTAAGCGCTGTGCCACCAGGCTGGCCCCTATTTATTTATTTATTTTTGCTTCGGAAGATTCACCCTGAGCTATCATCTGTTGCCAATCTTCCTCTATTTTCTATGTGAGCCTCTGCCAGAACATGGCCACTGATAGACAAGTGTTGTAGGTTTGTGCCTGGGAACCAAACCCAGGCTGCTGAAGTGGAGCACAGTCAATATAATCAGTAGGCCACCAGGGCTGGCCTTCCAGGACCTTATTTTTAAACACAAATATTTCACACAGCAAGTGTAAAAGGTAGTGAGTGTCAGAGCAAGATACAAAGAGATTTTCAGCCTGAACTGCCCTTTTCTTTTTGGATATTATAGTACTCAGCAAGTCTTAAGTTCTGCAGGTTGCACTGGCTTGAACTGTTCAAAACTTGGCCTGGAAGTACAGAAGCCAAATGGATGGATGGCAAAAGGATGATTATGACTCTCATATCACTCACCTCTGTTAAATCAATGCCCCTCCTTCAACTCTCAGCCATGGCCTCAAAGGGAGTACTCTATGATCAACTGACAGATGAAGAAAAGATTCTGGTTGGCTTACAGACAAGTCACCACAAAGCATTGGCACCAACCTGAAAAGGACTATACCCCTAAAACCCTATTCAATCCTGACTTTGAAAGTAAGAAGTGTAGGGGCCAACCCTGTGGCCGAGTAGTTAAGTTTGTGCACTCCGCTTCGGCGGTCCAGGGTTTTGCCGGTTCAGATCCTGGGTGAGGACATGGCACCACTCATCAGGCCATGCTGAGGTGGCAACCCACATGCCACAGCTAGAAGGACCCACAAGTAAAAGTATACAACTATCTACTGGGGGCGGGGGGGCTTTGGGGAGAAAAAAAAGAGAGAGAGATTTGGCAAGTTAGCTCAGGTGCCAATCATAAAAAAAAAAAAAAAGAAAGTAAGAAGTGTAGGAATTTTCTGCCAGTGGACAAAGCCCTAAATAACCCGCTTGTTTTTGATCTTGTATAGAGGGAGATGTGTCTTGTCTTATAGCTATACATTATCTAAGAGCAGTGGCAAATGCCTTTGTTGTTGATCAAGGATCTGGAAGGTAAAAGACTGGACATGGCGACTTTTGAAAGAGTTATATGGATAGATCTATTGAACTGGGAACTGAATAGAAAGCATCTACAGGAGAGTAGAGTTTAAATATCCAGATGATCAAGATAAACTATACTCTGAAATAAGCCAGTCTAGGATATATATCCCAGTGATGCACAATAGGCACATGAACAGAGTACCTATAGTTGCAGGGATGTAGGCAATGCCTGGGCTTAATAATATGATTTCCTTATTATAAAAGCTGAGCTGCTTTGTGATACTTCTGAGTATTGCTTCTGCAACCTTCTCCTACACCTGTTATTCTGAGATAAATCCTTCAGATATAGATTTTTCTTCCATCTCCACAGTGAATTTACCTATGTCAACATTTGATTGATCTCAGACTGATGCATTAACATAATATCCCTTAAGCATTGTCAAGGGAAAAGGAGATGTGAAAATGTTCTCCTAATCTCTGAATTCACTGATTTTACCCTGTAGCCCATCACCCATAAGTAGCCAGCCTGATAGAAGAGAGGAAAGGCTTGTTAGAGCTCAATTAAAGAACCAGCTAGAAGTGAACTGTGTAAGAAGTTGGAATGCTGACCTCAGGATTCAGTATATACATTGAACACTGAATCAACGTTCAATATATGGTGTGGGGTCTCCTTTTGCCTAATATACTTCATTCTGAGATATAAGAAGTAAAAGTACATGCTGGCCGCATGGCTTAGTGGTTAAGTTCAGTGTGCCCTGCTTCAGCAGCCCGGGTTCATGGGTTTGGATCCCAGTCAGAGACCTACACCACTCATCAGCCATGCTGTAGTGGCAATCCACATACTAAGTAGACGGAGTTTGGCACAGATGTTAGCTCAGGGTGAATCTTCCTCAGGAAAAAAAAGAAAAACAAGAAGAAGTAACAGTAGAGTGTTCTTCATTATTAACACCCCCCCCCCCCCCGGAACCCACTTTAGAGACTTCAGTTTCACCAGGATAAAGGTCCTTGTTTCTGGAATGGAAAACTTATCTACTAAGGACACAATAGTGGTCCTGTTGAACTGGAACCATCATTCTGTGCTGCTTAGACAAGTGAACAAGCAGGCAAAGAATTACTGTTCTAGATGGAGTCCTTGATTCTGATTGTTGTGAGTAGATTGGGTTGCTATGGCAGATGTAGGACATAAATGAGTATATCCAGAACATGGATAATTCCGTGGAGTGTGTCTTAGCACTTTCATACACAATGATACTGTAACTGGGCAATTGCAACAACTACACCCCGATAAGAACAAGGCAACTAAGGGATAGAAGTCTTGTAGATAAATTTTTCAGTCACTCCCCAAACAACCCAACCAACTGAAGCACCAACTAAGCATGAGAAGTGTCTAGAATGGATGATGAGGGAGATAGATGTTCAATATCAGTTATGGTTCTGGGAATTGCTGCAACAATAAGGATCACATCTTAGTTCTGTATCCCTCTTTAGGTCTAGTTTGGAAAATATGACCAGCCACCATCCTAAAGGGGATTCTGAGTTACTACATCTCAAACTTTTGGCAACATGCTCAATTGCAAACACTGGAGGTTACCACATTCATCTCATCTCACTCTGCCAGCTGCTTTACCCTTCCCTGGGAAACTATTTCCTGGCATGGTCTCCATTTTATCTGTTTTGATAAGAACACCCAAATTGAATCTGACAAGACCATAGAGGTTCATTTGTAACAGCTGTTATGAAAAGATAGTCATGGTGCATTATTCTGTAAAGGAGCACATTATGTAACAATGCTTATACTATTAGTCCTTTCTGTGAAGATAAGCACAATATAAAATAGAAAGTATATGTGGATTTAGGTGTACAATTATTTTTTAATGTAAGGAATCATAAGAAACCATTTACAGGGATTATCTTTTTAGGAGAGGGTGGGGAAGAGATAATTTGATATTGTTGTACATCTCTCAAATGTTTAAATTTTCAAAACTTATGCATGTATTCCTTTATATTTTAATGTAAACAGGTCATCCAGATGGTGACATTATGCACGTTTTAAAAAATATTCCATTGAATTACAAAAAAGATAGAAATCTATATTTAAAACATTGAAATTTCTGTTAAACTTGGAGAACTAGCCATAAAAATGTATTTCTTGTCCCTTATAAATTCTGATTAATGAAAGAGTGAAACAGAAAACTATGTGTTAATCCATAAAGACAAAAGGAACCAGACAGGAAATACTAGCTGGTGAAAGATTTTCACATATTTTTCAGAACATAAAGAAGAGTGTTAGGTAACTAACTTAGCAGAGTGGAAGAAGTTACAACTATCTGAGACTATAGATAAATAGGATAGGATAGAGAAATAGGATAGGATAGCAAGATAGTTCACCTGCAAAACTCTTGAGATGCTAAAAGGTTAGAGCACCAGTTCCACAGAAGGTAGAGTGAAACATACTTTGAATTACATGAGGATTATTTTGTTTCCCCAGGTCTTTTTCTACATAGCCAGGTGACATCACCTTGACACTATCCCACCATAGATTGAGGATATATTCTTTAAAAAAAATTGAGCTGAAGAATTTCTGGTATCAGGGCAGAGGGCAGTAATGAAATGTGCATCAGCGTCTGCTAGGATTAGGTGAAAATCTACATGGTGAATTGTGAGGCTCTTTCCTCTCAGTGCTCCAGGGATGTCACCAGCCAGTGCAAATCATGACTTCACCAATTCCCACTACTGTACACATACCCCAAGAAGGGAGGTAGAGAATTTTTTTCAGGAAAAAATATAAGATCTATACTGTTCTGACTAATAACCCAAACATTAAGCCCCCAAATATGCATTTCTTGCCCACACATTTGGAGATTTCAATTAACTTTTTATTTCCTCAGCTTTAAATATAAATGGAGAGTTTCTGCTGTCAGGTAGAGTGGCAAGATTAATGAATGGGAAGATATATTGATTGAAACTGTCTTTAAATGAAAGCAAGGAGAGAATTGGATTGCTAGCCTACACATTGGGTACAGTGGCTTCTCTATTTTCCTCAATAATTTAGCTTTGATCCTAAACTTACAAAATTAAAGCTCTATAATTGACCAGGCTCATCTTTCTAAGGATAGTGATCATCTATTAATAACTAATTATTAATCTATTAATACCTGTATAGTACTAAAAGTCCTTACTCACCTTTTATGCCATGCAATCAGACATTGTATTTCTGCCTACCTCTTATGGTGCAGTTCTCTAGACGGTTTTTTTTATTGAATGTTCATCTTCCATGAGCTCCTTATCATGAAAGAATGGTTGGAAGCATTTAGGTGCTTATTATAATAAAAATTATAATTAGTATTTTAGAGATAATGAATCAGGCACTGGGGTTAATTCAGGCTCATTTAGTTATTGAAAACAGAACTTATCTTTTTCTTTTGGTAAATCATGTTAATATTAAGAAGACGTGACTTTCAGATAAACTAGAAAGTCATCAGTAGCTCAGGATTCTGGGAGATCAGATTCGTGTCATATCTGATATTCTCTGAGCTTAGATATGATTCATCGTTTTTTCTATTAATTTCCTTTTGTTAGTCTCTATTGTCTGTATTTTCTCTGGTTACCCAAAATGTCTGCTTTCATGTGGCTCTCGGTTGCCAATATACAGATTCTCTCTTCACATATCTTCCAATATTCTTCCTCCTTCCTCCAGCCTGTCAGGTTCCCTCTTCAGAATTCCAGAGAAGACATCTGAATAAATTTGCTTTTATAGTGGAGTTGGATAGACTAAAGTCAGGTCACTGGCCAATTTGTGGAGTGACTGCCTTACATTAGGTGTCATCCCTGGTGCCATCTGCTATGATTTAGGAGAAGGAGGTAGAAAGGCAGTGGTATTCAAAATATGTCAACTCATCATTTTTATTTAACATGTACTGTTAACCAGGCTTGCTGAGAAAAATGATGAAAACATTATAAGAGCTAATCAAAAAATTACCTAGACATTTTAGGTAAATTTGATTTGTTTTGTTTTTCGCTTTTTTCCAGCTTTATTGAGATATTATTGACAGGAAACATATCTAGGTTTAATAGACATAATGTGATCATTCAATACATGTATTTATTGCAAAATGAGTACCACAATAAATTGAATTGACACCTCCATCAGCTAACATAATAAACATTTTTAATGTGTGTGGTTATAACATGTAAGATCTACTCTTTTAACAATTTTCAAGTATATAATACATATTGTTAGATATAATGACCATGCTGTACTTTAGATCCCCAGAGCTTATTCATCTTATAGCTGGGGAAGGTTTTACTCTTTGACCAACACCTTTCCATTTCTCCCATCCCCCAGCTCCTGGAAACCATCATTCTACTCTCTATTTCTATGAGTTTGCATTTTTTGATTCTTCATATAAGTGAGAACATACAATCTATCTTTCTTTGACTTATTTCACTTAGCATAATGCCCTCTATGTCCTCAGTGTCCGTTCATGTTGTTGCAAAAGGCAGGATTTCCTTCTTTTTTAAGTCTGAATAATACTCCATTATAGATAGATAGAGAGATAGATAGATAGATAGAGATATATATCTCATATTTCCCTCTTTGCATTAATCCATTAATGAACACAGGCTGTTTCCATGTCTTGGTTGTTGTGAATGATGTCACGATGAACATGGGGGTGGAAGTATCACTTTGAGATAGTGTTTTCATTTCCTTCGGATATAAACCCAGAGTGGAATTGCTGGATCACATGGTAGTTCTATTTTCAATTTTTTGAGGAAACTGCAAACTGCTTTCCATAGTGGCTATACCAGTTTACATTCCAATCAATAGTGCATTAGTGTTCCCTCTTCTCCACAGCCTTGCCAACACTTGTTTCCTTTTTCTTTTTCATAACAGTCATCCTATTGACTTGTTTTACAACATAATTCCTTTTCTCCTGTTTCTAATATCCTGTTTTCAAATTCTTTTTTACAAGTTTTATTGAGGAATAATTGACATACAGTCCTGCATAAGTGTAAAGTACACAACATGCATGTTTGATTTACATATATTGTTCAATGATTATCACAATGGTTTTAGTTGACATCCATCATCTCAGATAGATACAAAACAAAGGGAGGAAATAAAGTCTCTTTGTGACAAGAACTCTCAGGATTTACTCTCTTAACAACTTTCCTATATATCATACAGAAGTGTTAACTATAGTCATAACCTTGTACATTGTATCCCTAGTACTTATTCACCTTATAACTGGAAGTTTGTACCCTGTGACTACCTTGCTCAAATTCTTAATTATTTTGTACTGAGTTGAAACATCTCAGAAATTGAATATTCCTTGCATTGGAGAGAATGATTTTGAAATTTCCCCTCTACTTTAAACTTATTTCCCCCCAAAATGGATGCTATTGTAGTGTGATCAATATTCTTTGATAGCCTTCACATAAATCTAATGCATCAAGGTATTTATTTCAAGTTGCATTATTTCTTCATTTCCAAAGCATAATCTTCTCTCTGTGAGTAGGGGATGTCTATCTACAAGATGTTAATTGCTAGTTTAAGAATGATGGTATGCTCACATTTGATCTTCCCATATTTTTTTTATTGTGAGTCATATTTTATTTAGTCATTTTTGTTTATGACTGAAACTTTAAATTCAAAATTAGATCCTTGCCCATGAGCTTCTTATAAACACTAGAAAAATTCCAACCTTGTGTTCCACATTGTTCTGCTGTGCTTTTATCCAAATGAATCTTTATGAGTGGGCTGTCATCCAGTTTCATGTGAATTCTCCTGTGCACAATTTCACTTGAGAAGACCAACTCCTCCCATATATCACCATGGACAGCTGTCAGAGTGTGGATCCTGGAATATTTAGACTTATTGCTTGTAAACCTTCTTTGGAGTTGGCTTAAGCAGAATTCTCCTCTGAGCAATAAAGGCAACATTGTTCCTCCAGTGGTTCTGCTCAGTTCCACTTTAGTCAGGGAGTGATCATGCTCCACACCAGCCACCAATTCCAGCCCCTTGTTTTAGAAGGCTAGCACATTTTTAGGAATGTTAAATTTGGTTAATTCCAATGTGGTGGGTTAATGGAGGAGGGTTAGGCTGCACAAAAAGGGACCCTTTGTCTCCTCAGTTTTCTTCTGGGCTATTCCTTAGTCCTAGTGCCCAAGGACTCTCTTAGCAGTTAGTGACATCAAGTGCTGTTCTTTATCCAATCCATTATCTCTGTGTTAGTTCTTCATCTTCCATTTAGCCCTATATCTCCCTTTCCCATTCACTCAGTCCACTGAGACTCAAGGAAAGGAAATTCTGACTCAAACAGGCATCAAGTAGTCATACTCAAACCGAGGCTGATTTCTTTGAAGACTTTTTTTTTCTTTTGCATGAGATGGAAGAGGGGGAAAAATGTGTTCAAGTTAGCAATGATAGAAAAGCAAAGTAGAGAAATACACATAAAACATGTAGATTTTGCTAAGTTACATTCCCACATCGGTTTATATAGAGAACTGTCCTGGCATTCTAGAATTTTAATAGTCTCTGATCTACCTTTTTTATGTTTTCAAGTCTTCCATTTACTTACAATTCTGACAATTTCTTCTCAGATAATGTTTTAACTTATTGATAAATATAGCATATTTTTTAAACCATTTGACTTACTGTTTTAATTGTTTTATACCTTTGAAACCATCCAACTGTGTCTTTTACATATATAAGAAGCTTGTGTGAGACCCATTGTTGACATGTTATCATATTTTTACCAGCACATTGTATTTAGTATATGTGAATTATTTTTATGTGTAGTCTGTATGTGCCAAGACTACAAAGGAAAAATAAATCTGTTTTCTTCTAAAAGCCCTCAGCTGTTTTAAGGAAAACTATAAAAGAATTTTTGTCATTTTTCATCTAGTATTCTTTGCTACGTTTAGGTATATTGATAATAAATCTAGAAGCTAGGCTTAAACTAAACTAAATTTCTAGATAATAAATCTAGAAGTTAGGTAGTCATTGTGATTGTTTTAGATTCCTATTGCTGCATAGCAATTTTCCACAGAATTAATAGTCTAAAACAACACCCAATTACTATCACAGTGCTTCTTGCCAGGAGTTTGAGTTAGCTGGTTTTTTTAATTGATAAGGACAAAAACAAGAGACTGGGCTGGGCTCTTATCTGGAACTTCTGAGAAGAATTGCTCCCAGGCTCATTCAGGTTGTTGGCAGAATTCAGCTCCTTGTGATCATAAGACTGAGGCCCCGGTCTCCTTGCTGGCTTGGGAGTCACTCTCAGCTCCTAGAGGCCCCTGCATGTGGCCCCTCTGTCTTCAAAGCCAGCAAGAGTGCATTTAATTCTTCTTGTAGTTTGAATCTTTCCAACTTACTCTTCATTTACCAGGCAGGAAAAATTCTCTGTTTTTAAAGAGTTTATGGGGTTAGATAGAGTACAAACATACAACTCAAAATCAACTGATTAGTAACCTTAATTACATTTTGATACACTTTGTGACATGTAATTTAATATAGGTGTAATCTATTATCATATTTACAGTCCCAGGGACTGGGGCAGGAAATCTTTAGGGATATTTTGGAATTACATCTACCACAGTGATAATGAAGTTTTTAAAAATCATAGCTTTAACACAATAATCAGAGAATGTATAACTCTGTATTTCTAAAATGAGGATAGTTCTACTCTTTCTATTAAATATACTGCTTTAGCACCCTCTACCAAAATATTATCTATGAGAAAATATGACATTTCTTTAGACAAGGGGGATTTTGGAGGAAATATAAGTGACATTTTATATCAATTTAAACAATCATTGAATCCAACTAAACATATGGTCTTCATCAAATATGTTATACAATCAATTAAGTTATAAGAAATTGTCTACATGCATAAACATGTAAATCCCATGGATGAGGGCCTAAAGTGGGAACTGAAATTTCAATTCCACATAGTTTTGCATCGTGAGCTATTGTCTTATTTTTCCCTTGTATATTATTACTGCAGTCTGAAGATTGTGATCCAAATGCTTTGTCTTTTAAATATTTCTGAGTTCACTACAATAAATTCCTTGGAAATTGCATCAGAGAGTTTCTGATAATAATTTTAATCTACTATTGCTACTAATAATAGCAACAATACTAATTATAATAATAATGGGGAATTCATAAGACTTATCTGTGAAAAAACACATATTCTTATTGCATTCATATATGAATAATCTGAATTCTGGGCAGATAAGTATCTTACCCAAAGTCACATAGATGGTTATAGGCACATCTGGAATTCAAACTCAGACACTGGCTTCATTGTCTGAGGTGGTAAACATTAAGTCATCCTGGACATCTGGTAAATGCTTCTCACATAAAATTGCCTCTTCTTCTTTTAAATACTTAAGATGTACATCTAATTAGGTTTTGACACTCTTGCTATGTTGCATCTTTCAGCCATCATCTTGTTACCATTCACATGCACACATATACACACACTCACTTTAAAATAATCATTCCTCCTTGCAATGTCTCTGGAATCAAAAGCACAAGTATTAAATTGCTTAGGCAGTAAACCACAAATATAAGTGTAGTTCAAGAGAAATTTTAAAAAATAAATCTTTTTTTTCCTTTTTCTCCCCAAAGCCCCCTGGTACATAGTTGTATATTTTTCGTAGTGGGTCCTTCTAGTTGTGGCATGTGGCACGCCACCTCAGTGTGGCTTGATGAGCAGTGCCATGTCCATGCCCAGGATTAGAACCAACGAAATGGTGGGCCGCTTGCAGTGGAGCGAGCAAATTTAACCGCTTGACCACAGGGCCAGCCCCCAAAAATAAATCTTTTAAAGTATATGTTACTTTATCATCATCAAATATAATCAAAAATATGAAAATTATCCTAGTCATTTGTTTTGTTGTTGTTATTGAAGTTATCCTATGAATGGACTGTATAACTTGGAGAAAAATGTATAACCTGAATCCTAACTGTACAATTTAAAATTTATAAATGATTTTGAAATATTCGGCACATTACTTTACTATCTTATTTTAAATTGAAAAATTCAGAAATATTTATTAAGTGCTTACTATGTATAAATTGCAGTAGTACTGTTCGAAGTCATTGTAGTGTTGGTAAGCATCTTAGTCAGGGTCAAATTCTAACATACTAGTTACTAGCTACCTAGTCTTGTCAATTTACCTCTTGTGCCACTGTGGAAATATTAATAGGACCATATCATAGGGTCTTTATGTGAATTAAATTTAAAAATCCTTTTAAAGTCTTACAACAATTACTAGCACATTGTAATGACTGTTTTCAATTATTGCTATTACTCTTGCCATCATTAAAAATTAAATTATTAGGTACAAGATGGGAAAGTTCAGACCCTGATTTCATTGAGTTAATATGATAAAAATACCAACAATTTAAAAGACAAACACAAAATTCCCAAAAAACAGAACGAAAAACCCTCCGACTGTCTATGAAAAGAGAATCAAATGATCTGGCAAAGTTAGGTATTGGGAGTGTAGTGGGATGACTTGGGGTGTGGAATTACATTGGAGGAAAGACAATATAATGAGGAGAAACAGCGGAAATGGAGACATTTAAGTTTGACCTGTAGATGTTAAGAAAAAGCTGGATACCTTCAATACTAATAATTAATTAGCCTTGGAAATGGAAGCAGAGGAAGTCTCAATAAATATAGTGAAGGCACTAGGGTTTATTCCTTGTAAAGAAAGTAATCAGGCTACTTTTAGAATTCATATAATTGACTATGAAACCTGCTGTTGATATTTAACATTATATATTTGAAGTGATCTAAGATAACGTATTTAAAAAGCCACACTTGAAAAGCCAAAGCAATAGGAAATTAAAATCACCAGAGTTTATTTTGACTAGCCTGTCCAAGAATTACCATAGGGATTGCCATTGAGATCACACCAAGGTCCTTTCAGTGCCTTTAAATACTCCTCCTGACTTTCAGTGCAGCTTCTGTAAGAGTCCCCAACTCCTGTGCAGGGAGGGACTTAGGCCTGGCTGCTCACTATTGCATCAAAGGGAAAAGAGAGAAAGGCCAGAGGCATTTGACATTTTCCCTGCAGTTTTGTGATATAATTCTCATTCTCATTCTGAGTATACACGGAGTTAGTTTTTAAAATATATTTATTTTAAATATAATTTAAAAGTTAGGGACAAGGCATGAGACTTTTGTCATTGCTTTTTTCCCCTAAGAGATTTTCTTATTATTTTTATTTGTAATAGATTTTTTTTTTTCATTTGCTGTCATGAGTTCAAGAAGACAAGGATATCCCTTAAAATACTGACTGGAACTGCCTGATACTAAATATGTGAGTTCTTAGGTTTTTGTTTCCTTTTTTAAAAATTTTTGCATGTTGGAGCCTATGTGAAGTTATCTCTTTGAAAAGATGTAGAATCATCTATCCTTATTTGCTTATTATTTAAGGAAATTATTTTTCCATGAACATGTATTATAAAAATATATCTGCTTGGTAACTATTTATTTTATAACCTTTATTGCCTTCTAATTCATGTCACAATTTGCATTTTGGTAGTTTACAAAACAGCTTGAGGAACTTTGTTTTTTTTTTTTAAAAGATTTTATTTTTTTCCTTTTTCTCCCCAAAGCCCCCCAGTACATAGTTGTATATTCTTCGTTGTGGGTCCTTCTAGTTGTGGCATGTGGGATGCTGCCTCAGCGTGGTTTGATGAGCAGTGCCATGTCCGTGCCCAGGATTTGAACCAACGAAACACTGGGCCACCTGCAGCAGAGCACACAAACTTAACCACTCGGCCACGGGGCCAGCCCCAGGAACTTTGTTTTAATAGAAAATGAACAATGGGAATGGTCTCTTGAAATCCTGTTCCTAACTTGGGATTGTTAGATGCTGGTACAGGAGGCTAAGAGAAATTGTGAAATGTTTGTACTCTACTTAGGCTAGAAAAGCAATGATAAAAAACCATGAAAGTTTGAAAAAGATAAAATAATGGAATAAGACAAGCAATAAGCAGAATAAAGATAGTAAGAAAATTATGGAATTGATAACTTATCATTTTGATAAATTAATTGATAAATCATGTGATTAAAAATTAGTTCTTTGCAGCTGGAGGAATCCATGAAAATACAATTCTTCCTTTTCTTAAGATGAAATAGATACCCATAGAATTTGAGAGACTTTTTCCTAAATCACATAATCAGGGAGTGGCCAATCAGGACCAGAACTTTCACTTTTTGCCTCAGTGTGTCATAGGTCTGTAATACTTTGCAAAAATCCATGATATTTGAAATGGATAGGAGTAGTATAGAAGGAAATTTCAGTGGCCGCAGTTGGAGAAGTTTAAATTATATAATGAATGGCTGTTTCTTTAACAAAGGTAGATCATATGTGTATTATTAAAATTGAAAAAAAAAACAGAGAAGTACAAAATTACCTAAGTAAAATATAGGGATCAAATAATTATTTTCTTGAAGGGTTTGATTCAGTTATTCTTAAGTATAAAAGAGAGATTATCTTTTGTAGGATACTAGAAGTCTTCATAAATGAATTTTTACCTTGATTTCACTTCTCCTACCTGAGAAATGGGAAATCCTATTACCTACCCCATGTCCTGGTAGAAGTCTAGGATTTTCAGCAGTGATTAGTGTCAAAATACTTACCATATCTGTAGAAATCTATATTCAGTGGAGCTTTAAACTCACTGGAGGAAATTTAGTCCCTGAACTCCACTTGTCTTAGAAATGGTGAAACATTTATAGAATATTAATCTTTTTACAATTTCTAATAAAGAAATTAATATCTAGTTAATTTTTGCAATGCATTAGATGCACATATCTGTGCCTTAATGTTGTATACTGATCTTTAATTTTGATTCTCAGAAGAATCATATGTGGTAGGTACTATTATCATCAGTAGTTTACAGATGGAAAAAAACAAGGCTCAGAGAGTAAGTAGCTTGCCTAAGATTATCAACAGTGAGGTAGTGGACCATATATTGGAGTCAACTTACTAAAACTCAAGCACTCTCATCCACCAATTATAACTTGTCTCCTTTGAAGATACCATTGACGATTTGACAATTTTAATTTAGGAACTAGAGACTAGTCAGTCCTGTTTCCTAAGAAACATTTTCTGTGAGACTACAGAAACCAAGATGATCCTGAAAATGAGGGGTTGAGTATTTTTTCCCCTGTTTTCTTCCTTTTTAGAGGTTGTGGTAAAGCAGGATGAACATTGTGTCCTGACTATCCCTTTTATGATGCTGTCCAGTGTAGATTTTATTAATGAACTTGTTGCAGCAGAGGTGACGATTTCAGATAATAAGTTTTAAATATGGCATTTCTATTGAGTCCATACATATCAGAGGCTGTTATCCTTTCGTGTAGCAGATCGTGATTGTTCAGCATCCTCTGTTACAAATTTATTGTTTCTTTCCATTAAAGCTATAATAAGAGCCAGTATTAGTTCAGCAAAATAAGGCCATGAAAAAGAGCAAATTATAAACTTGAGTCTTTAATAATAACAGCTGTTAGATTTAACAGATCATCTTGGCATTTATTTAAATCCTATCAGAATTATGAAAGTACAACTAGATTTTTAAAGCAGATATAAAAATCAAATCCAGAGATAGGTGTAAAAAACCACTCTGATTTTGGTATAAATGTAGATGCAGAGATAGATGAGTTTTCTATTTCAGATATATCAAATATTTCCTCCTGGAGGAGTGGGGGTGGGGGGTAAGAAATCTATGTGTCTAGTTATGGTTACATTTTTTACTGCAATTGACAACTTATAATTCTTGGAGAATAGCATCTATGTCTACATTTACTAAAGTAATAGAGGAAACAACGTGGTAAGTTATATGAGTTGACTGAATTCCAGTAAAGGATTATGGTTTATATTTTATTTTGTTTAATTTCATTCATTATATGCTATATTCTTCTTAAACCGTATTACAAAGTAATTAGTTTTAAATTAACTTTAATTACAGAAGTAATACTGAATATAATCAGTTTAATAAAGAAATCAAAATATTGTGCAGCACTAAAATCCCCTTTGACCGTCACCCCTTTTGTCTCTGAGAAGCAAATCTTTTCTTCTACACATTTTCCTATTAATTTATAAGCACAGAGGTTCTCATGGAAACTACATGATGTTCTGTGGGTGTGATTTTTTTAAACACAAGTTATTTTACTGTTATTATCTTTGCACACTTTATTATATTTTTACTTGAAAATATATCAATGATTTGTATCATAGTAGATGTGTCATATGGATCCAACAGTTAAATTTCTGCCTAGTTTTCCATAACGAGAACATATCACACACTATTTCCATCCTATGGGCAGGAATTTAGATCATTTCCATTTTCCAAATTTGAATGTCTGCAATCAATATATTTTTGTATGCTTTCTGTGGTAGTTTCACTGGGTCACTGACAAAAATGTTATATGAACAGGCTTTTTCATTGTATTTTTATGAATCTGATGAGTAGGAATAGTATCTCATTGTTTTTTAATCCGATTCTGATGAGGTTGAGCATATTCATATATGTTTTTTGCTACTTATTAATTTCCTTTCTTTGTTTCGCCTAGTCAAATGTTTTGCTCTTTTAGAAAACTGAGTTACTTATTTTTACATTATTGATTTGTAGGATTTATATTTACTCTCAATTTGTTACTTTTTAAAATACTTTCTTCATATGGAATTTTGTCATACAGAAATTTTAAATGTATTATATTGTTTCTTTATGAGTTTTCTTTTTGTGCTTCACTTAAAAAATTTTCCCTACTTGATGATATAAAAGCATTCTAATTATTTCTCAAATATTTTTCTGGTTTTGCTTTGATTGTATCTTCCAATCGTCTAGAATATAATTTTCTGTGCCTTGTGAGGTGTCTTTTTTTTTTTCCGTCCAGAGGGAGCTTCAAAGTCTTAATATCAGTTACTGAAAAGTTCGTTATTTCACATCAATTTGAAATTTCAACTTAAATAGAGGATAAATTCCAGTATATTTATGTGTTTATTTATTGACTTTTTTCAAGTTCAGCAATCTGGCTTCACCAAAAACTCTTTAATTGTCATAGTTTTATAATATACTTCAATTCTACATACCAGAGATTTAAAAATCACTCAAAGTATAATACTGAAATTGCATCCCAAAATTGACCTGAAAAAGAATGCTTCATCTTTTAAGTATTCATCTTGTTATTCATGGCAAGTGAGAGACTTTGGAACTCAGCAAAACTGTAATTAATTGATGATTTGTGCTATTATTGTTACTGTATGTCGGCTCTACTGAACTGTACTCTAGCTATGGGTAGAGATTGTATGTATTGAGATTGTATGTATTTTGTACACTGCTGTAACCTTAGCACCTATTATAGTGATTACATCATAATAAAAAATCAATATATATTTATTGAATAAATGAGTGAGTTTCAAAATAAATCAATAATTTCAAAAGGTTGAGTGTTTCAGGTATATTAACTTCTCTCTCTACGTGATCAAACCCACAGAAGCAATGGGACACGAGAATATCACAGAATTTATCCTCCTAGGACTTTTTAGTGATGAGGCTGCAAAGGTTGCCTGCTTTGTCCTGTTCTCTCTTTGCTATATCACAATTCTCTCAGGAAACCTGCTCATTCTTCTCACCATCAGGGTCAGCCGCCTCAGTGAGCAGCCTATGTACTTTTTCCTCAGCTACTTGTCCCTCATGGATGTCTGCTTCACCTCCACAGTGGCCCCCAAACTGATCACAGACTTACTGGCCCAGCAGAACGCCATCTCCTACAACGGTTGCATGTCCCAGATGTTTTACGCCCACTTCTTTGGCGCCACAGAGATCTTCATCTTGGTGGCCATGGCCTATGACCGCTATGCAGCCATCTGCAGACCCCTTCACTATATGGTCATCATGAGCAGACAAGTGTGCTATGTCCTTGTGATGGCGTCTATTATCGGAGCATTTATCCATTCATTCATGCAAGTATTGATTATTATTGAGCTTCCCTTCTGTGGCCCCAATCAGATAGACCACTACTTCTGTGATGTATTCCCCTTGCTGAAGCTGGCCTGTATGGACACCAGCTTGTTAGTCATTGCAATCATTTCCACTACAGGGGTATTGTCCATTTTGACCTTTGTTACCTTGGTCATTTCTTACATCATCATCCTGTCCACCCTGAGGACCCATTCCTCCGAGGGCCGCTGCAAAGCCCTCTCCACCTGTGGCTCCCACATCACTGTCGTGTTCATGTTCTTCTTGCCCCTCATCTTCACCTATGCCCCCACAGCTTATTCTGTCAGTAATGACAAGATTTTTGCCCTATTTTACACCATGATTGCCCCCATGTTCAACCCTCTTATCTACACACTGAGAAATGAAGACATGAAGAATGCTATGAGGAGAGTGTGGTGCAGAGAGAAACTGTTTGAAGGGAAATGAAGCCTCTGGTGTTCAAGCCCTTTGGCAAATGCTGTTCTATCCACAGAATCATTAATGTCGTCAAATACAGCAGGTACAGCGGAGTGGTGTGTAGTCACCAAAAGTTGGAAGCCTTAAAGAGAGAAGGCCCCTCAACCACTTTTTCTGTTACTTTTCTGAGACTGTAGAGAAGGGGAGTGGATCAGATTATCTCCAGGTTTTTTCCAGTTCTGACAGTCTGGAATTTATGTCTGACATTTTGGATCCTTCTGTTTTTTGTGATCTCTGACACAGTGGGCATTATAGCACTTTTATCATGGCAAATTGTAAAGACCGTGTGGTTGGCAGTTGTGCCCTGCTTAAGAAATGGATACATTGACTGAGACACCTCTCACCGAAAGAGGTCCTAAGCACTTTCATATGTTTGAGTTTTCCACTGCAATAAAAAAAATGACAAAAATTTTCCAAGGGTTGTATATTTTAATTCTTTACATTAACCAATCATGCTTCTAATGTTATGCAATGCAATGTGATTATGCTATTCATACTATACTAATGGAAGTTATTGTCATTAATTCTTAGTGCCCTGTGTTACGGTGTATTACAGTACAGTCTGCCCTCTATATTTGTAGGATCTCATCTGTGGATTCAACCAACCACGGATCCAAAGGCCTAAGATGGTTGCATCTGTACTGAACATGTACAGACTTCTTTTCTTGTCATTATTTCCTGAATAATACAGTATAATAACTACTTACATAATATTTATTTTGTGTCAGGTGTTATAAGTAATCTAGAGATGATGTAAAGTATACAGGAGGATGTGCATACGTTATATCCAAATAACTACACCATTTTATATGAGGGACTTCAGCATTCTTGGAATTTGGGATCGTGGTGTCCTGGAACAAATCCACCATGCTTACTGAGAGACAACTGTAACTAGAAATTTCAAATTGGATGATGAGTATCTTTTTTTAATACTGTAAGTGTAGTTCATGACTGTATTTATTATCTCATTTAAAAAGCCTTCATTAGTATACAACTTAACACTCTATGTAAATGTGCAATGCAGAAAATCTTCCATCCTGTGAAAGGCCCTGAGCTTAAGAAGGCACATAGCTGAATAAAAGGATGCTCCTGGGGTGCATTTTGTTAACCCTCACTGCTCCTTATACTAAGTAGCATATTTTGATGTTTTGTTCTACCATTCAAACTATGCAAATCTGTCTCATTTCTACTCAGGCAGGCCCTCAATACTAGGGAGAAATAAAGAATATTAGACTAAGAAGCAGTTAAAACCAACTGAAAACTGGGGCATAAGCCAAGATCATCTTGGGTACATGGAGATGTTTCCTTAATTTATAGAAGAATCTTCAAGCTTTTGGGATTGGAAGGGACTCTGATGTCATCTAGGGTTCTCCACTAGCACAACATACACCTGAGGAACTGAGGCCTACAGGGTAGGTGAATACACCAACTATTCAAATATGAGACGCATTCCTATTGTTTTTTGCTGCTCCATCCTCTTCACTGTAGTCCCCACTAAGAAATTGTACTGTATATCCTTAAAGGATTACTGTCCCTTGTTCAAGAGGAATTCAGGTTTTAAAGTGAGGCGTGCATTTGCAGAAATTAACTGTAGGTTGAAGATTTCAGCAATAGTTTTTTTCTTCCAAAAAGACCCTGACATGTTTACTGCCTGAAAAATGAGATAACTTAGAACATAACGGGGAAAGAAAAATAATAAAATGTATTGAAAAGGACGTAAGAAAGACAATAGTAGATCAAGTCAGGGTTTATATTTCATGTTGACCTCTTCTTGGCAATTACCTCCTGGTGGGGTTATGCAACTCAGAAAGTTGAGGGAGAACGGAAAAGTCTATAGCTGCATGAGGAGGTGTTTAATTCTGGTGTTTATTTATTTCCTTAATTTTTTGAGGAAGATTAGCCCTAAGCTAACATCCACGACCAATCCTCCTCTTTTTGCTGAGGAAGATTGGCCCTTAGCTAACATCCGTGACCATCTTCCTCTACTTTATACCTGGGATGCCTGCCACTGTGTGGCTTGATAAGCTATGTGTAGGTCCATGCCCAGGAGCCGAACTCACAATCCCTGGGCCACCAAAGTGGAGCACACAGACTTAAGCACTATGCCCCCATGCAGGCCCCTTGGTGTTTATGTTTAATAAGGCTGTTATTGATGCATATGTAGGCTACATTCTCCAGGAATGAATTAAATTTGCTTATTGTGACAAATTCACTGTTTGGTTTCTCCCAAAAGAAGAGAGATCTTTCAGATATCTGTATGAATATGGCTCATATTTATCTTTTGTTAACTCATTTCTTATAATTTATTAACAAAAGAGGGGTGAACATGGATCTACTCAAGTGTGGTTAGTATTATGTCTTTCTCCTCCTATGAGTTATCAATGAATGAAATCATGGAAGACTGGTTGCAAAATTAGGTATTTAGAATGAGTCTTTTATGTATATAACCAAGATTAACTTCTATCCCTCATGTCCATTTTCTCTATCTTGGCCTTTTATACAGCTCTTTTCAGAGTACCTTACACTAAATATATTGGAGGTTTTATTAATTCAAGAATATGCCTCAGAATAACCACTTCTACAGTTTGTCCATGTAATTCTTGGATCAGCCAGCTCAATAATGTCATGTAACAAGCCATCCCAAAATTCGTGGCTTACACATTAAGCATTTAATTCTCACTTATGTGTCTTTGGGTAAGCTGGGGGACCGCTGAACTAGGTTGAGGTTGATGGGGTTTAATTCCAGACTTCAAAGTAGGTTCAGATATATTTTATATAGTTCTTATTTTTTTATGCATAAAATAGAAGGGTTACCTTAGCCTTTGCTGAAGTTAAAATTTAATTTTCTGTACATGTGATGTTTGACGGTGCCATTGACCATTACTGAAGTTCAGCCTTGTATGTCTCTCTCTACCCTGTGGCACGCTTAACTTGTAGATTATTCATGCAAAAAATGTATACTAAAGACTATTGTGAAGATTTGAATAAAGTTATGAAGTTGCATTATACCTCAAAACAAAACAAAACTGGTCACCATGAAAGAACTGGACACATCACAACACTGTTAAAATGAGGCATTCCCACTCAGTCACTATAAAAAGCAGTGAAATTCTGTAGGCTCTGACATGTGGTAAATATTTTAATATCCTTGATATTTTTAAATGAGAAATGGATAACATGCTGAGGGACATAAAACTCTCTTTACATATTCAATGAGAAGTACATGGAAATATGTTTAAAATATTTTATGCTACTCCAGGGACAGAAGTATAATCACTGTTTAGAGATACAAAGTGACATACTTTTATTGTTCTCCACTATAAAATAAACTAATTTATTCATCTGGGAAATGAGAAAGGTTGTCATTTATTTTTATCAGTGAAGGTTATAATCAAAGTCACACCAGCTATCATACAGCAGCAAGGTTATAAAAGTATAAAGCTGGTAGACAATGTTGTGATCATACACAAATGAAATATAATGATGTTGTTGACCAGACTCATCCCCATTGAAACTAGGAAGAGTCTGAGTTCTCATGATTCTTGGCCATTTCTTTCCAAGGAATGAAGAGGAAACTCTCTAAGCTCCTCTGATTGGGATTGACTCTGAGGAAATTTGTGAACAGGATTATGTTTATAAAGTCACTGGTAGAAAGTTGAGTAATATTTTATATGTTCCACTTCTTGATCTTGGAGAGTAATAAATCTGTTAGCTTTTATCTTCTTAGAGACTTCAGACCTTCAATATCACTAATATCCCTTGGTAGTCAAGACTTTTGTGCAAGGACATAAAGGCAAGAATATTGTAGAGAAAAGTTTCAAATGGATAACGTTTATTTATTTTCACAGTTTTCTAAATTCAGTTCAAGTTTAGCTCTCTGTGTGTTAGTTAGCAGAACCAATGGGGGCATATATATATATGTGTGTGTGTGTGTGTGTGTGTGTGTGTACACACATATATAGGGGTATGTATGTATATATATATCTATATATGTATCTATGTATGTGTATATATATAGGGGGAGAGAGAGAGAGAGAGAGAGAGAGAGAGATAGATATATCTCCAAAGATAGGGCTCTTTGGATTTCATTGACTCATAGACCTCTTGTGATCTAAGAACATCAAGTATCATCTAGTCCCAGTGTTTCCAAATTTCAGTTCACAGATCTGCCACTGACTATGTAAAAATTAGTAGATTAGCTTGTTAAAAATGCAGAATTTTGTATGCCATTTAACTCTTGCCTACTGGATCAGAAACTCTTAGAATAGATACTAGTATCTGTCCAAAAATCTCTCAAGTTGATTTCAATAATCAGACAAGTTTGAGAAACCTAGTGATGACCTAGTCACCATTTTAAAATTGGGCAAAGGGAGATCCACAGGGATCCAGTGAGTATATGTCCAAGCTGGGACAATAAACAGGGATTTGTGTGGTCCAGGGCAAGGATTTCTTAATTATGACATCTAATCCAGATATCTTGCTGCCTTTTGATTTTTCTTATCTTTAATTCTGTGAATACATCAACAGCAGAGATCATCTTTTAAAGTACTATGTACAGTCCTTCACATAATGTACATGCACACATACACACACTCACACATATACACACTCCCAAACCATGAACACATAACCAGGTATGGGCAGTAACTTGAATAATCAGATTTGTAGAAAAGACAATAAAACAATGGCAAAGATATAATCAGTGACGTATTGATTTGCTATAGAAAAATAAAGCTCAGGTTTCACAAAGTGAAGGAGGGATATGTCATCAGGGCAAGTGACATTCACATAAGGAAGTCATGTTTTTTTTGTCCAGAATGAGTCTCTCTGAAGTCCACAGCTGGAAATTGGGATGTCAGTCAAGGAGGCAGTGATCAAAGACTCCCCATATTCAGTAAAGCTGCTTGGTTCAAACATTGGAGGAAATCTGGTTTCCTAACCAAGAATCTCAGCAAGTTGTATTTACTCTGTTGATTGAGTGATAGTCACCTATTCATCACAGGTATCTTTCTTTTTATTCAGATTATTTAGTTTTTCCTGTTTGTTAGTCACTTTACATGACAGGAACCACTGGCTATAAGCGACAAGTAAAGATTAAAGTCAGTTACAGAAGCATATTAATGGGATGTTACAATTAAACTGGTGATCTTAGAGGTTTTTCCCCCCAATTTCCTTATTTTTTGGGTAAAGAAAACAAGTTCTAAAGAAAGGAAAAACTTCTTTCCAATACCAGAGAATGAGAACAGGTCTTTTGTTTTGTGAGTCTATGTTTTATCTCTTTCACATTCTGAATACACCTCCTCTCCCATTCCAGCCTTATTAGGTTTAATTTTCACTGTGCATTGGAGGACTTGCATCAGAATGCTTTAGCGCAGATCTCTATTATTTTTCATACAGTGTGTGCATATTGAGTTCTTAGTATGTACTAATTGCAGTTTTAAATATAGAAAATAACCATAAGTACTTCATAGTAGACTCTCATTCTTTAAGGAAAAATGACAAAAAATGCACAAATGGGGAGAAGAAAATAATAATGAGGAGTATGACCATGCTGTGCTTCTGAGTTTCATAAGATTTCTCTAGCCTAGATATTTCAGGGAATTACGTGATTATGAAATATTAGAACAAATATAATAATAATAACTAATACTTTATATCTGTAGAATGTGTTATTCTCTCATTTGTACTTCAAAAAAATAACTTGTGAGATTGTTTTCATTGTCTTCATTGTATAGGTGAGAAAATTTAAGATCATCCAGATTAAGTTGTTACTTCCAACTATTTATCATTAGCCCTCTAGAAAACCTTCCTGCCCCACAGTTTCCTCACTGCATTCTTTACTTCTGCATTTCTCAGTGTTAAAATCAGGTGATTTAACATGGCAATCATAATGGTGTTAAATGCAGCCACCATCTTATCCTCTGAAAAGGTAGTACCAGGGTGCATAAACATGAATGTACAGGGACCAAAAAAATGATACCACGGCATTGTGGGAGTCACAGGATCCCAGAGTGTGGAGCTTTGCACCTGCCTTCTGAAGACTGCTTTTTCAGGGGCATCAATGATTATGGTGTAAAGAGGTTAGCAAGATAACAAAACTCCCCCATAATGGTACCACTGTTGGCTGTCACAACACCACCAACAACATATGTGTTTGTGCAGGCAAGTTTCAGCACAGGGTGGACATCACAAAAGTAGTGATCAACCTTATTGGGTCCACAAAAGGATAGTTGGACTACCACAGCTACTGGGATAATAGTGTATAAGAACCCAACTACCTAGGCACCTGGCAACATTTTACTGCATCTGTCTTGGTCCATGACGGTAACATAGTACGGGGGTTTACAAATAGCCACACAACCATCATAGGCCATTACAGTAAGGATGAAGATCTCATTGCAATCAAAGAAATGTCCCCCAAAGAATTACAACATGCACCCCACATAGGAGATAGTTTTTCTCTTGGCTAATAGGCCAACAAGCATCTTAGGAGCTGTGATTGAAGAGTAACAAATGTTCACAAAAGACAAGTAATTGAGAAAGAAATATATAGGAGACTTGAAAAAGTTGCCCACATAAATTGTCAACATGCTAAGGTGGTTTCCAAGAAGAATGACCATGAAGAAGAAAGAAAACACCACAAAACAAACTTCTTCAATATCTAGGTTCTGAGAAAGACCCCAGAAAATGAATTCTGTTACATCGTTAATTTTTCTCCTGGAATTAGTCTAGGAGGCCAAGTTCTCAAGAGACAATTAAATTACCTGAAAGAAAAACATAATGGTGGACCACCAGCATTTACTTCTAACTCAAAACAATCAGATAATCACAGTAGTTGAAAATGGAACAATGCGTACATACTGCTTATTATCATGCATACTTAAAGAAACTGAAGTACATATATTGTGATCCCGTTACTTCCCTATGATAGTCCATTCATTCAGTTCAGAAGAGGAATCAAGGTCCAGTGAGATAAAGTAAATCCCCTAGTCACACATCTAATCAAAAGTCTCACCTCCCTCACCTTTAATTAAGGCCTTTTCATCTGTTTGTTTCTAAAAATTTACTTAGTTCTTATTCTGTATAAGGCACTCAATGTATTTTTTTTTTTTTTTTGAGGAAGATTAGCCCTGAACTAACTATCGCCAGTCCTCCTCTTTTTGCTGAGGAAGACTGACCCTGAGCTAACATCTGTGCCCATCTTCCTCTACTTTATATGTGGGATGCCTACCACAGCATGGCGGGCCAAGTGGTGCCATGTCCACACCCTGGCGAACCCCAGGCTGCTGAGAAGCGGAGCTGTGAACTTAACCGCTGCGCCAGCGGGCCGGCCCCTCAATGTAATTTTGAAACAATTTCCCTGCTTGGTGATATGGTTACATTTATATATCTGGAAAGATTCTTCTTATCTTTGACTCAGAAATGTAAACATATTTCTGCATTTTTAATTCTGAATACTGCCATGAATGTTCAAGTAGTTGAAACTAGATGACCTCTTCAGCTTCTTCTTCCTATGAAACTCAGATCTTTCTGTACATGAATTTATGGTCCCCTATTTGGTATCAAGCTCTTATAGTCAAGAGGTGGTATGGTGTAGTAGAAAGAGGACCAGATACAAACCTAATTCTGAGATAACGGTGCTGTAACTCTAGATAAATAATTTGTCTTCATGGGGCTTCTGTTATCCTATTTGTGAAATAAGACAATTTCAATTTCACTATCATCTATCATATTAACAGTTATTTCCAAGTTATTTCCACCATGAAATAAACCAATTCTGTCAGCATGCAATAGCCATAAAACTCTGATAAGGAGGCAGAAAAAAGAGAAGGTAAAGTATTAAACTACTGGAGACAAAGCAAGATCTATTTGATTTGAAAGGAGGGGAGGGGAAGTGTGGGGTAATTTTGTTATCTTCAAACTCAGTGATTGAGGATTATCTAAGAATTATTTTGCCTTGGTATTTTAAAGCTTTGTCTGTTAAGTGAAAAAAAGAAGAAAATCTGCCCTTTAATTTCAGCATTCCTGCATGCATCTTTTTAATCTTTCAACTTTCATGCTAGTATATATTAGTTCTCCAGCATAGGATGAATTAAATATTTCTGGAAGAGGTCATCACTGAAAGATACTTTAGGGTTTAGGAAGAGGACAATATTCAATTTAAATGGATGAATCTTCAATGGTAGAATTTCAGGCACTGTAGTGGGGTCACTGGAATGTACATGTGGAAATGTATATATGGAATAATTTTTGTTTTGTTTCTTTGTTTTTTTTTTTTTTGAGGAAAAGTTACCATGAGATAACATCATTGCCAATCCTCCTCTTTTTTTGCTTGAGGAAGATTAGCCCTGAGCTAACATCTGTGCCAATCTTCCTCTGTATTGTATGTCACATACCTCCACAGCATGGCTGATGAGTGGAATAGGTCCACACCCAGGATCCAAACCCTCAAAACCTGGGTCGCTGAAGTGGAGCGTATGGAATTTTAATCACTGGGCCACAGGGTCAACCCCCTTTTGTATGTGGGATGCTGCCTCAGCATGGCTTGATGAGTGGTACATAAGTCTGTGCCCAGGATCTGGGCCTGGGTACTCTGGGCTGCTGAAGAAGTGCAACTGAACTGAACCACTAAGCCACTGGGGCAACTGGGAATAGTTTGGATTAAAGGGGATTAGAAGTTGTCCCTCGAACTAAATCACAGATGTAAATAATTTCTTTAGTTTTAGGTTGGGATAGGATTGCACAGAGTCTTAGATAATCTTTAGGAATTTTGTACAGCGAGGCCACTTCCCCTCAAGATCTGTCAAGTTTGTGCTTACAACTCTGGCTGAACTCTGTGCTCAGCTATCCCTTTGCAGCAACATTGTGCCTGGGACATCCAGCTTTTGGGAAACTAGAGGGCTATGTTTCCTCAGGTCTGTATAACAGAGTTGATAGAAAAGTCATTTACAGGTGTGCCTTTTCTTATATAGTACAAAATAATAGTAGTAATTATAGTAATGGTAATAGTATTAATTCAAATTCAGACTGAAGTGCATCCCTCTGCTTTCTTTTACATGCTCATTTCCTCTAGTTTTTCCTTCTAAATTAAAAAATATATATATACTATACTCACTGAGAGAGCCCTTCAATTATGATAGCTCAAATCACAGCAGTTTTTGACAAGTACAAATTGTGTTGCTTGCTTTTCATTTAGAATAAGCTTGGCAATTGTGCTTCCATTGTCCATTCCATGAGTCCTAGAAGAATTCTTTCTCCTTGAATCAAGACCCATCTCAATGAATTCCTTCCTCCACTTTCTGAGTATTTCAAACATCATAATGCCTCAATTTCTTTTGAAATTATTGGCATTTTCTTCTTCACAATCATCCCACACTATCTCATAGTCATATATGGATGTATTTTATTATCTTATCATCAGCTTAATAATTTTATCCTCCCCTTATTTCTAGGAACACTGTCTTGCAATTATTTTACAGGTATTCAAAATAAAGAAATTTGATTGAATTCTCTTTTTCTGCAGAAGTTTTAAATTAGTTTTAGAATAAAGAAAATCTCACCAGTATTGTCCAAGGCTTGAGTTTTGATTTGTTTTCCTATCTCTTCTAAGATAATTTGGATACACCTGTCCAAAATAAAGTAGGAGTGATACCTTAAGGAATTACCTTATGAATAATTAGTACCAGAGAATTCCTGACCCCCCAAACTCAAAAGCTAGTAGAAGTCAATCATTATTATTTCTGGTTCTGTCTCTCTCCTACTGAAATCCGCCATTTCATAATATCTTTGGCAACGAATGCTCTTTTCTCTACTTCTTATAAGGTCTATTTAAAGAGAATGATGAAAAATGTTAATGACCTCAGAGAAAGACTTTCTCCCAGTCTTGCTCCATAATCAAAGCCATATCACACAGATAAAAATGAGCTTTAATCTCCAGATGCCTTTCCAACTTGTTAAAAAATATCAAATTTTTTTCTTTATTTGCTACATTTAAAACTCGATCATTTCTTGCATTTAAGACTGTAAAACTAATCCAAAGCATTTAGGTAAACAGAAGTAATTGTAACAGAAGAGAGGAGGGAGGAAAGTGAAACAGGTAATCGGGCATATGTGTACAGTGACATGGAAATTAGTCTTTGGGTGGTGAGCATATTGTAGTCTACAAAGAACTTGAAATAAAATGATATACACCTGAAATTTATATAATGTTTTGAACCAATGTTACCTCAATAAAAACAAATATATTGAACAAAACAGAAATAATCATTCTAGGATTGTTCAAAGGATTAATGCGCTTCTATATATATTAAATATTTAATATATGATGTTTCTCTATTGAACTTTAATTATTCTACTCTTTTGAAAATTGTACTTGATTGGAACACAGTGGATTTGATAGTGCTATTGGGGTTCACTGCTTTTCTTCTTAACTGAATCTGCTAATTTCTGGAGAAATTGATGGATAGCTCGCTTTCAGCATATACCTGGGATGAATCATAGTGCAGGCTTTCATTCTTTTACTTTTTGATTGTAAACCATTAAGGTTGACTCTTGACCACCAATATTGTTTCATATTTTTTTCCATATTCCTATGCTTTTCTTTCCCTTCAATCTTGCTTTTCTTTCTTTCCCTTTTCTACTGTTGTCTCACCTTTTTCTTTCTTTTTCTTCCAACATCGAAAAAGTCATACATACTCTTAGTTGTTCATACTCTTTGAGGGAACTTATGAGTTGCCCACCACTTGGTAGTAAGCACAGCTGATTTCTTGATCCACTAGACCTTTTAAGAGAGGCTATATGTTCCTTTTACAAACGATCTGTAAATAGCTATAGAGGAGAAAAATGTATCCATTGTCTCCCTTTTCTCACTGGCCAAAGTTCTCCCCATAGTGGGCTATTTCTCATGCATATTCTGGCCTTCCTGCAGTTTTAAGAGAAGGCAGAGTCCAAGTTAGCATCAGGGACGTTCATAGCAGGAGGCAAGCTTGATGGGGAAGCCGTTGAGTGTATTTAGGCTTCAATCATGTCACACAGTATCTATCACTTCAGCAACAACAGGAAATATCTGACGAAGGATTCCAGAAGTGCCCATGTGGGTGTCAGCCAAGGTCTTGTCAAGTAAAAGTGATGAGTAACTTAAAGATGTAGAACAGTTTCCACAGGTCTCTTCATCTATGGTCTCTTAATATCATGGTGAAGTGTAGGCCATTGCGAGAGTGTCTCAGGCTATAAGAAAGGAAAGTACAGGAAATCTGGGTGATTCTTCATACAAATGAATTCCAGTACAGTTCACTCTTGTGCCACTTATACCTGTTTGTATTTTCTAATGATATTGGGGTCTTGTTAGAGAGTGAAATACAATTAGCTTTTTCCATGAAAGGAGAGGAAATCAGAGGTATAAGTCAACTTCTTCCAGGAGGTGGCCATTTCTAGTTTCCTCAGAAGACTTAAAGTGGGCTAAAAAATCAAGCTAAGGTCCCTTCTGCTGCAGCTGTTCCTAGGGCTATAACTGATACTCATCAATTTACTCCTCCAACCACCTGGGTGTGTTCTCCCTCATATTTAGGTGTTAGCTCTCCATCGCTTAACCTCTCAGCTGACACCTTCACCCAAAATGGATTTGATTCTTTCTTGCTTTGCTTTTGTCAGTAGATCCTACTGAAAACTAGCAGTCTCTTTAGTCATCTAATACATGATTTGGAGTAGCTTCCTCCCCATACAGTATATGTTTTCTCCAAATTTAAAAGCCCATTAAGTACTATGTCTCTTTCTTAATCACAGAAGACATGAATAGAAAACACTCCTTTTTATTGAGGAAATCTCTGCATCCCCCAGACCACAGCACTCCTAAGAACTCTACCCAAGTGACAATCCTCTGAAATTTCACAGTGTTTATTTTCCACTCTCTGCCTGTGTGAACTTAGTAGGTGTATAAGTTATCTATTGCTATGTACTGGCAAACAACACTGAGACAAAAGTTAGTAGCTTAAAAATCACAAAACCAAGACTTAAAGTCTTAAAATAAAAATACTTTATTTGATTATGATTCTGCAATTTGGGTTGGATTCAGCTAAGTAGTATTTCCACTCCTTTTACCTGGAAATATTCCGATAGTTTGAGTGGAGTAGATGTTCTAATATGGATTCACTTATATATCCAACAATTGGCTCAGGTACTTCAGTTCTCTTTCATTCTCCAGTGGCATAGATTGGGCCCTATCACTACACTGTTGTTCCAGGGAAGTTTGTATTTCATGATAGCTAGATCTTCAAGGACTCTCAAGCCACACTGCAGGAATTGTATGTTACTTTTTACCACATTCTACTCATGTGGTTAAAAGGTTTCATATGATGTGTGTCACCAGGTTAGCCCAGATAAAAGTACAGACAGATAGATTCCACTTTTTGATGGAAGAAGGTGCAAAGAAGTTGTGGCCATTGTGTACACTGGGTTGTATATGATACTTGCTAATTCTTGCTCACCAGGCTATTTAGCATAATGGTATCAATGCAGTGGACCATTGGATGTTTTGCACAATGTTCAGAAGATTAAATTTCCTGAGATTCTAATATGAAAAAAAAAAACATAAGAGTTAACATGATTCTTAGGCAAGATTCTACAGTCCTTGCCATGTGAGGTGAGTTCATTTTGTTCTACTCTCTCACTGGGTTGGAGAAGAGCTACAAATCAGGTGCTAGAGGCTCTGATACTTTAATAAAGTTAATATATCATGCACTGAATCTTCCACTGGGGATACCATCTAAGTGATATTATAGTAGTCCATAGTCATATGAGTCATATGCTGCAATCCATCTGCTTTTTTGCATGCATCAGATCAATTAATTAAATGGCATTATGGGGAACTTCAATTCTTCAAATATTTTGTGGTTATTTTTCTTTCTGAAATTCCTTCCATTTTGCTTCTGATTTTATGTTTTGTCTGGAACATAGGGGCTCTTGTTATAGAAGAATCAATATAAGTTTTCTTTCAGGTGCTAAATATACATATTTTCCAATTGAATGTTTGAAGAAGGGGAAATAATCACAAGGCATATTCATAGACACATTGAACCTACTCTGAGGCCATCTTGTGCCAAAACTCAATTTATCATGTGGCCTCCAGTCTAACTGGAGGATTTTGATAGTATTTTAGGTCTGTATCAGTGATAGGTCACATATTACATCCAATAATCCTCAAGAAGTATGGGCATTCCCCTTTCCCCATCACAAAGTTCTTCTGGCAAGTTGATCGTTTGTCACCCTCTCCTCTCCCTTAGGAAGTTCATGCACCTCATGTAATTTGCTATAATCCACAATATTATCCAGGATCCAATGAGATGACTGCCTATGGAGATTGAAAACATATTGAATCTCACCTGCCCATTCAATACCCAGAATATGCTTATCTAGAATTAAGTTCTGCTAACGCTTTTGAGGCCCATTCTTCAAAAGTGTTCTCCCAGCTCACACAATTTCATATTTGTGAAGCCTTGCAAATACATTTGGGGCATAGACTATTTTCTTTCACATTCAGAGCTGTACTTTTGTTATGCAGATATTTGAGCCTATTGTTGGTCTCCTGGTAATGTGTGTTGTAGCATCTGATTTTGAGAAGCACAGACATTAATCTTTTGAGAATCCTGTTTCAGGTAAAGGCATTATATTCTTTAGTCAAAGGCGTGCTATTATCTTAAAGCCTGGGTAGGGGAATGAATCTGGCAGCCCAAAGTTTCAGAGATTTGAAGGTTCACGATCTCAAGTTTTCTTAACCTGAGGCACCTCGGGCACCTGAAAGTACAGTAGCACATAGGACATTTGCCCTCAGTGGGCAGAATTGTGCTCTACACTTGGCTGCTGAAGCAGATGTCCAGAGTGTAGTTCACATGGCACTATTTTGCAGGTGAGAAACAAAAGGCCTTTTCTTATGCTACGTGAGAAACAATATTCCCAACAGTACAATTTATGAGTCATTCTAAATGAATTATATACATTAAATTATCAAATACAGGGTTGATTATTTGAAATTTTAATCATGATAATTAGGTTTCAAAGTCACGGTTATGTACTAATTTTTAATAGAATATTTACACATCTTTCATTTCTAGGAAAGAAATTTTAATGATAGTTAATGATCAGCAGATTTATCCCTAGATTTAGCATTTATCTACTTTTTATAGCTTTATCAAGATATAATTCACATACTATACACTTCACTCACAAAAGTGTATATTTAATGTTTTTTAGTATAGAAAGCTATGCAACCATCAACACTATCTAATTTAACATCTTTGTCACCCAAAAAGAAACTATCTACCCATTAGCCGTCACTCCTCATTGTGTACAATCATCACCAGCAGCCCTAGGCCAACACTAATCTGCTTTCTGTCACTATAGATTTGTTCTTCTGGACATTTCTTATAAAAAGAATCATACAATGTGTTGTCTTTAATAATCTGCTTCTTTCACTTAGCATCATATTGTTAGAGTTGCAGCCATGTTGTGACAAGCATCAGTATTTATTTTCTTTTTAGTGACGAGTAATATTTCACTTTATGAATATATCACTTATCAATTCATCAGTTGTCTGACATGTGGGTTGTTTCCCCTTCTTGTCTATTATAATAATGCTGCTATGAGTATTGGTGTACAGGTTTTTGTGTAAATAGTGTTTTCATTTTTCTTGCGTATGCACTAAAGAGTGAAATTGCTGGGTCATTGGTGACTATAAGTTTAACCTTTTGAGGAACTGCTAAAGTGTTTTCCAAAGTGGCTGTACCATTTTACATTACTGCCAGCAATGTATGAGAACTCCATTACTCCACAGCCTCACCAACACTTATTATTGTCTGTCTTTTGATTCTAGACATCCTGGTGAGTGTGAAGAGGTATTTCCTTATGGCTTAGATTTACGTTTCCTAATGACTGAAGGTGTTGAACATCTTTTCATGTACTTTTGACCATTCATATATATTCTATGCAGATCTGTTTATTTAGATATTTTGCCAATTTTAATTGGGTTATTGTCTTTTTATTATTACATGTTAGGAGTTCTTTATATAGTCTGGAAATCAGTTCCTTATCAGATACATGGTTTGCAAGTATTTTCTCCCAATCTGTGTGTTGACTTTTCACTTTGTTGCTGATATAATTTTCAGTACAAAAGTTTGTCATTTTGATGAAGTTCGATGGAGGTATTCAAAGTCACTATTATGTACTAATTTTCAATAAAATATTTATGGTTTTTCCATTCTTGGGAATGAAATTCTTAATGACAATTGCAGTTCTGTTATTTTATTTTTTTCCATAGAAATGACCACTAGATTTGACAAGTATTTTCTATTGGGGCTTAGAGATATTGATAAGTTTTTCTTTAATACAACTCCTTTTACGACATGAATTTTACATACAGTGAAATGCAAAGTTTTAAGCATATGGTTTGATGAGTTTTGATAAACATATCTACTCATGTAACCATTAACATACTCAAGATCTAGAATTCTTTCATTAACTTAGAAAGTTCTATCTTATACTTTTTCAGTCAACTTTCCAGGAAGGTAGATGCAGCAGAGAAATTACATTGATATCCATGGCATAACACAAGCAATATTGCTAAATTAATCATAGTGTGGTGCCCTTTCCTATAGGAGCAGTGTTGTGGGCACCAGGCACCAAGAATCATTAGACATATCTGGCACCATCTCAGAACCTTGGAAAATCAAGTATTTGAATGGTTAGAAGATAAGGTTGTGAGATTCCTCAAGTATCACCTTCTACCACATTCTTACTCATGAGCCCAAGGAAAGGGTTTGGACAGAGAATAGGGTTTCAGTTGATGAGACAAAGCTATGGAGTAGCAGGAGACCACAGACAAATGTGAGCTGGAAGATATTTTGATGACACCATTGCTCTCCAAGTTGCCCATGCTGTACCTTGGGTGTCATGTGTGACCCATGTCATCTTTCATTCCCATACCCCGTCATCACCAAGTTCCATTAATTTTACCTTTAAACCCTCTGTCCTGTGGGTCCTTTCTCTCCATTCTTGCTGCCACCAAATTCCCACATGTGGTCAGCTGATGGCTAAATTACCAAAGGACCTTATCCTCAAGATGCTCCCACCTCATCCATCCAACACACTGCAGCCAGAAAATTATTTCCTGACCCTTCTTTCCTCAGACCCTCCACTCTGGAGGACCAGAGTAAAACCTGAACTCCTCTGACTCACTTTTAAGGAACTTTGCAGACAGAGTCACCTCAACAATCACCCTCTACCCAATAACTTTACCTCATCTCTGTTCAACTCAGGGTCCTCTCCCTATCCCTCAAGGCCATCCTGCTGAATCCCATGACTGGGCCTCCCTTCACCAGAAATGCCCTCTCCATGTCGCTTAAACCCTGCCCACCTTCCAAGCCCAATTCCAGTGTGGTGTGTTCAATGAAGCTTGTCTTTAATAGTCCAACCTATATGAATCTTCTCTTCTCTGAGCATTGTAAATAATTTGGTGATTTTCCTTAAATGCTACTAAACCATGTTACTACACTACCTAAAGTCGATCAACGCCTCCCCGTTACCCACAGCATAAATTCCAATATTCTTAGCCTGGATTCCAGGTCCTTGTTGAACCAGCCATTGCTTATCTTGGACCCTTATTGTCACTCCCTAAATGAATGTAATACCCCAACCCAATATTTCCCAACCCAAGGTGCCCTTTATCCCTACTCTGTGTTTAGTGTTCCTTCTTTCTAGATTGCATGAGGATCTTCAGTATATAGGAATAATATTCTCTCCTTTGTGTTCCTAGAGTACTTTATCATACTTCTTTTACAGCAACTGACAGATTTTTTCACAATTCTAGCTTCTCTGTCTGTATCTGCAAATAAGAAATATATTATAATAATATCCAAAATTACCAATTCAATATTCTTCTTAAGCCTTTATTATTAATTGTATTTTGGTTGATAACTATAGCTAGTGTGTCAATAGTACCATGTGCCACACACTTTATAAGTGTTCTGTGTACATTAATCCATTCAATTCCCAGGATAAACCTATGATGCGTGTATTATTATTATCACCCCTTTGTTATACATATGAGGAAACAGATGCCCAGATAAGTGAATTAACTAGGCTGAGGTTACACAGCAGTGGAGCCAGGATTTTAATCAAAGCAGCCTAGTCACAGATCCTGTGCTGTTCATCACTGGCCTGTATAATTTCTAGGTACATAATATATAAGTGAAGAGCTAAAATTAAATATGCCCTTTCATTAGAAGTCCAAGGCATATTTATTTGCCTGCACAAACCTCTTATCTTGGCATGAATTCAATCCATTTTTTTACCCATTTGTGAAAATAAAAAAATATATGTTAGAGCCAATCTGAGAGCTCATTCAGAGAGGAGAATCACATAGGGTCCAGTTTTTCTTGGCTTTACCATAAGAATGGAATGCCTGATAGCCTTTCCTTTTGAAAACCACCTTTTCCTTTTTGGGCATCTCTGCCTTTTCTGTATTTATGGCTCTCTCTACTACCTGCCATCAGTAATTCCTACCGTCTCTTCCACCGAACTGATAAGAAATACCTCCTCTCTCCCCACAATGCTGCCTCATCTAGAAGCAGGCAAAGAAAAGGTGACCAGCATGTAAAACTCTAAATCTGTATTTGAGCATATAGACTCTCTATCAGGCATCCTGCTGGACTGGACCAGAGTACACTGACAGAAGGCCAACAATGGCCAGGAAAAGTATGAGAGAGCTTCATGTGCCCATGTGACTGAATTCAGAGTGAAGTAATGGAACCTCCATGCCAACCACATGCTCTCATTTGGTAATCCCAAATGGTGCCTCACAGGATCCCAAAATTGTAAAGGACTTTAAAAATCACCAAATTTAATGTTATATGTATTTTACAATGAAAATAAATAAATTCATTGCTCACCCCCCTAAAAATCTTCAGACCAAATCACCTTGTCTACAAATGAACACACATGGCTTGAGGACAGGAACTGACCTGCCTAACATCTGTGGCTGCTGAAAGTCTCTGCACCTTACTTCCAGCCATAACACCTACCTTTAGGTCATAAAATCTGGTGTGATTTTGTTCTTCATTAGACTAGGAAATTGGATTAGATGGATCTCAAACCGCTCAAGTGCCTCCAATCAGGGTGAACTTAGCCACCCTGCTGGAATAAATCATTACTCAAGGAGATAATCTGGTTTGGGAAAACTAGGGTGGGATGCAGCATTGGATTCCTCTCTGGGAATCTTGGTTCCTGGACAAGCAAGGTCCCTTGCCTAATATTACCCTCCCAGCTGATCTTTCACTGAAGGCCCCCAGTGAGCAAAGTCCAGATCACACTCAGCTCAGAGCGGTGTTGAAAAGACATAGAGACCTTTTACTCCAACCTGCTCTGTTTTTAGATGAGGCGACAGAGGCTGAGAAGTTAATTAGATTCCCAGGCCACAGGATAGATATTTCCCAGGGTACTAACCTAGAAACCAGTGCTCTTTCAACAGCACTAGGCTGCCTTCTGACGGTACTGAGCGGTGGTTGCTACGGCAATTCAAAGAGCAGACCCCAATAACAAATCACCAATATTCCTGGGGGCTTTTAGAAAACAAAGTAGCTGAGGGCTAAGATGAACCACAATAACAGGAAAATTCATGAGATCTGGATTGGGTTGATATTTGCATTTAAAATGGCTACGAAATTTTTTAAAAAGCCAAAGAAAGCATCAAACTCAGAGATTTTAAGATCCTGATTTTGATGTAGAAAACCAGTCCACCCACTGAAAGTCCAAGGCTTTTGATTAAATGCTTAGATCCTTGAACCATTTAAAATAAATCAGGTATACACTACAGTCAAGGGAAGAACTTCCCCATGGAATTTCTTTTCCCTTTGGTGAAACTTTGCCAATTAAACTATGACTTGGGAAAAGGTTCAAAATCTGTTTCAACTAGTTTAGTGAGATTTCTATAAAGTTTTTACACCCAATAATAAGGTAGTAGAGAAGAAAGTTGAAGGAAAGACATCAAAGGAACGTTTTTTCCAGACTGGACTACTGAGAATGAAAAGAAGAGTGAATAGACATTAAAATGAGGACTGGACAGGGAGACAGGACTCTGGGCACTAGCTTTGGTTCAGTAATTGATTAACCATGTAACTTAAGCCATGTCATTTCACCTCTCTACTCCTCACCCTCCTGTTCCTTCTTTTATATAAATGACAGAGTTGGGCTAGACTATCGCCATTGTACCATGCATCTAACACTCATGGATTCATGTATAATTCACTTAGTCTCTCTGTGCCTCAGTTTCTCCATCAAGTCCTGGCTAATAGTACATGCTCATTAAATATTGTCAAATAAAATATTAAATGAACCAAAAAGCTCTAAAATGGGTGAATTATTAAGTAAATTATGCCTCAATTAGACTGTGTTATATTAGCAAGCCATCACAAATCGTGTTTAGGAAAAGTATCTAATTTCATGGGAAATTATGTATGTAACTGACTATGTCAGACAATATGCCAATCCTTGCATGCATTCTCCCCTTCTTCTTTAGGAACATAACAGAACGCTGATTTTTTTTTTCACAACATAATTCCACTTACAATAAAAAACTAGACTTTCCAGTTTCCCTCGCAATTAAGGGCAACCACGTGACTAATTTCTAGCAAATAAAACGAAAGTAAAAGTGCTTTGTGGTACTATTCAAAACTCTCCTAAAAGGGAAAATGATCAGTTTACCCTCCCCCATATCTCCTTTTCTGTCTCCTGGAACTTAATCATCACACAACCCTTCTGGCCCTGCAGCTGTTCTTCTTAACATGGCTTGCCCTTGGGGGAAACTAGTTAAGCAGAACCTAACCTTCTTGGGTATCATCAGAGCCTAACTGACCTGGGGGAAGGAAAACACTCAATTCCTATTAGCTGTAGCCATGCTGTTCCACCTAAGAGTGGAGAAAACAAAACTGAGAAACTCTTGTGAAGTTCACTTAAGAGGCTTAGGCTCACTGAAAACACTTAAAACAGTATCTGGCATATTGGAAGACTTCAAGAAGAGTCAGTATTTATCATACACTTAAATATAAGCTCCATGAGTACAAGAATTTTTGTCTGCTTCCTTTCTATTGTACCTCCAGTTCCTTCTAAGGAAGGCACTAGGGCATTGCCTGAGACCTGGACACAGGCCTTGTCCATCCTTCCTTCTCCCACCTTCCCAGCCAGATGGAGAGCTTGGTCTCTGGACCTGTCTTAGGAAGGAGAGAGGGCAGACAGGAAGAGGAGATGGAGATGGCAGAAGGTCCAAGATCTGTTCCTCATGGACAATTTCACTGACCCCACCTAGAGCCTGTGGGGAGTTGGAGACCAGTGATGGACAGTTGATGTTGGGGCCAATGTTTCAAGTACACCCTAATATTGCATCAGGCTCTGCCCCAATCCACATTCACGCATTGGTGGCCTTTATTTGTTTTGTTCCCCCAGCCCACTGCAGGGGAAGTGTTGGGCACTGGAGCTCTACTGAATAAAGACAAACACAGATGGAAAAAAAAAAGGAACAGACTTAACCACATGTTGAGTGATCAATACACATTTGCAAAGTGAATAATCAATCTGGTAGTTACAAGGGCTTCCAGAGAAAGGGCAGGGACATAGTGGGGAATAGGATGAGAAAAGGGAACAGAAGACATTATTAAGAAACAGAGGCAGGAGCCACCTCTGCACAATAAACTTTGATATAGGACTTTCCAAAGTTCATTCTGTCCTCTAACAACCTTCTGAAGCTGGTATTGTTACTATCTCTATTTGTAAATGTGGAAAATTGAGACCCAAATAGGTTAAATGACCCAGAAATGGTCAATTAAGCAAGATGACGAATCCGGCTCTTCTAATTTCATCTTGCACAAAGTGTCTCCCTTTAGCAGCAAAATAGAGTGAAGAAACAGGGATTCATGGGGGCAGCAGTCCCTGCTCAGCTGAAGAGGAATCAGCTGAAGAGGAGTCAGCACTGCTGGACAAATACTGAGAAATTTTTCTCTCAGGGTCTGCTCCCCATCATCCCAACCCACCATCAGTCCTCGGTCCTTCAACACTTCCTCATTTGTACTGCTGGGTCCATTCACTCAAATTTTCTCAAGGAGTCTTGAGGGGAGAAGAGTCCTAAAAGTAGGCTTAGGAAACCTGAATTCTAGTCCCCACCTTGCTTTGAACTGACTGTGTAACTTTGGGTAAATCTTTTAACCTCCTCACATTTATTTATTCATCTGTCTGTTGAGAGCATGAAATGAAGCAAGAAAAGTAAAATGACTTGAATATCATAACAGAGAAGAAAATGAATTTCATCAAGCCCTGCATATGTCAACATAAAGGAATTATCTAGTGCTATTCTCCATTGTATAGATGACATATCTGAACTTGCAAGAGGCTCCCACATTCACAGGCTCTCACAGGTTTCCTGAATGAACCCTTGAATATCACACTAAGACCCTCCTGTACTGTGACCCCCTTGAGGGTAGAGATTACATCCTTTGTTTTGATTCCCAGTGTCTCACTCATTGGAGACAGTCAATAATATTTAATGAATGAAGGATTGAAGGAGCATGTGGGATGATTGTTATGAAAAGAGCTAGGAGGAGAGTTGTCATTACAAGCTTCCAACTGGAGCTCCAAAGCTTACGTTAGATTCTACAAGATCAGAGTCTCCCAAGTTCCAGGCTGGATGAGGTTTCCTGTAGTGTCACTTCTTCCCTGAGGCCCCCTTGGGGGGGGCTTTGTGGCATTTTCCTCATGGCAACAGTTTCCTCATGGCATTTTTCACCTCACTGTTCCTCAACGTGTAGATCAGAGGGTTCAGCAAAGGTGGCATGACAATGTTAAAGAGGATCACAAGTTTGTCAGCAGGCAGGGTGGTAGAGGGACGAATGTACATGAACATGGGGGGGCACAAGGACCAAAAGGACAGTGACAACGTGTGAACCACATGTGGACAGAGCCTTTCGCCGGCCCTCATATGACTGGCTTCTCAGGTTCAGTAAGATGACCATGTAGGAGATGATAAGGATGATGAAGGACACTAAAGAGATCATGCCACTGTTGGCCACCACAATGAGCCCCACCACATAGGTGTCTGCACAGGCCAGCTTCAGAAGGGGATGAACATCGCAGAAGAAGTTGTCAATCTCATTGGGCCCACAAAAGGGCAGCTGGACTGTAAGGAGAGTCTGCAGGATGGAATGCAGGAAGCCAGCCACCCAGGAGGCCCCGGCCAGCAGGCCACACTTCTGCCGATTCATGATGGCTGTGTCGTGCAGGGGCCTACAGATGGCCATGTAGCGATCATAGGCCATGGCTGTAAGGAGGAAAATTTCAGTGCCACCAAAGAAGTGGGTAGAAAATAGCTGGGTCATGCAGCCATTGAAGGAGATTGTCTTGCGCTCCATGAAAGTGTCAACAATCATCTTGGGTGTGGTAGCGGAAGGATAGCACATATCAGTAAAAGACAGGTGGCTGAGGAAGAAATACATGGGAGCATTCAGGGTCTTGCTAGCATTGATGGTGATGATGACCAGAAGGTTCCCCAGGATGGTGAGGACATGGAATAGGGAGAAGACCACAAAGCACACATGCTGCATCTCCCTCCTCTGGAAAAGGCCAGATAACACAAATTCAGTCACATTGTTCTTGGTGTCCATGGATTCTCTGCCCCAAGCACCGACAAAGAAGTTACTTCTACAAGGACACAAATTACATGGTATAAGAAAGTTTCCCAAAACTAGGGAGTCAGAAAGCTCTATTCAGGTCTAGTAATGATTCTAATATTCTGTTTCAATAAGGGGACTGAGGTTTCCCACATTGCTGTAAGATTAAAAGTTCTATTAAATTCAGCAAAGATTGTTGAGCCCCATAAATGCCAACAAAGATTGTCACTGACTCTTAAGTGCCTAGGACCATATCAAATATCTTTTCCAGTATGGCTGTTTCCAGGATAAAATAGGGTTATCTTTTAGGAGGGAGGATAATTAGGTTGACATTAGGAAGCTGGGCTTCACAACTTTTCTGGTGCATCAATCAATAAGCTTAGGAAACTACAGTAAGCTCTGTGAGTACATTAGCAACAAAAGGAGGATTATTGCTGGTTATTAATGATTCATTGTCAAGGGTAGGTTGGTAGAGAGTGGAGACAAAGGAAGTTAAATCCTGCAGGACTGTGTTTGAACATTGTTTTTATCACAACCTTTTCATTATTGTGGTTGAAAAATATCATGGCAAATGACACTGGATAATGGCAGAACAGTAAAGAGGATTCTCTACCATATAATGTAAGGACTTAGACAAGCTCCAGTGTCTGCATCTCCAGGAGACTTAGGATCCTAGTAAATGGTTTGTAGAAGACAAAGAAGAAGAATAGAAATGCCTGGGGCATAGACTTACTGAGGTTGGCACAAAGGGTTTCCACTCAGAGGAGCCAAATTAAGGTGTGATTGAAAGTTAGGAGAGCAATAACCAATGTCAATGCCTGAGGCAGGCACAAAGAAATAATTGTCATTTCCTGGGACATTCTGCCCAGGCTTATGAAGTTTCCCCACTTCCCAGAAATTTCCTAGTAGGGAATATATGTATTTTACAGCAAAATTATTTTTCTACTCTCTTCTAAAATTCTGAAAATGGTTTGATCAGATGGTTGTGTTTACCTACAGGATACAGAGGGGAAAGAGCTTCAGAAATAGCCAGCTAGTTTCCACGACTGGAGGAGAATGCTATAACCCAAAATAATATGATCATTGAGTACCCCCCCCCAAAAAGACTTTGGTAGCAGATAAATAACCTAAGCATTTTGTTCATGAGAAAGAAATTCTACCATATTTTGTCTTTGTTCAGAATTACAGTAAATGTAACACATGCACATTGTTTCTATCTAGTTGTTACACTCCAAAAATAATCAATAAGGGCTTTCTGATGTAAGATCAAAGGCCTGCCTAAGATTGCACAGTTGGTGTCTGGGCTGTCATGTGAAAACTGCTCTAGAAGGCAGCATCCCAGTCAGCAAGACCCCACGTGCTGGACTCAGATTTTGTGGGACTCTCCACTCTCCAGCTGAATGATGTTGGGCAACTTACTTGACCTCTCAGAAACTCAGTTTCTTCATATTCAGAGGGGGCTAATAATTCAATCACCTAGGATTGCCATTGTGAGATAATATAAAAGTATGTAGCACAGTGGCTGGCACTTAAAAGGTGCTCAATAAAGATTGAGCATAATTAGATCTCAATGGTTGTATGTTGGACTCAGATGGGAGATTGGTTTATAAGGGCAATGCCATAGAATTTACTTCCAAAGTTATTTTTCATTTCTATTCATTTAAAAACATTTTTATTAAATTTCAAGTACAAAGAACCATAAATCTTGGAATACCTAATGGGAAAGATGGTCAGCCACCTGCGCATAAAGTCAATCTCTCTAAGGATAAAGAGGGAACAACATGGTGCAGTGATCCAAGTCAAGGTTTATTCTCCCTTCCCTTCCATTCATGAGATTCTATTCTGACCCAGACTTTCCAGAGAAATTCACTATCATCATCATCATTTGTATTTTACTGTTATGCTTTGTAGTATAAAATAATACACACCTTATATTATTTAATCCTCAAAACATTCCTATTATGTATTTACTGTTCTTACTCCCATTTTGCAAATAAGGGAAATGAGGCTCAGAAAGATTAAGCAATTTGCCCAAGTTCGTACATAATCATTAGAGATAATTTGGAAAGTAGAAAAATACAATGAGAAATTAGGAATCATTCATATTATGGTGTATTTCTTTCTGTTGTTTCCTTTAATTATGCAAACACTTCTTCCAAATGTGAATCAAATGTATTCATGGCTTTTCTCCCATCACACTTCATTTAAGCATTTCCCCAAGCTGATAATTTTCAAAAGAGGTTTGTAATGGTGCATTATAAAAAAGTACCATAATTTATTTGGACATTTATATATTTATGAGCTTTATATTAATTCCTACTTATACTATAATACATGACCTTCCTCTGTAAGTCTCTGGACAATATTCATTAAGATCAATTTCTTAGAGGGAGAAGGCTGAGGTGAGGGGCATGAATGTTTTCTAGGTTTCAGATAGAATCTCATGTAGTATGAAGACAACATCATTTGCTCTTCCAGGAATTAGAGAAGACATTGACAAAATAAGGATCATTATTAACTCCACCCCAGATAACTATTCTCCCACTTAAACATCTCAACACCTTCAACCTCTCCTCCAAGGACTCATTTCCATCCCAGTTCCCACCTCTATTGTACCCTCCAAATTCCTCACACCATCCTTAAGCCATAAACATACCCTTGGACCGTACAGTCTGTGAGGACCTGAACAAGACAGAATAGAGGGGAAAGGAACTTCCCACTTCCTGCAGCTCATGCTGCTGTCACCAGGTGGAGCTCCTGTGAGTCAGACACAGTTCATGAGCTTCACACCTTATCCTAGGTCGCACTCATCACAACCCTTAAAGATAACTATCAGTATCTTCACTTTAGAGATGAAGAAAAGGAAGCTCCAAAATTTAGTGTTCAAGTGACTTACTTGAGGCCTCTGATAGCAAGTGCCATAACAGGAATTACAGCCAAATCTGAGAGACACTTGTAGATCTTATAGTCAGAATTCCCCTTATTGCAATAGTCCCCTCTCCCTTATTGCAATAGTATCTTTCTACCCCTTCCCTTCGCAATACTTGTTTGCTACACCATCCTACCTTCTCTAATCTCACACTACTGCAAAATGTCAGAGGGATTGACGTTGGACTTGACTTTCCCCAAAGAAGGCAGCATGACAACATGAAAAGGGCTCTAATCTGGAAATCAAAGGACATTGGTTTCAGGGCCAACTTTCTCACTGGTAAGTGAGTGAGCTCAAACATCTCCCTCCCTCTGCTTGGTGCTTTGTTTCCCCATCTGTACAAAATGGTGGTTGGATTAAGTGTTGTGATTCTAAGCTGGAAAAGTAGAAATACATCAACAAATTAATTTATCTGACAATTATAATCAATATTTGATGAATTTAAAAATAACCAGAAAGCACATAAGTACCTTTGCATCATTACTAATTCCTTTCACCACTTTGTACGAGGGTTGGTAGGGGATTGAGGTTCACGTTCCATGTTTGCTATGCCTTGGACACTGAGTCTGCTCTCTCACTGTTTTTCAGATACATTGTGTGTCTTGAAAGAGAAAGAAAATTAGTAATGTGATTTAGAAACATTTCTACCTTAAAAGATTAAAATACAAATAAGTCTTTTAAGAGTCTTTCAAGAGTCAAGTATCAGAGGATTTGTTTACATGAAAGGACATCTTGCCAGGTGGGCCTGGGCTTTGGGGACAGGGTGCCAAGACTGTACCTCAGTGAAATACACTCTGGAATTGGTCAAATTTCCAAAAAGTTAAATGAGGTACCAGGGACCACACACCAGGACAGCCCCTGAGAAAGGTGAAGGAACTTAGCCTCACTGTAAACTCTGATCCCTCCACTCTCCTGTGCCTTCAGCAGCCCCAGCCACAGGCTGGGCATTCATCTGGGAGCCTCTAAATAATCAGGTGTGGGAAAGCACTCTCTGAGCTTGAACATCTCCACAAGTAGAGGGAGTAGTAACCAGAGCTGTATGATATTTGCTTGTATTTGTTGAGGAATGCAGTGTGCCAGACCTTGTACAGAGCACTTTAAATCCTTCATCTAATTTAATCCACTCAACATCACATTAAGGAAGCTAATATGGTTGTCCCTATTTTTCAAATTAGGAAAATGAGGATTAGAGCAAATGAGTGACTTGAACAAGTTGTCACACTAGTAAGTGTTAGAGCCAGAAATGCAACCCAGTGTGCCAGGCTTCAAAGCTATTCTGTTAGTCATCATACAACACTTCTGACTGGGGACATGGGAGCATCTGATCACCCAAAAAGAATATGTCTTCAGCAGATAAAGTATGAGCAAGAAAATAGCTGAAGGAGATTTCTAGTGATGCCATGGAAATTTGAAAAAAAGAAAACTCAACGCACACTTGATGCGTCTGGAGGCAGGAACCTGAGAAATACGCAGATAACTGTGCGATAGGACTTTTATCTGGACATTGAGAACAAAACAGAGGGACAGCAAAGCAAGTGAGGACTTTTGTTTTCTATAAAGGTCCTTGGTAGGTTCAGGTTTATTCTATTCAGAGAGTCCCCAAAAGGCCAAGACTACAGAAGAACTGACCTTAGTGAGTTCCACCCTTTTCAGTTGAGCAGTGAAAAAGGAGTCTGGCCAGAGAAGTGAAGTGAACTTTTAAGCACCAGGGTTTCAGGGAAGCTCATGTGGAGTAAACCCAGTCAAAGTCATTGCCGGATTTGAACACCTCTGCTTTGGAAGCCATAGCACATTCATGGCTAGCAAAAGTGTCTTGAGACTTGCAAATGAGCCACAAGTGTGTTGCATCCCAATTAGAGAAGTGGGCCGTGGAGACAGCCATACTCCTTTGTCACATTAACTTAGTGGTTCAGGCAAACTTTAGAGGCCAAGGGAGCCACTGTGTTTATCCTGACTTTGGATTTCTATCTGAATCCTCCCAAATCCATTCATTCAACAATAGTTATTAAGCAGCTACTATATACAAGGCATGGTTTTGTGACATCTATTTGGGGAAAATAAGCTGTGTTAAATACAAACTGATCTAAGATTTTTGTTGTTTTTTAAATAGGAGAGACAAGTTTGAAGTAAATTATCCCTTTGGCTACTATCTGATGTTAATATAGCATTTTGAAAAGTATTTCCACCCTGTGAGGAGCGTAAGACAGAAAAGGGGCAATGTAATATGGTGCTTAAAAGTATGGACTAAGGAGTCAAGTTGCCTGCTTTAAAGGCTGACTTTGCCACCTGCTAGGTACATAACCTTTAACAAGTGGCTTAACATCTCTGGGATGCTATTTTCTAATCTGCCATCTTTTCTTTCTCAGGCTTAAAGAAATCAATACACAATTCCACAATAATAATTGAGGATATTAACATTGCCACTCCCCCAGCAAGTGGGAGTATGATTAGATTTAGAGAAATCAATATAAACTTAGATCTGGACAACATATGAAAGACCTTAACCTGATACTCACAGAGCACCGCACCCTAAAACTGAAGAATACATATTCTTCCAGGCATACATGGTATATTCACCAAGATAGGCCTTTATATCAGGTCATGAAACAAGTTTTAATAAACGTAAAAGGAATGACAATATCCACAATGAAATTAAATTAATAATCAATAACAATAAGATAGCAAGGAAAAAATCCAAATCATTTGGAAAAGAAGCAACACACTTGTAAATAATCCACTGACCAAAGATGAAATTATTTTAAAAATTAGAATACATTTTAACAGAATAATAATAAAATTACATGTGAAATTTTATGGCATCCAAGAAAGCACTGCTCTAAGCAATTTACAGTTTTAAATTCTTACATTAGAAATGATGAAAGGTCTAAAACACATGAACTAAGTGTGCACCTTAGGAGACTAAAAAAAGGAAGAGCAAACTTATTTATTTATTTATTCAACTTTTTATTCATTACGATTACAAGAACAGTAGACAATTGCCTCTATCACCATTCCCAGGCACTTTCTAGAAGTATGCACTGGTGACAGCTTTTTATACTCCTTCCAAATGCTTAAAAACATATACATACATCCTCATATTAAGGCTTCATAAAAAGATATTTCAGTAAGTATTTGATTAAAAATACATATTAAATTTACCTAAATAGGATAACACATTTCATAATCTGGGCAATTGGTTCAATTTTCCTTAATTTACTGATAAGGCCATCACATTATTTATTTATTTTTATTGATTTTTTGAATTGCAGGAACATTGGATATTACGTTATATAGCTTTCAGATGTACATGATATATTTCGAATTCTGTATAGATTAAATCATGTTCACCCCCCAAAAACTAATTATAGTCCATCTCTTCACATGTGAGCCTAATCACCCCATTTGCCCTGCCCCCTTCCCCTATGGTAACCACCAATCCAATCTCCAATGCTATTTGTTTGTTTGTCATTGTTTTTATCTTCTACTTATGAGTGAGATCATATGGTATTTGACTTTCTCGCTCTGACTTATTTCACTCAGCATAACACCCTCAAGGCCCATCCATGTTGTCACAAATGGCCTCATTTCATCATTTCTTATGGCTGAGTAGTAGTCCATCGTGTATAAATGCCACATCTTCTTTATCCATTCATCCCTTGATAGGCACCTAGGTTCTTCCAAGTCTTGGCTATTGTGAAAAATGCTGCAATGAACACAAGGGTGCAAGTATCTTTATGCCTTCACGTTCTCAAGTTCTTTGGATAAATCCCCAGCAGTGGGATAGCTGGATCATATGGTAGATCTATTCTTAATTTTCTGAGGATACTCCATACTGCTTTCCATAGTGGCTGCACCAGTTGCACTCCCACCAGCAGTGTACAAGGGTTCCCTTCTCTCCACATCCTCTCCAACATTTGTTGTTTCCTGTCTTGTTAATTATAGCCATTCTGACCAGAGTGAGGTGATACCTCATTGTAGTTTTGATTTGCATTTCCCTGAGAGCTAATGATGTTGAGCAACTTTTCATAAGCCTGTTTGCCATCTGTATATCTTCTTTGGAGAAATCTCTGTTCAGATCTTTTACCCATTTTTTAATTGGGTTGTTGGTTTTTTGGTTGTTGAGCTGTATGAGTTCTTTGTGTACTTTGGATATTAACACCTTATCTGATATATGGTTTGCAAACATCTTCTCCCAATTGTTAGGTTGTCTTTTCATTTTGTTGATGGTTTCCTTTCCTGCGCAGAAGATTTTTAGTTTGATGTAGTCCTATTTTTTCATTTTTTCTTTTGTTTCCCTTGCCCAGTCAGACATGGTACTTGAAAATATGCTGCTAAGACTGATGTCAAAGTGCATACCGCCTATGTTTTTTTCTAGAAGTCTCATGGTTTCGGATCTTACATTCAAATCTTTAATCCATTTTGAATTGATTTTTATGCATGGTGTAAAGTAATGGTCTACATTCATTCTTTTGCATGTGGCTGTCCAGTCTTCCCAACACCATTTATTGAAGAAACTGTCCTTTCTCCATTGTGTGTTCTTGGCTCCCTTGTCGAATATTAGCTGTCCATAAATGTGTGGGTTTACTTCTGGGCTCTTGATTCTGTTCCTCTGATCTGTGTGTCTGTTTTTGTGCCAGTACCATGCTGTTTTGGTTACTATGGCTTTGTAGTATATGTTGAAATCAGGGAATGTGATACCTCCAGCTTTGTTCTTTTTTCTCAGGAATCCTTTGGCTATTCAGGGTCTTTTGCTTTTCCATATAAATTTTAGGATTCTTTGTTCTATTTCTGTGAAAAGCGTTGTTGGAACTTTGATAGGGATTGAGTTAAATCTATAGATTGCTTTAGAAAGTATGGACATTTTAACAATGTTAATTCTTCCAATCCAAGAACATAGAATATCTTTCCATTTCTTTGTGTCTTCTTCGGTTTCTTTCAACAATGTATTATAATTTTCGGTGTACAGATCTTTCACTTCTTTGGTTAAGTTTATTCCTAGGTATTTTATACTTTTTGTTGCAATTGTAAATGGGATTGTGTTCTTAATTTCTCTTTCTGCTACTTCATTGTTAGTGTCTAGAAAAGCAACGGAGTTTTGTACGTTGATTTTGTATCCCGCAACTTGACTGTATTCCTTTATTGTTTCTAAAAGGTTTTTAGTGAGATGATCATGTGTTTTTTATTCTTCATTTTCTTAATGTGATGTAGCACATTGACAGATTTGCGGATGTTGAACCATCCCTACATCAATGGAATGAAACCCGCTTGATCATGATGTGTGATCTTTTTAATGTATTGTTGTATTTGATTTGATAGCATTTTGTTGAGGATTTTTGCATCGATATTCATTGGTGATATTGGCCTGTAATTTACTGCTTTTTTGTTTCCCTTGTCTGGTTTTGGTATCAGGATAATGCTGGCTTCGTAGAATGAGTTAGGGAGCCTCCCTTCCTCTTCAATTATTTGGAACAGCTTGAGAAGGATAGGTATTAAGTCTTCTTTGAATGTTTGGTAGAATTCACCAGGGAAGCCATCTGGTTCCGGACTTTTATTTTTTGGGTGGTTTTTGATTGCTGTTTCGACCTCCTTACTGGTGATGGGTCTAATCAAATTTTCTACTTCTTCTTGGAGCAGTTTTGGAAGATTGTATGTTTCTAAGAATTTATCTGTTGCTTCTAGATTATCCAATTTGTTGGCATACAGATTTTCATAGTATTCTCTTCTCTTTTGTATTTCTGAGGTGTTCTTTGAAATCTCTCTTCTTTCATTTCTGATTTTATTTATTTGAGGCTTCTCTCTTTTTTTCTGGGTGAGTCTATCTAAGTGTTTGTCAATTTTGTTTATCTTTTCAAAGTACCTGCTCTCGGTTTCATTAATCTTTTCTATTGTTTTTTAGTCTCTATATCATTTATTTCTGCTCTGATTTTCATTATTTCCTTCCTTCTGCTGATTTGGGGCTTTGTTCTTTTTCCACTGCCTTTAGACGCGATGTTATATTGTCTATTTGGGATTTTTTTTCTTTATTGAGGAAGGCCTGAATTGCTATAAACTTTCCTCTTAGAATCGGTTTTGCTGTATGCAACAGATTTTGGCATGTCGTATTTTCATTTTCATTTTCTTTGTCTCCAGGAATTTTTTGATTTCTCCATTGATTTCTTCATTGACCCAATCGTTGTTCAGTAGTATTTTGTTTAACTCCACATTTTTGTGGCTTTTCTGGTTTTCTTCCTGTAGTTGATTTCTAGTTTCATCCCATTGTGGTCAGAAAAGATGGGTGGTATTATTTCGATCTTCTTAAATTTATTGAGACTTGTTTTGTGGCCTAATATGTGATCAATCTTGGAGAATGTTCTATGTGCATTTGAAAAGAATGTGTATTCTGTGGTTTTTGGATGGAATGTTCTTTATATATCTACTAAGTCCATCTGGTCTAATGTGTCCTTTAAGGCCAGTGTTTCCTTATTGATCTTCTGTTTGGATGATCTATCCATTGGTGTAAATGGAGTGTTCAAGTCCCCTACTATTATTGTGTTACTGTCTATTTCTCCTTTTATGTCTGTTAATAATTGCTTTATATATTTAGGTGCTCCTATGTTGGGTGCATAGATATTTACAAGTGTTATATTTTCTTTTTTGATTGTTCCCTTTATCATTATTTAGTGCCCATCTTTGTCTCTTGTTACACTTTTTGTTTTAAAGTCTATTTTGTCTGATATAAATATTGGTACCCCTGCTTTCTTTTCTTTGCCATTTGCCTGGAATATCTTTTTCCATCCTTTCACTTCCTTTCACTTTCTGTTAGTGAGTGTCTTTAGATCTGAAGTGTGTCTCTTGTATGCAGCATATGCATGAGTCTGCCACCCTGTGGCATTTGATTTGAGCATTTGGTCCATTGATGTTTAAAGTGGCTATTGATAAATATGTATTTATTGCCATTGTGTTACTTTGTTTTTTCTGGGTGTTTCAGTAGTTCTTTTCTGTTCCTTTCTTTTTCTCTTGCTCTCTTCCTTGTGGTTTGATGGCTATCTTTAGTAGTATGTTTGATTTCTTTTGTCTTACTTTTTTTCTTGCTTATTACAGGTTTCTGATTCGTGGTTATCATGAGGGTCCTGTTTAATATTCTATGCATATAACACTCTATATTGAGTTGATAGACTCTTTATCTTGACCTCTTTCTAAAAGCTCTACTTTTTCACTCCCCTTCTCCCACATTTTATGTTTTTCAAATCATATATAATCTCTTGTTCAGTGTGTATCTATCTTTTACTCTCTTGTCATTGAAATAGGTGATTTTAGTATATTTGTCCTTTAACGTTCATATTATCTTCGCAGGCAGTTGATCTGCTACCTTTACTATATTTTTACCTTTCCAAGTGATTTTATTGCCTACTTTTTTGTTATTGTTGTTTTATGTTTTGATAGTTTTTTTAATCTCTATATGTGGTCATTGCTTTCCCACTTAAATAAGGCCCTTCATCATTTCTTGTAGAACTGGTTTCTGAGTGGTAAACTCCTTTAATTTTTGCTTGTCTGGGAAGCTCTTTATCTCTCCTTCCATCCTGAATGACAAGAGTATTCTTGGCTGTGCGTTTTTTCCTTTTACCATTATAAATACATCATGCCATTCTCTTCTCGCCTATAAGGTCTCAGCTGAGAAGTCTGCTGATAGCCTGACGGGCTTCCCTTTGTATGTCACTTGTGGCCTTTCTCTTGCTTTTAGTATTCTCTCTTTGTCTTTAATTTTGGCCATTTTAATTATAATATGTCTTGGTGTGGGCCTCATTGGGCTTATCTTGTTTGGAGCTCTCTGTGCTTCCTGAAGTTGGATGTCTGTTTCCTTCTTCAGATTAGGAAGATTTTCATCTATTATTTCTTCAAATAAATTTTCTACCACTTTTCTCTCTCTTTTCCCTCTGGGACCCCTATAATCTGAATGTTAGCATGCTTGATATTGTCCTAGAGTTCCCTTAGACTGTTCTCATTCTGTCTAATTCTTTTTACTGTTCTGCTTGGTCGATTTCCTCTAGTCTTTCATCTAGCTTGCTGATCCGTTCTTCTGCATCCTCTACTCTGCTATTGAGTCCCTCTAGTGAATTTCTCATTTCCAGTATTGTATTCTTCATTTCTGATTTTTTTTTATATATCTTCCAGTGCTTTGCTGATGAGCTCACTGTGTTCATCCACTCTTCTCTGTGAGCATCCTCATGATATTTTGTTTGAACTCTTTGTTGAGTAGGTCACTTGTTTCTGTTTCATTTAGTCCTTTTTCTGGGGTTTTGTCCTATTCCCTTGCTTGTAAAGTATTCCTTTGTCTCCTCATTATGCCTCTTTCTCTGTGTTTATTTCTATGTATTAGGTGAATCAGCTATGTTTCCTGATCTTGGAGAAGTGGCCTTATGTATGAGATGCCTTATGAGCCCCAGCAGTGTACTTCCCTCTTGTCACCAGTCCAGAAGACCCAGGAGTGATCCCATTGTGGGCTACTTGTGTCCTTCTACTGTGACAGGGTTGCTCCCACTGCATGTACCCAGGGAGTCTAGTCCTTCTTTCCCTGGCCAGCTGTTTGTAAATATGGTTTGGGGAGCATCAGCACTGTTGGACACACTGTAAGACCCCTGTCTCAGTTGGGCTGATCTGAAGAATACTTATACCTGGATCAGCCCCCACTCCAGACCTCACTCCTCCAGGGAGGTCTATGTACCTTAGGGTGTCTCCCACCTGGCCAGGTGAGAAGCTCCGCTGCTCCAAAAGATGGCTTTTTACCTCTCCAGCAGGAGTTTCTGCCTTAGTCAGGACTATCCCTTGTTGTGGAGTTCTTTTTATCCAGTTTTCAGTTTTCAATCAGGGGTAATTTTTTCCAAAAATAGTTGTAACCTGGTTGTGTTCATGGGAGGAGATGAGTTCAGAGTCTGCTTATGCTGCCATTTTGATGAGATCTGAGCAAATTTAACTACAATCAAAGTAAAAGAAAGGAAATAAGAGGGATAAGATAAGTTAATCACACGAAAACAAAATCAGAGAAAAAGTTTTAGACAAATGCCAGACAATAGTTCTTTGAAGATATCAAGAAAACTAATAAATACCTAAATAGACTGCTGAAGGAAAAAAAAACAGTGACCTAGGACTATCTCATCTAAAGATCCTTTACACAAACATCATAGTAACAAAAAAGGAAAAAAATTCGAGCAGACTCACAAATCTTGTTGTTTCTTTTCTGCTGCTTCTCTGGTTGTCTGTGTCTCATTTTCCCCCATTGGCTCTCCATGGGCTCTCTATGGGCTCAGATTCTGCTGCCCCAAGCACCACCTGTGCTGCTGATCCCAGGTTGTCTGGGAGTGCTGGCTGCACCACTTTCAGAGGTGGTGGGCTAACAGGTATCACTGTCACTGCTAGGGACCTGGGGACTCAGGTACTTTTATGCAGCCCCCACTGCTGTTATAGCCAGTGTTGCAGTGTGCTGCCACTGGGGGCTGCATCGCTGGTTCTGTTGTTCTTCCTGGAACCTCTTATCATAGATTCCACCTGTCACTGCAGGGTTGAGGCAGGGGCTAAGCAGTGAGAGATTCTCGCTCATCTCTCATGCAGCCTCTGGTCTCTGGTGAAATTTGGTTTGTTTTGAAAACTCAGACCAAGGTGTCCCACTCCAGCCAAGAAAATTTGAGTTTCTATACTGTCCTCACTGTTGGAAAGACCAGGCCACTGCTAGAGGAGGGGGAGGGAGTTTGGTCACTGGCTGTGTTCTGTGTTCTGAATTCCTCAGGACATGTGTGCCATATACCAGTGCTTGGGGTGGGGCAGGGGATAAGCCGTGCCTACCATTTCTGCTCCTGCAATCTCTGTTTCCAGGCACATGCTGCAATTCATGTGTCTTCCCCTGCAGCCTCTGTTCAATGGTGCACATAGCAGATCCACTGTGGGTAGGGAGCAGTGGCTAAGCCTCACCTTGTCTGCATCTGCAGCATTTGTTCACAGATGTCCACACCAGTATGAGGACCTGCACCTTGGATTGCTGCTGCTAGATGACAACAGAGGAAGGTTCCCCTATTTACACTGCTTCCCAGAAGTCCAATCCACCCACCTTCAGACATATAGGTGAATCTGAGCCCATAGAGAGCCCATGGAGAACCAGCAGAGGAACATGAGACACAGACCACCACAGAAGCAGTAGAAGTGCTTGCAGCTTGGTGAACCTGGTGGTGACACCTGCAACTGCAGTGACATTGTAAGCAGCAAGATACCAGTAACCTCTGAGGCACATGGATTTCTTAGGTGTCCTGCTGTTCTTTTGCAGGGAGTCCTTTGTTTGTCAATGGATGTCTGACTGGTTGTAACTTAGAGGGGAACGGCAAAGGGAATAACTCACTCCACCATGATGCTGAAGTGACTCCTTGACAAAACACCTAAAAAAAGAAAATCACAGAGAAGTATCACTCATGAATGTAGATGCGAAAAGTACCCTTAATAAAACAAATTTAAATCAAATTCAGTAATGTATATAAAGAGTAATATATCATGATCAAGTGGAGTTGATCCCAGGAATGCCAAGTTGTTTTGACATTCAAAAATCAGAGACGCTCTTCAAGATGGCCACGTAGGAACATCCTGAGCTCATCTTTTCCCACAGACACACTGAATCTACAAGCACATATACAACATTCCCTCTAAAAAAGTTTTGAAAATAGCTGAGCAACACTTTCTAATAAGGCAAACAAGCAAAAGACCACATCAAAGTGGGTAATGAAGGCTGAGACACAATCTCACCATCAACTCCACCCCACAGCAACCCACAATTGGGAGGGAGCTCACAAACTCAGAGTTCCTCCCCAAGGAGTAAAGGGTTTGGACCCCATATCAAGCGCCCCAATTTTTAAGTCCTGCACCTTTGAAAACCAACCAACTTTGGGTCCATGAGACACAAAGGGCCATAGAAAACTGAGAAATGGCTCTTATAAAGCTCACGCACAGACTCACTTGCCCCAAGGCCTAGTGCAGAAGCAGCCATTTGAAAAGCAGCCAGAGTTTATGCGAAAGAGATTAATTTGCTAATCTTAAGGCAACAGCCTGAAGGGCAGGGACCTACTGGGATACCCTCTGAAGATGAAGGTTGGCAGGTGCCCTTTTCGTGCCCTTCTCTTCCTTGCAAAAGCCAAAGTGCAGCATCATTTTTTTCTCTAGACTTTTTTTTTTCATCTTTCCTTTGCACTCTCCCTCTCCTGCAATCCGCAGCACTAGTATCTCCTGAAGGAGGGGACGTTTACATGCTTGTGGTGCCCAAGTTTTTGTGATTGTCACAAAGGGTACACCCCTTGATTGCTTAGCCCTAGAGGCCAGGGGGCTGGCTTTCTTGGATTCTATGGGACTGAAACAATTAGAGAGATGGCTTTTGACAGACTACCATGCCCTGGGCCCTGCATAGATAGCAGAATGAAACACATCCCCAATCATTCTGAGAAAGAGGCCTATTTGCTTTTCTATAAGCTTTGGCCTGAAGGACAGGCTTCTGGTATGGCATACTTCTAGGGGTATAAAGAGGTGTTGTCAGGGAACATAGGGATGGGGATGCCATCTTTGCACTCTCCTTTCTGCCTCACAACAGCTTGAAAGTATTTCCCAGAAAGGAACTTATGTACTCATTTGGAGCCAACCTTTTGTGACTGCTGCCCAGGGACACCTCCAGATCTCCTGGCTCTGGTGGCCAGCAGAGCTTACCCTTACAGTCCCTTAGAACTGTATATAATTGCATACTTTAAAAGCTGCTGCCTTGGGGCTGGCCCAGTGGTGCAGCGGTTAAGTTCACATGTTCCGCATCTCAGTGGCCTGGGGTTTGCTGGTTCAGATCGCGGGTGTGGACATGGCACCACTTGGCACACCATGCTGTGGTAGGCGTCCCACATATAAAGTAGAGGAAGATGGGCATGGATGTTAGCTCAGGGCCAGTCTTCCTCAGCAAAAAGACGAGGATTGGCAGTAGTTAGCTCAGGGCTAATCATCCTCAAAAAATAAAGAAAGAAATAAAAGCTGCTGCTTGAGTGTCTGGCTGCCACTCAGCCTGACTCTAGATGCTAATTAAAATCCTCCCCTTTGAGACACTGACAGGTCTTGGCACACCCTCAACTATTGGGAACTATGAAAAATAAAATCGGTTGCTTGAACAATCATAAAGTGTTACCAAGAGTTAGGGCAGGTTTGAACGGTAAGGTTCATAGCCTTCACAAGGCCACTTCTTCAAAACTAGGAGAATTGAATGTGAATGTTTAATATAATGCATAGAAACAAACACAGAGAATTAAGCAAAATGAAGAAACAAAGGAATATATTTCAAACAAAAGAATAAGATCAAACCTCACAAAAATAAATCAAAGTAATTCACTATATTAACAAAATAAAGAGAGGCAATTCATATGATTACTTCAGAGGATGCAGAAAAATCATTTACCAAAATTAAACACCCATTCCTGATTTAAAAATATAATAATACTCAGTAAACTAGAAATAGAAGATAACTTTCTCAGCTTTACTTATTGATGAAAATACTGAACGTCTTTCTCATAATATTGAGAACAAGGCAGTGATATCTATTCTCAACATTTATGCTCAAAATTAGACTAGCATTTGTAGTTGTTGCAATAAGGCAAGGAAAAAAATAAAGATCATAAAGATTGGAAATGAAGAAATGAGATTGCATTTATTTGCAGATGACATGATTATTTATGCAAAAAATTCTAACGAATGGACTAAACAATTACTCAAAAGCTTTAGTGAATATAACATCACAGGATACAAGTCAATGTATAAAAGTCAATTGTGTTTTTAAATACTAGCAGCAGACAACCAGAAAGTGAAATCTGAGCCACTATAAATTTAAGGTACTATTAAATATGTCAAAAAATGAAAACACTTAACAAAAACTTAAAATATTTAACTTATGTTACCTAAAAGCCTAAAAAAATAGAATATTTTAAAAAGATGTGCTAGAATTCTACATTGAAAATTGTAACACATTGCTAAGAGAAATTAAAGAAAAGCTAAATTTATAGAAAGCTATACCATGTTCACGTTCATTGTCTCTAAATAGATCTACAGTTTGATGTAGATCAAAATCTACTTCCTTACTGAGTCATGATCTCATTAAGCTTTTTTTTTAATAGACATTGAAGCTTATTCCAAAATTTATCTGGAAATGAATAAGACCTAGAATATCCAACGGAATCTTGATGGAAGAGAAGATCATAGTTAGAGGACTTGCATTACCTTACTTCAAAGCTTACTGTAAGGTCCAATAACCAAAAGAGTATGATTACAGTTTAAAGACTAGCAAATATATCACTATGTAATGGATAAGAGAGGAGAAGCAGAATAGAGGAGGGAGAAACAGAACAGTACCGGCCTTCAAAGAGTTTACAAATGAATTGGGAAGACAACCTGTGAACATGTCAAAGTCAAATAAAAATATCTACATCACAGTCCTAAGGAACAATAGAAGAGATAGCACAAGTTTGCCTTGATTCATTGAAAAAGATATCAGGAAAGTAATATCTACTGGTGCCCATTAAACAAAGAAGTAGGAGTCAGGTGTCTCGGAGGGATTCCTGGAGAAGTCTGACTTTGAGTTGGATTTTTATGGCTAGATAGAGAGGAATTCAAGGCAACTCTTGGAGGTCATATCTTTAAAAAGCTGGAATTAATAAGTGAAAAGAAAAAGGAGATGCTTTTTCAAATTTGGCATTGAATAAAAGATGGAAAATCAAGTGATTCTCAGGTGTATTGAAGATTTATGAGCTTGCTACTTTGAAAAAAGTGCAGAATAGATCCTCTGATGCTTCAAGTGTTGGTTATGAAAAGAGCATGACTTCCAGAACTGAACAGCTGTGAGATCAAATACCCACTCTATCTACTCTATGATTTCAACCAAATTTATCCGAGTATTAGCAGAGTCTATGTGAAATAGGGGTAATAAGACCTTCCCCAGTGCCCACATTACATGATGCCCTGTATGATAGCTATGACTATGCCAATTCCAGCACTGTGTATGATTCTCCAGCGTAGGTTTTCACCCACAAGAAAGCCACCATTTCCAAAAGATACACCATGATGACCATATGTGTTATTCATTCCTTGCAACATCTGGCTTCTCAGACTTTTCCAAGAGAAGCCATGTCTCTATTTATCTGATATCTGTGCTTCCTGGAATTGTCAGTGAATGTGGATGCTAAGCAAAGATAAGAAATGAGGAAAGCAGGGAGGTGTCTCTGAAGGTAGCTTCTCAATCTGGTAAAAAGCCTTAACACCTAGAATTCTTAGAACAGTTTAGGAATACTATAGCTTTCACCTAATTCTCATGACATTAACCACACACATGAAAGATCAAAGCATAGAACTTTTAGTTTTACACAAGCCACACCTTTTTACAAAATTATGAAGAAAATCTTGAATTCTATGAATATCATGGCACAGCCTGCAATCACAATAAAAAGATGCAGTAGCTGCATCATCCCAAAAGATGAGGCAATTTCAGATGGGGTTGAGTCAACATTGTATGCTCCAGAGAGTTCACCCCAATTGACATGCTACATTTTCTGAAGCATGTCTTCCCTGTCATTGAAGAAGATCTTGCTCTGAGTCGCTGGAATTAAACTTTATAAGAAGGCTTGGCTCAGCTTTTCCTTCTCAGAATGAAGGTCATTTCCTAAAGTCTGTCACTCCATAACCAAGCCACAGAAGACCTGGGTATGACAAATAAAGAAAGAAGAGTAAGCATAGTATATTATAATGATTTTTAAAACTTTTTTAGAATTTGAATTTCTTTTATCAACATAAATGCATATTAAAATATTTTTTTAAAAGAGATAATCAGTTGTCTTGATTGTAGTTTCACACATCTGTTCAGCTACCTCCTACCCTCTCCAGCTCTTCTCCTGCCTTAATCCCTGAGATACCAGCAGAATTCTGCACTTTGGATCATGGTTCACACAAAACTGGTGTAGAAAAAACATCCAAGGCTTTAGAAGAGCCTTTGACCTGCAGTCTCCTCAACTGCAAAGTGAGACTTGTCCCACATATAGGGTGGCACTCTCCTGACATTTAATTTTAGGAAATTCATTGACATATGCTCAATTCAAATTAGTCTTTTGATTCCTATTTCTCATATTCTGATATACATGGTATTCTCAAGAATGCTGCCATATTCTGCATTAAGTTACTATAAAAAATATTTCCTTGGCCAACACATTGAGTATTGATTCCAGGCATTAGTTACCTCTTGCAGCTCAATGTCCAGGTTGCCTACATGAGAAGAGGAGCTTGAGCTTATACAAGTATCATATCTTCCTGCTTCCCTATTCTCTACTTCCAAATATGGCATCTCAGTCCCTGGCTTTCTGTGGATCCAAGAATGCCTGTTGACACCCACATGGAAGTTCATGCTACAATCTTGAAAACACACTTTTTATTACTTTGAATTGACTCGAGGGGGAAATGCCAATAATAAGGAGATTATCAGACCTCAGATTTGAAATTCAGAAACTTAGATATGTTCATGTTCTGGTGATCTATAAAGGAAATAGACGAATGTACAGAGAGAGGGCTTAGAAATCAGGGAGAAGTGGGTTTGAACTCGGGGTGTGTGAGTTACTAACTGTGTGACTATGTCAAGACACTGACTTTCCAAAGATTTAATCTCTTCCTGTTAAAACAGGGAACTCACTCCCACCTCACCAGAGTGTTTTAGGATCAAATGAGATAAAATATATGAACTCTGTTGGTTAATGGTAAACTATACACACATATACATGCACATATTATTATTCATAATAACAATATTATACATATACATATACATAATATGTATAATATACATATTATTTATTCATAAATATTATTCTCACACAATAACAGAAGTGATAATTAGTTTGTCTTAAGTGGTGTAACTTTGGTATATTACTTAGAGATGAAAATATAGATATAATAACCATTGTCTCATCTGAAGCAGTAATGACTTCCACAAATTAAACTGGACAAATATTTATTAATTTTACTGTTTGTCACTTACAACAAAATACAAAGATAAGTACAATTTAGGTCATATTCTCAAGAGTAACAGTCTAATAAGGGGGAATAAACACTGAAATATGGATAGTAAAGTGAGTGCTGTGGGAATTCAAAGAAGGAAAATAACATATCTGGATAGGATTCTCACAGAAGCTTCCTAAAGGTAGTAGCATTTCAGATGGGCATTGGAAGATGGATAAGATGTTAGGTAGATATAGGGAAAATATTTTAGGTGGAAGACACAAGAGGATGTTCAGGAAACAGTGAGCTCTACCAGAGTATAATTGAAAATAAAATAAAACATTCAGAGAAGACCATGCCTCAAGGGTGTTGTATAGTAAGTAGAATTTTGTGGTTGATACAGAAGGCAATTGGGAGTCACCGACGAATTTTGGAGTGGAAGGACAAGATCAGAGAAATGCTTTCAAGTGATTAATCAAGAACTGTGGTGAAAAAGTATCTGCTGTGAGTGAGGGTCAGTGCTGTGGTTAGGGTTTAGAGGTACATTCTTATGGTATAGGGTGGTGGCTACATGAAGTAGGACTCAAAAGAAGATGATTAAAATATCATAGGAAAAAAAGTGAGGACCCAAGGGCAGTTAAAGCTACACTTTAATCAATAGGCAGCTCCAGAGTAATGAATAAAGAGAAGTAGAGTGCTCATGGAAGGAGAACATCAAAGCAATAATGATGGTAGAAGAGAGCAGGTTATCACAGTGTTTTGTTGGAATGGCTGAGAAGTACAAGAAGCTAAGATGCTGAAGAGAGAGAAAACTAATAGGCCAAAGAACCAGAGGCATAAGGAGGGAAAACAGGAGAAAAAGAAGGACACACAGATGTGAACAGAAGAGAATTGTAGACATGAAAAAATGTTAATGATATGTGGAAAGTAAAATTTGTACCTACAGGGGCCGGCCTGGTGACATAGTGGTTAAGTTTGCATGCTCCACTCCAGTGGCCCGGGGTTCACTGGTTCAGATCCTGGGCATGGACCTGTGCACTGCTCATCAAGTCATGCTGTGGCAACACCCCACATAGAGGAACTAGAAGGACTTACAACTAGGATATACAACTATGTACTGGGGCTTTGGGGAGAAAAAAAGAAAGATTATGATGGGTAATAGATTAACATCTATTACCAATGTTCAGGGCCAATCTTCCTCACCAAAAAGTATACCTCAGAAAAAAAGAAAAAGAAAAACTTGTACCTACAAAATAGATATTATTGTCTAGTACTTTCAAATCACTTAAAATCTCCTTATTACTCCATTTGATTCTTAAAAAAAACTGAGTCTAATGCTAAAATGAGCTCATCTGAATCTCTTGTCAAGAGTCAAATCACCTGTTCTGAGGACTAAACCCTTTTAGGTCAGCTTGGCTGCCCAGAACCACTGGGCAAATCCTCAGTGTGTCAGGTCAATAGAATTTCCAAGCATTTGAGTGACAACTATTTCCCCTACTTGCCTCTCTACCTTTCACCTCCCAAAACCCAAAAGTTCAAGCTTTTCAAACACAGAGGGCATATGACCACTGTTCCCTGATATGGTCCTCATCTGCTGTTCCAGTTCCTTCTTCATTATTGCTGGGCTGACTCTGGTTTTCTAGAAGAGTTCATTCTCTCAAAACCAGCCAATCTGCCTCATGGTCACTGTCAAATGTGGAAGTGCAGCATTGGAAGATCCTTCCTGGACTTCATCCTAGAGACCCTTTTGATCCTCTCCAGTCACAAAATGATGAGGAAACTGAAACTGAATGACGGTAATTAGCCCAAGGCCACCCCATCAGTAAAGACAGAGACAGAGTGATCGTAGGTACCCCAATTTCACAACCCTTTCTCCTCCTGTTTGCCTTACCTAATCATCTATTTCTTGTCCCAAGTCGTTTTCCTCTCCATCAGTCTCCTCACAGCATTTTTCACTTCAGCATTCTTGAAGGAGTAATTGCTGGGGTTTAAGAGAGGTGTGACCACCAAGTAAAACACAGCCATGATGGTGTCTGCGGGGAGAGTGGCACAGGGCTTCATGTAGAGAAAGGAACGTGGAATGAAAGCCCACAACTGCAATGTAAGAAAGAGGAAAAATATAAATGGATGGTGGAGAACAAGAAGAAGAAATTTTATCATTGGTAGAAGAGAAAGTAGATCACCAAGAAACAACTCTGCTCCCACCCAGTGCCCTAAGTCGCCTCACCTTGCATTAGGAAACAAAGTTATCCAGTTCTTGTAATTTATTTGCAAGTTCAGTCCAGGAAAGTCAATGTAGTGCCTGAAACAGACATTCTTCACCAAGGAACTACATATTTATCAGAAGCGATCTGATGATTAATATGTATATAAAGCTATTTTTGCATGCTGAATTAACATCTCACTTTTTTTCAAATTCATTTCCATTTGCTTTGTTAACCCATGTTAGTAAAAAGATACATATTAAGGAATACAATTTATTGAAACAATTTTTCTCACCAAGAATACCTTTTATACACTGAGCCCTGTGTTTGCCACTTTACCTATGTCATATCTTTGAGTTCAAATGACCATTTCATTAGGTGGGTATTAATAATGCCATTTCATAGAAGAGAAAGCTGAAAGTCACAGAAGTTAGGAAGCTTGCCTAAGTTATACATATAGTGATTCTAGTGTTGACAATGACTGTTTCATTCCACGGTTTGTCTTCCTTCTACACATTTTCCTTACACTACCCTAAACTGAAAAGCAGAGAGTACTATAAAGTGATGATAATGAAAAACATTTCTAATAGCTAAGTAATGGCATCTCATGTTGAGGTGCCTAGAATTTATGGTAAAACACTGAGGACGAGTTGAAATTCAGGTAGCCATAAGATTTATAGGTGAAAATTTTCAGTAGATAGGTTTCTTTTTTAAAGTATGAATTTCAAGTTAGGACTGTAGAACTAGATTTGTGAATCGTTACTGGTAAATGACAGCTTAAATCATGTGGTTGGGGAGAAACAGGGAGTTTAGAGAAGTGGACCAAGTACCAAAGGTAGGGTTACACCAACTTTAAAAAAAAAAATCCCAGAATGGTCTCAAAATGAATGTTCAAAAGTCATGCATAAAATCATGAAAGAGTAGTGATATGGTACCCAAAGGAATGGACTTTCCAATCTATGTGAGAGGGTCCTGCCTGAGAAGGCCACATGAGTAGTAGTGGCTAAAACACACACACAAATCCTGACTAAACTGATCAGTGACTAGAGAAATTCAAAATAGAAAAATATTGCATACAGGCTGGAAAATAGGTGTTTCATTTTTATTCCTCAGGCTCTCAGCCAGTTCTGTAAACGGTGGGAACTCACAGAGGACAGAGATCATGAGTGTCTTGTTTTCCTCCATATCTTTATCACAGTAAGTATTGAGCAAACAATGTTTTATAGCATGCAATTAGTAGTCAATTGTTTAGTAAGTGAATGAATGAATAAAGCAAATTAAACTCAATTAAAAAAGAAATTGAGTAACAGTTTATTATTATGTTTTCCAAAATTATCTAGATAGTGGTAAATGAAATAAAATAAATTATTTTGAACTATCAAGACCACAAATTTGGAAGGATGGCACAGAGAAGTGAGGTCAGGTCTTGGGACACAACAAATGGTCTTCTAGGAACACCTTACTTGGGTGTGACTTGAGTAGTTAGAATAACAGCACTGGAAGACAACAACAAATGGAACATTGAAAATGACAGGTTGTCTCTTCAACAGCATGCATATTTTTCATGATGTGGTGAGGAATGCGACATCAAGGAGGATACAGTCAACATTTGGAGGACATCTGCTGTTTTGCTGCACAAATCTAAAAAGATTTTCAGACACATCTGCCCTGATTCATAATGATGGTTAAACATGAGATGCAGAAGCTGCCTTAGTGGGCCCTGATTGTTCATCCCTGAGAGGAGTCTATTTTCCTTCTTCAATAACTGAATCTTGATTTTCCTCTGAGAAAGTACAACTTCTCCACTTTTCAGTATATAAGGTTTAGGTGGAGTTATCTCACAAGGTTGAAATATGAGTTTGTCTAGATAGTTTGATCAGAAACATTTCCCCGTGGCTGTAATTGTGTCAGGGATCTGTTGGCAGATGAAACACAGTCATTACTTTTGTTTGGACTATTAAACAGAGTCATTCTTTTTTTTCCTAAAAGAGTCTTTGAGAGAACAGATCTGGATCTCCTGCTCACCATGAGTGGAGAAAACCAGCAAGAAGGAAGTGCTAACAGATAAGCAGAAAAAAAAAAAGTTTTATAGTAAAATTTTATTTGTAGAATTCACTAATATCCAAGTTATTTTTACCACATTTTATTTTACTCATTTTATATTTTATTCTTCTACATTTATTTAACTAATATCACTACTTGTAAATTTGCCAATCATCACAAGAAATAAAATATTACCCATAAGTACATCTATTTCTGAGCACCTTCTCTACCCTGCCCATGCCTCAATTTTAAGATAACAGGTATCCTGATGTTTTTAGAGATCAGTTTTAGTTTTAAAGCAGAATGAATGAAAATTGTACTAAGTTCCCACAGTCCAGTGTCATAGTGTTATCAACATCTTGCATTATGTTATATAAAGTTTTTAGTTATTGCTGAATCTAGGTTGACACATCATTATCACCCAAAGTCCACAGTTTCCATTAGAATTGACTCCTGTTGTTGCATAGTCTATGGGTTTTGACAAACATATGATGACAGGTATCCGCCATTACAGTATTATATAGAATAGATTCACCCTTCTAAAAATCCCCTGTGCTGTGTTTTATCATCCCCATTCCTTCCTCCTTCCCAACTCTTGGCAAACACTAATCTCCTTACTGTATCCATTGTTTTTTATGTCCTAAATACCATGCATTTGTGATCTTAAAGTTTGTGGACTTTCAGATTGTCTTCTTTCATTTAGCAATAGGCATTGAATGTTCCATCCTGTTGTTTTGTTTTTTGATACTTCATTTTTTATTGCTGAATAATATTCCACTCTATGGGTGTTTTGCAGTTTGTTTCTCCAGTCATCTATTGAAAGACAGAGCGTATTTTTAGCAGAGTCCTAAGCTTTCAATTCATTTGGGTAATACCTAGGAACACAATGCTGGATCACATGGTAAGTCTACATTTGACTTTGTAAGAAACTGCCAAACTATATTCAAAGTGACTGTATCATTTTGCATTCCCACTAGAGATGAATGAGTGTTCCTGTGTCTCCATATCCTCACCAACATTTGGTGATGTCAGTATTTGGGATTTAGTCAGTCTAATAAGTTTGTGTGGTATTTCATTCTCTAATGACATATGATAATAATCTTTTCATATGCTTATTTTCCATCAATATATCTTCTTCAGTGAATGTTTGTTCACATAGTTTGCCCGTTTCATTTATCGGGTTGCTTGTTTTCTTAATGTTGATCTTAAGTGTTCTTTGTACATTTTGGATATAAGTCCTTTGTCAGATATGTGCTTTGCAAATAATTTCTCCTAGTCTGTGCTAGTCTTTTCATTGTCTTAACAGTGTCTTTCACAGAGCAGACAATTTTAATTTTAATCAGGTTCAAAACTTAACAGTTTTTCAATTCTTGATGCAAACATAACATTTGCAATAGACTATTTTTCAGAGGAGTTTTAGGTTCACAGCAAATTGGAGTGGAAAACAGAGTTCCCATATACTATCTGCGCCACACCCACCACACATATACTGCCTCCTTCTTTACTAATATCCTTCTCTAGAGATGTACATTTGTTACAATCAAGGAATCTGACACATCATTATCACCTCAAGTCCATAGTTTACACTAGGATTTACCCCTATCCTGGTGCATTGTATGGGTTTTGACCTATGTATAATGACATTATCCACCATTATAATATTATACACAATAATTTCACTGTCTTAAAATCTTTTGTGCTCTGCCTATTCATCCTTTCCTTTCTCCACCCTCTGTCAACCACTGATATTTTTTATTTTCTCCATCTTTTGCCTTTTCCATAACATTATGTAATTGGAATCATACAATATGTGGCCTTTCAAATTGTCTTCTTTCACTTAGTAATATGTATCTAAGGTTCCTCCATATTCTTTCATTACTAGATAACACATTTAATTTTAGTTCTGAATAACATTCCATTATGGATATAAGACAATCTCCTCATTCACCTACTGAAGAACATCTTGATTGATTCCAAGGTTTGGAAATTATGAGTTATAGCTGCTATAAACATCTGTGTACAGGTTTTGGTTTTTAGTTTTGTAAAAAACCAACAGATGTCTTGCTATGTGGTTTACCATTTTGCATTCCCATGGGCAATGAAGGAGAGTTCCTGTGCTTTACATCTTTGCCAGCATTTATTGTTGTCAGTGTTTTGGGTTTGGCTTCTGATAGGTGCATAGTGACATCTTATCATTGCTTTAACTGTAATTCTTTACTGACATATCATGTTGATCATCTTTTGTATGGTATTTGTCATCTGTATATCTTCGTTTTTATATTTTACTACTTTTATATTTTTTGAGATAAAGCAATTCTTTTAAAATTTTTATTTATTTTTGTAATATTTTTATTGTGGTAAGAACATAACATGAGACCTACTCTCTTAACTAACTTTAAGTACACAATGTAGTATTACTAACTATAGGCACAATGTTTTACAGCACACTTCTGGAAATTATTTATCTTGCATAAGTGAAAGTTATACTCATCAAAAAGCAACTCCTTGTTTCCACCTTCTCCAAGCACTAGAAGCTACCATTCTACTTTCTATTTCTAAGTTTTACTATTATACATACCTCATACAAATGAAATCAGGTAGTATTTGTGCCTCTATGTACAGACGTTATTGACATAATGTCCTCCTGGTTCATCCGAGTTATTGCATATGAGAGGATTTCCTTCTTTTTCAAGACTGAATAATATTCCATTGTATGTAAACACCAAATTTTCTTATCAATTTATTTGTCAAGGTTTGTTTTCATATCTTGGCTATTGTGAATAATGCTATAATGAACATGAGAGTGCAAATACCCTTTTGAGGTCCTGATATCAGTACTTGTGAATATGCAGACCCTGAAATAGAAAGCTGAATCACATGTAATTCTATTTTCAATTTTTTAAAGAGCCATCATCCTATTTTTCTTGGGGGTTGCTTAATTTTACATTCTGACCATCAGTGTACAAGCATTCCAATTTCTCTATGTCTTCACCAACACTTCTTATCTTTGTTATTTTGATAAATCCATCTTAACAGTATGAGATGATATCTCATTGTGGTTTTGATGTGTATTTCTCCAATGATTAGTGATGTTGATTGTTCATATATCAGTGGGCAGTTTTCGTGTCTTCTTTGGAGGAATGTCTGTTGAAATCCTTTGACCATATATTGTTATTAGTTATTTGCTATTGAGTTGTAGTATTTTTGTATATTTTCAATATTAATCTGTTATCATTTATATATGGTTTACAAATGGTTGCTCCCATTATGAAAATTATTTTTTCACTCGTTTACTGTTTCCTTTGCTGTGCTTAGTGATGTTGTCTCACTTTCATTATTTTGATTCTGTTGCTTGTACTTTTGTGTCTTTTTCAGAAATTGTTGTCAAGCCTAATGTCGTGAAACTTTTCACCTAAGTTTTATTCGAGCAGTTTTATGGCACTAGGCCCTACATTACAGTCTTTAACCCATTTGAATTGATTTGGTGTATGGTGTAAGATCAGTGTCCAATTTCTTACATACGGTTTGGTTATCCAGTTTCTCAACATATTTGTTGAAGAGACTATCCTTTCCCCATTGTATATTCTTCTTACTCTTGTCAAAGAGCTATTTATAGAATATGCATGGGTGAGTCTGTGGTCTCTATTCTGTGACATTGGCCTATGCATCTGTTTTAATGCCGATATCATGCTGTTTTAATTACTATAGCTTTGTAATATATTTTGAAATCAGGAAGTCTGATGACTCCAGTTTTATTTTTATTTCTCAATACTCTTTTGGCCAATTGGAGATTTGTAGTTCCATGTGAATTTTAGGATTTTTAAAAAATTATGTTAGAGATTCCATTGGAATTTTGATAGGGACTGCATAGAATCTGTAAAGCACTTTGAATAGTATTAACATTTTAACAATATTGTCTTCCAATCCATGAACACATCCTGTATTTCCATTTGTTTTTAATTTCTTTCATCAATGGTTTGTCTTTTTAAGTGTAATAATCTTTCACTTCATTTGATAGGTTTATTCATAACTATTTTATTATTTTTATACTATTGTAATGGAATTTCTTAATTTTATTTTCAGAGAATTAGTTGTTAGTGTATATCGAAACAATTGTATGTGGTTTTGTAATCTGCAGCTTTACTGTATTCCTTTGCTATTTCTATCAGATTTTTATGGAATCTTTAGGATTTCTACATGAAAAATCATGTCATTTGCAAACAGAGATAATTTTACGTTTTTCTTTGTGGTTTGGATGGCTTTTATTTCTTTTTATTGTCTAATTGCTCTGGCTTGGACTTCCAGTATAATATTGAACGGAAATAGAGAAAATGAGCATCCTTCCCGTGTTCCTGATCTTAGAAGAAAAGTTTTCAGTTTTTCACTCTTGAGTATGATGTTAGCTGTGGGCTTTTCATACATGGACTTTATTATGGTGAGGTCAGTTATTTCTATTTGTTGAGAGTTTTTATTATAAAAACATGTTGAATTCTGTTGAATGCTTTTTCTGCATCTATTGAGATGATAATGAGATTTTTAACCTCATTCTGTCAGTGTGGAGTATCACATTAATTAATTCGCCTATCACAAACCAGTCTTGCATCCCAGAGATTAGTCCCACTTGATCATGGTGTATGAGTTTTTTAATGTGCTGTTTATTTCAGTTTGCTAATATTTTGTTTAGGCTTTTTGTAAGTAATTTCATCAGGGATATAAGCTTTTGGTTTCCTTTTTTAATGATGCCTTTGTCCGCCTTTGGAATCAGGATAATGCTGTCCTCATGAAAAACAGTTAGGAATCATTCCCTCCTCTGTTTTTGAAAGAGTTTAAATAGGATTTATAGTAATTCTTCTTTAAGTGTTTGGTAGAATTCATCTGTGAAGCCAGCTGGTGCTGGGCTGTTGTTTGTCAGAAAGTTTTAATTAGTGATTCAATTTCCTGTTTGCTATTGTTTTGTTCAGTCTGTTGATTTCTTCCTGATTCATTCTGGGTATGTTGTATATTCTAGGAATTTATCCATTTTTTCTAGATTATCTATTTGTTGGTTTATACCTGTTCATAATAGTCCCTTATGATTTTTTAAAAAATTTCTGTAGCATTGTCTATGATGTCTCATCTTTCTTTTTAACTTTTATCCATTTGATTCTTATCTCTTTTTAAATTTGTTCATCTCCCTAAAGTTTTGTTGATTTACTTGTCTTTTCAAAGAACTCATTCTTGATTTCAGTGATTTTTTTATATTGTTTTACACCATTGTGATTGGAGAGCATGCTCTGTATTATTTTAATTCTTTCAACTTCATCAACAAGTTTTATGGCCTACCATATGGTCTTTCCTGGTATACGTATTGTAGGCACTTGAAAAAGAAATATATATTGTTGCTGTTAGATGGAGTGTTCTAAAGTGTCAATAGTAGATTGTGATATCCTTCTTTATCCTTGCTGATTTTCTGTATACATCTATTAATTTTTAAGAGAGGAGTTTTGATTTGTCTATTTCTGCTTTCAATTCCCTTGTTACTTTTTCATATTTTGCAGTAAATTGTTTGGTGCACACACATTGAGGATTGCTATGTTTTCTGGGTGGATTGACTCTTTTATCAGTACAGTGTTCCTCTCTGTTTCTGGTAGTTTTCTTTGTTCTGGAGTCTGCCTTACCTGATATTAATAAAGCCACTCTTAATTTTCTTTTATTAATACTTCTATAGTATATATTTGCCATCCTTCTACTTTATATCAACTTTATAACAACAATATGGTTATATGTCAAGAAAGTTTCTTGTAGAGAGCAGAAAGTTTTGTCATGTTTTTAAACCATTCTGACAATATCTATCATTATTTAGATATTTAAAGTTAAATTTATATTTAAAATCACATTTAATGTGATTATTGATTATTACTTTTAATGTAGTTATTGATATTAATGATATATTAGGCTTTAAATAACTTCATTTCAGTGATGGAGACATCCTGTTTGGATATGATTTTATTTGCTGTGCTGAGTGTAATGACTGGCTAGTAACTTAGAATGAACTCGTTCCTGTAGGAAATAGTATCAGAATTGAAACTTGAAGGATTAATAGAACTTAAGAAAATGGAGAAATATTGAAAAGACACTCCTTACAGAGTGACCAAATCATGTCAGCATCATTGCTGATATTCTGTCTGCCCCTGGTTCATTTGCAAACATCTGATAATGGCTTATTGAGGCTTCATCTCTTAAATCCACATTGCTCTCTTGGGCAAAACTTTCTCTTTAAGTTAATTCTTTTTCTCTTCTTTCTCCCTTGGAACTCAGGATTTGGTCTCTCTCTACCTTTCCACGTATCTTTCCTGGCACCTAGGGAACAAGTCTGCTTAGTGTCACAGTCTATAATACGGGCAGGGCTGACTGTTTATCTGGGAACTTGACTTCTTTTTCTCATTGTTTCATGTTTGTGGAGGTCAGCTTTACTGTCTTTGTCTTCCAAGTTTCAGTCGAGGCCAAAGGACGAGGTATACCTTGGTCATTTAAAATAAGATATCAGAGAGTTATTGGGTCTAATATGGATAAGTATGAAAAGAATCATTGTTAATATCTAGTGAACCTCAGGTTCTGTTGAATATAATTAACTGAATGAGATGCTATCATCTAAATGATTATAAATGTGGAAAAAATCTCTTCTCACAAAGTTGTTCAGTAAAGTAAAAAATACAACTCAACATAAAATTCAAGCAGTAAAAGAATGGCTAAAATACTGTTGTGCTTGGTAAGAGGAAACACTATACGTCTATTAAAAATAATGCCCTATGAAGGGTATATAATAACTGGGGGTAATGGTATATTGTGATAGAAAAGTGAAAAATAAACAGAATAGATAATTGCTCCCATCAAAGGATAAGTACTGCATGAAAATGCAATAAAAATTATTGGAAGCAAACACAATAAAAGCCACCTTTTTTTCACAGAAATAAAACAAAACAAAACTAACAAAATAAAATGGCTAGTACTATTGGATACTCAAGAAAATTTATTTCCCCAACGTATTATTATAAAATTTTTCAAACATTTAACATTTACAAATGAATACACCTGTATAACCTGGTACTTATCAGATCTAGAAATTTTTCTTTACCCCAGAAATTTCCCTCATGCTGTCTTCTAGACAATACCCACTCCCTCACCCCATATAGGCAATTGTTGTTTTATTTTACTTTTCCACCAAAGATTACTTTTGCCTGTTTTAGACCTTAATATAAATGAAACCATAAAAAAATTCTCTTTTAAATAAGACTTTAACTCAGAAAAATGTTTGCAATTCATCAATGGTGTTGTGTGTATCAGTAGTTAATTCCTTTTTATTGTTAAGGAAGATTCAATTGTATGTATATACTGCAATTTATGCTTCTTTTTATTAATGCACACTTGGGTTATTTAAAGTTCTTGACTACCATGTACCAAGCTGCTGTGAACATTATAGTACAAGGCATTTGAGAACATATTATTTCTCCTGGATAAATAGCTAAGAATGGAATTGTTGGGGCATGTGATAAGTGTATGTTTAATTTATGATAACCATGTAGAACATTACCCAAAGTGGATGCACCATGTTACATTCTCATCAACAATGAAAACCGTATCCATAAGCAGACTTCTTCTCACCATATATTGCTACTCACTTGGTCTAAACTATCATAATCTCTTTTCTAGATTATTGCACTTTCTTCCTAATATCCCAGTTTCCACTTACAATGCTCAATAAGTCATTCAAAATTATCCTATAAAAACATAACTCATATCATGCCACAAATATTGTTTTCCTGTTTCACTCCAGATAAAATCCTGTAGTCCTATAAAATGAACTTCCCCACGATATTTCTGGTGTCATCCTCAAGTATTGTCTTTCTTATTCCCTTTCTCTAGACAGACTGGGATATTTGATTTTCTTTGTCTATAATAAGCATATCCTACTTATCTTTCCTGTTTCATCTACCCAGAACTCTCTCCCTGCTGATAGATTTAAGAATTGTTCATATTGGTCAGAGGCTCCCATATTTGGCACAATTGACATTTTCAGTATGATAGTTCATTGTTATAAGGATTTTTCCTGTGTGGTGTTGGTTGTTCAACAGGATCATTGAACTCTACGCGCCAGACGATAGTGGCAGTGCCCATCCCCCACTCCTATCGTTTTGACAAACAGTAACAAGTCTAGACTTTGACAACTGTACTCTGTGGGGCAAAATGTCCCCTGGTTGAGAAGCACTAATTTTGGTCTTATTTGAAAAAGTCAACTAATCATTTGGACCTTCCTTGACCATCCTATCCTAAAATGTGTGCATCTTTACCCCTAACTTTGCCACCATCACACTCTTCAATTACCTTGCTTTATGTTAACTCAAGGCATTATTTAAATCCCTAGTATATTAAATATTCATCTTTTTTTATTATCCATCTTCAGTACATCACACTGTAAACTCCATGATACCATGAATATTGTTTTTTCTTCACTATCATATTTTCAACTTCTAGAATATTGCATAGCAAGAAGAAGGTGGTAGAATATACATGTTTTTGCTTTCATTTTGTATAAAATATTTTTCTAGTAAATTAAAAATTTAGTTTTAGACTCTAAGCTTTCTCAGACACTTTTAGAATGCAAAATCCTGCCTGAGGCTTTGAAAGCATAAGTTTTACATTTACTTCCTTTCAGAATATAAGATAAATCTAGATAGAATAAATTTGTAGTAAAAACTCAAACTCTTTTTGTTATTATTGGAGATTTAAACTATTTAAAAAATTATGTCATATTCTGTGTTTATTAACTGTAACATGTCCATGAATTTAGTATGTTGAAAAAGATAAAAAATAAAGAAATAAAATAGAGAAAAACTCCTTTTAGACATGTAACTATAAAGTATTAATGACTATCCTGTGTAATACAGATAGCTAAAGCCTTGTAATGCAAATTATTCCTGATCTGCAACAGCATTCAAACTAATGCATGCAAATTTAAAATAATACTCCTCAAGTTAAAAAAAATAATATGTCCCACAGAAAATATGATATTGTGTACTCATTAATGATATTTGTATAGCATACTAGGATAAACTGTAAAGGATTTGAGAGTATCAATATGTGGCTTAATAAAGTATGTAATTATATAATGAATTGTATATATATTCAAATAAATTCTTTTAAACATGGTAGTGAATACTTGAACTTTCTGTTGCAAGTATAACTTTTGAAATAGACTTTATTCTTTAGTTCGGTTTTGATTTAGAGTAAGTTATGCAAAAAATGCAAAGTTCCCATGTACTCACCCTGCCTGCCTCACAGTTTCCCAGTTTCTGATATCTTGCATTCGTGCAGGACATTTGTTACAACTGGTAAACAAATATTGATACATTTTTACTAAAGTCTATAATTTTTATTAGAGTTTCCTCTTTGTGTTGTATAGTTTTATGTGTTTTGACATATACAATACATCATGTATCAACCATTAGGGAATAAAATACAGTAGTTCCCCTTCTCAAATATTCCCCTGTGTTCCACCTATTCATCCCATTACTTCTCCCTCTGAAACCCTGGCAACCATTATTATTTTTTTTCTGTTTCCACAGGTTTTTTTGTCCCCCAAAAGATAAATTCACTGTTCATATCTGTGATACAAATGTTTCTGTTTCAAGGTCTAAATATCCTCCTCTGAGCTATTTCATTCATTGTTCTAATCTACTAATATTCTGAAATACACTAACACCAACTGGTTACACTGTCTTCTTCCAGCCCATATAAATATATTATCCTTAATTTGGACCATCTATGCTACAATCATAACCCGATACTATTAAAAAATTACCATAATTGGTATGATTCAAGAGAAACCTTAATACCATCCCCCAAATTAGAAATAATTAAGTTAGAAGCATCAAAGTAGATTTTATTAATGATAGTATTCTGAGTATAAACCTAACAGTCAAAACCTTACTAAGATCAAAGATCTGTCTCAGAAGGATGAATTTCCTCTCTATGTTCCATCATTTTCCTAGAAGGATCTAGGTAAACACATGGTAAGAATTTGGAGTAAATGCCCAATATTTTAAAAGGAGATTAGTAGATTATATATATCATCCTTTACCACATGGAGCTTCTACAGTTATTTGAATCTGGTACTAGTCAGAAAGAACAACTAAGTTGAAAGTCCATGATCAAATGTGATGAGACAATTGTTTAATAAATGAAAAGGTTTGGAAGACTTAAAAGTTACAAGGCTGTGTAATATGCATAAAAGGTGAGAGTATCTGGAAGCAGAAACACCAGAGGCAGCATAAGAAAGGCAGGGAACACACTAGATGAAATCCACAGTGAGGCTAAGCAAGCGAGAGAGGCAGAAGCACAGCGGTGAGCAACATCTAAGGTAATGGGCTGTACAACTTGTTTATACTTCACGGTATATTTTCCTCTACATAAAATTGACTCAATACTAACTAGTATATGTGTTCACATTACTTACAGTCTTGAAGGAACTAGCTCTCATAGCCTGAGACAGTATTATATTAACTCCACAATAAGAAGATAATATTCTCTAGGGACTTCTTCTAGGTCAATTCAGACTATGAAGAAAACTGAGAAACTTCTAACCGTCTTTTGTCATCTGAGATCAACTTCTGCTCCATAACTTCCACACAGCGTTTTTCACTTCAGCATTCCTCAGTGTATAAATCAGAGGGTTGAACAAAGGTGTTCCAATTGAATAAAACACAGCTATCAACTTGTCCATGGGGAGGGTTGTTGCAGGGCGTGTGTATATAAATATGCAAGGACCAAAGAACAAGATGACCACAGTGATGTGGGAAACGCAGGTGGAGAGGGCTTTTCTCCTCCCTTCAGCACTGTGGTTTCTCAGAGAATGCAAGATGATAACATAGGAGAACATCAGCATGACAAAACTCACCGTACAGATGGCCCCGCTGTTGGACACCAAGAGCAGATTGACCACATAGGTGTCTGTACAGGCAAGTTTCAACAAAGGCTGCAAGTCACAGAAATAGTGATCAATCACATTGGGACCACAAAAAGGTAAATTCAAGGCCAGAAAAATCTGAGCTGAAGAATGCACACAGGACCCCACCCAGGCCACAGCCACCAATGCACCACAAACTCGATGATTCATGATGGTCATGTAGTGCAGGGGCTTACAGATGGCCACATAGCGGTCAACGGCCATAATAATTAGGATAAAGATCTCCAGACAGCCAAAGAAATGGAATGTAAAGACTTGGATCATGCATTCACTGAAAGAGATAGTGGTCTTCTTCAAAAGTGCATCCACAATCATTCTAGGTGCTGTGGAAGTAGAGAAGCAGGTATCAGATAAGGATAAGTGGAAAAGGAAGAAATACATTGGACTCCTAAGTACCTGGCTGGTCTTGATGGTGGCAATAATCAGCAAGTTACCCAACAAGGTCCCCAAATAGAAAATCAAGAAAATGATGAACACTATTTTCTTCCTAACTGGATCCTGGGTCAACCCAAGCAGAATGAACTCAGTCACATTATTATTCAGCCGCATGATTTCATGAATGAAGAGAAAGGATGAGTGTAAAATGGTTCATCTGCAAAAAATGAGGGATTAATTTATGATGTGTTAGGCAATGTTATGGAACATTTTAAGGAAAAATAAATATTCCTCTTGGAGGACATCCTATCTGTGATTTTTTAAATAATTCATGCTAATACTTTGTTCCTTAATTTTTAACAAACACTTTCAGAACTGTTATAAGGAGTTTCAAATAAGCTTATGATGTGATTTTTTCCTACAGGACTTTTGAAAGAAAAGTCTTTGTTAGCTTTGATATGATTTTGATTAACTTTGCCAATTTATTTAATGTATAATTGTGAGAGAGAGCTGTGTTTTGTTATTTCCTTCTTTTTTGTGTTATTAAAAAACCTCAGGGCCCATGTTTTGCATGGTGTGTCACTTGGCATTTAGGAAATATTTGAGTGCCCTTGGAGGTTTGTGATAGAAATATTGAGTCATACACCACTCTTAAACCCATAAACAATGTCTTATTTATACATATATTTATGTATGATGCATTTATTATACATATATAATCCAAAATGTATATTATATATATATGCATATATGTATAAATTTAATATGTTCCAACTCTTCCCGAACACTTACTCTCAGATACTATAGCTTGAAAAAAGGAACTGGAAACACTTACAGCTTTTAGTAATCTGCTATACCTTCAAGAATGTTTTTGACGTTTTGTAATCAACAAATATCAATGAACAAAAATGAATATTCTTTCATATTTGACAATATATCACATTTCCCCATTTCTATATTTCTTTTTACAATTTCTGAAAATTGCCCTTTAGCACAGAGTCCCTGAAGTTACATTTCTAAAGAAAGGAGGGTGGGTTATTACTCTATAGTATCTGTTTTCTGCTTAAGCATCTCAGATCTGGGGTGATTGTTTGCAGGTTGTTTTACTAAGTGGTTAGTGTAGGGCGCAATCACAGTTGTATTCCAAATAGTGTTTGTATTTTTCAAGTATCTGCAAGACATGATTCCCAGAACAGAGCAAAGAAGGCAAAGAGGGTGGGAGATGTAGTTTTTAAAAAAAAGAGGTATAGTGTATAGAGTCAGTTACTGACTTCTTCATTTAATTTACTTTTTTTTCCTGGCAAAGACATTGATTATTTAACTTGGGAATGTCACTTCTTTCAATGATTTTTTTTTCACATTTGAAAAAAATTATTCTCATGGGTTTCACTTCCAGAAACAAAACTTTTCTCTAGATCTTTCAAGTGAAGCTGATGCTGGAAGTGACAAATAAAAATATAAACTGAAATATCATATATTTAAATATAATCTGGAAGACATTTATTCTATTCTGCTCCTCCTCAGTCCCATTCAATCTTCAAAACATTGTCTTGAAAGCTGTAAGTAGGAAAAGCACAGACTATGATAGACTAAATAGACATAAAATTTGCCTTACACATTTTTTCTTCTCCCTTGGTCAATTTTCTTCTCCTCAACAGAGCAGAAATATCACTTATTCCTGCAAATCAAAAACAATTCTAGGGAAACTCTTTCATGACATTGTTCAGTTTGGTTTTACAAAGCTTAAAAAAAAGACCTCTTTGCACTGTGAGATTTTGAGTAAAATCTTAAAATATAAGGGAACTGAGTCTTGGTATCTTAATTATTACAATAAGTTCACTGTTTCCTTTATTCATTTAAAAGAGTGATGTATTGTAAAACATTGGCCCTTGAAAATATGGTAGGCATTGAGAGCAAGATGATGTGAAAGTCTCTGTCACTTCAATGTTCCATGATATTGACCACCGTTTTGGGTGTACAGTTTTGAATCCTATTCGCCTGTCATTTTCTAGGACAAGCTTATTTATTCCTTTCCATTTGGACAAATATATTTAAGATAAATTGAGAATAATAAATATATGTGATTACTTAACTTGTTAATAATTTTGTGCTAATCAAATATTTAATCAATAATTTCAGATGACTTTAAAATTCTCCACCCATATCTGCAGCTGTAAAGCCAATTTCTATCCATTCATGTTACAAACAATGCAGACTAGTTTAGCTACATATTTAGGAATTTCTTTGGAAAACCTGTTGTGTGCCCTCAAGTATATTTCAGTGATTTTCTTTGTATCTTGAACAAAGGGATGAATTTTGTAATCTATAATACTCCACCATCTAGAAAAGGGAGACTATACTTCCCAAGTCAACAAATATTTGTTGAAGTCTATGTATAGTCAGGATATGTTAATGAGGCAATGTGAGCATACAAAGATTAGTAAATGCATCAGGTGAAATGTCTATAATGGAATTAAAGTGGAAGCCAAAGATTAAAAATAAATAAGTGCAGCATATCCAAGCTCATCTTGCCTTCTCCTTTCTTTCTGGAACACCTTTCCATTTCTAGCTACTTCAATCTTCTGGTAATTTAAGGACAAAACTGCTGAGAAACATCCTCTAGCTGGCCTTCAATGATTGCCTGTGAGAAGGGAAAGTCACTCTTCTGCTCTCTGAAGTCTTTCTTTATAGCCCTTGCTATATTATTACATATTATTGCTTACAATGCAAGAATGTGTGTATTTATTTTAGCTTCTTTCCTGGATGGAAGTCTTATTACAAAATATAGTAGCATCATTAATTTACTGGATCTTCTATCTATCATGTATAGTATCCCATTCTATAAAACCAAAAAAGAAAAAGAAAACAACCCTGAGATAAATTTTAAATAACTTAGTGAATCAGCTCCATGGTCTACTATATAAGATGTTATATTCTGAATAGCACTGCATAGCCGTATAAGACATTGGACTCTGATAGAATGATCTTAAAGCATGTTTTAAAAAATGAATCCTTGGCCGTTAGGGCATGCAAGAATAATCTTACATTCTTTGTATCATCCTATATTAATTCTCATTTTACGTAAGTTTAGGAGGATGAACATATGTCCATTTTTTTCCTCCAGAGGAGAGTTAACAACTTTCATCAGGTTCTCTATGAATCTAATGCTAAAATGGTTACAAGAATATGGACATAAAACTACACTAATCATACAGAAGACCTTCTAAAAACTACTGTGTTTACCTCAATTCTTTTGATAAGATAAGCCAACTTTAGAATGACTAAATTTGTCAAACTATAATAAACAGATAATCTCTTGATATTGATGGAGCAGAGAAGAGCCAAAAGACAGGCAGGCAAAGATGGAGAATAGATGAGGATGGAATGCAAGGATTGATAGATCTTCATATGCTTAAATAATCTGTTTTATTGCAGAGGTCACAGTGAGAAGCATTGCTTTCCACAAGGACTGTCTCATAAACTATCCATCCCTCCCTAATTCAGTTACAATTCTCCCTTTCTTTTGGAGAAATTCTATGCTACTTTATGTATATGCAGAATTTCACATTCTTTGTGAGAAGGATAACAGCTTGTCCCAAGATTTTTTAACCCTCAAGAGCTCAATTAAAAGAGTGTATAATCCACTTTCCTTGAGTTCCTCATCCTGTGTAAATGAATCTCATATTTCCTGCTTCCCCGGTTCACAGATGCCCTAGAAAACAGCCTGCCTGCAATGAAAATGTCACCATAAAACTTAATACCCATTACTATATCTGGCTGCCCTATATATCTGGTAGTTAATATTTATTTATTTTCTTTCCAAATAGAGCAGGAACCTGGTGAAGGGAGGAGGATTGATATGATCACTTGTGTGAGAATTTGGGGCAGGAGAATTAATGATAAAAAAGGGAAGACTTTTACCCCCAAATTTTCAGGAACTCTCCTCCCCCATATATAGCGTGTGATCTCTCAACTTCATTACTTAGTTTCAAGCCTCCTCACTGCCATGTTTTGAGAAGTATTCAACTTTCCAAATTAAATTTCTGAAGTGTGCCAAATGCAAATTATATTCTTATTATATCCTTTTGGAAGAATACAAGAAGTAATATTTCTACACTGTAGTGTAGAATATTCTGTTCAAAGCCATTACGTGGAGATGGAAAAGCTAGCATTCTCCAGAAGCTATGTGAAGATCACTACCTCCATTAACTTTTTCTATAATTTCTAACCAGACATAATCTCTTCTAACTTTCTAGTACCTCGATCTTAGTGAGTACATATCTTGCCAACTACTTCACAGGAAATTATTTGTGAACTTTTCTACAGTCTGCTCTCTCAAGAAACTGTAATAAACATGAAAATATGGACTGGATCCTTTTATCTAGTACTCATAAAATATTTGTTAAGTACTAGATCATTTTTCCTCAATGCTTATATTTTATTCTATTTCTTGTGTTAACAGTGAGCCTCTGAATACTTTTAGGTAGTTCACTTTTTCCACTCCTTTGTCAGAGAACATGGGAGCTTTGAATCACAATAAATATGGAAACAGAAAACCAAGTAGGATTATTTTGTAAAGATGCTTTTGTGAGTACAGAAATGGAAATAATCTGTCACTTACCTGTTGGAAGACTCTGAATTAGTGTCAAGTCTTCCTCTTTCAAGGCTTTTGATAGCAGTCATCTCAGAACACCGAAAAAAATATTTTCTCCAAATTCCAGGGGGAATACTTGACACAATGATGTAAGATTTAGCATCCTAGAGGATATTATTCTCCAAAGTTTCCCTTCCTTTGCTAATTAGAACTTCCTAGATGTTGCAACAAATTCAAAATTTGGTTCTTCTATTTAGCTTATTGCATAGAAAGTTAATCTTCCTCATATTCAGTAACCAGATACAAACAAAGATACCAGGAAGAAAGATGAAAAATACAAATAGATGAAGAGGATGATGCTCCTCCACTAAAGAACTATAGATTTATCATGAGTTGTTTTTGGATTAATATGTACGCCTAGTCTTTTTGCAAACTGAATTGATCACTCATATTTTTTCAAATTTATTTCCATTTTTTATGATAACATTAGTAATAAGATACATATTAAGGAATGCAATTTATTGACATATTTTTTCACACCAAATATTTATTTAATACCATTTGTACACTCTGCTTTGAGTCTGTCTCTTTACAATGTTATATCTTTTAATTCAGATAACTATTCCATGAGATAGGAATTAACAATGATATTTCATATGAAAGATAACTGACTCAATGAAGTTAAAACAGCTTTTACAGATTACATACGTAGCAATTCCAATACTGGCATTGGTACTAATAACTATTTTATTGTGTGCTTTGACCTTTTTTAAACATTTTCCTTCTACTAGCCTAAATTGAAATCAAGGAGTCCTACACGTTGAGGTCCTAAGGATGAATAGTGAGACCATGAGGACAGATTGAAATTCAGGTAGGAATAGGATACACGAGGGAAAATGATCAATAAAAAGTTCGATTTTTTAGAGTGTGACTTTCAAATCAGGACTGTAAGTCTAGATTTGGGGATGTTTACTTGTAAATAACAGCTTAAATCATGAGACTGGGGGAAGTAACCCAAGAAAACAGGGAGATTAAAGAAGTGAGCCAATTACAAATTGCAGTGTTACAGCAACACTAAAAAAATTGCAGAATGGTCTGCAAAACCATGTTCAAAAATCATGAGAATCTAATGACTAACTTCTCCCAATGGAAAAGACTTTCTTAAAGGTGTGAGAAAGTGTCCTGCATAACAAGGCCACACAAGCACTGTGTCCAAAACTCAGACATATGCAAATCATGATTGAAATGATCAATGCCTAGAGAAATTTAAAATAGGAAGACTTTGCATAAGGGTTAGAAACCAAGAGTTTCATTTGTATTCCTCAAACTCTTAGCCAGTTCTGTAAGCTGTAAGAACACACTAAGGACAGAGACCATGACCCTATTGTTCTCCACCATATCTTTATCATGGTAAGTATTTAGCAAACAGCAGTTTATGGCATGCAATTAATAGTAAATTGTTTACTAAGTGAATGAATGAATAAAAGAAATTAAACAAAGTTGAAAAAAAAATTGAGTAATACTTTATCATCTTTTTCAAAATTACCTATGTAGTGGTAAATTAGATACATAGAAGAAACTTTTTTGAACTATATTAAGATGACTAATTTAGAAGGACAGAGACAGAAGTGAAGTCAGGTCTTGGGACTACTCTTCTATCTAGGGTCTAATAATTTTCTGTGTAGAATGTCTGCCTATTTTTGTAAGTGAAATATCAATATCTCCTACTATTATTGCATTCCTATTTATTTATCTCTTCATTTTGTCAATATTCACTTTACATGTTTTGATGCACTGATGCTGGATGCATATATATTAATATTTATTATAATTTCCAATAGAAATGTCCTTTTTTCATATGTAATGACCATCCTTGTCTCTTTTGCCTATTTTTTGTCTGATACTGGTGTAGTCATCCTGCCCTCTATTGGTTACCGTTTGCATGGAATGTCTTTTTTCATACTTTCGCATTCAGCCTATATGTGCCCTTAAATTTAAAATGGGTGTCCTGTAGACTGCATATAGTTATATTTTTTAAAATAATGTTTTACAGCATGGAGTTTCCTCAAAAATTAAAAATAGAACAACTTTATCATCCAGCAATTCCACTTCTGGGTATTTATCCATAAAACACCACCAAAACACTAATTTGAAAAGATATATGCACATTCATGTTCATTGAAGCATTACTTATGATAACCAAGACATAGAAACAACCTAACCAATCGAATGGATAAAGAAAATGTGTAAATATATGTCTATACACACACACACATAAACACACACAGTGGAAAACTATTCAGCAATAAAGAGTGAAATCTTATCCTTTGCAACATGGCTGGACCTTAGGCACATTATACTAAGTGAAGTAAGTCAGACAGGAAAAGACAAGTACCATATGATCTCACTTACGTGGAATCAAAAACAAGCAAACAAAAAAGTTTCATGGATACAGAAAATAGATTGGTGGTTGCTGAAGGTGGGAGACTGGGAGGTGGGCAAAATGGGTGAAGGGGGTGAGGAAAAAAAATATTTTGTTATTGGTGACAAACTATTTTTAAAAATCATATCCTCTTCTGTGTTTATTGAAATGAAAATGTCCAAGAAGGTGATACATTAAAAAGAGAAATAAAATAATGAAAAGAATAAGAGAAAAATACTTTTTAGATATGTAAACATATAGTATTAAAGACTATCCTGTGGAATATAGCTAAAGTCTTTTAATGAAAATTCTTCATAATCGGTAACATGTTTTAAATTAATGCTTTCAACTTTATAATAATATCTCAGTTAAAAATTGTTTTAACACAGAAAATATGATCTTGTATATTCATTAATGATATTTGTATAGCATATAAGAGCAAACTGTAGAAAACTTGAAGATATCAAATAAGTGGGTTAGTAATAGATATATTTATATTATATAATGAATTAGCATCAAAATTAAAATAAAATATTGTTAAGCCTGCTAGTAAAAAGTTAAACTTTTTCTTGTTAATAGAAGTTTTTAAAATAAACTTTGTTGGGGCCGGCCTGGTGGCTCAGCAGTTAAGTTTGCACATTCTGCTTCCACAGCCCAGGGTTCACTGGTTTGGATCCCGGGTGCGGACATGGCACTGCTTGACAAGCCATGTTGTGGCGGGCGTCCCACATACGAAGTAGAGGAAGATGGGCACAGATGTTACTTCAGTGCCAGTCTTCCTCAGCAAAAAGAGGCGACCTGCTGAAATATGAATTCAGTTATAGGTCTAAAGAAAAAGAAGGTGGTGGGTGTTGGTCCTGAGAGGAACCAGCATTGCCTTTTGTGGCACCTGCCTCAGGAGAGGCCGTTGCAGTTTCCTCAGTTATGCAGGGTTAATCCTTCAGATAACTGGGGAGATGCTGTTTGCACAGCGGGTGGAGAGGTTCTTACACTAACAAAGAAGATCCATCTCTTTGCTTCATCTTCTCAGTTTCCTCATCCATCCAGCGATTTAAGCCAGAACATGGATTCTTTTCATAGAATATTAAGTTCTTTTGTTGATAATTCCTAAATATTTCTTTATTCTTTCTCTATTTCTCCATGGTAGTTTGTGTACCTAAATGCAGGCCCTGATATGGAAGTTTTTCTGAAAATGATTTATAATGAGAAGGAGTTGAGAGAAGCTGACTATGGTAGGGGGAAAAAGATATGGTCTCAGCTAGAGTTTGGCTTCAGGCTGGAGCCACAGGAGCTCGGGGATATACATCATACTACAGAACTGATCCCGCCTTGAGGCAAGGAGACCGGCCTGTTTTACCCCATGCCAGTCAGTCATTGATCACTGGTAGACACCGGGATGGTGGGCGTAATACTTGAGGTGAGACAGCTTAATTTTCTCAGGTATGATTCTAAAGAGAAGGGTGGGGCTGTGAGCTCTTAGCTGCCTAAACACACAGCAGCTGGGGCCTGGATGCACTGGAGCACTGAAAGGAATTTGCCCTGACTGCAGCAGTGTCCACAACGTAACTGCATCCTCACTAGCACCACTCGAGTTCAGACCTCTATCCTTTCACACCAAAATCATTACAGTAACCTCCTAAATGCTCTTCTGCTGTCAGTCTTGTCCCCTTCAATGCATTTCCCATACTGTAGCTAAAGTTATCATTCTAAAACTCAAATATAACTGCATCACTTACTAGTTTGAGAGACCTTTCAATGTTTTCCCCATGGTACTTAGCTTTAAGCTTTGAAACACTTATGATACCCTTCTTGATCGTTCCTATTCCTATCTCTCCAGTTTCATATCTTGCTATTCAGCCTTTTAGAAACTCAGTATTCAGAACTTTGCCTGGCACACAGTGGAGATTCAATAAATAATCATTGAATGAAAGGATGAATTAATAGCCACAGACATACTGAATTGATTTGGTTTCCTGCATACTCTTTTTCAGCTCCTGGGATTTGCTATGTATTGCCTCTCCGAGGAATGTTCTCATCCCAGTTAATGCCTCTTAGCTGTGCTGGTTCATTTACATCCTTTGGGTCTATATTTTTTATGTATTTTCATCTATGGAGCTTTTCCTGATGCCCCAGGTTTGTTGTGTGTCCCTCAAACATGCTTTCATAACATACTGTGCTTCCACTATCATATTATTTATAATGTTGTGTTGTAATTGTCTGCTCTTTTCTGGCAATCTCTCTGTGGGTCTTAAGCTCTGAAAAAGCCTGACCTGGTGTCTCTTCATGCATCACTGAAGCAATGTACCTGATATATTCCTTGGGCTCAAAAATATTTATTGATTAATGAATGAAGGATAGAATGAATGGATGGAATAAATTTATCCTGAAATACTTTATGCATAGATGTGTCTATATTTTTAAAAAACAAACTTTTCATAATGAAATATTACCAAAAAGTAAACTGATCAACAGAGAAATACAGCATAAACAGCCCACATTCACAAGATGATGAAATCTTCCTGAGAGGAGGGAGGATATCAAAGTAAACTACTTGTTCATTAGATGACAATCTCAATTTCAATTTCTTTCACATTCCTCAGTGTAAGCAAGAATAAAAACCAGTTGAGATTTCCCAAATAATAATTCTCAGAGTCTGAAACAGATAAAAGTGGAAAGAAATACTCCCTAGTCTCCAGTACTATTCATTTTCTCTATATTTTAATGACTTTATTCATCTTTCCTTATACCTTTATTCTTTCACTCGATATCATGAGTGCACCAGACATTGTGCTGCCTTGTAGATACTATTGTTAGTCAGCAGGCAAGCACTTTACAGAGGATGACTGTTTACTCAATAAATAGACATTGCTATCTGAAATTTTAATATTCTTTTATTTGAGTCATCACTCTTTCCAGTGGGTTAGCAGCTTAATAATGGTGATATGAACAAAACAAAATGACTCTGAAGCATACAAGGAAATTTGGAAACATGGAGTAATCTTTGTTAATTACCCCTCAGAAGCTAAATGGCCCATTGCTTTTATAGCCCTACAGTAGTTACACAAAATAATAGTACAAGAAACATATTACTATCAGCTATGATGTATAAAAATGAGCAGAATTATTAATAAAAAATTATTATACTTTAGTTATAGATAATGAACTAATATATACAGTATGCTTACCATAGTCTGTGGCACAATAAGTAATGACTAGTTTAATTATCTTACTTTTCTATCAACATTACCTGGCCATGTATCAACATTTAAGAGCAAGGTCTAAGACATCAGTTAGGTTCTGGCTACTGGCTCTTCAATATAGCTGTTTTGATGCCTTCTCCTATCAGTCAGTTTTCTCCCTTACAAAGTGGGGATAGTAACAGTGCCTACCTTTATTAGTTGTTACAGTGGTTGTGGTTTAATACCAATATATTTTATTATTTCAAAAATGATCTTTTGACTGATGACTCAGTTGAACAAATGTCAGGCTCCAGGCAAATTTATATCTCACCTGAAATAGCTTCTCTGCTACACAATTTTTTAATGGCATTTTTCATCTGATCATTTCTCAAGGTATAGATCAAGGGATTTAACATGGGGGTTATCATAGTATAGAATACAGCAACTGCCTTATCAATTGGTAACGTAGCTGCAGGTCTCATGTACACAAAAATGCATGGCACAAAGAATAAGATGACCACTGTGATGTGGGAGACACAGGTGGACAGTGCTTTGCGCCTTGCCTCTGAGCTGTAGGTCTTTAGGGAGCGCAGGATAACCACATAGGAGACCAACAAGAAGAGGAAGTTTAACACACAGATTAATCCACTGTTGGCAGCAACAAAGAGCCCTAGAGTGTGGGTATCAGTGCAGGCAAGATTGAGCAAAGGATTCAGATCACACATAAAGTGATCTATGACATTAGGACCACAGAATGGTAATTGGAAGATGAAGAGCATCTGTATGTTCGAGTGAACAAATGCTGCAACCCACACCACTCTCATTAGCAGGCCACACATCCGCCAGTTCATGATGGATGTATAGCGCAAGGGCTTGCAGATGGCCACATAGCGGTCATAGGCCATCACAGTGAGCAGGATGATTTCAGCAGCTCCAAAGAAATGTTCCCCAAAGATTTGGGTCATATACCCATTGAATAGGATGGTCTTCTTTTCACAGAGTGAATCTACAATCAATTTGGGGGTACTGACAGAGGAATAGCAGGCATCAATAAAAGAGAGATAGGCCAGAAAAAGGTACATGGGAGACCCTAATAATGGGCTGGCAGTGATGGTGACCACTATGAGCACATTTCCTGCCATAGAAATGATGTAGATGACAAAAAACACAGCAAATATGATTTTCTGCATCTTTGGATTCTCTGTGAGCCCCAGTAGAACAAATTCTGTCACATTGTTCATGTTCTCCATGTATTTCATTTCATTGTGTTAATTGCATTACCTGAAAAAAATAACTTTTTATTTTTATTAATGTAATCTAAATTAATTGAACTTATCCATTCTAAAAAATATTAAATGTGTGAATCCCATTGAGTTGTAAATTCTTCTGATTTTTTTGAGATAGAAAGAAAAGTTTCTTAATGTGGGAAGTTTGCTCAAATTGACTCCTGGTTTAAGATTCTGTTAAGAGTATAGACTTGAGGATCTTTTTTAAACACATAGGAGACCATTTGTGCACACTTAGTCATCTGAGATGACTAAGAACAAAATGTGAAGTAGTATATCACATACAGGGTGGCAGCTAAGCAAGAAAAGAGAGGTAGAAGATGCATGTAAAGGATATGAATGGAAAGTTAAGGGATTTGCCCTTTATCCTTAGAAAAAGGGGAACCACGGAAGATAATCGAGAACGTGAGTGGAAGAATGAAGAAGAATTTGAGGAAGGAGGAATCATGGCCATTGCTCTAGTAAAGATCTTTGTGTGTTTTGGATGAAGTGGACTGAGTTTCAGTAAGAAGGTAGAAGCCAGGCACAGGAATCCCAGGTAGGAGATGATTTATAATAGTTGACATAAGCAGTCACAGGTCATTGATGATGGGAATGTAGAGAAAGTATACAGGAGCTTTTATAAAAGAATTCATATGCTTTTTGACTAAGTCTAATAAATTTATGATAACTAAAAAATATACTTTTTAACAATTAATTGCTATCTACATGACATAGTAGCAGTGCTTTGCACACATGAGCCCATTTAATACTGATAACAGCCAGTGTATTTGGTATGCATTTCATCCATTTGGCAGATGAGGAAGTAACCTCAGAGACTTATGTCGACATTATAATAATTATAAAACTGAACACAGTGTTTTTAAAGACATCTGCTGATTTAGTCCCTACCACAAACCTACAAGATGATTACCATTATAATTTTTATGCTTAACTTGCACATTAGGAAATAGAAGCATAAAGAAATTAAGGACCCCACCAAAGATTAAACAGCTAATAAAGGGTAAGGCCAAGATCAGGTTAACTATTTTCCCCTTTGTATTCTAAATCCGTTCCCTATATTGTTATAACTAATAACATTGAACTAGTAATCTCTTTTTTATATCATTCTAGTAATTATAAGTACTTTAATATTACTTCAGAGGCAAGTGTATATGAAACATTTTTAGCAGCAGACACACACATGCAAAGACACACAGATGCACACACAGTGACATGTTTGATCTTGCAAATATCAAGTACAGTGTGGTGCTGCATTTGTTGAAAACATTTTTATCTTGACTTCTCCCTCAGATACAGTTCACCCTTTTCCAATCCCCCTGCAGACATGGGCGCTCAGACTCCTGCAAAATATTGAAAATGACTACCACAGTGGTTAAGTGTTTTGGTTTAAGAATCAGAAAGAACAGACCAGAATCCTAATTCTTCCACTTACAGCTTCTTTTATCTGGGGTACATTTTTTTGGCACCTTACCTTCATGTTTCCTAACCTATAAAGCAAGAATAACAATATCCACTTCTTGGATTTTTATGAGAACAAATAAGGAAACATACATGAACATATTCTCTCCACACAGCTGTAGACACACATAAGCCTTTCATCTATTTTTATGACTCTGTATGCACAGATAAGAAGAATTGACATTTTGAGCCATAATACAGAGAAATATTTAACCATAAGTAAGCTCGGCAAGAATCATCTCTAATTTTACTGTTAGAGAAGCCACAGAGACTCATATTGTCTATAGCAACTGATCCCAGGAAGGAGGCTCCATGTTCGTGCTTGGAGTAAACAGTTGATGTTTTATGACATTCAAATTTGTTATTTATGTAACACCTTTGAGAATTGTATTTAAATTTCATTTCATTGTCCTACTTAGTGTTGATTGCTAAAGGAGATGTCTTATGGCAAAAGCATGGTGGCTGGTGTCAGAGAGCTGGTCCTACTATCTGCTTAATCTTTATGACCCTCAAATTTTGTACCTGTCCAATTAGTTTACCGATATTTACCAACTATTTTTTGAAGAATGTGTCGAGGATGAAATGCTCTATTACTATATTTAAAAAGTGTTGAAACATATGATTACTATATATGGAAAGTAACAATCTTTGATAAGTATCATCACTGTTTAAAAACTTACCTTATAGCGTTAGATGATCTTAATAATATTTAGGGGTGTTCAAAACATTCCCATATTCAGATTGACTTCCTCTTGTAATAAGTCCTCTTTCAATATGAAACAGAGGACATACTAAGAATGAGACTTTTCAGAAAATACAATATCAAATAAACAGTTGTTATAAAAGAGTTTTTATAATTGTAAATTTTTCCATCTTGATTAAACCCTCAAAGAATTTTCACACGAAATCTGGGACTGAATTTAGAATGGATTCATTTGAAAATTATGGAGAATTAGTCATCTATAGCTGGCTCTGGTCCCGTAGGCAAGAGGCAGAAAGTGTGGAGGAAACATATTCAAACAGGTCAATCCACACATGATGAATCTTGCTGTGGAGATGTAAACAACAAGACACTTTCACCTCACACTGCATGGATATTAAAAGAGGTTCCCATGAAGGTTCATTGACCTATTCTTGTATCTGCTACTTTCTCTCCTAGGAGTTAATTATCTCCTTTGATGGAAAGGTTTTGTCTTAGAAGCAGGTATTCTGGAGAGACACGTTTGAGAAACATCCACTCATGAATGGGGAATTTGATTCCCTGCCCTTGGGAACCAAACATGTGAAAGTCCTCTTTCTCTATCCAAATCTTGATTTCTAAGAAAGCTGAATGCCATGTAGAATAGCAAAGTGGCATAATTCCAGTGTGGGGATGTGTGATATAGTTTCCTTGTTGACTCTTGTAAGAGACAGGACTTTTGTCTTCTCATCAACATTAAACATTTTCTGGAAAACCACTCTTGATTGCTTGAGAATTAGAGCAGTGAAAGCATAAAATTAATGGCATCTAATTTAAAGTACTTGACTCTAAAAGCCATTTTTGACATTCCTCAGAGGGGTATGGAAGTAGACAGAGACTCTGAAAGATTCCTGATTAGTTATCTCTGGGACTTGTGATGGTCAGTATGGAATAACAGGCAGCATTAAAATGAGGAGAGATATCTAAACACAAGAAGAGTGTTCAGTTGTTCCACATCTTTGTTACTTTGTATAGTTACTTATTTTCTTTTTCGCCATTCTAAGATCTATGTAGTGATAAATTATTGTAGTTTTAATTTACTTGCCCTGATCACTAGTGATGTTGTTTTTTAAAATTTCCTTGTTAATATTGGCCTTTTATATATCTTCCTTTGTGAAATTCCGGTTCAGGTCCTTTGTACAATTTAAAAATAGTCTGGAGTTTCCTTTTTTTTTTTTTTAGGAAGATTAGCCCTGAGCTAACCTCTGTTGCCAATCCTCCTCTTTTTGCTGAGGAAGACTGGCCCTGAGCTAACATCCGTGCCCATCTTCCTCCACTTTATATGTGGGACGCGTACCACAGCATGGTTTGGCAAGCGGTGCCACGTCCGCACCCGTGATCCCAACCGGCGAACCTGGGCCACCGAAGCGGAAGGTGCGAACTTAACCACTTCGCCACAGGGCTGGCCCCTGGAGTTTCTTATTACTAAGTTGTAAATGTTCTTAAAATATTATAGATATAAGTCTTTCATCATATCTATATAAATATCTATAATATATTTCATACATAATTTTTATATAATGTACATTTTACATATACAAATATATAAATTTGCTATATACTTTAAAATTTTTTATGTAAAATTTCTCGTAGTCCATGAAATATATTTTAACTTAAAAATTGTGACATCAGAGGAGTAGAAGTTTTAAAAATTCGAAAATGTACGATTTATTATTTTTATTGTTCATACTAAATATGTCATATCAAATGAATAGTGATTTATACCAAGGTCCAAAAAATTTCCTCTAGAATTTTTGTAGATTTAGCTTTAACATGTAGATTTTTAAGTCTCTTACTCATTTTGAGTTAATTTTTTTATATGATGTGATATAGTTAGTGGTTGAGGTTCACTTTTTTCTCACATGCATAGTCAATGGAGCCAGCATGATTTGTTGAAAAGTCTATTCTTTAGCCACTGAATTATCTTAACATCTTTGTATAAACTTCATATATTGAGATCTTTCTGGGTGTTCTATTATTTCTCAGCAATCTATATGTTTATCCTTATGTCAATGAGTAAAGCATTGATTACGGAAGCTTTATAGTAAATCTTAAATTTAGGTAGAATAAGTCCCCAAGCTGTGTTCTTTTTTTGAGAGTGATTTCCTTCTCCAGGTTCCTTTAAATCTGTATATTAATTTCAGAATATGATTGTCTATTTCTCCAAATATCCCATTGGGATTTTTGTTGGAATTGAATTGAAATTGTAAAATTGAAATGGTAAAATGTTGTCATTTAATCCATCAACATGCATATCTCTCCATTTCTTTATATTTTTAATTTATCTCATCAATGCTTTTTGGCTTCATATATAGGCTGTTAACTGGTTTTTAAAATGTAGCCTTCAAATTTCATTATTAGTATTTTAAATAGCATTATTTTCTATTTTCAATTTCCACTTGTTGCTCTTATAGGCATACATTTGACTTTTTTGTATTGGCAGTGTCTCCTGTAACCTTGCTAAATTCAATGATTAGTTCTATTAGATTTTTTGTAGAGCACTTAACATTTTCTACCAACACACTCATGCTATCTGCATACACATATATTTTTACAATTTTTCTTTTTCCTTTATAGTCTGTATTTCTCTTATATTTTTTTTTCTTAACTTATTGAATTGTCTACAAGCTAGGGTACAATGCAGAACATAAATGGTGAGTGGACAGCCCTGTCTCATTTCCAATCATTGAGAGAGATTATTTACTATTAAGCATGATGATACTTTTAGGTTTTATACAGATGTTCTTTATTGGGTTGAGAAAGTTCCTTTATTTTCACCATTTGCTGAAAGATTTTTCTAAAATATCATAGGTCTAAATTAAAGCTTATGGATTTTTATGCATCTCTTCACATGATTGTGTGATTCTTCTCCTTTATTTTGTTAATTTATTGAATTACATTGATTTTTGAATGGTAAACCAGCCTTTTTTTTCCTGTAATAAACTGGAAATGGTCATGGTGAGTTATTTTTTAAAAATGAATGAGATTTCATTTACTGGTATCTTGTTTAATATCTTTATACCTATGTCCATAAGGGATATTTGTCATTTTCTTCCTTATAATGTGACTTAGCCTTTAGGCAATGCTGGCTTCAAATAATGAATGGGGTAGTGTCCTCTCCTCTCATTTCTGAAAAAAGTTATATAATTTATTTTTAAAGTATTTTGTGGAATTCAAAAGTAAATTAATTGGACCTGGAGTTATTTTGGGGAAGGATTTAACTACAAATTTAATTTCTTTAACTGATATAAAACTATTCTGGTTTTCTTTTCTCTTTCTGTCAGGTTTTAAATATTTTTACAAACAATTGGTTTGTAAGTTGCAAAATTTCTTGTCTTGATTTGTTCATAATATTTCTTACTGTCCTGGTAATGTATAGAATCTGTAATGCTGTAGGCTCTTTCATTCTTTTTTTTTGAGGAAGATTAGCCCTGAGCTAACTACTGCCAGTCCCCTTTTTGCTGAGGAAGCCTGGCTCTGAGCTAACGTCTGTGCCCATCTTCCTCTACTTTATATGTGGGACGCCTACCACAGCATGGCATGCCAAGCGGTGCCATTTCCGCACCCAGGATCCGAACCGGCGAACCCCGGGCCGCTGAGAAGCGGAAAGTACGAACTTAACTGCTGCACCACCAGGCCGGCCCCTTCACAAGTGATTTTATTACCTGGTTTTTAAATTTTTTGTGTGGTAATTTTCTTATCCCTGTTTGTGGACTCCTCTTTCCCACCTAAATAAATCCCTTCAGCATTTCTTGTAGAACTGTTTTTTTTGTGATAAATTTCTTTAATTTTTGCTTGTCTGGGAAGCTTGTTGTCTCTCCCTCTATTTTCAATGATAACCTTGCTGTATAGAGTATTCTTGGCTGTAGGTTTTTTTTCCTTTCAGCACTTTAAATATGTCATACCACTCTCTTCCAGCCTATAGGGTTTCAGCTGAGAAGTCCACCAATAGGCTTATGGGTTTTCCTCTATATGTCACTTGTTGCAGTTCTCTTTCTACTTTTAGGATTTTCTCTTTATCTTTCATTGTGGACATTTTAACTTTAATGTGTCTTAGTGTGGGCCTCTTGGTGTTCACCTTGTTTCATGCTCTCTGTGCTTCTTGTACTTGGATGCCTGTTTCCTTCCTTAGTTAGGAAAGTTTTCAGCTATTATTTCTTTAAATAGATTCGCTGCTCCTCTGTCTTTCCCTTCTTCTTCTGGGCCCCCTATGATATGAATTTTAGTGCACTTGATATTGACCCAGAGTTCCCTTAGACTGTTTCTCATTCTGTCTAATTCTTTTTTCTTTTATCTGTTCAGCTTGGGTGATTTCCTCTGGTCTTTCTTCCTGCTTGCTGATCCATTCTTCTATATCATCTAAACTGCTATTGAGTCCCTCTAGTGAATTTTTCATTTTCAGTATTGTATTCTTCATTTCGGATTGATGCATTTTTATATTTTCAAATTCTTTGTTGATGTTCTCACTGCATTCATCAAGTCTTCTCCCAATATCTGTGAGCATCCTTATGAGTTTTTTTACTCTTTGTCAGATAAATTGCTTATTTCTGTTTCATTTAGTTCTTTTTCTGGGTTTTTTTTTTTTCCTGTTCCTTTGCTTGGGATGTATTTCTTTGACTGCTCATTATGCCTCTTTCTCTGTGCTTGTACCTATGTATTAAGTGAGTCAGCTATGTCTTCTGATCTTGGAGAAGTGGCCTTATGTAAGAGATGCCTTTTGAGGCTCAGCAGTCTGCTTCCCTCTCATCACCAGGCCAAATGATCCAGGAGTGACCCCTGTTTGGGCCACCTGTGTCCTTCTGTTGAGGCAGGGTTGCTCTTATCAGAGGTATCGAGGAAGTCTAGTCTTTCTTTCCCTGGACAGCTGTTTGTAAACTGGGTTTAGGGTGCCCAGCACCATTGGCTGCAAGGCCTAATAGCACACTCCTCTTACTGTTTTCCTGTTAATTTAGTATGTACCCAGTGTAGCTGGTTGCTAGGCTGAGGGGCTTACAGTTGCTGTAGGTCTCAGGCCTGCAAGGCTGTTGTCAGCTCTCTTAGGATTGCAGCTGAGTGGGGCTGGCCTTCTCACAGGAGCACCCAATTGTTTCAGGCTTTGGAAGGTGGGGCTGATCATTTTTGGGTTTGATTGTAAATCACAGGTTCTGCTGCTGATAAGCCCCAACCCTTACAGGTCCACACACACAGCCAACACAATCCTGGTCCCTGCAAAACTACCGACCCCTTGGAGTATACCCAGTTGCCCCACTGCAGAGGCTCCCACCTCTCCAATAATGTCCCCCACTGGCCCTGCCCCACAGAGGTGGGCATACCCACCTGCCTGTAGAGGATCAAGGCATCTAGTGTATGCAGGCCAACAAGTAGCCTTAGGGCTTGATGTTGGATGTGGCCAGTCTCTAGGGTGGGCTTCCTGCCCTGACTGAACTGGATTAAATCTGTGCTCTAGAGGGTGTGGCAGACCCCTGGACTATCAGGCCAAGAGAAGAACTTCAATGGTGTCTGCCAGCATCTGTGTCAGCATGCCTGTACTAGGTCACAACAATGGCCATCACCAAAGTTTCAGTCTCTGGAGTGGTCTCACTTCTCACTGAGATGCACCAAGAGCCTACCAGGTGAGTCTCTTTTCACCAAATGACAGTGCAGCTGTCTTTTTGGTGATTTTAGATTGCATTCTGAGACAGGTTAATTTGTGCATGGGCCCTTTAAAGGCCAAGCTTTTTCGGCTTTCCTCTGATGGCTTTTCTGGGGCCATTCCATGTTGCATTTAATAGCCAGTGAAGCTAGATAGTAGGACACTCATCTCAGTTGTCCTGAGTCTGAAGGATGCTTATAGCAGTAATGTACCCCCTGCTATGGTCCCTACTTCTCCAGGGAGGACTGTGTATCTTAGGATGGCTCCCACCTAGCCAGCTGTGAAGTTCTGCTGCTCATGATGTTGGCTTTTTTCACTCCAGAACTAATTTCTGCCTCTTCTGCCTCAGTCAGGACTGTCCCTTGTTGTGTGGGTTCTTTTTATCCAGTTTTCATTTTTCTCTCTAGGGTAATTTTTCCAAGAATAGTTGTAACCTGGTTGTGTTTGTGGGTGAAGGTGAGTTCAGAATCTACCTAAGTCACCATCTTGATGAGATCCACAGTTGATTTTTTTGTGTCAACATTGTATCCTGTGACCCTGCTAAATTAATGATTTTTTCTATGAGATTTTATGTAGGGCACTTATATTTTCTACCTATATTATCACGCCATATGCACATGAATATAGTTTTAGAATTTGGCTTCTTCTTTTGAATGTTGTATGTCTTTTCTTTTTCTTACCTTATTTCAATGGCTAGAACCTAGGGTACAGTACAGAACAGAAATGGGGAGTATGCATCCTTGTCTTGTTGGTCCAATCTTAGAAGGAAAATATTAACCTTTAAATAATATGGCAGTCGTAGGTTTTATATGGATCCAATTTATCTTTGAGCAAGTTCTTTTCTAGTCTTCATTTGTTAAAGAATTTTTGTAATGCAAATTGAAATAAATTCTACATCATCCTAGTAAATTATTATTAAAAGAACAATAATGGGGGCCAGCTCAGTGGTGCAGCATTTAAATTTGCACATTCCACTTTGGCAGCTGGTGGTTCACCAGTTCAGATCGCAAGTGCAGGCCTAGGCACTACTTATCAAGCCATGCTGTGACAGGCATCCCACATATAAAGCGGAGGAAGATGAGTATGGATGTTAGCTCAGGGCCAGTCTTCCTCAAAAAAAGAGGAGGATTGGCTGCAGATGTTAGCTCAGGGCTAATCTTCCTCAAAAAAGAAAAAGAGATGGATTTGTTTACCAGTATTTTATTTAGTATCTTTGTGCATATGTTCATAAAGGATAGTTGTCATTTTCTTTATTGTAATGTGATTTGGCATTTAGGCAATGCTGGCTTCATAATTAAATGTATATATAGTGATCTTCTACTTTCTGAAAGAATTTGTGTAGAATTTGCATTAGTTTTTAAATATTTTGTGAAATTCAAATTGAAATAATTGGCTACGCAGTAATTTTGGAGAATGGTACTAACTACAAATTTAATTTCTTTAACTGATATAGGGCAATTCTGGTTTTCTATTTCTTCTTGTATCAGATTTCATAATATTTTTTAGAAATCCTTTTTAAGTTGTCAAATTTATTGGCTTTAATTTGTTCATAATATTTCCTGCTATTTGTTAATGTCTATAGAACTTGAAATGCTGTATGCTCTTTCATTCTTGGCATGAGTAATTACCTCTTTTCTTTCTCTCTTGTTCTTTCTCACCTTTCCTCCCTCCTTATCCCCCTTCTCAATATTCTAAAAAATCTGATAAGCTTTATCAGTTTTATTAATCTTTTCAAAGAATCAGTGTTTCATTGTTTCTAGTTTTTAAATCACTGAATTTTTTATTATCCTTATTATTTCCTGTCTTCTATTTACTTTGTGTTTAATTTCTTTTCATTTTTCTAGCTTTATAAGTCAAATCTTTTATAATTGGTTTTAGATATTGCTTCTTTTTCTAATATGTATATTCAAGTTTTCCTCTAGGGTCTTTAATGACATCCCAGAAATTCAGATATGTCATGAATTAAATTTCATTCATTTAAAAAAGTTGTATTTCTTGTTGTTTTCTTTTTTTTAATTCAGGTAAATTCACATGACATTATATTCACCATTTTAACCAGTTAAAATATAAAATACATTGGCTTTTGGTGTATTCAACAATGTTGTGCAATCATTGCAACTATCTGACTTCAGTAAATTTTCATCACCCTTCTTCAATTAATCAGTCAATTACCATTTTCCCCTTCACTTAGCATCTGGAAACCACTAATCTACTTTCTATTTCTATGGATTTGCTTATTCTGAACAATTCACAAACATAGAACCATAAGTGTATGGCCTTATATGTCTTTTTTCACCTAACTTGTTTTCAAGGTTCATCCATATTGTAGCATCTATCAGTACTTCATTCCTTTCTATGGCAGAATAATGTTCTATTGTATGAGTATACCACAATTGGTTATCCATTCATCAGTTGACAAAAATTTGGGTTGTTTTGGCTATTATGAATAGTACTGCTAGGACCATTTGTATACAAGCTCATCTGAACATCTAAAATCCTACATCAAGAAATTTCTTGAGTCACTTTTGGTAACAAATTTTTCTAGATGTATATTTTTTTGGTCTGTGTTTTCAAAATTGTTGGCATTTAGTTGCTGATAACATTTTATAGTTTTATTTTGATTTCGTCTTTTATAAATAGTTATGTCCTTCTTCATTAATATGAGTAGTAGTTTTTCTTTTATGTTGATCCATTTTACTGAAAGTTTCTTTATGTTGATGGTGTTTTCCTAAGACATAACTTTTGAATTTGTGGCTCTTTCTTTTTTATTCTCTTTCATTAATTTTCACTATCATTTTTCTTGCATTTTTTCTTTTTATTTCTCTATAATCTGTCTTCAAAAGACAGAGTTCTTTTCAGCTTTTCTTTTCTTCTAATGTAAATATTAAGGTTATATATATTTTTAAAGTGCCACAATTCCTGCATCTTATAAAGTTTGATAAGTATTATCTTCCTTAAAGTTCAATTATAGGTAGTTTAAAAATTTTCCAGTATGATTTTTTTTAACAACTTAGTTATTTTGCCAGGTATAGTTTTGTTTTGTTTTTTGAGGAAGATTAGCCCTGAGCTAACTACTGCCAATCCTCCTCTTTTTGCTGAGGAAGACTGGCCCTGAGCTAACATCCATACCCGTCTTCCTCTACTTTATGCATGGGATGCCTACCACAGCATGGCTTTTGCCAACCAGTGCCATGTTCACACCCGGGATCTGAACCGGCAAACTCCAGGCCACTGAGAAGCAGAACGTGTGCACTTAACCACTGTGCCACTGGGCCAGCCCCAAGCAAGGTATAGTTTTATGGGTATATTGTTATATATATATAGTTTTATATCTAGAGATAGATTTAGATAAATAATTTTTTGTTCTCAGATCTTTGAGTATAACCACTTCTTTAATATATCTTGAGCCTTCTTTTCAGATATAACGTTTAATTTTGCAAATATCCCATGTATGCATACAAAGAATATGTGTTCTTTGGTAAAATAATTTTATACATGCCTCTATGTATATTTAAAATGTTTTGTCCAGATATTTTATATTCTTCCTGACTTATTGCCTGCCTTACTCATCAATAATGAAAAAGAGCATTAAAATCTTCCATTGTGAACGAAGATTGATAGTTTTCTTTGTGTGGATTTATTTACCTTTGTTTCAAGTCTTTTGAGGCAATATTTTTAGTGCATGTATAAGCCAGGGTAATGGAGCAAGGAGAAGCTGAGCAAATGCCATAACTTAATGGGAACATTGTAAAATATTATTTTCAATATCTGGACAGCTGTAGGAAAACCACTAGGTGTACAAAACTCTGGGGCTAGTAAGACTTGAATATATCAGAATACAGTGGATGTCTAGAGGAGTAAACAGAGTGGGAATAAGCAAATAAAAGAGCATAAAAATATTATAAAGTAAAAGAAACTTTGGAGATACATTGCATGGACCCATGAAGATCATTTGCTATGAACTAAGGACTATAATTTACACAAACTGTTACCTTTAGGTTCTCCTGGCACTCATCTCCCTGTCTCATGCCAGTAGGGGAAGAAAACAAAACAAAGCTAGTCAAAGGCAAACTAAAATACAGGGGAAAATATGCATTGTGGCATTTCCTAATTCTAACCAATATCTTAATATTATATGATATCTAGTAACATAAAACAGTGTACATGGCTTCTATGTTTCCAATGGGTATAATTAAATATTAAGAAATTATTTCCAGGAGACTGCCCCATGGCTGAGTGGTCAAAGTTCCACGGGTTCTGCTTCAGTGGCTCCAGGTTAGCGGGTTCAGATCCCAGGTGTAGACCTGCTCCACTCAGTCATGCTATGGAGGTATCTCACATACAAAGTAGAAGAAGATTGGCACAGATGTTAGCTCAGGGCTAATCTTCCTTAAGCAAGAAAAAAAGAGGAGCACTGGCAATGGATGTTTGATCAGGGCAAATTTTTCTCCAAAAAAAAATTTCCAAATCTCCATCCTAATGGTGATGTTCTATGTGGGTGAGAGAATTATTATTTCGCTTCTGATGTTCTCTTATATTTGCTTAATTGGATGGTAAAGAATTCAATATCATATATATAAATATACACACATGCACATATAAAACCATGGTAAACATCAGGAACTTCAGACTTTGAGAAATTATTATTATTCTGGGACAATAGAGACATAAAACAAATATTCAGAATATTTCATCAGTGTCTAACCTTACAGAAGTATTGAATCATTCCTGTGGTAACCCTCCAAAGATAAATAGTAGAAGTAAGCCTCAAGACCCTGAATATGACCGTTATAATAGTATTAGCTTTATTTCCACAGTTATAACCACACTCATATTGGCTGCTGTAAAATTCTTGTGGGAGTTTTCCCTCTGGTCCTTCTTATGCCTTTTAATTTAAGGTACTGCCAGCAATGCTTTCCTAAATGGTTCTTTTGAATGAAAGACTCATGAGAGAGTCAGAGATGTTCCACATCTATTTGCGGTTTCATAGCAGTCTCAGAAAAATAAAAAGAATGATCCTGAAGCATTTCCTTGACATTCCAAAGAAATGTAAAATCTTTCAGCAGTAAGCATTATGATTTGTATATATATGGAAAAAATAATCGGGATTTTGAAAATCTCTATTTTATATAACAATTTGATCTTATTAATTCTAATTTTTAAGTCTAAATTTTTCTGGAATAATGTTGTTGGTGCCTATTTCAGGGGAAGGCATTCAGGAAAATCTGGATGATAATTTGAGGGTAAATTGAGGGTTTTAAGCCTTTATTTATATATGTGACAAGTCATTTAAGCATAATGAAAAAAGTATGATCTTCCAATTCATACAGAATAGGTTTAGATATAGACTTTCCTCTAGTACTTGTGTAACTTTGGCTTCTACTTTCCTTATTTGCAAAACAGGAAAATCATACAATAATTATATCCTATCAGGTCATACTGAAGATTAAATCATTGGTAAATGAAAAGTATTTGGTAGTGTGCCTGGAACATATTATACTTAGCATATGGTATCTAAGCATTTTATTCTAAATAAATACAATAATAAACTCATATCTTTCAGTTTCACAATTTTTCTTTATTATACATGTGATAAATAATTAAAGAAACAGAAAAATTACATCAAATTCCCTTCCTAATAACCATTTAATTTTGTTTCCCTTTCAAACTGTAGTTGTCATGTGTTTGCAAACAACTCTTCACAGAGAATTTACTTAAGGAATTTAAACCTTAAGAGACTGATTTTGATGAGACACTCTTTTACTGAAAGTTATGTGATAAGTTGGACTCAAATTCTTCACTCTAAAAACTCTGCATATCTAAACCTGTATATGGTGGGGTGTGAGAGTGTGTACGTGTGTATGAGAGAGAGACAGAGACAGAGAGAGAGAGAGAGGAAAAGGAAACAGTCACAGGGAGATTTTATGGTTTAAAAGAAGACTGGAAGGAAAATGATCTGAGGATGTGACTGGGGGCTATTTCTGCATGAGGCAGCTTCCTAGTGGAGACTCTATGGGCACTGCTTTGAAAGATCTTTTTTCACATTGATCTATACATTCCCAAGTGATGTTCAATCATCGTAAGCAGCACTAGCCCAAATGTTAATAGCTGCTGATGCTTGCATCAAAGTTCAGGAACATTCTAAACCAATAATTCCACATTCTACGGTTTTGATTCTCTAGTCTTTCTACAATTTTAATGAAAAGTTTTCATTAGATTCATATATGTGCTTTAAACTGATCAGATTCTTTCACATAACAAAGACTAGGTATGGATAATCTCAATTTATACAAAGAAAAGTACTTTGCTAAGCTCTATTTAGAACCTGGAATAAACTTATACCAATATCTATGTTTCTTCTTTTATACATAATGTATGTATAATATGAATTCTTCAACTCATTTCCCTGTGGCAGAACACAAAATCCACAGGTAAAACCAATTAACCAATGAAAATGTTGGTATCTATTTTCTTTTACAACAGTTTTTTCCTCTCCAAACATTTTGGGGAGTCCTGTTATACAATTTTGAGAAGTTAGAATAATAAGTTCTTTATACTGTATATTCTTTACAGGAATTTGATGTCTTTTGCTCTTGGTATAGGGCAAATAGATCCATACTATTAGTTTCACTCACCAGCTGAAGAAGGAAGATCAGAGAGAATGAATTTCTCAGTGCTAACAACAAAAAACTCACAGGACATGTGAGACTGGATGCTCATCTTCAAGATCATTAGGGATCTGTCCATATATCATATTGTTCCCTCACTTATATCACTAAAAAAAAAATTCATTGAAATTTACAGTCTTTTAGGAAGACCATAATTTTGCTGTGGAGGACATTTGGTTATGGGTAAAATATTCACTCTCTACCCCCAGGTATATTACATCAAAATGGCAGCACTGTTTTAAATGTGTCTAAATAAAGAGGTCATTCTTCAATCACGTCGGATTCATCAATATTTCAACAGAAAACAACGAGCTCCTAAAAGTGTCTCTAACATTTCAACAGCCTCTAAAATATATCCTTATAATTATTAAGAAAAATGTGAAGCTTTTATTTAATAACAACTTGTCTTTCTATATTCAGATGTCCAACCTTCTACTTCCAGTTGCCTTTTTCCGACCTCTCCATGTTCTGAATCTTGACTAAATCTACCAAGGAGGAGAGTCACTGAAACTACTATTAACAAGTTAAGGTAATTTCTCCACTACAGTTTTGAGGCTTTGTTTTGTTTTTCAGGAATAAAAGTTTAGTTCCACTGGATATATAGAATATTGGTATGTGATTAGGATTTTATCGTCAATTGTATGTAGCACAGAAAGGAGGGACTTGCTTAAAGTTATATAGATAGTTAATGGCAGGAATGGAGAATGACCTCATATTTTAAGGAGGAGAAAACAACTGGAATTTCATTTGTCAGTGAATTATGTGGCCTACTCTGAAACAATGGAATATAGAATCATATAAAAGTTCCTATCTGAGGTTATTACTAAATATCTTAATGATTTGGTATAATTAAGTAAATCCACATCATTTTCTGTTTCCCCATGTGTAAAATGAGCACCAGAATAGTACCTATGGGTTCTTATGTGTTAAGTGCATGTTAATGTTTATGAAAGTTCCAGACATAAAATATGCTCCCATTAAATATCATTTGAAATATAATGATACACCAAATCATAAAAGGATTTAAAATGCTAAGTGTAATAAATCCTATATGACCTATGTCTTTTTAAATGTTTAAATCACTTCCCAACTTAGAAAGTGCTATCAAAGATATATTATGTTCTGTAATATTTCAGATGAATTAAGTTTCTGTTGTGTACTGAACTCGACTCAACATCGTGGAAAAACAGAACAAAGTCACAGAATTTATTTTCATGGGATTGCGGGGAAATAAGCAAATTGAACTACTGTTCTGTTTCTTGTTACTGCTCTGTTACCTGGCAGTCTTAATGGAAAACTTTATCTTACGCGTGATCACCTATATCCAACAACCAATGTATACTTTCTCCACCGCCTTTTTTTCATGGACCTCTGCTAAACTTCCACTGTGATCCCATGGCTAATAAGAGACTTCTCTGCAGCAAAAAAAAATATTTCCTGTAACAACCATATGGCTCAGCTCTTCACTGCACACAGGCTGGCTGCTGTGGAAATATTTGTCTTAGTGTCCATGGCTTTTGATTGCTATGTTGCCATTGTAAAGCCCCTGTACTACACGGTCATCATGAATCGCCGGAGGTGTAACGTGTTGATCATCATGGACTAAGGCATGGGTTTTTGGCACTCAATTTCTCCATTGCTCATGGTACTCAGTTTACCTTTCTGTGGTTCTAATCAGATAGATCTCTACATATGTGATGTGAAGACTTTTATGAAACTAATGTGCAAAGATATTCATGTTATTGATATCTGAATGATTGCACATTCAGGGATGGTGGTGGCTGTCATTATTTTTGTCTTAGTAGCTTCTTACATACTCATATAATCTTAGGACACTCCGCTGCAGGGTGGCACAAAGCTCTCTCAACATGTAGCTCTCACATAATGGTTGTAGTTTTATTCTTTGTGCCCTGTATCTATACTTATGTTCTGTCTTCAGCAAATGAAAACAAAGATAAGGATATCTACGTGTTTTACACTGTGATTGCCATCATGCTGAATCCTCTCATCCATACCCTGAGAAATGTGAAGATGAAAATCACCATGGGGAAGGTATAGTCTCAAATGGCACATTCAGATTTCAAGTAAAGAAGGTAATATTCAGTGCATTTCTTTTTTTTAAGTAATTTTATTGGGATTATAATGGCATATAACATTGTGTAATTCCAGGTATACAGTATTGTTTATCAATTCCTGAATACATGTCATCGTGCTTATCCCCAGTAGTCTGATTTTTCTCTATCACCATACGTATGTACCTCTTTGTCACTTTTGCTCACCCCACAACTCTTTGTTCTGTTTATCCATATATTTGTCTTCTTCAACATATGAGTGAAATCATGCAGTGTTTATCTTTCTCTGTCTGGCATATTTTGCTTAACATCAAAAATTAAAAATAGAGGGGCCAGCCCAGTGGCGGAGCAGCTAAATTCGCACTTTCTGCTTCAGCGGTCCAGGGTTTGCTGGTCCCGATCCCTGGAGTGGACCTATGCACCGTTTGTCAAGCCATGCTGTGGCAGACATCCCACATATAAAGCAGAGGAAGATGGGCATAGATGTTAGCTCAGGGCTAACTCTTCTCAGCAAAAAGAGGAAGATTGGCAGCAGTTAGCTCAGGGCTAATCTTCCTCAAAAAAAAAAAATTAAAAATAGAAATATCATGTGAGCCAGCTATCCCACTACTGGGTATTTATCGAAAGAACTTAAATTCAATGCACTTCTGATCCTGTGTCCCCAGGTCATTTTTTGTTTGAGATGTTATAGAAAGAACAGCTTTCTTTGGGGAGTTGGAATAAATGACCTGACACTATATGAACCAAAGACAAATGTTACTGTGATTTAGATTGCAATCCGCAGTTTAAAAAGTTCAGCTAGCTCCAGATGTGACCACATGGATTGGAGGAATGCAAGAAATGCCCTTCTAAAGCACGTCTCTCATTATATTACCATCTTCTCTGAAAATTGATATGGAACCCTATTTTCTTTGGAAGAAAATCCAACTCTCACTTGTTTATCAGAATCTTCCAAAATTGGTCTGAGTCTGACTCTCTGGTCTTAGAAGTCACTGCACTGGAAGAAAGTATAGTGTTTCAGTGATAGGCTTTGGGTCAGAGAGACCTAGGTGGCTACTGATTCTGTGAGTTTTTATCTCTGTGTCTCGGCAATTTGCTTTAATTCTATGAGTCTCTGTTTTGAAAATATCTAACAAAGGAGGTAATATTATACTTCATAAAGATGTAACATTACTTTGGCAAACACATGAAGTTTTAGCACAACGTATGGCATACAGGAAACTCACGTTAGGTCATTTTTCTCTAGCCCTACTTTTCTTCCTATGTTTCTCTTTGTTTGGATGCTTTCATCCATCTACACTGGGTCCTTTTACATTCTCCAAACATTCTCTTAAATCTCTCACCTCTATGGCTGTATTTCTGCTTTCTCCTCTGCTTACAACACCCCCATCCTTATGCTTTAGGATCCATGTCATACATTCAATTCACACTCGTGATGTTTTCTTATTAGGAAGATCTTACAGATCTCTCAGCCGACTCAAAATATTTCTGATTTTTGTCCTGCTCTTTTATTTCTATTCAGCTATACATTTACTCTATTTCAAATAGTCTTATGCCCTATAGCAGTGTTTTTTCTTATGAATTGTGTCTTTCCAGTTTGACTGAGCCAGATTATGTGCTATCTTTACTTTTCTTTGTATCTCTCTTTTTTCTAGCAATAAAACTGGCACAAATTAACATGTAAACAAACAGTTATGAATTACATTCAAAGATATTACCTTTTCTTTTTATTTGACTGTATACATTGTTTTCATATATCTAGAATTCCCCCTTATATTATTAACCACCTGTGCTTTAATATAAAATATATACAATGCAAGAATGGTAAAAATTTAATGTAAGTCCTATGTGCCTATCTGGCGTAAAATGAAATTAGGAAGACTCTTAGCCTCCTGCAGTCGTCTTACGTATTTATTTTTTGCCTTAAGGAAGTATTATTATTTTAATTATTGTTTACTCCCATGTCCATTGAGTCACGTGACCTCTCAGCTCTGTGCTTTGATTCCCATGTGTCTAGGCATTTCTCTCTGACCAGGCTCTTGTTTCTCATCAGAATGATTGCAGTGTTCCACACAGAGTTTCCTTGATTGAGTTACTCCTTTCCCACAGGCAAATGCAAAATACAGGAAAAAACATAGACGCAGTAGTGTTTGTCTTTAGGACAAGACATCCTTCTTTTCATGTTTCAACTTTTAAAACCTTTCACACATCTAATAACTTTTTTTGCTCTCCTGGATCCATGCAAACCTCTGGTATATAATAGGGAAACATTCTGTCCATTCCATAGGAAATTAACTTTGACAAATTATTAATAGTTCTGTTTGATCTGGTTTAATGTTGAATTTTTCCAAAGAGTATATGGATTTTTTTAAAGTATAGAAACATGGTGTGTATATGCATGTCTGTGTATGTATGATGATTGTGTCTGTGTATTTATGTCATGTGGGGTGTTGTAGATCTTATGGATGGGTCAGAGGAAATTCGCATGCCATCAGAAAAATACTATGCAACAAAACTAAAAAATATTTTATTATCATTTGTTTCTTTTCTCAAGTGTCTTCAAGATTTTTGTCACAAATTTAATGATATAATACAATAAGTTCACCAAAAAAATATATTTAACTAAGATTAGTTATCTACTCACTAGATGCTATTTCTAAGATTCACTTTTCCAGCCTGTAGCACAGTATCTAATATCTTAAAACTTTTTTTTCAAGTTGATGCAAATAAGAATTTGATAAAATATTTTTCTCAGCATGTGAGTGTAAGCAGAATGCTTAAGAAATATCTCTGGTAGTAAATGTGTAATAAATCCTATTTTTATGGGAATTTATGGCTAATTTAAAAATCCACCTTTACTAAATGTTATTAAAGGAATACCTTGGTCAGTTAACGCACACTCACATTACACAGGCCCATTATTTAAGCTCCATGATTGTCAGAAAACAGGCCAGAAAAAGCTTAGAAGTCTTGATGAGTCTGATGGAAGGATTGGAGGCGGTAAGTAGCTGAGAGTGCTGTAGTCCTTTGTGACGTCCTGTATCACTCACACTCCCTGTCCTTCACTCTTTCCTCAGCCCTAGACCTACCTCTGAGCATCCATTGAGAAGGATTATTTAGACGCTTCTAGGCTATTCTAGTATTCTCTTCAACACCAGAGAGAGACCTATGATTATGGTGTCACATATCCTAGCTATTTCAAAGCAATCTTAGTTTCAAATAGTTCTTCCCTTTCTCTGTACCTAAATCATAAACTTTCCCAGAGCATTTTGATTTTTCTAAATATCTCTTAGGCCAGCTACTTTATCTGAAACTGCACAAAATACTCTTATTTTAATTCAAGTTCTGATATTTGTACTGTACAATGAGCCATAATGTGAATTGGGTTCACCACAAAGAAAAGTGGTCCAGCAGCTAAATATATCAGAGAAGGACTGAGGGCCTTTCTTAAGCATTGGGCCTCCTCATTTCTGTCCAGTTTATATATTAGAGCCACAGTGATTCGAATGTGTTCTCACATGTGGGTGGTTCTGAGGAGATGTGATGTGCCAGGTGCATGACAGTGGCCAGGAATCTTAGCTCTCCTGTCTGTAAGACCTGTTTATGATAGGCTAGCTGGGTGACTTTGAGCAGAGTTCACCCACAGTTCCTAGTTTAATTTTTGGTATATAGTAAGCATTCTATGTGTGCTTGTAGTAGTTGCTCTTGTTATCAAGATTTTAGAGAATTTAAGTCCCTTGTGTCTCTTAACCAGTGTGGCTAGTAAGAGGTTCTATCCAGGCTCTCTGAGTTTGAAATTTGAATTTTTCAAAAACTGTGCTGCCCACCTGTCCAGTAGCAGGAGCAAAGGTCTGTTCTTAATTGTGAGTTCATAAAAGAAGCACTGAAGTTTGGTTCTTCCCTCTGCTGAGGCCATCTATTGATGAGGAAAAGAAGGAGGGGTTGGTGATTTCGTCTCTGAAGGTAACTATGAGCTTGCATGGATCTTCTTTCCAGAGGAGCAAGGGTGTGTCCTAACTTCACTTTTTCCTTGGAAGAAAGAAAGAACCTTGGAAGCCCTTGATTACCCTGCCCACTGTCCTAACTTGATTCACTGAATATCCTCAAAGTCAGTCAGTGCCCGCTCACACACACCTTCATGTGTGTAAGTTCTTGCTGATTGAATTCTCAAGCACTGTTGGTATTTTATGCTCCCCAAATTCTTTAACTTCCATGTTTTGCTTTCAATAATCTTATGTAGTTCTACCCCCAAAATATTGTAAATTATATAATAAATTTATGAGATGACATAGATATAATAATTTCACAATTCAACAATTAATCTAAAATATGAGGATGGGCAGGACATCATATATTTTCCTTAAATATATTTTTCTTCCCACTGCAAAAGCTTTGTTACTGTATCAAGACTTTCTTGAGGGCCCCTTATTGCTTACAGTTAGCGCTTTTTCAAGCTGCTTCTTATTTCCCATGCAAATATACTATCCTCAGGCTGTCTGTTCAATTTATCCAAACTACCAAGCTGTAATTGAATGCACTTCTGAATCCAGCTTGAAGGGTTTTACTCACGAGTCTTTAGGCCCATTGCAAGTAGGCTTCTGACACATTATATTCTCCTAAATCCTGACCTGCCCAGTTTGTTGAAACTTTTGCCCCCTGTGCCTCCTCTAAGTGGGTACATGTTGCAAGAAGACTTGCTTTAGAGTTTTTGGGTTCTGATGCAGAAATGGCTATTAAATCTCACTTTAAGTCCAAAGATAACATTTATTTCAGAGAGCTTAATTTGAGCATCTGTTCTTTGATATTTATTACAGAAAACATCTGGGTGCTCTAAGTTGAGTCATATGCTCATTCAATGCATTATTTCTCTAAGACCAGGTTTAATTCCATGTCTAATGATATCATATCTACATCTAATTGATGAAATCTGACTGATAGTCATGCAATTTTATGGTATTGTAAATAAATACCTAGAAGTAGAATTGCTGGAAAATAGCATATGCTACCTTGAGTAGATATTGTTAACCTCTATTTCAAAGTTTTTGTACAAATTTACACTACTATCAGCAATAAATGAGTTCCTGTCCTCATTTTGGTAATTTGAGTTTTTCTTTCTTTCTCTTCTCTCTTGATTGTTCTTGATAGAGCTTTCTAAGTTTATGCATCTTTTCAGAGAGCCGTCCTTCAGCTTTTTTTCTATTCACTGTTTAGAACTGTTTCTTATGTCAGTGATTTCTTTCTTTAATTTGTTATATCATATCTCCATATTGTTTGGATTTATTTTTTTTTATTTTCCTAGAACTTGATTCCTGGGATGCTTATAGATAATTGATTACTAAACATAGTTGGTTTTAATGATAGAGGTGATATTGTTACACATTATACAGATTTTAAAAAATAATAAAGGTTATAATGGTTATATTAAGGTCAATAAATTCAATACCTTAGATAGAAGGGATAAATTCTTTGAATGACATAAACTACCAAAGCTCATTACAAAATAAATATAGATATTTTCAATAGTCCTTTATATCTTAAACAAATTTAATTTATTGTTTTGTCTCTTCACTCCCTGTCTAGATAGCTTAAGTGGTGAATTCCACCAAAAATTAAAGAAAAAAATAATACTTATTCTACATGAACTCTTATTAAAAGAGAAGAGAAGTGAATACATATGAACTAAATCTAATAGTCCAGCCATTCTCTAATGCTGATAAATTATGCTGGCTTATTATACAGTCCTTAGAATTTTCTATCTAACAATTTTTTAATTATGAAAACAGACAGTTTTAGTAACTATATTCGAATTGAGTGACTTTCATTTTAATGTGAGTTTAGCATGGTTGTGGGACATAAGATGAATAAATAAAACTCTATTGCAAAGGCTGGCTCACTAGTGTAGTGATTAAGTTTGTGTGGCCTGTTTCAGCGGCCCAGGTTTCACCAGTTTGGATCCCGTGCATGGACCTATGCACTGCTCATTAAGCCATGCTGTGGTGGCATCCTACATACAAAATAGAGAAATATTGGCACAGATGTTAGCTCAAGGACAATCTTTCTCATACACACAAAAAGTCAGTTGCATAGTTTGTACTAGACACTCACAGATATTGGATTTTTAAAATTCCCTTTATAATAGCATCAAAAATATAAAATACTTGAGGATAAATGTGGCAAGATATGAGCAATATATGTGCTGAAAACTAAAAACCATGTTGAGAGAGTATAAATGCTTCAATTTATAGAAAAACAATATTGTGTTTATGGGCTAGATGACTCACCATTATTATGATGTGAATTCTCCACAAATTAATCTCTAGATTGAAGTAATCCCAAACAAAATGTGAACAAACATGTATTTAGAATTTGCAAACTGAACTTAAATTTATATGAAATGCAAAGGACTCAAATTAATTCCCAAAACACTAAAATATAACAAATTTGGAGAACTTACACTATCTGATTTCAAGGTATATTATTTCAAATTTGCTGTGTACTAAACTGTGTGATGTTTCCATAAAGATATACAAGTCTATCAATGGACCAGATTACAGAGTCTAGGAGAAGTAGATCTGCACATATTGGTCAACTAATTCTCAACAAAGGTCTGGCAATGTAGTGGACAAAATGGTTTTTGCCTCAAATGTCTAGTGGCAGTGTTGGACATCCATATGTACAAAGAACAACACAAAACACCTTTCATCTGTACATCACACCACGTAAACATTTAATTCAGAGTGTATTTCAGACCTATATATAAAATACAAATGTGTAACACTTTTAGGATAAAACATAAGAAAAGATCTTTGTGACTTTGGATTAGACAAATATTTTTTAAATACAGTACAACAGTGTGATTCTTAAAAATATAAAAATAAAAATAAAATGTGCTTCATCAAAATTAAAACATTTGCAGCATAATAATTATATGTCCCCGGGTGAATTCAAGATTTGAGGATGTAAATGCAATACTTATATATCTCTCTAAGGGGGCTCCTAGTGTGTGCTTATTGGAGAAGCATGTTAGAGATACGACCAACTGTCTTCTTCTGTGGATTGATACCGGCCAGCTTGAGTGTAGTTTGGTCAACACTGGGCATAATGCTGAAGACGACAACCAGTAAAACACTGGGTTTTGACATCTTCTATGATGAAGTATTAGGGTCTTTATCTACTTGTGGTTATTAAGCTTTCAAAGTCTGGAAGCAATCGCTAAACTTAGAATAACGTATTTGCTTGCTTCTGCTGCTTACCGGATATTTGAACTAGTTATGTAGCCTGTAGAACCTTCCGTGTTCTTCTGTGCATAATAGAGGTAATATATTAGAGGTAATATAATAGAGATATGTATGTCAAAATATGCATTATGAGTATTAAATAACATAATAAACACCAATCAATAATCTCTCAATAAATTATTGTTATTCTTATCATTTTGCTAAGTAGTGTGAACCAAATTAGATTAGAAACTGATGTGAATTAAGGTTGCCCCAGCTAGAGAAGCCCAAGGTGACCTGGCCTACATGCCAAACTATATGACCCAGTGGACTTTTTTTATGATATGAATTAGGACTGCCCCAGGGAGAGAAGCCCAGGGCATCCTCACCTACATGCCGATCTATATGGCCAGATTCGTATCTAAAGTTATATGACCGCACAATAACCAGACCCCATCTGCACTGAAATCATTTAATGACTTTTACATCATCTTTTCTTTTTTCCAGTAAAAATAAGTCATGTACCCATGCCTTATAAAATTAGCCCTAACCCTCAACTCAGGGCAGCAGCAGGAGCTCTGACTGCCCATGGGTCCTGTCCCCATGCTATTCCACACTATTCTCTAAATAAAAGAGCACTACTGCCAGATCTTGAGAGTCTAAGAAATCTTTATTTTGACTCGTCGGCTCACCGACCCCGCATCAATACCATAAAATTGGATTTAATAATGTTTTAAATGCAAGAGGAAATGTGATGTATGGATTTGTACTTGGTAGAGAGAGACTAGCCGAACTGCAGTGTGTGCCGATGAGGCTGAGCCTTAGCAACTTGTGACTATTCAGTGACAGGAGAGGGAACCAAACGGCAAACACAATAAAAGCTTTGTTGTACTTTGAGTGCTTTCTTCTCTGATTTTTCCATATATTTTTACTTTTCCTACTTGCCAAGCTTATGGGGAAAAGAATGTTTATTCTTTGATCTTTCTTTTTTTTTTTTTTGTCTCCCATCCTTCAGCCATCTATTCCATCAACATTAGTCCTTAACAGTGAGTAACTTTGTACAAATTATGATATCACAGGCCATTGATTTTATTCATCTATCTGCTTTAAACATTTAAAGTCTTGATAATGGTCCTTTCTTGGACTGAAAATGCCCATATTTAGTCCTCTTTGTCCTATCTCATGTGAGATTGTGCTGAAACCTAAGCACATACTATTGTGGGCTACATCAGTTTTGTCCTGTTCTTCAGTAATCTGGAAGAACAGAGAGCAGTCAGAGTTTCCTGAGCTGCTCGGACTATAGACTTTTAGGCCTCTGGGGAAATAGTGCCAGTTTTTTCCAGATAGGAAAAAGTGGAAATTAGCTATCCAGGAGCATCAAGCACATTATTGTCAACCTGGGCTGAGCAACATTTGGATGGAGCTATTCGGAAATGCTTTTGGGAATATAATTACTTAGAGCTTTCAAAGACCTATGAATTCTTGCGTTGCCACAAGTTTAAATTCTGTTCTTCTGAACCAAATTTTCTTCAGGCATAGGCATAAAATAGAAATTCCTAGGACTTAAATACTTGTGTTAGCTTTTGCAGGAATTTAAAAATACTTTTGTTTATCTTTTAGTTTGAGCTTTTATTAAGAGTGTTAATTGGAGTTCAAAATTCCTAGCCTGCTTTCCTGAGGAATAAAGATTCACTTCTTGCATTGTTGATAATTTTATTGAATGTTTGAAGTCTACTTCTGGTGTAAATCTGTAGGAGTTTTAAAGCATGTTGAGATTTTTAAAATATTTACACAGAATTAATCTGGATGTGTTTGAATTACTGGTTTGTAATTCTCTGCATTTTATTCCAGATTTTGGTACTGGAGGTGTATTGGCAGAGTGAGTATCTGAGGGTGGAATGCTTCCTGATGTAGCCTAAAATTAACCTGAAAGATGCTCACATCTGGTAGTTAGTGCATTATCCATGTCACCTTCTTTTGGGAAGGGTCCCATCAATCATGCGCTTGGCTAACTATAGGATTTTAATATTTGTTCTATATATTTTCATTTAACAGGCTGTAACTTCTTTTGTAGCCTATGGTAATTTGATTATTATAAAAATGTTTTAGCATACCTTAGTTTCAATTATGCATTAATTATAAGCAAAATTCCTGTTAAGAAAAATAGAGTTAAAGTTAAAATATTTTCAAGTTAGCAGTGAATTTCATGTGTCCCATTCTTGTGCTTGTATGCAATCTTCCATATTGCTATTAAGAAATAGCCCAGTTAATGATGCTTCAATATCTAAAAATATGAGGAATTTCAAATATTTCAAAACACCTGCCATCCTAAAATAGACTAATTTCATCTGAGTCAACTAAGGTAAGTTTATACCATGCTGCATGTTGACACATTAAGAGAAAGTTTGAATATGCAGTGGAAAGTTTAATTTAAATATAAGAGCTTCTATTGTTATGCTAATAGCTGAATCAAAAGAGCTTTCAGAACTTTCCTTCAGTACTATCAAAGAAGAAAAGTAATTGTTTACACCATTATAGTGCAAAAATTCTGGCTAGTTTTAGTGTTAAAAAATTTCCTCAGAGAACCAATCTATCGTCAAACTAACTTAAACATTGTCACTAATAGATGCTGATGTTAAAGTTTACCTGATCAGTTATTAAACTCATGTTGTAAATTTTTTTCTTTATTTTTCCATTTTACGTGATTGTATATTTGTCCATGACGATTTCTGTGATTCTAAACTACTCACTCAAAGAAGAAAGACTGTAAAAGGAAAATGACCATCTATTTTAACCGCATATGTCACTGGGGTATTTCACATTACCTCATGTATTCTTCATTAAACTTCTGAATTATGTAATGACATCTTAATTGTATAGATTAGGAAAAAGAGGCTTAAAGAGATTAAACAATGAGCTAACAATTAGATCAAACAATTAGATTAAACAATAGCTAACACTGGTCAGTTTAACTAGCATTTCTCAATGTTTCTACCTCTTTCTGTGTCGCCAACTGTTCTAACTTTTCGGTTTGGTGGTTGCCTGATATTCTTTATTTCACCAGTTGAGACATCAGTTCTTATACAGGAGGTTTCGTTTATATCACTGTGTTGTTTTATGACAATAGTTTTCCTCAACTGACTTTTCTCTTTTCCCTTTTACATCTGCTAACAGCAGTGATGATACAGCAAATTCCCTCAGATTAAAAGATAGGATATTAAGAGCTATTGTAGATTACATATCAATGATGATCTAGAAATCAAGCAAGAATACTGATTTAAGCAAGTTATATTTTGGTAAAACTGAAGGAAAATTATTTCAACATGATTTAGAATTGGAGATTTGCAGCATGCACATTTGTACTAAATATTCCACTACTCTTTATGTGTGTAAGTACTCAGAAGCGCAGACTTGGTGTCTGGTAACCCATCATCTTGCGTATTCTTTTCTCCTCAGATGAGGATTCAAAATAGTCTTTTCATTAGTGTGTTTCATGACACCCTTCTGCCATCTACCTCAGCTTTCACACATTAAATGTAGCCCTAGATTGAGGGAGAATCAGGAATTTTGTCTTCTAACACTCACAGTATATTCTTTTCCAATCCACAGAAATGCTTAGATTCTCTTGATCTGAGTCCCTTCTATTTGAAATCAGAGATATGGATGAGTCTTGTGTTTTAATTGTTCAAAGTCTATATATGAAATATTTCTGTCTAAATCAATATGTTTTGGTTAAACCAACATATTTGAAAAATTAACATAATTTCACCTCATAAACAAAGAATAGGTATTAGTTGCAATAAGTAGAAGATAGATCAATGATCCCCACTCCCCTAATTTTTTTCAATATGTTTTAGTTACTGTTAACTGGGGAACACTCTGTGAATGATAATTATTCTCAAAATTAAAAAAGAATACACTGAAAATTTATCCTTGTAAAGTTAGATAAACGAATAATAATTTAAAATACAATTGCTGTCCTATAGTAATTTTTTTTTTTGAGGAAGATTAGCCCTGAGTTAACATCTGCGGCCAATCCTCTTCTTTTTGCTGAGGAAGACTGGCCGTGAGCTAACATCCATGCCCATCTTCCTTTACCTTATATATGGGACACCTGCCACAGGATGGCTTGCCAAGAGGTGCCATGTCCACACCCAGGATCCGAACCAGCAAACCCCAGGCCGCCGAAGAAGAACATGCAAACTTAACCACTGTGCCACCAGGCTGGCCCCTACAGTACATTTTTAACTGCTAACTATCGGGCATCTATAATAGCCTCCAAGACTATAAACAACATAGTGATTTTAAGGATCATTGAGGTGGACGTTTTTAAATAACCTTGCTGTAAAACCATTCTTTATTTTTAAAATGGACATCTAGGGGCCCAGATATGACTGTCACATCAGATCCAGACAAAGGTAGAAGGTGTACTAACTTTTGCACAGCAAATGTCAGTTAATTCCTCATCAATAAGCTCAATAACTCCCAGAAGAGCATTCCCTCTACATATAAAACATGAAATTTCTAGCAAGAGGCATAATATATGCACAATTCAAATATTTTTGGGCTATCGAATGATTTTTATCTATCTTTTAAAGATGACTATTACAAACTTCCATGATGATAGATATTGTTTTTAATTGTATTTAACACATGGAATGTAAATATGAGAAATGAATGAACTTGCTGATTTTCCACAGTTTCAGTCATTAGCTGACGTTCTTTTGCTACATAGTTTTCCACCATTCTTTGCTTTTGAATACAACAGCAATTACCTTGGTTTAGCATGATCCATTGAAAATGCTTGATCACGTGGCAAGGAATAATATGCTTTAGACAAATTAATATTCAGCATTTCAGCCTAGAATGTTTGCACTTTCTGAGGATTTATTTCCAGACAATTCAGGGTATTTGGACAGATAATGGCAGAAAAAGGAAAGTTGACCTATGAATAAGGCACGCACATTTAAAATATAAGCCAAAAAATCTCTTTTTACTTAGGTCAATTTTAAAAAAATCTTTGTTATATAAGTAACGCAATTAATGGTAATAAATAGCTTTTAATATTTAAAATATCGAATATTTTAAAGCATTACCAATAAAATACATAATTATTCCCATTATCCCCACTGTAAAATTATTCCATTATAGAGTTATCAAATAAGACAATAAAAATTAAATTACTAATAAATTCCTATAAAAATTGTTAGGATTTATTAAATTACACATTTACTACCAGAAATATTTCTTAAGTGTTCTGTTTACACTCACAGGCCGAGAAAAATATTTTATCACATTCTTATTTGCATCAACTTGAAAAAAAATGTTTTAAGATATTAGATATTGTGCTACAGGCTGGAAAAGTGAATCTTAGAAACAGCACCTAGCAAGTAGATAACTAATCTTAGTTCAACATTATTTTTGGTGACCTTATTGTATTATACCATTAAATTTTTGACAAAAGTTAGTTACTCTAACTGACTCTTCAAAAGGCCATTTCAACATTCGATCAGGCCAGCTGCTTCAGGCAGGTGGGGAATAGGGTAAGACTAGTGAAAACCATGAGCATGAGTCCATTGCTGCACCTTATTTGCTGTGAGGTGAGTTCCTAGTTGAGAAGTAATAGTGTATTCAATACCACGATGGTGGGTAAGGTAGTCTGTTAGTCCGTTGATGGTAGTTTTGAAAGAAGTATTGTACGCACTTAAGGCAAATCTATGTCTATGCCGTTGAAGACAAAATGCTGCTCCTTCATAATGAAAGAAGTCCAATGTAATCCCCCTGCCACCAGGCTGATAACCCCAAGGAATGGTACCATACTGGGACTCAGTATTTGATCCCCACGCAAATTTATTTCTCATCGTCCTGGTGAAAGGTATGTCTACTGGACCCTCCAAAGGAGGATGAAGAAGTACTAAACAATATATCCACTCTAACATTCCAATTTCCCTAAGTGCTTGAATCCCTTCCTCTACATTAAACCAGGGCAGGTCTGTCATTTCTAATTCACACACTCTGGGCCACCTTTTGGTTGTTCATGTTTCAGGCAAGCTGTTGGGCCTTTTCTAACATGATAAGCTCTGGAGTTAAATGTAGAAGCTCTCCTTAGTGAAATTCAATATATTTAGACTGAAAAACTTTACGTACCTTCAACTACTATCCCATATCTTAATTTCTATTCTCACAAATATTCTCCAGATTCCTGTTTCTATAAATTAGAAAACTCAAATAGTTCTTTTGGCATGCAGTGCACTTCCCCATGTGTTACACTTTGTACCTCACCTTTAGGGTTCTGTTGAAAATTGTGTTTAGTTTTAAGTCTAGAAGCAAAGAGAGTGGTGGGGGTGAGTCCTGAGAAGAATCAGTTTTGTCTTTCATAGCAATAACCTCAGGGGAGGCCATTGCATTGTCCTCAGTTTGAGTGGGGTTAATCCTCCACACTAGAAGGGAGAAGCTACTTCCACAATGATCCAGAGGTCTCTTGCACTAAACAAAGATGACTCATCTTCTCTTTGTTCCATCTTCTCAGTTTCCTCACCCATCCAGTGATCTAAGCCAGAATCTAGGTTTCATCCATAATTCTTCTGTTTCTAATCTTCATATATTATCAACTTCTTTTTCATAACTTCTAAATATTTCTTGTACATTCCTCTATCTCTCCATGTTATTTTTGGTTCCATAGGTGCAGACCATGAGTTGAATATTTTTATTAAAGTGATTTATACTGAAAAGAGGATGAGAGAATCTAACTATGGTAGCGGAAAGAAGGATGTGGTACTGGTGAAAGTCTGGCTTCAGCCTGGAGCCAAGGGAGCTCTGGAGTATACACTGTACTACAGAACTGGTTCTACCTTGAGGTACGGGGACCAGTATTTTTCCCCAATGCCAGTCAGTCATTGATCACTGCTGGGCCCTGGGATGATTGGCATAATACCCCAGGTGAGACAGCGTTCATTTTCTTAGGCATTATTGTCAAGAGCAGGGTGGACCTGTGAGCTGTTAGCTGCCTAGACACACAGCAGCTGGAGCCTGGGTGTACTGGCCCAGGGAAGGGGATTTGAGCTGAATGCAACAATGTCCACCACATTCTGCATCCTTACTGGCACCACAATAGTTCAGTCCTCCATCTCTTCACGCCCAAATCATTACAATGACCTCCTAACTAATGTTAGCACACAGACAAGCACTTTATGGAGTATAACTGCTTATTTAATAAGTAGAAATTTCTGCCTAACATTAAATTGTTCTTTTATTTGAGTCATCACTCTTTCTGATGGGTTAGTAGCCTAGAATGGTGACATGAGCTATCCCAAAAGGTTATAAAGCCTACAAGGAAATTTGGAAACATAGTGCAATCTTTGTTACTTACCCCTCAGAGGTTCAATGGCCTATTACTTTTTATAGCCCTAAAGTAGTTAGATACCATATTGTTACAGAGACCATATTACCATCAACTATGATAAATAAAAATGAGCAGGATTATTAATGAAAAATTGTTCGAATTTAGTTATAGATAGTGAACTAATATATAGTGTACACAACACAGTCTGGGCCCAATAAGTACTAACTAGTTTAATTGTCTTACCTTTCAATCATCATTGCCGGACAGTGTATCATAGCACTTACAGAATGGTCTGAGAAATCAGTTAGATTCTAGCTCCTGGCTCTCCAATGTATCTGTTTTGCTGACTTCTTTCTGTCAGTTTCCTGACATGTAAAACAGGGATAATAGCAGTGTCTACCTCTTTGGAATGTTGAGGAGATTACTGCTCAAAACCAATATGTCTTATTGTTTCTTATATTTCTATTGGAAGGAAAGCCTATGAATCCATATACATGGATGAAACTAGTAAAGCTAAGCCCCAATATGGTAAATTTTTCCAAATGTGCAAAGAGTGGTTTTGGGTTAATTCTTCTCATTTTCTTGAACCCATTTCTGCTCCCCTCAATGCAGAATCTATGAGTCATAGCAGTTAATCTATGTCTTTATTCCATAAGTATTCCTTGCTGAGGTCATCCAAAAAATCCATTTGACCCTTTCCTCGGTTGAATCAATCTTGGTCTCCAGGGACATTTATTTCTCACCTGGAATAGCTTTCTGACTACACAATTTCCTAATGGCATTTTTCATCTGGGCATTTCTCAAAGTGTAGATTAAGGGATTTAACATGGGGGTTATCATAGTATAGAATACAGCAATTGTTTTGTCAATCGATAAAGTAGCTGCAGATCTCATGTACACAAATATGCAGGGCATAAAGAATAAGATAACCACTGTGATGTGGGAGACACAGGTGGAGAGGGCTTTGCGCCTTGCCTCTAAGCTGTGAGTCCTTAGGGAATGCAGAATAACCACATAAGAGACCAACAAGAGGAGGAAGTTTAACATACAGATGAAACCACTGTTGGCTGAAACGAAGAGTCCTAGAGTGCAGGTATCAGAGCAGACAAGATTGAGCAAAGGATTCAGATCACACATAAAGTGATCTATGATGTTAGGGCTACAGAAGGCTAATTGGAAGATGAAGAGGATCTGTATGGTTGCATGAAGAATGCCTCCCACCAGCAGGCCACACACCCTTCAGTTCATGATGGTTGTATAGTGCAAGGGCTTGCAGATGGCTACATAGCGGTCATAGTCCATCACTGTGAGAAGGATGATTTCAGCACCTCCAAAAAGATGTCTTCCGAATATTTGGGTCATACACTCATTGAACACAATGGTCTTCTTTTCACAGAGTGAATCTATGATCAGTTTGGGAGTACTGACAGAGGAATAGCAGGCATCAATAAAAGAAAGATACACCAGGAAAAAGTACATAGGGGACCCCAATAATGGGCTGGCAGTGATGGTGACCACGATGAGCACATTTCCTACAATAGAAACTATGTAAATGACAAAAAACACAGTGGATATGATTTTCTGCATTTTTGGATCCTCTGTGAGACCCAGTAGAACAAACTCTGTCACATTGCTCATATTCTCCATGTGTTTCTTATGATGGTTAATTGCATTACCTGAAAAGAAAACAACTTTATTAATGTAAACTTGAATTCATTAAACTTATCTATTCTAATAAATATTAAATGTGTGTGAATTCTATTGAGTTGTGAATTCTTATGAGATTTCTCTTGAGATAGAAAAAGAGGTTTCAAGTTCTTGTAGGTTACTCAAATTGCCTTCCTGATAAAGATCCTACTAAAAGTATAGACAGGAGAAACTATTGTAAACAAACAGATAGGAGACCATGTGTGTTCACTCAATCATCTGAGATGATTGAGAGCCTGATGTGAAGTAGTAGATCACAGACAGATTGGCAACTAAGCAAGAAAAGGGAGGTACAACATGGATGTAAATGATGCAAATGCAAAGCTAATGGATTTCCCCTTTATTCTTAGGAAATGAAGAACCATGGAAGGCGATTGAGAATGTGAGTGGAATGATGGAGAGGAATTTGAGCAAGGGGGAACCATTTATATTGCCCTAGTAAAGATCATTGTGGTCTTGGATAAAGTGGGCTGAGGTTCAGTAGGGGATGGAAGCCTGAGACAGGAATTCCAGTTTGGACATTATATATAATAGGTGACATAAGGACTAACAGGGCATTGGTGAAGGGAGTGTGAAGAAAGTATCCAAGAGGTACCATAAAAGAATTCATTTGCTTGTTGTCTAAATGCAACAACCATATAATAGGTAATAATACATACTTTTTAATGATTGATGGCTATATGTATGGCATAGAAGCAAGTGCATTGTACATATGATCTCATTTATTACTGATAAATGAGATCTGATAAATAACAACCTGTGTGGTTAGTATTACTTCATCCATTTTGCAGATCAGGAAATAATCTCAGAGACATATTGATAATAATAAAAACAATGATATTATTAAATAAAAGTGAACATTTAGTGTGCTCTAAGGGTTTTTGCAGACACTCAGTCATTTCATCCTTACTACAAACCTATGATATGATTACCACTTTGATTTTTAAACTTAGTTTGTATATTAAGGAAAAGAAGCACAGAGAAGCTAAGGATCGTGCCCAAGGTCAAGCAGCTAATAAAGGGCAGAGGCAAGATTAGGTCAAGTTATACTTGTTAACTCTTTTTATCATATAAACTCTCAAACTTTGCCTTATATTGTTATAATTAGCAATGCTAAACTAGCAATCTATCTTTACATCACCATAATAATTATGATTACTTTAATCCTTTTTCACATGCAAGTGTATATAAAGCAATTTCATCAGCAGACACACACACACATGCATATACACACGCAATGCCATGACTGAACTCCCAAATATCAAGTAAAATGTGGTATTGAACTCATTGGAAGTATTTTTACTTTTACTTTTCCCTCAGACACAATTGTCCCTTCTCCCTACCCCACCAATTGCCCACAGCATGGGCCCTCAGAATCTTCTGCAAAATGTTGAAAATGACTACCATAGTGATAAAGTGTATTCATTTGAAAATCAGAAAGACCAGACTACAATGCCAATTTCTCCACTTACCATGTCTTTTGTCAGAGGTACATTTCTTAGCACCTAACTTATTTATTTCCTCCCCTATCAAGAGGGAATAGTAATGTCCACCTCACAAGTTCTTATGGTAATTGATTAAGGGTACATATATGAACATATCCGACATAGTGCTATAGACATACATAGGATATCCATCTATTTTTGTGACTTTGTAAGCACTTAGGAGATAAGAAGAATTGGCATTATGAGCAATAAAATAAAGAAACATTTAAGCATACAATAAGCTCAAGAGGAATCATCTCCAATTTTGCTTTTAAAGAAGCCACAGAGACTCATTATCTATAGCAGTCAATCCCAGAAAGGGTCCTCCGTGTTTGTGCTTAGACTAACAGCTGATAATTTATGTCACTTAACATTCATATTTATGTCTTCTGTGTGTGAAGTATATTTAAAATTTGGTTTGCATTTTCATGATGAGTCAATTACTAAAGGAGATATCTCATTGCAAAAGCATGGTGTCTGGTGTCAGAGAGCTGGATCTTACTATCTGCTTAATCTCTATGCATTTCAAATTTTTCATCTGTCAAATTGGGTTAATGATATTTACCAACCACCTTTTGAAGAATTGGAGTGACTGTAAACTATTTGATTACTATATTTCAAAAGTGTTGAAACATAATGATAATTATATATGGAAAGTAACAACCTTTAATAAGCATCAGCGTTATTGAAAAACTTACCTTATAGTCTTATATGACATTAACGATATTTGAGGATGTGCAGAAACAATTCTGTCTTCCAATTGACCTCGTCTTGGGATCAGTAACTGTCAATATGAAATACATGACACATTCAGAAAGAGGTTATTCTGATAATTCAATATCAAATGAACTGTCGATAAGTGTTTTTGTTAGTCTAATTCTTTCCTTCTAGCCTAAATCCTCAAAACATTTTCACCCCAAACCTGGGATTTGAATTTAGAATGGATTCATTTGAAACACTTTGGAGAAATAATCTTCCATAGATGACTCTGGTCCATTGGCAAGAGGTAGAAGTGTAGAGGAAACATATTCAAATGGGTCACTCCACCCGTGATGAATCTTGCTCTGAAGATGTAAACAGCAAAAGATATTTTCACCTTGCACTGCATGGATATTTAAAGAGCTTTCCATAAAGGTTCAGGCACCTTGTCTTGTATCTGCTACTTTCTCTCCCAGGAGTTAATTATCTCCTTTGATGGAAAGGCTTTGTCTTAGAAGTAGGTATTCTGGCGAGACGTGTGAGAGGAACACCAATTCATGAACGGGGAATTGTATTCCCTGCACTTGGAACCTAAACATGTGCGTGTCCCCTTTCTCTGTCAGAACCTGGGTTTCTAAGAAAGCTGAATGCCATGTGAATAGCAAGTTGGCGTAAATCCAGTGTGGGGACCTGTGATATAGTTTCCCTATTGACTCATGTCAGAGACAGAACTTCTGTTTTCTTATTAATATTAAACCTTTTCTGGAACCCACTATTGTCTGCTTCAGAGCTAGAACAGTGAGGGTATAAAACTAATAGCATTGGTTTTAAAGTGCTTGACTCCAATAGCTGTTTTTCACATTCCTCAGAGGGCTATAGAAGTAGACAGAAACTCTAAAAGACTCCTGGTAAGTTATCTCTAGGTCTCATGTGATGGCTAGTATGGAATTTCGGGCCACATTAAAATGTGGAGATGGGCCGGCCCAGTGGCGCAGCGGTTAAGTGCTCACCTTCCCATTCAGCGGCCCAGGGTTTGCCGGTTCTGAACACCGTGTGGATATGGCACTGTTTGGCAAAAGCTATGCTGTGGTAGGCGTCCCACATATAAAGTAGAGGAAGATGGGCATGAATGTCACCTCAGGGCCAGTCTTCCTCAGCAAAAAGAGGAAGATTGGCAGCTAGCTCAGGGCTAATCTTCCTTAAAAAAAAAAAACGTAAAATGTGGAGAGATGACAAAACACAAGAACAGAGTTCCAATTGTTCCAAATCCTTGTCACTTGATATTGTTCATTATTATTCTTTAGTCATACTTGGAAGTATGTAGTGGTAAGTTACTGTGGTTTTAATTTGCTTTGGTTGGTGACTAATGATGTTGAGCACTCTAAAAATTTTCATGTTATTATTGGCAATTTGCATATCTTACTTTTTGAAGTTTCTGTTCAAGTCCTTTGCACAATTTAACACTAAGGACTCTAGATTTATTATTACTAAGTTTCAAGTATTCTTTACATATTCTAGATACATATCTTTTGTCATATGTATGTGTTATGTATACAATTACAAAATATATGTTTACTTAAAAATTTTATGTATAAATTTGTACATATTTCTATTTAAAAAAGATTATACATGCAAAATATACACATGCATTAATTTGATCATTTTATTTATATATAAATATATGTTTATATATATAATTTACTATTTATAATATTATATTTATAATTTTTTATTAGCCTGTGGATTGCTTTTTCAATTCTTAAATGGTGACATCTGATGAGCAGAAAATTTAAAATTTTGACCAGATCGATTTGCTTATTTTTTCTTATAGTTCTTGCTTTTTGTGTCCTATCTATGAAATATTGATATACATCAGGGCAAAACTATTTCTTCTAGAATATTTATAGATTTAACTTTAATATGTAGGATTTTAGGTCTCTAACTCGTTTGGAGTTAATTTTTGTGTATGATGTGAGGTAATGGTTAATGTTCATTTGTTTCTCTTATGCATATCCAATTCATGCTGTATGATTTGTTGAAAAGTCTATTCTTTCCCCACTGAAATACCTAGAATCTTTGTAAAAATTCACATATCAAGTCCTTTTCTGGATGGTCTCATGTTTCAATGATCTATAGGTTTATCCTTATGTCAATAACACCAGCATTGACTATGGGAGCTTTCTAGTGAGTCTTGAATTCAGGTAAAATAAGTACTCAAATCATGTTCTTTTTATTTTTAAGAATAATTTGCTATTCCAGTTTCCTTTAAAGTTTGTATATTTCTACAAATATCAGTATTGTCAAATTCTCCAAAAATCCTGTTTTATTTTTGTTGGATTCCATTGAAATTAAAAAAGTGATATGCTGGCTGGCCCAGTGGCATTGTAGTTAAATTCTGTGCACTCCACTTTGGTAGCCTGGGTTTGTGGGTTTGGATCCTGGGTGCAGACATACATGACTTGTCAAGCCATGCTGTGGCAGTGACACACATATAAAATAGAGGAAGGTTCTCACAGATGTTAGCTCAGGGCCAATTTTCCTCGAGCAAAAAAAAATAAGAATATGGTAAAAATATTGTCTTTTAATCCACCAACATAATATACTCTCTAATTATTTATGTATTTAGTTTTTCTCAGCAAATTATTCTGGTTTTTATCTATGGGTTAAGCACTGTACAAATATGTACTTTTAAAATATATTTTAAAAATTTTTCCCTCATATTTTGTTTTTAACTGGCATGTTGCATAAAATTTTGTTTCTAATTTCAATTTCTAATTGTTACTATTATAGAAATACATTTGATTTTTGTATTGATATTATATCCTGTGAACTTGCTAAATTTATGATAGGATTTTTTGTAGAAGCACTTAATATTTTCTACTTATACAGCTCTCAAATGATGCTATTTGCACATAAATATATTTTTATAATTTTGCTTCTTCCTTTCTAATCTATATGCGTTTCATTTCTTTTTCTTACCTTGTTGCAATGGTAGAATGTAGGCTACAATACAGAACAGAAGTGGTGAGTAATCAGCCTTGTACTGTTTCCAGTCTTAGAGAGTATTCACCATTATGTATGATGGTAGTTGTAAGTTTTATACAGATGCCTTTTATCAGGTTGAGCAATTTCTTTTATATTCTTCATTTTTTGTAGTTTTAAACAATATATCTCTAAATTGAAATTTATCAATTTTATTCATTTATTGAAATGATCCTGTGATTCTTCTGTTTGTTGTGTTAACTTAGTGCATTACATTGATTGATTTTTGAATATTAAACATCTTTTGGACTATAATTAGATTTTGGGTGGGGAACATGATGTAATCTACATAGAATTTGAAATATATTACCATGTACATCTGAAAGCTATATATTGTTATAATCCAATGTTACTGCAATTAAAAAAATTAAAAATTAAAAATAATAACACTTTTATTCCTGGAATAAACTCCACATGGCATGGAGAATTATTATTTTTTTAAAAATTGACGGATTTTATTTACTAGTGTTTCCAGTATTTTGTTTAATGTCTTGATGCATATATTCATGAGGAATATTTGTCATGTTCTTTCTTGTACTGTGACTTGGCATTTAAGCAATGCTGGCTTCATAGACTGAATTGCACAATGTTCTCTTTTTTCTGAAATAATTTGTGTAGAATTTGTATTATTATTATTTTTTAATGTTTTGTGGAACTTCCAAACTGAATTAATCAGCCCAAAAGTTATTTTTGAGAAAGATTTTAACTCAAAATTTAATTTCTTTAACTGATAAAAGATTACAGGTTTTCAATTTCTTTTTCATTTGATTTAGTAATGTGTTTAGAAAATGTTGGCTGCTTTTTTGGGAGTGCCACAGAGAAGATTGGCCCTTAGCTAACAGCACTTGCCAATCTTCATCTTTTTGCCTGAAGAAGATTGTCATTGAGCTAACATCTGTGCCAATCTTCCTCTATTTTGTGTGTGGGATCCCAACACAGCATGGATTGATGAAAGGTTTGTAGTTCCACACCCAGGATCTGAACCTGCAAACCCCATGTTCCAGAAGCAGAGCATGCAAACTTCACCACCACACCACCAGGCCAGCCCCTGATTGTTTTTGTTTGTTTGTTTGTTTTCTTTTTATTTTATATTCACTCCCATCCTATATTGCTTTATTTTTCCTTAACTTTTTTTTAAGTTATTCTGTTGAGGTTATGTTGGCTTATAACATTCTGTACATTAAAGGTGTACATTATTATATTTCAGCATCATGTTCACAACTAGTGCACCAGTTTTATTCTGTCACAATACATGTGTACCCCTTCACCTCTTTCACCCTCCCCTCATCCCATCTCCTTTGATAACCACCAATCTGTTCTCCTTATCTAAGTGTTTGTTTGTTTATCCTCCACATATGAAAGAAATCATACAGTATTTGCCTTTCTCTGTCTGACATTTTGCTTAGCATAATACCTCAAGGTCCATCTATGTTGTTACAATGACAGAATTTTGACTTTTATTATGGCTGAGTAGTATTCCATTGCATATATAGACTGCATCTTTATCCATTCAGCCACTGCTGGGTCCTTGAATTGCCTGCACATCTTGGCTATTATAAATAATGCAGCAATGAACATGGGGTACATATATCTTTTGGAATTATTGATTTCATGTCCTTTGGATAAATACTTAGTAGTGCAATAGCTGGATCTTACAGTATTTCTATTTTTAAATTGTGGGAAATCTCTATACTGTTTTCTACACCAGTTTGCAATATCACCAGCTGTGTATGAGGGTTCCATTTTCTCCACAATCTCTCCAACACTTGTCATTTCTTGTCTTGTTAATTATAGCCATTAGAACAAATGCGAGGTCATATCTCATTGTAGTTTTCATTTTCATTTCCCTAATAACTAATGATGTTAAACATCTCTTCATGTGCCAGTTGGTCATATGTATACCTTCTTTGGAAAAATATCTGTTCATATCTTCTGCCCATTTTTTGATCAGGTTTATCATTTTTTTATTGTTGAGTTGTGTGAGTTCTTTATATATTTTGGAAATTAACCCTTTATCAGATATATCATTTGCAAATATTTTATCCCCGTTTGTGGGTTGTGTTTTCATTTTATTGTTTTCCTTTGCTATGCATAAGCTTTTTAATCTGATATAGTCCTGCTTGTTTATTTTTTCTTTTCTTTCCCTTGACTGAGATGTGGTATTAAAAAAGATACTGCTAAGACTGATATCAAGAAGTGTACTGCCCATATTTTATTCTAGAAGTTTTATAGTTTCAGGTCTTACATACAAGTGTTTAATACATTTTGAGTTAATTTTGTGTATAGTGTAAGATAATCATTTACTTTCATTCTTTTGCACATGGCTTTTGAAGTTTCCCCAACACCATTTATTGAAGAGATATTTCTTTCTCCTTTGTATGTTCTGGCTTTTTTGGCAAAGATTAGTTGTCCATAGATCTGTGGTTTTATTTCTGGGCTCTTGATTCTGTTCCATTGATCCGTGTGTCTGATTTTGTGCTGGCACCATGCTGTTTTGATTACTGTAGCTTTCTAGTATATTTTGAAGTCAGTGATTGTGATGCCTCCAGTTTGTTCTTTTTTCTCAAGGTGGCATTGGCTATTCAGGGGTCTTTTGAGTTTCATATAAATTTTAGGATTCTTTGTTCTGTTTCTGGAAAAAATGCCCTTGGGATTCTGGTTAGAATTGCATTGAATCTATAGATTGCTTTAGGTAATATGGACATTTTAACTCTGTTCATTCTTCCAATCCAAGAGCATAGAATATCTTTCTATTTCTATGTGTCTTCTTCAATTTCTTTCAATAACGTCTTATAGTTTACAGTATATAGGTCTTTCAACTCGGTTAGACTTACTTTTAGGTATTTTATTTATTTTGTTTCAGTCATAAGAAAGAGATTGGTTTCTATTTCCTAGTTCATTATTAGTGTACAGAAATGCAACTGATTTTTGTGTGTTGATTTTGTACAGTGCAACTTTACTGTTTTTGTTAATTATTTCTAAGAGTTTTTGGTGGATTCTTTAGGGCTTTCTACATATAGAATCATGTCATCTGCAAATAGTGATGGTTGTATTTTTCTGGTCCAATCTAGATCCATTTTATTTCTTTTCCTTGCCTAATTGCTCTAGCCAAAACTTCCACTACTATCTTGAATAAGAGTGGTGAGAATGGGCATCCTTGTATTGTTCCTGTTCTCAGAGGAAGAACTTTTAGTTTTTCACCATTGAGTAAGATGTTAACTGTGGATTTGTTATATATGGCCTGTATTATGTTATTATGTTGAAATGCTTTCCTTCTATACCCATTTTATTGAGAGTTTTTAGCGTAAATGGATGTTCAATGTTGTCAAATGCTTTCTCTGCACCTATTGAGAACATCAGGTGATTTTTATTCTTCATATTGTTAATGTGGTGTATCATATTGATTGATTTATGGATGTTGAACCATCTCAGCATCCCTGAAATAAATCCCACTTCACTGTGGTGTATGATCCTTTTAAAGTATTATAGTGTTTGGTTCGGTATTTTGATTAAGATTTTTGCATCTATGTTCATTGGTGATATTGGCCTGTAATTTTCTTTTTTTATGTTGTCCTTCCCTGGTTTTGGTATCATGGTAATGTTTGCCTTGTAAAATGAATTAGGAAGCATCCCTTTTCTTCAATTTTTTGTAATAATTTGTGAAGGATAGGAAATAAATCTTCTTTTAATGTTTGATAGAATTCATAAGAGAAAGCATCTGGCCTTGGACTTTTGTTTTTTGGAAGTTTTTGATTATCGTTTCAATCTCTTGCTTTTGATTGATCTATTCAGATTCTCTATTTGTTCTTCCTTCTGTTTGGGGAGGTTGTATGATTCTAAGAATTTGCCCATTTCTTATACCTTACCAAGTTTTTTGGTGTATAGTTTTTCATAGTATTCTCTTATAATCCTTTGTATTTCTGTGGTGTCTGTTGTAATTTCTCCTCTTTCATTTCTGATTTTATTTGAGTCTTCTCTTTTTTTTTGAGTGAATGTGGTTAATGGTTTGTCAATTTTTTTTTAATCTCCTTAAAGAACCAGCTCTTAGGTCCACTGATCCTTTCTATTGTTTTCTTAGTTTCTGTTTCATTTATTTCTGCTCAAAGCAGAAGTATTTATTTCCTTGCTCAAAACTTTGTAAACCTTTGCCTTTTTGGTTCAGATGTGACGACTTCCTTTCAACATTTCTTATAAGGCAGGCCTAGTGTTAACTAACTTCCTTAGTTTTGTTCGTCTGGGAAAGCTTTTATTTCTCTCTCATAACTGAAGGATAATTTTGCTGTATAGAGTATTCCTGGCTGATAGTTTTTGTCTTTCAGTATTTTTCATTTATCTTTCCACTCTCCCGTAGCCTGCAGTGGAATCTGCTGAGAAATCCACTGAAAGCTCGATGAGGGTTCCTTTGGAGGTTATCTTTTTCACTTTGCCTTCCCTTAATATTCTTTCTTTGTCATTGACTTTTGATAGTTTTAACATCAGGTGCCTTGGAGAAGGTCTTTTTGCACTGAGGTAATTAGGATTCCTATTAGCTTCATGTACTTGCATGTCTAGATTCTTCCTCAGGTTTGTGAAGTCCTTTGCTTTTATTTCTTTTTTTAATAATCTCTCTGATCTTTTCTCCCTTTCTTCTCCTTCAGGGGTATCTATTATCCTTATGTTATTTCTCCTATTTGATTTACATATTTCTCATAGAATTTCTTCATTTTTTAAAAATCTTAGTTCTTTCTCCTCCATGTGAATCATTTCTTGATTTCTATCTTCATGCTCACTAATTCTCCCTTCTATATGGTCTGCTCTATTGTTAATATTTTATACTTTATTTTTCTTCTCATTGTGTTCTTCATCTTTAGTATTTCTTTTTGTTTTTTGTTCTTTAGTTTCAATGTCTGGTGAAGGACTCCTGTTTATTAATTTTATTTCTGAGCTCAGTGAACTGCCATTCTGAGTATCCCTATTATTCATGAGTTTCTTCATAATAGCTATTTTGAATTCTCTGTCAGATTGTTATCTTCTGTGACTTCAAGTTTGTTTCTGGAGAGTTGTCATTCTCCATCTGTTCTGCCATGTTACTACAGTTCTTCATGGTATTTGGTGAATTGATCCTCTGCTGGTGCATTTACAGTAGTAACCACCTTTCTTATTTGGTTATGGCTTTAGCTACTTTGGTTCTGCACTGCTTCAGGTTGTATTTGAGAGCCTGCACTTTCCACCACCCATTGCCTCTCCTATAGGTGTCATCAGTGCTCTCTTTGTGCTGCTTGTGCCTCTGAGGATGCTGGTGCCTTGCCTGCTTTTTATTTCACTGCAGTCTCAGCTGTTGCCACCAACTTCACCAGGCTGTGAGCACTTCTGCTGCTTCTTGGGTTGCCTGAGCCTCATGTTTCCCCATTTTCTCTCTTTCTGCTCTCCATGGGTTCACGTAATGTTGCTCTGCACCAATTGTGCTGCTCCTGGGTTATCTGGGTTCAGATGTCACTGTTGTATTCAAGGATCTAGGTTCTTGTAAATAGCCCATGGTGCTGGTAGAGCAAGTGTCATTCATGTCACTATGGGAAGCTGGGTCTCAGGTTCTGCGGTGGTTCCTGAAGCCTCCAGTTTCAGGGGCCACCTGCCATTTATTGGGGAGTAAATGGGCTAATCCATAAGTGTTGTTGATGCTCCTGTAGTCTATGGTGACTGGTGTGAGCCAGTGTGCTTTTTGAGACTTCAGGTAAGGGTACACTTCTACTGCTGGTGAAATCCACATTTTGTTTGCTGTCTGCACTGCTGGAGAGACCAGTGCAGCTACCAGGGAAGGAGGACGGGGCTAGTTCACTGCTACCGCTGTGTGTTCTGAAACTTCAGGATTTGTGTGTCACCCACCACCGCTGGGGAAGCAGGAGCCACAGACTCTGGTCACTGGTCCTGGCATGTGCTGGTGGTCTGCTCTGAAAACTCAGATCGGGGCACCCTGCCCCCACTAGGGAAATTCATATCTTGAATGTTGTTCCCGCTCCTGGAAAGACTGGTGTCACTGAGTCACTAATGGGGGCTGGGTCACTTACACCACTCTATGTCCTGAAGCCTTAGGATGTATGTGCCACTTGACGCTACTGGGAGTGAGGCAGGGGCCAATCCATGAGTGTAGTGGTTGACCTTGCAACCTGTGGTCAATGGTTGCAGTGTGCCAGTTTAAGGGTCTGCATTTTTGGATCATCACTACAGAGCTCCCCCAGTTCCATTGCCTCCCAGAGGTCCAGTCCACCCCCTTCAGATGTATAGAAGCACAGAACACTCAGTTGTTCTGGTGTGCTGTGCAGGTAGTCCTTTCTTGGTCACTGGATGTCTGGTTGCAGCCTAGAGGAGAGAGACAAATGGAATGACTCACTCTTCCATGATGCTGATGTCACTCCTGAAAATATTGGTTTTTAAGTTGTTAAATTTATCTGCTTTAATGTCTTCATAATATTTCCCACTGTCCTGTTAATGCCTGTAGAATCTGTAATGCTGTATGATATTTCATTCTTGGTATGAATAATTTGCCTATTTTTCTCCCTGGTTCCCTTCTCCTATATTTCCTCTCTCTCTCCCTCCTCATTATTTTAGCTAAGACTTTATCAGCTTTTTGATCTTTTCAAAGAATCAACTTCTTGTTTCATTGATTTCTCTAGATTTTTGTTTTCTAATTCACTGATTTCTTTTCTTATCTTTGTTATTTCCTGTCTTTTATTTACTTTCTTCTTAATTTCCTTTTATTTTTCTATCTCTATAAGTAAAAACCTTTGGTAATTGATTTTAAATATTTTCTTTTTATATACATATATCCAAAATTCCATATGAGGACTTTTATTGCTTCCCAAAAATTCAGATATTTTGAATATTCAATTTCATTGATTTAAAAAAATTTTTAATTTGTTTTCTGAATTCTTTAATTGAGGTAACATACAAATACTGTAAAATTTATCTTTTCAACAATTTAAAATGTACAGTCTATTGGCTTTGAGAACTTTTACAATGTTGTGAAATCATTGTAACTATCTAACTACAGAACATTTTCATCACCCCACTCCAATGAAGCAGTCAATTATGATTTCCCCCTCCCCCTAGCATCTGGAAACCACTAATCTGTTTTCAGTTTATATGGATTTGTTTATTCTGAACAATTTCATATACATATTAACATACAATTCCTTGTCTTCTGTGTCTTCTTTCACTAAGTGTCTTTTCAAGGTTCATCCATGTTGTAACATATGTAATCACTTCATTCTTTTTTATGATGGAATAATAGTCTACTGTATGGGTGTACAACAATTTAGCTATCCATTTGTCAGTGGACAGACATTTGTGTTATTTTGGCTATTGTGAATACTGCTGCCAGGAATATTTATATACAAGTTTCTTTGAACATTTATTTATATCTTTTAGATATATATCCTTGAGAAGAATTGCTGGGTCATGCGATGATACTATGCTTAACTTTTTGGGGAACTCCAACTGTTTACTCACAGATCTACACCATTTTACACACCCATCACCAATATACAAATTTTCAAATTACTCCTTATGGTGCCAACATTTGTCAGTTTCTTTCTTTTTTTCATTATGGCCATACAGTGGATGTGAAGTGGTTTCTCATTTTGATTTTGATTTTCATTTCTCTGGGGACTACTGACATTAGATATATTTTCATATGCTTGTAAGTTATTTGCGTATTTTATTTGCAGCAATGTGTATTCAAATCCTTACACATTTTTTTAATTGAGCTGTTTTTCTTTTTGTTGTTGAGTTGTGAGTGTTCTATATATGTTCTCAGTACAACCCTTATTGAATATATGATTTGCAAATATTTTACCCCATTCTGTGGGTTTTCTTTCAGTTTCTTGATGTTTTTCTTTGATGCACAAGAGTTTTTAATTCTGTTAGGGTCCAATTTATCTTTTTTTCTTTCTTATGCTTTTGTTGACATGTTAAAGAAACCATAGCCTAATCCAAAGTCACGGATTTTCCTATATGTTTTCTTCTAAGAAACTCTGCCTTAGCCTTCACTTCCCGCTTTCACAGAGCCTGAAGGTCAGTGGCTGTTGAAAATTTAGTGTCCTGAAATTTTTTTAAAACGTATCCAACCCTGATGATATGCAAAGTATTCTAGATTCCCTATTATACACAGGACTTTTTCAATGCCTTTTTTCTCACATTTATAACCTTTCTCACCTACATTCTTTCAAGGTTTTCAATCTTTCTACTGAATTTCTTGTTTTATCATTTGCATCAGGCACTTGTGGCCAGTATGTTTGCATTTTGATGATTTTGACAAAAACTTCCCTGGAGGTCATTCCAGCAGGGAAATTTCCAAGACACGTGAAGCAAAGTCAAACCAGTGAGGCAATTCTTCAGGGAGACACCACAAAATTCAAAACACACAATCATAATTCTTTGAGATGAAATTCTGTATTGTTCACTCTGCCAAGGGACATAAGGAATGTATGCCACCATCCCCATTGCTCCCACTGAGCTGGGAATTAGGAAATGGTAATTAAGTTAAAATGCCAAAATGTTCTCTTTCCAAAATTTATTAGCCTCTTTCTTCCCTGGCCACTTTAACTTCTTGATTGTGTTCCATAATCCTGAATCTTTGGAAAAAAGTTTAGCAGTAATTTAAATAGCTGAACATACACCTCTGATATGACCCAGATATTCCATTTTTAGGTATTTACCAAAAAATAATAAAAGCTTATGTATATACAAAGACTTGTACGTGAATATTAAAAATGGCTTTATTTGTTACAGCCAAAATCTGTAAAAAATCCAAAAATCTACCAATGGGTAAATGAGTAAGCAAATTGTAGCATAGCCAAACAATGGAATACTACACAGAAAATTGTAGAAATATTTTACTTGCATGATAGTCTATTATCTAACAATATTGTAACTTTTGTCTATTTTAATTGTATTACTTACAATACAATATGGACATGTAATTGAATTTTATATATTGGTCTTATAGCAGACATTATGCTGCTCTACTATTTCTAATAATATCTATAAAATCCTTAGATTTTCTGCATGAATGATCATTTCACCTGTGAATAATATGTATTTCCTCCTTTGCACTTCCTATATATTAGATGTTTGCCTTATTGTGCCGATTATGACCTGCATCATAATGTTGAATGAAAGTGGTGACAGGAATGAACATCTTTTTCTCATTTTTGATTTTAGACAGAATGTGTCTAACTTAATCTCTTTTAGCTAATGCTTTATGTAGGATTTTTAATAAATGCTATGTTTTAGTGTTATGCAGTTTCCTTTATAATGTTAATTTACTTTAGAGTTTAAATAAGATAAACATTTAATATGATTAATATTATCATTATCATATGATTAATATAATATTAATATTATTACATTAATAATATAACTTATTACACACTTTATATTAAACTTATTACATACTTAAACTTATTACATACTTTATATTAAAATAATTACTTAATTTTCCTTTTAATTTCTAATTTGATAGATATATCTATCAAGATTGTAATAATGAACAATTCTAGAATATCTAGGATAAATCTGACTTGGTAATGGAACATTCATTTTTATATAAAATTAGAGTAGCTTTGTTAATATTTTGTTAAGGTTTTGTACAGTCTCAATTTTAGAGGAAAATGGGCCAACAATTAATTGTATTTCCTTGTAGGGATAGTCTTGCAACAGGAAGTAATGACAGTTTGCTTTTTACTCTTCAATGGAAGATTTTGTATAAGAGTAGGATTATTTATTTTGGAAAATATAATAAAATCTTGTAAATCCTTTTAGGTCTGGTATTTCTCTAATGGAATTATTTTTAATTAACTATATTTCTTACTAAAGTCTAGATAGGTTTTGTAATTCTTCTTGAGTCACTTTTTGTAATAATTTTTTTGAGAAACAACTCTGTTTCTACATTTTCAAAATTATTGGCATTCAATTGTTAATAGTTTATAGTTTTTAATACTCTTTTAAATAACTAGTTATGTCCTTCCTCATAAGTATGATTTATTTGCATTTCCTCTCTCTTTTTGATGCATATTTCTTAAGGTCAACTATTTTGATAAGGTTTTTTCCAAAGAGGAAAATTTTGTTGCTCTTTCTTTTGTACATTTTTTAATCCATTAAAGTCCATTATATTTTTCCTAATAGATTTTCTTCTTGGTTCTCTAAACTATTTTGTCTTCTAAACATAGAATCCTTTTAATTTTTCCTTTTTCCTAATGTAAAGTTTATACATATATTTTAAAGCACCACTATTGTTGCATTTTATAATATTTGATAAGTAGTATGTTCCTTTTAGTTCAATTACAGGTAGTGTTAAAAGTTTCCATAATGATTTATTTCTTAATAAATTAGATATTTACCAGGGTATAGTTTTTATTTCCAAATATTGTATATGTGTGTGTATCTACTTTATATCTATCTATATCTATTTGTAGATCTAGATCTATCATTTATTGCACTCAGAATTTTGTATAATGTCACTTCTTTAAAATATGTTGACCTAAAGCAATCCTGAGAAAAAGGGACAAAACTGGAGGCATCACATTCCCTGATTTTAAAGTATACTACAAAGCTGTAGTAATCAAAACAGCATGTTGCTGGCAGAAGAGCAGACACATGGATCACTGGAACAGAATTGAGAAGCCAGAACTAAACCCAAACATTAAAACTCTTTTCAATAAATGGGATTGAGAAAATTGGAAAGCCAGATGCAAAAGAATGAAAGTAGACCATTATCTTACACCATACACAAAAATTAACCTAAAATGGATTAAAGACTTGCATGTAAGACCTGAAATCATAAAACTCCCAGAAGAAATCAGTCAGAATGCTCTTTGATATTGGTCTTAGACAGAAGACCATCAAAAAAATGAAAAGACAGCTTGCCAATTGGGAGAAGATATTTGTAAATCATGTATCTAATAGGAGATTAATATTCAAAATGTATAATGAACTCATATAATTCAACAATAATAAAACAAACAACTCAGTTAAAAGATGGGTAGAGAATCTGAACAGACATTTTTTCCAAGAAGATATACAGACAGCTAACAGGCACATAAAAAGACATTCTACATCACTAATTATTAGAGAAATGCAAATCCAAACCACAACGAACTATCACTTCATGCGTGTCAGAATGGCTAGTGTTAAAATGATGAGAAATGAAGTGTTGGAGAGGATGTGGAGAAAAGTGAACACTCATACACTGATGGTGGGAAAGTAAACTGGTGCAAATTATAAAAAATTATTGAGATTCCTAACAAAATTAAAAATAAAACTACCATATGATCCAGCTATTTAACTTCTGGGTATTTATACAAAGAATGTGAGAATGATAATTATATGCCATTATGTTCATTGCAGTACCATTCACAGTAGCCAAAACTTGGAAACAACCTAAGTGCTTATCAACAGCTAAATAGATAAAGAAGATATGGTATATGTGTGTAGGTGTGTGTATATATATATATATATATATACACACACACAAACTGGACTACTACTCAGCCATAAAAAATATGAAATCTTGCCATTTACAACAAGATTAATGGACTTTGAGGATATTATGCTAAGCAAAATAAGTCGATGGAGAAAACTAAATACCATATGATTTCACTCATTTTTGGAAGATAACACAACAACAATAACAAACAAATCATATAGGTACAGAGAATACATTGATGGCTACCAGAAGAGAAGAGGGGCTCAAGCTGGGTGAAAGGGATAAAATGGCATATATGCACAGCAATGGATGGCACCTAGACTTTTGGTGATGAACATAATGTGGTCTATACTGAATTTAAAATATAATGACGTACATTTTAAATTTATGTAATCTTATAAAACAATATTACCACAATTGAAAATAAGGTAAATAGTTAAAATAAAATATGTTGAGGCTTCTTATGATCTAATAATTAGTTTTGTAAATATTCTACTTATGCATCAAAAAACATATTCTTTGTTAGATGTATAACTTTATATATGCGTCTATAAACTTTTAAATTTTGTTATGCAGATCTTTTATATCCTTTTTGACTGTTGTCTAATTTACTCATCAATATTTGAAAAAGAAACATAGTAATATTCAACTATGAAGAATTTTTATGATTCTTCATGTAGATTCATTTAATTTTGTTTCAAGCATTTTAAGTCTATATTATTAACTTCATGTTAGGATGAATGTTGAGTCAGGATCATGAAGCAAGGAGAAGACTGAGTCAAATTCCATATATAAAGAGGAGTACTGTAAGACAACAGTTTCAAGATGTGAAGATCTGTAGGAAAACCACAAGTGTGCAATACCCTTGGGGCCAGTAAGTGTTGAATAAGTTAGAGTACAATGGATGTCCAGCAAGGCAAAGGGAATGAACGGAAATGAATAATTAAAAGAGGAAAAATATAAAATAAAGTAAACTTTGGAGAGTCCTTGTGTTGACCTTGAGGATCATCTGCTATGAACTAAGGATTAGGATTTACTCGACTTATTCCTTTTGGGTTCTGCCTCTCATCCAAGGAGAGAAAAAAAAGACAAAATAAAGCAAAACAAATACAAGCTAAAATAAGAAAGGAAGATGATTATCCATTGTGACATTTCCCAGTTCTAACCAATACTCAAATTCTAGATGATACTGAGTAACACAATAATGGTGTACACAGCTTCTAAGATTCCAGTGAGTGCAATTAAAAATTAAGAAATTACTTCCAGATCACCATCATAATGCCATTGATGTTAGGTTGATGTGGAAAATATTATTAGTCTTCTGATGCTTTAGCATATTTGATAATGTGATAATAAAGATTTAAATATTTATTAAATATATATTATGCACTTCAGTCTTTGAGGAAATTATTCTAGGAGAGGAGAGAGACAGAAAAACAAATATCTATAATATTGCATCAGTGTTATAATATTACAGAATACTGAATCATTCTTGTGATAAACCTCAAGAGATTAAATGAAAGAAATGTCTCAAATCCATCTGTATGTGCACTATAATAGTATTGTCTTTATTTTTACATTACAACCACATACACTGGCTGATGTAAAATGCCTGTGGGACTTTTTCCCCCTGTTCCCCTTGTGCTTTTAATTCAAAGTATTCCCAGCAATATTTTCCTAAAGATTTCTTTGGGATGAAAGACTCATGGTGAAGTCAGAGGTGTTCCATATTTATATGCTGTTTCATAGCACAATCTCAGAAAAATAAAAAGAACCAGCCTGAAGGATCACCTGAAATTCCAAAGAAACATAAAATCTTGCATAAGTAAGCATTATAATTACTTATAAGTATATATGTATAAAATAGTTGAAATTTTGAGCAACTATTTTATATAATTTTTGTTTTGGTAACTCAAAGTTTTAGGTTTAGATTTTTCTAAGTTAGTTTTCTTGGTGGTTATTTTCAAGAGAGGGCATTCAGGAAAATCTAGATAATAATTTGATGGCAAATCGAGGGTTTTAAGGCTTTATTTGTATGTGTGAGGAGACATTTAAGCATAATGAAAAATGTATGAGCTTCCAAAACCTAGAGAAATGGCTTAGATAGACTTCCCCTTAGCACTTGTGTAACCTTGGGTTCTACTTTCCTTATTTGACAAACAGAGACAATAATACAATAATATATACTTCATCAGGTCATTGTGGAGATGAAATGGTTGGTAATTGAAAAAGTATTAATGTAATGCCTAGAACGTATAATTACTTATATATGATATCTAAACATTTTACTCTAAATACATCAAGTAATGAAGCTCATGATTTTCAATTTCACAATTTTTCTTTAACATATATTTGATAGTTAAAAAATCAGAAAAACCATTTCAAATTGCCCTCAGTGGATATTTACACTATCCATATACCCTCATACACTTAGCCATAAATCCTACTTCCCAAGAATCTTATTTCAATGATTTTTTTCCTTTCAAGCTATGGTTGACTTGCCTTTGCAAAAAATTCCTCACAGAGATTTTTCTCAAAGAATATAAAGTTTAAAGGAAAGATTTTTGTGAGGCAGTCTTCAACTGAAAGGTATGTGAATAGGTGGACTTCATATTCCTCACTCCAACAACCCTGTGTATCTAAACGTATATGTCGGTATGGTTTGTGTGTATGCCTACGTGTGTGTGTGAAAGAGACAGGACAAGGAGCAAGAGAGAGAATGGGGAGAGAGAAAGAAAGGAAAGAGCCTCAGGGAGATTTTTGTAGCTTAAAAGAAGACTAGAAGCAAAATAATCTGGTGGCTACGTCAGCATGAGGTAGTTTGTTCAGAGGGTTTCTAGTAAAGAGTCTATGGACATTGCTTTGAAGGATATTTTCCATTTTAGTCTGTATTTTCCAAACTTATGTTCAATCATTGTAATTTAGGCAGGACTGGCCCAAATGTCAAGAGATGCTGAGGCTCATACCAATGCTCAGGACATATTCTAAACTAAAAGCTGCACTTTCTAAATTCAATTCTGTATACAATTTGATTCTCTAGTTTTTCTACAGTTTTGTACCATGATTTTAAAGTTATCTTTAGATTTCTTTACATCTTTGATCAGGTACTTCCACATAAATAAAAACCATGTTTGGATATTCTCAATATATACATAAAAAAGTGCTTTGCTATACTCTGCTTTGAACCCAGTGCAACCTTACACCAACACTCACATTGTTTCCTTAAACCTAATGTAGTCTAATGGGTCATTCAATTGATCTTCTTCAGCAAATTTCAAAAATACACAGGTAAAACCAATTAACTGATAAAAATGCCGATCTCTATTTTCTAGTACAACAGTGTCTTGCTCTGCAAACATTTGTGGGAGTACCATTCCATGGGGTTGACAAGTTAGATTCATAAGCTCTTTATATTGAATGTTCTTTGCGTGGGCTTCATTTATTCTACTCTTGGCGTAAGACAAATAGATCCAGTATTATTAATTCCACTTACGAGTTGAAGAAAAGGCTCAGAGAGGAGGAATGGCTCAGTGCTAACAAGAAAAAACTAACAGAACATCTGAGACTGGATGTTCATCTTCATGATCGTGAGATGAGGGATCTGTCCACTACATCATATTTTGCTCCATTGATACAATTGAAATTATCAGTCTTTCAGTCAAAAAAATGTGATTTTTCTGTGGAGAATATTCTGTCCTTGGTTATGGGTAAAAGGTGATAACTTCAAAATATTCACTCTCTATTCCTAGGTATACTTCATCAAAATGGTAGCACTGTTCTAAATATGAGTTAAAATAAGCAGGTAATTCTTCAATCACACTGAGTTCTTCAACATGTTAACAGAAAACAACTAACTCTCTAAAATGTTTCTAGCATTTCAATAGTGACCTCTAACATGTGTCTTTAGAATAATTAGCAAAAAAGTGATGCTTTTCTTTAACAACCTCTGTTCCTATATTCAGATGCCTAGCTTTGTGCCTCCAGTTCCCTATTTCCAGCCTCTCCATGTTCTGAATCTTGGACAAACATGTCAAGGAGGAGAGTCACTGAAACAATTTTCAATTAATTCAGCTATGTTTTTCTATGTTTGAGAACCTTTATTATTATTTCAAGGTAAATTATTTAGTTTAGGATATGGGTTGTTTGCGTGTGATTAAAACTTTGTACATAAATTCCGTGTAGCATAGAGAAGAAGAGGAACTTGTTTATATTTATACAGGTAGTTAATAGCAAGGATAAATATATCTTTTATAGAGGTGGACAAGAGCTGGAATCTTATTTGGTCAGCGGATAATATTACATAGCTCCCAAGAGCGTGGAAACTGGCATCAGACAGTTTCCTCTTAGGTTGCTACTTGATATATTAATGAATTTGTGTAGTTAACTGAACCTTCCAATTTTTTGTTTCCCTATATCTGAAATGAGTATCAAATGTTATGAGTTAAATTCATTCAAAATGTTTACAAAAGTTCACACATACTATGTATTTTCATTTAATATCATTTGATATATAATGATGCCCTTAATCTAAAAAATATTGAAAAGATTGTCTGTAGTAAATCCTGTATGACCTACATCTTTTTTAATGTATAAATCTCCCCCAAAACTTAAAAAGTCATACTAAAGATGTATTATATTCTGTCCATTTCAGATGAATTGAGTTTATTCTGTGTCCTGTGAATTCAACTCCACCTCATGGAAAATCAGAACAATGTCACAGAATTTGTTTTCATGGGGTTGTGGGGAAATAAGCAAATAGAGCTGCTGTTCTTTTTCTTGTTCCTGCTCTGTTACCTGACAGTCTTAATGGGGAACTTCATTATCTTACTCACAATCACCTGCAGCCATCTAATCCAACAACCAATGTACTACTTTCTCTGCCACCTTTCCCTCATGGACCTCTGCTACACCTCCACTGTGGTCCCCCGGCTAATCAGGGACTTAGCTGCAGCAAAAAAAAATATTTCCTATAACAACTGTATGACTCAGCTCTTCACTGCCCACTTACTGGCAGGTGTGGAAATATTTATCTTGGTATCCATGGCCTTTGACCGTTATGTTGCCATTGTCAAGCCTCTGCACTATATGGTCATAATGAACCGGCAGAGGTGTAACATGCTGATTGTTATGGCCTGGGTGGTGGGTTTTTGGCACTCTGTTGCTCTACTGCTCATGGTACTCAATTTACCTTTCTGTGGTCCTAATCAGATAGAGCACTACATATGTGATGTGAAGCCTCTTTTGAAACTTGTGTGCAAAGATATTCATGTTGTTAGTATCTTAGTGATTGCTAATTCAGGGATGGTGGTGGTTGCCATTTTTTTTGTCCTAGTAGCTTCTTATATACTCATATTATATAATCTTAGGACACATTCCTCTGCAGGACGACGCAAAGCTCTCTCAACCTGTAGCTCTCACATAACGGTTGTAGTTTTATTCTTTGTGCCCTGTATCTATACTTATGTTCTACCTGCAGGGAGTGAGAACAAGGATAAGGAAATCTCTGTGTTTTACACTGTGATTGCCCCCATGCTGAATCCTCTCATCTATACCCTGAGAAATGTGGAGATGAAAATCACCATGTGGAAGGTATGGTCTCAAATGGCACATTCAAATTTAAAGTTCCTAAGGTGATATTCATTGTAATTTCAGTCCTGTGTCCCAAGATAATTTATTCTTTGAGATGTTATAGAAAGCGTATAAACTGTCTTTGTGGAGTTGAACTAAATGACATCTGGCGTTATATGAACCAAATAAGCAAGCTACTGTGATTCAGAATGCAATCTGCACTTTAAAGGGTCTGACTAGTTCCAGGTGTGACTACTTCAATTTAAGGAATGCAAGACATGTCCTTCAAAAGCACATCTCTGGTAATATCACCAGCTTCTCCAAAAATTGATATTGAACCCTGGTTTCCTTGATATAAAATCCAACTTTCTCAGTTGTCTATCAGAATTTTTCAAAATTGGTCTGAGTATAACTAGTTAGTCTCAGAAATCACTAAACTGGAAGAAAGTATGGTGTTATGATGATAGGCTTTGGGGTCAGGGACAAATTGGTGAACTGACTCTGTAAGTTTGTATCTCTGTGCCTTTGCAATTTGCTTTAATTATTTGAAATTTTTTTAACAATTTTTTAAATTTTAAAAATTTTTTTAAAATTTTTAAATTTTTAAAAATATTTTTAAAATATCTATTATATAGGGTAAAAGTATACTTCATAAAGTTGTAATATTACTTCGGCTGATGCGTGTGAAGTTTTAGCATGGTACATGGCATACAGGAAACTCATCTTGGTCATTTTCCTCTTTCCTTACCCTTCATCCTATGTTTCCCTTTTCTTGGGTGCTTTCACTGGACCCCTCTACATTCTCCACACGTTCTCTAAAATATCTCACCGCTATGGTTTTATTTCTGCTATCCCTTCTGCTTACGACACCTCCACCTTTATGCTTTAGGGTCCATGTCTTACATACAATTTGTACTCCTGATGTTTTCTTCTTTGGGAAGATTTTACAGATCCATCAACAGACCCAAAATATTTCTGATACCTACCCTGTTTTTTCATTGGCATTCAACTGTACCTTTACTTTATTTCAAATAATCCTTTGCTCTATAGTAGTGTTTATTCTTATGAACTGCGTTTTACCAGTTTGACTGAGCCAGGTGATTATGTGTTGCATCTTTACTTTTCTTTGTATCTTTTTTCCAGCAATAAAGCTGGTACAAATTAAGATGTAAATAAACAGTTACTGAATTACATTGAAAAATATTATCTTCTCTTATTTGACTGTATACATTGTTCGCACGCATCTAGAACTTTTCCTTTTGTCTTTGACAATCATGCACTAATAATAAAATATGAATTGTTAGATAGGCTAAAAATTTAACATAAAGCTCATCTGTCTATCAGGGAGAGAATGAAATTCAGCAGACCCCTACCACCTGTAATGTCTTTTAACTTATTTATTTTCTGAACTAAGGAGGTACTAGTCTTCTAATTTTTGTTTATTCCCTTGTCCATTGAGGGACATAACCCAATCTCAGCACTGTGCTTTGGTTCCCATTTGTCTCAGCATTTCTCTCTGCCCAGGCACTTGTCTTATCAGCAGAATGATTTCATTGCTTCTACATCACTTGTTAATAAAGACAGTTTATGTCTCCTTTTCCAATTTTGATGACTCTTTTTTTTGTTAACATGTGTTCAGCAAAATTTCAGTATAATATCAATGTATAAAAAATTGTTTCTACTAGAACCAAACAATCAGAAGATACTGTTTATAATGTCATATGTAGTAGCATCAAAAATATGACACAAGAATAAATATCACAAAATATGTGTAAAAAATGTACATGAAAATTATTGAACTTAGTTGAGAGAAATTAAAGTAGACAATGATAGAGAATGATAGACAGCAATCCATGCTCATAGATCAGATGACATGACCACATTGAGGTCTATTCTATACCCCTTAAATTAATCTCAAATAAACCCACCACAAAAATTAAAGCAGGCATTGTTTTGCAATATAAACAATTACTTTAGTGTTGAAAATGAAAGGATATACATTAGCCCACACAACTTTATAAAAGAAGAAAACTTGTAGAACTTACACTACCTGATTTAAAAGTATATTATAAAGTTATGGTAATCAAAGTAGTTTCTTATTTTCAAAAGGTAGACAAGTAGATCAGTGGAACAGCCTAGAGAGTCCAGATGTATACTTGCACATTTATGGTCAACTAATTGTCAACAGAGATCTGTAGGCAATTCAGTGAAGAAAAGAGTCTTTCCAACAAATACTGATGGAATAATTGGACATCTATAGGCAGAAAAAGTAAACCTCTACCTATATATCACAACTTGTATAAAATTTAGTTCAGAATAGATCCAGATCTAAATGTAAAATACAAGTGTATAAATTTGTTACAATGAAATATGGGAGGGAATCATCATGATTTTGAATTAGACAAAGAGTTCTTAGACAGGATGCTAAAAGTATGTCCTATGAAGGAAAAGAGTGATAAACTGGACTTCATCTAAATGAAAACTTTTGCCATAAGAATGAGACAGCTAATAGGGTGAGCAAGCAAGTTACATGCTGGAAAAAATATTTTAAAATTATATAATTACTAAAGAACTACTATTCAGAATATATACAAGTCTTTCAAAACTCAGTAAGATGAAAATGAACAACCCAATAAAAGTATGGGTTAAAATGTTGAACAGATATTTCATCAAGGAAAACATACCCATTGCATAAGCACAAGAAAATACACTAAACATCATTAATCATTTGGTAAATGTAAATTAAAAAACTAAATGATATGGCTACATACCCATTTGAACGGCTAATTACTGAGTGTTTGCAAGTATGTGGAACAAGCAGGACTTACAACCCCCACAACTGGGGATATAAAATTGTACAACTACACTGAGAAACAGTTTGGAAATTTCTTTACAAATTACATACAAACTTCGTATATGACCAGACTTTCTAGTCCTTCACATTTTCCCAAGAGAAAAAAAATCTTTTGTACATAAAAAAAATTGTACATGAATTACTATAGCAGCTAATTAATGGTAGCCCAAATTTGGATGCAACTAAGATGCCTAAAATTGAGGAAAGAGATAAACAAATTGTGGAATTTTCATACAGTGGAATGACCTTAGAAGTAAAAAGGAATGCACATTGATATATAAAAAAACACAAGTGAATCTCAGAATATATAAGTTGAGTGAAATAAACCAGATACTCCCCTCCAAAAAGCAACCCATACAATATGCTTCCATTTTTATAAAATTCTAGAAAATGCAAATTAATCTACTGTTGCAGAAACAGATCAGTGTTTTGTTGGGCATGAGAATGGAGTGGGAGGATAGAATTACAAAGGGGCATGAGAAAACTTTGGGGAACTATTGATATGTTCATTATCTTGGTTTAAGCAATGGTTTTATAGGTATACACGTAGGTCAACATTTTCATATCATACATGTTAATTCTGTATTGTATTTCAATTACACTTCAATATATACTTGAAAAATATATATTCTTGTAATTGATCCTGTTACTTCTCCTCTGGCCATTCTGGGACTTCTAGATCTAGAAGGGAATTCAATGACACTTCTCAAATTATCTGTTCAAAAATGCATGTAAACCTTGTAGATCCTTCATGTGCTTAATACTTAGGTGCAATTTTACCACTTTTCATTATTTGGAAAATTATAAAGAAATATAAATTTTGGAAATAAGTCAATATAACCCTTGAAACCAAAGGTATTGACAGGGGATTCTAGAAAAGAAGGGTGAAAAGAACAAAATCAACTCTTAGCAGAGAAAGTTAAGATCATCTGAAATGAATTCAGGAATTGGGATCGTAAATGAGGTATTTCTACACATCTCTAAGGAGTATCGTGGTATGTTTGTGTGTGTTATTGGTAGAGATGTGACCAGTTATCTTCTCCTTCATATTGACACAGGCCAAGTTGAAGAAATTTTGCCAACATCAGACATTCTGTTGAAAGAGAAAACCAGTAAAACACAAGATTCTGATATCTTTCATTCAGAAGTTCTAGAATCTCTCATTTCCTCAGGGTTGCTACACTTTCAAAGCCTAGAGGTAGGTCATAAACATAGAAAAACCTGTTTTTTTCACTCACAGAGAGAAGTGTCTTTTTTTTGTTTTCTTTAGTAGCTGTTTGAGCTAGTCATTTAACCTCTAGAGGCTTGTGTTGTTATCTGCACAGTAGAGGTAACACTACTTATGTCAAAATATGCATTATTGTGAAGAAGAAATGATATAATGAACTTAAAGCAAGAAATAACTTCTCAAGACATTATTGTTATTATTAATGTTTTGTATCAGATAAGATACTATAAAAATTGATTTCCTGAAGTTTTAGTGTCTGAAGGAAACTTTTAATATATGGATTTGTGTCTGAGAGAGGGGAATTGGTTAACTGAACTTGAGTGTGTGCGACCTGCAGAAATGACATGGCATAGGAGAGAGGAGACAAATGGTAAATAGAATATATATTTTGTGTGTGTGTGTGTGTGAAGGGAGACTGGCCTTGACCTAACATCTGTTCCCAACTTCCTCTTTTTGCTTCAGGAAGATTGCCCCTAAGCTAACATCTGTGCAAATCTTCCCCTATTTTGTATGTGAGATGCCGCCACAGCATGGCTTGATGAGGTGTGTAGGTTTGTACCCAGGATCCCAACCCATAAACCCTGGGCTGCTAAAACAAAGCACATGAACTTAACCAATACGTCACTCGGCTGGCCCCAGAATAAAAGTTTTGCTGTATATTGAGTGCTGACTTCCTCTGATATTTTCATTATATCCTCACTTAATGATACACCATTTGTATCCTGATATGTGTATGGGGAGTAGAATGTCTATTCTTTTATCTTTTCTTTCCTCCCGTCTTCCATTCTCTAGCCAACTATTCCATCCGTGTTGGGCCCTGGAAACAAATAAGCTGGTTCCAGTCCTGATCTTTCAGGTCACTGATTTTATTGATCTATCTAATCTGTGCATGTAGGTTACTCTTGATAATGATCCCCATTTGAATGACAGCTGTCTGTCTTTGGTTTTCTTTGTCCTTTCTTAATTCATACTTTCTGGAAGCTAACTTAATACTATTCTATGCTACATTATTTGTCCTCTTTTTCATCAGAAAGTGAGATCCGCAAAAGCCAGGCAGAGTTTCTCTGACTAGAATATTTTAGTGTCTCCAGAGAAACAGTGCCCGAGCCAGGCTAACACAAAGAATTAAAGTTATTCCAGAAAATGCCAGAGACACCAGGGTCATTATCATGGACAGTGGCTCAGAGGCATTTGGTGAAGATCGGTTTAGAAATGCCTCTGGGATTATAATTTCTTAGAGGTTTCAAAGGCCTATTAATTTTGTGTTGTCATATCACTTTATATTCTGCATTCTGAACCAAACTTATTTTAAGCATAAACATAAAATAAATTACTCCTAGGACGTAAAATAGATGTTTGGTTTTGTAAGAATTTTGAAATACTTGTTTTTAAGTCTGACGATCCATTCTTGCATTCCTGATGGTTAGTGTATATTTAACTTCCACTTCTCTTACAAATGTATACAATATTCCAAGACACGTTGAGATTTTAAAAATAATTTTACACAATTCACCTAAATCTGTTTAAATAATTGTTTGTAAATCTCTGCATTCAGATTGAGATACTGGAAAAAAAACCTAGAGTGAATATCTTAAGAGGAAGTTCTTTACTCAATCTAAAACTCATTTTACAGATCTGATAAGTCAATGAATTAATTATGCCACTCTTCTTGGAGAATGTTCCACTGTGCTTTAGGATGATTATACACTAGTTAAATGTATTCTATTTAATTTCATTCTTAAGACCATACTTTCTCTGTAGCATAAGATAATTTTCTTACTATAAAGATATTTTAAGTGTTCACCAACCTGCTTATCTAACAGTTAACTTTAAAAAAATTTGTTTTAGGTAAATAAATTTATCTGTGAAATAAAGAATAGTCCATCTCCTAAACAAAGAATCAGTATTAACTATAATAAAGATAAAATTGATCAAAGACCCAAAAATTTATTACACTCTATTTAAGTACTGTTAACTGTTGAAAACTATGAGTATTTTTGCTTTGTTAAAATATATATATATAGTTAGGAACCCTTAAAGCAATATTAAATTCATAGTAGGGACAAATTGAGTTTTTCTCCTTGATAACATTAGAATTTAATAATAATTTAAAGTAGAATTGGTTTGTCATAGTATGGATCATTTTTTAATGCTATATCAGTTACCTATTCACCATTTAAAATGATCTTAAAGACACAGGTTTTATATTTGTGAATCACTGTGTTTGATGGCTTCTAAATTAGGTGTGAGTTAATTCATCAACACTGGATAAAACAGTTCCCATAGAGCATTCTTTGCATTCCACCCACTCTATTTCCATTTGTATAAATAATATCACATTATAAGTAACTGTACAAAATATGCAAATGTATTAATCTTTCATCCATTGATTAATGAAACAAGTAGTCACTGAGTGCTGACAACAAATCTCTCTTAGAGCTACATCCTGTATCATCTTCTTTTATTGACTCTAATTGCCTAGATTACATGTAAAAACATGAAATTTCTAGTAAAAGTCATAAGAAATAAACAATTCAAAATGGGCAATTACATTTTTTGACTCTATGGACAAGGCAAGTATATTTTAAAATGTGCAAAAATTTTTATTTTGTTAATTATGTAAATTAAACTTTTATTGTTATCTAAATAATGTAATTAACAGTAATAACATGGTTTCTTTAAAATCAATCTAACATTTAAAATAATCTTTAATTACATTGATGGTAATGTTGAAAAATGATATCATTATACTCTTTTCACATTAGATTTCACAACTGATTTATAAAATAAGACACAGGGGCCGGCACTCAGCCGGTTAAGTTTGCGCACTCAGCTTCCATGGCCTGGGATTTTTTTTTTTTTTTAATTTTATTTTTTTCCTTTTTCTCTTCAAAGCCCCCCAGTACATAGTTGTGTATTCTTCGTTGTGGGTCCCTCTAGTTGTGGCACGTGGGACGCTGCCTCAGCGTGGTTTGATGAGCAGTGCTGTGTCCGCGCCCAGGATTCGAACCAACGAAACACTGGGCCGCCTGCAGCGGAGAGAGCGAACTCAACCACTCGGCCACGGGGCCAGCCCCGATGGCCTAGGATTTTAGTAGTTGGGATCCGGGTTGTGGTCATGGCACTGCTCATCAAGCCATGTTGAGGCTGCGTCCCATCATAGCACTCACAACTGGAATATACTACTATGTACTGGGGGGCTTTGAGGAGAAGAGAAAAAAAGAAAATATTGGCAACAGATTTTAGCCCAAGTGCCAATCTTAAAAAAACAAAAAGACAGAGCCGGCCCGGTGGCACAGCGGTTAAGTGCACACCTTCTGCTTCTCGGCAGCCCAGGATTCGCTGGTTCGGGTCCCGGGTGCGGACGTGGCACTGCTTGGCAAAAGCCATGCTGTGGTAGGCGTCCCATGTATAAAGTAGAGGAGATGGGCGTGGAATTAGCTCAGGGCCGGTCTTCCTCAGCAAAAAGAGGGTTGGCAGTAGTTAGCTCAGGGCTAATCTTCCTAAAAAAAACCCCCCAAAAGACAAAAAATATACTGAATTCTATACATCAGGAATAACTAATATTAACATTCGATGCATGTCAATCCATTTGTGGCAAATCCTATATTGTTATTATCATGCTACTAATTTTTATACAGATTAATGTTTTCTTTCTTTTCAGATATTCACAAACTAAAATATATAGAGAGACAGAGAAATGTTTCAGAATTCATCCTTTTGGGATTTTCTTAAAATAAGAACATACAAATATTTTTCTTTGTGCTCCTTTTTTTTTGTGTGAGGAAAATTAGCTCTGAGCCAACACCCATAACAATCTTCCTCTACTTTTTGTGTGGGACACCTCCACAGCATGGCTGATGGGCAGAGTGGAGCTGGCCACATCTGGGACCCAAACCATGAACCCTGGGCCACCAAAGCAGCATGCAGAACCTTACACACTTGGCCACAGGACTGGCCCCTTGCTTTGTACTCTTCTTATTCTGTTATGTTGCCCTGTTTATAGGAAACCTCCTGATCGTTTTCTCCATTTGATGCAGCCCACTTTTTAATCAACCAGGTTATTTCCTCAACCAGGTATCCCTTATGAACATCTGCTATACCTCCTGTGTGACACCCAAACTCATTGGTGACCTACTACTGAGAAGAAATACCATTTCTTATAGTAATTTCATATTACAGGTCTTTACCATACACTTCTTTGGAAGTGTTAATGTCTTCATCATTAGAGTCATGGCCTTTGATCGTTGCTTTGCCATCTGCAAACCTCTCCATTCCATGACTATCATGAACAAGACAAGATACAGTCTCCTAGTCTTGGCTGCTTGGGCTAGTGGGGCTGTCCATTCCTTTCCTCAATTTTCAATGGCAATCAAGTCGCCCTTCTGTGATCCTAATGAAATTGATCACTAATTTTGTGATATATTTTCCTTTGCTGAAAGTTGCCTGTACTGATAGCTACATCACTGGTACCCTTGTAGCTGCCAATTCAGGAATGGTCACCTCAGTGATGTGGGGGACTGGAATTGGCCTCTCCAAGATATGTCTCTTTGTTATGAGGAAGCCTTTTGCTCTAAGCAAAGGATTAATTGGAGAAAGGGTTTCCTACATCTGGGAATAGAATAGATGATTGGCTGGCAAGGGAATAAACTAGTTTTAAAAGAGAAAAAGAAGAAAAGAAGGTTATAAGAAGATAAAATTTTTGTGATAATGAAGCAAGCTATCCATTAAAGCCAGTACCAAGTATAGAGGGAAGATTTCCAAGAAGAGAAACCCCGTGTTTCTCAGTGACCGATCCCTGAAAAAATGTATAGAGTTAAGCTGTTGTAAAATATATAGTGCAAAAAAGTAATTGCTTTGGCTGGCGAAAAATGAATGAAAGTTATGATCATCAGTGTTGAGGAAAGTTGATAAATATGTCACTGTAAACATTCCCTTTGTAAAAGAATACATTTATTTTTTGAGGAAGATTAGCCCTGAGCTAACATGCCTGCCACAGCTGGATTGATAAGCCTGCGGATCTGCTCCTGGGATCTGAACCTGTGAACCCTAGGCCACCAAAGAGGAGTGCGTGATCTTAACTGCTATGGCCCCAGGCCAGGCCCAAGAATATCTTTTTAATAATTAAGCCTCAATTTCCTCTCTATTGAAGGATATTGGCAAACATTATTTTAAAACTTGAATTTAAAAAGTCAAAAAACCACTTATTTTGAGAGATTTATATTTTCTTCCTTTTTTTTAGCAAAACCAGTTGTGGTTTACTCCTTGATCATGTATAGGTAATGTCAAACCAGTTAAACTATAATGAATCCAGCCTCCATGACTTATCAAGCAGGACGATATAGTCATCTCAGAGGCATACTGAACTTTGAGGCATCAAATATATATCTTCTGAAAAATAGTGGATAAAGTAGATAAAGGGGAAAATAATTTAAAGAGTAAGGGAGGTTCTGCCCTGCCCAATATTGCAACCAACGTTAGAGTGTGCATAGGATGTGAGATGCTATTCTGATCCTTTTTTTGGTGGGTTTCAGCTGTTACGTACCTCTAATAGTAAATGCATCTTGCAGAGATGAATGATTGGATCCCACTTTTACCATTTACTAGCTGTGTGACATTGGATAATTGTAACTACACTCAATATACACCTCATATCTTGACTTTTCAACCCAATGTGTATAAGATGAGACGTTATACTTTTATTACTATTAATAATGGCAATATATGAAAGATGCACACACACATATAAAAATAAATATCTGAAAATTACTGGATTTTTTGTATACTAACTGTAACTAGTGAGAATGAGAAAATCTAATGGAAAAATATATTGCCTTCTCAATAACAACAAAAGAGATGAAATATCTAGGAATAACTTAATAAGAAATATGAGATTTATTTGAGTAAATGGCAAGATTTTATTGCAAGTTATAAAAGAAGATTTCAATAAATAGAGCTATAACATGCTTTTGGATGAGAGAACTGAATATTATAAAGATATCAATTCCTATCAAATTAATTTATAGTTATTACTCTAACCCAAATCCCAATAGTGTCATTTTTGGAATATGACAAACCATTCTAAAGTGCATTTGGAAGACAAACAAGCAATCGTAACTAATATATCTTGAGGGGGATAAAAGGAGTGATTAGCTTTCCCAGAAAGTAAAACACAACAGAAAACAACAATAATATTATCAATTTGTTTCTACTGCTAGTGTAGTTTCGTAGAAAAAAATAGATATGCCAGAAATAACCTAGGGAATATATAATATGATGCTGATAAAGATGGCATGACAAAGAAGGAAGGAAGGGGAGAATTTTTCCATAAATTGTGCTAGATATTAGTGTGGGGTAGGAGAGGGTTGAAAGAGAGAATGGAGAGAAATTGTTTTCCTGAGTGTTTTTTTCTATGTACAGGGGTTTCAGCTCGAGTCACACTACAGACTTCTCTCTCAAGCCCTCACTTTCTCCCTCCCAGAGTAGGAGGAAGGAAATATCTAATAAATGAGTTTAGAAGAAAGTGCATGTGGCTCAGGACCCGCCTCTCCCTTTTGGATGTGCCTGCCTGTGGAGAGGCTGGGTGCTGTTCTGCTCTATGCTCTGTGATCCTGTAAAGAGGCAGTTCTTGCTCCCACCCCTCCCCCTAGGGGATTCAGTGAGGATCTAGCATGCCTTGCAATTGGGGGTGTGAGACAGCTAAATCTAGGGGTGAAGTGTTACCAAAAAACTTAGCTGTTTATCTAAAATTACGTGTTCTAATTGGCTTTAATTAGTAATAAAGAAGACAATGCTCTCCCCTCAGAATAGAGTGACTTTACTATATATATATAAAACAATGTAGAGATTTATGTTATGGAATCATTATAAAATGGTTGACATAGGAGGTTTTAAAATAAAAATTTAAAAGTACAAAGGCATATGCACTGTCAGTGTCTTTTGCCTCCATACAACCTTTTTCAGCACTACCAAAAGACTAATGGAAAAAAGAGAATTTTGGTAAGAAGTGTTAATTTACAGTGCATGTTTGTGTGTGTGATTTGAGTATTTTTATACAAATCAGCTATTTTTGTTATAAGAACAGACTTTATGAGTAAGAAATTTATCACATACTCAAACTTTGTTGGAAAATTGGAAAATAGATATGAATAAGCCTAAAATAATTGACCCAATACTGTACTATGTTTCCTAATTTCTAGGTGTCTCAGCTGGCTAACTGGACCCAGAGTGGAATCTTTCCTTGTCTACAGATATAGCAATATGAAGACAAACTATATTAAAGTAGAGAAATAACTGAAGGGAGTATATATTAGCAAAATTGTGGCATTTAATGTTTAAATGGGTCACTCAACCAAGAAAATGCCTCCTATAAGGGATAAGAAGCAAAGCTGTATGACAAGATGTTCGTATATTCCTTCATTAAATATTTATTGGGCTCCTAATATGTGCTATACACTTTGCCTATTACTAGGAAATTTGCAGTGAAATAAATATGACAAAACACCTACTTTCATGGAACTTAAAGTTTACTGAAGAGTGAAAACAAGGGAAGCACATCAGGGAAGGAATATGAAAGAGAACCACTGATGGAAGCTGTTAAGACTTGACTTTTACACGTTCAGACTGATTTTCCCATCAACAGCAGGGAATTAAAGAAAGGGAGTGTAATGTAAAGATGTCAATTCACATCAAAAGATGAATAGCCTTCAACTCATTGGCTTTCCTTTCATTGCACCAAACTTTCCTTATGGCATTTTTCATCTCCACATTTCTAGGTGTGTAGATAAGAGGGTTGAGCATGGGGACAATAATTGTGTAGAAGAGTGTAAACACTTTATCTTCTGGTAAAGTTGTGGCAGGTCTAATATAAACAAAGATGACAGGTGCAAAAAACAGGATTACAACTGTGATGTGGGAACTGCAAGTAGAAAGTGCTTTGTGGCGGCTTTCTGCAGAATATGCTTTCACATTATATAAGATCATAAAGTAGGAGGCCATCAAAACCAAGAAGATCACCAGTCCCATCAGACCAGAATTGGCAATGACTAAGAAACCAATTTTGTGTGTATCAGTGCAGGCCAGTTTCAACAAAGGATATATGTCACAGAAATAGTGATCTATTTCATTGTGGCCACAGAAAGGTAAAAAAATAGTAAGCAGAAACAGTCCAAGGGAATGCCGAAGCCCCCCAACACATGATGCTATGAGAATTGAGTTACACCTTTGCCTATTCATGATGATGGCATAGTGAAGGGGTTTGCAGATGGCCACAAAGCGGTCATAGGCCATTCCTGTGATGATGAAGACCTCAATCCCCCCAAAGAAGTGTGTGGTAAAAAGCAGAGTCATGCAATTTTTATAGGAAATGACATTCCTTTCTGTCAGTAAGTTAGTCATAAGTTTGGGTGTCACAGTGGAGGTGTAGAAGAGGTCTGAGACTGCAAGATAATTAAGAAAGAAGTACATGGGCTGGTTAATTAGCTGACTGCATGTGATAGAAATCATGATGATCAAATTCCCCAACCAAATTGCTAGATAACAGAGTAAGAAAAATAAAAAGCAGAGGATTTGTACTTTCTTGTTCTTAGAAAGTCCCAAGAGAATAAATTCAGTAAGATTATTGCTATTTTCCATGGTCTGATGCTCAAGAAAGTTATCTGAAATAACAAAAGTAAAAAAAAAAATCACTCATGAGAAAATGAAGATGTAATATGTAATTAAAGAGGCACTAATGCATTTTTCAAAACCTCAGCCATTTTGAGATCCATTGAATCACTGATTCATTTAAAAAAAGACTTTTGAATATCTAGAGCCAATATCCTTCTAAGAACTGAGGATACAATGGTGAATTAAAGTTCCAACTTTTGTGTAATTTCAATTCTTTTGTGAGAAATCAAGAAGGTATACTCATCAAGAATAAAAAAAGAGGTAATCCGAAGAGTGTTAAGTAGGGTGAACACATTAATGTACCACTGTAGGATATAAAATGGAGGCTACCATAGAACTTACCTGATTAGACAGCTTCTAAGGAGAGCACAAAAGTGGTGGAGGGTGTGTGGATGATTTATACAGTGCTTGGCATATAGTCAATGATAAATAAATATTAACTAAAGAAAAATTTGGGAAGTAAACAATGTTCTATAATCTTTAAGGAATAATATGTCATTAGAAATAAGCTGTCATCCATTAGTCAGGTAGTTCATGATGAAACTGAAGAACAAATTATTTTTCTGAATTGACTTGTAGTCCATTTTGGACTTATAAGAGGAAATAACGTAGAAATTACTGCATGAAACTTTTATATTTCTTAAAAGTTATTTGTAGCTTCTATAGGATAATGGAGCCACAACTCTGCTTTTCCTGTTTATTTCTCTTGCAGGATTATAGTAAAAACAAAATTAGTTTTAAAAAGTCATTCTTGGTTCAACCATTTTTAAACGAATTACAACACATGTTTGGGGGTTGGCTCAGTGGCAGAGTGGTTAAGTTTGTGTGCTCCACTTCAGTGGCCCGGGGTTCAAGGCTTTGGATCCTGGGTGCGGACCTACACACTACTCATCAATCCTTGCTGGAGTCACATCCTACATAAAAATTAGAGGAATATTGGCACAGATGTTAGCTTGGGCCAATATTCCTCATCAAAAACAAACAAAAACACATATGTTTACGCATCATTGATGCCTTCTGCTTTTTATATCAAATTGAATGCATTCTACTCTAAGCAAGTTAAACTTAATGCTAATGAAGAGATAAGTAGTTGAAAAATATTTTTTTAACTTTAGAATTACTTAAGAATGAGTGATGATTCTTTATGAGAAATATATAGCCAAATTTCAAAAATTTTTCTGTTTATGTTTAGTTACATTATATCCAAGAGAAATCAATTTAAGTAAATTGTTAACAATGGCTATCTGATGATGGTTGGACTATAGAGATTTTAATTTCCCAATTTATCTTTTCTTTATTTTCCAAAATTTTTACCATAAATGTATTTACTTTTAGGAAAAAATGAATATTTTATAAACAAAAGTGTATTTTACATCACTAATGATTATGACTTCAATTAATTTGAAAATATCTTTATAAATATGATTGTACATTTATGGTTCAAATGTAGTTTAAAATATTTAAGAAATGTGTTCACTGCAGTCTGGAAGTCCACTTAGATTTTTACATAAAACTAGGACCAGGAATTCACACTGATAACCATTTATCCCTAAGTGATAATTTCATGAGAAACAAAAATGCCTGGATTTTTGTCATGTTTCTTTTATTTGAATGATTGATGAGACATGCGACTTCTGTTCAAATTTGCCAAATAAATAGGAATATTTCAATTCTCTGTGTCAATAATACCAAAGGTTTTGAAATGTCAGACAAATGAATTAGGACTCACAAAATTCCAAATCATAAACTAATTTTGAATACTGTTGTCACAAGACTGTGACTCTGGGTGTGGAGTGAAGAAATTATTTGAAGATCAACATGCATTTATTTTTTAAACTTTTTTCCTTTTTAGCTCGTCATCTACTCTTTCGAAATAACTAAATTTTCAGAACTTACTTGATGACATCATATAAGGTAACCAATTATGGTTGCCTAGGTTTGAAATATAATACAGAGAAGTAGATTCCTTTAATTTCAAAATAGTTCCCTCAAACACAATACAATAAAAATGATGCAGCCTGCTTTTCTCTATCATGTTCTCCCTTTGCTTCTTAGAGAATACACCCACACAAGCAGCACAATTCCATAAAATAATCTCTTCATAGTCTCTCAAATAGAAGCAGTTATATTTGCATTCCAAGTAATCATCTGGTAAATGTACTCTATCATTAGACAAAATTCCTAGTTTCTCTCCCATCCTTCTGTTTAATTGTTCTTTCCCTAGGATTTCAGGCTCTCATCCATACAATAAAGGAGTTGGATTAGATAATCTCTGAAGATCTCCCCAGATTCTGATAGTGTGTGACTGCTGATTCTCCATTAGTCTGGGGAAAACACCTGTCTGCTTCCTTCTTGCCTCCCTTACTCCCCTGGATGTACTGAGACTATGGAAAATATAATATCAATGAGTGACAATTTTATTACCATTTCCGTGCCTCAGTTTCCTTCTCTGTAAACTGAGATAATGATAATACCTCCACGCGGGGTGATTTTTTTTTTTTTTTAGTTAAAACAGTTAAATGAGAAATTTCTTAGAACAGCGCTTGGAAATTATTACACATTCAATAATTATTAGCCACCTTCTACAATTACAAAATGTAAGATCAAGGCACTAGGGAAATTGTAAGCATACCAGGTTGAGTTATATCTTGTAGTATCCCTCTCTTCACAATATTGGAAATATCAGAAACTTTGGAGATAGACACTAGTTTGGAACACAGCTCTGAAATTTAAATGTAAGATTCTTCAACTCCTTGAGTATTTTTTCCCTTCATCCATAAAATGAGCATCACAGTGCCTAACTTACAGGATTGCTGTGGAAATCAAATTAAACTATACATATGAAGCTCAATGCTGCAAAACATACTAATGCCCCCTGTTTCCTCTTTGGAACCCCCCTACTGTCACAAATTTAGGAGGTACTCAAGATATTCAAGTAGCAGCAGATGCTAGCAATTATGAAGATACATTCTTGAGCTATATAAAATCAGGTGGGGTCCTGGCTTTAAAATTCACCTGGAGCATGATCTTAGGCAAAATACATAACCTCAACTTCTTCATTTATAAAATGAGTAGTCCTATAATTGACTTTGAGTCTGTTGTAAGGACTTGATGAATTAATTTATGTAAAAGCTTAGCACAGAATCGGTATATATTAAGATTAAAGATTTAATAAATATTTTTATCATTGATATTACACACTTTTGTCATATTGGAGAGCATAAGCTTAAATTTAGAATAGTATGTCATCTTGTTATTATTCTTGCACATTTTGAAGACCTTATTAAGAATATATTATATTTCAACATGGATAAATGAAGGTAGGTAGAGAAGACATAGCATAGTTCCCCTGCCATGAACAATCTATTATTTCTCATCTGAAGGCTGGGGTTCTCACACTGGTTAAATGTTCTCTCATTAAACCAAATTTTTACCTTCTGTTCACAGTTGAGCTAACCTTACCCCCACAAACCCGAAGTTAAACTTCTTGCTTGTTCTAACCATTTAATGCTTTTTTTCCCCTTTCCTTTGGATTCATTAACCTTACCCAAATTAGGTGGATGTTTATAAGCCTCTTTGACAATTTTTCTTCATCTCAAAAAAAAGTCTCTGTTAAACTTTGAAAAAAGAAACATACCCTATAGATATTATGCATTGAAGTAGGTGACTGAAAAATTTGCCATACATTTTTGCTTCTGCATAGTCTTAGAATCGTACCGGTATTTTGCCTTTTAATCATTTTTTATTGATTTCCTTCACTGACATTCTGTCCACTGACCTGCTGGGCTGGTACATCTTTCTTTATATTCAACTTTCTCCCATTATGGAATATGGAGGGCTAATGATGTGATTAAATTTTAAAATAAAACAAGTAAATCTAGTAATATTTTGATAGCTGCTGTGGGATGTGGCACCAATACCTCAAAGAGCTGACGCACTAATCTAAATTCATTACAGCTTGGTTTGTTACAGTTGGAAAGTAAAGCAGAACTTTTCCAAAAATAGTAAAAATAGCATTTTTTAACGATTATGGCTTTTTTCCATGCAAAGGTTTATTAGAGGGATTAAATACTAAATACAATCAGAATGATTCAAATATTCTTTTAAGGAAAATTACCAGTACATATATGCACTGAATTTAACTTACCAGCTGCTCATTTCACCAGACAGATTTCATGTAAGCTGAGGTTTCCACCTAAGCTAAATTCAGAATTAAAAAAAAAAATTGCTGTACAATAAATAATAAATCTAAATTATATAAAGTCTTATTAGAGAACTCTTGTGAATTCCATCAAAAGAGACACATTTGGGAAATTTAACCAAATTTGAGATTTTTTTCAGCAAACTATTTTTCCATTTCTAAAAAAAGAAAGTAGTGTCTCTCTGATATTTACCTTTGCCTCTGTGGAAAATTTATATATACAAAATTCTTCCTATATATATAAAATTGAATATATATGTTCATTTTGATATCAAGTTGGCATCTAAATTGAATTCTGAGAAAACACACTATGTAAAACAGCTCTCAATATCTCTGAGGGTTTAGAAATTTCCTATTAGTATACTTTGCCAAAGTTTAAACTGTAGCTTAAATTTCTCCCTAGTAAGTAGTTATGCCAAAGTCAATAATTATATTTGCCTATTGCATCAAGATCCAAGCACCAAGATTAGACATGAGACACGGGAATTATAAGAATATGTTACACAGTGCTCATATGTCAGGACAGGTGGACCACCAGGTGGCTAAAAGAGGCTGAGGGGAGCTGAAATGGGAAATACCAGAGAACTATATAGTCATGATTAAAAATACAAAGCAAACCAAGAATTTAAGATTGAACTTTTCCTAGAAAAGCAAGATTGCTAGAATGCTGGAATTTCTAATTGATGCCTGGAAAACACTCCTTTTCTTTACGACTGTTCTTTCCGGAAGCCCATCTGCTCCCATGGCTTCTCCTGCCAGCTCTTCAGATAGCTTACAAATTTCTCTCTCGCTGGCAAACTCCTTTCCAAAAATATATTATTTGTTCTGATTAAAATCACACAGGCGTATATTTTAGAAAATATAGAAAACTATAACAAAATAAAAGGGTCTCATTAATGTATTCGTTGAAAAGTATTTACTGTCACCTAAATCTAAAAAAAGTCTGAGTTGGATAAAACTCAGTGTAGAGCATGCATATACTGGTGGATAAAACAGACATAGTCTTTGCCCTCAATGAGGATAGACAATAAACAAGAAAACAAAGAAATGTACAACTACAAATAGTATATTCAAAAGAAAAGAGCACAGTGCTGTTAATCTTTTTCTTTTTAATTTATTGAAGTTTTATTAAATAGAAAATCTTTGACTCTTTTATGTCATACAAATATTTGTTACTTGATTGTCTCTTGAATTTGTCTTTAAGTAATCCTACAAGATAATTGTATTTTCTCATCCTTTTTTATACCTAAAAAAATATTGTCTTTATATTTGATCTAAAGTTGGATCATGTGATTGAATTAACATTTTAAAAATTTACTTTGTTGTCGGCCTGACAGTTTGTCTGATCTTTTCATTTATCATGGAAATTGTTTTAAACAGCTGTTGTCTATGAATAGATCTATTTTTATGTTTATTTTTAATTCAGCAATGTTTTAAGGCTAATATCTGCATGCTTAAATTTTTAATTTTTAAGTTTTAGTTCCTATTTCAAGAAAGTTATCTTTAATGGGAATTTCTTTTGATCAATCTGTTTTCAGAATGTAATGATAGGAAGACTTACAATTCTTATAGTATATCAATTTATTTCTCTGAAATATCAACTGTAATGTCCTTTACTGATTTTATCTATTTTTTTATGTTCTTCACCATATCAAGAAATCTTCTCAAGTCTTCACTATTTGATTGTAGCACTTTATATTTTGTTTCTTAATACCTTCAGATTTGATTTTAGTTTTTCTGTTTAGCTTTATTTTCTCCTGTAATTCTTCCTAGTCTAAATATTTCTCTTTTCACATCCATTTCCTTTTTAATATCAATTCTTTCTCCTTAAAACATTTTACTTTAGTTTTTTAGACATCCTCTTGCAACCTATTGAAGATAGCAAAATTTTTTTCTTTCTTGTTCTCACAGGAAATAATTTTAAGAGTTATGTTCTTTCTCTAAGCTTTCTGGTAATATTTCCCTTTTCGTTTTTTCTGCAATATTCTTTCACTATCTTTTATGGGTTTTTTTTTTCTATTCTTGGTGAGATAAAATATCTTCAGAACAAGTGTTTGCCAACTGACAGGTTATTTGCATTATCCTCCATTAATTCTGTATCCTCCTGGGTAAAGCTGAAGTCTATCCTTTGATCTACAGCAGTAACAAGTGGATATGCCTAACTCCTTGACCATGTTACTTTATCAACCTGGTTTTGATGATGAAATTTTGGTCCAGATGTTTGTCTGCCTCTGTACTCTTAAGTCCAAGCATGCTTGGTATAGTCTAATTGTTCACATCTTTTTATTCCATGTAATTTAGATTAAAAAAACTCACTCAGGTTCTTTGTTGCATCAAAAGAATCCACAAGATGTGTCTGGAAATGCATTAATAGCTAACATCCAACGTCAATCATAATTGAATGATTACTGTGCCAAGTAGTGTTCTAATTTGTTGCTCATTTCATACTTGCTAATCCTATGGTTAGCTACCATCATTATTCCCCCTTTACAGCTGAGAAGACTGAGATACAAAGTTGAGAAGCTTTCCCTAGGCAATAGATGTGTGTGTGATTGAGGGGGCTCTAAACCCAGACAGCTTGGTTTCAGAGTCCGCATGGTCTACTGGTTCCAGGAGACTCTACTATAGGCTTAAAGCAATAACAGGGTTTTACATCATAGTAAAATATTTTTAAACTCTATAGTATTTAGGTGTTTCTTACAAGTACCTAATCTTTACCATTTTGCTCTATTTTCCTCAGTATCTACTTCCTTCAATTAACATTTTGCCCTCTACTCTTCCCTGAGTCTACCTTTAATCACTAAATTAAGTTTCATCAATTCTAGCCTCTCTATTCTGAATATAAAGCAATTTGGAAAGCTTTGAATTTCAATCTCCTAACTCTTGGAAGAGAGAATTGAATATCATTTATTCATTTTAAATAACATTTTTTTTTCATTTTTTGTCTATGTTTTTGAAATAGTGGATATTTAGGAGACCTGATTCAGAGACTGCTAAACATAGACTATATTTATATTATCTCAGACCCTATTTTCTAAGTTTCTTGACTATAGCATTAAATTCTCAGTTTCTTCAAGTTTACCTCAATACTCTAACACTACCACTTATTACATTGTTAAAACTCCTTCCGTATTTCCCAATTTAGCATGTGCTCTTTTCTTTTAAGCTAAAATTCCCCTTCCTATATTAGATGGATTATTTATTTATGAAGCGTGAAAGCATATGTAAAATGTTCTATGCTTCATAAATAAATAATGCAGGCAATATAATCAGAATATTATGCTTTTAGCCTAGAAACAGCTTATCTCAGATGTCTCTCTCTTTAAATCAACCATTGGCTGCAATGGTTTAGTGGAGCATGCCCTGAGCTGGGAGTTAGAGACACATTTTTTGGTATCAATTACATGAGAAAGACACTAAAATTCTGTGATATTTTATTCATCTGTAAAATGGGCTAGATTCTAAACATATGAAAACAAAAAACAATAGGCAAAATATCTAGAATTAATAAGAAAGTTGGTAAGGTAGCTTGATCTAAGATATATATAAACAAAATTAATAGCTTGCATCTAATCTAGGAATAAAAGTTAGAAAAGGAGAAAAGAAGTTCTACTTACAATAGTAAGAAACCAATCAGTTATTTGCAAATAAATTTTAATAACAGAATATCTGGATCAATAGGCAGAAAACCATATGAACTTATTTAAAGCCATAAAATCACTGACAGAATTATAAATTAACGTTTAGGTGAGGAGATAATATCATAAAGACAATAATTTCCAGAATTAATATATAAATTAAATTTCTTTAAAAATCGGGATACTTTTCGTTTTTCTTTTTAATAAAATGATCCTAAAGTTTATGTAGAAGAATGTGTTCAAGAAGAAGCAAAAGAAAAAAATGTATCTATTAGTTGGGATTGCTGTTAGTTACATTTATTTGAAAACAATTTAGGAACGTCAACAAGTAATTTTTTTAATATCACAATAAATCTGTAAGAACACAGTCGATATGCACATAGGGTTTATTTACAACCATGACATTGTTAACTGAATCACATAGTTGCTGATGTGGTTGCTTGAATAATTCATCCAGAAGAAAATCCTTCTAGATTCTTGCTCCATCACATTTATCATGAAGTATTTTCTCTTATGGCTGAAAAATGCTACTCTACCTAAAGTCTTATGTTCATGTCTCAGGAAGGAATAAAGAACAGCAAAAGGAAAGAAAAAACATTTATCAGGAAACAAAACTGACCCAGAATTCCAGAGTACACTCCCAGCTAAGTTTCATTGGTGTCAGCTGTGTAAATAACTAACCTAGTTACAAAAGAGGACTGAAGAATTGCTAGCAAAAGCCATCTCAGAGGTTTGATAGTAATAAAAAAGAAGGAGAAATTTGGGTAGGCTTTTGGCAACATCTGAAATAGTATGCAAATAAGATTTCTGAAGGAGGAATTGCCTTCTCAGATACCAGGTCAATAAGGAACTGATTTTGGAATGGATGCATAATTTTTTGGAAGAGAATTTGGACCCCAGAAAGATTTCTAAATATATGTAAAGAATGTAACATATGATAAATATATGGTTCTATCAATATGCCCCCCATGTTTAAGACTATATTCTCTGTCATTAGGAAATTTTCTCATATATTTATTTAGCAGGTATTCAATCAACAAATATTTATTCACTATTTATTAATGCCATCCATTATTCTAAGAACACAGTGAAATAACCACAGATACCCCTGCTTTAATTTTAATTGAGCTATTCAGTAAATAGAGCAATTACATAATGCATAAATGCATACCTAGGACTTAGACTTAGAGTTTGAATGATATTGCTCAGTTGAGAATAAAAGTCGGGGTCAAGTGCAGCAGAAATGAGACAAGAATGGGGGCTGTTACAATTATTCAGCCAGGAATGATGGGTATGTGAGTTCAAGGGAAAGGTCTGAGTAGGAAGATTAAAAATTTGGACTCATCTGCACATAGAGAGTATTTAAAACCATTAAATTATATGAAATAACCAAGATTGGGGGAAAAAAAAGATCAAGGCCTGAGCTCCATGACTGTCCAATATAGAGAGGTGAGTAAGAAAAGCAAGAGCCAGAAAAAAACCTGAGATATAATTTTTAGACATGAAAGGAAAACCAGCAGAGTATGGTGGCCCCAAATCCAAGTCAAAATGTCATGAAGTAAAAAGACCAATCAACTCTGTGAAATCCTGGAGATATTGATAGGGGAGTGATTGACAACCTTGATATAAGCAGCTTCAGTGAAGTAGTTGAGGTGAAAATATGATTTGAGAGCTTAAAATAAACCTGGGGAGAGGGAATCAGATACAGAGAGCATAGGAAGAAGAGAAATCAGAACTGGGGAAATTGGGAAGGGAAAGCAGGGACAAAAGAGGTTTCTGTTTGGCTTTATTATAGATTAGAGAATTAACAGTTTAGTATGTTAAAGGATAAATTTTAAAAGAAGATATAATTGTGATTTTCATCCAGATAATGAATGAACATGTCAAAGATTTTATCTAACTTGGTATTTAATGCAGAAACAAATAAAGATATTACCGTTGGTTCAGTCAAGAACAAAGTGCACCACACGTTTATAGTCTGCTAAATCAATCTATAAGTGAATGCAAAAGTAGCAAAATATCCACAAGGCTACGATCAATTGTATTTCACTGTACACAATTTGTATTTCTATTGGCAGGCATTATTTGTGTTGCTATCATTTCCTATGAGTCGACTTCTCTAGCTATAGAGTCGTAAAATATCCTAGTCAAAGACAATAAAATGTGGATAACCTGAATGGCAGAACTAGTAAGGTCACTCACTGCATTGCAAAGAATCTCGTCATGTTTCCCTGCAGTGGTATGCTGATACTGCTGATCCAACTGGAGAGAGAAAAATTGCTGATGTGGAGAAAGACCTGAGAATTAGTCATTAATTACTTAAGTGATGATGAAATGATGCTCTTGAGAAGGTGAGAAGGGAGGAGATCCAGTGCAAGAGTGAAGGAGGCAAATGAGGAATTCCCTGCTTAGTGGTTGGTGTTACCGATGTCTTTTGCTCCATATTCTCCAATAATCCCTGTTCAAAACTTTTATTCCAAAAATAAAAATAAAAGAGAAACGTTTGTATTAATTTTTGAAGTTTTACTTTTCAATAATGCAAGTCTGGCTGGCTGGAAGATAGAGCTTATGAAACAGAGGCAGACTTTAAGGCCTTGCTGGCCTTCTTACCAGAAATCCTGCTAATTGTACACCAGAAAGTGATCTTTCACATTTGTGCTGTGATGCTGTTCTCTGACACGTGCACTGTTCAAGCCCACTCAGGAGCTTTGGAATAACCGTCGAGAACTAGAGAAAGAACAACCAGGAAATTATATTAGGATATTTTTCAAGACTGTGTAGCAGGTGATATTTGAAGTTTTATTTCTGGTCATTTTAAACTGAGTCACAGCATTATGCAATTTTTCTACTTATATTCTTCACCCATTTTGGGAACCCTCAGCAACAATAACTCATTTTAGTTAGTATGCCTTCTATACTAACCTGAAAACAGTTTCTTATGCAAGTGTGTCATGTCATTGCAGTTTCTAAATACCTTTGAGATCCTCCTCTGTCCTAATGAATTATCCAGTGGCTTGATTTTGCTCCTAGCCATTTCTGACATTGAGCAAATTTCCTCCAATTCCTACTGAAAAAAACTGCCTTTAGCTTTTTTTTATAAAAAAAGATTGGCACCTGAGCTAACAACTGTTGCCAATCTTCTCTTTTTTTTTTCTGTTTTTTCTCCACAAATCCCCCCAGTCCGTAGTTGCATATTTTAGTTGTGGGTCCTTCTAGTTGTGGCATGTGGACTGCAGCCTCAGCATGGCCTGAGGAGTAGTGCCATGTCCGTACCCAGGATTCGAACCGGGGAAACCCTGGGTCACCTAAGTGGAGCATGTTAACTTAACCACTTGGCCATGGGGCTGGCCCCCCTGCCTTTAACTTTTAGAATGAAAAAAAACTTACCCATTGAGTTTAAACGATATTCTCCACTTACCCACTATGAGAATAATTTGATTTCACCAGTAAGAGGAGCATGACTGTAATGTAAGCATTCCTTAACCTTTTTCCATCCTCATACCCGCACTGCTCCAGAGGAAAGTCATCATCAGCATGAGTACTTTTCTGAGGCATAACAGGGGATTGGGCCATAAAAACAGCTCATGCTTATTGAGCACTTGCTGTGTGACAAGCAGTGTTTTAGCCCTTCACACATAATCTTCACTAGACTCTGAGTGTGTATTACTATTGCTTCCATTTATAGATGCTTTCTTGGGCATACGTCCTCAGAGTAAGTAATTCTGGGTCTGGAACTCATGCACATAACTGATACACTGTAAGGTGCTAAAATTAGCCAGAGAGAAGGGGTTGATTTATATATGCAGAGAGTTGGGAAAGAAAGTAAGTTAGAACAAAAGAAAAACATGCTAATGTGGGTCTTGGGAAAGAGTACTGGTGTTGGGCACGTGAGAAACTCCAGAACGCCACTGGGTACAAAATTATCAGAGTAGAAGGTGAAATTTTTGAGAAATATTGTTGCGGAAAATAAATTAGATCTTTTAGAATATTCTCTAAGTGATGCAAGTGAAAAGTAGGAATCATTTTTTTATCACTGTTTGGTGGCTGGAATTGGTTCACTGAATAGACTCATACACGAGAATGAGCTGTATGGGCTCACAGTGTTGACTTGTACTGCACACTGCCTTTGATGGTCTGCTGCTAAATATCTAAATTAGTTACACAGCCAAAGGATCGACAGGGCAAGGAAATATAAATCAGAAAACTAGGAAAGAAAGCACATCAGAGAGGAGGCCTGGGTAAATCAAGGAAATCGTATACTTTTGCACATATTTGTGCCTATGCCTGTTGCTAGATACAAGAAACATAAGCATGCATCATATATTTTATACATTTCAAGGTAGGAAAGTTATGTATTCAACCAGCTCTGTAGCGAAAGTCAGGGAGCCTTTCCATTTATTTCCTTACTTCCTGTGATATGGCACCATAGTTTCTTTATAGGTTTTTCATCATTTCTTAGTGTATATATCAGAGGGTTGAGTATGGAGGCAATGATAGTGTAAAAGAGAGCAAACACTTTGTCTTCTGGTAAAGTAGTTGCCAGTTGAATATAAATAAAGACTCGAAGGGCAAAAAAAAGGACCACTGCAGTGATGAGAGAACTGCATATGGAAAGAGCTTTGTGACAAGTAGCACCTGACAGAATACAAGATCACAGTATAAGACATCAACAAGACCACAAAAGTCACCAGACCCAGCCGGCCCAAATTGGCAATACCCAGGAAACTGATTCTGCTTGTGTCAGTGCAGGCCAGTTTCAGTAAAGAATACACATTGTATTGTGTATTGTAGTGATCTATTTCATTGGGACCACAGTAGGATAGAAGGATGATAGGGAGAAACTGATCAACGCAATGTAGAAATCCCCCAGCACAAGAAGCAATGGTCATGGCATCACACTTCTGCCTGCTCATGATGACAGTGCAGTACAGGGGCTTGCAAATGGCCCTGTCGCGGTCATAGGCCATCCCTGTGAGGAGGATGACCCAAATTCCCCCAAAGAAGTGCATCATAAAAAGCTGTGTCATGCAGCCATTGTAGGAAATGGTCTTCCTCTTTTTTTTTTTTTAAGGTATGCTGTTTTTTTGCTGAGGAAAATTGGCCCTGAGCTAACATCTGTTGCCAATCTTCCTTTCATGTTGGGTTTTTCCTCTCCAAAATCCCAGTACATAGCTGTATATCCTAGTTGTAAGTCCTTGTAGTTCGTCCACGTGGGATGCCACCACAGCATGGCTTGATGAGCAGTGTGTAAGTGTGTGCCTAGCATCCGAACTGGCAAACCCCAGGCCATGGAGGCAGAGCAAGCGAATTTAACCACTATGCCACTGGGCCGGCCCCAGGAAATGGTCTTCTTTTCTGCCAGTAAGTCAGTGATTAAGTTGACTGTCATGGGGGTAGGTGAAGCAAAGATCGGAGAGGGAGAGGTGACTCAGGATGAAATACGTAAGCTGGTTAATAAGTTGACTGCAGGTGATAGAAATCAAGGCAACCAAGTTTCCAATCAAAATTGCAATGTAACAAAGTAAGAACGGTAAAAACCAGAGAACTTCTATTTCCTTTTTCTGAGAAAGTACTAAGAGAATAAATTCTGTGATGTTAATCTTATTTTCCGTGATCCCAAGCAGTTTGTAGTCACCTGAAATAGATAGATTATGAATTCTTATGATATCTATTTAAATATAGTGATGCATATTCTTTGGCATGGGACAAATTATAATGGAGAGAGTCCAAAGTTTGAAGAAAATAGAAATTTAATTTCTATTTAGAAAGGCTTTCCTGCAGGTCTTTTTGTTCTTTCCTTGAAAATATTAATTACTGGTAAATGTCTTAGGTACCTGAGATAAGGACTAGCAGTGTAAAATGCAGTGTATTTACGTAACAATTCTATAAACATGTATTATCAAACATAACTGGATGTTATGCCCAGATGGAAGTACAGAAATGGTACTTTTGGAGAAACAAAGAAAAAATCAGCTATCTCTTCGCTGTTCTCAGTGTTTATTATTGAGAAAATACACAGATAAATGAAACATGGAGTGAAGATACAAAAATGCAAATACATGAAGTCTAATATGTGGATAAGGTTATATGGGAGGAATGTCCTGCCATATGTCCTATGTAGAAAGGTGATAAATAGAAAAATAAACAAATGTATTTGGAATCATGAGGCAGTCATCTACAGCCACAGTTAGTTATATTTCTCTTGTGCTTAATTTACAAATATCCTTAATTCACAAAATAAGAGTTACATTTCATTCAACCAAATGGATAACAAGGGAAGTATGATTACTTCTATTTTTCAAAGTATTATCATCTCAAATGTATTTGACATTCATCAAGGCAGTTGAGGATAATAATAGTAGATGCAGCTTGGATTTTAGAGTCTCGTGCATTGCCTTATTCACTTGCATAAATTGGCCTCTTTTGAACTGATGTACACAAATTATTCAACACTTCCTAATCAGCCATTCTGAAAACACAAACACGTCCTCCTTTCAGTTTCCATATTACAAGTCTTAGTACCTCAGGCTGACTTTCGCTTCTTTCAGTCTCATCATTTTTACTTCCTCCTCCTTGTGACTGTTGTAATGTAGAACCAACTGTAATAACGTCTTTATGAAAAACTGTTAAACCTTAGGAGAAATAAATAGCTTCCTACTGGTAGAATTTCAAGCATCATAGATGGACTAAGGAAGAACTTCTGAGAAACGTTCCACTAAATCTTTCAACCATTCCACTAAATCACACTGTCTCTTCTCTACTTCAGTTGTATAAAACTTTGAACCACAGTATTTAAAATATGTTACGTCAATTAATTACAACTTTGGCACCAATATATTTAGAACTTATTGTCAAAACCATAATACTTTCCTCCTCCTTTATCCTTTCATTGGAATTACCATTCAAATTTGTGTACATTAAGCAGAGTTTTGAGTAGAGTTAATTAACATCAATTGCCACAAAATGACATTTTGATGTCCTCTCTACTGAATAATGAAGAGAAGATTTTCATATTGGTCAAATAAGCCAACTTATTCAATTAACAATTGCACTTTAGCATTTTAAAATTACTCATGATAATTTAAAAGAATTTATTGCTCTACTCTAATGTGGAGCAAAAGTTACCTTCTTGTGATTTAATGAAAAGAGGTATGATGAATTTTAATTACAGTTGAGTCTTTACTTCACATTTAACTTGCATGAGCTGATCAGTCAAGTTTTCTTGCCTTTTTCCCTCACAATTAGCCTGAAACTCCTACTTGATCTAACCCATAGTGCCTCTGTGAATTCTTTATCAAATACCAGATCAAATCATGTTTGAAAAAAGACAATGTAAATGCCATTCTGTTGAGTGTGTTTTCAGACTGAAAGTCAAAAATAAATGGAATGATTAGAAATTATCAGGAAAATAGGAACATTTTTAATGCAGATTACTTTGTTTTACAAATACTTAGCTATTTTAGACAAAAATACAAAATTTTTAAAAGAATTGTAATCACATAAATTTACCCAATCTAGTTTATCAGAAAAGAGGAATGGAAGATGTGAAAAGACCTTTCATTATAGTTTTGGGTTTCTTTTGAGGAAGATTGGCCCTGAGCTAACATCGATGCCCATATTCCTTTATTTTTTATGTGAGTCATCTGCCGCAGCATGGCTTGACAAGCAGTGCATAGGTCCACACCCAGGATTCAAACCAGTGAGTCCTGGGCTGCCAAAGCAGAATGTGTGAACTTAACCACTGCACCACTGGACCAGCCCCTAATTTACTTTTTAAAACACAAAATCTATATAGTACATGACTCGAAAACTATAATCTACATTCTTGAATCACTTGAAAGTATTATTTCCCCTACTTTCAAGTATTTCTTTAGAAAGCTAAGAAGATACAAGTATATGTGTACAAGAACCATTTCATACTTTATTTTTAAAACATAGATAACATCAACTTATCAATAGCTACCCTTTAAAATACTGCACTACTTACGATGCGGAGTCGAAAGAAAGATTTCTTGGACTCTCAAGGTCTGGCAGTGGTGCTCTTTTATTTAGAGAATACTGTGGAGTAGCATGGGGACAGGACCCATGGGCAGTAAAGAGCTGCTGCATGGGGACAAGACCCATGGGCAGTGAAGAGCTGTAGACATGGGGACAGGACCCAGGGGCAGTGAAGAGCTGTAGGCATGGGGACAGGACCCATGGGCAGTGAAGAGCTGCTGCTGCTGCTGCATGGGGACAGGACAGGGGCTTCTCTCCCTGGGGCAGCCCTAATTCATACCATAAAAAAAATCACCGGGTCATATAGTTTGGCATGTAGGCCAGGTCACCTTGGGCTTCTCTAGCTGGGGCAGCCTTAATTCACATCACTTGGAAAACAAGAAAAAACGTTATCGCCTGTATCTGGCTCTAGTACTTCTTAACTCAATTAGTTTTAGTATGCCGCATCTCTTTTATGTATTCCAGTTTAACCATAAGCAAACTGTGCGAGTTGAACTAGATCTTTAAGAACCTCTTCTGTGCCTGACCTATCCCTGATACTGGCATAACTTAAGAAGAATCAGCAGCTGAGTATTAATAATTGTATACCTTTTTTCCAAACACATCAGAATAAATCCACAACTACTGCTTCCGGTTGTTGTCTTTCTTCTCTCCTTTAAGGTCAACTGATCTAACCACACAGTCACAACAAAGTGGCCTTTTTCCCAGAAAGAAGCAGACCCTCCAGGCTCTCTCCATTTCTTTGGATCCTTCATAGCCTGCTAATTTAAACTCCTTAAACATTGTTTCCTTTATGCAATCCAGGCAGAAATCTCCAGTGTCCATAGTTAAATGTAAGTGTTCTTCTCCAGGATTCCTAATTACTCTTACCAGCAGCGGAGCTGGACATTTTGCCATTCCCAATCAGGCCTGTTCACTCCTATCAGAGTCAGTTCAGTTCCAGATAGATTTCCCTGACCACTGCAGCCCACCGTGCAACCTTTACTCAAACATCTTTTCTTTTGGCACTTGGAACTACTTTGCTTCATGTTGTTTATTTACTGTTGCCAGGATGTTAAATATTTTAGCTTAAGTCTCTAAAGGAATCTTATCTTGGTGAGAGTTAAGGCCAGGCCCTCATCTTCTCCCTACCCTGAACAGAATGGAAATACAAAATTAAACAAAATTTTATGCCTTTCAGATCTGCGTTGAATGGTGGGCGTCTGATTTTTGGACAAGTTGTGTGAACTTTCTGAACTTCACTTTTTATCTGTCAAGTATGGAAAATAGAATTCATCTGTTGATTTAGGAAAAGTTGAGTTGTAATTAATGCCTACTCTGTACTAGGTGATGCGGGGTCGGTGATCCGAGGAGTCAAAAGAAAGATTTCTTAGACTCTCAAGATCTGGCAGTAGTGCTCTTTTATTTAGAGAATAGTGTGGAATAGCATGGGGACAGGGCCCATGGGCAGGCAGAGCAGCTGCTGCTGCCCCCACTGGCATGGGGACAGGACCCATGGGCAATCAGAGCTGGTGTGTGGGGACAAGACCCATGGGCAGTCAGAGCTCCTGCTGCTGCCCTGAGTTGAGGGTTAGGGCTAATTTTATAAGGCATGGGTACGTGACTTATTTTTACTGGAAAAAAAGAAAAGATGATGTAAAAAGTCATTAAATGATTTCAGTGCAGATGGGGTCTGGTTATTGTGCGGTCGTATAACTTTAGATACGAATCTGGCCATATAGATCGGCATGCAGGTGAGGATGCCCCGGGCTTCTCTCCCTGGGGCAGTCCTAATTCATACCATAAAAAAAGTCCACTGGGTCGTATAGTTTGGCATGTAGGCCAGGTCACTTTGGGCTTCTCTAGCTGGGGCAGCCTTAATCCACATCATAACCCCCCCCGAACCCATTTGGCCCCGAAATCTTTTGGGGATATGGACGACGGTCAGTCTTCTGTAACTGCTTCCGGCTGTACAAGGTCGTAGAGCTGTCCCTAAATGGGGCCATAGGTATAGGTAGGAGCAGCGGACCAGAAGACTGCACCCGTGGAGTCCAAGGCTGACAAGGCATCCAGAGCCTCTGGGGACGAGAGAATCATTTGATGAGAGGTGGTCCAGGAGGTGAAACTTTGTTGACATGCGGAAGACAAACAACGAAACAGACAACAAATTATGATAAGAAATACAAGCAGTATGATTAACCCAATGAATAAGGTTTTGATAGCAGTCCAGAAACCTGGACCTGACCAAGAGTTCAACCAGTCATTTAGAGATAGGGGAGGGTCAGACATGGACTTAATTTGGTGGCTCATATCAGACAGGAATCCGGAGATATTTTGATGGTAGTCAGGAATATAGACACAACATTCAGTTTTTATAATGGCACAGGTGCCCCCCTGTGCTGCTGTCAAGACATCCAGTGCCATTCGGTTTTGGAGGACTGCCTTACGCATTTGGGACACTTCTAAATCGAGCAGCGAAAGGCTATGTTGTGTATCATTTAATGCCTTCATAGTAAATTTGTTTAGGACTTCCATGTGCAAGATGACACTTTCAATTCCTAATTGGGGAAGGAAAATTGAGGAAAGATGGTCATACCAGTGGAAGACAGAGCGGGTCCAGCGCTGTTGCAGGTTGGGTAGGTTAGCAGGGGGAGATATACTAAATGTAGTTCTACCTTGCATCCAGACGAAACCTAGGGTGCATCGTCCAATCCATCCAGGTGGCAGCCATGGCCATAAGTTGGAGCCACATAGCCACTGAGTGCCATTAGGGGCTAACTAACGTGTGCTGGTCGTCTATCCCAGTCAGTCCCAAACCAATCAGTATTTTTTAAGCTTATGATATGAGAACACATATGACGGGGAATTTGTCCCATAGGTCGGGTGCTATTAGGCCACATATCACAGGTGTGATTGGTTTGTTCCCAACATATAGTGGCCTTTTGACTGAGTTGACCTCTAGTAGGAGTGAGCCAAATATATTCGTCCCAAATTTGATATAGTCCATCCTGTGTGTATCAATAAATTGGGGACTTTACCTTTGGAACTTGTCGTTTATGATCCACCTGTGACAAGGCAAATCTAGTTAGTGTTTGGGCAGTAGTATTGAAGGAAAAGGTTTGATTGTGGCCTGGGAACTCCCAGGGATCAGAGATAGATGGCCACAAGGAAACATTATGATTAGTAACAGATGAATCTTGCAGAAGAGAAGAGCTAGAATCTAATATCCATGAATGTGTACTATACCTTCTACTGAAACATAATTTTTTCTCTCTAAAATCACCCTCATTTTTATAAAAGATAGCCAAATTAAGATGAACTGGTCTGCCAATTATTTACATAAGTGCAGCAAGAATACCAATTGATTATACAGGCTTTTTAAAATCTGCTTTGCTGGAATTTTTTTTTTATGAGGAATCTCAGATTGAACTGTAAAGGCCTCTTGAGGCCAGAAAAGCTAAGCCAAGGACTTGCCATCAGATTTTGCCTGCAGTACCTCCAGATTTGGGTGGATTTCTCTCTTCTCGAGGTCCCCCAAAACATTTTGAGGTTCCTTGCACCTGCCAGACAAGCAAGCTTCCTTACTTACCGCGTAAGATTGCCAGAATCTCTGTAAACAAGGTACCAGGCCCATGTTTCCAAGTCGCTGTATTCCAGAAATCCAATCTTTATTCCTGAAAACCTGTCTTGTCATATCTGAGCCTGTAGATTTCACTCAAATATGACATTCCAGTCAAAGCCTTAGTAAGATAACCAATGTGTCCTGTTATAAGGAGACCAAATTCTTATTGAACTTATGCAAATAACTATATTGCCACGAAATAACCATACTCACAAAGAGTCTCCAAATTCTTGAGGGATCAGGTAGGGAGAAAAAGACAAATGTTTCAGTTTGCTCACAAAGGTATAATTTCACCAAATTGCTGTAAGTCATAGTTAGCATAACAGAAAAGAGAAAAAGATTTCCTTAAATATGAGAAAACAAAACAAAACATCAAAACTCAGCAATATTTCAAACAGAAGTCATAAAAAATTATAATCAGCCTCATCAGTTCACACAGTCCTGTATAATTGATCATTGAGTTTAACCTTCTATTAGCAGATCTATGAGCTCAGTTTCTGTTAGAATTTTGTAATTTCTTACCCAGTTCAGTTTTACACTCTGAAAGTTTATCAGAAACCTGTAGTTTAGAATCTTGTGTCATAATCCTTTCCAGGAATTTCTCTGAAGATGAAACATATTTGCAAAAGCAAAAAGCATCAGTAAAACAGCAACTATCTGTGAATGGACAAAAGACTCAAAGGGGCAATTGGCAAAGAAACTTTACTTCTGTGACATACAACACTTCAAGATAACAATTGGAATTACAACCGATAACCAGGACAGATCAAAATTTTAGGAATGCTATATAATTTTAAGACGCCTATATTAATAGCATTTACCCACATAATAACACCTGAGAAAGTTTATCATCACTTATTTGACAGTGCTTCTCATGTAATTTAGTATTTTCAAAAGAAACCCTTTTATTCAGGACTTGAATATTTTTGACGAGAAGCTTGTCAAAAATACCAAAAGACTTTAAAACACTTGTTCAAACAACGCTCATTGTGAAACAATGCTCAGGTATCTAATCAAAGTGATAGCAGAAAGAGTCAAAAATCTTAAGAGTGACCTCAGTCATTATTTTAACAAAACAGATTTGTCTTTTAGGTAGAGTTAGAGCAGGCCAAAAGTTCAAGAAAATTATCCTTTGAGAGAAAACCAAATTTTAATTTCTGTACCAGCTTATTTTTAACATTAAAACTCATTCACTTAATTGAATTTACTTTAATCTTAGTCTACTTGACCAGGGATAAAACTCCTTTCAGAATTTCTCCTTCACAAACCTTCTACAACTTTCTTTTTGCCTTCAGAATTTGTCCCAAAGTCTTTCTTATTCCTTTCTAGTACTTTAGGACAAATTTATCTTTCTTAACCCATCAAACAAAATATTTCCATTCTTTGTACCTTCTTTACTGAAAACATACATTTTACTTTCCTTGAATACAGAACTGTTTTCCTTATTAATTTCCAGGAGCTTTAATTATATAGGTTAATAAGAACTTTTAACCCTTAACAGACCCTAGTAAACGCTAAAAGGTAAGCAATTACGAATTGTCTTTTATACCAGCATTCTAAACACTTCATAATTTCTAGAAACATGCCACTTCACAATAAAACAGCTGAAGACTTTTAGCCTCTCTGCAATAAGAAGCCAAAAGTAGATAGATACGTTTAGCAATAAGGTTTGTGTTCTATCCAATCCAAAAATGACCCAGATGCTCAGATTTTTATCATTTAACTTAACTTGGCAAAACTCAAGATTGTTATCAAAACAATTTGGAAGCTGTTTTTTTTTTCCCCAAGTATACAGACCATAAAACAGTTATTGTACCCACAAAAACTTCATGAGACATTAGACAAAAGTGGTCATCATTTAAAGTTATTATTTTGCTGATGAATTTAACAGACAACGTGAACTTATTTGACTAGGAAACCCAGGCTGCAGGCCTGCATCGTATGCAAATACCGACAACTCTGGCAACAAGAATATTTTCAATCAAACCAACAAACTTAAACAAGCTTTCATTTACCAAAGGTTAATTCACATCACGTTAACTTGAAAGACATTGGATTAATTTCTACTACATTTAGAATTTATGTAAGCGCTTACTTTAAGCCAATTAAACTGAGCTCTTAATTTGGCCATACCATCAGGAGGTAAAAATGTCACACATATAACATACATAAGACATATGTACACAGAGACTGCACAGCTATTTTTTTTTTTACCAATATTTGTGGAGGAGACACTCAAGATGCTAGATTTTTGGCAAGGGCATGCTTATGGCTGTTTTTCCTCTCCCCTCCTCTTTCTTTCTTTCTTTTTTTTTTTCTTTCTTCAGTCTTAGGAATTAGTGATGGGCTAGATAGTAGTTCCTGGAGAGGGGAGATGATAATCCTTTCCGTGATAAAGGAACTAGGTGGAATCTAAACTGCCTCTAGAGCTGTATTTCCAGTCTTGCAAGGATTTTCTAAGGACAGTTGCTCTTGATTTCCCAGAAACTGGATTGTAACTCAAATTACATTCCAGGTTGATCTACCTGTCCAACTGCATCACAAAGGCACAGAGAAACCCCTCAAATTTTCTCCCAGATGGAGTTAGAATGCATCCACAGGGTGGGTCTCTGGGGATGCTTAGGAGCCTTCCCCGTGGCGGTAAAGCCAGTGTCTGACTGACAGCAGCTGGAGAAAGGGTGCAGAGGCCGATTGCGGGTGTGCAGAGGCCGATTGCGGGTGTTGACATAGTTATAAGATTTAGTCAAGTCCCGCTCAGCCTGGGCACTTTGTCTCTGAGCCAGCAAAGTTGAGGTAGGGAAGCAGGAGGCAAAGGCCTGGAACTGGCTGGAGGCTGGGGCTCCCAGAGCCAGGTTGGAGAGTTAAATCCCTGGCAAAAGGCTTATTTTTCCAATTTTACAGAAGGTCAAGGTTCTGCTCAGGTCTAGCCTGAACTTAACCTCGACTTGGTGACAACAGAAGAGATGATGAGCAAAACAGACAAAGAAAGGAAAAGAAGAGATCAGACCTCACCCTCATGGCCTCTTCCAGAGGGTTATCAAGATAAGAGTCACACAACACTTCCCGTGCTGGGGCACACTAGGCTAGCACGACAGTTCACAGAATAAATCACAGGTCTCCTACCCTCATAACTGACTCAGTAGGTGACTAAAATACTCAATGAGTCAACTGTCAAGAGAGGGCATCCCCACTTAGGGTTGCTGGGTTGGTCAGGCCCAGAAACCCAAAGTTGGGGCTCCCAGGGGTGGAGCCTTGTACTCTTTAAAGATTTATTTGTTTCCCAGTTGCAAAGCTCAAACGGAGACGAAAATGGCCATTGTAACTCTTAAGAGAGACGAAAGAAACGGGTCCATTACCGTGAAAAATCCCCCCTGAACCTAGGGCAGCGTCCTACCGGTTGTTCCTACTGTGGGGTTCCTATAGCAAGGGGTGATGGGGGCGTCCCCAGGCATTGCATCCCTTGTATACCTTCCCTGTTATGCCTGGCAGTAACAGGTGCCTGGTGGACATCTTTCCTATTCTGCCTGGCAGCATAGGCCTGGTGAATGGTCCCCAAGAGAAAAGGAGAAAGAAAAGGAGCCATTACCTTGAAAATCCCCCCATTGGGGTTCCTGTAGCAAGGGATGATGGGGGCATCCCTTGAATATCTTCCCTATTCTGCCTGGCAGGAATAGGTGCCTGGTGAATGGTCCCAGGGAAAGGGAGCCATTACCTCGAAAATCCCCCCAATGGAGTTCCTGTAGCAAGGGATGATGGGGGCATCCCTTGAACATCTTCCCTATTATGCCTGACAGTAATAGGTGCCTGGTGAATGGTCCCAGAGAGAAAAGGAGCCATTACCTTGAAAATCCCCCCATTGGGGTTCCTGTAGCAAGGGATAATGGGGGCATCCCTTGAACATCTTCCCTATTCTGCCTGGCAGTAATAGGTGCCTAGTGAATGGTCCCCAGGATAAAAGGACAAAGACAGTGAGAAAGAGAAAGACAGTGAGGAATTTTCCACCAGTCTGGGGGACATTCTACCCAATTGCATCCTGGAGCCATTCTCCCAAGAAGGGGTTCCCATACTCCACCAAAGGTTAGAGTTTGGTACTTTCCTTGAACTGGAGCCCCGAGTGGGACTTTCCTCACAGTTCAGAGCGTGGTCAGGTGCCAGAGGGAGGGATCCCAATCCAGCCTTAGGAAAAGAAACCTTCCACGGGAGTCTTGGAGATTGGCGGCCGTCCTAATGACTTAAGTGGCCGACACGCGCCCACGTAAAATTTGTCTATTAGAGATAGAGTCAGGAAGGAATGGATTAATTCATTCTCCATCACCCTGAGGCTTAAGGTACTGATTCTCTTCAAGCTGAATGCCACGATTTGCCCCATAGAGTAGCCATGGGCAGCAAACGTGGATTCATACAGCTGTCCGAGAAAGTTCCCGATGGAGCAGTGAATCTAGATCCATCCTTGAAAAAGAGCAGGAAGGAATGGATTAATTCATTTTCCATCACCCTCAGGCTTAAGGTACTGATTCTCTTCAGGCTGAATGCCACAATTTGCCCCATAGAGTAGCCATGGGCAGCAAACGTGGATTCATACAGCCATCCAAGAAAGTTCCCGATGGAGAAGTGAATTTAGATCCATCCTTGAAAAAGAGAAAGGCACAAGGAAGAAAAGGGCACTTACCAGAACTCGAGCTCACAAGCCGATGAAGCAATTCCCCGTACGGGCCACCAGAAATGATGTGGGATCGGTGAGCCGAGGAGTCGAAAGAAAGATTTCTTAGACTCTCAAGATCTGGTAGTAGTGCTCTTTTATTTAGAGAATAGTGTGGAATAGCATGGGGACAGGGCCCATGGGCAGGCAGAGCAGCTGCTGCCGCCGCTTCTGCTGCCCCCGCTGGCATGGGGACAGGGCCCATGGGCAGACAGAGCAGCTGCTGCTGCTCCCGCTGGCATGGGGACAGGACCCATGGGCAGGCAGAGCTGGTGCGTGGGGACAGGACCCACGGGCAGTCAGAGCTCCTGCTGCTGCTCCCGCTGGCATGGGGACAGGACCCATGGGCAGGCAGAGCTGGTGCGTGGGGACAGGACCCACGGGCAGTCAGAGCTCCTGCTGCTGCCCCCGCTGGCATGGGGACAGGACCCATGGGCAGGCAGAGCTGGTGTGTGGGGACAAGACCCACGGGCAGTCAGAGCTCCTGCTGCTGCCCTGAGTTGAGGGTTAGGGCTAATTTTATAAGGCATGGGTACGTGACTTATTTTTACTGGAAAAAAAGAAAAGATGATGTAAAAAGTCATTAAATGATTTCAGTGCAGATGGGGTCTGGTTATTGTGCGGTCATATAACTTTAGATACGAATCTGGCCATATAGATCGGCATGCAGGTGAGGATGCCCCGGGCTTCTCTCCCTGGGGCAGTCCTAATTCATACCATAAAAAAAGTCCACTGGGTCGTATAGTTTGGCATGTAGGCCAGGTCACCTTGGGCTTCTCTAGCTGGGGCAGCCTTAATCCACATCACTAGGTATTTTGCTAGATGGGCAAAAGCCTCAGATGACCAAAGCTTCACGGAAATTCTCATTTAGTTGGATGGTTACCTGGTTCTCCCACAGCAAGATTGTGACTAGATGATTAAATCTCAAACAGTGAATGATTAGATGAATCAGATAATACATTCATAATTTAATCAATCAGATGACATCTGATATCAAGCATTAAAACATTAATTCCATTTTCTTCTCTATAGCCCACACCAAATTTTGATCATTTTAAGTAATCTGTATGTATTTGCCAAATTAATCACTAAATTTACTTTCAATGTTTGAAAGAATGAAATGGAAGATCATTTTAATTAAATATCATTATCATTATAATTGCTTTTCCAGGTATTGAAAAGATATAAAAATTTTTATAGTCAGATTTACTTCAGAATTATAGAGATACAGAGAGAGTCATTTAGAATGGTCCTGATTTCTCCCAGTGCCCTGTTTGTTAGCAAAAATCATTCAGGGGTTGTCACATAAGCCCCAACCCTTAACCTTCCCCCATTTCTTCATCCATTGGTTTAACTGTGGAGATGTAACCCAAAGTTTGGTCTCTGAACCCGATGCCAATCCAAACAACGAGAACAGAGTCTTGAGTGGAAGAGGAAAGATTTTCACTATGCCAGGCACAGGGAGGAAAGCAAGGGCTCATGCCTCAAAAATTGCTAGTTTCCTGATGAGGAATGGGTAGGGATTTTTATTTGGGGTTTTGGGTAGGGGAGAGGGAACATGTAGCTTGTGCAGCTGGGTGCTTATCCACCAGCCTGCATTTGGCCTTGAGAGGCTGCTTGCAGCTGGGCAGGGGGGATGGTGAGATGGGGGGATGGTGAGATAGGTGGATGGCAGGTGGGCACCCTTCACCTTTGTCTCCTCTTCCTCTTTGAGGCCGGTGCCAGCGCCAGGAGTGGAGGAGTTGAGGTCTGGGAAGCCCCAGCTCCTTGATATTCTTGAGACAGAGTCTTTCCTGGCAAACTTCAAGGACACATGATTAGCTAAATTTTAGAGTGCCTCCAACTCCAGGCCACCTGGGCTTTTAACAATTTGTAACTCCCATTTAGTTGTAAAGCTCAAGGAGTCCAAGTTTAAAGAAACAGGTATTTACATATGAGTGGAGCTAGAGAAGCAGGAAAGGGGGTGGAGGGTTTTAGTTTTAACCCCACATATGCTGGGTTCAATGTAGGGGAACTCATATCAGAGCTGATGTTAAGAGCCTGTAACAGAGACAACAATTTTGAGTATGATCTTGTTAAAATTCAGGTCACTTTCCTCAACACCCTGGTAGTCTCTTCCCTTGGTGGCCCCCAAAATGTGCAGAAATAAACCCGACTGTACTTTATTCTCTATCTTTTCACCCATCCTGGAAGGATATTTAGATAATTGTCATTAATTTCCTATTTTAACAGAGAGCCAAGGTTTAAATGAACTGTAATAGAAAGGTAATGTTTAAATACAGAAATAAGAAACATAAATTATGACACAGTCAGACAATTAACATGACGTAAGAACAGAGTCATTTGACACACTCTGTATTTCCTGTTTTCCTCATCAGATTTTCTCTAAATCTTTCAATGAAATAAAAATCATTAACTTTCTGCTTTATTTATTTCCCCTAAACCTTCCTCAAGTCATGAAAAAACAATTGTCAGTCTCATGCTTTGAATTCCTTTATGCAATTGACACACAAAGGGTAAATTATCATATACGGATTTTACAGAAAGTGTGTAACCACAAGAGATACTCTACATTACCAGGTAGTTGGAACAATAGTTTCAACAGGTTACTGTATGCAACTTATGGCTAAAGTTTTCCAATAAGCAGGAGTCAAGTCAAAAATAATCATTAAATTGACATTTTAATCATATATTCTAACATGATATTTTTGTTGACCTATAAACAGTGATTAATTGTGGGTTGCTTAAATAAAACAATATGTGTCCAACTCACCAGATAGTTGGCTTTTGCATTAAGGTACATGCAGTGATGCATGACTGCCATACTCAGAATCAACCTAATATATTCAACAAATATATATTAGTAAATCACTGTGCAAATAGTTGTGAGAAATCCTGAAGATAGAAGTTACCTTCTCTGTAAGGTCAGGTGTCCAGCTATTTTTTACAGCAAGTTCATAACTCTTTTACCACTTTTATTGCAATATTCAAAAGAAGAAACTGGTATCTTCACCATTTCTGTTGGCAACTCTTATTCCTCTGTCCTCAAATGGCACACTTATCACATTCTCAGGGAAAAACGAAAACAGGGACAATATGTGGTTCCTGTCGATTTCCAAACAGCTTTACCTGGGAGATAGTTAACTTGCAGAAATTTATTGTAGTATCTCTGTGGGTTTGGGAATTCCCATTGGGATAATTTGACCAAGGTGAAGCTGACCTTTTTTTTTCTTAAACTTTATTTAAAGACCTAAAAATAATTTTATAGATCAAGTCATATTTTTCTTGTGTGTATATGGAAAGTAAGATCAGATCAGCTTCCATTTTAATATGGAAATAGTTGTGGGAAAACTCTGGTGACCTAGAAAGAAAGGTCACAATACTCACACCTCAGAAAGGAGTAGAAAGAGAAGAAATTTTAGTCGCAGGTAAAAGAAAAGCATTCATGTTGTCTCAATTTATAGTTTGTGTAGGATGCTGAATATTCCATCGTGCATCTCCTATTATCTACTAAAAACTTTTTAAAAAGTGAACACAATCTGTCCTCCTTTCCTTCTCAGTGTCCTTGACTCTTGATTTTTCTATCAATAATTCATCTCATCATAAGCAATCTCCTGATACACTTTGTCCCTGTGATGGAAGATATTCCTACACCTTTTTTGCGATTACTTCTTTTTATATTGTAACCAATTTCTTAGTAACATAATCTTCTCTGATAGCATTTTCTTCAAGCTCCATAGACCACATTCTTCAAAATTGCTCATATACAAAACTTGGAATTTTATCAACTTTGAGTGCATAATTCAGTGGCATTAATTACATGTACAATATTGTGCAACCATCACCACTATAAATTTCCGAAATCTTTTCATCATCCCAACCATAAATTCTGTACCTATTAAGGAATAACTTTCCATCCCCACTTCCCTCTGCCACCGATATCCTATAATCTACTCTGTCTCTATAATTTTGCCTATTCTAGATTTTGAATAGAAGTGGGATCACAATATTTATTCTTTTGTGTATGGCTAATTTCACTTAACATAATATTTTTAAGTTTGATCCATGTGTCAGAGTTTCACTTATTTTTATTGATGAAAAGTATTCCATTGTATGTATATATGACATTTTGTTTATCCATTGTCTTTTGATGGACACTAGGGTTGTTTGCATCTTTTGGCTATTGGGAATGAAGCTGCCAAGAACATTGGTGTTCAAATATCTATTTGAATCCATGATTTCAATCATCTTAGGTCTATAACTAGTAGGGGTACATGATAATTGTATGCATATATTTTTGAGAAACTGCCAAATTCTATTCTATGGTGGCTGACCAGTTTACATTCCCACCAGCACTGTACACGTTTCCAAACTCTAGACGTCCTGGCTAATACTTGTTATTTTCCATTATTGATATTATTATTATTAGCATCCTAGTGAGTGTGAAGTGGTTTCTCATTGTGGTTTTCATCTGCATTTCCCTAATGAATAATGATGGTGATCATTGTTACACATGCTTATTGACCATTTATATATCTTCTTCGGAGAAATGTTGAGTAAAATTTTTTACCCATTTTTCAATTGGGTTGTTCGTCTTTCTATTGTTGAGTTATAAGAGTTCTTTACATATTCTAGATATCAATCACCTATCAGATACGCAATTACAAATATTTTTAACAATTCTGTAGATTGTCTTTTTACTGTCTTTTGACAGAGAGAAGTTTTTAATTTTTATGGAATCAAACTGGTTTTCTTTTTTTCTTTTGCTGCTCATGCTTTTATTTTATCCAAGAATCCATTACCAAACACAAGACCATGAAGATTTACTCTTCTGTTTTCTTCTAAGATTTTTACAGTTTTAGCTTTTGTATTTAGGCCATTGATCCATGTCTTTTGCATTACTGTACATTGTGTGATATAAAGATACAACCTCATTCTTTTTCGTGTGGAAATACAGTTGTCCCAGTATTGTTTTTGAAGAGACTCGTCTTTCCTTATTGAATTCATCTGCTACCCTTGTTATTAATAGATCATAGATTTATGGAATTATTTCAGGTCTCAAATTTCTACTCCACTGGTCCATATATCTAACCTTACGTCATATCACACTGTTTTGATTACTATAGATTTATAGTAAGTTTTTAACTTAAGGAATGTGAGTCCTCAAGCTTTGATTCTTTTTCAAGATTGCTTTAGTTATTTGAGGCACCTTGGAGTTTAACACAAAATTGAAGATCAGTTTGACTATTTCTGAAAAAAAAACAAGCTGTTGGAATTTTGATAGAGATTGCTTTATAATTGTAGATCTATGGGTAGCATTGCCATTCTATAACCATCAAGTCTTCCAATTCTTGAACAGTGGAATAAGTGGATACCTTTCCACTTATTTAAAGATTTTTTAATTTTTTTTTCAGCAATGTTTTGTAGTTTTCAGTGTACAAGTCTTTCACCTCCTTGGTGAAATTTATCCCTAGGAATTTTATTTTTTTAGATACTATTGTATATCACTTTGTTACATTTTTTGGATTGCTTGCTCCTGGTGTAGACAAACACAAATGATTTTTGTGCTGATCTTGTACTTTGCAGAATGTGTTTATTAGCTCTGGTAACTTTCTTTCAGATACTTTGGGATTTTCTATGTATAGGAGCATGCTATCATTGAATGAAGAAGTTTTAATTCTTCATTTTTAATTTGAATGCTTTTTTTCTTCCTTTTTCTTATCTAATTGTTCTGGGGAGAACCTCCAGCACAATGTGGAATAGCAGTTGTGAATGTGGGCATCCTTATCTTCTTCCTGATTTTAGGTGGAACACTTTCAGTCATTCACCGTTTAGTATGATGTTAGCATTGGGCTTTCTATAAATGCCTTGTACCATGTTGCTTAACTTCCCTTCTGTATCCGGTTTTCTAATTTTTTTTAATGATACACGTTATGATTCTGGACTTTCCTTTGTTGAGAGGTTTTGATTACTAATTCAATCTTTTCACTTGTCATAGGTATACTTAAATTTTCTAAGTCGTCTTGAGTCAGTTGACTTCTTTCCTTCTAGTAGCTTTGAATTTAGCTTGCTGTATTTCTTTTTTTTTTTCAGTTCCTCAAGGCTTAAACTTAGATTATTGACTTGAGATCATTTTTTATTCTATTTATTTACTTATTTTTTTTTTTTTGCTGAGGAAGATTCATCCTGAACTATAATTGGCTGCCAATCTTCCACTTTTTTTTTGTATGTGAGCTACTGCCACAGCATGGTCATTGACAGATGATTGATGCAGGTTTGCATTCAGGAAACAAACCCAGGGTGCTGATGCAGAGCACACTAAGCTTAAACACTAGGCCACTGCGGCTGGACTGAGATTCTTTTTATTCTTCAACGTGAACTTTCACCGCTATGCATTTCCCTCTGAGCACTCCCTTTACTATGTCCCACAAGTTTTGATGTGTCATGCTGTTTTCATCTGTCTCTAAGAATTTTCTGATTTCTCTTGTGATTTCTTTTTGGCCCTTTGGTTGATTAAGAATGTACTGTTTAATTTCAACTTATGAGTAAATTTTCTAGTTTTCCTTCTGTTAGTGATTTCTAGCTTCATTTTGTTGTGGTTGGATAAGATATTTCAGATGGTTTTAACCTTTTTAAGTATTTTGAGACTTGTTCTGTGGCCTAACACATGGTCTATCCTGGATAATGTTCCTTGTGTACTGGGTAAGAATGTGTATTCTGCTTCTGTTGGGTGGAATGTTGTGTATATATATATATATTAGCTCTAGTTATTTTAAGTATTGTTTAAGGCCTCTATTTCATTACTGATCTTCTCTCTAGATGTTTAACTCATTACTGAAAGTGGCATACTGAATTCTCCAGATATTATTGTATAACTATCTGTGTCTCTCTTCAATTCTGTCAAGTTTTCCTTCATATACTTTGAGGCTGTCAAAAACAAGAGAACATGCCAAAAATGGAGTCACTTGGGCTAAGCCCCATGTCAGCAAACCAAGACTTAACTTAATTATATTTTATGCTCACCCAAAAATGGAATCTTAAACCAGCTAATCAGGAATCATCTGATCAGCACTAGTTAGGTAGTTTGCATGATAGATCCCTGCCATTTTCTAAAGGAAAGTAAACTTGCAGGAACCAATCTGCTTTTATGTCTACTATAACTTCTTTGTTTCTGATCCCTTCTGTCAATAAAAGTCTTTCATTTTGTATAGCTCCTCAGAGCTCCTTTGTACTGCTAGATTGGATGCTGCCTGATTAATGAATCATTGAATAGAGTCACTAAGATCTTAAAAATTTGCACAGTTGAATTTTTTAACAGGGCTTTGTTATTTGATGTGTGTTTGTATATATTATATAATATAATATCAATATATTATATATTATATATATTATTGTTATAGCTTCTTGACAAACTGACCCTTTTATCAATGTGTAATTTCCTTCTTTGTCTCTTGTAGCCATTTTGGGCTTGAAGTCTGTCTGATGGTACTACTTCCACACTTGCTGTCTTTTGCTTACAATCTGCAGTGTATAACATTTTCCAGCATTTCACTTTCAACCTATTTGTTTCTGGGGATCTAAAGTGAGTCTCTTGTAGACAGTATAAACTTATCTTCCAGTCATTGCAGATTGGCTAAATGCTGGGACACTCTTTCAACAGTCAGCCAGGCTTATACTGAACCTAGGGATCTGCCCAAGATGAAAGCTTAGGGTCTTCTCAAGTTCTTTCTGAGCACCTATCTTGCCCTGAACATAACTGTATCTTCCAAATTCCCTCATATGCAGGGGTGCTTTTGAATGTCCTAATTGCCCAAATAAACTGTACTCTGCTTTCTGCTCTGGAGCTGAGACATCAGTGGATTGTTATTCATCCTGCAGTGTTTTCAAGCAGTGCCGATGTTCTTCCCACATGAGATTTCTATGTTAGATGAAACAGAGATGTGCACTTTGCATCAGTCTTTCATGTAGTTTCCAGATAGATTAGTATGCACATACAAAATAATTTGCAAATATGATTGTTTCTGCTCCCTCCAGAACTAGAGTTCAGAATCTCACATTGGGGATACAGGCTAAAATTTCAATACTGCAACCACACCAGGGAAGGAGCAGCCAAGGGCAAGTAAAAATGCCACAAAACTTCCCTATTACTTTTAAGTTACTTTTTATTTTTTGTTTTGTTTTAGCATCACCTTGGTTGCTGTATATCTTTGGTGTTTTCCAGTTTTCTGAAAAAGTTTGTTCTGATAGTATTTGCTTTTTTTGGTGATTCTATGGGGGAGAGACAGCTTGGGGTGCTGAATTTGCCATTTTAGTATATCAAGATACTCACTATAAGAAATAGAAAACTTGATTTGAGGTATTTATTTATTCGATTTTCATGAACAGAATGATAATTAGCTTCTCTTCCTACTTTACCCTACAACAAGGATGGAGAGTGGGATTTTATTAAATATTGGGGCCTGAGTGATCTAAAATGAATTCTATAAAAGTGTTTATTTTTCCAGAATATAGGAAAATATTGAAATATTCAGATCTCATTCTAAGTTTCAAATTTTAAAGAAAATGATTTAAAAATTTTGATTAATTTCTCTCATGAGCAGATATGCAAAAATATGAAATAAAATATTGTCAATTGAAATCACTAAGGCTTTAAAAGTAGTATATTTGAAAATAAATGTATGAGACAGTATCAGAAATGTTTTCATTTTATTTCACATATTTGTTACATTGGTCTGGCATAATAAGAAATGTCCCAGCAAATCTAAAGACACAAAGATAAATTTGAGATATAGGACAAAAATGACAAATTTATTTATAATATTTGTTTATCTTTCTAATATCTATAAGCTATCCTTTTAAAATGTTGGTATTGGTAGTGTTTTCTTCGTGATTTTTCTTTTGATACATCAAGCTAGGCATTTACCAATTGTAGTGCTCTATCCAAAGAACCAAATTTAATTTCATTGATTTTATTCTATTATTTTTTCTTCAATTTCTTTATTGATATCAATCAACTTTTTTTTGGTATAATCTTTTTTCTGTTTATGTTGTTTAAAAACTTTTATTCAAGACATATTTTTAATATTTCCAAATTATTGTTTAAAGATATTTAGTTCAATTAAAATGTTATGGTAGAGTTTCCTCCTGCTTATTTTGTGTCATACTATTTTGGGGACATTTTTATTATTTGGACTCATTTTATGTCCCTCACCCCCATACTTATAGTAGCATTCTATGGATATAGACATTTTATTAACTTTGTGGACTAAGTTGAAGGTTTTTTTTTTGGTTTACAAGATTTCTGGTTTAAGATTGCTTTATTGTTTTCTTTCGACAGTATAGTGAAATGAAGGGTGTGTGTGTGTGTGTGTATGTGTGGTTTATAAACAACATATATACATAAATATATATATACTTCCTCTTTCTCATATCCATTGCAACTCTAAAGGATACTGTCCTCTTTATCCTTCCCTCTTTTCCATTAGAAATATTTTTCCCTGATTTTTTCACCTCAAATCCTATATGGTTACTAGCCTTTTTCCTATAGCCAATGCTGTTTTCTCTCAGGCTTTGTACATGTTTTCAATTATTGGTTACATAAGAGGAATTTTGTCATTGATTTTTATCTGTTTTATTTCACTAATAGGATCTCCACCTCCCTTTGCTATTTTCTAAACTATTTCTTCAGCTTTCCTCACTGATCACACAGAGAATTATGGTAATTTGAGGGCCAGAGATAATTTTTTTCACCTTTGTTAAATATTTCTCTACTTACAGGCATCTTCCACTTGATAGGATTAACGTCCTCATAGTGATGCAAAAAGTGTGTGAGATTTATTTGCCCTCTCTGGTCTGATTGGTTTTGGGGAGAATGAGTGAGAGGATTAAATTTTAGGTGGTGTTATTATCTTAAGGTCTTTTTCTAGGACTTTGGAATGTTTATTTATTTTCATTTTATGTTATCAGTACATATTTCCATAAAATTTCTTCTGATAATTACCTTAAATATATCTCATATAGTAATTTTGGAGTTCTGGTCTATATTATTCCTTTGTTATTTTATAATGTCACGCTTTTACATTTTCAAACGACATGACTTGTTGCTTGATAAACATTGTTATTAATTTATACTTGTACTTATTAGTATTCAGGGCATACTATTTATATTTTTATCTTTTTTGTTGGATTTATTGTGGTTTTACTCATGGGTTAAAATATAGTCAGCTTTTATGACTGCTTATTTGCAGTTGAAAAAATATTGTATTTTCTATTACTGGAGTTCCATGATATATATGTGATTGTATTATTTGGGGTTATAGCCTTAGCACTAAATGTCTTTTTTATTTTTCTTTTGTCTTGAATTGAGAGTCTCTGTTATTTCTCCTCTCATTTCTTATAGTTTCTGGTTTATGGAATTATTGCTTTGTCATTGGGTATATAAATATTAATAATTGCTATCTCTTCATTATGGATTCTAGCTTTTGTAACATGGTGTTTGTTTTGTCACATGTCATGATTTTGGAATCATTTTATTTGCTTTCGTCTAATATCTTTACCAAATTTTTATTTTTTTCTTTGGTTTTAATGTGTATACAAAAATGTGCATGAACTGCACCATAAGTTTCTACAAAACAAGCCCATCTCTGTAACCAGCATAAAGATCAAGAAGCAGGGCTTTAACCAAACTCAGAAGGACACTTGATCATGTTCATTTACCAACTTTGTCTCATTCAAATAAAACAAATATTTAAATTTATAACACAAATATTTTATCTATTTTTAACTTTACCTAAATACAACTATCCAGAATATCACTTTTTTGTGTCTAGTTTCTTTTGATTGGTGCTATATTTATAATGTTTATTCACCTTGTTTACAAATTTCTTTGAATATACCCCAAATTTTAAAAGCAAGAATATTGATAGCTTTTTAAGTTTTTTACCTCTCAGGTATTACAAATTGTGGCATTATGAAGAATCTTGTTATATTGTTTGGTGAACATAAATATTTCTGTGAGGTATAGACCTGGGTATATTTCTGGGTAGTAAGTTGTGCATGTGTTTACTTTAAATATTATAAAACTAGACACAAAGCTAAGTCTATTTGAGGAAAGCCCATGCAGCTACAATAATATAAGACACAGTACATTTTAAGTAAAATAAAATTACTAAACATAAAGAAGATCATTTCATAATGATATAGAGATCTACCTACTAAGAAGAGCTTACACTTCAAATATCCATACACTTGATAATAGACCTTCCAAATAGGTAAAGAAAAAATCCAGAGCTATAAGATGAAATAGATAAGTCTTTCATCACCATGGGAGAATTCAGCATACTTTCTCCAATTGATTAACAAACAAGCAATACAATGTCTAAGGATATAGAAGTTCTAAATGATCTAATTGACATATTTGACCTAGTTAATTTTCATAGAATGACTACCAACAAAAACAGCATACACGCTTGTCAGTGCACATAGAAAATTTACCACAATTGATCATTTTCTGGATCATAAAGCAAGCCACAGCAAGGGTCTAAGGACTCAACCATTGAGAATATTTTCTGTGACAATGAAATTAATTCAGGAATCACTACCATTCTTTAATTTTAATGTTACTGAATTTCTTCGTGTATTAATTTCTCATATAGTACAGTGTTGAATTTAAATTTGTCATTAAATCTATCAAGATAATCAATATGTTGTTTCAGTTCTGTACTATTTGGTTGTGCATATGGTATTTTACATCATACCGTGCATGCATATGTGATACTCATATGTGTATATATAACTAGATAAATGACTTTTTGACATCTAGTGTGTTTTGTTGCTCTTTGCTTTTAGGAAGGTTTGTATTTTTGTAAGGATGTTTATCTTTAAACTAATATCTGTATATATTATTGATCCCCTTTTTATTTGTATATTTACTTATTATAAATGAATTGAGTTGAACTGTTAATGTTCTTTATTACTCAAACTGTGTGATCGTGTAAGTGACCAATAACCAATATATTACTCCACTTTTAAAATTAATAAATGGGAAAACAAGATAAAAATAAAAGTTGAATTGATGCTTGAACTGGGTCAAGTAATTTGTCACCTTTGCACATGTATTTCCTTATCCCTGAAGGGAAAAGGGAAGGAATAAATTATGTTTAACGTATAGTCATACTATGACCATACTGTTTTCTATTTCTTTAGCAATTACTCTCTTTATAGCAATTAATACACTGAGATTTTAGTGTCTTGATTTAAACTATGATGTCACTCTGCCATCTAGTGGTTTTTCTACTTGTGTCACTTGGAAAGACATATTCATACCCTCTCCTGATATTTTGCAGAAGGATTCTGTACTACCAGACCTACCTTATGAAAAAAATTCTACCAGTTCTTATATAGTTTGGTTGAGAATGGAACCACAAATAGATGAGAACTGAACTTGCAGTGCTGGGGGCAAGGAAAACCAATATTTTTTTCTCATTGTGTCAAATTAGAATAAACTTAAGAAAAATATAGTCCCTTGTGTAATAAGAAATAATACTAAATTGAGATTTAAGAGATTTATTATCAGGTTTACTTTAATTCTTTTATATTTGCTGAAATATGTGCTCGTTTGGAGGCTCAGCTTATATCAGAGAAAGATGAAAACAATTGCCAGCAATCACATTAATTGAGAGTTATCTTACACACAGAGCACTAGTCACGGGCATACACTTCATGCTTTCCATTCTCAAAGGTATATCTATCTATATATCTGTCTAAATCTATACTTATATCTGTATATCTTGTCGGGGACTGGAATTGGCCAGCCCAAGATATGTCTCTTTGGCAGGAGGGTTATTTTGGGATGGTTACTTTTAATAACTGCAGACATGAGAGACATTCTGAAAAGTAGAAATTACCCTTTGTTAAGAGATATTTACATTTGTAAAGGAAATTTCCATCTGTAAAGGTGTTTCCCTCTCTATACCAGGAAGAGAGGGAGATGACCTTATCTCTAGAAACTCTTATCAATGCAGAAGGCAAGGACTTAAATCTGCATAATAACCTTACTCTTCTTTACTGTGCTTTTCTGGTAATCTCTCATAACTGACTCCCCCCACCCCATACATGAGGATGGTATTTAAGGTGAGAGCTTCCACCATTTTGGTGAGTTACTCAGTTTTTCTGGGTCTCTCCCATGTATACATGTTATAAAGGTTTGTTTAAATTTCTCCTGTTATTCTGTCTCATGTGAATTTAATTAGTTGTCTGGCCAGAAGGACCTAGAGTGGGTAGAGGAAATGTCTTCCTCCCCTACAATCTCTATCTCTAGCTATATATGTATATATCATACTGGATTTGGGAGGCTATTCTAAATTGAATTTCTTATTTCCTATTGTATGCTATATTTACATACTTATATATGCTTGCCTGAAAGGTCTCATTTGCAGGAAAGAATTAGTAAATCTTACATTGAACCAAATCCTTATTGGTTAGGAAGGTTAGAGTATGCCAGTTAATTACTATAATAGTTACTTTTATTGAAAGGGTGGTTAAACCAATCCATTAGATATGTATAAGTTCTCAGATTTGAGAAAGATAAAAATAATTTAAAAACAATAGGATAGGGGCCAGCCCAATGACGCAGTGGTTAAGTTCATACATTCTGGTTCTCGGTGGCCCAGGGTTTGCCAGTTCAGATTCCGGATGTGGACATGGCACCGCTTGGCACGCCAGGCTGTGGTAAGCGTCCCACATATAAAGTAGAGGAAGATGGTCACGGATGTCAGCTTAGGGCCAGGCATCCTCAGCCAAAAGAGGAGGACTGGTAGTAGTTACCTCAGGGCTAATCTTCCTCAAAAAAAAAAAGGATATTTTAGGAACAACAAAGTGATCTTAGAGCTCTCTACCAATATGAGGATTAGTCACAGAATATGGCAAATGAATAGAGACATCATGAAGTTTTCTTGTTTTGTCTACTTTCTTCCTCAGGAGTCACCCACTTCCTTTTACTTACATTAAAGTTTATCTTTATAGCCCCTTCTTATATCCTATTAGTGAAATTGAGCAACCCAGGGATGCTAAGAGTCCTTCATACTATTCTATTTTTGGACACTAGGGAGAGAAATTGGTTTTACTGTGGTTATTAATTTAATGGCATTAATTCTCTCTCTTGAAAACACAGAAAACAAGGTCAGTTATTTTTTCACATTTTAGCTTTGAAACATTTGAAGACATTGGTCAGAATCTCCTTTTGTTTTTCTTCCATATTCCAGACATCTTCAGGACCTTGACTGAGTAATCAGATGCTCCAGTTACATATATACTTCTCACTGTTAGTTACTTGACATTGCAGGGTACCTGTACAACTATTAATAGTTATTGGAAACCATTGGCTTACACAATGAGATGCTATCCATAACATAACGCTCCCTTCCAAACTAAAATGAAAATGCTTCCAAAAGTTTGCCTCTTTCTGTCTACAGAAACTATTTGTGCAGTCAAATGGAATGCCTTGACATAATATTAGAACTGAATCAATTTCATTCACAATACCTATGTCTTTTTACAACCACAACCTCTTCATTATTCCATCCTTGTCCTGTTGGCATAGAACCCTATTACAGTGTTCAACAGCACACACTGATGCCAATTGCATTTTGTACACAATTTGGCTCATCTGATCCTCCAACCTTATCTTGCACCACTACCTGCATAAACTCTACCTGTAATTGATAGGAATATGAACATCCTAATTTCTACATTGGCTCAGATTACCTTCTGCTTAAAAAGTCTTTTGTTTTCCTTTCTTGTCCTTACAATTCTATCTTAACATTATAGTTCAGCCCAAAGTCAAAAATCTTATTGTGATTCTCCCAATCAGGAAAAATATTGGATGTAATTCATTTATCTCAACTCCTGAAGAGTACCATTAATGTTCTTGGCAAAAGTTTAAAGCCAAAAAAAAAATTAGTAAAACAAAAACTTTGTGCATAAGGACTGTGCAAAAATTGCAGTATCTTTTTAAAACAAATTATTGTTTTTCATGCTATATTATAAGTACCTTAAAATAATCACAGCAGTATGAATCACAATTTGAAAGCTAGGCTAGGTCCATGTATCACTACTCAGAGGACATCTGCTTACTGATCTGGAAATAATTTTGGACCTTGTACAATCAATAAATAAATTTCTATTGCATGGGATGAGAAATTATGACCCACAAACCAAATCTGGCCCACTTCCTTTTCATAAATAAAATTTTATTGGGACAGAGCCAGGCCTATTGATTTATGTATTGCCTATGTCTGCCTCCATGCTACAACATGTAGGACTGAACAGCTGGGATTGAGACTATACAACCCACAAAGGCTGAAATACTATATAGTTCTTTACAGAAAAAGTTTTCTGACGTCTGTTCTAGTAAACAACCCAGTGAGATTGAGATATTTAAATGTTAAGATATGGCAGCTTCTTAAATAATCAATGTATTATCCTTCCTATAAACACAGATTATAACCTGAAAAATAAAGTATGATCTTTTTTTCAATTTCAACAATAAATGTAAGAATTAAATGGCATTGTGCTCATATTTGGAAGAGTAACGCAAATTGTATTATCTTAAGAAAATTAATGGTTTTCTCAGAAAATGAAGCTTATAATACACTTTTAAATTAAAAAAGGATAATAATTTATCTATAATATTATACTTAGAATATAAGTTTGATATTCAGATACACACAGATAAATATCTATCCATATATAGAGAGAAAACCAGAAATAAGACAAAGATTAAGAATACTTGTCTCTGGATTATTGTCCAATAGCTGATTTTTCTTTTGTACATTTCTGTACTTCATTGGTATTTAAAGACAAAATATAGTGTATGGTTCAACATTTTTAAAAGATCGATGGATTAAAGTTCATGATGAAATTATTCCCCAAGATTTAGAAGTAATTATTTACAAACAAAATATCACATGGGTCATTACCTCATCTAATTGCTCTATCTCTGGTCTCCAAGGCAACACTTCAGGGATGTTCTCCAGGGTTAACATTCCTAAGGTCCTGGGGGCATATATGTGTGACACAATTTAGTTTGGTGTTAGGATTCAGATTTTAGCTCTCCTTTTCTCTCTGAGATCTCTGAGTTTATTTTTGATAGTTTAGAGGAAAAAGTCATTTCCCTGAACTATTCACTGTGATATAATGTAGACTTCCATTACTATTTTTTCAGGTTTGTTACTCTATCAAAGAAACTTGAATTCTCAGCCAGATCTTTCCAGAAGTCCACTAATCTTAGCAAAGAAGCTCCACTAACTGAATAAGTCAGATTCTTCAGCATTCAGGCGAGTTGATTCAATGCATATTTTATTTATGTTTAAAAGGAAAATAATGTGTCCTAATAATATTTGGAAGAGGCAAACACCTGTGTAAATTTAGTTGCCATGATACCTGCTTAGTCCAGCCAACTAGAGGTATCTGATTCCTTACCTTTCACTACACTTAATATTATTTGCTGACTTACATTACAAGGAAATATTTTGTTTTTCTCAATCACAATATTCTTATCCTTCTGTTTATGCACACAAAATTTAATTTAATACCAAGGAAGAATTATATGTTGTAATGTGTCATTTGTAATAATATGCATTATTCCTCAGAATAATTCTCATAAGAAAAGAATTTTGAGGATGAAGTTCATATTTAATAATTTTGTGGTTTCTAAAGTGCTGAGTACATAGTGGATATGCAATGGGAAAGTCATTCCAGGATGGATGTCACTGGAAAGGAAGGAAGGAGTGTACACAGCACCGGCACTCTCAGTCATCTGAGCAGGATTGAAATTTCTGAGGCTAACTGGGAGATAGTGAACTTTTCCCCAAATCTGTCGATATAGATACAGAGTGCAGGAGGTGGAGTGAAAAGCTACATATGTCGAAAAGATGTGTGCATAAGAATGAGCTGAATATATATCAGGAATTATATTTCTCTTTGATGGTCATGCTTTCCCTTTCAATCCTGGGCTGTTCAGACTTTGTTACAACAGCCATAGAAAATGTATACAGATTTTGGAAAAAGTATGATCCGTTATGGAATTTGCACCCAATGAGTTTTATATTAATTTGAAAAGTACTTTCAGGAAATAATAATAAATGTAGTGGAAGATTAAAACACAAATATAAAATCAAAGAATCTAAACAAGAAATTGACAAAGAAAAAGATCAGGGATACGTGAATACTATCTTTATATATATGCAGGAAACCTTTGAGTGCTGTATAAGACTACATCTTGAAGGATAAAGTCATAATCACAGAGGGAAAACTATAGCATATTTAATTTGAGCTCCTAATAAGACATCAAATTTGTACAGAATTCCATGTGAAATGGCCTTCCCTTTGTATCTCATTCCATTTTAGGTTTCATTAAGCAGTTAAATAGTGGCTTTGAGAATAATTGATTATAATGGCAGAAAAAGGCAGTTGAGGCATTTTGGAGGAACACAGGACATTTTTAAAAAAGAATTCAATGCATTCCCCCTGCCAGTATCCTTATTTTGTGCTAATTCAGGAAGCTTAGTTTCCATGGGATTTCACTACAGCTACTTGTTTTGCAGGACTCAAGATGTGTCTCGATGCATTGTGAGTTTACAGTGTGCTGCTGATTTTATAGGAAAGTTTAACTTCCTTAGAATTATTGTAAACTTTTACCACTATGCATGTATATTGTATGCCTAGAGTTCAATCATTCATATATTCATTTATTTCATAAATGCTATTGAGTGCTTACTCTGTTCTAGTGCCCATCTTTGCTTTGATGAATTTTATTTTACTGTAGAACATACAATGTTAAAATGGTAAATGATAAAAAATAAGTACAATACGTATGATGCTACAGATGTGGATGAAATTGGTATTTTTGAGGTTTTATAATTATTGATAAAGGCATAGTTAAGACTATGACCATGGTAAATGAGGAATTAGTCAACTAGAGGTAAAATGATTGGAAGATCAACAAACTAAGAAAACAGGGCATTGGAAGGATTATCTTTATGTCTACTGAAACCAACTCAATGAGAAAAAACCCCTAACCAAATAAAAAAATGAAACATAACACCTCAGAAGCAGTGGCCATCTTTGGAGATGCTGAGGTACACTAAACACTTTCCAATGATGATATTATAGAATGATCTCCAAGATAATAAAAACAGTCTGGACATATTATGATTAAGTTTATTTCTACCACAAGTCTCTCTAAATACCTGATATTACAATACAGCAAGAAAAGGTAACAGAGTTTTATAATTTTCAGTAATTACATAAATGTGGTTGATCAACTGCTTTAGTCTTCTGCAGGAAATATTTAAAATATCAGGGGAGAAATGTATGACTGAGTGTAGGAAGTTTACTGGAGAGGGAAACTCAGAAATACTTATAGCAACAATAGTAAACAAAATCTGTAACTTGACCATTTTGCTGGGTCATTATTTACTTATTTTTGAGTTCTAAAGTTCTCATAGTTAAACAAGTTAGGCAGGGAAGAAATTGTAGAAACTTATGCTATGTATTTCTCCCAAGACAAGTATTTTAACTAAACTCAGGTTCATGCAAAAACTAGACTGGTATTCTCATGAAGTCAACTGCCTGTGAACATACTGAGTCTGATCACTTGAAATATAAAAGCGCCAATTCTATTTTCGCTCTTTCTCTGTCAATTGCATTCTTTTATTTTTGCATTTGCACAGATATGTGACATTAGTAAATTCTAGCCTTTGAAATAATGTACAGGTTGAAACTAAGTATTTTCAACAACACTATTTATAGATAATCACTAAGTCTCTCAACATTTCCTCATTTTAACCTGCCATATCCAAATTTTGCATTTCATTTCTCTGAATCAACTCTCCTATTTTGCCCACGGGAACCAAGAAAATGAGAGTGCAGAAGTCACGTTCGTTCTCTTGGTCTCTTCAGAATATCCAGAACTCCAGTTGCCCCTGTTCCTGTTATTCTTAACCATCCACAGTCACTGTGCTGGGGAACCTGGGCATGATCATGGTTATCAAGATCAATCCCAAACTCCACAACCTCATGTACTTCTTTCTAAGTCACTTATCCTTTGCTGATTTCTGTTATTCTACCATAGTTATACCCAAACTATTAGAAAACTTGGTTGTGGTAGACAGAACCATCTCCTTCACAGGATGTATCATGCAATTCTTTGCATGCATATTTGTGGTAACAGAAACGTTCATGTTGGCAGTGATGGCATATGACTGATTTGTGGCAGTTTGTAACTCTCCTCTTTACACAGTTGTAATATCCCAGAAGCTTCGTTCCTTGTTGGTGGCTGCATCATCCTCTTGTGGTGCAGTCTGTTCTCTGACCCTTACCTACTTTCTATGGGCATTATCCTTCACAGGAAATAATATCATGAATAACTTTGTGTGTGAGTGTGCTGCCATTGTCTCTATGTCTTGCTCTGACCCCTATGTTAGCCAGAAGATTATTTAGTCTCTGACACATTCAATGAAATAAGGAACCTGATGATCATTCTCACTTACTATGTTTTTATTTTTACCACTGTCACAAAAATGCCTTCAAGTGAGGGGCACCACAAAGCCTTCTCCACATGTGCCTCCCACCTGACTGCCATTACCTTTTTCCATGGGATCATCTTATTTCTCTACTTTGTTCCTAATTCCGAAAGTTCATGGCTCATGGTCAAGGAGGCCTGTGTCTTTTACACAGTGGTCATCCCCATGCTGAACCCACTGATCTACAGCCTCAGGAACAAATACATGAAGGAGATTGTTAGGAAGTTAATCTAGATGAAATTATAATGTCATGAATGTAAGATGGTAAGATTTACTTATTCATTTTCAACAGTATTCTTGAGAATCGTCCAAATGGTGTCACATTTTAATACTTCAAGTGCCTTTTTTCAAAAAGTAAAGCAGAACATATGTTTAATGCAACTCCTCAGTAGACAGATCATTCAACATCTGTTCAATTGAAATTTTAGTAAATGAGCTATAAAATAATAAAAACACAGTAATTAAAGTTCAGACCACTTAAATGAAGTCTCTACACACGGAGTTTGTCATGTAAAGATTTCTGAGTTAGCGCACATTACCATATGGCTGCCCTGTAAATCTTTGATTCTTTTTCTTAAGTCATCACAGAAGGGGTTTATAGATTTTCTCTAAAAATTATAGCTTCCCATCAGGGAGGATACATCAAATGCAGCCTAGTAAACTAAGAGTTATTCAGCACTCAGACTTTAAACTTAAAAGAAAGTTTTTTAAATCCACACAGGAAGCATTGGTACATTGTAAGTGCAAAGAAGGCATATCTCTGCCCTGACACAGTTCAGAATATTGTTTGGTTAAATTGTATTTCTTAATATAAATTTTATTTGCTCTTTGTATACAAAACATCAAAAAGTAAAAGTTAAAAACTGCGTACTTCAGAAGTAGTTATTGCTAAATCTAAAATTGTCATTCACGCCAATCTTGAATTGTATAATATAACTATTGGTGCTTAATAATGAACATAAAATTCAGTGATAGATAACACTAGGCAATTTTTATATTTTATTGGGGGATTTATTGGAGCAGCCCTGCTAATATCAGCTGCAGCATCTTGGTTAATGTGATATAATTTTGCCTAATTAGCAAAATCACTTCAAGGCTGTAGATCTGCATGGTGATTGGATAGCTATGCTCTGTGTACAAATGAGCTGGTTCTAGTATTTTCTTGCATTGTCTACAACTGAGTCACAAGACAGAATGCGCTATAACAAAAGCTAGTTGAAGCTCCCATTTGTGTCATGTCAGTTAACATTCTATTAGCCAATGCAAATTGTACAGCTGAGCATAAAGCCAATCCTTGAGAAAGTATATCTGCCTTTTGTAAAACTGAAAAGTTACATGACAATGAGCATGGATACAGAGAGGAATGAAGAATTAGGCCCAATATTTCAAAATATCTGATGTCTACATTCAACTTTACATAATGGAAAATATTCTTCTTGTATATTTCAGATAAAATTAAGTGTTGTAGTTTGACAGACTTTTCCATAACTTGATGGGTCATTTGATTACCTTCACTAGGTGTCTATCTTTGCTGATTGTTGCTGATCATGTTTGACGTCTCTCAGGACAGACAAAGTTTTAGTAACTTTCCAAGTATCATGGTTTCAGTCTGACTGCAGACTATGAATTATGTTACTGGCTTCACTGAAATCATGAGATTTTTATCTCCAAATAAAAAATTCTAGGGGCTGGCCTGGTGGCGGAGTGGTTAAGTTTGCAAGCTCCATTTCAGTTGCCTGAGGTTCACGGGTTCAGATCCCAGGTGTGGACCTACACACTGCTTATCAAGCCATTCTGTAGCAATGGCCCACATGCAAAATAGAGGAAGATTGGCACAGATGTTAGCTCAGGGCCAATACTCCTCACATACATACAAAAAATCTAGTTTCCATTACAATGAATATTGCTATCAAACTTTGTAACCTAACCTATTTATTTGATTGTTTATCAATATATAACAACAATTTAAATTATCTAGGATATATAATTATAGAACTACATGATTTATTTAACTTTTAACTCTCTGTCAATCAGATGTCATACACACTCAACTAAGTGTTCCAGTCAGCAATACTTTAATAGGTGTTATGCATGTTATAAAATATATTAATGACAGAAAAAATGTATGTATATGATTTTGAACAGAGTATCGAGTGAACTATATTTGACATATGCTATGGCACTTGTATTTAAGAAGCTAATCTTAAAAAAATATAGATAAAGAAAATAAGTAAATTATAATTTTGAAACTATAATTAGCTTTCTGTTTTACAGGAAAAAACAAAGCAGATCACAAATTTAAAAAAACTTCTGAATAGTTGCAAACTTCTTTAGATAGATTGTTAGTTATACTGGAAAATGTTTTTGCATGGGCATTTATTTACACAAATATAACACAAATATTCCTCCAGAATTTCAAAATTATAACTTTAATCTGAATGTACACGTTTTAAATGATGAAATGAGTGTATGTTTGTTAATATAAGTGATTTCATTAAGGGTTCTACAAAGTGCTAGCAATGGGTTCTTCATTTCCGTGTATGAATTATACTCTTCTTTAAATTCTTATTAGTGGTTTGGATAGATGTAGCGGTTTTGTTTCATTTCTGTGGAACTGTGTCAAGATTTTTGGTGAAGGTATTCACAAGATTAAAGGAAGAATGTACAGAACTAATAGTCATTTAATGGAGAAAATTTTGTAAGTTGAATGTGAACTACAGTATATAAATATTAATTTTCATATAATGTTTAGTAACAAATAAGCCAAGAAAATTTGCAGTGCTGGACAATTTTCTTACGATATGAATATTCCAGGGGTGGTAATGTGGTATTTTTGCCACATTACTGATCTTCCCTACCATTCATCATCTTAGAAAAAGATTGACCCTGAAAAAGGAAAAGGAAATTTAGATGGACAGTTAGGGGAAGGATTGTGGAGCTCCTACATAAATGCTCTGTCTTTCCTGAATATTGCTGCATAGACAAATGGTTCATTCAAGCTCAACGACAGGCTTATTGATGAAAAAAGTTATATTCTGAGCAATTGGTACTTATTTCCCTACTGCTATCATCAAAATTCCAGGAAAGCCTTATAAAAACTTATAGCCTTATCCCCAATGTAGATGACACATTAGAGAAGATGTAATTCCAATCTTACATAAACTTACACCAGCAACAGAATAAGTAGAGAACACTTTCCAGTTCATTTTACGAAGCCAGTGTTACTAGATAGATAAGTTACATAGCAATATATCATAAATATATATTGACAAGTACTTAAAATATCAAATCAATTTGTTGAAATATAAAATAGATAGCACATTACATTCAAGAGGGATTTAATCCAATAATGCAAATTTAGCATATCATTTCTAATCCATCAAGGTGATCCCTCACATTAACAAAATAAAACAGAAGAACACATAGTCACCTCAACAGATGTAAAGAATATTTAATAAAATTACTCAACTACTCATGATGAAAATACTCAGCAAACTAAGAATACAAGGGACGGTGTGTTAAAACAAAAAACTCATTTACTTCCTTCTTTCTAGATAATGAATTATCAACAGTATGGAAGACTGAAGCAACAGAATTTTGGTTAGGAGAAGGACAAACTTTTTACCTTTGACAAATTTGAATCAATCACTGCAGAGACTGAGGCTGAGACAAAAAATAGGATCAAATCTCATTCCCTTTCCATAGCTGGTTTTTTGGTTGAAGTGAAATTCTCACAATATTAATCATTTTAAAGTAAAAAATTCAATGGCATTAAAACTTTCACCATATTGTTCAAACACACGTCTACTTAGTTACAAAATACTTTCATCATCACAAAAAAAGTCATGCCCATTAAGCAGTTTGCCCAACTTTCCCCCCCTCCCAGGTCCTAATAAGGGGCAATCTGTTTTCTGCATCTATGTATTTACACATACTATTTATTTCATATAAACAGAATCATGCAATATGTGACCTTTGTCCCTGACTTCTTTCATTTGGCATACTGTTTTCAAGGTTCATCCACATTATCACGTGTATCAGCACTTTGTTCCTTTTTATGGTTAAATAATATTCCATCACATGCAAATACTGCATGTAGTGTATTAATTTTTTTTTTTTTTGGAGGAAGATTAGCCCTTAGCTAACTACTGCCAGTCCTCCTCTTTTTGCTGAGGAAGCCTGGCTCTGAGCTAACATCCGTGCCCATCTTCCTCTAGTTTATACGTGGGACGCCTACCACAGCATGGCTGCCAAGCAGTACCATGTCCGCACCCGGGATCCGAACCAGCGAACCCCGGGCCGCCGAGAAGCGGAACGTGTGAACTTAACTGCTGCACCACCAGGCCGGCCCCAGTGTATTAATTTATTGAAGGACATTTGGGTTAGTTGACCTTTTGTCTCTTGTGAATAGTGCTGCTAGGAATGTTCATGTGTGACTGTGTGAGTGCCTGTTATCAATTCTGTTTGGTATTGTAGGGATCTGAAATTGGCCACCCCAAGATATGTCTCTTTGGCATCAGGATGATTTGAGGCTGATTGCTTTTTGATAAACTGAGACAGGGAAGGAGGCTCTGAGTAATGGAACTTGCCCTTTGTTAGGACACATTTACATTTGTAAGGTAAATCTCTATCTGTAAAATGTGCCTCCCTCTGTGTACCAGGAAGAAGAAAGGAGATGACCTTCTCTCTAGAAACTCTTAATCCATACCAAAAGCAAGGACTTAAATCTGCATTTTATTGTGCTTGTCTGGTAACCTCCTGTAAGTGACTTCCCTCCCCCTCCCAACGTTGGCATTTCTTTAAGGATTAAGCATCTTTCCTTAGGCTAGGAACTGATTGCTGTGCTCACCTGTGACCACCCAGCTCCAGACAATGGACTTGCCTCCGGCTACGCCCACCGAGATAGCAGACCACTACCTGCTGTGTCCATCAAGCACTGTGCTGACAGAGCAGCCTCGTGACTATTGTAAAAGGGACATTTCAATCCTATGTGAAACACCCTGTTTGTGGGTATATAACCACTCTGTGTACCCCACTTCTTCGGTGCCCTTTCTTCCTTTGGGAAGAAAGGCCCTGGGCCATGTTTCCTCATAAAGCTTTGTTTAATTTTCTCTTGCTAGTCTGTCTCATATGAATTTAATTCATTCTCCTGCCAGATGAACTCACATTTGGGAAGAGGAAATGTCTTTTTCCCCTACAGTTTATACCTAAGAATGGAATTTCTGGGTACTTAGAGTTAGCCAAACTGTGAGGTTTGAGGGCAAAACGTCTAGTACTGCACTCACTTCTGACATAAATTGCGAGTCTGAGGAATTCCCAAAACCACTCTTGGGTACACTAATTTCCTAGAAATTTCAAACAACTAACTGAAAACTTTACTCAGAGTTATGGTTTATCACAGGATAAAGATAAAGATCAATAACTCAAAGGAAGAGACGTGTTGGGCAGAGTCTAGGAGGGGTCCACAAGAGAAACTCCATTGTGCTCAGGATATGTTATTATCTCAGCATTATCATTATATAATACACGAGTTATTCCCAAACATGGAGGTTCACACAAGTCTCAGTGTTCAGTTTTTATTAGGACTCTATTGCATAGGCTTGATTGATCGATTGCCCTAATGGTTGATCTCAGCCTCCAGGTTGACTGATAATCCATATCTGAAAGCCTCTACCTTAAATCACAAGTTAATCTTTCTGGTATGGGCAATCTCTACCTTAAGGTTGTCTAATATGACCAGCCCCACCTTGATATCGGGGGTGGCCAGCTGCCCTCCCTAAACAGACACTACTATCAGGTAAGATATAGATTACCTCCCAGAAACTGAGGGCAAAGGCCAACTTCTCCTTGTTTGAGGCAAAATTTTTTACTATGCATTGGGTAAAGAAGAATTCTATGTTTATCTACATGAGGAACCACCAAACTGATTTCCACAGTGTCTGAGCCATTTTGGACTCCCAATAAGAATGCATGACAGTTCCAGTTCCTCTAAATCCTTGTCAACACTTGCTATTATTTTTTTTTTTAATTGGAGTTATCTCAGTAGGTGTGAAGTGATATCTCATTATGGTATTGATTTGCATTTTCCCAAAATCTAAAGATGTTGAGCATCTTTTCGTGTGCCTGTTAGACATTTGCAAACCTTCTTATATATCTTATTAGACTTTTTGTTGTTGAATTGTAAGAGTCCTATGTAAATTCTGGATGCTAGACTAGTATCAGATATTTGATTTGTAAAGTTTTTCTCCTATTCTGTAGGATGCTTTATTCACCTTATTAATAATTTTTTTGAGTAATATTAGCCCTGAGATAACATCCATGTCCACCTTCCTCTATTTTATATATGGCACACCTGCCACAGCATGGCTCAATAAGTGGTGCATAGGTCCATGCACAGGATCTGAACTGGTGAACCCAGGACTGCCAAAGCAGAGCATGCAAACTTAACCAGTATGCCACTGGGCTGGCCACTTGATAATGTTTTTTGACGCACAAATATTTTAAATTTCATAGAGTCCAATTTATCTATTTTTTCTTTTGTTGCTTATACTTTTGTTCTCATATCTAGATATCCATTGCCAAATCCCAGGCCATGAAAATTTACCCCTGTTTTTCTTCTAAGAGTTTTATAGTTTTTGCTCTTACATATGGGGATTTCTTCTGTCAGTGCAATTTACCACTAATCATTCTATAGATAGGAGATGACAAATAAAAATGGCAAGCAATAGGATATATTGGAGTATATGAGGAAGCCATTTGGTATAAACCTAATTCAGCCTGACTTTGTTTTTCCAAAAGGGCCTGACTGTGGCCATTGAGCATGCATTGTATATCTGCTTAGACATTTTGAGATAAATGTGCAACTTCCCTCCCCCTCCCAACGTTGAGATCTCCTTAAAGATTAAGCATCTTTCTTTAGGCTGGGAACTGATTGCAGCACTCATCTGTGACCACCCAGCTCGAGGCAACAGACCTGCCACCCTGCGGGCTTCACTGATATAGCAGGCCTAGCTGCTGTTTCCATCGCTGTGCTGACAGAGCAGCCTCGTGACTATTGTAAAAGGGACATTTCAATCATATGTGAAACATACTCTTTGAGGGTATATAACCACCCTGTATACCCCCACTTCTTTGGAGTGCTCTGTTCCTTTGTGGAAAGACTCTCCCGGGTTATAATCCTCAGATTTAAGCTCGGAATAAACCCACCCAAATTTTCATTTATAGATTGGTTATGGATTATTTTCATCGACAGAGAGATAAGATTAATGTTGGATAATGCACTGATTGGTTATGTTGAACCAGACTTGTATTCCTGGAAAAATCTCACCAGGTCGTGTTGTATAATCCTTTTAGTATGCTGTTGTATTCAGTTTTCTAGTCTTTTGTTGAGGATTCTACCAAACATTTAAAGAAGCATTAACATCAGTCCTTCTTAAACTCTTCCAAAAAGTAGAGGTAAAACTTCCAAACTAATTTTATGAGCCCAGCATTACACTGATACCAAAACTGGAAGAAAAATCACAATAAAAGTATAGGCCAATATCTCTGATGAACATAGATCCATGCTTTTTATCTGTAGTTCCTCAAGTGTAGTGTTTCTGAGACTGCTGATTATATCTTGAGCTTGTTTTCCCTCTGTGCTGTGTGAGGTCAGCTTCAATGACATCAAGCTTTTCTAAAGAGGTATTTACAAGGTAGTTTTGTGACTGCCTCTTCTTCCTTTACAAAAGGGAACCATCACCTCAGAAGCATCATAATGATGGTGAACCCTAAGCAGGAAGAAACCTGAGCCCCTATAATATTATAAGGAGCAGAGCTGTCAATGTCTAGGAATGCATTTTTGGCCTTGCTTTGGTGAGAAATAATCATGTAGTGCATCAAGCCACTGGTAAATTTGATTTGTCTTTAAAAGCGTGATGGCTAGAGTTACCAAAATTAGTGAATATATCATCCTTTTCAGAAACTGATATTTTTAGAAAAGATATAATCCAGAATTGTTTCCCAGGTTCAGTAGCAAATATGGACATCTGAGAGCACTTTACTTACATTTAAAAGGCCAACGCAAATTGTTTTCTATTAATACAACCAGTATAAATGAATAGTGTCAATAGAAAATCACGTTTACAATGTATTACTAATTAACAAAGAAAAAATATACAGTGTGACATTGTTTAGGCATCTCCTTACTTAGAAATATAGGAACATAAATATACCTTCATGAGAAAATAGAAAAATAAATTTGACATGAATTAATAATTGATCTCTCTAGCTATTGTTTTATAGATACTTTTTTCACCTTGCACATTTCTGCTTTTTATATTCATGTAAAGATATATAAAGTCTTGTTTATTTTTCTTAAGATTAATTGAGCAAACTTATAATATGCCTAGTAAAGTTATCACATTAAAAAATAATAATAGTGGAGCTGGCCCTGTGGTGTAGTGATTAAGTTAATGCACTCTACTTTGGTGGCCCAGGGTTCAGAGGTTCAGATCCTGGGCATGGACCTAGCACCATTAGTCAAGCCATGGTGTGGCAGCATCACACATAAAAACATAGAAGATTTGCACAGATGTTAACTCAGTGACAATCTTCCTCAAGCAAAAAAGAGGTAGATTGGCAACAGATATTAGCTCAGGGCCAATCTTCCTCACAAAAAAAGAAAGAAAGTTAAAAGATAATGATCAAGAATCTAGATGAATATGTTGAGAACATCAGTGACACTAAGTGAGAAAAAACTTTAGTAGGAAAGAAAACACAGGAAGGAGAGAACAACACGTCGCAAATGAAGCTTCCTCATTTGATCAGGTTGCTATATTTTTAGAATACTAAGGTAATTATCGTAGCATCAGGATAAAATCAATGTAAAGCCTGAAGATATACATGGCTATATTCCCTTTAACATTCATATTTGTTTCCAAAACTGAAAAGTTCTTGTGCAGACTCATAAATGCTGCCTTTGTTATGGTCCTCAATTTGAACATTGTAAGTATAGAAATATAGGTCTAATGCTTTACTTCTTATCCTTCCTTTATAAATCTTTGTGCCAAATTTATAATTGTTATATTAGTGCTATTAGAAAGCACAGATCTTCAGAATGATAGAACTGTGAAAGACATACGTTTTCTACAACAACGTGGAATAATTTTCCATCTAACCCTGAGCTTAATTCAAATCTGGCACTCAGGAATAACTTCAAAATCCAACTCATCACTAACAAACTGTGAAACCTCTAACCAGTTCCATAATATATATATGCCTCAGTTTCCTTATGTAAAATATGGGGCTACTTGTTTCACAATTCATAGTGGTATTTGAGGATCTAAATTAATATATTTTAATGTTTTAGCCCAAGGCCTGCCACATGGTAAATGTCATATAAATGTACTATCATCATTATCATTGTTACTATTTTTATCATTATTTTAGATTTTCTCCAACAATAATCATGTTGTTAGCTCAAGGAAATCAGAATGTTGGAGCCACATTCAGCCTCTTGGGCTTCTCAGAATATCCAGACCTCTGGGTGCCACTGCTCCTGGCATTCTTCACCATCTACACAGTCACTGTGGTGGGGAACCTGGGCATGATCGCGATCATGAGGATCGGTCCTAAACTCCACAGCCCCGTGTATTTTTTTCTCAGCCACTTGTCCTTTCTTGATTTCTGTTATTTCACTACAGTTACACCCTAAGTGTTGGAGAAGTTGGTTGTGGAAGACAGAATGATCTCTTTGATAGGATGCATCATGCAATTCTTCTTGGCTTGTATATTTGCAGTGGCAGAAACATTCATGTTTGCAGTGATGGCCTCTGACTGATTTGTGGCAATTTGCCTCTCTCTTTACAGTAATCGTGTCCCAAAAGCTCTGTACATCATTAGTGACTGGGCCCTACACATGGAGTATAGTCTCTTCTCTGACACTCACATATTTTCCTCTGGCACTATCTTTCTGTAGGTCTAACATCATAAATAATTTTGGCTATGAGGACTCAGTCATTGTTTCTGTTTCCTGCTTTGATCTCTACATAGCGAGGTGCTCTGTTTTGTCATTTTCATATTCAATGAGATGAGCAGCCTGGTAGTCATCCTCACTGCTAATATTTTCATTTTTGTCACTGTCATGAAAATACCTTCTTCTGGTGGATGCTGAAAAGCCTTCTCCACTTCCCACGTGACCACCATCACCATTTTCCATGGGGCTATCTTGTTCGTTTATTGTGTACCAAACTCCAGAAACTCATGGTTCATAGTCAAAGTAGGTTCTGATGAATCTTCTGACCTATAGTCTCAGGAACAATGATGTGAAGGAAAGTGTCAGGAAAATAATGAATCATTCAATACAATTTTGTTGAAGATTTGTATTTCCAAAGGAATTTGATTTATTATATTAAGGATAGTTCAATGCTTCTAGTAGAGATAATGATTCAAATTATCTACTCAATTTACCAGATTTTTAAATCCACTGTAATAAACTAGCTATTGTATCATTTGTTTTCTATTAAGTTTGATGTTTAATAAAATATCTGTGAACCATACATCAAGTAACATAATTGTTGTGGGTTGAAGTGTCCCCAAAATATCTACATCTATCAAGAAGCTCAGAATGGGAGGTTATTTGGAAATAGGATCTTTGCAGATGTAATAAAGGTAAGGATCAAGGAGAGATCAAAATGGATTATAGTGGGCCCTAAATCCGTTGAGTATGTCCTTGCAAGAGACAGTAAAGGACACATAGAGAAAGAAGGCTTTGTGAAGATGGAGGCAGAGATTGGCATTTGCTGCTACCAACAAGGGAACTCTAGGAGCCACCAGAATCTGGAGGACACAAGAAAGGATTCTCCTCTGGCATCTTCAGAGGGAGCATGGTCCTGCCAGTACGTTGGTTTCAGGCTTCTGGTCTTAAGAATTGTGAGGCAAAAAATTTCCATTGTTTTAAGCCACCAAGTTTGTCTTAATTTCCTGCAGCGACCCTAGGAAGTTTACTTAACAGTAATATCAGACCATAAAATCCAAATCTGTTGACTAATATATCGGCATGGTAAATCATTTTTTAAAATATTCTTCAATTCCGTTTAACCACTGAGAATGTCAGACTTACAGCAGAATTCTGAAAAGCTGTAGCTGACTAGGAGTGTGAATATGGAGGAATTAGCAATGAGAGCCTGGAAACCTTATAAGATCTGCCTAATTTATTTGATACTTTTTCCCCAAGGATTTCTTGTACTTGTATTATAGTATAGGAAGTGTTGTTAAACATGATGACTCTGAATATCAAATAAAAATGTTTTTATGTGAATTTCTGGAAGGATTACCAAGGGGACTGAAATGAAAAACTTATAATTATTAGTCTCACATATCTCACAATCTGACCTGTCAAACTTGATTTTGTAAGTTCTATTTACTAAGACGGTGGATATCATAATGCATTTCAAAAATAGTTTGCATAATCCTTGTTTTGCTTTTAAAGGTTAATCTATCTTTAATTACACATTTTACCTGCATGGTATAGGTTCATCTGTCAGACAAATATGGCCTGTTTGCTAACCGTTTTGATTGAAATGTCCTCTTTACTGATCATTCCTTTGTTAATATTAACCCTGTGACTGACTGAGTTAGGAAGAAAAATCAAAACGTTATCTCTGTTTATCTCTTTCTAATCATGATTTGTATCACAAAAAGTTCTCCAGAGTATGCACTGTGCAGATACCCAATACTCTTGATCCATGTCACTTTAGTGATTAAATAATAATTGCATCTTCCAAACAAATGTGTTGGCCTAAAATAAAACTTTTTAATTTCACCTTGTACTACAAAGGTATACCACAAAACCTTGTCTTATGTGTCTAAGTACCCAATTATAAAACATAAAATAAACAGACATTTTACTCTTAATTTTCCTTAGTTATAAAAGAGAGATTCCAAATAACTTTACCATAATATTCTGACCAATTATTAATATACACTGGGTTTGTATATGGAGAAAGGTTAAATTCTCTTTGGACTTCCTTTGGAAGGAAGATGATAAAAGGCAACATAGAAAAAGACAGAAAAAATATTTGAGTATGTTCATTTATTTCTTCTTAATTTAGTGGAATATCTTGCCAAATCACAAGAATTTCTGTCAAAGCAAAGGTAATCAAACCCAGAGATTTTCAAACTTCATTATTCATGCAAATCATCTCAGGGTGCTATAAAATGCAGATATGGGTGCAGCACAGGCCATGATTCTGCATTGTAACAGACTTCCAAGGGATGCTGGTGTTACCAGCCATTGCACCAGACTCTGAGTAGCAAGAATCTAAACAAACATTTTCATTTTGGGACAAAATTCAGCTGGTGTAGACTCATGTCTAGTTGTGTTTGGAGTCATTAAAGAGCCTGTAAAGTGAATTCCTTATTTCTCCTTTCTTCCATTGGCAACAATTCAAATAATAATGAAAATAATCTTAATTTTCATTAAAATAAAAATAATTTTAATTATGAAACTTTAATAATTGCACAAATTTTATAACAAACAGTTTTTTAAAAACATATAAACCATTTAAATTAGAGAAATAAAGTCTTCATAATACTTGTGGTCCTAGTATACTCCTCATTTCTTTCAATTGTTTAAACTTTTGCAGAAAAAGTTTCTGCAAGAGTGAGCCAAGTGGAAAGCAGTAGGACAGGAAGGCTGAAAGGCAGGGGACATGATCAGCCAGAGCTTTTAGCACTTTTTAAGATCTTTGGCTGTTACTTCAACTGAAATGGGGAAACACTGCAGGGTTTTAGAAGAGTGATATGATCTAAGTTAAATTTTAAAAGAAAAACCCTGGCTGATGTTCAGGTTAACCCATGAGAGACCAGAAAGGGTAGAAATTGGAAACTTGTTTAGGGCCCTCTATAGTTTACAAAAGATGATGACTTCTGTTGTTCTCTCTTTCCTGTTAAACCACAGGCAATTCTTTCAAGAAAAAACGAAAATCTGATTCTTAGCAGTGCTGGTCTGTAACCACTTCCTAACTGTTTGTATAATCACTTCCTTTGTTTTACAGGGTTGCCATGTCTCCATCTAGAAGCTGTGCTCCATCCTTCTTGCTGGATGCTACACCTGGACATAGTCTGTAACCTTCTTCTCATTCTCTCTTTGTATCTCCTATGGTGAGTTCAACAGTTAATATATTTTGTATGAATACTTTGTTTCCCTTTGGGGTCCTCTTCATTTCATATAGATAGATTTTTTTAATTTAGCGAATTTTGATGGGATAAGAATACTCATGGTCATCACTTCCTGGGTTTAATTTTCATCACTGCCCTAAAAATACCTTTTACCTGTGGTCATCACGGAATCTTCTCCACACCCGCTTTCCACCTCACCATCATCCTTTCTCTCTACAGTGTGCCCAACTCCAAAAGCTCATGAGTAGTTGTTCAAGTAGGGTCTGTGTTTTATACCATGCTAATCCCTATGCTGAACTCAATGACTTATAGCTTGAGGTACAAAAGTGTGAAAGAGCCTGTGAGTAAGTGAATAGACTCCAAAGTATTTTAGCATTCAATCTAATCTTAATAAATCTATTCCTGTGAATTATTTATGTGACTATTCTAATATCAGCTTCCCAGAGAGTTTTTTCCTGAAAACCTAATATAAATAGACAGTCACTCCTTAACCCCTTACCCTGATTTATGACTTTTCATAGCAATAGATGATATTTTAAATATATGCACTCATTTATTTGTTTGCTGTTTGTTTCTCCCAGTAGAATATAAACTTCAAGAAGGCAGAAATTTCTTGCATTATTTTTGTATCTTGTATCTCTAATGCCTAGAAAAGTGCCTAGAAACACATCAGGCCTTCAATGAATACTTACTGGGGGAATAAAAGAAGCAAAGAAAGAAAAAGTTCCAACTAAATTGGTAATATTTAACATTATGTTCTGTTTATCTAGGTAAAACTTTGGGTGATAAATCCTCAATGAATAAGGCTCGCATTTGAGATCAAAAAGCCCACAGTGCAGAAATAATATACTCAAATATGACCATGTTTATTTATTAAATGTTTCTACTACTGATTATTATACAGGGGAAAATAATTATTTGTCTTAAGTATTTGGTTTTAGCTGGATATTCTATAGCCACCTACTTATCTAACAGTTGTCAGAACCACAAAATGATACTTCCGTCATCAACAATATCTCTTATAATTGGACATGAGATTAATTTTTGAAAACTCGTCATGTTCAACTTAGAGTCTTTCTCTTTCAGAGTTTAATTCAAATTTAAGAAAAATTAAAGAGTTTATTCAATATTATTGTTAATATTTCAGGCAATTTTAGTTCATTTGGATTACCTAGACTCAGAAACTCAAACCTGTAGGGTTCTGGATATAATTGATAAACAACAACCCCAGATTGAATGATCCTGGCTCACCATAATGGGAGAAATTTGTTACAATTAAGTGTCAGAATACTTCTAGATCATTCCACATATTTCTGGCTAAATTATTTTTGGGCACCAGCAAAGTGATGAGTTTTGTTTATTGGAATGATTGAAATAGTATATATCACCAGCATTACTCTTCAAGTATCGCACCTCAAAAATGCTTAGGTTTCAGGAATTATGCACAATTATTATGCACAATTCCCAATAAAAAAGTACTTGAAATATATAAATACACTGCAATATACTGAAATATATACATACACTGCCAAATATCTGTGGAACTATCTCTGTAAACAATGTATATTACATTAATATTTCTGTTAAGAATTCTTATAAAAGTTGGCCTCTCAAGACAAAGGAGAATTTCTTTATGATTTCAGAGTAGGCAAACATTCAGAAAGCAAAATAAATGTTACTAAATTAAAATTAAAGTGTATTCTACTGAAACCCATGGAAATATTGAAAAGAGAATCCTCAGAATGAGCGAAAAATTTTGCCACATATTTAGAAGTCTAAAGATTGATATTCACAATACAGAAATATCTACGACAAATTAATGGGAAAAGACAGTCAATAAAATAGTGATAAAATTGGAAAAATATATAAAATAAATCATCTTCAGTTTATCCTGTGAATCCCTCACATATTATTTTCTGGGTATATCATGACTCGAAAAATTGTGGGAAATCACTAATCTGGAGAAACTCAAGCACATATGCACATAAAGAGATGTACAAAAATGTTCAGTTGCATATTGCCTGTAATCACAAAAATGGAAATAGTCTAAATATACATAAAAGAATGGTTATAATCATACAATTTAACAAGCTAAAATGATTGTACTTAAAAATATACCAGTTATAAATCTCAGTAGTATTGTTCAATATTATTTTTATAGGTCAAGACTGCAATGAACAATATATATTGATTATGGATATTCACATATAATAAATAACATCATGAGAATGAGAATCACCAAATTAAAGATGAAAGTTATCACTGAGGAAGGAGAACAGAATGATATGGCAGAATGTTATGAAAGTTTATTTAATCCACTCTATAATGTAATGTTCCAAAAGCAAATTGGCAAATGTTCATTATTTTTCAATTCAGTCTCTAAGTGCTTTAAAGTTGAAAGTGTAGCTTGGAGCATATTTCATTTGCCTTTTGCTGAGGAAAACATGCCCAGAACTTAGTGGCTAAAACAATTTGTTATTTTTCACCATTCTGTGAGCTGTCTGACTGCATGATTCTTCTGCCAGTCCCACTTGAGCTCATCACATGGCTGCAATCATTTGGGAGCTCTGTTGGGACTAAAATGATGCCCAATATGGTGTCACCATCTTGTCAGGTGACTTATTGCTGGCTGTTGGATGGAGTGCCTCAGTATTGTCCCCCCGAGTCTCTCATCTGCTGGTAGTTTACACTGTTTCCTTATGTGGTGACCTCAGAACAGTGTTGGAAGTGACTGGAAGTAGAAGCTCTAAGGCATCTTCGTTCCTATACTCCAGAATCTATTTAATATCACTACCACCACTTTTTTTTGTCAAATAAGTCAAAATTCTGGCTTGACATATCTATCACTATATTCCCTAGTGGAAGCATCACTCCTCTAGACTATGAAATCTCTTAGTTTCACTTATGAGAAGCAGAGGTGTAGCTGATGGATCATTAAGGATAACAGGTGGAAGATCCACTCCTATTTCAACCGTGGGCCCATAAATTCTGGGTCTCATAAATTACTGGAGAAAGAACAATGTATACTGGTTTCAGATTTAGAGCATATAGCACATTCTGGAGGTGATTATTCCATCCCTCTAAAGTATTACCAACAGAGCTTTTCCTATAACTGAGTTTTAGAAAGCCCATTCCAATGTTCCAGGCACACTTTTTGAATTTCTGAATACTGGATGAATTTTCCGTTGCCACTGTCTTTCAGGAACACGCTAAGGCAGTATTGTAATGCTACAAATGTCCACTTTTGTGTAGTGCCAGCATTTCATGCAGAATAGTCTGAAAATAAATCCCAAAAGCTTTCTCACGTATTCAGGTTTTCATAGGGAATACCTCATGACAAGTTCAGGCTTTGAAGAATCAAGTTGTTATAGGTAATACCTCATAACAAGTGCAGACTTGGGAGGAGAAAGGATTACAACAAGAGTATGGACTATGGGCATCTGAACGACTTGCTCATACAATTTACTTCCATCTTCAGGAACAGGAATGCTGTTGACTGCTGTGCATGCCTAATGTTATTGATTAATGAGATAGCACCCAGTTTATGATGAGAAGTGTAGGTTGCATAGGAACTTAGTAACCTATTGTCACTCAGTCTCTATTAGGGTCCCTTAAAAAGTCAGAAGCTTTTCCTCAAAAGATTAATAGGTACATGCAGAGTAATTTATTGTTTTGCCTTAAAATCCTGAAAGTCTGATACGTAATTCACTATGGGGGTTATCCAAAGTTCTATACACCCCTCATCTGCAAATACGCTTTAAGGAAAATCATATACACTGGGTCTTATGGCCCAAATAGCACAGTAGTCAGCATGTCAGACAGCAAATGTTAGAGTTTTCTCTTGTTTTGGGATCCACTCAAAATGGACAACCTTCTGGGTCAGTTTATAAATATTTTGGACTAACTTGCCTGAAACTGGTATATGCTGCCCACAAAATTGAATTTTGTTGTAGATGAGACAGGATTTGAGAAATACTGACTTGCCTTAGTTTTATTAATTCCAGAAAGCATTTTAATTATGTGCAGACAAGGCCTGGTAGTGAGTTTCAAGATGCAATTTTTCTGTGTAATTTCAAGGAAATTCCAGTCATTAAAAATGGCACAAAGGATCTGGCCTTTGCCTTAATTACTTGTTTTGATGCATGTGAGGAATAAGTTACCAGTGATTTTCCAGAGTTTGTGTCCCCAGGGCTACAGAGATGGATGGAAGAGCCTCGGAGCCCCAGTGAAACTCAGATTTCAGAGGAACGGGAGGGGGGTGGTCTGTTTCTCTGTATCAGGTAAGTTTATTCAAGTTTTCTATGTGTCTGACTGCACACCCAGTTGGGTGAGCAGTTTGGGATAGGTTGTGGAGAGACCAAAGAAAAGACCCAGAGACTGCAAACAAGACATAAATGTTTATTGCTAGTTACAGCGAGGTCCAATGGGGGCTTGCTGGACAGCAACATGCACCTACAACCACAGGCAGGGAGGGAGTTTTTATATAGGCAGAGGACACAAAGATTATATGCTTGACAAGAGGCTGTCCTCGGTACGACTGGCGTTCCCAGGAACAGTAGCGCACATGGAGGAGCTCTGTGTCCCTTTAAGACATGATGTCCCTTAAGTGAGATAAGGTAGAATCCAGGCTGGCCAGTCCCTGGATTGTTACAAATCTCAACAGCTGGGCATCCTGCCCAGAAGAGAGCCAGAAGGACACATGGTTGTGCCGGTTTGTGGGCTTTTGCTGAGCAAGCAAGGCCTCACACTATGAAACAGGTAAGATATTATTTTCCTAATATGGTAACTGAGATCTTCTTTTATTTTTCTTTTTATGTTAAGTCATTGTAAATGCTACCCAGTTCTGACTCCAATAATATTAAAGGAAGAAGTTAACACCCATAGAAGTATTTGGCTTCAAGTCCATTGACAACCATTTCACAAAGAATAGACTAAAGTCTGCACCTGGAAATGGATATTTATCCACATCGTCTTTGTGGATATACCTTAAATTGGTATATAAACTTTCACAAGATGGAGAATTAATTAGTTCTGAGGGAATTTTTACCTGATAAACCTTGAGACCCTTAAGAGATATCTATTTGATGTCTGGGCTGTAATAGAAGTTAACTCTTAGAACATAAACGCTAATAAAGTGTACACTATACTCAGAAGCCTTCCTCAACCCCTCATTAGCTAACCTATTCAACAAGAGAAGTAGCCTTTACTGAACAAAAGGTGCTATAATGGGATTGATATATTCTTTCCTAGGTTTCTCTAATATTTTACTTTGTCCTTATAATAGAAACATATTTTCTTGAAGATTTTAATTTATTTGTGTATACAGGCAATATACAGTAGAAATACAAAGTCTATGTTCTTTAGGCAAACACTTCATAGTTTTTCACAGATGGTTTCACTAGTTTAAGCATTTATGCAAACATTTCCTATCAGTTATGTGCATGTTATGCTACTAACTACTGTGAGGATATACACACCACAATATGCTATTGCTTATGGAAACACAAATTGCAATGGAAATGTAAAGACATTTCAGAGACGCAGCTTGGTTTGGAAATTCAAGACAGTTGCCTTCATGAGACATGTTCTATATGGAAGAAACTAGGACCAATAACTCTTTCCTCTCATTTTCTTTTGTCTACCATAAAAGGTCATGACATGTTTGTTTGCTGACTTCCATAAGATCTATCCTAGAGAATGTTCCATGTGCACTTGAGAAGAATGTGTATTCAGCTCTTTCAGGGTGGAGTGATCTATGTATGTCTATTAAGTCCAATTGTTTTAGTTTTTCATTCAGCTCCACTATTTCCTTGTTGATTTTCTGTCTGGATGATCTGTCCATTGATGTGAGTGGGGTGTTGAGGTCCCCTACTATTATTGTGTTGTCTTTAACATCTTCCTTTACGTCTGTTAATAGTTGCTTTATGAATCTTGGTGCTCCTGTGTTGGGTGCATAGTTATTTATAAGCGTTATTTTTTCTTGATGAAGTGTCCCTTTGATCATTATATATTGTCCCTCTGTGTCTCTCTTTACCTGTCTTATTTTGAAATCCACTTGGTCTGATATGAGAATTGCAACACCTGCCTTTTTTTCCTTGCTATTTGCTTGAAGTATTGTCCTCCACCCCTTCACCCTGAGTCTGTGTTTGTCCTTGGGGCTGAGGTGTGTTTCCTGGAGGCAACAAATTGTTGGATCGTGTTCTTTAATCCATTTTGCCAGTCTATGTCTTTTTATTGGAGAGTTCAATCTGTTCACATTGAGAGTGATTATTGATGTATGTGGACTTAATGCTGTCAATCTGTCACTCATTATCTTGTTTTCCTGTGTTTCTTTTCCTGTGTGTTTTAGACTACCCATTTAGTACTGCAATTTCTTATGCTGGGTTTCTTAGATTTTTCCTTATTTATGATTTGTGACTGTTCTGTACTTTATTTTAGTGTCTACCTTGAAGTTTGTATTTAGAATCTCGTGTATAATATAGTCTATTCTCTGGTGGTCTCTTACCTACTTGGCCAATACTGATTTAGATCCTTTGCTCTTCCCCTCCTAAATAATTATTTTCATTTTTTATTCCAATTCGTCTTATTAATTTGTAGTTAGAGTGCTAAGGTCGTCCTTGTTTTGGTAGTTTCCTTACCTTTACCCTAATGCTATAATTGAATATTTGCTATCCTGTTCTGGTTCTATCCTTCAGTCTCCCTAGTCTGTGGATTGTGTCCCCTTTCTCCCTTTCTTCTTTTTTCAATTATGAGAGCCTTCTTGAGGATTTCTTGTAATGGAGGGCTTTTAGTTACAAATTCCCTTAACTTTTGTTTGTCTAGAAAAGATTTAATTTCTCCCTCATATCTGAAGGAAATTCTTGCTGGATAGAGTATTCTTGGCCGAAGGTTTTTATCCTTTAAAGCTTTGAATATATCACTCCATTCTCTCCTAGCTTGTAGGGCTTCTGTAGAGAAATCCGCTGACAGTCTGATAGGGGCTCCTTTATAGGTTATTCTCTTTTTTTTCCTTACTTCCCTGAGTATTCTCTCCTTATCATTCCTATTTGCCAACTTTACTACTATGTGCCTTGCAGTAGGTCTTTTTACATTGACAAATCTAGGAGATCTAAAACCCTCCTCTACACACATTTCTCCGTTGATCCCTAGATTTGGGAAGTTCTCTTCAATAATTTTGTTAAGCACACTTTCTGCTCCATTTTCCTTTTCCATATTCTCGGGAATTCCTATAATCCTTATGTTCTTACGCCTCATTGAATCCATTATCTCTTGGAGATTTTCCTCATTTTTTTTTAATTCTTAGTTCTCTTTCTTCCTCTGTCTGGCGCCATTCAGCCTATCTGTCCTCGATTATGCTAATTTTCTCCTCTATGTTGTCTACATGGGCATTCAGGGAATCTGTATTCTGTTTTATCTGGTCCATTGTGTTTTTCATCTCAAGTAATTCTTTATGATTTCAATCTCTTTTGTGAAGTAACTCCAGAACTCGGCTTGTTTCTCTATCTTTCTCTCTACCTCATTGAGTTTTTTGATTATAGCTGCTCTGAATTCATTATCACTTAGTTTACCTAATTCCAAGTCCTCAGGACTTAATTCTGTGTTTTTATTGTGTTCCCTCTGGTCTGGGGCTTTTATAAATTGCTGGATGGTAGAGGAGCGGTTTTTTCTCACGGTGGTAGAATTCAGTTGCAGTTACAGCCTGTCACCACTAGATGGGGGTCGAGAGCGGCGTGTTATGAGCTCTCCACCTTGGGGCTAGATGGCTGCGCCCACTGGCTTCAGTGGGGGGGAGGGGCTTTTACTCACATGCGCCGGTCTGGGTTCAGATCAATTCTGTTCTCTGGTCTCCCAAGGCCCTTGATTTATAGGGTCCCTGCAGACGGAAGCTTCCCCCCACATCAGCGGGTCTCCACTGAATCAGCGGCAGGAGTCCTGGATGATCCCCTGGTAGTATGGCCCCTCCCCCGCTCCTTCCCGACCGGCGCCGCAGCGATCACAGACTCTAGGGGAGGGAGCGATGTTCTCTCCTACCGTTCCAGTGCCTCCGAAGGTGTAAGCAAGGTTATGATCTCCGCCTTCTTGGTATTGTAGGTCTCTAACGAGCTGGCATTATGTTTATTCTCTGAAATTCAGTTCTTCCAATCTTTTGTTGTATTTTGGAGGGGAGAGAATCCCGGGTCAGCTCACCCCACCATTTTGCTCTGCCCCCTCTCCCTAAAGGACTTTAAAAACAGCTTTTTGAGTGTGCCTCCTCATTAGGCAATGTTTATTTTAATATAAAGGATATAAGTAATTATTGAAATATTAAACTAAAATTGCAATCATAAAAGAAGAGTTATATTTCTAAAGTAAAAGAAAGTAAGCAAAACCTTTTCATCTTAGTTTGAAATAGAAATTTAGTTTCAAACAATATTTTTCTCTAAAAATAGTACCACTCGTAAGGATGAGATATTAGCAGTGAACCTCCCTATTCTCAAAATTTTCTGTGAAAGTACATTTTTACTCTCTAAACAGAACCAGAACTTTCTGGAGAAATAGCTGTTTTGAAGTCTGAGGTAGAAATGTAATGAGCCTTGAGCAACTTAATTTCCAGAAGGCTAGAATGCTATTAACGTCTTTTTGGATCATTTCAAAGAGACACAGGAGGGAATTTGAAATGGCTCCCACTGGCTTATGATTAACATTAAAAATGAATATTGCTTTCCATTTTGTTCATGGTTTCCTTTGCTCTACAGAAGGTTTTTAGTCTGATGTAGTCCCATTTGTTAACCTTTTCTTTTGTTTCCCTTGCCCAAGTAGACATGGTATTCAAAAAGATGTTGCTAGGACCAATGTCAAAAAATAGGCAGAGGAAATGAACATACATTTTTCTAAGGAAGATGTACAGATGGCCAACAGACACATGAACTGGTGCTCAGCATCACTAATTATTAAGGAAATGCAAATCAAACTACAATGAGATATCACCTTACACCAGTTAGTGGCTACAATTACCAAGAAAAAAAACAACAAATGTAGGAGAGGATGTGGAGAAAAGGGAACACTCATACACTGCCGATGGGAATGCAAATGGAGAAGAGTATGGAGATTTCTCAAAAAATTAAAAATAGAAATACCACATGATCCAGCTATCCCACTACTGGATATTTATCCAAAGAATGTGAAATCAATGATCCAAAGAGATTTATGCACCCGGATGTTCATTGCAGCACAATTCACATTAGCTGGGATGTGGAAACAACCCAAGTGCCCTTCTACAGATGAATGGATAAAGAAGATGTGGTATATATACACAATGGAATACTACTCAGCCATAAAAAAGACAAAATTGCCCCATTTGCAACAACATGGGTGGACCTGGAGAGTGTGATAATAAGCAAAATAAGCCAGACAGAGAAAGATAAATACTGCATGATTTCACTCATATGTGGAAGATAAGAAATACATGATAAATAGAACAGATTAGTGGTTACTAGAGGGAAAGAGGGTGGGAAGGGTGGGCTAAAAGGACAAAGAGGCACATATGTATGGTGGTGGATAAAAATTAGATTACTGGTGGTGAGCACGATGAAGTGCATTCAGGAATTAATAAACAATAACGTACACCCTAAATTACACAATATTATAAACTATTATAATCCCGATAAAATTATTTTAAAAAAACGAATACTGCTTGCAATTAATTTAAAAGCATCATATATGTTTAAATGTCAAAATTTAAATATAGATAATAGGAAATAACGTCATTGGTTATGATTAAAGGTTACTGGAGGTATCAAGCTATTACTCTGCAAAATGGTAAATAAGGAGATAAATATTCTGTCTTTCCTTTATGAATTGCATATCAGGGTTATCAGTTTATGATAGGAAATTCAGAAGAAATAAGAACAGAAAAAATGATGAAATTAGAAAATCACAATTTTCGAACTCCTAATAAAAAATGGATCAAGGTGATGATTTCAATAGCTATTAAAGTTACTAAGTGAAAAGTTGATGGGGAATGCTAAAAGTGTGTCATCAAGATGACACTGAATCCATAGATAAGACTAAGCAGCATTGAAAGTCAGACTACTAGTTAACATGTACCTCATAATTTGATGTGACTGGCAGTAGTCAAAACACCTATGACATATTCTTTCCCACAAGAAACTAAAAGAGAGAATTTGAATTAATAAAGTTTATTAATGTGAGTCTGACTTTAAAGGAACTGGTGCAGGAACAAGTCAAATTACACCAAATAAAGCAATATGCCAAATACCGAACATACGGCATTCTACAAATGGTCGAATTTTCCAAAAAATTACCTGAACATACATGTGTGTATACACACTCTCACAAACACACAAGGTATTGTTATACAGTACACAGAACGTAATGTTACATAATACATGGAACTGTTACATTTTAAAGAAAACAGTTATACCAACCAAATTTGTTTGATTCTTGACTCAAACTAACTGTAAAAATATGTCTTCCAGGCAATTGGGGAAATTTAAATTTGGACTTGGTATTAAATTATGTAAGAATATCTTATTTTTGGTAAGTGCAATTTTGGCATGAGTAGTTAACCAATGTTTATTTTACTGATGGTTACACTTTTTATAAACTCCTATTAAGGACTTATTTAACAAGTGGATTTATAGAGAAATATAATATCCTACAAATATAATTACATTTTAAATAGCTCAATTTTGTGATATTGGAAGTCAGGGATTCACTGTCCCTACAATGTGTTGACCGTTCAGGATGAAGAGCACCACACATAGTCTTGTTTTCCAGGCTGCACACAGCACTTTTGGCCAAAAATATATGTGGGATAGAAAGAATTCAGTGTAGCAAGCAGTTACTGTAGTTCTTTGTTTTGAGGCCTGTAGCATTGGCTGAACTACTTTTTGTTTTCCTCAGTATCTTCAAAACTCTTGGTTTAAAAGTTACATTGGTAAACCTTTTTCAGTTTTATCATGACTGATTATTTTGCAGACCTGAAATTATTTAACAGTAAATTATTAATGAAAATGTACTGCAAAAGTACTCCACTAATGTCATTCCATATTTTGTCATTATTCTAAGAAATATCAACATAGTGGCATAAATACAGCTTTAAAGAACACCAATCAATATACCCAGATAGGCTCCCCTCTTTTTCATTCTGCCATAGTGTCATCCTGAAATATTCAAGTTAGATTTTTACAAAACAGATTTAAAAAGCATGAAACATCACAAACTGCAGAATTATTGAGAAGCATAAAAAAAAACCTGTCTGTTTGAAACTCAATTGTATTTGCTGTTCCCTTTGCCCCAAATCAGCACCCTTCCCCCATTTATTTGCATAATTTGCTTTCTCACTTTATAATGGTCCATGCTCAAATAGCACCTTACTATTGTCAACGAAAATAATCCATAACCAATCTATAAATGAAAATTTGGGACAGTTTATTCTGAGCTAAAATGTGAGGACCATGGCCTGGGGCCTTTCTTCCTGAAGGAAGAGGGTACCAAAAAAGTGAGGTACACAGAGTGGTTATATACCCCAAAACAGGATGTTTCACATATGACTGAAATGTCCCTCCCACAATAGTCACAAGACTGCTTTGTCGGCACAGCGATTGATGGAAACAGCAGGTAGGTCTGCTGTCTAGGTGAACACAGCAGGGTGGCAGGTCTGTTGTCTAGAGCTGGGTGATCACAGGTGAGCTGGGTGGTCAAAGGTGAGTGCAGCAATCAGTTCCTAGCCTAAGGAAAGATGCTTATCCCTAAGGAAATGCTAATGTGGGGGGAAGTTGCACCTTTATCTTAAAGCCATTTGTTCTTACCATAGTAAATGTTTAAAGCAGAGATACAATGCATGCTCAGCTGCCATGGTCAGGTCGTTTTGGAAAAAACAAAGTCAGGCCGAATTAGGTTTACACCAAATGGCTTCCTCATATACTCTAATATATCCTATTGCTTGCCATTTCTATTTGTCACTATGGTCTTCTCTGATCTCCCTATTTAAAATGACAGTTCAATTTTATGTTTTGTCATTTATAATTACTGTAAAATTATTATGTGTTTATTTGTTTTTCTGTATCCTCTATTAAATATAAATTTATTGACAAAGGAACATTCTTTTTCTTTTTCCCCAATACTTAGGATAGTACCTAGTGCAGAGTAAATCCGTAATAAATATTTAATGAACGAATGAATGAATGAAAAAATGAGTGATTATATGTCTTCATTATGTACTCAACCTTCTTTCCCTGGTTTCTGACTAGAGAGAGAAAATTCAGCAGAGTGGACATTTGCTTTGGTTTGTTTTTCTTTTGTTTCATTTTGACTGCACAGTTTCAATAATCACTTCTAATACATGCTTATTGTTCTTTGTGAACTGCCTCCTCTCTACACTCAAATTCCTCATAGTTCCAGCAGGTTTGGCTCTACTGCCAGTTCCTTGGAAGGTCATATGGATCATTCAATAAAAATTCATGGTACACTTGCTTTATGCTCATCACTGATCTAGTAGCTTAGAATGTATCAGTGAATATATTCTTTGCTTTCCTGAAACTTTTATTCTAGCAGAGGGAAACAAGCAGTATGAAGGAATGCAATAAAGATTAAAAATATATTTGAACCATGTTAAGTACTTGAAACACTAAGCTGGGTAATGGAGTAGTCCCTGCAGTATAATAGTGTAGGGGAGGAAGACATTTCCTCTTCCCAAATGTGGGTTCATCTGGCCGGAGAATGAATTAAATTCACATGAGACAGAATAGCAAGAGAAAATTAAACAAAGCCTTATGAGGAACCATGGCCCGGGGCCTTTCTTCCCGAAGGAAGAAAGGGCACTGAAGAAGTGGGGTGCACATGGTGGTTATATACCCCCAAACAGGGTGTTTCACATGTGACTGAAAAGTCTCTCCCACAATAGTCACAAGATTGCCCTGTCAGCACATTGCTTGATGGACACAGCAGGTAAAGGTCTGTTATCTCGGTGGGTGTCACAGGAGGCAAGTCTATTGTCTCGAGCTGGGCGGTCACAGGTGAGGGCAGCAATCAGTTCCTTCCCTAAGGAAAGATGCTTAATCCTTAAAGAAATGCCAACGTTGGGAGGGGGAGGGAAGTCACTTACAGGAGGTTACCAGACAAGCACAATAAAATGCAGATTTAAGTCCTTGCATTTGGTATTGATTAAGAGTTTCTAGAGAGAAGGTCATCTCCTTTCTTCTTCCTGGTACAGAGAGGGAGGCACCTTTTACAGATAGAGATTTGCCTTACAAATGTAAACGTGTCCTAACAAAGGGCAAGTTCCATTCCTCAGAGCCTCCTTCCCTGTCCCAGTTTATCAAAAGCAATCAGCCTCAAATCATCCTGATGCCAAAGAGACATATCTTGGGGTGGCCAATTTCAGGTCCCCACAATAGCATGTTCATGGACGCTTTCACTGGAAAAGTACATTTGAGCAAAAACTTTAAGGGAAAGCATTCCAGAGTAGAGAAAAAAGTGGTAGATAAGACCTTAAGGAAGGAGTGTGCAATATTTTTTGAGAAACAAAAAGCAAGAAGGAAAAGCAAGGAGGTCAGAGTAGCAGGAGAAAGCAGAGGGAAGAAAGAGTAATAGAATAGGACAGAGATTTACAGGGCCTAGATAATTTTCACAACTTAATATTTAACATTGTAAATATTTCTGCTTTAATTCTCAGTGGATCTTCACACTTCTCCAATATGGTGAGAGTGGATGGTATGGAGGAAGAGGGTTATGCCCTGAATACAGTAGTCACTCAATTAATACTTGATAATGACTTTTATAATTACATAATTTTGATAATTGTAGGAAGATATTGGAGTGATCAGGGGCTGGGGGAAGTGACTTTATAACTTTTCATATGAAATGCCCCTCATGCTGCCCCAGGTTTTCTAGTACACAAGAATTACACGAGAGACAGGTGATTAATGTTAGTTGTTTAATTAATGACCTCAAGAGAATGGGGCCATAGGTGGCCTCTAGGGTTCGTGTCTCAAAGGTAGTGACTACAGCTGTAAGAACACATGCATCACTCCCAAGCCAGATATGTCCTCCCTTTGACATCAGCAGGTTTAGGATTCTAAAGACAGATTGAAATTAATCTCAATGAGGGGTGTGTAGAAAATAATATGAGGAGGGGAATTTACTCTTTGGATCCAGATAGTTCTCCAGAAATATTTAGTCACTGCAAAAGTTACATATCTGAACATGCAAGGAAGAGGATAAGCCCTTATTCTACAGAGCTTTCTATCAGAGAGCCTGACTCAGCTGAACTGCTCATTAACAGCCACAAACAACAGGTACTGTGGTGGTTGAGAGAGAAGAGCTCTGAGAATTTGAGGGAACGTGCCTTGTCTTGCTTCTATACATTTTTGGAAGGAAAGTCGAGGCAGAATAGACAAATATTTAAATAAAATGAAACAATCAGAAATTAAATGGACCCTCTATTGAAAAAACTTAAAAGGGGTGAGATTTAATTAAGATTATAAGGCAGGAAACATGTGTCCCCTGAGTGCAAAAATTACAACAAAATCGGGAAAAGAATTATAGGAAAGAAGATTTCAGCTGTTATATTTTCTATAAGGCATTTGGGACACAAGAGTCATTATATTAAATACAATGCTGCTTTAAAAATTTTTAAATGCCTTAGCTCAATTAAATGTTGTATTAAGAAAAAAGTCTGATAATTCAAATATCTGACTTTGTGATGGATTGTCTTTTGAGGGTGTCTTTAATACCCAGATTTATGAGTACAGGAACAGATAGGGACCTTGTGTGCCTCAGTTCTGCATATGATCTGACGTATTTATTGATGAGCCGTCTAAAGTCCATTTCTGTGGGACCAGAGATAATCTTACCAGAAATGATAAAGAGTTTTCTGGAATGGTAGGATGTTAGAAGTGTTGGCAACCATTTAGAGAAATATAATTCTTTTGTATTACTGTTTTCTCATGAAATGTATGTATAGTGCAGAAGTACCTCAAATTTACAATCCCTCTCCCTCACAGGTAATAAATGATAGAATGAATATGTGCCTTATATGTCTTAAAGAAGGAGTATAAAGAGAGAAAGAGAGAGAGAGAGACCTAGGAACAGGAAGTTTTTAAGTCAGAGTCTTTACTATAGTTAGTTATTCAGGGGAGAGAAAATGTCCCTAAATTCCATTCTCATTTTATCTTGATGCTGCTTTCTAGTATAATTCTGTGGCACATACACTGTCATTGGACTTTTTCCCATAGTTCTAGTGTCTCTAGTTTGTCAATTAAAAGTGTGATGATTTAATAACGGAAATATGTTAGTAACTAGGCTAGAAAATGGGTCAGAGTCTGGTGTAATAAAATGAGTCCAGGGCTAGGAGTCTGGGGATCTGGGATCCAGTCACAGAAGTGTAGATTAGTTCTTATTTGAATGTCATTAGGAAAACTAAAGTTCTCCAGCTTCTGCTTTGTCACCTCTAGAAGTAGACTGGATTATCTTTATCATCTGTTTCAATTTTATTATGCCTCAAGCAGTGAGGAAGGATTGACATTTAGGACTCCCTGAGCTGAGGAGCATACTCTCTGAAAAAAATTAAGATTAATTTTGATAATAGATTTACTGGGTCAGAGTGGAAAACAAAGATTAAAGTGCTGCATGGAATTGCCAATAAAGACACAAAAGTAAAGTGTTAGGGGTGTTCATTCTTAATGTCACAGTATGAATATATGATGCAAAAATCAATTTGTTCAGAAATTTGTCATTTTTGTTACTGATTATAGGGCTGACATAATCAGTAACCATATTGTTCTAGGCTTCTCTTTTATAAACTTATAATATCCAAGGAGAGCTGAAAGCGTTATGGGAGGATTAGATTTAAAATAACCATAAATCCCTTGATTTCATATTTTTATTTGTAAATATTAAAAGAGAACTAAAAAATAATTCAATAATTGTATTGGTTTTACTTAGCAAAAATTTTTAAATAGTTATCATGTTTTAAAATTTTAGACATTTAGCATATCTTGCCTAAAAGTTACAGAGGGAAATTCTGAAAGAGATATTTTTCTTGTCTTCCAGTCTTGGGAAGGGATAGCTAACCAAGCTTCTTTATATTCTCACTCTCCTTAATATTTTTGTTTTCAGGACTGATTCAGATTGGCAAACAGAAATCATGTCAGAGAGAAACAAAAGTGGGGCTACCTTCACTCTCTTGGGCTTCTCAGATTTCCCAGAACTGTAAATACCCTTCTTCTTGACTTTTCTGGCCATCTACAGTGTCACTGTTGTAGGGAATACTGGGATGATTATAATAATCAAAAATAACCCCAAACTGCACACCCCTATGTACTTTTTCCTCAGCCACCTCTCACTTGTGGATTTCTGCTATTTCTCCATCATTGTTCCCAAGACCTTGATGAACCTAGTTATAGAAGACAGAATCATTTCATTTACAGGATGTGTAGTACAATTCTTTTTCTTTTCTACGTTTGCAGTAACTGAATCTTGTTTATTAGGTGGGATGGCCTATGACCACTTTGTGGCCATTCGTAACCCTCTGCTGTACACAGTTGGCATGTCCCAGAAACTCTGTGCTGTGCTCGTGGTTGGATCATATGCATGGGGAGTAGCTTGTGCCTTGATACTCACATGTTCTGCTATCAAATCATCATTTCGGGGTTTCAATACAATTAATCATTTCTTCTGTGAATTCTCCTCATTACTGTCCCTCTCTTGCTCTGATACTTATGTCAACCAGTTGCTGCTTTTCATTTTTGCCACCTTTAATGTGGTCAGCACACTACTCACCATTCTCATGTCTTACCTATTTATCATTGTTACCATTCTCAAGATGTGTTCAGCCAGTGGATGTCGCAAAGCCTTCTCCACCTGTGCCTCCCACCTGACCACCATTGCCATCTTCCATGGCACCATCCTCTTCCTCTACTGTGTGCCCAACTCCAAAAACTCTAGGCATACAGTTAAAGTGGCCTCTGTGTTTTACACTGTGGTGATCCCCATGTTGAATCCTCTGATATACAGTCTGAGAAATAAAGATGTCAAGGATACAGTTAGTAAAATAATGGACACTAAAGTCTTTTCTTATTGAGCATATTGTTTTAGTAGAGTTTGTCCCAGAAATGTCAATAAATTATGTCCATAAATTTTGACTTTAAAGATACTTTGAAAGTTATGAAGAGTTAATGTTGTACAATGGAAAGTCATGGACTTTGGTTCAAAGAGACTAAACTTGGTGCTGTGTCTTACTGGGAAATGAAACAGCAATCTCTCTCATCTTTGATTTTTCATGTATAAAATTGAGATAACATAAACTAGTTCCTAATCTGATTGTGAACATTAAGAGACTATATAGATGTCATGTGTAAAACCTTGTATAAACTCAATAAACAATTTCATCTCGTTTCTTATAACATACCTGGTGTAGACTAAACTTTCAATCAACACAAAAATTTCTCTTATAAAAGCGCTAAGAGCAGTTAAATTAACTAGTCTTCATCCTTCAAGGAATGAAAAATCCAGTGTTGACAGCACGGCAGTAAAAAGGTGCCCATTGTATAAGGTAGAAAATAATAAGTATCATAGAGGATTTGAGAGGAAAAAAAAGTTCAAATCCATGTAGAGACTTCAGAGAGATGCCTTCATAATATAAGTGTTGTTTGAGCTTTTCCTTAGATAAGAGAATTGACAGAATTTTAGGAGATTCATATCAACAAGGAGTTTTATTCCAGAGACAAAAGCATGGCAAAATCAAGGAGGTCAGAATGTAATATTGAGTCAATGAGCCAACAAATTTTTTGTTGAGCAAATACTATATTACATGTATGTGAGGGTGTTTGCATATGTGTGTGGGTAGGTGTGTTTTGTTGTGTATACACGTTATGTGGCATGAATGAAAGGTGGATAAGACAGTCTATATCCTGAGTGTATTTTCAAAGGAACTCCAGTGTGGCAGTATAAACTATACAGCCTCCACCAAAGGCTTAGAAATGCTAGATCAGATCTCAGACTGTCTTATATGCAAAAAGTAAGCATGTGTCTACTCAACCAGTATTTCATGCTATCATTCCGCCTATAAAGATGTCAAAACTTGACCAATTCTTTGTGTTTTTTTCTGAAAATAAATCTAATTTATGAATCCTTTTCAACTGAACTCCTTTAAAAAAGTTTTTGAAGTTGCTGTAAGTGTTGAAAACTAATTGCCTATATAACCTTAATCAAAATAAAATTAAAACCAGTTATTAACATCAAGACATATCTAATCTGGCAAATTTAAAATAACAGATCTCTCCAACATTAATAACTCACTTTTGCTTGAAAAATTTGTATACCCTTTTCCTTCACTTTACTTTGTATTTCTATATAACATTCCAAACAAATCATTAACATAATAGAAGAAATAAATTTCCAAGTGTTTTGGTATGGGAGAAAAAACCAACCTGGGGAAAAATTTTATTTGGGCTCAGTAAAGTTATCTGGATTGTTCATATTATTTTGAATTTACTGTCATTATTAAAGTGTTTCATTTATATATATATATTACTTGATAAGGATCAATTAAACAACCATTGTATGTATAAGGATTAAAATATGTAAGAAAAAAGTGTCTTAGATATTGGATCTCCCACGAGGGAATGATATTTCTTCTATTGACTTACTTTTCTCTGGGTGTTCACAAATTTACCTTTCACTACACAACTGGCAATTATACAGTTTCTAATTTTCTTTGAAATTAGGAAATTATTTATATTAATGTTAAATTGAATCAATTAGAGGTAATGCCTCCTTATAGAGATTTTGTTTTACTTCTGCCCAGCTTGGACCAAGGATGATCATGTTTTGTGGTAGAACTAACACAACCCATTTAGCTTTTCCTTTGAGGAAACCAAGGTTCATAACATTTAAGTGACCTGGCCAATGCTTTAAAAGTCATTGTTGACAAATTTGACTCGTATTAGTAGTTTTCACATTTTTGGTCATATGCTTCTTAATTTTGAAGAGGTATATAACTCAAGAATTTAATTTTACATATAAAATATTTCATCATTGATTTAAATAGCAGCAAAAAATGTAATTTCCTTTGCATAGCATAGTTCATTTAAAGTACGTAAGAACATCTGTAATAGTCAGATTTGTGCCTTTCCTTTGCCTTAACTTATATTCCATTCTACTCCCTCCGTTGAACATTATAACTTTATTATTCACATATGTACTTTTTATTTCTTATGATCATAATGCTTTTGGTAAAATCAAAAGTTTTTCTTTCTGGATCAAGTTAACCTTGTAATGATGTAATAATAATTAAACCACTAATTAAAAATATAATTGCATTGTAAATTTGGATAAAACATAATTAATCAAAATTTAAAAAATTGTTTTTGGAAATATTTCTTTTTATGAGAAATATTATGAGTAGGTGTTTGGATTTTTTGTTTCAATTAATTACTGTATCCATCTAAAGACATCACTTAATGTTAGAAAGCAAGAGGGTTGAGAATCATTTCTATTTCTGCTTTTTAATAGATGACAATCTATTTTCACCTGACACTATTTGGTCATATTAAAGGTAAACGGGAGCAGAAACTTTGTCAGAAATTGTGCTGTAATAGTAATGTCAATCAACTCTTTCAAATCCAACCAGGTTATGTGCTAATTTCTTACAATGATTTTTCATCAAATTTTATTTTTTAGATAATAATGCATTAAATAAAATTAGATTGCCTTCCAATTTTGTTGAAGTCCAAAATTTTGGAAATCATATCTTTCAAAAGAATTTATTACCCAGTGTGGTAGATGGCAAATGTAGTTCAGATTCTCCAGTCCTCCCCATATCCTTGACTGTTTGCAACTTTTCTGATCAAATGGTAGAAGCAGCTTCTCCACTCCTGGAATGTAGGCTGCTCTCATGACTAGCTTTGGCTAACAGAAAGTAGCTGAAGCGACATTGTGTCAGTTTCAAGCCTCTTGAGAGTCCTTGTGACTTTTTCACAATCTTTTGGAATTTTCACAGTCTCAGAAAAACTGTTACGTGAACAACCACAGACTGGAATATTGGATAATAAGAAACAGAGCCCACACCCCCATCACAAGTGCTGGCATTTAGCCAAACCGTCAGACTTGAATCTAACCTGTGAAGCTAAGATCGTATGCATAGCAAACCAAAACAAGATCATCCATGTCAGGATTAGATCAGCAGTACTAAGTTACTGACTCTTGCAATAGTGACCAGTAAAATAAGTAGTTGTTGTTTTTAACTAATATATTTTGGAATGGTTTGTTATGCAATCGTTAGAACCACTCACTTTCTTAATTTCTGAAAATGTTACCACAAAGACCTTCCAAGCCTTATCATATAATAATTAAGCATATCTGTTATTCTTCCACCTAGAAGCATTTGATTACAAAATTGAATTAAAAAGTTACAAAATTTAACATACCGTTGATTTCATTGAACCTTGCCAATACAACATTTTACTAGAATGGTATTTTCGTATGTGTTTTAAAGACATTTAATCAAAAACTTAGAGCTTCAGGGGCCGGCACGGTGGTGCAGCAGTTAATTTCCAACATTCCTCTTCAGTGGTTTGTGGTCCACCGATTAGGATCCTGGGTAGGGACCTATGCATCAGTTGTTAAGCCATACCGTGGCAGGTGTCCCATATATAAAGTAGAGGAAGATGGGCATGAATATTAGCTCAGGGCTAATATTCCTCAAAAAAAAAAGAACTTCATATTAATGTTATTAAATTTATGGATGATGACCACGAAATCAATTTCAATACAATTTTTACACTTAAATTTTGTGTGTTTGGGAGGAAGATTGGCCCTGAGCTAACATCAGTTGCCAATCCTCCTCTTTTTGCTTGAAGAAGATTGTCGCTGAGCTAAAATCTGTACCAATCTTTCTGTATATTATGTGGGATGCAGCCAGAGATTGGTTTGTGCCTGGAATCTGAACCTGTGAAGCCCAGGCCAGTGAAACACAACGTGCAAATTCAACCACTGTACCACCAGGCTAGGCCCCTTAAATTAATTTTTAAAAACACCTGCATGTCTTTAAGTCTAAGACAAATAGATAAGCAATGTAGCTTTCCTTTGAGTGAGTTGCCCAGATGATATAAAACATGACTGTCAATGATACTCTTTATAGATAGTCTTTTAGTTTTTCAGTCATGGGACTGTCTCCTTCAGGAGGATACAATTTGTGACAATAGTTTCAGGGTGCATTAATAACAGAAAGAATAGATGTTAAAAAAATATTGTCATCAATTTACTATATATCTGATTTCAAAACATCACTGTGTTGGCTAAAATACATGTCTAATGCCATCATTTTCCATTAAAAGAAATGTGTACTATATGCCAGAGTCATGACAAAAAGGTATACCATGAGTTTGAAGTGTCTTGATTAAAAGAAAAGCTTCACATTTCATGAAAACAATATTTCAAAGTGTTCTTATATTTTAGGTTTTGGAAGGTTGCTTTTATTATTCTAATTGGGGTAATTCACACAGCAAATATGTGAATGGATAAGAGGAATCCTCACTTTCGAAAAATGACAGAATGGTGTCATGAGAGTGCTAAGTGGAAAGGAGACCCAGAAACACTCTTCAAACTCAGAAAATTATCAGATGGATCGATTTTAATAAAATTTATATAGGTTGTTGAGAATTTGGAAACTTTTTACCTATAACTAATCATATCTGTGGGATTCTTGAAATGTTTGGTCTATCCAAGGGCACAAACCACAGATAGCACAAACCACAGATAGTGGTTTGAACACTGTTGTTCATGGAGGCATTATATGGTGAGAAAATGAGCAGATTTGGGAGAGTTCCCTGAGGTGATGCTGTTTAATGGTCTCTGGCATTGAGTAAGTATGCCATCCCAGCCCTGTTCAGTAGCTCTGTTCTCCTCATAGGGTCATATGTGTGGCCCAACCCGAAGAGCAGCATATGGTCTCATTCTATCAGTGATTCTGTGTGTGACTTTGGACAAGTTGGACCTAACTGTGCCTCAGTCACCTCATTCATAAGGTTACATAACTGTACCAATCTCATTTATTTTTATAAAGATGAAATATCTTATTAGTTGTATTCAGAATAGTACCTAGCATACAGGATTTGATCAATAAATGTGAGCAATTATTATTATTCTCAGTAAAAGAAGTTCATTATCCTCACCTCTTTCTGGTATTAGGAAGAACTCTGTTGTGACTTCAGACTTTATGCCCTCCAGGAAGGAGCTTTTGACTATAAAACAAGTAAAGTTTATAAGAATATTCATATATTTCACAATGGTAATGTGATCCTTCGCTAACAGAGCAATGATTAGATGCAGCATACAATGCTCTAATATTCATCATCAACTCTGGAAGGAATAATGCTGAATTATAATAAAATGTACCATGTTGTGATAATATTTCCTCCTGGTTATATCTCATAGAAGTCATTAACTGTTTGAGTCTCAAGGTAGTGCTGTTTTGTTGTTATCTTGTTGGTGTCTCACAGAGATCACAAAATCATAAAACCTGAAACGTTTTCCATCTTGGCATCTTCAGAAACAGGGGAAGCAATATCTCTCCCCCAGATTGGCTTATTGGACTACACTCTGGTTTTTGGGAATGGATATGAATGGTATTTCCTGGGATCTGGATGCTTGGTTTTTGTTGTTGTTGTTGTTTTCCTCATGTGAGTATTTGTTATAACCATGTGTAAGGGAAGGAGAAATTGTAAATGAGGGCAGTGGTATTAGAAATATTTTTAAATACCTGTGTTTAGCCTTCTCTTAATTAGAGAGTGTTTTAAGAAGTGCCATGTTCTAAGCACTCCTTTATGAAAATATTTTCCCTTTTTTTAATTCAAAAACAAGCTCAATGTGAAATGGGAAGAATTTAATCTGCAGAATCAGGTATCTTGTAACAGCTAATAGTGTGAAAGGGAAAAGAGTGTAAGCGAACTGGGAAGAATGCTTGATTTCTCTCTTCTCTCTTCCTCCTTTCTCACACTAACTCAATCTATGGAATCTTATAAAGACCGCATGGAAATTCTCCTGACAGTCACTCTGATGCTGAGAGTGGCAGTAAGGGGTCCTCAGGATTGCTCATGTGGGGAAACAGACATGGAAACCACCTCTGGAGCAGAAACGAGAGGAATTATTTTGGCCTTGTGCAAAACACCTTGAAAAGTTTCTTGACCTTGCTACTATTGACAATTTGGGCCAGATCATATTTTGGTGTTTGCATTGTGCTGTTGATATGTGTGTATGTGTGGGGGGACTGTCACGTGCATGGTAGAGTGTTTAGCAGCATCCCTAGTCTCTACCCACTACATATCAGTAGCAGCCCTCCCTATTGTGACAACTAAAAATGTCCCCAGACTTTGCCAAATGTCCCATTGGCATCAAAACAACTCCTGGTTAAGAACCACTGCTCTACAAGTAATCAATAGCTTGATTTTTCATCTTTAGACTTGAAAACAGGAAAAGGTTTTTAAAATTACGTCCTACTGAACTCAGAAAAAGACAAATAACTCACTTTTACTGGCTGTTGAACAGAGAAAAAACATATCATCAGAATAATTATTTGGTTTCAAACTGGGATTTCTTAATGCACATATCTTTCACCTCTTTGAAATCATTTGAAGAATTAGGAAAATGCCTGACTGCATTGGGTTTTAGTCCAGATTCTCTATCCTCCAGGAGTAACCAACCAGTACCTCTAGAGTCTCACACATATCTACTCAGAGTCAAGATGGACAGGATAAATGAGAATGTTTTCCCCCTTTGTGGGCATTTTCTGTATGTCAAAGGTCTTGAATGAATCCTTCCCTTATTAAAAAAATCACACCCTCCTTCCCCACTCTATTCCATAAACCTTATGTTTTGTGAGAATTCAGGCAAGTTTCTACATTGCTTTAAAAAAATGATTGGAGTAAGATATCTATGTGTCATGGACGTTGTGAGGATTATATATACAATTCAACTTGCGTAAACATGTATAATATTACGTCTGTGCAATCTGGCTTACTATTTCTTAACTTGCCATTTTACCATAGTCATTTTGTAGGTCATTAAAAGTTCTTCAAAAATATCACTTTAGCTGCATGATTTTCCATAATACATATGAACCATAACTTTAACCTTTTTCCTATTTGACACTTTATTTCTAAGTTTTACTATCATAAATAATGCTGCAATGCAGCAGCAAGCATTTGTATTAATAATTTCATATTCACATCTTTGATTACTTCTACAAATAGATTTAAAGCAGTGGATTCATTTGTCAAATAGGTCCTTGTAAGCCTTCAGGGTCATAGTTACAGAGGTTTGAATCCCAGTATCAATTCCATGAACAATGGTTGACATTGAATTTCATAATTAGTAAAATCACTATGCTAATTTTATAGAAAAATGCTAATACAGAGTACAAAAGCTGCTTTCTCCATCTAAAACATATTGAAAAAAATTAACACTTGGTTAACACTTAAATAAGCATATTTTTTATCATTTCAGTGGAAAACAGGAAAGGGTACTATGTATTATAAAAAAAAAAATTATTTCCTGGAATCCCAATGTTTCTAGTACTGATTAAAGGGAAAAAGAGACTTGAACTTCATAAAATAATATAGCTAATTAAACAATATGTTCTGTCTTTCTAATGATTCAGTTTCAAGCTCTCAGTTGTATAGGACTAGTTTAAGGAATAATACAGGCTCTTAAGGATGTGAATGCTTTTGTGTGGTCTGTGAATTACTGTGAGCTCTATACATTTGTATGCGACAATGTCTGAACTTTTCCTAAACTTCACAAAAGTAATATCCTATTTCTTTGCTGCAAAAAGTTAACTATCCTACTTATTGTCATGTCTTTTTTAAGAGACAGTCAAAACTGAATTTGGGATCATATAATGGAGAATAACTACTAATATTTTTCTCCAATCCCAATAAAGTGGGGACATGGGCAAGGAGAATTGCACTGCTGTGGCAGAGTTCATTCTCCTTGGATTAGTAGATGTCCCTGAGTTGGGGGTCTTCCTCTTCCTGGTGTTTCTTCTCAGAGATGATGTCACAGTTTTGTGTAACCTGGACATGATTGCACTGATTCAGGTCAACTCTCGACTTCACACTCCCATGTACTTTATCCTCAGGCACTTGTCCTTTGTGGATTTCTGTTACCCCACAATCATTGTGCTAAAGATGCTAGCTAACGTCTTAAATGAAGACAAAGCCATTTCCTTCCTGGGATATCCTGTACAATTCTACTTGTTTTGTACATGTGTGGCAACTGAGGTCATCCTGCTGGCTGTGATGGTCTATGACCATTTTGTGGCCATCTGTAGCCTACTGCTGTACATGATCACCATGTCCCGGAATCTCTATGTGGAGCTGATGTCTTGCTGCTATCTCTGAGGGACTGTATTTTCTCCGATTCACTTGTGTTTGGCTCTTGAGACCCTGTCTTATAGGTCAAATGTGATTAACCACTTCTTTTGCGATCTACTCCCTCTCTTATTTCTTGCTTGTTCTCATGTCACTATGAGTGAACTGCTGCTATACATTGTGGCCACTTTCAATGGAATCATCACCATCATGATCATCCTCACCTCCTACTTGTTTATTCTCATCACCATCCTGAAGACACGCTCTACAGAGGGAAGATGCAAAGCCTTTTTCACCTGTGCCTCCCAGCCGTTGCTGTCTTCCATGGAACAATCATTTTTGTTTATTGCTGGTCCAGTTCTGGCAACAGTGTGGATACTGACAAAGTAGACATGGTATTCCACACCGTAGTGATTCTCATGCTGAATCCTCTGATGTATAGCTCGAAAAACAAGGATGTGCAAGAAGCTCTCAGAAAAGTGATGGGTGCCAAAATATTTTCCTAGAGAACATTTTCTTAACAGAACTCAGAGTCTCAGAATGGAGGCTGGTGAAAGGGTACATTGATTGTCTTCAGTGTTTAAGTGGAAATAACAGTCAAGCGGTAGGCAGTTGTGGGTGAGTTTTTTGATTCAATTCTCTTTCTGCCTCTTCCATGTACAAGGGTAGGATTTAGCATATTAAAGTTTGCAGCCTACTTCGTTGCTTTTATTTACTCTAAAATGATTTAAATGAGTACATGATTACGGTTAATGGACTGTTAAAACACACATTTAGTTTACTGTAAAACGTTCATAAGTTTAATGAAGAAATCACGTCACATTTTATTTCAGCTTCCGTTATGGAAAATATGATTCAGTTCCAAATTGAATTCTTATTATTTTACAATGAAGAACACACCATTCTCATTCTATACACAGAATGAGATTCCCATATGTATACATATCCTATTTGTTATTTATTTCTTGCTTCCTTTATGATTTTTTTTGTTATAGCTATGCCCAGTGTTTTTGGAACTTCAGATAGTATCATCTGAAAAATGGAGACATTAGTAATAATTATTTCGCAGAAATCTTGGAAAAATTAAATTACATGTTGTGCACAAAGGGCTTAGAATAATCCTTGAGTATAATTAGTTCTCTGTCTCTGCATCTCTGTCTGCGTCTCTCTCTGCATCACTGTCTCTCTCATATAATATGTTTTATTACATATAGTATATTTATATATATTTGCAATCAGTTAATAACCAGTGGTATGAGTAGCAGCATTTCTGACTTACACCTCCTTTTTTACTTTGTCTTTCAGTTCCTATCTTCATGCTTATTTTACAATATTGTGGATCAAGCTGGGCATGATTGCACTGAGCCAAATCATCTCTCGACTTCACACTCCCATGTAATTTTCTTCAGCCACTTGTCCTTTGGATTTTTGCTATTCCATGATCATCATGCCAAAGATGCTGTCCAATACCTTAAACAAGAAAAAAGCCATTTCCCTCCTGGGATGCATGGTGCAATTCTACTTGTTTTGCACATGTGTAGTCATTGAGATCTTCCTGCTGGCTGTGATGGTTTTGACCACTTCTTGGCCATCTGTAGCCCACTGCTGTACATGGTCTGCATGTCCCGGAAACTTTATATGGTGCTTCTTTCTGGCTGCTGCCTCGGTGGAACTGTGTGTTCTCTGGTTCACTTGTGTTTGGCTCTTGAAATCCCATCCTATATGCTGAAGGTAGTTAACTGCTTCTTTTGTGATTTACCCCCTCTCTTTACTCTTACTTGCTATGAGATCTCTATTAATGAACTCACGGTGTTCACTGTGCTCACTTTCAATGAGATTGTCACCATCATGATCATCCTCACCTCCTACTTGTTATTCTCATGACCATCCTGAGGATAAGCTCTGCAGAGGGAAGGTGTAAATCCGTTTCACCTGTGCCTCCCACCTCACAGCCCTTACTGTCTTGCAGGGAACAATCTTTTTCATTAAATGCCAGCCCAGTTTTGGCAACAGTATGGATACTGCGAAAGCAGTCACAGTGTTCTATACTGTAGTGACTCTCATGCTGAAAGCCCTGATCTAACTGAGGAAGAAGGATGTGAAAGAAGATCTCAAGAAAGTGTTGAGATCCAAATGGCCTCTTGAAAAGCTATTTTGTTAGCTAGACTCGGGGTTTTATTAGAGATCTTTAATGAGGGACTTCTTTTGGGTGGATGTGAACAAAAAGTAAAATAAGGAAGTATTTTTTGAGCTAGGGGACAATGCATGCTTTTTTGTTTTCAGTTGCCTATCTTATTAAGAGAAATCTTATCCCATTTATTGAAGAGTTCAAATGCATCTGCTACCTTTACCGCTCTTCTCCAATCTCTAACTGCCTTGAATGGGTTTTTGGCGTGATATTGCTAGACTCCATTTCTTGGTGTGAGATAACATCAATATATTTCTCACAAAGTGCACATAAAGAGATATATCTTTTCCTTATCCTTAATGCATGCAACCATTCTTATTAAATTGACATCATTTTTTCTACATGGAATGAGTATACATTTGTCTCATATTCTCTGATTTTTCTTGAAAATTTGAAGTTAATTTCATATATGTTTATGCATATTTCCGAGTATTATTTTTTAGTTTTTTGGTTAATTTCTCTTTTATTACTTTTCCAATTGCAAAGTAATAATTTTAGAACTTTTAAAATCTTCTCTTATGCAAAATAGTTATAATAGTATTCTAATTTTATAATACAACTCTTGTGAAAATTAAATGAACATCTTAAGTTCTTAGCACTATATATGGTATATTATAGCTGGTTAATAAATTTTCTGCTGTTATTGCTGTTGTTGTTTTTACTTTTATCCTTTGTCCTCTATTTTACCTTAAGTCTTGATTAAATAAGTAGATCATCTATTTGATGCCATACCTTTTTACGTTTCCATGCTCTTGTTAATTTTTTTTGCTCTATCTAATACTATTGTAAGCATTCACTATATTTTCTAAACCTCTTATATTTTAAACCAATAGCTTTAGTTTCCCATGGTTCCTGAAAAAAAAATTACTAAAAGTTTAGTGGCTTAAAACAATAGACTTTTATTCTCTTAAAGTTCTTGAGGTCAGAGGTTTGAAATCTATATCAATGGGCCAAAATCAAGATGGGGGTCAATACGTTTTTCTCATTCTCTAACTAGTAGCATCTCAACTTTCTGGTGGGGACCCAGCTTTTCCTATTGTTCTCGGTCTCTGTCTTTGCACCTAATGGGAACTGGGGAAGTGTTCATGGCTAATCATCAAGAGACCCAGTGATTGGTTTCTGGGTGGACACTAGAAAGCCAATGACTTAACTATGAGATTTTGCTGGAATTATTGAAAAAGAAGTGTTTCTTTCTGCTGAGATTAATCCTCTGCACAGATAGAAGCTCATAACTTCTCATATCACCCTTTGCCAGGGTGATATATATATATATATATACACACAAACATAGCCACGTATATGTATTTCAAGTATTATCTTTCTTCATTAGGCAACATATTCTCTATAAATCTCATTCCCAGGTCTCCAATCATGCCATGAACTTTCCAAGCTCCATGTAATTGCTCATGCTGTTTCCTCTACCATCTCTCATTCATTATTCTATACTTGACAAAATTCTTAGAGTCAAGTCTAAGTTATCCCGCTTTTCCCTGTTTTTTACCTAGAACACTACCTGGCACAACATATTTACAGAGCAAATGTATTTACCGCATGAAAACTCTCTGATCTATTCTGGCCTTGAATGGCCAGAATTTCATTTGAAAATAAATGCACATATAGCACTTATCAGAGTCATTAACTTCATTCATAATTGGCATTCAATCTACATGTGGATTTTCAAGATCTTCTAATTCTCAATAGCTAGATAGATACATTTTTGCCTTTTCCAATTTATTCCATGATCCTATCCTGTAGAACAATTTGATAGTTGTTTGATAAATTGCTTTGATCTAGCTAAATCAAATTAAATAGCAAATATCATTATCCAGTTTTATATATAATAATCTACCATTTTGAAAGCCAAATATATTTTTCTTTGAGACATTCTTGGAATCTAGAAAAACACATTACATCATTTCCTTTTTTAAAATTCAGTGGAGCTGCTTAATTGCTCAAGTGTCTTTTCCCACTGGGATTTGGATGTCAGGGTGTGTGTGTTCTGGGATCTAATGTGAGATCAAAAACTAATCTCAAAAACCTCAAAGCAAAATATAAAACATCTCGCATTATCCTTAGGAACCACAGCCTTCCTAAGGGAGGCACAAATTTCGTCTATGAAGACAGACAGCCTGCCTAAATGGATTATGGAAAATATTGCAATGGGTCAGTGTTTTTTTAATCTTTAACTGCCAAAATTGATTTTTCCAATGAATATGAAATGATGCTAACAACAGTGTAGTAAGAAAGTGAGTGAAAGAAAGATAGTGATCTGGGAAGCGTTCTTAATATAATCTGAGGATATTAGAGCCGGATGGGATTTTAAGTGCTCATCTTATAGTCGCTAATTTTACACCTAGGAAATTGATGTTTTGAGAATAAATATGCCTAGAATAACACTTTTTAAGTTCTCAAGGTATTTCCAACAAAAACAACAGAAATAACAACAACAAAAACACAATTGACACATGATATTCTTAAGACAATCCTCAGCATTACTGGACTCTGATTCAGAATATAAATATAAACACAATTCTCATTATCTATTATTTCTTTTTAAAAGCTGAGTAGGCTTAGATATAAATTAAATCTGACTCAATCTGTATATTATGTTATTTATTCTCACCTATGCTAACACATTAGAATCAACAGTTGTCAATATGCACGTAAAATGTCTGGAGTGAGGTTGGGGGTTGGGATTTAAGGGAATAGAAAGCAAGTTTACAAAAGGACTAACCAGGGCTCAATATAGGGAACTTACTGCAGGAATAATGTTTGCTGAACTCTTTCAGAAATCTCCATTTTCATTTTCACCCGTCAATTGCATAGAATTACAAATGATTTGTCTCACCTTATACTCCTCTTAATTTTTTGTTTCTTGTATTCTTTTATCCTTCCATTGTTCCATCTAGCTTTTATATTTTATCTTTGAATTCTGCAAGCTTCTTTCATTATTGAAGCATGTAACATCCTTGAAAGATGATTACAGGTAAATATTTTCTATATAAATTGATTTCTTCATTACTTTTAATTCTGTGATTGAAAATAAGGGGTTTAATAGAAAACAACTTCAGCAAAGAAGTGATTATTCCCCATGGCTCATAACCCAAGCTTATTTAAGCATTGTCCCTAAAGATAAGGCTCTTTCTTTGATACCTACTTTCTAACAGTCATTCTTCATAATTACCGAAAGAGACGATGGCACAACAAAGAAACATTTCCACCCACCCTTCCCTTACTATCCACTGGATATAACTTTATTTTTCCCTTGCCTTCACAGCAGCTGTCATTGCTTCACTCCTAGGGCAATTGACACACTTGTCTCTCATGTTTGCAGACAGATATAGATGGGCTGTCACTCAATGAAGGCTGACATTTTCTAATGAGAAAACCACACCTATTTCGGGAAAAGGGAACTCTGAAGAATTGACTAGTAGCTCAATGATGCTTTTTTTTCTCCACTTTATCCTTTGTTTAGAGCAAAAGGGGAATCCTCGTTGATAATAAAATAATGAATATTAATATCTAATGAAGTTCCAACTTGCCTCAATGGTTGAATATAAATAGCTAATATTTATTAATGTTTGCTATGTGAAAAACACTCTTCAAAATACTTTACATGAGGGGCTGGCCAGGTGGCGCAGCGGTTAAGTTCGCACATTCTGCTTCTCAGCGGCCCGGAGTTTGCTGGTTTGGATCCCAGGTGCTGACATGGCACCACTTGGTAAGCCATGCTGTGGTAGGCGTCACACATATAAAGTAGAGGAAGATGGGCACAGATGTTAGCTCAGAGCCAGGCTTCCTCAGCAAAAAGAGGAGGACTGGCAGTAGTTAACTCAGGGCTCATCTTCCTCAAAAAAAAAAAAAACTTTACATGTAATAGCTCATTTACTCCTCACCTTTACCCTGAAGACAAGTGTTCCTATAATATGCAACTTACATATCAGAAAATCAAACCATAGAGCTACTAAAATTTTGCCAAAGTCCTAAAAACATTAAGTGGTAGAGCTGGATTTAAAGCCAGGCAGTCTGGCTCCAGGGTCCATGCTTTTAATCACCACAACATACTGTCTCTGTTAGTGTGTCAAAAGAAGCAGACCTGCCTATTCTACCACATACTCTAAATGAAATTTTAAGTTAGTTTTAAACTAATATCTCTATATCAAATTTAGCACATTAAGTTTTTGGAAAATAGTGTTTGCTCCAATCTCCTTCCTAAATTCCACCGTATCTGACACATTTCCATCTCTGGGAAGGTAATGTTTATTGGAGAGTGCTCTAACGCAATGATACAGAATCTCCAATCTCTGGTCCTGGCACTTTGATTGCAGTGCTTTGCATCTATCGACTGGTTAATTGGCCTGAAATTATCAGATCCTTTTCAATACGATTGAGAGGCAATAAATTCCTAACACGTTTTAAAAATCTCAGAGAACTAAATTAGATGTTAAAGTACTTTGAAAATTACAAGAGGAAAGTATGTTAATGCCCTATATGCACATCTACCCCAAATTACCTAATTTAGCTGGAAATAGAATAAAGGCAGAAAATAAACTTTCAGTAATAATCTGAAATCCACAATCATTATTGTATCTATATTTCATTCTCTGTACCAGGGAGTAACTTCCCGGATAGTTACATTCTGCTCATTAACTCTAAATGTATACAAAGTTTTAGTAGAGACATTTAGTTTTATTAAAAACCTGGATGAAACTGAGGAAAGAGTGGGAAGGTAAGATTTTGGTGATGCAGTTAGATCAGGTTCCAAGTGGAGGACGTGAGATAAAAATGGAAATATATGCCAAATCTGAAGGTATCTAAATGTTGAGTTTGTAGAGGACAGGGAATCATTTAAGGGTTTAAGCAAGAGGAAAACATAACACAAAATCTCCTTTATACAGGTAACTCTCACAGAAGTTTATGGACATATTTTGTAGCATATTTGAAAGTAGAGTTGGAATTGACTTGAGCCAATGAGGACATTTAAGAGATTCAATTGAGGAAAAAGATGGATGGTATTAAATATTGAAATGTCAGTAATGATAAAGAGGAAGTGCTGCATATCTGCTCCATTTCCAAGATTGAATCAGTGGTTCTTGGTTTGTTTTTAGGCAAGAGAGGTTTCTTATATGGACCATCAATGTAAGTGGCAGAGACATATACCAAGTTAGGGATCACAGAATAGGCTTAATTGTAGGAATCGATACTAATTAAATTTTGTTTTAGGCATGCTGAAACATACATGTGGCTGTTTGATAGATAATTTTGAGCTTGGACAGATGGTTTCAGAAGGGGTATAAGAAAGTTATCACTGTATAGATGGTACTTAAAAAAATACATAGAATCATGTAGGGAGAGTGTATAAGGTAAGGAAAGAAGTAGGTCAAGAACAAAGCTTAAGGAAAATGCCATTGTATGTGAAGGAAGCTGGCTAGGGGCATATTGAGATTAGGAGTAAAGTCAGGAGAGGTGTCTAGAAGCCAACAAAGGAGGGGATTGTAAGAAAAAAGAAGTCGTCAAAGCCATCATCTGGAGTAGAGAAATAAAGTTTATTACATATTAAAAAACCCTTGGATTTTACAGCTAGGATGTAAAAAAAAAAAAAACCTTTGGATTTTACAGCTAGGATGTAATTTGGAATGTGGAACAAAAATGGTTCACCCCTTTGTTGGGACAAAAGTCTATCTCGGTAGGCTGAAGTGAAAAAATGGAAACCAGTGTAGATGCCTGTAAGAAAATATGGCAATGAAATGAAGGAAAACAAATGGAAGTAAATACAGGGTAATATTTTTAAAGAAGAAATTGACTTGAACTTTGTTATGTGCTGTACGTTTATGAAAGAAAGATTAGCAGTAATACTATAAGTATCTTAATTGACACAGATGGAATTGAGTGCACAGTCAAAGGGATTAACCTCAGAGAGAACGGGCACATTTTTCCCAGAAAAGGAAAATGGAGAGAGAGGGAGTCACTGAGGAATCCAAATGCTTATATTATGACTCAGTGACGTAGTTTAGGATATACTTATTTTCTATTCTATATTTTTCTTCACAAAATAAAAATCATTTTCTGGCAGTAAGAAGAAGCTTATAGAATGAAAGCTAAAAATAAATATGAAGATTTGCAATAGCTATTAAATGAAGGAAATAGCTGTGTGTAATATAAAATATATATATATATAACATATGTACATATGTATATAATTTTAAATTGTAACTTTTGTAGAACTATAAAATGAACATGTGTCAAAGATTTTATTTAATCAATTAATTGATGAAGCTGTTATAAATGGTATAAAAGATAATTCAAAGACTAATAGATCAGGTATTCACAAATAAATATACAAATATATATAAAACACTTTTTCCACAGGGTAATCAATTGTCTGTACATTGGACAAAATGTGCATGTCTATGGACAAGTATCACTTGCATTGGATCAGGTATCTACACGATATAGATTTGTAAAAAAGGGCAAGGACAATAAAAAGCAGAGATAACTCAGACAAGTAGGTAGGTGAGCCTTTTTCAACATCTTTTACAATTTTTCACTACAGAGGGCATGGAAACATTCCTGGATATCATTATCATATTGCCTGCATTGAATTTAATAAATTGTAAACATGAGGCTTCCTCTAGTTGTATTCCATAGCTTGGATTCTAGATAAAATAGATTTCTGGATTGACTCAGAATTGCTATGTTGCCAAGCTTAAAACAGCGAAGGAACAAGATTGTGTGGATATTGAGGCTGCAGAAGGAAATTCATGAACGCTTTTAATCTGATGAAAAAGGTAGTTTCATTCTCACATTATAGGTGATGAAACTGAAACTCAGAGGTTAATTAGCCTGTCCAAGGTTTCACAATTACTTAGTAGCATAGCTAGGATTCAATCACTTATATAACTAAATCAGAATCTTTCTTCTTTCTATTTTATCAGTGAATTTCAAACACCTCTAATGAGTTCCTTGTTCCTCAGAAGCAAGATGAGAAATTCAGAACTTCTCCTCCTCTATCTATACAAGACTTCACCTGGAACAACAATGCTTTTATCTGTTGTATAAATAAAAACAATACAAATGGGAACAGAGGCTATTGAGAGTTTGCTATTTAGCACTGTGGTTAACTACAATCACTTGACATTGAGGGGAGATGAGAGAGTTGAAGAAAGTAAGAGTGAAGCTCAGGCTTAGAGTTCAGCAATTGATTTGATGGTGGTGCCATTTAAGGTGAAAAACAATAGCTTTAAGGAATAGAAGTGGAGAGTTATCAATTCAATGAAAAAGTGAAAACCTATGCCTTATACTGCACTAACCATAGATATGCCTAGGTGCTAACAGGATGCCCAAGTGGATTTAAATGTAATGTTTTACTTATTTAGAGCATTTTCTTTTTTATTTTTCTGCTAATGTTGAGGTTATTATTAACATTGCCACCTTTACTCTGCCACAACTTTAGAAATCCAGGAGCACTGCAGAGAATGGAGGTGAAGAATGGCACTGTGAAGGCTGAGTTCTTTCTCTTGGGATTTAGTGACCATCCAGAACTTCAGAGTGTTCTTTTTGCTGTGTTTTTTTCATCTATTCTGTTACCCTGACCTGGAACCTTGGGATGGTTTTATTAATCACAATCAGTTCCCACTTGCACATCCCTATGTACTTTTTCCTCTGCATATTGTCCTTTATAGATGCATGCTCCTCTTCTGTCATTGCCCCCAAATTACTTGTGGACTTGGTTTCCAATAAGAAGACTATTTCTTACAATGGCTGTGCTACACAGTTATATTTTTTCTGCTCTTTGATTGACACGGAATCTTTCCTCTTGGCTGCCATGGCTTATGACCGGTACGTAGCAATCTGCAACCCACTGCTTTATACTATTATTATGTCCAAGAGGATTTGCTGTCAGCTTGCAATTGGAGCATTTTTGGGGGGCACCATGAGCTCAATTATTCACACCACTAATACCTTCCATCTGTCTTTCTGCTCCAAAGAAATTAACCATTTCTTTTGTGATGTCTCCCCACTCTTCTCTCTGTCCTGCACTGACACTTACAAGCATGACATTGTTCTGGTGATCTTTGCTGGTTTGGTGGAGGCTATCTGCCTTCTAACAGTTCTTCTCTCTTATGTCCGCATCATAGCAGCTATTCTTAAAACAGGTTCTGCTGAGGGAAGAAGAAAAGGGTTCTCCACTTGTGCTTCCCACCTGACTGTGGTCACCATTTACCATGGTACTCTGATCTTCATTTATCTGTGCCCCAGGACTGACCATTCCCTGAATATGGACAAAGTGGCCTCTGTGTTCTATACATTGATTGAACCTATGTTGAACCCCCTAATTTACAGTCTAAGGAACAAAGAAGTCAAAAATGCCTTTAGGAAAGTGATTAGCCAAAAATTGTTTGCTTAAGAAAAGATAAAACTAATTTTGACAATATTTCAATTTGTCTGAACAATACCACTCACAATGACCACTATTAAAATTTTGTTTAGAATATAGTTCCAGTTTATTTCACAGATACACAGAGAATCAATACAAATCATTACAGCTAGAAGTCTAATAAAATACCACTTTTCATTTTTCCCCCAAGGAACACGTGTTTATATCAGTAATTTATTTACATAAATAAGTCTTCCTTTACAACTTAAACTGTATCAATAGGGCATTTCAGTGTTTTGTTTTTTTAAATTTGTATAATGCTTTGAACACATCAGGGAATTGGAGTCCTTTTTTTCAGTGGCTTTTGGAGAAGTTTCAAGTCCTTTATCCCCAACTTCCATTCATGCAGTTTCTGTACCATTGTCAATAGCAAAATATCTGTTCTACAGGGTGATGGCGAGAAGGGAAATCCACAGTTGGAAGTGAAAACTGCGGGGTGCAACATAAATTTAGAACTGCTGATCCTGGGGATGTCTGCTGATATAATTGAGGCAGAATGTTGAGGAATAGTCTGAGAATATTTTTACATCACATAATCCCTGCCCCAGATTCTCATTTCAGCCTAGGCCAAAAGACAACGATTGCAGATGAGTTTCATCTAAAATGAATATACTTAAATAAATTAAAGAAGAGAGCTCCTTTTGGGTACATTTACATAGGTGCTTCTCTGCATCAGTTTTTCAGGATACACTCATTTGTTAATTCAATAAATAGTTTTGAATGGCATTCTGGAGCTGAGCACTGTAAATAGCAATGCAAAATAAATGGTACACAAGGCAGCCAAGGGCTGTGTCTTTATGGAACGTTCAGTTTAGGGAAGGGGCTTTCTTTTACTCCTATTTATTCATGTACTAATTTTCGACTTCTAAGTATTATGATGGAACATTTTTAGGTTGATACTAGTACAGAGGGAAGATACAAACAAACCTAAATTAACCCACTAACACTCCCTTCTGGCTAAGCAAGTTTATTCAACTCTTTGTTTAAAAAAAATTGGGGCCTTAAGGAGGGTAAGTTGAATTGACATGAGGGTTGTGGTTCTATGCCCATTCTGTCTCATTAGGGCATATCCATGAACATAGAAGGGAAATATAAAAGGACCCTCTTTGCAAAACAGCAAAGTGAACTTATTTGCACCATTCCTTAGTTCTGAGAAAAGATTAAGATAAATAACAACTGCTCCCTACACTCAATTTAGGAACAATGATAACTAAGAATAATATCTAGAGTGTATTGGTGAGATCACAGGAATGTATGTTGAAGTACCTGAACTTTAGCTCTCAAAATCTGTAAATAAACACTTTTGGATGAAAACACGATTTCACCCAGAACATACTTTAATGTCAATTGCTTTTGTCAGGGCACCTGTCACATCTTTGCTCCTTAAGCTGTAGATCAGTTGGTTTAACGTAGAAAGTAGAAAACAGAGGCCATTTTTTCTACGTCCATGGAGTAGCTTGCACTAGGTCGGAAATGCATGAACAGGAATGTGCCATGAAATACAGCCACAGCAGCTAAGTGGGAGGCACATGTAGACGAGCCTTTTTGTCTCTCTTCAGCTGATTTCATTCTAAGGATGGTAGTTATGATGTAGCTGTAGGACAGGAGGACAGTGACAATGCTGGACACCACAGCACAGCCAATGAAAGTGAACGTCATTATCTTATTGATGGATATATCTGAGGTGGACAGGGCTAGTAAGGGTGGGATGTCACAGAAAAAGTGCTTGATGATATTGGAGTTGCAGAATAACAATTGAAACTAGCAGCAGGTGTGGATTGCTGAATCTACCAAACCAACAATGTAGGCAATAACCACTAGCTGGATACAGATTCTCCTGGGCATAGTAATTGTATGAAGAAGTGGATTGCAAATGGCTACATAATGGACATATGCCATGACAGCCAACATGAGACATTCCACATCTGCAAAGCCCCCAAGAGAATATATCTGAATGGCAAAAAAGCTATACGGAATTCTCTTTTGCTCAGATAAGAAATCAGCCAGCATCTTTGGAGAGACAGTGGAGTAGCAGACATCACAGAATGGCAGATTGCTCTGGAAATAATACATAGCCTTGTGGAGTTTAGAGTCCATCTTGATCAGCAGGATCATGCCTAGATTGGCAATCAGAGTTATGCCATAGACCAGCAGAAAGAGCACAAGGGGCCGCTGTTGCACATCCTGTCTGTCAGAAAGTCCTGGGAATATGAAGTCACTACACACACTGCAGTTCTCAACAGTCATCACTCAGGTCTGGAAATCCCTGGTTGTAGAAGGAGAAAATGGAATTGGAGGGTAACATCTTCCTAGCTTAATAAACTGCTGGTCCTTTCTATTTTTCAGTAACTAGAAAAAGAGATAAACAATGCTAAGTCTGCTTTAGGTAAACTGACTCTCCTGGAAATATATCCAATTTAATATGTCAATAAAATGATAGTGATGATAATATTGCCTACATCTGTATACCACTGTAGAAAGTTTGTAGGACCATTTCATGAAAATTAAATCATGTTATTTCCATACCAACCTAAGTAGTATTTATTATCATTTTTGCTACTTATATCTAGTATGTTATATCTAATACTAAGGTTTGATGTCCTCGGAGTCAGGCAATAGTTCTTGCTATTAGTCAGTCCAGATAGCCCCCATCTTCTGACAAGTTTGTTTGTTTTTTCAGTGTTGTAGGAATGTTGTTATTTTCTGTAATAGTGAAACATATTTAAGTGAGAGGTGCAGGTAGTTAACATATTCCTTTGCTATTCCCTCATAATCCAATACTGTAGAGTAGGCAGAGCTACGGTAGTTTCCTGGATATGGATATGCCTCCACTTCTCTATTAACCACTCAGGTCTCATCCAGTCTCAATAAACAAGGGATAGAGATACTCTGTGATCAAGGACTCAGCGGATCTATTCACCAAAAAGTCCTCGTGTGCATAGTCCCATCATATCAGAGTGAGTCATGTCAGAACTGTGCCCCCATCCCAATATCCAGAAATTAAAATTTTGTTTTATTGTTTTCTTTAATCCTGTTTCTCTTGAGGATCTCTGAAATCTGCCTTCCCTTGATTTAAAAGAGATACTGGTCCTTGGGAGGCCAATTGAATTCTATGTTCCACTGCTGTTTTTTACCCAAACTGGTTATCTTATATATAGTGTCACATATGACCTCCTCTTTTCTGTGAGGATATAAGTAAAGTGGAGTTGAGGGTAGATGAAAAACAGAAAAAGAAAATATGAATAATGATCTAGTGATCAATGTGCACGTCTCCAAACATTTGGCCTAAACTCACTTAAATACCTGTGCCCAGAGAAACAGCATTAAAAAAAATATATTCCTTTAGAACTAAAAATATTTGTAAAAATATCTAAAAGTGCAAGATTTAAAATAAGAAAACATATCCAACTACCTGCAGAAACCATCCTTGCATTTTATTATCTTCCCTCATCTCTGTGTTTATGAGTTTAAAACAAATAGATCAAGAAAAGTAATTAAAATAAATGTAGAATATTTCGTGCCCTCTTTTCCTTTTATAACATGCTTACAGTCAAAGAAGGGTAAAAGAACTAAAGAACTATAAAATATACATCAGAGAAACAGCAAAAAATATTAGTGCCTGGACCAGAAATACTCTTTTGTTGCCTGCCGTTCTGTGTATGGGAGGGTTCAGCATTGTCTCCTGCCTGACCTGGGTTATGAACCATCTTTGATCGGTCCCTGGGTGTTGAACACTTTGTCTGTCAGGAATAAGTGTCAGATATAATAATATAACATCATTTGATCTATCATACAGTTAGGGTATCATGAAAGACATACAGAACACTTAAAAAATTTTTTCTTCTGTCCTTCTCTACCAAAAAAGTCCAACATTGTGCTTATTTTCCAATAGTAAACTTATTCCAGTCAATGATACAATTTATTTCCAGTTCACCAACTCCTTTATAAGCATTTTGTTTTGATTCCATAAGTTACAAAACAAATACACACCCACTCATGTTCATAGACTTACAGACACACACGCACAAACACTCTCCTTTAAACACAAAATACAGATTTTTGTAAATAAAATTTACACTGTAAATAATTTTTTTACAAAAATAAATACTTTTATAAAAACAGCAAAAAACCATATTCACCCTGCCTGGAGATGACTCAGTTTTCTCCCATATTATTTGATTTTTAATTTTTAAATAAGAATGATTCCAGAAAAAATATATTCTCTACTAATGGCCACTTGATTTATATAGAATTCTTCATATCATAAAAATTCTGGTATATGTCTAATTCTACCTCAATAATTTATCATAGCCAGGTATTTATTTAAAGTGAATTCTAACAAAAGGCCTTTCAGAACAAAGAGATTTGACTTTAAATAAAGGCATTTTTGACCTTTTTCCCATTCTCAGTTGTTTTATATTATCTATCACCACACAGTATCATATGTTTTATATATTATCACATGTGTTCTGAGGTGTCTCTAACAACCTTATACTATGAAACCGAAGTTGGAATGCAGTATGATAAATAAACTTCTACAGTCTGGTAAAGTTTCCTTGAATCCATTCCAATTGCCCACAACAGGTTCCTGAATACAGTGCAATGAAACAATTTATCTTAAAAGACAACTCTCTTAAATACTCTCATGCAGTGTTCAAGTGTGTTTATGTTAAAGTGACATATGAAAATTAACAAAATTAGTGACTCATGAGCTCCTAGATTTCTGCAAGATTTGAGAGAGCACTCAATTGCCACTTCTAAATCAAGCATCTCAAGTGATTGACGGTCAAAGAGTTGTGACGTTGGGAGTTAACCTATTTTATTTTTTTCAGCTGGACATTTGAAAATAATGTTGGTATGAAAAAGTGAAGAGGGCAGCTGCATTGCACATTTCCAGAAACCAAATAGAAAATACTGAAATTGGTACCCTTTTCTGTCTTGCAACCTGACAGCTTTGGGGATAATCTCTGTATTGTCCGTTTTTTGAATAATATTTTATCCCGTTTGTGAATCATTGCTCTACTGTTACCAGCATAGGTTGTATGTGTTCTTTAAGTGCCTACAGTTGATTGATATTCCAGGAAAATGTATAATAATCATGTACATTAAGCCGTACAACTTGAGTCTCAATGCAGTTAATTTATTAGTACAAAATCCATAAATACAAAATTTGTGTAAAAAAAAACAACAAAAGAAAGATGTGCAAGGCATGTAACAGGGTGTGTATTTAAACGTTTCAGTTGGTTCCTTTTTCTTCTCAAACCTCAGGTGGCGTAAATACACACATAGATTTTGCAGTTATTTTTGTCTCCAAATAATGTGTTTGCCTAATTTGTTGTTATCGAGTTTCCCCACGCTCTCTATAAATCTGGATTACTCTTCAGGCAAAATCCAATGAAATTCATATATTTTTAATTTTGGGAAAAGTGATTTTAGGGATAATTGTTAATGTCTTTTCATAACGTGTTGCTGCTATTTGTGTGATTATTCCAATACTAAAATACCAAATGTAATCCTGTGGGAGATATTGTTGATGCAAATCTCAAAACACCTAAGCAATTGCCAGTAATTTTCCATCAGGTAAACAAAAGAAAATGATAGATTCGTCGTACCTAAGAGCTTTACTGCCATTCTCTGCTTCTCTGGTGCATATTTGGAGAAGGAGGCAGAGTCATCTTTGGTCACCTTCTTCTAATTGCTTTCCACACGCATTTTCCCTCAGGTCTTCCCTGTCTCCAGGGATGCCAAATTTCCTCAGGCTACAGACTGTGTAGGCAGTATCCAGACTTTATTTTCATAAACATGGCTTCACCTCCAGACCATGTGGTCTAACTCCCACTCCCCGTGAAATCTGGAGCATGAGTAGCGATATACTGATGAAAAGTGGATAATCTAAATTACTTCCCAAAGGGCTTCTGCGTTAATAGAGAATAGCTGGTGTCACTGGTGCCTCTAAACAGAATAGCACATAGGCAACTATCTATGTATAAACTCTTTCTTTTGGAAAATAGTTGTAAAACCCTGAGTTATGAACCATTATGAATAACTTCAGGGCATGATAATGGTTCCAAAGAAAACCAGGTTCAAAAAATCTGCTTATTCCTGGAAACAATGTTAGAAGTGCATAAGACGTCTTTGCTTTGGAAAAAAAAAAAGGCAGCAAGGTTTAATAAAAAAAGAGATAAATATTCTATGATACATTCTATGAAAGTTGCACCATTTGTTTTACAAAAGTATGCTGAACTTTAATATGAGGCATTACTAGAGATAAAAATTTATAATTATAAAGATCTGAAGTTTCTTATAAACTAATAGTGTATACATTTTGCTTTTGGAAAACGATATATAATGCACATATAGAGAATACTTAAATAAGTATGCAGCTAGATAAATTTTCAAAAAAATAAATAAATAACACTGTAACCAGGACCCAGACCAAGAAAGAGAACATTACCACAATCATCAAAGCCTTCTACATGATCTCTCTTGTCACTAATCTCTTACCCTCAAGAAGCAATTACTTTTTTGACTTTTAACATGATATGTTAGCTTCTATTTTTTTAAGCACACATAAGTGGATGCCTATAGTATGCACTGTTTCATTTCACAACATACTTGTGCAATCCATCCAGGTTGGATGGATGCAATTGCAGCAGATTCGATCTCATTGCTGTTTAGTATTGTTTTGTACAAATATATTGTTATTTATTTATCTACTTTCATGCTGATAGGCAGTTGTTTTTCCTTTTTCTATTACCAATAATATTAATGTAAGCATTCTTGTGCATGTCTTTTGGTAGAAATAGACACTCGTTTATCTTGCATATAAAATCAGGAGCTGAAATTATTTGTGAGTGTCAGTGTATACAAAATTTAGATTTAGTAAACATTGTCATACAGTTTTCTGTGAAGGATGCCAATCTACACGTCCATTATCAAATTTTCAGTGTGTGAGTCTTTTGTCTTTTAAACATCCTCGCCAATACTTAATGTTGTCTTTCATTTTAATTTTAGCCATTATGTAGAGTATTTTATTTCCCTGATGACTGATAAAGCTGGATATCCACTTTTATGAGGTGTTTCTTAATGTCAAAATGCAGAATAGAAAGGAAGTTAAATGGGTTAAGTTTGATGGTGTTGAGGGTCCTGCAACTCACGCTATCAATCTGTCATCATTGACAACTCCATTTGGGGTCAAATGGCATAGAGATGTAATGTTTTCCATTGATATGAATATATTCCCTCCCATATGCTATTTTTTAATCACCCCAAATAGAAATGACTAAATGCATTGATACATTTATACTAATATAGATATAAAATGCAATAGCTGGATTTTTAATATAGAATATTCATTTTAAGCCCCTGTTTTGACAAACTGGAAACTGAGGCCCAAAGAGGAAAAGAGATTTGTTGAAGGCCACAGTTATAGTGAGTTGAGAGTAGCGATTCAGATCCACTCTGTTGTCATCACCTGTTGACAGCACTTTTCTACAGAAGATTTCAAGCTAGGTTAAATTTACTGCTACATAAGAAACAGCCACACACTTATTCATATAGTGGGAATTGTTACTGTTTTATTTTAAAAATTTTGCCAACCAGCCTTCATCAGTATGGAGCTAGTTGTTTGTATCATTATACATAGACCCTAATTGTCATCACTGGTTGCATTTATGTTTAGGGATACCAAGGCCTGAGCAGAAATAAGGAACTATGGTAAAAAATTGATCTATAGCACTGACCCATTACACAAATTACTGAAGGAAACGATGCACTTGGAGCCAGAGATGGGAAACGGAACCTACAAAAGGTGGGATGATAGTTTGGTCAGTGGCTGGGGCCTTACCCATGAGGAATATATGGCTGTAAAGTCTGGAGAAACTGCCAAATCTGAATGAAGGTGAGGTTGAGTCATGAGACAGGATAAACTAGTGAGGAAGACCTTCCAATAGCAAAATTATATGCTGGATTATAAATTGAAATCACAGCTCCATTTACTGCAGTGAAAACTATCTTTAAAGGAGAGTTTTGTCCATACAGATCAGCGGTGAGGTAGGGCTCTGGCGGATGTAGGCTTTCAATAGGGAAGAATGGAATGGCAGCCTGAGGGTAACGAGACCAAATGTTTCTTCCCAAATACTGAGCAAGTAATGTTCTCCAAAGTGCACGGGTTCATCACAACACATAGATATTTGTTCCTCTGTAGCTAAGTGTGCCATTTCAGCCATGGCCTTGCGATAGGGACACACAGAATAAAATAAAGTGGGATACTTTGGGATTCATTATCTAAACTTATCTTTTGGCAATGTGGGTTATGGGACTTAGATCAGTAGAGCAGTTTCAGGCATCTGGCTTGGACACGAGAATGGTGTGGCCGGCATGGGTGGCTGTGAAGAAACCTCTAGTCAACTCTAACCAAGAGTGAAGGCAGGGTCAGGAAAAATAAGTCCTAAGGTGGCTGGGCAGAGAGCTCCTAACATGACCTGAGGCTAGGATCTGCCACTGGAATCTGACAGACTGGGTGAGCGGACGCTAAAGTCAATAAAGATTGATCCTGGAGACTCGTTTTCATGACATGATGCCATGAACAATACTATTTTTTTTCAGCACTAAGGATTTTGTGCCTGATGGGGAATAGGCTTTGCATGATCTTAAAGCTTTCTTTACCAACTTCATATATATACTCATAATGCACATATATAATGCATATGGATCCTTATAATGCATATGTTAAACCCATGTTAAAGAAATGAGGAAACAGGTTTAACAAGATTTAGTAATCTAAGGTCACCTAGCTAACAAGTAAATGCTAGTGCATGTTTCCCCTGCTATCCAAAAATGCACTTTAGGCCAATTTGCTTTTAAGAAAGACCTACATTAGCACCTGTTTTCACAAACTGGAAGGAAATTGAAGGAGATTTTTGCTTTAATGAAAAAAGGCAAAAAGCAAAAACAGCGTCAGCACTTGATTTGCAGGGAGCCCTTATGGAGGCAGCAGGCACCCAGAGCATCGAGAGTGGCACCGCCAAGCTCCTTCCCCAGGAACTACGCTCAGCATGTCAGCATCAAGCTCAATCGCTTTGAATTGTGTCTGTGAGCATCTGGGCTTTATCTCGATTTATTTTGTTGGGTTATTTTTGGAGTGTGGGAATGTTCAAAAAATTTTCCCATATATGTTAATGATAATTACTTGTTCTATTTATACCATTTCAGCTTACAAAAATTTTATAGGGACACTCCAGATCACAGTGGAAACGTATATGGATTTGGACTGAAGTCTGTCTGACTTTGAAGTCAAGTTCTTATTTTCTTGATCATTTTCTTAAACAAAAACAAAAGAGAAGCAAAAACAAAAATATCCTGCTGTTCTGACCTAGTTAAAGGCTATTAAGTCCATGTTTTTAAAGGAAAAGCTATAGAAAAAACAGTGAGATATCTTTTTCCTTAAACATCTACATGAAAGACGGCCAGTGAATCCAATTTTACATAACATGAATAGGTATAATTTTATAGATATGAATATATTTAGTATATTTTAATAAAGTAGCTTAAGTGTGGAAGGGGTTTGAACAATGACATAGAGGCCCTAATGTATGAAATATTTTATGAACAACAAATTATTTGAGATTATAAAAAAAGTTATCTAAGGGTAATAAATATTTTTATTTGTCTTAAAACTGTTCAATTATTAATTGAAGATATTTAACTTGCTGAAAATTGCATTTTTTTTTACTGGGTTGAAAGAATTTTCAGTTTATCTTTTACACAAATAATAAAAAGTAGTTAAATAGAACAATAATCATTTGTAAAATACACTAGTATAGATAAAAATATCCTCAAATGTTGGTATATTAATGTGATATTAAGGTAAAATAAATAGTCTGCAAAAACTAAACAGTGTACTTTCTGTATTTGACTCTTTAATACTGCAGTGAGAGTGAGTTTATATGCAGAAAACAGAGGCAATCAGTGGAGATTGTTCTCGAGGTTATATAGCGACTTTGAACCCCACAAAGATACATTCTCCTATGTAGATAAGTTGAAAGTCTTCAAGTGCTATGCCCCTTTTGATTGACTATGTCCCGATGTCTCTTTTACATCGATAAGCTTCACCTGTGACTCACATAAGGAAGCGATGAAAGGTTAATTGTGTAGATTGGAGCTGGGCTTCATTGATTTCTCTGACACCACTGATTTCTTGTTTTCCCCAACTTCCCCTTCTCTCTATAGCCCCTCCGGAAACGTCTCTATCAGCTGTTAAGTATTAACCCACAAAAACCCCTAAAGCTGGGAGAGCGTGTGTTTACTCATGCTAATTAAAATATGACATTGATCATTCACCTGCAATCCAACTAATTGAATAGATATCATTTCTGTCCATGGTTTTGGAGAGATAGCATGCAATAATATTTCCTCTGAAATAAGACAATTCTACTTTGAAATTAAACCATCTAATTGTGGTGAAAGTCTTCGGTAGTGTTCAGAAGCTGGAGCCAGAAGTCACTTCACATTGGCTTATTATGAGCTGTGACAACTCCAAATGGGCAGAAATCAAGATGAGAGTAGAAGCACGCACACCCCGCCCTAGGTAGTTTTTATTGTGTTTCATTCTTATGATGTTTGATGTACATAACACAGCACATTTTATACACGAGAGCAATATATAAAATTACAGAAGAGGATCTAAATGAAAAACCTATATAACACATTACTCTCTCCTCCCAGAACCAAAAAGAGCGACTCCATGTTCTTTTCTTGACAAGAACCTAAAATAAAATGAATAACTTGACAACCTGAAATAATGTTATGTGTTTCATATTTAGATTACTTGTTAGTTGGTTACAGTGAGAAAAATATAAGCAATTAAGTCACTGGAACAAATACTAAGATAATCTAACATCCAGATACTCAGCAAAGACCACTGTTAAAATTGTTTTAGAATAGGATTACAGTGAATTTCACAGATACAGAGAGCGAACATAAATAATTGCATGGAATACTAATATAGGTACAACTTTATTCTTTCGTTTTTGTTAAACACATATATAAGTTAATAACTGTTCCTTTCAACTTAAATTGTATCAATTGACCATTACAGTTTTTTTTTTTTTTTAATTTTAACCAGTATAATGCTAGGAACACTCCAAGGGAGATACAGTCCTCTTCTCCAGTGCCTTTTGAGAAAGAAGGTCCAGATACGTACCCCTAACTTCCATTCATGAAGTTTCTGTACAGTTGTCAATTGCACCATTTCTGTTCTCTAGGGTGAGGGCAAGAAGGAAATCTACAACATCATGTGAAGTCTGTAAGGTGCAATATATATCTAGAGTGGCTGATCCTGGGGATGTCCGCTGATATAAGTGGGGCAGAATGATGAGGAATAGAGGATCCAAGAAGTTCCCTACGTTAAATGATCCCTGTTGCTGATACTTATCCAGCCTGGCCAAAAGACAGGAAGCACAGATGGATATCATCAAAGATGAACACACTAGAATGAAATATAAGGAGGCTTTTTTATTTTTTAGTAAATTTACAAAGGGCTTTTTGCATAAATTTTGTAAGCGACGCTCATTCATTTAGTCAATACTTTGAATGGCATCCTGGAGTCAAGCATTGTAACTAACAAAGTAAAAACATGAGTGAACAAGACAGACAAGGGCCTTGCATTTGTGGATCTTTGAGTTAAGGCAGGAATTTTTCATTTATTTACATGTATTAGTTTACTACTTGTATACTTCTTAGTGTTATGATGGAACATTCATAGGGTGATATTAATACTTAGGAAGGATACAAACAAACCTAGCTTAATCCACTAATGCTCCCTTCTGTATGAGCAAGTTTATTAAACTCATTGTTAAAAAAATAATTGGAACTTTAGGAGGGTAAGTTGAATTGACATGGATGGTGGGATTGCTCTGCCAATGATATCTCACTGGGGTACAACCGTGAACAGAGAAGGGAGGTATAAAAAGATCCTCTTTGCAAGTTAATGTATTACTACTCTTCCTTAGCTTGGAGAGAAGATTAAGATGAGAAATGACTGCTCCCCACACTCAATTTAAGCACAAAGATAATTAATGCAAAATATCTGAAAGACACATTGGTGACACTACAGGAATCTATGTCAAAGTAACTGAATTTTAGCTCTCAGTGTCTTTAAAAAATATTTTTTGTCAAAGACAATTTCGCCCAGAAGATGATTTCGTGCTAATTGCTTTTTTCAGGGCACTTTTCACATCATTATTCCTTAAGCTGTAGATCAGTGGGTTTAACATAGGGATAACAACTGTGTAGAAAACAGAGGCCATTTTGTCTGTGTCCATGGAGTAACTTGAGCTGGGTCACAAATACGTGAACAGGAGTGTAAGATGAAATATAGCCACAGTGGTTAAGTGGGAGGTGCATGTAGAGAAAGCTTTGTGTCTTCCCTCAGCTGAGTTCATTCTAAGGATGGTAGTTATGATGTAGCTGTAGGACAGAAGGACAGTGATGATGCTGCATCCCAGAACACAGCTACCAAAAGTGAACAACACAATCTCATTGATGGTTGTGTCTGAGGTGGACAGGGCTAGTAAGGGTGGGATGTCACAGAAAAAGTGATTAATGACATTGGAATTGCAGAATGACAATTGAAATGTGCAACAGGTATGGATTACTGAATCGACCAAACCTTCAATGTACACAATGGCCACTAGCTGGGTACAAACTCTCCTGGACATGGTAATTGTATAAAGAAGTGGATTACAAATGGCTACATAAAGGTCATATGCCATGACAGCCAACATGAGACATTCCACATCTGCAAATGCCCCAAAGAAATACATCTGAATGGCACATAAATTATATGGAATTGTCTTTTGCTTAGATAAGAAATCAGCCAGCATCTTGAGAGTGATAGTAGAGGAGTAGCCAACATCACAGAATGACAGATTGCTCAGGAAATAATACATAGGCGTGTGGAGTCTGGAGTCCATCTTGATCAGCAGGATCATGCCTAGATTGGCAACCACAGTTATGCCATAGACCAGCAGAAAGAGCACAAAGAGCCCCTGCTGCACATCCTTTCTGTCAGAAAGTCCTAGGAATATGAAGTCAGTAAACATAGTGCAGTTCTCAACAGCCATCACTCAGGTCTGGAAATCCCTGGTTAAGAAAGAAATGAAAGTGGAGGGTAACATCACCTTAATTTCTTAAGAGTTAAACTGCCAGTCCTTTCTATTTTTCAGTAATTAGAAAAAGAGATAGACAATGCTAAGTCTGCTTCAGGTAAACTGATCTCCTGGAAATATACAGTTACATATAAACTGATAAAATAATAAGGATAACAATACCACTTACATTTGTATAGCATTGTAAAAAGTTTGTAGACACTTTCATCCAAATTAAACATGTTATTTCTACACCAACCTATGTAGTATTTATGATAAGTTTTGCTAAATCTATCTTATAAATTAAGAACTCGAATTCCTCAGAGTCATGGCAATAGTTCAATTAGTTGGTCTAGATAGCCCACATCTTATGACATGACAGTGTTTGTTTTCAAAGATCTAGAAATGTGTTTATATCCTGTAACAGGGAAGCATAGTTAAGTGACAGAGGGAGGTAATGAAATATTTCTTTGTTTTTCCCTCATCATCCAAAATCATGGAGCAGCAGAGTTATGAAAGGTTCCTGGATAAAACACACCCACCCTTCCCCATTAATCCCTCTGGTCCTATCCAGCCTCAATTAACAAGAGACAGAGATAATCTGTGATCCAGGGCCCACTGGAGTAAAGAGGGTGGTGGTTGCTGGAGAAGAGGGTGGAAGCGTCTCCGTGAGTGAGGCACTAGAGTGCACAGACCTGAATGTGGCAGGGCTAACCAGCCTCCCTCTGCCAGCTGCTGTCACTCAGGGGAGATTATGAAGAATGTTTGAGACCTAACTGTAGGGATGCTGGTGGCACAGATGACAGAGAGGCAAGAAGGGAGTATGGTTACTGTGTGAGTCCTGCTGCCCTAATCTAGTGGAATCCACATGATTTATTCACCAGCAGGTCGGATGTGTAAGACAGGTGATAAAAGTCCTCCTGTGTCCACAGTCCCATGACATCAGAGAGAGTCTGCACGGTGCACCGTCCTAACTCTAAAAATCGTAGTAATGTTTTACTCTTTTCTGAGATCGCTATTTCTTTTGAATATCTCTGAAATCTGTTTCCTTTGTTTTAAATGAGTTTGTTGTCCTTGCGGGGCTAATTGAATTTTGTCCTACTGTTATATTTTACACAAACCAGTTACATTATATATAATGTCACTCATGACCTCCTCTGTTCTGTGAGAACATAAGAAAAGTGGATTTGAAGGGAGATGAAGGACAGAAAAAGAACATCTGAATATTGATCTAGTGATCAATGTTCAGGTCTCCAAAAACTTGGTCTGAGCTCATTAAAATACCAGTCCTTGTAGATACATCTTTAAACAAATATTTTCCTTAAAAAATAAAAATATTTCTAAAGTAATAAAAGTACAGGTAAGAATCTTAAAACTTTCCAATCACCTCCACAATCCATGATTGCAAATTATTGTAAGCCCTGCCTATGTATATATATTTTAAAAATAAATAAATGGATCAATGGAAGTAATTTAAATAAAAGCTTGTATTATATTTCATATCTTCCTTTGGCTTTATAATATGCTTTCAGTCAAAAAAGGAGAAAAGGACTGAAGAAATCTAAAATATAAATCAGAGGAACCACAAAAAATATTGGTACCTGACCCAGAACTGCTGAATTCTTTGTTACATGCAGTTCCATCCGCAGGAGGGTTCAGCGTTGTCTCCCGACTGACCTGGATTATGTATCTCTGTGTCAGGTCCCTGGGTGTTGAACGTTTGTTCTCTGAGGAATAAGTGACAGATGTAATAATATGGTTTATCATCTGATATTTCACACAGGCAGGGTGAATGAGAAAAATACAGACCTTTTTAAAAATTTTCCTGTTATTACTATCTACCTTTCCGCCCAATATTGTACCTATTCACCCATGGTAACAAATCCAGTCCAATGAATCCAGTCAAAGAGTATTCTTATTTCCAGTTCAGCAATTCCCATATAGGCATTAGGTTTCATTTCTATTATTTATAAAATAAATACACTCACTCACTTATACAGATTAACATACACAAACGCTATCCCATTAAACATATTTACAAACAATGATTTTTGTAAAGACAGGAAAAACTAGTGATAATCACATTGCATAGGGATAATTGTTTAATTTTTAAACAAAAAATATGTCGGAGTACACATACTTTATATATATAAATAAGAGGTATGATTCCTATCTATTAATGTATATTAATTGATTCAATCTATACTCTGCTAGTGGCCACTTGGTTTATATACAATTCTTTGCATCACATAGGCTCTAATAGAAGCAAATTTATTTTTAACGATTGGCACCTGAGCTAACGTGTTGCCAATCTTCTTCTTTTTTTCTCTAGAAGTAAAATTTTACATACATGGGGCCGGCCCCGTGGCCGAGTGGTTAAGTTCGCGTGCTCCGCTTCTGCAGCCCAGGGTTTCACCAGTTCGGATCCTGTGCGAGGACATGGCACCACTTGCCAGGCCACCTTCAGGCGGTGTCCCACATGCTACAACTAGAAGGACCCACAACTAAAATATACAACTATGTACTGGGGGGACTCAGGGAGAAAAAAAGCAGAAAAAAAAAGAGATTGGCAACAGTTGTTAGCTCAGGTGCCAATCTTTAAAAACTAAAAAAAATAAGAAAAAATTTACATATGTGATTTTCCATAGCCAGGGTTTTCTTTAAAATAAATTCCGAGAAATGGCCTTGAAGAGCAAAGAGATTTAACTTTAAATAAGGTCAATTTGGCATTTTTATCAGAGTCAGATTTCATATTATCTAATTATCACCACATATTATCATATATTTCATATATTATCACATATGTCCTGATTTTTCTCTAATAACCTCACACTATTATACAGAAACTGAAAACCAGTGGTGATAAGTAAACTTGTACAGTCCCATAGACACTGTTTCATTGAATCCATAGAAATTTCTCACAATAGATTCCTGAATATAGTGCAATGAAACAAATTTGTCTGAAAAGATAATTCTCTCAAATACCCTTATGGAATGTTATGGTGAGTTCATGTTAAAGTGGCATTTGAAAATTCCCATAGACCCCTGTATTTCTGAGACACCACTCAAGTCCCACTTCTAAACCATGGCAGGACCTCAACAGTGACTTAGGGCAGAAGGGAGCAAATAATTGGAAAAGTTGCTACATTGGGAAGTAATCTGTTTTATTTATATCAGCTGGGCACTTGAACCTTATAAAGTTGATGTGAAGTGAGAGTGATGCACCATTCGAGGAATCAAACAGAAAATAAAGAAATTAGTGCCCCTGACATTGTGCAACCCGGCAGCTTAGGGGGACAGTCTCTGTATTACCCATTTATTGAGTAGTATTTTATCATGTGTGAGAATCATTGCTGCACGGGCATAGGTTGTTGTGTGTTCTTTAAATGCCTACAGTTGATTAATGTTCGAAAAAATGTGCAATAATCGCTTACCTTAGCTGTACATCTTGAGTCTTAATGCAATTAATTTAATTTCTACAAATATGTGAGTGAAAAATTTGTGTAAACAGACAACAATAACAGTAAGATAGGCAAGGCATGTACCACATTACACATCCTAACAGCTCAGGTAGTTTTGCATTTCTTCTGAACCATCACCTGGAGTAAAGAAAAGCATAGGTTTGCAGTTATTTTTGTTTACTTATTTGTTTTGTTTATTGTTATGGAGTTTATCCCTGCTTTTAAGAAAGCTGGAATACTCCTCAGGCAAATTTCATTTAAAGGAGTATTTTTATAAGGTTTGGTAAACTGATTTTAGTCACAATTTTTAATGCCTTTTCATAGTGTTTTGCTATTCTCTATGTGATGATGCAAACACAAAATACGAAGTGGACTCCTGTGGGAGACAGTGTTGATGTGATTCTCAAACCATCTAAGTAATTGCTAGTAATTCCCCACCAGGTAACCTCAAGAAAATTCTATATTTGTGGTACCTACGAACTTTACTACCATTCTCTGCTTCTCTGGTGCATATTTGGAGGAGGAGGAGTCTTCCTTGGTCACCTTCTTCTGATTCCTTTCCATACTCATTATCCCTCAGGTCCTTCCTGTCTCTTGGGATGCCAAATTCCTCAGGCTACACTCTGTTTACACAGGATCCAAACTTAATCTTCATAAATAATGGCTTCCCCCTAGACCATATAGTCTAATTCCCACTCCCCATTAAAGTCAGTGCACAGGTAACAATATGTAGTATTGAGGGCAGAAGGTTGTCATACTGGGAGGGAATCTGTTTTATTAATATTACCTGTGCAGTGGAACATAATTAATGTTGGTGTGAAGAGAAAATGATGTGGAGAGCGGTTATATTGCACAGTATCAGGAAGTAAATAGAAAATAAAGAAATCGATGTCCTTTGATGTTGTGCAATCTGACAGTTTAGGGGGATGGTCTCTGTATTATTCATTTATTGAGTAAAATTTTATCATGTCTGTGAGTCACTGCTGCACAGTCACAAGCATAGGCTGCTGTGTGTTCTTTAAATGCCTAAAGTTGAGTAATGATCTAAAAACTGTACGATAATCTCGTATATTTTCTGTACATCTTGAGTCTTAATGCAGCTAATTTGATTGCCACAAACCCATAGATGAAAGATTTTTGTAAACAACCAAGCAAAAACTAAGATATGCGGGGCATGTATCAGTTTATGCATTCTAGCACTTCAGGCATTTCTTCTGAAACACTTCATATTTCTTCTGAAAAAATCACCTTGATCAACAGAAACATAGGTTTTACAGTTAGTTTTGTTTACTTATTTGTCTTTGCTTTTATGGAGTTTGTCCTTGCTTTCTATACAGCTAGAATACTCTTCAGCTAAATTCATTTAAATTACTATCTTTTCAATTTTTGGCAAAGATTTGAGTGATAATTTTTAATCACTTTTCAAAATGCATTGTTGTTGTTTGTGTAATGATCCCAACACTAAAACACCAAAGCGACTCCTGTGGGAGATATTGTTGAGGTAAATCTCAAAGCATCTAAGTAATTGCTAGTAATTTTCCATCGAGTGAACATAAGAAAATGATATATTTATGATACCTAAGAGCTTTACTACCATTGTTTACTTCTCTAGTGCACATTTGAAGGAGGCACAGTCACCTTTGGTCACCTTCTTCTGTTCCTTTTCATACTCACTTTCCCTCAGGTCTTTCCTGTCTCCAAAGGTGCATATTTCCTCAGGCTACAGTCTGGTTAGGCAGCTTCCAGAGTTTATCTTCATAAACATGGCATCCCCTCCAGACCATGAACTATAACTCACACACCCCATTAAATCTGGAGCATGGTTAACAATATCTTGCTGAAAATTTGAATAATCTACATTACTTCCCCAAGGGTTTGTGTGTTACTAGAGAATGGCCTTCTTTAACGTTGGGGTGAAGGGACTTAAAGTAGAATTTAAGACATCAAAGACAGATAAGTAAGAAAAAAATCTGTATTTACATGGCTTTTCTGGTATCACTTATGCCCATAAACATAATACTATGTGGACAACTGTCTACTTCTAAACTCCTTCCAGAAAATGGTTGTCTGGCCCTATGGCACGCCATTATAAATTCAGTGCAGGATCATGCGACCAGCAAAACCACCTTCACTAAGTCTGCACTACAGGAAACACAAAAAGCAGTGCCTGTGGGTTATTAACATCTTTGTTTTGTAAGTAAGGCAGCACTTTTTAGGAGTACGAAGGATAATCATTTAAACAAGTATTCTACGAAAGTTGTATGCTTTATTAATTTTACAAGAATATCTTGAAAATATATTGTATACAAGAAACTGCTAAAGATTTAAAATAAATAAAATCCTGCAGCTGCCTGCAAACTGACAGCCTTTATTTTTTTAAAAAAATCTTTAAAATTTTATACATGTATATAATTTTTTAAAGCAAATGAATTTTTGAAACCTACCAAAAAACAAAACACAATGAGCATTGCAGAGACTGCCCATGGGCCCTAACACAAACTGATGTCCATCATGATAGATTGCTCTGTGTGTTTTTAAAAACTATGTGGAGGTGAAATCATCCCATTTTTGTCCGTTTGGTGAATAAATTGCAAGCAATAGGATCCACTGGAGTATTTGAGGAAGGCACTTGGTTTAACTAATTTGGCCTGACCGTTGTTTTACAGAAAAGCCTCATGTGGCTTGTTGAGCATGCTTTATATATCTGCTTTAAACATTTACAATGTCCCAAATGCAAGAATGATTGCCTTAAAGAAGGGATGTAGCTTCCCCCAAGATTGGCACTTCTCCAGGGGTAAGCATCTCTTCCCAGAAGCTAAGGATTAATTACCGACTTGCTTAAGTCATCTTGTGACCACAGACCTGCTGTGCTAGCAAAGCTTCTTGTGACAGTAGTAAAACAGATATTTGTGAATATGTGATTTGTGTTCTCTTTTCTAAGGCGGTATATAACCATTCTGTACACTCTTCTTCAGAGAACTTCCTTCTTTGTTGAAAAAGTTGTCCCTGGTTACAGTGCTCAAATTGGGTCACAATAAACTCACCCCAATTTTGGCTTATAAATTGATTATGGATTATTTTCATCAACATTTTTATGTCTGGATTCTTTCACTCAATATTCTATATAAGAAATCCATCCATGCCATTGCATATGGTGATAGTTCATTCATTCTATTTGCTGTGTAGTGTCCTAATTAACAAGCATACAATAATTTGTCAAATTCCAGATAATGCTATACTTTTGCACAAGCTTTGGGTGTGCATACTCACTCATTTCTATTGGATATAAAACTAGAAATGGAATTTTAGGGCCATCTGTAATAGATACTGCCATATAGTTTTACAAAGTTGAACACCAATTCTGACTTCTATGACAATGTGTGAGAGCTGCATTTGTTCCACATTCACACAAGTACTCCGTATTAATATTGTAAATCTTCTTCATTTTAGCTACTCTTTAGATGTGCAATGGTGTAGCATTTTGATTTTAATTTCTTTTTACCTGAATGTTAATAAAGTGTATGATGATTTCTCTGAAGTGTCTGTTAAAAAGTCCTATTGCAGATGGGGGGCCAGTTAGAGGAGCTGTGTTTAAAAGCATTTCATCTTTCACAGCTCACAACCTGTGTCTAATATCATTATTGATGTGGGGTCGGTGAGCCGAGGAGTCAAAAGAAAGATTTCTTAGACTCTTAAGATCTGGCAGTAGTGCCCTTTTATTTAGAGAGTAGAATAGCATGGGGACAGGACCCATGGGCAGTCAGAGTTTCTGCTGCTGCCACTTCTGCTGCCCCCGCTGGCATGGGGACAGGGCCCATGGGCAGGCAGAGCCACTGCTGCTGCCCCCTCTGGCATGGGGCCAGGACCCATGGGCAGGCAGAGCTGGTGCGTGGGGACAGGACCCACGGGCAGTCAGAGCTCCTGCTGCTGCCCCGAGTTGAGGGTTAGGGCTAACTTTAAGGCATGGGTATGTGAGTCATCTCTTTACAAGACAAAGAAAAAAAAGTTAAAATGGTACCAGTGCCGGTAGGTAGGCCCTACCATTGGGCGGTCCCACAACTTTTAGATAAGAATCAAACTGGATTGAGTAAATGGCAGAAGTCACTGCTCAAATATTATCTTCAACTAAAGACAAAGGAGGATTTTGGGGTGGGGGGTCAGTTACATGAGGTTGCCAGACAGTAAACAACTTAAGTTCTTGCCTTCCCCATTAAGAGTTTCCAGAGATAAGGCCATCCCCCCTTCCTCCTGGTGCAGAGAGGGAGGCATGGAGATTTCCTTCACAAGTGCAACTGTCTCTGATCAAAGGGCAAACAAATTCCACTCCTCGGAGCCTGCTTTTTATCTGTAGTTTTAAAAGTAACCAGCCTAAAAATCCTCGTCATAAACCGTTTTAAAATTAAGCAGCCTAAAAATCCTCATCAATTATTACCATTCAGATCAAATGAGCCTAGAGATACAATGCGATTCTTTCGTATGAAGATGAAGTCACTCTTTGTTTTGTTTGTTTGTTTTTAAATATCTCCAATAGTGGGGCTAAGTTTACACAGGAGTAGAATCCCAGATGTAAAGATGGATTTGGGCAACTGGAAAGAAACTTAAGAGACACTGTAGTGTGAGGCCTTCCTTTACAAAGAGGGGACTGAGGTCTATCAAGGAAGAGCGATTTGTGAAACAACACAGTATTTACACTTGCACAGGGTACCTGGTTCATAGCATATTTCTAGACAGGAATTTCCAGAGAGGTTAAAAGTTACTGCCTCTGGATTCAACATGCAGCCTCCCATATAGTAGGTTATTGAGTTTACTACTGCTGTATTCTAACGAATGTAGCTATACAGCCTACCACCAGGATGCATCTATCTGTCCACAGTATTACATGATGTTATATTTGGGTGTATGAACCTAGTGTATCATCACTATGTCATTATTATCTTTAAAGACAGATTTCAGTGCCAAGTCTTAAAGAAAGCAGTCCAGATATAGAAACATGCATATTCTATCAACCCACTTCATACATTCATTGGTAATATTCTATTTGGACAATAATAGTTTCCCTCAGTCCCTGATGGAAGTGTGAGAATGGTATGATATAATGATGCAGAGAGTGGATGAAAATGGTTGGAATTGAAGTAGATGAGATAGAATAGACCAAAGGTTTTGATATTCTATTTTTCCCTATTTCTTTTGTGGGGGAGGAAGACATTTCCTCTACCCTCTATGGGTTCTTCTGGCCAGAGAACAAATTAAATTAACATGAGACAGAATAACAGGAGAAAATTAAACAAAGCTTTATAAGATGTATACATGGGAGAGGCTCAGGCAACCTGAGCAACTCGCCAAAATGGCTGAAGCCACCACCTTAAATACCATCTTCAGCTAATGACAAAGGAGGATGTTGGGGGTGAGGGGAGTCAGTTACAGGAAGTCACCAGACAAGTACAGTAAACAGGAATAAGATTATTATGCAGATTTAAGTCCTTGCCTTCTGCATTGATAAGAGTTTCTAGAGATAAGTTCATCCTCCTTCTTCCTGGTACAGAGAGGGAGACACCTTTGCAGATGGAGATTTCCTTTACAATGTAAATGTTTCTTAACAAAGGGTAAGTAAACTCTGTTTTTCAGAGCTCCTTTCGTGTCTTCAGTTTATTAAAAGTAACCAGGCCCAAACAATCCTCATGCCAAAGAGACGTATCTTGGGGTGGCCAATTCCAGTCCCCCACACTGTAGAATCCCAGCATGGAAAGGTTAGTTCAGCCCATTGGTCCCAAGTTTCTCTTTAGTCATGAATGAGGGGGAGTAGAATACATGACCCCAAAACATGTCACTTTGGAGTGTGGATTATTTCAACCTGAAGACAAGCAAGTCTCGACACACTAGGAAGTGCTGTTTACCTTCCCTTTAGCTGCCTAAAAGAATCTAGATAGAGGGCCTGCACCAAGAAAGAGCTAATTCCAAAGATAACATTTTATCAGAGAGACTTCTCTGAATGGCATGGCAAATATTAGTTTACAAAGCACTTGCTCTTCCCATTTTCCTGTGAATTGTCCTCCTCCCCTTTGACGCCCAAGGCACCTACCCACTTCTCCTTATCTCAGGGTGGCATCTCAATTGCCTGACTGTCTTTGGGGCTTCAGTAGGTATGAGATTTGTTTTTCTCCAGTTAATCTGTTTTATGTCAATTTAATTGTTACGTCAGCCAAAGAGCCTAGAATGGAAGAAGGGAAGAGTTTTCTGTCACTCCATGGATGTACTGTGCAACATTCCAATAAGTGACTTTTCACCCTCTAACTGCATAAATTCAGGGAGATAAAGCCTGCAATTAATCAAATTGCTTTTTCCTGTTTTATTGAGCTTTTGATACCACATTTATTGATTTTAAAATTTACTTCTTGTTTGTTTGAACTCATTATATATGATTAAAGGGGCAAATAAGCAGATCAAATCGATCTTTACATGATACAATTGTCATCCATCATATGAATCAAAGATGTTGTGTATATAGCTTCTGAATCAGTGGCAGTCCACTGACCTTTTGTTTGGACTTTAGTATATTTCAAACAACGTTTTCTACCACGTTGCTGCTATTAAGAAAGATTCACAAAAATGTATCAGTCAATTGAATAAGCATGGCCCAGGTAGAAACCCTTACAACATGTTTTACATAAAAGCATTAACTATAAATTTTTCAACAACTATGTTTTCCCCGAATCTGTCACTGTATCACACAAATGCCACCTTGAATCCTTGAATAGCAGAGGAGCTTCTTGGTCTTTACTTCCATTTTGAAGTGCTTTCACATAGGACATTTAGATTTCTTTAAGGGCTGCAATTCTGATAGATAATTACAAATGCCATTGTCTTGTGTGATCCTTCAGATAGATAGCTATATTTTCTTCACAAGCTTCCTTCAGTGCTTTGACATCAGAAAACTTGAGGAAAGACAGATGAAGCAGAGCATATCAAGAAGTAGGCAGATGAATGCTTTTTACTTCCTGGGTAATTAAAATGTCTTTATAGATTTATTACTTTAGCATCCACAACTATTTTGGGTACTTTCTTAAAGGCTATAAACTATGTATACAGGACACATATCATATGCTTATCTAATTTGTTTTGAATGATATCTAATAACCACTCAAAAATGTTTTTTGGTATGTAACTTTTATTATCTGTTTTTCCATTTTGTGTTCCAGATACATTGTGGTTAGTGGATTAACAAGAATGATTCACTCAACCTTGAGCAAAGAATGCTCACAGTCTCATATTGGAGTCAATGCTCTAATCAACAGAATGAGAGAAACAATGATACTTTGAGGTAAGTATTACTAAGAAACCACAAAGAGAACATTTCAGCAGGACTGAGGAGGGGGAAGAGGGAAGGAAAGCTGAGTGGAAGTGACTGAGTTGAGAGTTTCAGCTCAAGGATGCATTTCACCAGGACCATCCCCTTTGCTCTCTATCCTTCCTATGGTGGACTTCACATGCTCTAAAAAGGCGTTGTCTGCCCACCTCAGGATCTCTGATTCCCAGCCTCTCTGTCTAGAATCCTTTCTTCCCCCAGCATCCATTGTGTTTTTATACATTGTTTAGATCTGAAACTGAATTTCAAAGACTCTTTCCTTCTCTGCACCCTAGATTGAGATATTTTGCTTGATCTTAGAGTATCTTGCCTTTTTACTTCTGGGTCATGCATAGTTTATTGCAAATTATTTGTAAGATTAAATAATTAATGTTTTCCAGTTCCACTGTATTATAATATTATTAGTAAAAAAGATTACTAGATTCACCATCAAATGCAGATCACCTAGTAGCATAACAGGTGCATTCTAAATTCTAATAGCTCTTATATAATTAATGCATAAAATAAGCATCAAACAAATACAAAATTGGCACACTAAAATGAAAATTGGAAAGTTTTCCAAAAATAGAGAGCACCTTATTTAAATTGAAGGCATATGATAAATTATAGCATATTTAGGAATCTCCAAAATATTGGTATCACTATGGCTTAGTAAAATACTTATTGTATTTATTAAGGTATTTGAAACAAAGTTATAGTATAACAAATTATTTAAAAAACACAAGAACATGTTTGTATATCTATATGTATATAAACAGATGTTTATTAATAGTATACACCTATTTACTTAAAAAACAAACTTTATATTATAGTTTTCCCAGGAACTCTTTCACATCCTTGTTCTGTAGATTATAAATCAATGTATTTAACATGAGAATCACAAGAGTGTGAAACAATGAGGTCATTTTGTACTGATCTAGGGAGAAGGAAGAACACAGTTTTCTGGAAAATTACAACAGCAGTTAAGTGGGATTTGCAGGTGGAGAAAGCTTTGAACCTTCCATTAACAGAGTAGATCTTAAAGACTGATAGGTTAGTATATCAATAAGAGACAAGAACTCCTAAAATGGTACTCAGTTCAATGAAGCCAAGAAAGTTAATTCATTGACCTGTGTATCTGAGCAAGAGAGCAATAGGAGATGAGGGATATAACGGAAGAAACAGTTAATCTCGTTTGACCCACAAAAACATAAGTAGAATGTTAATGTTTGTGTTTATCAAGGTATCTGCCATTCCACCAGATAAATCCCAGCTGTGAACAGGGAGCACAATCTGCTGAACATGTTCACTATACAGAGTGAGTTGTTGCTAATCACCTTGTACCTATGAAATGCCATTATTGCCAGGAGTAGACACTCAGAATCTGCAAAGATACAGAAGATGGAGAATTGCAGAGAACAGCCAATGATGGGAATTGATTTTCTTGTCAAATAGGTCCACCAGCTTGGTGGGGCCCAATTGTTGTGGAATAGTAGATGTCACACAAAGAGAGGTGGCTGAGGAAAAAGTACACAGATGTGCGTAGCTGACAACTCATTCTAGTTAAAATGGCCAGACCAAGTTTTACTCAGAGATTAATGAAATAAACAACCAGAAACCTGGAAAATAGGGTCACTTTGATACGAAGGTTATTGGTAATTCCCAAGAGAGGGAATTCAGTCAAGGAGGAGCGATTTCTCTTGGCCATTCTTCTTTGTTTCTGTTCTAAAATGCTACAAAAATGATCCGGGAAGTGATAGATCAAAGAAATTTCTGTAATACAGAACCTGATCTGTTTCTGTAAATTGTCTTTCTTACCATCAGACAATACAACATGTCACTCTAAAGAGGTATTGTCTTATGAAAAAAGCAAAAGTGTCTGGGATAGAGTGTTGATAATCTTTGATTCTAACTATATATGTCATTCCTGAAACATGTGTTTCATCTTGGCATCTGTCACTCAATGTCAAGTAGTAGATTTGAATAAAGTGAAAGCTCATTTTAGATCCAAAGTAATATATAAGAAAAAAGAAAGTTAGTTAGAAATGGCTGCCGGGGTCCCGCCCCGGCGGAGTCCAGGTTCCTGAGGGATGGACGGCGTCGGCGCAATGAGGGAGGGGGAAAATAAGGGGGACGTGAGACTTGGGTTGGTGTTAGCAAGTCCGACTTTACTGTGCACAAGTGTCGTTTATATATTTTTCAGGATTAGTACCGAAATAGTTCTACAAATATTCTCAGAGAGATAAGGAAATAAAAAACGAGCACAAGAATATTTATTAGCATTCTATTCTATAGAGCATAAGGTTAATGGTAGTCTTCTCCGCAATTAACTAGTGTTCGTTGTCTCTAACCTAAAGGAGATAGGTACCTAGGCATCTGTTGTAATTCCTGGTAAAGTTAAATCAAAGAGAGAAGGTCCAGGCCTCCGGACAGGACAGCAGTCTGTCTGGTTACATCCTGGTGGAGCCATCCCTGCCTCCCTCAATCATTTACGTCATTAGTGTAGATGGTTAATGGGAACAAAAGGCGACTCCAGGGTGTCTTATCCCCAGGGCTATCTGCATTCTCAGCGGGCAGTTAAACATCTTTTCTTTTGCGCGCCCTTTAGGAGGTGGAAGCATTCCTTTGTCTTTTAGATTGTAGAGCTAACAGTCCCTTAAGTACACTGCTGGAGAAAGTATCACTTTGTTAGTAAAGGGCTGAAAAGCTAAGCTAAACTGTATATCTTCAAGAATAAAAAACAGAAATAAGTATAGACATAACCTTGATAGAAAGCATGCATATAATCCAGAAAATATCAGGGGTGTCAGCCGGCCATTCTTCACTGAGGGGCATCCCTGCACCCCTCGGCCCTTCTACTCATCAATTATTTATTATTTATTGCTTTTAGGAGAAAACCTCTATAACATTTTAACAGAAAGCTGAAGGTCAAGAATAATATATAGATACTTCTTGATCATCCAATTAACCAGCAAACTTAGAAGGATGATGCATATATATATTTAGACAAAGAACTGGAGGGAGAAGGAAACATTAACCAGACGGAGGCCATAAACCTAATTCGACATCTTATCTGGGCAGGATTCCTTTCTGCTTGTCTCAAATGGGACTGTGTGCTCCTCCAATAATGAACTGAAAAATATCTTGAAAGTTACCTGCAGGTGGTCACATTCTCTTACTATATCTAATTTTCCCAGGAGGTAGTGCCTCCCAAGCAGCCACCCAAAGGAGCGAAAACTGGAGGTTAAGAAAGGAAAAGGAATGAAGGGCAATTAGAAGCAGCACAGGTTTCAGAACTATGTGAGGGGCTGGCCGGTTATTCTTCACTAAGGGGCGACCCTGCACCCCTCGGCGTTAATCGGCTGGACCCTGTCAAACAGCCGATCAAATGATGTAGCCACGGCTCCCAGCAAATGGCCAGAAGATACTGGGCAATATATGTTTGACTAAAAAGATAACATTTGTTGCATTGCTCAGGAAATAGAATTGCTTTTATCACTGACAATGATATTGAATGTGAGTTAACAAATTAAAATTTTTTTTGGTATTGTTTCTGGTGCATGGCATCTTTAGTGTTTACGCAGACATGAAAGACATTTTATCAAACTATTCTATCACTCTTCCCCAGCTGTTTGCTAGAGCATTTATAACCCATTTGTATGACTGACCTTTGCCAAAAGACAAATCCTTTGACAAGTCAAAGAGAAGTGATAAAAAGAAGTGGAAACAACAGACTATAATGCATAAATTTGCATCTCTTTGGATTTTAAGTTGACCTTTCCATTAAAATAATAATGGGAACAGGAAAAATAAATGTTCCTTATAAGTAGGGTTCCATCTTTTCTTTATGTATGCATTATGTTAGTGTGTGTGTATGTTGATATATGAAAATCTGAGTGTAGATGGTGATTTGATTTTTTTTCTAGACTTAAATATTATGGCTTGTAGTCCATATGGACCTGGATTTACATGTACTAGTTTTCATAATGTGTTTTCTCCATTATTATTTGAAAAAGAAAAGAACAAATCTTAAATTTACATATACAATATCACTTGCACAGTGTTACAAGATAACGATTTCCTTATAAATCTTAACTAAAATATTAATAAGAAAAATTTTTATCCTTATCAAATGATAAACGAGGTCAGTAAATTTCATGCAGGTCTAAAAACTATTATTGATTGGCTGTTCGATTACAGAGTTTATTTAGCAGAGTAAGCAGGTATAAAATGTTTCATTTCCAAATTCTTTAATACTTATTTACTCATTTTTCCAAAAAATAAGGCTTTCCTTCCATATTCTTTAAATTTATCCATTTGGAAACTTACCTGAAATGAGTAAGACTTTCTGTTCTTATCTCTGGTAAATGAACAATAGGCAGATTGCATTTTATTTCTACCTAATGATGGTTGAGACTTAAATCTTTAAACCCCCTGCCTTCACTCTTCTGTGTTAGGAGAGTATCATCAGTTAGATTTCTTGTTCTGTATTTTCTCCTGTGAACAGTGCAGAAAATTAGAAAAGATTGAACTTTTACTTCTTCATTTTTGTCAGCAAATTGATCAACGTCAGAAATTTATCAGGATTTATTATAATTCTGTGAAAGAGGAAATGAGTGGAACCATATTAGAATAAAGCCTGAGCAGGAATTTCAGAGGAATTGCCTTGTACATTTTATATTCTTTATCTTCAAAACTGGAACAATTTCCTAACATTCCAAGAAGTCAGTAAGGGCAAAAATATTCTGCTTGTCACTACTGATCAAATTGGATTTTGCTGATGACCAAATTGCTAACCAATCAATGACATACAAGGCTAGCCTCACTCATCTAGCTCCAAGGAACTCTTCTTTAATACACCTTACTTCATCTTCTTCCCTTCTTCCCATAAAAACGCTGAACACGTATCCTGTAATCAGAGCATTATTTGAGTTTCTACCTGAATCTGTGCTCCTTGAATTGCAATTTTTTTATTCCAAAGTAACTGCCTCTCTGCTTCTCATTTGGCTCTTTATTTTCAGGTTAACAATGCAATATTTCATGCCTACCACAAGTCTACACCCTCCACCAGTAAAACTAGATGTCTAATGATAATCAAAGATCCTATATTTATATGATTTTCATCCCCTTTTGTTTGTCATACTGTTTCTTCCATTTCTGAAACAGTTTCCTTCATCACCCATTAAGAAATATGGTAAACTTATGTATTACTTCTTTCATTAGTAATTGTCTGATTCTTTTCCTTCAAGTATATGTCCATCACCCTCATTTCAATGATTTCTTTTTACTGTATTATGTGGGGGACTGGAATTGGCCCCCTAAAGATATGTCTCTGTGGCATGAGGATTATTTAGGGCTGGTTTCTTTTAAAAAGTGCAGACAGGAAAGAAACTCTGAAAAGTACAATTTCCTTACCCTTTGTTAAGAGACATTTACGTTGTAAAGGAAATCTCCATCTGCAAAGATGTCTCCTTCTCTGTACAGGTAGAAGGGGGATGACCTTATCTCTGGAAACTCTTATCAACGCAGAAGGCAAGAACTTAAATGTGCATAATAACCCAACCCTTGTTTACTGTACTTGTCCGGTAATCTCCCGTAACTGACTCCCCTCACCCCCAATATCCTCCTTTGTCTTTAGCTGAAGATGATATTTAAGGTGGTGTCTTCAGCCATTTTGTCAAGTTGCTCAGGTTGCCTGAGCCTCTCCCGTGTATACATGTTATAAAGCTTTGTTTAATTTTCTCCTGTTATTCTGTCTCATGTGAATTTAATTCATTCTGTGGCCAGAAGAACCCAGAGTGGGTAGAGGAAATGTCTTCCTCCTCTACAATTACATCCACTACACTTCATACACTCTTTATTGAATTATGCCTTTTATTTATGTATGTATGTGACTCTACATTCCCACAATTCTTAGTATAAATATTTACATGAGTTATGACTCAGTACATTTGTGTTGGTAAATACTTGCCCATTGTTAAACTGGTGGATGTTCAACAAAGAGTAGTAAACACTCTTTGAAGGCTGTTTCTACTAATACAGTAATATGTACAAAAGTGATCTTTTATTAAAAACATGTGATGAGATTATGCTTTAAAGAAAAAAGGCAAAGTTTCTTTAGTTCCAAAATAACTTTTGTGTGTTATAATTAGTGGTAGTACTTCAAAAATTGGAAGGTACTGAAAGGGTGCATTTTGCCTTTGCTGAAATGCCTCCCATACAGCTACCAAGAAAATACTCCACCCTTCTGGAATATTGGTCAACCATGTTGGTCCCTGACATGATTGGACTCCTTCACTGGGACAGGAATTTAGATCCTGTCTTCCCATCATTCTGCCTATAAAATGCTCTCTGTCTATAAATGTGTATTTTAAGCACTTCTTTTTTCAGCACTAGATTTGTGAGGGCATTGTGGAGTTCAACCAAATATCTTTTCTTTTTCTTACATTATTTAACTTGTCTCCATATATATCATAACATATTTCTAATATTGTCTTGTGTTTTCTAAACCTTCTCTAGCAACTTCATTATAGAGATATTAAAGGTGAGATCAAAGTAAGCATTAAACTTCTGGAGTTTCATAGGCATTATGTTTTGCTGACTCCAAAGATCTTGCTCTTAACAGGTTCCGTCTAGAGTGGAATGACCTTGAGGACATTATGCTAAGTGAGATAAGTCAGGCAGAGAAAGACCGATATGAATGGAGATAGAGTCCTCTTTTCCAGTGGCCTTTGAGGATATCCAAGCCCTTTACCCCCAAAATTCCATTCATGAAGTTTCTACGCAGTTTTCAATAACACATCATCTGTCCTCCAGGGTGAGGGCAAGAAGGGAAATCCACAACCTGATGTGAAGTTTGAGAGTTGCAGAACGAATCTAGAGCTACTTATCCTGGGAAGGTCGGCTAATATAATTGGGACAGAATGATAGAATGATGAGGAATAGAGGATTTGAGAAGTTCTGTACATCAAATGATCCCTGTCTCTGATACTTATTCAGCCTATATGAGATTGCTCCTCTCTGTTGCATGTGAAGATAATTCATTCTTTTTCTTTGCTGTATAGTATCCCAATGAACAAACATACTATAGATTATTTGTCAAATTCCAAATAATAATACATTGATGATTTTTTGCACAAGCTTTGGGTGTACATACTCACTCATTTCTATGGTATATGAAACTAAGAATTTAATTTTAGAACCAGCCATAATAGATACTGCCATACAGTTTTCCAAAGCTGAATGTCAATTCTGACTTTTACTGTCAATATGTGAGAGCTGTGGTTGTTCCACATCCACACAAGTACTTGATATTAACATTGTGAACCATTTTCATTTCAGCTGCACTTTAGGTGAGTCATAGTACTGGGCTGTGATTTTAATTTTTATTTTCCTGAACCCTAATAAACTGTATAACCATTTCTGTGTAGTGTCTGTTAAAATCTGAATGCAGAATGGATGACCAGTTAAAAGAGCTGTGTTTAAAAGTATTTGAAATTCCACAATTCACACTCTAGCTGCTATCAGTATTGCCATTGAGGTCAAATCAGCCTAGAGATACAATTCAGTTCTTTGGATGAAGATGAAGCCACTCTTTGTTTTGTTTTGTTTGTTTGTTTGTAAATATCTCCAATAAAATGGGGATAGGTTTACACAGCATTAGAACCACAGATATATAGAGATGGATTGCGGCAACTGGAAAAAACCTACATACGCTGTAGTGTGCAACTCTCCTTTACAGAGAGGAGGGGACTGAGGCCTAGTGAGGAAGAGTGTTTGTGAAACACAAAAGTCTTTACAGTTGCATTGGGTGCCTGGTTCAGCACATATTTCTGCAGATGAATTTCCAGAGAGGTTAAATTTTCTGCCTCTACCTTTAACACAACTTCCCATATACTGGGTTATATAGCTTGCTGCTGCTGTATTCCAATAAATGCAGTTATATAGCCTGTCACCAGTATGTATCTATCCGTTCACTGTGTCACATGCTGTTATATTTAGGCATATGGCCCTAATCTCCCATCACCATGTCATTATTATCTTTAGAGATTTCAGTGCCAAGCCAATAGGAAGGGAGTCCAGATACAGAAATACGCTTAAACATTACCCACTTTACGCAGTCTTTGGTAATATCCTATTTGAACAAAAATATTTTCCATCCATCCCTGGTGGATGTGTGATAACAGTGTTATTAATGATGCAGACGGTGGAAGGTATGGGTATGGATTGAAGTAGATGAGTTAGGGTAGACCAAAGATTTACTCTATTTCTGTAGAATATCAACATGGAAGTGTTAGTTTAGGCCATTGACCGCAAGTTTCTATTTACTCATGAATGAGGGGGAATGGAATATGTGACCCCAAAATACACCACTTTGCAGTGCAGATTATTTCCACCTGATGACAAGCAAGGCCCAACACACTCAGGAAGAGCTGTTGACCTTCCACTTAACTGCCTAAAAGAATTTATGCACCACGAGAGAGCTAATACCAAAGATATTGATCAGAAAGGCTTCTCTGTATGGCATGGCAAACGTTCATTTACTAAACATTTCCTCTTCTCATCTCCCTGTAAATTGTCTTCTTCCCCTTTGAAGCCCCAGACTCCTACCCCTTCTCTTTTTTTTTTTTTAAAGATTTTATCTTTTTCCTTTTTTTCTCCCCAAAGCCCCCCAGTACATAGTTGTATATTCTTCGTTGTGGGTCCTTCTAGTTGTGGCATGTAGGATGCTGCTTCAGCATGGCTTGATGATCAGTGCCATGTCCGCGCCCAGGATTCGAACCAACGAAACACTGGGCCGCCTGCAGCGGAGTGCACAAACCTAACCACTCGGCCACGGGGCCAGCCCCCCTACCCCTTCTCTTTAGTTCTGGATCACATATAGATAATTGCCTCTCTTTGGGTCTTGCATTTTTGGGCTTCCCATACAAATGAAATTTCTTTTTCTCCTGTTAATCTGTCTTATGTCAATTAAATTATTAGAAGTGCCAAAGAACCTAGAAGGAATAAAGTGAATTTTTTTGCCCCTCCATGAAACTACCATACAATATTCCTAGTAAATGATTTTTGAAACTCAAATTGCATAAATTCAGGGAGATGAAGTGAACAATTGATCAATTAGGTGTCTTCCATTTTTAGACATATTAATTGAGCTTAAGATACCTCATTTATTAGAATAAAATTCCCTTGGTACTTTTCACTCTTTATATACGATTAAAGGAGCTAATATACAGATAAAAACAATCTTTAAATGATATTAGTGTCATATGTCACATGGAAAGAAGATGGCATGTGTATAACTTCTGAATAGTGGCAACCCACTGACTCTGATTGATTGGATTTTAATATATTTCAATGTTTTCTGCTATATTGCTGTTGTCAAGAAAGATTAACAAAAGAATATGGGTAAGTTGAGAAAATATGATAAAAGGGAAAACCCTTAAAACTTTTCCTCAAAAAAGCATTAATCATAGATCTTTTTTTCCATCATCACATTTTTTGCTAATCTGTAACTGGGTCTCACAAATGCCACCTTCTCTAGCAAAGGAGCCTCTGAATTTTTACTTCCATTCTGAAATTCTTTCACATAAGATATTTACAATTACTTAAAGGGTACAATTGCAGTGGATAATTAAGAATGCCAATGAATCTTGCATGGTCCTTCAAATATATAGCCATATCCAAGTTTTCTCAACAAGCTTCACCAGTGTTTAACACCAGAAAGTTTGAGCAAAGCCAGATGATCTAGTGTACATCAAGAAAGTACACAGATGGGGCCGGCTCCATGGCCGAGTGATTAAGTTCGCGTGCTCTGCTGTGGCGGCCCAGGGTTCAGATCCTGGGCGCGGACATGACACCGCTCGTCAGGCCACGTTGAGGCGGCATCCCACATCCCACAACTAGAAGGACCTGCAACTAAGATATACAACTATGTACTGGGGGGTTTGGGAAATAAAGCATAAAAAAAAAATTGGTAACAGTTGTTAGCCCAAGTGCCAATCCTTAAAAAAATAAAAAAAGGAAGATTGGAAACAGTTGTTAGCCCAGGTGCCAATCTTAAAAAAAACAAAGTACACAGATGATTGCTTTTCACTTCCTGTGTAATTAATATGAATGTCTTTACAGCTTAATTAACTTCATTAATTAACAATCATTCTATGCACTTCCTTAAAAGTTATAAAATATATATACAAGGCACATATCATATCCTCATTTAATTTATTTTGACCAATGTCTAAGAAACACTCGAAAGTGTTATTGAGTATGTTGATTTTTATTATTTGTTTTTCTTTTTTGTGTCCCAGAAACAACACAGGTCCTGGAATGATAGGGATAGAACACGCAGTCCTTGAGTAAAGAATGCTCACGGGGCTGGCCCAGTGGTGCAACGGTAAAGCACGCACGTTCTGCTTGGTGGCCCAGGGTTCGCAGGTTTGGATCCCAGGTGTGGACACGGCACCAATTGGCATGCCATGCTGTGCTAGGCGTCCCAAATACAAAGTAGAGGAAGGTGGGCATGGATGTTAGCTCAGGGCCAGTCTTCTTCAGCAAAAAGAGGAGGACTAGCAGCAGTTAGCTCAGAGCTAATCTTCCTCAAAAAAAAAAAATGCTCACAGTCTCATATTAGAGTTAACAGTTTAATCAACAGAGTGACAGATAAAATGATGTCTTGAGTAAAGTATTATTAGCAAACCACAAAGATGGAATTCAACCAGGACTGAGAAGAGGGAAGAAGAGAAGAACTGACTGGAAGTGACTGGGTTGAGAATTTCAGAGCAAGGATGTACTTTACCAGAACCTTCCTCCTTGTTCTCTATCCTTCCCATGTTGAACTTCATATCCTCTAAGAATGCATTGTCTGCCCACCTCAGGATCTCTAATTCCAAGCCTTTCAGTCTAGAATCCTTTCCTCTCCCCTCCATCTTTTGTATCTCTATTCATCGTTTATTTTTGAAACTGAATTCCAAAGGATCTTTTCTTCTCTGCACTCTAGATTGAGAAATTTTGCTTGAACTTAGAGTATCTTGAACTTTTACTTCAAGGCGATATATAATTTATGACAAGTTATTTGTAGGATTAGCTAATTAATGTTTCTGATTTCCACTTCTTTATAGGATTCATGAGTAAAGAAACTACTTGCTTCACCATTAAATGCAAAACAGCTAGAAACACAAAAGGTACATTCTAAACACTAATAACTTTTAGGATAATTAAAATAATACATAAAAGAAACATCGAGCAAGTGAAAAGTTGGTACACTAAGATGGAAATCAGAAAGAAGGATCACAGTCATTGTTTCCTTAAACAAAAAGAATTGATTTTATCACTGACATGATATTGTGTACAAGTTAACAAATAGAAATTATCATAGTACTGCTTTTTGCATACAGCGTCTTTAGTGTTGACTGAGACACAAAGCACGTTTTATAGAACTCTTCTATCACTCTTCCTCATTGGTTTGCTATAGTGTTTATAATCTGTTTGTTTGACTGATCTTTGCCAAATGACAGTTCCCTCCACAAGCCAAACACAGTGATGAAAATAAGTGGAAACAGCAGACTGTAAGTTGTAAATTTGCATATTTTAGGATTATAAATGGACTTCGCAATTAAAATGAAAATAGGAAGAGGAAATATAAGTGCTCCCAAGAGATATAGGCTCCTGTCTTGTATTTATATATGTATTATGTATGTGTGTGTGTCTGTTGATACAAGAAAATTTGAATGTGCGTGGTAGTCTGATTTTTATTTTTTCTAGACTTAAGTATTGTGGTATGTGGTCCATATGCACTTGGATTTACATATATTGATGTTTATAGTGTGTTATCTATATTATTATTCGAAGAAGATAAAAGAAAATATTAAATTTAAGTGTAATATGATATCATTTGCACAATGATAAAAAAGTAATGATTTACTTATCAGTCTTAATTAAAATGTTAATAAGTAAAAATATTTACTATCCTTATACAAACAGCAAATGAGGTCAGTCGAATTCACACAGGTCTAGTAAAGAAATATCATGTCTGGGCCTTATATTACAGAGTTTATTTAACTGAATAATTAAGCGCAAAATGATTCATTTACAAACTCCTCAGTACTTGATTTCCCATTTTCCAAACGTGTAAAGTTTTTCCTCATTACATTCTTTAAATGTAACCATTTAGAGACCTACTTGAATAGAGCAAGTCATTCTGTCCTTATCTCTGGTACAGGAACAACAGGCAGATTCCGTTTTATTTTGGCTGAGTGACTGTTGGGAATGAAGTCTCTAAAGTTTCTGTCTTCTGTGTTATGAGAACATGATTAATTAGCTTTCTAATTCTGTATTTTCCACTGTGAATGTTACAACAACTTTAACAAAGCCTACACTTCTAATTCTTCGGTCTATTCGCCAAATTGATAAATGTCAGAAATTTACCAGGATTTATTTAATGCTATTTTCCATGGCGACCATGAGTCAATACCCTCTTCAAGTGAACCAGATATCTAATGAAATTCAGATAGATCCTCTACTTAATGATTTCCATCTCTTTTTCACGATTTATACCGTTTCTTCCATTTGTGAAACATCTCCTTTGCCTTCCATTTAGAAATAAGGTAATCTTATATGTTGAGTTTTCATTAGTCATTGTCTGATTTTTTCCCCAGGTACATGTCAATTACCCTCATTTCTATAATTTGTTGGCTATGTAGGGGCAGAAAACTTTTGCCTTCTTCCCTTTAGATTTTTTGACTGCCTTAATAATTAAACTGATTTAATAATCAGACAGATTAACAGGAGAAAAATTTAATTTCATTTGTACAGGAGGCCCATCAAAAAATATGAAACTCAAAGTAGTGACCAAAGCAGGCAACTGTTATACCTTTTAGACAAAGAGACAGTAAATTTGTCAAGAATTGACCAGAGTAAGGGGTTTTGGCTTGGGATAATACATTAGCGTAGGAGAAACAAGGCTTGTTTATGTAGCCTTCTTCGCCAAATTCCCTACCTCTGGTGATAAAGATTCCTGATATCTCCTGGTACTGCAGGCATAACTTTCACATGAGAGGTTTATTTCCTGCTTTTAGAGGGACAAAGGAGGATCAGAGTACCTTCTTGCATTGACTGTTTCTTAAGTAACTTTAATTCAAAATAATCAATATGCCAAAATTGCTTATTTTAAGGTGGCATATTCTGCTCTCCCTCAACTGTATAATATCTACTACACCTACTACATTCTTTTTTTCTTTTTAAAGATTTTATTTTTTTCCTTTTTCTCCCCAAAGCCCCCTGGTACATAGTTGTATATTCTTCATTGTGGGTCCTTCTGGTTGTAGCATGTGGGACGCCGCCTCAGCATGGTCTGATGAGCAGTGCCACGTCCGCACCCAGGATTCGAACCAACAAAACACTGGGCCGCCTGCAGTGGAGCACGCGAACCCAACCATTCAGCATGGGGCCAGCCCCACTACATTCTTTATGGAATTATGTATTTCATCTATTTATATATGAGTCTTTCTACATTCTCCCATCATTAGCATAGGATATACATGAGTAATGGCTCAGTAAATGTGTATCTTTAAATATTTTCCTGTTGTTAGGCTGGTGGATGTTGAACAAGTGGTAGAAATAAACAGCTTTTGAAGCCTTTTTCTACTAATATAGTTCATATGGTCAAGAATGATCTTTTATTTAAAAAAATGTGTTTTGGGATAATGCTTTCAAAAGAAAAAAGCCAAGATCTGCTTATTGCCAAAGTACGTTTTGTGTGCTTTTATTCATTGTAGTACTTTGAAATTGGGAGGAACTGGAAATGTGAATTTTGTGTCTACCTATGTCCCTCCTGTAAAGCTACAAGTATAATGCTCCACCTCCCTGAATCTTGGTCAACCACATTCGTCCCCGCCTTGATTGCATTCCTTCATTGGGACAGAGAGATAAATCCTGTGTTCTCATTATTCTGCCCCATAAAATATCTCCACTTTCTCATCTATAAATATGCATTTTAAGAACTTCTTCATTCAGCACTAGATTTGTGAGGCAAAAGGTAGGGATTTGGATATAGACCATTGCAGGTATCTTACCCATTGTTTTATGTTTTTCCTATATTATTTAACTTTCTTCCATATATATCATCATACATTTCAAATATTATCTTGTGTTTCCTGAGCTGTCTCTAGCAAACTCATTATACAGATAGTGAAAGTGAGATCCAGAAGTAATCAGTAAACTTCTGGAGTTTCATAGGCATTATGGTTTTATGACTCAAAGTACTTGCTCTTAATAGGTTCCTACTATAGTGTAAGCAACATCAGAGAATTATGCTAAGTGAGATAAGTAAGACAAAGAAAGACACATACTGTATGAGCTCACCTATAGGTGGAATCTAAAGAAGTTGACTTACAGAAACAGAGTGTAGAATGGTGGTTACCTGGGGCTCAGGGTGGGGGAGTTGGGGAAATGTTGGTTGAAGGTTATAAACTTGCAGCTATAAGAGGACTAAGTTCTGGAGATCTAATGCACAGCACTGTGATTATAGTTACAATAATGTATTATATACTTCAAAGTTGCTAACAAAATAGATCTTAAATGTTCTCACCACAAAAGTGAAATACTAATTATCTGATGTGGAGCAGGTGCTAGCTGATGATATGGTGGTAACAATATTCTAATATATACATGTTTCAATTAAAGACTGTATTGCACAATTCCTAGAAGCACAAGAAAATAAGTAGAACGGTGCCCTTGAAGTAGTGCAGCATGGCAGCCTTGGGGATAATCTCTGTATTGGCCATGTTCTGAGTGACATTTTAAAATGCATGAATCATTTCAGGATGCTGACAAGCGCAAATTTCCATGTGTTCACTGAATCTTACTGCTGATTAAGTACAATAATGTACACCTGCTGTACACTCTGCCTCATGGTGGTTAACGTTTCTTTACCATAACACAAGTAAATACAACACTTGTGTGTACACAAAGTAATTTACTGAATGATAAGTATGAACCAGAGTATACATACAAATATTCCAGGTAATTCATTTCTTCTGAAACCACACTGTAAACTAGACAGAGACATAGATTTTTCAGGGTCCTATAAAGCTAGAACACACTTTAGGCTAAAATTGTTAAAATATTCTTGATTTGGGGTAAGAGACACCTTAGAGACATATTTCAATGTCTTTATGTATTTTACTGTAATTATTTGTGTGATGATGTTCATGCAAACATACTTTACGGTTGCATGAGATATTAAGGAGACAAAGCTCAAACTAAGTAATTGTAATAATTTGCCACCTATTCAACTGAAGACACTAATGCATTTGTGCTACTCAAGAGCTTTCCTACCATCATCTACTTCTCTGATACATCTTTGAAGGAATGGGAATTGTCCTTGGTCATTTTATTCTTATTCCTTTCTAAACTCTTTTTCCCATCAGGGGCTTCTCTGTCTCCAGGGTTGGCAAATCTCTGAAGATTTCACTTTGTCAAGGCAAGACCAAAATTTAGCTTCCTAAACATGACTTCCCCTGAAGACAATTTGGTATAACATCCCTCCAACACTTTCCTTAAAACCTGAGCCTCAGTGGCTCCATTATTATTAAAAATTTGATAATTAATATCCCAAAGTAATTTGTATTTAATTGAAGCTGACTTTCTTTTATCATGGAAGAAAATGACTTAGTTAGAATTTAAGACATCAGAAAAAAGCAAGTGAGAAAAAAAATCTGTGTCTGATAACTTCCCTTGTGCCACACTGAATCTAAATGTAATACTACATAAGCAACTGTTTACTTATAAACTCTTTCTTTTAGAAAATAGTTGGAAGGCCCTGAGCCTTGGTTCATTATGAGTAATTTCAGTGCGTAATAATGGTGCCGAGGACAACAAGGTTCACTAAGTCTCCTTGTTGCTGGAAACAATATTAAGAGTGGTCATGGATTGAATAAGCCATCTTTGCTTTTTTAATAGCAAAACAAATAATTGTTCACTGAAATATTCTATGAAAGTTGCACAATTTATTTTATAAAAATATGCTGGACTTTATTGTGTATAATGAATTTCGAGGGATAAAAACTTATAATAATAGAATTCTGAAGTTTCTTATAATCTAGTTTCTTACAATCTACTTTTGGAAAATACTCTTGATGTGAAAAGAAAAAGAAAAGAACATGTCTCTATATATGAATATATAGAAAGAATATTTATGATAATTGTACAAGTAGATAAATTCAAAAATTACCCCTGTAACCAGGACTCAGACCAAGAAATAGAGCATTACCAGCATCAACAAAGCCTTTTGTATGATCCCTTCTAGGTCACTAAAGTTTTACCTTCGTGGAGTGAATACTTTTTTGAGTTTTTATCATGATAGATTACTTTTATACTTTTTGAACCATATGTAACGGGATGCCTAGAGTATGCACTGTTTCATGTAAAAACATGCTTCTGAAATCCATCCATATTGTCGCAAGCAGTTGCAATACATTCATTCTCATTGTTGTATAGTAGTCTTTGTATAAATATATCATTATTAATTTATCTACTTTACCACTGATAAGAAGTTGAGTAATTTTATTATTTTTCTATTATCAATAATGTTAAACGGACATTCCGGTACATGTTTTTTGGTAGAGATATACACTCATTTATCTTGAATATAAAACCAGGAGTTGAAAATGTGTGCACACATGTGTATACAATTTAGATTTAGTAAATATTGGCATAAAGTTTTCTACAATGTATGCCCATCCACAGTTCCACTGCCACAGTTTCAGTGTGTGAGTCCTCCAGGTGTTCCAGATCCTCATCAATACTTAATGTTGTCTTTCATTTTAATTTAGCCATTATGCAAAATATGTGATTTCCCTGATGACTAAGAAAGTTTAATATCCACTTTTAAGAAGGGTCTCAAATCAAAATGCACAACATAAGGTCAGTTAAATTGGTTCAGCTTGATGGTATTCAGTGTCCTGCAACCTGTGCTATCTTTCATCATTACCACTTCCATTTCAGATCAAATTGACCTCAAACTGTAATGTAGTTTTTTGATATGAATATATTTCCACCCATCTGCCATTCTTTTTTAATCTCCACAAATATAAAAGTAGGTTTGTGCATTACTCATTGATAGGATTGAATAAATATAGACCCAAAAATGTGGTAGCTGGAATATGCAACAAAGATTATCCAGGTCAAACTCTTCTTTTGGCAGAGTGGAAATGAAAGCTCAAAGAGGGAAAGTGATGTGATGAAGGTAGGAATTATTGTGAGTTGAGAGTAGATTCAGACGCAATTTTGTTGTCATTGTTTCTCCAGTTTATTGCACATTTCTAGAGATAATATCAACCTGGGTTAAATTTGTTACCTCCAAAGAAAGAGCCACACACTAACCAAAGCAGTGAGAATTAGCACTGTTTGTTTTAACATATTTTGCTAACCAGCTTTTTGCCAGTTGTAGTTAATTTCTTGTATAATTCTACATATAGCTTAATCTGGCATCTCTAGTTGTGATTATGTTTGGAATGCCAGGACCTGGGCAGAAATAAGGAACTATGATGAAGGAATTGACCTACAATATTGACTCATTATAGAGACATTGATAATGTCTTATTTGACAATTATATTTGCCACCGATTATTGATGAGTATACTATAACAAACATAACAGTTAGAGAAATAGAGAGTGAAGAAAATGGTTAGGATTGAATTAGATTAAGTAAAATAGATTAAAGTATTTCAATACCAAATTCCCCTGGCTTTCTTTGGAAAACCAAGACAGAAATCTCTTGCAGGTCATAGTCCAAGCCCCTAGTTGAATGATGAATTTCCCAATGTTTCCATTAAGTGATTATTCCTCCTTTGATTTAACAAATTTAGGCACATGATCTCACAAATTATAAAAATCAGTCAATTTCATTTGTAGACATCCTGTTATTGAGCTTAAAATACATAATTTAATAGACAATGTTTCCTTGTCTTAGTTCATACATTAGAATTAGATTTGCTTATAGGAGCTAATATGCAGATGAAACGAATTTAAGTATGCTATGGTTGTCTTATGAGAGAGCAATATGCTAATTGGATGGCATCTTCATTCTTCTGAGAGTGACGCCCAACTTTGCTTGGTCTGTAGTGATTCAATCCCACTTCTGCCATGCTGCTTTTCAAGATAGAATCTAGTACATAGGGAAAATTTCAAGAGTATAACCCAAATTTAAAATGAGTTGATTGAGGAGATTTTATGACTAAAAGGAGCATCCCCCATCATTTTTTTCTGCCTCTGTACTTCTCCCTACCATGTCTCAAAATCCCATAAAAACTACCACCCTGGAGAGCAAAGGAGTCTCATTGACCAACTTGGGCTATACTGTCCATCTGAAATGTTTTCACACAAAGGCAGTTTACAAGGGAACCTAGATAGCCTTACATATTGATGACTTTTAGCTTATGTAATTGTAGCAAAAGTATGAGAGCCCTTGGTTATTGCATGGTCTTTCAGATGCATGTCCTTGACCTGTTTCTAAACAAGCCACTTCCAGTGATTAAATCATCAGCAAACTAGAGCAGACCCATGTGAAGTTGTCAAATATGTTGTAAATACCAAGATAAGAGTTATTTGGTTTGATTATTTTCCAAATAGTTTATTTGTATGTCTTTAACTTTCCAATACCTTTAGCATACACAATCACTTTATGTTCTTACTTATAATATACAAAAATGAATTCAAGGCACATACTAGACCCTCAGTGATTGTTTTGGACTTATATGTAATAAACATTCAATACAAATTAACTTTTTTTAGTGTCTTTCTTTCAGATGCTGTGCTGTTGCTTGGGCAAATAAATGAATTGCATATTCCTAAATCTCAGTATTCAAAACTCCACAATGAAGTTAATAATTTAGGAAATAGAGACATATAGTCAAGGCACAGGGTGGTGTGTTTGGCGGACTGGAATTGGCCGCCCCAAGATATGTCTCTTTAGCATGAGGATTGTTTGGGGCTGGTTACTTTTAAAAAACTGCGGACAGGAAAGAAACTCTGAAAAGTACAATTTACTTACCCTTTGTTAAGAGACATTTACATTTGTAAAGGAAATCTCCATCTGTAAAGGCATCTCCCTCTCTGTGCCTGGAAGAAGGGAGGATGACCTTATCTTTATAAATTCTTAATCAATGCAGAAGGCAAGGACTTAAATGTGCATGACAATCTTACTCTTGTTTATAGTACTTGTCTGGTACCCTCCCATAACTGATTCCCTCCTCCTCCAACATCCTTCTTTGTCTTTAGCTGAAGATGATATTTAAGGAGGCTCAGGTTGCCTGAGCCTCTCCCATGTATACATGTTATAAAGCTTTGTTTAATTTTCTCCTGTTATTCTGTCTCATGTGAATTTAATTCATTTTCTAGCCAGAAGGACCCAGAGCAGGTAGAGGAAATGTCTTCCTCCTCTACGTGTGTGAACCAAACTGAGAGCACTGGAAGAAAGGAAAGGATTCTGGAGGAAGTGACTGAGTTGTAGTTTGCAACACATGGGTTGAGTCATCAGGCCAGTCCCCTTCGCTCTCTATAGCCTAGCCACACTCATCTCCTTTGAATTCCACAGAAATGGCACATTTCTGCCCACATCAAGCCCTCTCTAACTGTTGATTCGTCTACCCAGACTTCTTTCTCTATCAGCTCTCAGTTAATTCCTACCTATCTTGTAGATCCCAGATTGACTCCATTTCCAAGAAGCACTTTTTAACTTTGTTCACTGTACTTGAACAATTACTTTTGGGTTCAGAGTGACTAGTCTTTCTACATTATGGCATAATTATAGTTTATTATAAATAATTTAAATGATTATTTAATTAATATTTGTCACTTCAATTAGGTAAGATTCATTAGTATAAAAACTGCTGGAATCACCATGAAACACAAAGAACACAGAAGTGCAACAGACACTTAGGAAACTCTCAATAACTTTTAGACAATTAAGTTAACGCAAAAATATAAGTTTGAGAAAACAAAAATTTGGGAAAATAGGAGTTCAGAATTTTCTGCAAATAGGGATTACCAAATAATCAAGTCATAAAATGAAGCGTGGTGTATTTAGGGAATGACACATATTAGTATGGCTGGAACCTTGTATAAATACTTATTGGATTGCCCCACAGTAATCAAAACAATTTTGATTTTCATGTATTATACTGTAAGATTGAGAGAAAATATATACATATATTTACCTTTTCAGTGGAATTACTTTTTATTTTTAAACATTTTTATGTATTATAGTGTAAGATTGAGAGAAAAGCATATACATATAACTTATAAATGGAACCACTTTTTATTTTTAAGTTTTTTCAGAGCGTCCTTCACATCTTTGTTCCGTACGCTATAAATCAGAGGATTTAACATGGGACACACAAGGGAGTAAAACAATGAGGTCATTTTGTCCTGATCTAGGGAGTAAGAAGAACTGGGCCTGAAATACGTGAATAGTAGAGCTCCCTGGAAAATTGCAACAACAGATATGTGAGAGGTGCAGGTGGAGAAAGCTTTGAACCTCCCCTCAGCAGATTGGATCTTTATCACCACTAGGATGATATAACAATAAGACACAAAAAGACCTGAAAGAGTAACCAGTTCAATCAAGCCAAAAATGGTAAATATCACTAACTCATTGACCTGTGTATCTGAACAAGATAGCAAAAGAAGAGGAGGGATATCACAGAAAAAATGGTTAATCTCATTTGACCCACAGAAACATAAGCGGAACGTTAATATTGTGTTTATCAAAGCATCCATAATTCCTGTCATGTAAACCACAACCATGAGCAGGGAGCAAACTCTGCTGGACATGTTGACTGTATAGAGCAAGGGGTTGCTAATGGCCTTGTACCGATCAAAGGCCATCACCACCAGCAGTAGACACTCAGAATCTACGAAAGTACAAAAGATCAACCACTGCAGAGCACAACCATAGAAGGAAATTGACTTGTTCTTGGCAATGAAGCCTACTAGCATCCTGGGTCCAATTGCCGTGGAATAGCAGAGGTCACTGAAGGAGAGATGGCTGAGGAAGAAATACATTGGTGTGTGCAGCTGGGAATCTATTCTAATTAAAATGATCATCCCAAGATTTGCAACAAGAATAGTGAGATAAACAATCAGAAATGTGGTAAATAGGGTCACTTTCATTCCTGGGTTATCGCTAATTCCCAGGAGAAGGAATTCATTCAAGGAAGAGCAATTTTCGCCATCCATTCTTCTTTATTCTTCTAAAATGCTACAGAAATGAACAAAAAAAGGTAGACGAAAGTTTTAACTCTTCTTGACACAAATATAAAAATATAACCTATAAGTCAGAAAGAATTTATTTCAGTACATTATATTCTTTATTATCAAAAAAGATAGTCTAAATAAGTTTCATTGTTATGGTGTTGACAAAAGTAAAAGTGTCTGATGTGGGATTTTGAGAAAGTCTGATTCACAGTTTGGATGTCATCCACGAGGTAGGTGGCTTGCGTGAAACTTCACTGCTCTATCTCAGCAGTCAGTCATGAACAGAGAGCTCATTACAGGTCAAATATAATATGAAAGCAACACCTAAATTAAAGACAAAGCTGGAATACACAGCCTTATATTTTAAAAATAAATATCCAATTGAGTGTCAAAGTGATTGCACTGAGTTCTTCAAGAATCATGATTTGACTGTATTAAATTCAGTAATGAAGAATATTATGCTACTCTTCTTATTCTATGTTGTTTTACTATTTATTGAGACTTTAGATATGCTTTAATAAACTTGTCTCTAGAAATATATTACTGTTTTGATACGTTATTGTTACTTATATGCAGGAGTGTTCAGATGTCTCTTGACGAGTGTAGGGGAGGAAGACATTTCCTCTTCCCAAATGGGGGTTTGTCTGGCTGGAGAACGAATTAAATTCACATGAGACAGAATAGCAAGAAAAAAAATAAACAAAGCTTTATGAGGAACCATGGCCAGGGGCCTTTTTTCCCGAAGGAAGAAAGGGCACCGAAGAAGTGGGGTACACAGAGTGGTTATATACCCCGAAACAGGATGTTTCACATATGATTGAAATGTCCCTTTCACAATAGTCACAAGGCTGCTTTGTCAGCACAGCTCTTGATGGAAATGGCAGATAGGCCTGCTGTCTCAGTGAATGCCGCAGGGTGGCAGATGTGTTACCTCGGGCTGGGTGATCACAGATGAGCGCTGCAATCAGTTCCCATCCTAAAGAAAGATGCTTAATCTTTAAGGAGATGCCAATGTTGGGAGGGGGAGGGAAGTCAGTTACAGGAGGTTACCAGTGAAGCACAATAAAATGCAGATTTAAGTCCTTGCATTTGGTATTAAGAGTTTCTAGAGAGAAGGTCATCTCCTTTCTTCTTCTTGGTACAGAGAGGGAGTCACCTTTACAGATAGAGATTTACCTTACAAATGTAAATGTGTCCTAACAAAGGGCAAGTTCCATTCCTCAGAGCCTCCTTCCCTGTCCCAGTTTATCAAAAGCAATCAGCCTCAAATAATCCTGATGCCAAAGAGACATATCTTGGGGTGGCCAATTTCAGGTCCCTACACTAGCAAAAAGAAATGCTAGAAACAAGTGGAAACAACAGAATTTAACACATTTGTGTTCATTTCTTAAATTTTAAACCTGCTTTTTCATTAACAACAGAGATGGAAACAGAAATGATAAATATATATTAGCTATATAATCTTCTGTGTGTGTGCGTGTGTGTGTGTGTGTGTGTGTGCATGTACCCATGTCCCTCTCTCTGTATATATGAGAATTGGAAAGTAAGTGATGATCTGATTTTATTTTAGACTTCAGTAAATATGGTATGTAGGTCATATGAGGTTGAATTTACACAAATTAGTATTTGTATTGTGATATCTCAATTATTACTAATAAAAATAGAAAAAACTCAAATTTGCATATGTTCTCTCACAGTGATTAAAAAACTCAATGTTTTTTTAAAAATTTTAATTGAGATAGAAGTAAGCACAACTGTTCATTTACTAAATAAAATAAATCTGATTCAGCCTGCTTTAATAAGAAATATCACATTTTGTAATTAGATTGTTGACTATTAACCAAAGGAAATAATTTAAAACTAATTCATTTACGTTTTTCTAAATATTTGATTTCTCATTTTTCAAAATGTAAGGTTTTTTTTTTCATTCTTTAAATTTGGTGACCCAGAAGCCTACCTGTGATGAGCAGGTCTCTCTGTGCTTGCCTCTGATTCCTGAACAATATGGACACATCACATTTTATTTTTACTTAGTGACATTTGGGACTTAAATCTCTAAAGCCTCTTCCATTACATGTCTGTGTTATGCAAACAAGTGATTAATTAAATTTCTAGTTCTGTATTTTCCCCTGTGAATGTTCCAATATTTTCAGCACAACCTAACTGATGAGTGATGCGGGGTCGGTGAGCCAAGGAGTCAAAACAAAGATTTCTTAGACTCTCAAGATCTGGCAGTAGTGCTCTTTTATTTAGAGAATAGTGTGGAATAGCATGGGGACAGGACCCATGGGCAGTCAGAGCTTCTGCTGCCGCCGCTTCTGCTGCCCCCGCTGGCATGGGACAGGACCCATGGGCAGGCAAAGCTGGTGCATGGGGACAGGACCAACGGACGGTCAGAGCTCCTGCTGCTGCCCCGAGTTGAGGGTTAGGGCTAATTTTATAAGGCATGGGTACGTGACTTATTTTTACTGGAAAAAAAGAAAAGATGATGTAAAAAGTCATTAAATGATTTCAGTGCAGATGGGGTCTGGTTATTGTGCGGTCATATAACTTTAGATACGAATCTGGCCATATAGATCGGCATGCAGGTGAGGATGCCCCAGGCTTCTCTCCCTGGGGCAGTCCTAATTCATACCATAAAAAAAGCCCGCTGGGTCATATAGTTTGGCATGTAGGCCATGTCACCCTGGGCTTCTCTGGCTGGGGCAGCCTTAATCCACATCAATGAGGATTTTAGGCTGGTTACTTTTAAAACTGCAGATGAGAAGCAAGCTCCGAGGACTGGAAGTTGCTTGCTCTTTGAGAGATATTTGCATTTGTGAAGGAAGGGGGGATGACCTTGTAGGGGCCTGAAATTGGCCACCCCAGGATATGTGTCTTTGGCATCTGGATTGTTTGGGGCTGATTGCTTTTGATAAACTGGGACAGGGAGGGAGGCTCTGGGGAATGGAACTTGCCCTTGTTGGAACACATTTACATTTGTAAGGTAAATCTCTATCTGTAAAAGGTGCCTCCCTCTCTGTACCAGGAAGAAGAGAGATGACCTTGTCCCTAGAAACTCTTAATGGGGAAGGCAAGAATTTAAGTTGGTTGCTGTCTGGCAATCTCATGTAACTGATTTAGGGTGGTGGCTTCTGACCCTTACTTAATCCGATTTGATTCTTGTCTAAAAGTCATGGGATCACCCAATGACCAGACCCCACCTGCACTGATACCATTTTAACTTTTTTTTTGCATGTTCTTTCCTTTGTCTTGTAAAGAGATAACTCATATACCCATGCCTTATAAAATTAACCCTAACCCTCAACTCGGGGCAGCAGCAGCGGCTCTGCCTGCCCATGGGCCCTGTCCCCACGCAGCAGCCTGACTGCCCATGGGTCCTGTCCCCATGCTATTCCACACTATTCTCTAAACAAAAGAGCACTACTGCCAGATCTTGAGAGTCCAAGAAATCTTTCTTTCGACTCCTCGGCTCACCGACCCCACATCACTAACTTTTAATTCTTCACACTTGCACCTAATTGATCAATGTTAGGAAGGTAAAATGATTTTCACACGTGATTCATTGTTACCTTGAGTCCACGACCATCTCCCTCCAGTCAAATCACACATCTATTGAAACTCAAGGAGACCCCTACTTAGTTATTTTAACTGTTAATTATTATTTATCCTGTTAAATTAATTAAGTTAATAATTGTATTATATAGCATGATTAATTTATGCCTTTATTATTTCTCTTTAATTACTTTTATCTTATATCTTTTATTTCAAAAACGATCCCCTCCACGTTTCCAGTTAGAAATATAATAACTCTTCAAAGTTTCTATTAAATACTTTTTTATTTTCATTAAAAATCTGTGATCCTATTCCTCCAGTCATGTCATCCAACACGATTTCAAATATTTTATGACTGTATAACATCTACCATACATAGTACACTTTTTCTTGAATTATATTTTTTCATTCATATATGTCTTTTACTACATTGTGAGCCCCATAAAAATAATAGCAGCTTTTGACTAATTTCTATGTATACTGCAACCTTAGCACCAAGACTTGCAAAATAATGGCTAATATAATATTTGTTCCTAAATATTTTAAGTGGATAGACTGGTGGAAGCTAGACAAATAGCAGAAATACAGAGGGTTTTGGGGACTACTTCAATTGACATACAGCATACATGCACGTGTGCATGGACGAGTCTTTAATAAAAACTAGGATTCTGTTTGTTTCTAAAATAATTTAGTTTGCTTGTATTTGGTGCAATTTTTAAAAGTTGAAAAGTATTGGAGTGTAATTTTACCTCCTTTCCAAATCCTTCCCAACAGCTATTATGTAATACTCTATGATCCCTGAACCTTTGTCTGCCTTTCTGGTCCCTGGCTTCACTGAACTCCATCAGCAGGAACCAGAGCTAATCAACAATTCCCACAGACCTGACTAGTAACAACTTTCATCTGCTCTCCTTTTTGCCATTGAATTTTACCTTCTCTATCATTGTTTTTTGCTCTCTGGATGTACGCAAAGAATAAGAAAAATTCACAGGCAAACATTTATATATTTAATTTGTATACAGACAGTTCCCGACTTATGATGTTTCAACTTAAAACAATTTTTTGATTTTAGAATGGTGTGAAAGCTATATGCATTCAGTAGAAATGATACTTTGAATTTTGATCTCTTTCCAGGCTAGCAATATGTGATACCATGCTCTCTCATGATGCTGGGCAGCGACAGGGAGCAACAGCTCCCAGTCCTACACATGATCATAGAGTAATCAACCCATGCTCTACAGTGTTCAAGTGTGTTCAAGGTGTACAACGTAATGATTTAATATATGTATATTGCAAAACTTATTATTACCACAATAAATTTAGTTAACATCCATCCTCAAACGCAGTTACAAATATTTGTGCATATGATGAAACTTTTAAGATCTGTCTCAGTAGCTTTCAAATATAATACAGTATTGTTAACTATAGTTACCATGTGGAACATTACATCATGAGAACTTATTTATCTTATAACTGGAAGTTTGTATGTTTTGACCAGATTCACACATTTCCCCAACTCCTCACTCCCATCTCTGACAACCCCAATCTGTTCTGTTTCTATGAATTTAAGTTTTTTTAGATTCAACATATAAGAGAGATCATGCAGTATTTGTTTATTTGTCTTTCTCTGTCTAATTTATTTCACTTAGCATAAGGCAGTCAAGGTCTACCCATGTTGCTGCAAATAGCGGAATTTCCTTATTTTTTATAGCAAAGTAATATTGCATTTTGCATGTGTGTTATATACATATAAACACTTTCTTTATTCATTCACCTGTTGATGGAGACTTAGGTTGTTTCCATATCTTGGCTATTGTAAATCATGCTGCAATGAACACACGAGTGGAGGTATCTTTGATTTCCTGTTCCCATTTCCTTTGTATATAGACTGAAAAGTGGGATTGTTGGATCATATGATAGTTCTATTTTTAATTTTTTGAGGAACCTCCGTACTGTTTTCCATACTCTCTTTACCCATTTACATTCCCACCAACAGTGCACCAAGATTCTCTTTTCTCTACAACCTTGCCAACACTTGTTATCGCTTGTCTTTTTAAGGATAGTCATTCTAACAGGTGTGAGGTGATATCTCGTTGTGCTTTGGATTTGCATTTCCCTGATGATTAGTGATGTTTAGCACTTTTCCATGTGTTTTTTGGCCATTTTAATATCTTTCTGGAAAATGTCTATTCAGTTCCTTGGTCCATTTTTTAAGAGGGTTTTTTTTTTTTTTTTTTGCTATTGAGTTGTGAGTTCTTTATATATCTTAGATATTAACATTTTATCTTATATTGCAAATATTTTATCCTATTCCATGTGTTGCCTTTTCATTTCATTAATAGTTTCCTTTGCTGTGCAGAAGATTTTTAGTTTGGTGTAGTTCAATTTGTTTATTTCTGCTTTTGTTGTCAAATTCCAAAAATACTTGCCAAGCCCAATGTCAAGAAACTTACCATCTATGTTTAGGAGTTTTATGGTTTCAGGTCTTACATTCAAGTCTTTAATTCATTTTGAGTTGATTTTTGTGTATAGTGTAAGATAGGAATAAAGTTTCATTCTTTGGCATGGGGCTGTCTAGATTTCCCAGCACCATTTATTTGAGATTGTATTTCCTTATTGTATATTCCACGGTCTACCGTCATAAATTCATTGAGTGGATATATATGAGTGGATTTATTTCTGGGTTATCTATTATGTTCTATTGATCTGTGTGTCTGTTTTTATGCCAATATCATACTCTTTTGCTTACTATTGCTATGTAATATAGTTTGAAATAGGGAAGTGGGATGCCTTCAGTTTTGTTCTGCTTTTTCAAGATTGTTTGACTATTAGGAGTCATTTTTAGTTACATACAAATTTTAGGATTGTTTTTCCTATTTCTGTAAAAAAAGCCACTGGAACAATGATAGGGATTGTGCTGAATACGTAGATTGCTTTGGGTAGTACAGACATTGTAACAATATTAATTCTTCCAATGCATGAGTATGAAATATCTTTCCATTTATTTGCATCTTCTTCAATTTCTTTCATCAATATTTTATAGATTTCACTGTATACATTTCTCACTGCCTTGGATAAATTTATCCCTAAGTAAATGGTGAATGGAAATTTTTCTTAATTTTTCTTCCCAATAAATCATTATTAGTGTATAGAAATGCAAATAATTTTTGTACTTTGATTTTGTATCCAGAACTTTATTGAAATTTTTTTATTAGTTCTAATTTCTTTTAGTGGAGTCTTTAGGGTTTTCTATCTATAATATCATGTCATCTGCATATAGGGACTGTTTCGCTTCTTTCTTCCCCATTTGGATGCCTTTTATGTATTTTCTTGCCTAATTGTTCTGGCTAGAACTTTCAGTATAATATTGAATAAAAGTAGAAAGTGTAGGCATCCCTCACTTATTCCTCATCTTGGAGGAAAAGATTTCACCTTTTCACTGTTGAATATGATGTTGGCTGTGGGCTTGTCATATATGACTTTTACTGATATTGAGGTAAGTTCCCTGTATACCTAGTTTGCTTAAAGTTTTATCATGAAAGCATGTTGAATTTTGTGACTTGTTTTTTCTGTGATGATCACATGATTTTTTCTTTCATGTTTTTCATGTGGTGAATACACTAATTGATTTGTGGATGTTGAACTATCCCTGCATCCTTGGAATAAATCACACAATCATGGTGTACTATCCATTTAATGCACCGCTGAATTTGGCTTACAAACATTTTGTTGAAAATTTTTGCATCTATGTTCATGAAGAATATTGACCTTTCATTTTCTTTCCTTGTAGTGTCTTTCCCTGGTTTGAGTCTCAAGATTATGATGGACTCATAAAATGAGCTAGGAAATATTGTCTCCTCTTCTATATTTTGGAAGAGTTTGAGAAGGATTGATGTTAATTCTCTAAATGTTTGATAGAATTCATCAATGAAGTCATCAGGGCCAGGACTTTTCTGGAAGTTTTGATTTCTGATTCAATCTCCTTACTAGTAATTGGTTTATTCAATTTTTCTATTTTTTTCATAATTCACTCTTGGTAGGTTGTATATTATAGGAATTTATCAATTTCTTCTAAGTTACACAATTTTCAACGTGTAATTGTTCATAGTGGTCTCTTATGATCCTTCGTATTTGTATTCGTGATGTCCCTTCTTTCATTTATAATATTATTCATTTGAGATCCTTCTCTTTTTTTCTTGGTAACTCTCGTTAAAGATTTTTCTATTTTATTTATCTTTTCAAAGAATAAGCTCTTAATTTAATTTATCTTTTCCATTTTTGTTTTAGTCTCTATTTCATTTATTTCAGCTCTGATCTTTGTTATTTCCTCCCATCTACTAAATTTTGGCTTACTTTGTTCCTCTTTTTCTATTTCCTTGTGGTACAAAGTTATCTCTTTTTTTTTTCTTAATGTACACACTTTTCACTATAAGCTTCCCTCTTAGAACTGCTTTTCCTGCATCCCCTAAATTTGGTATGTCATGTTTCTATTTTTATTTATCTCAAGGTATTTTTTGAATTCTCTCTTAATTTCTTCTGCTACCATTGGTTGTTTAGGAGCATGTTGTTTAATCTCCACATATTTGTGAATTTTTCAGTTTTCTCCTTCTAATTTATTTCTAGCTTCATATCATTGTGATGCTTGACATGATTACAATCTTCTGTGTCATTCCTGAATGTAAATCCTGTTGGCTATCAGAGTCAGGTGATTTGGGGATATTTTCCTCAGGTGGTAGCCACAAAAACTGGAGTGCAAACAAGTTTACAACCTCCTTCCAAGGAGATATTGGTGACTTGGGGTGGGCAGGAGTGAGAGAGTGGGTGAGGCATCTGCAGATTTTCCTCGTCTCCAGGTACCATCCCAGTCTGCCCCTAGATGCATGCTAAATTTGAAGCCTCACTTTCAGGCAGCAGCTTTTAAACTATGCAAATAGAAAGCTTACAGAAAAAGACAAAGAGATGGGCTTGTCTGCCCTCTATCTCTGCTGTAAGCCCTAGCGTATTAACTACAGCTAGTGTTGGCTTTCCCTAATAACTGATTTTTTGCTTGCTACACTCTCGTGGTTCTCATGGGTGCAATATCCATTGGCTTTCAGAGTTAGTGAATTTGGAGGCCTGTCACTCTGGTGGGAATCTTAAAAGATAGGGCACTAGATGTGGGGTTAAAACCCTCCACTCCTGAGGGAGAAGCTGGGAGCTAAGCGTTCTTTCCCAATTGTATGTCACTGTGCTGTGGGGTGGGAGTTATGGCAAAAGTATGTCTGAGGCTTCCTTATAGCTGTTCATTTGATATGTTCATGGGAGAAGAAGCATTCAGGAGTCTCCTATGTCACCATATTTAAAGACTGTCCCTTGACTCTGAAAATATTGTATTTGAAAAATAATGTTTGGCATCAGTCATTGGGGATATATGAGAAGATGTGATGTAGAGTGACTAAAAATGGAAGGGAATGAGGAGAATTTAAGTAGACACACTGGAATACATGAAGACTTTTGATATGTTGTTTCCTATATATGTAGAACATCAATAAAGTCATTCTAGGCTATCTGCCCAAGCTTCTACTTGAGTTTTGATTCCCTAAAAATTATTCCCCATTATCTATTATTCAACCTCACAACTTTAAGGAGCAAAGGCCCAATATTAATTTAATCAGTTAATTCTATTTTGAGAATTTCATTTATAGGGCTTAAAATTTCCTTCTCTTTAGTTCACCCTCACTAGATCTGATAAACCAGCCAATGCGTAGATCAAATCAAACATTTTTGCATCCTCTAAATTAGCAGCCAAACCTGACACCCCATTTTTCTTGGAAAACATATGTCAAACAACGTTTTCTGCCATACTGGTCCTTGTAACATTTCCAAAAGAGTATTTGTTAATTGTGAAAATATGGCACAGGTGGAAACGTTTGAAGCCTTTTATTAAAAAAAATTCTCCAAAGTAGTTTTTAGCTTGATACTGTGAGAAAGGTCACAGAGTCCCACAAATGTCCCTTTGAAAACCAAAGAATCGTCTTGGGCTTTACTTCCATTCTGAAATGTTTTCACACAAAGGCATTTTACAATGGTAGCTGGAAAATCTTTTAACTTCTGCAATTGTAATGCATACTGAAGAGGGTCCTTTAGTCTTACACAGTCCCATAAATATCCACGTTGTTTCAACAGCCTGATTCAGTGCTTTAATCATCAAAAATTAGAGCAGACACAAATGAAAGAGACAAATATCAAGAATGTAGAAGCAAAGGGTAAAAGATTCTTTACCATACCACCATTTCTAAGTATCATTATGTGGAGTTTCTATTTTTAATCTTTCCTTAGTGGTCTCTAAATCATAAAGAGGCAAACTCAGTTTGCTGAATGGTAAAATTTCTAAAATTATAATCACATATAAGTTTAACAAATATTCTCCAAATGCTTACCATATACGATACATACCCTTTAGTATCTAATAACTTTATGAACATAAAAAGCAATAAATAAAAGTTACACAAAGGGAAAAGTATCAAAAATATTTACTGTGGGTTTTAGGGGGAAAAAAGCATATGATGCCAATTATTAGATAATAAATACTAAATTTTTCCATAAAAAGTCCCAAATCACTAGTAAACTTCTGGGAGAAATAGACTGATACACTGAATATGATATTGCCTGGATATTTAGTTTCTTATCTGCAAGACAACCCTATGGATATAATTCTGATACCAGAAATGTCCAGCATAAAACAACAAGCTCAGGGATGAGTAAAGGTAATCAATCTGTAAAAAGGTAGCAACGCAAGCTAAATATTAATTTTCAATTATGCAATGATAGGATTAAATAGGAAAACAGAAAATGAATTCAAATTAGCAGCTAATACATTAAACATGAAGGCAGTAATTTTCTCAAGATCATCATGACATCCTTATTTCTCAGAGTTTATATCATGGGATTAAACATTAAGATGACAGTGGTATAGAAAAAATCATCTGTTTTGGAAGACTGTTTGGATTTGGGTCATAAATATGTAATGATTCCAGATCCAAAGGATAAAGCCACAACTATGATCTGAAAAGAGCAGGTGGAGAAGGCTTTGTCTCGTCCTGTTGCAGATGGCAAATTCAGGATGGCAGAAATGATTTTACTTTAGGAGTCATGTATCAATAAAAAAGGGATCATAGCAAACAGCATAGCAGTGGTAAAGACCAATATCTCATTCAGAAAAGTTTCCCCTCAGGCCAGCTTGAGTATTGGTGACATGTCACAGAAGAAGTGATTAATTTAGTTGGATCTACAAAAGGACAGAGAGAAAATCTGGCATCTCTGCCCTATTTCAACTGGAACTCCAGTGATCCGGGAGGCAGCCACCAGCTGGACACAGATCTTGTGGTTCATGACTAAAGGAAAGTGCAGACGGTTGCATGTAATGGAATAGGCCATCATTGTAAGAAGGAGGCACTCCATATTTCCAGACATAAGGACAAAACTCATTTGTGTTGCACAGGCACACAAAGAAATGTTTATTTCTTAGTCCAAATGTTTATGAACATTTTAGGAAGAGTGACATATACATAAGAGATTTCCAAGAAGGAAAAATTACAGAGGAAAAAATACATAGGAGTCCAGAGAGCCTGGTCAACCCTGATTATGACAATAATGACGCCATTTCCCAGCACAAAGATTACATAAACAAAGAAAAATACCACAAAAAGAACCATTTGGAGATTGGGAATGTAAGAAAATCCCAAAAAAACAAGTCCCATCATTGAAGTGAGATTTACACATGCTGGGTTTTTTAGGTGTTCCATCTGTGAAAATAGCGTAGTTCACCATTTATATTTTTTGACCTGTTTTCCAATGCATAGACTAAAATGATTTAAGGGAATTAGCACATAAGTTTTCTGTTCTCCATTAATTTCTAGCATTTTATATCCTGAGCTCAAAGAACATAACTGAAGTCTAATGGAGAATGTATCCTAAATTCTAAATTATTAACATATTTAATATCTAATACTAGGTTTGATTTTGAATTTAAGTGGTGTATTTGAGAATTATTCATTTTTATTTTTTGTCTGTGTGCCGAGCAAAGTTAGTCCATTTTACTCCTCATACTAACAAACAAAATCCTGAGGCAGAAACATTTATATCACATTTTCTCAGTGGTTGGTCACCACCAAATTTTGACCTGTATTTTTACCTAATTTCTCAACTCTTCCATGAAGCATTTCACAAGTAGAAAGTATGTATGGCCCCCCTTTCATATGGCACAGCTATAGCTCTTACTATTTGTGCATGTGCTTTTTCAAATCCATTCTAGTTGTAATTATCTATCAAAATGAAATAAACATTATCAGGCATTATAATGCAACATCTTTTATTTATCTTATACAAACATGTAGCAGATGTTTGTTATATGTTTTCTGACATATTGGTTATTTAATTAATAATGACAAAATTGTAGGAATTACATTGATGATATGATTTCTGAAACTCTGCCTAGTAAGTCTCTCCTCAAGTTTCTTGCTACCTGCCATTGGTGGTTTTCTTTAAAAACAATATTATTTAATAAATCTGAGATTAAACACGTGATAATAAATATTGAAAACTATGAATTATTATTAAATATGCTTATCAGGCAGTTGTCAAAAATACCAAAAGCAGAGAATATATATTTTAGCTAGAGAGTATGTCAGCAAGTATAGTTTGGTTGTGATAATTAATGAGATCTACAGAGAATCATAATTTTCTCATGTATTGAGATATAGTTGGAATATATTGGAATTTAAACAAGAAAGGCAATTAATATATTATAACATTAAATACTTCTGGGAAAACAGAAGATAAAAATGATTTTAACTGAGCTACCATTGTATTAGTCAGTAACAATTTCTCATCTACACTGAAATAATCTTCTTGAACTATGTTAATGCCCTCATATTATATTATGAAAGAAAAAACAGAGACTCACATATTTGCATGACAAAACTAAAAAAACATGTTCTAATTGTGTTCCAAGATTCATCAACATTCTATGTAGGTTTACTGATACATAACAGGTTTCCGAGAAGGAAAAATTGCCAGGTAAAAAATACGTGGGGATCTGGAGAGTAGAGTCCAGTTTTGTAAATAAAAATATGGTGCCATTGACCATCAAGATAATGATAACAACAATCCAAATAGAAAGGACCGGAGATAGGGAACATCAGCAATATCCAAGAGAACAAATTTCATCCACTTAGCCAGATTTTCTTCTGTGGAAAGAGTAAGTTTATCACGTGCTATTCACTTTACCTTCTTTGACACTGCCTAGTCTCCAAATTATATCAGGATGTCCAGACTGGCTTTCATAATCACTGCAGTTCTATTTAATTCAAGAATGCTACTATTTATACATTTCCCACTTTCTCAGTTTAGATCCTATGGGTCTAAACTGCAAAAGCAAAAGAAATTTCCTTTAAGGCTATTCCATTATACTTTCTGAACATAGCCCAGGATAAACAAACTATACTATACTCAGCACAGGCTCTATAACACTGGCAAGTGTGGAGACAGACCCAGAGTTTTGTCCAATGATCTTACATTTAATTAACTGCACCTCTTGACAATCATATTGTACTTCTGAATGCATTTTCTCATTCAGTAGCACTATATCATAAAGAGTCTTTTCGCATACATTTTCGACTACCTATTTCAATACTTCATTCCTGTGTCATTGCTTGTTGATCTTGAGCATAAACGTCTTTATTATTAACTTCACATTATTAGACAATTAAAAAAATGTTAGGATTGTTATTGTGTACATAGGAGTTAAGCAAATATCTTTTGGTAAGATACTAAGCGGAAAACATAAGAGGGTATTATCCAGAAAAATTGAGAACTCTGATTCAGATAGAAACACTAAATGAGGTTAAGCCTGGGAAAACAGGGACAGCCTGGAGTTTGTTCATTACCTATGTGCAGGTGTGTGGGCAGAGGGAGAGAAGATGTCAGCTGTTTCGTTTTACCCTCTGTTCTGTGTGCACCCCCACCATCTTTGCTGTTTTTCAAAAAACTACTTTCAGTAACCATTTCTAGCCTCCCTATTATTTAGAGATAAAGGTATTGAAACTCACTAAAGGTGGATCATTTGACCAACTGATCGTAGGTTTGTAATTGCAAGCCAGTGCCTTTTTTGTTTTTTTAGGTTTGAATCCCTTTTCCTTGATGTATTATTCCTGTGACATTAAGTAAACATATAAACTTTCTCATTTTTACTTCATTTATGATAATTGAATGATATGTTATTAATAAAATTATCGCCTATCAAATTTAGACTGATTACTTGTTAGTTCGGATTATATAGCTGTAATTATGTTCTTTTGACTCTCCAGGGTTATAGCACATTGCCTAGCAAAATTGTATTTAACAGAGTTATTGAGTCCCCTTGTTAGTAATCACTTTTTTCCATTCTCCTCTTTGATCAAGGCCAGGAGTAGAGAGAGGATAGTGAGACCCTTAGAGAGTAAAATTTGAGGTACTCATTCATGTTCAGGTCTGATCCTGTACTTGTACGGATCTGCATGTGAGCACCTCCTTGGATATTTCACTCTGGGCATCTCTTGGCTGACAACTAGTGCCAGCCTGTCTTTCATCTCTCTATCCTGGTGGGATTGAACATTGTCCACAAAACTTAGCATTGACATAAAATCATGGGTAAGGAGCACAGTCCTCCCCAGGTGTATGGAATTGAATTATTGCCCCACCACCTGCTAGTTGTGTGACCTCATGTGGGTTACTCAATCCTGAGTACCAAATTGCTCTCAGCCAAAAGTGGGCCAGCTTTTGTTCCAATGCTTTGCGTTATTACATGAATTAACTAATTTAATATATGCAAAACAACTAGAAGAAGCCCTGTCATTTATAAAAGTCTATGTAAGTGCCAGTTATTATTATTGTTGTTATTATTATTAAAAACTGTTTTATTCCTCTGAATTTTACTGAGTTCTACACAACTTGAAAAAATACTCTGAGAGTAACTTTTCTTTGTGTCACATGATTATTACAGAAAAGGACTGAGATTTTAAAGCAATTATTAAATGTTATAAAATCCCAAACAATTCTACTCTCAAGTTGCAAATTCTCCATGAAGTCTCTGTCAATGTTGTTCTTTTGTACTATTACCTTTATCCTGTGGGCTCTACCACCTACATTATATATCACAGTTTAGGTCTTTGTGCTGCAATTGGCCAATTCCTTTTGTCTTTTTCTTTTACTGACACAAATTGATCTGCAAAGGAGGCGCTGTAACTATTTTCTTCCTTGGGATCAAAGTAGATCCAAAAGATTACAGTGCACCTAATATGCTGCTTGGTATTTGATTCTGCAATGAACTAAAGCAGTAGACAAATTCTAAATGAAATCATTACTCTTAAAAGTCATAGAAGAATCAACACAGGAGAGAACAAAAAGAATCAAAGTTTTATGTATCACTTTTAACAATGGCAACATGTAATTTAAGTAAGTTCGCTCATTATTTGAATATAATGACTTCCACTGTTAAGTAAAATACAATGTCTATTGATAAAACCCCAACTTTTTGAAATAAATTTTCATATGTAACATGAAACATGGAAGACATGTGCAGTATTCTAAATAGATAAGCAAGTAGAAAGAGCAAATATTTACTCTGTGTGCTTTCACAAAATTATCTACATTACTCTCCTTTCTTCTAAATGTTTAAGTACTTATTAATCAAGGAAAATAAAACAATTTTCTAATATTGCTATTTTAAAACTCAAGCTTCTGTTCCCTGGAAAATTCTAAATGATTAGGAGAATTTGTGCCAATATTCTGAATGAATTTGATATTGGTCATATCATCATCTCTACCTACTTCAGTTATGTTTGTATATTTAATATTAATTAGTAACATAAACCCTGTAGGTAATTATGAAAATACTATCGAACTCTTTGACATCAGCAACATGGCAGAGTGAGCTGTTCCCTATGTCTCTTCCTCTTTGAACTACAACTAAATGGACATTCACTGAGAAATAGAGGAAGCCCACGCAGCACAACAGGATGCCTGAGAGACACATGCAGCTATACACTTGAGGGTGGATGGACTGGCCCTCTGGGAAGTGAGAGAAATACATGAGCATTCCCTGATCTCCCCCAGCAGCCCCCTGCATACACATGAATGATTTCCAGCCTGGCGTGCAAACATCCTGAAGGTGGGAACATGCACCAGGGTGCCTGTAGGAGGAGTCAGTGATAACCCTTGCACTCGCTCGTGATCACTGTTGCTCTCCTGGTGAGGAGGTGGAACCCACCATTCCCCTGTGCCACCAAGAAGTGGTTCTAGTTGGGGTCCCAGAGAGGAAGCCCAGTCCACCAAGCACACTGGCCCCATGGTCCATAAACAGAGACTGCAGGAGATCTACACACTGGGGAAAACACATCCCAGGCCTGAGCATCACTCATAGGGATGCTGAGCCTCAAAAGAAGGAATGTGTCTGGGCAGCTGTAGGAAAAGGTGTGGGAGCTTCCATCTTCCTCAGGTTCACCTTCCTGGTGGGATGGGGGAGTCCATAGGGCCCCTGTGGCAACAAAGAGCAGCCCTACCCAATTCTCAGCAAGGCAGTTCTGCCAGCCAAGCAGAGCAGTCCCACAGACCTCAAGCACAGACTGTATAGCAAATCTACACACTGGGACAAAGACAGCCCAGACCCTGCGTGCCTGAGCTCTGATAGTGCTGCTGAGCTCCCAAAGAGGAAACGTGTACTATGATTGTGGGAAGAGGGAGTGGCAGCTTATAGCCCACTGGTGATTGTTTTCCTGGCAGGAAGGGGGAGTTCATAGTGCAGCTGAGGCACCAAAGTATGGCCTTAGATCTGTCCTGAAGGGAAGACTTGTCCACCAAGCAAGTTCCACATACACACCTGAACACCCCCCAGGCTGGGGCCAGCACCTATAATACCCTCACAGCCTCCAATAGACAGGGTAGGTTCATAAACAGTGCTCCTGATTCTGCCTAGAGGAAACAGGTGGAATCTGCATCCTAAGAATACCACAAATGCCCTGGCAAAAGAGTTGCTTGTTAAACACCATGAGAAACTGCAGCAACAATTCAGACCAGACAGAAAATGACAAATCTCCAGAAGTCAACCCTGAAAACACAGAAATTTACAAAATGACAGAGAATTCAAAATAGCCATCATAAGGATACTCAACAACTTACAAGAAAATATAGAAAGACAATATAAGGAGCTCAGCAATAAAATGAATCTCTTCACCAAAGAGATTGAAACTATAAAAAAAAATCAAGCAGAAATTCTGGATATGAAAAACAGAATTAATGAAATAAAGATTAATCTATAATCATTCAAAAATAGAATGGTTCTTATGGAGGAAAGAATTCATCTTCTAGAGAATTAAAATGTAGACATTATACAGTTGGAGGAGGAGACAGAACTAAGATTTAATAAAAAAAAAAAAGAAGGAATTCTTTGAGACATATCCCACTGAATTAAGAAAAGCATCTTAGGGATTATAGGTATTGCAGAGGGAGAAGGGAGGGAGAAAGAAGCAGAGAGCTTGCTCTAAGAAATAATTGCCGAGATTGTCCCAAACCTGGGGATGGTTCAGGGTTTACAGATAAATAAAGCTAATAGAATACCCAACCTCATCAATGCTAAAAGACCTTCTCCAAGGCATATACCAGTAAAAATGGCAAAGGTTAATGATAAAGAAAAAATATTAGGAGCAGCAAGGCAGATGAAAATAACCTACAAAGGAAACCCTATCAGGCTTTCAGCGTATTTCTTGGCAAAAACCCCACAGGCTAGGAGAGAATGGAATGATATATTCAAACTACTAAAAGCCAAAAACTTTCAGCCAAGAATCCTCTATCCAGAGAGATTTTCCTTCAGATATGAGGGAGAAATAAAAGCTTTCCCAGATAAACAAAAGCTGAAGGAGTTCATCACAACTAGACCTCCGCTACAAGAAATAATTAAAGATGGCCTCACACCAGTAACAAAAAGGTGAAGGTATGCGAAAGTCTGAGCAAGGGGATAAATAAACATGATCGGAAACCTGCAGCTCTCTACCAGAATAGGAAGACAAAGACTCAAGTACAACCTAATAGATAAAGGTAAAGAAAGCAACAGAAGTAATGATAAACACTTCAACTTAGCCACAAACTCACAAAATTAAAAACAGAACAATTTGTAATTGCAATTACTGAGAAGGTCAGAGGAAAGGGAAGGAACCTACTTAGTTTAGTGGAGATCAGAGGTTTTGAGAAAATGGACGATCTCATCTCCAATATCTTTCCTATAATCCTCATGGTAACTGCTAAGCAAAAAATCAGATGATAGCCACAATTCACAAAAAGAGAGAAAACTGAGAATTCCCCCTCAGAAAACCACCAAAATGAAATGGCAGTAAGAAACACAAATGAAAAGAAAAAATGTAAAAATAGAAAAACCAGAAAACAAGACATAAAATGGCAGTATTAAGCCCTCATATATCCATATCACTCTAAATGTATATGAGCTGAATTCTCAACTTCAAATGTAACCTCTTAATTCCACCCCCCCTATTCTGACAGTTGTCTTTCATCAAGGAAATTAAAGTAAATTTCTAATTTATAGCTCTATTGAACAAAATATGTCGAGTCCTTACTATTTTCCCCACTATGCTTTCTGAAAGGCATAAGATTCAATTTTTAATAGAACTTTGAGTTAACTAGAATCTTCTCTATTAAATATAAACAGTAAGGCATTTATTCCAGTTTCAAATTCAAGGGTATAGTCTCTAAAGTACTTTTTAAGCTATTAAAAAATTTTCCTTTTACAAATGAAAAGGAATTGTTCACACAATTAAGATATTCTATGCATATTATGCATTTGTATTCTGATACCAGCTTCTTGAGTTTTAAAGTTGTAATGATGCTCCAAGAGGAAAACATACTAAGTCTTTTCTGGAACAGAAAAGTATCAAGATGATTTTTTTTTTTCGTAGCAAACAATTGAATGGTTCTGAATAGTAAATTACATGATGAAAATTATTATATGAATGCACTTTGGCCCATGGCTAAAAAATGATCTCTCAGTGGAAAAGAAATATAATAATACAGGACGTATTCCAAGATCTGATACGAAATAGCTATATGCCATTAGATTGATGATTTAAATTCTCTAAAATTCAGATTCCTCTTCCTGGGAATATAACCTTTTTAATTATCTGAAAATTGTGTAAACATGAACATAGTGAAATGTAATATGAATGCATAACCTACAACAGAATTTATAACCCTTTAATAAATATCACTATGCTTTTACAAGTTTAAAATGTTACGCTTCTAAGTGGTAAGAGAAATAGATTTACACTCATTGAGAGTTTAATAGGGGAAATAAGATATGAATACATGAATAGGAACCATTGACAGGACAGATGGGACAGTATGCAGATAATTGTATTATTCTGTATAACAGAACATTACAATTTTAGAGGATTGGTAGAGGAAAAGATCAAAAATTTTGAATTGCATAGGGTCTTGTCATGGGGATCCCATATACTAATCAACAGACTAATACCTGGATATGCACATAAGAAAGTCTTGTAAAAATCATGGAGAATACATGGAGGCCTAGGCTCCACACTCAGAAATTGCAAGTTAGTTCTGAAGTGAAACGTACACTGACCACATTACTCTGCAATCTGACTTTGTTGTTTACCCAAGAGAAGTGAAAACATAGGTGTACCCAAAGGCCTGGATTCCAATATTCCCAAAGTGAAAACAATCCAAATGCTCATCAAGAAGAGAATGTTACATCCTTAGAATGCAATACCACTTAGCAATTAATAGGAACAATACTATTGACATATTCATGTACATGAATGGATCTCACATATATCATGCTGAGTGGAAGAAGCCAAATTCAAAATGTTGCAGACAATGTGATTCCACTTACATCACGTTCTGATTAAAGCAAAAATATAAAAATGGCGAACATACCTGTGGTTGGCAAAACTGTAAGGTCAAGGCAAGACTACAAAGTGATATGATCAGACTTTTTAGAATGATGAAAATGTTCTGTAACTTGATTGCAGTTATACAATTGTCTGGGTTTGACAAAATTCATACAACTGGCGCCTAAACTTTTATTACATTATATTTAAATCTAATAAGTCTAACTTTAAAAATTAGCTATTACATAAATTAGTCTTTGCTTCAGAATAGAAATTTTCTTTGTGGGGAGACAGAGATGAGAAGACAGTGTAAGAGAAGCATCTGAGATACTGGCAATATTCTACTTCTTAGTCTTAGTCTTATTTATAGCATTATGTTCAGACCGTGAAAATTCATCAAGCTGCATGCCTATGATATAAGTGCTTTTCTATATGTATAGTTTCCTCAATCAAAATTAAAAAGGAAACAAACCTTTATTTTGTAGTACGTTTTATAGTAAACTCAATAAGCCCCTGATGCTTAAGCACTCTTTGAATGTCTTTTTACTGATTCTTCGATTACTGAGAAAGCGAATAATTTTTTGCAATAATCATTTTATATTAGTATTAATCACGTTAACATTTTAAAAATCATAGCTTAGCATTTATCTGTCAGTTTCTCTCAAACTCAATTATCTTTATTTCAAATTGATTTTTCTTCATCTCTCTCCTTTCTCTCATCTCTTTCCTTTAACTGCACTTTCAACAGATACCACTCACTCTTGTATTTTACTAACTTTTTGTTTATAATTCTTCGTTTCATTTCTAGTTAATTTCTGTATTCTCTTAATCACTTTTTCAAATCCTTATGTCTAGCCATCTCATTTTTAATATATCAATATGCTTTATGATTTTGATAAAATTTTAACTGTTCTTTTAAATTTTCATTAATATTATTTAAAGATATTAAATTACCATATTTGTTTGCTTGCTATAAGTCTTTACTTTGTCTGATTTTAGTAACTTTTGAAATGTTTTTGTTTATTTTTATTCATTTGCAATATACACACTATTAGAATACATTAACCCTTTTATTTTGTTTTCATATAGTGCTAAAACTTTCTTTTATGTTTTTTTTTAGGAAAGATTGGCCTTGACATAATGTGTGTTGCCCATCTTCCTCTTTTTTTTTAGTTCCCCAAAGCCCCAGTACATAGTTGTATATCCTAGTTGTAGGTCCTTCTAGTTCTTCTGTGTGGGATGCTGCCTCAGCATGGCTTGGTGAGCAGTGCGAGGTCTGCGCCCAGGATCTGAACCAGTGAACTGTGAGCCAACAAAGTGGGGCATGCAAACTTAACCACTTGGCCACGGGGCAGGGTCTACATTAACACTTATATCCAGCCCCTGCATTTTTAAATGCAATGGGCATTTTGAATTTCATAAAGAGGTAAATATGTAGGTTAGAGATACGTCAAGGTAGTGTTTCCAAGTTCATGCCCAAAGAATCACTCACATGGTTTCAAACCCTTAAAAATATTGTCTTTTTATATAACTTCTTAGACTCTCAGAGCTAAGCCTAACTCGTAAGCTCTTCTTTCTGCCTGAGTTCCTTGAGTCTCATAACTAGATAGACTTTAACTTCCAAAGTGGTATTCTGCACTTTGGATGTTAAATGTTGCCATAACAGTAGTTGCCAAGACCTACATCTTCCAGAACACCTCTTCCTTTTTTCAAACTTTATTTCCCAGTGTTTCTTCCCTATTCGTTGACATTCATCTCTTAGCATTTTCTTCCTCAAGGTGAAGACCTTTTGGAAGGGAGTATGTACTGCATCTTTCTGAGATATTCAGTGACCCAGTGCATCAACAATTTTGGTCTCCTACAGTTCCTTTGTGAATCTCTAATGGAGTCTGGGTGTGTGTATGTTGGGGGGGGTGGCAGGTAGTCATTCACCTGCCACTTGGATTATGTAAGGGCTTTTCCGCTTTCCCAGCTTGACTGAGCTAAGATTCCCACTCTGTAAATTGTCCTCTCTTTGTAGTGGTGAGTTTTTAAAATTCCTAGGTCCCGAGTAACGTAGATTCTGTTAATACTTCCCTTTCCATGTTAATCCAGTGTTTGTTGAGAAAGTGTTGATTCTAACAAGATTCTGCTGCTTTTGGGTGGCTTGACAGCTCAAAACTCTTTACCAGGGAGTTGAAAGGTCTTCTGTGATATAATTTTGTCAAAATTGTCATCTATTTATTTTCATTTCTCTTTTTTCTTGCTCATTTTTTTATTTGTTTGTTGTTGTTTTAAGTATTATATTAGGAAGTATTTGGGGGAAATTTTGGACTTATTAATGAGAAGTTTCTATAATTTTCTTCTGCCTCTCTTGTCTCAGTTTTACTTAATTTTTCTTTTCTATTCAAGACTTTGTTTTCTTTAGAGAGGTTTTCGGTTCACAGCAAAATTAAGAGGAAGGTATAGAGATTTCTCATATACCCCTTGTTCCCATACCTGCATACCCTTCTGCATTATTAATTCCCCACCAGAGTTGTATTCTTTTTACAATTGACAAGCCTACATTGACACAGCATAATCACCCAAAGTCTATCAGCTACCTTAGGGTTCACTTTTGATGTTGTATATTATATGAGTTTGAAAAAAATGTCTAATGGCATGAATCCATCATTATAGTATTACACAGAGTATTTTTTTTGCCACTCAAATCCTCTGTGCTCTGCCTCATTATGCTCTCATCCCCAAAACCATGGCAACCAGTGATCATTTTACTGTCTCCATAGTTTTGCCTTTTCCAGAATGTCATATAGTTGAAATCACATTGTAGTTAGCCATTTCAGATTGGCTTCTTTCACTTAGTAATATGCATTTATTTCCTTCTCTTTTCTTTTCATGACTTGATAGCTCATCTTTTTTTCTAGCACTGCATAATAAACCATCATCTGGATGTACCACAGTTTATTTATCCATTCACCTACTGAAGGACATCTGGTTGATTCCAAATTTGAAAATTATGAATAAAGCTGCTATAAATATTCATGTGCATGTTCTTGTATGTATATATGTTTTCAGCTCCTCTGAGTAAATACCAACGAATGCAATTGCTGGACTATATAGCAAGGTTACGTTAGTTTTGTAATTCCTTCCTCCTCTTTTATCACTCTGCTTATTCATTTCACTTATATTTATGCATACACAAGCATGTATATACATAATATATATACATAAGCACATACAATCAAATATTTTGTTCCTATACTCTTATATTTCACTTGACTCTCTTCTTGCTTGAATGTTTTCTGAGGAACAGTTGGAGGCAATTCTTGTTTTTGTTCGTCTTTGGTGAAGTGCTATTTTCCTCTAGCTTCTTTCAGGTCTTTTTCTTCATCTTTGATTTTCTAGAGTTTGAACACGATATTCCTAGGTATAGTTTTTATTTGGCATTTATCCTGCTTGGTGTTCTCTGAGCTTTCTGGACCTGGATCTGTGGTTTGGTGCCTGCCAGCAATTTGGGAAAATTTTAAGTTATTATTATTTCAAATATGTCTTCTTTCCTTTTCTCACAGTCCTTTGATATTCTGTTATGATATTTGTCAATCTTTGTTCTCTTTGCTTTTCAGGTTTTGAAGTTTTTATTGATATATCCTCAGGTTCAGAGATTCTTTCCTCTGCCATCTCTAGTCTACTAGTAAACCTACTAAAGGCATTCTTCCTTACATTTACAATGTTTTTGGCTTCTGGCATTTCCTTTTGGTTCTTTCTTAGGATTTCCATCTCTCTTCTTATATTGCCCATCTGTTCTTGCACATTAACTACTTTAATCATTAGAATCCTTGACATATTAATCATAGTTGTTTTACATTCCTGGTCTGATAATTACTTCCTACAACCCTGCCATGTCTGATTATGAAACTTATTCTGTGTCTTCAAACTATGTTTTTTGCCTTTTAGTATGAATTGTCATTTTTTTTTCTGGGCAGATGAACTGGATAAAAGAACTGCTGTAAATAGGCCTTTTGTAATGGTGTGGTGAGGTGTGGGAGCTGTGGAAGTATTCTAAAGTCTTATAATTAGGTCTCTGTATTTTACTAAAATTACTAAGCCTATGTCTCTGGACTATGAACTTCAGAAGTGCTTCTTAGGCATTTTCTTCCGTCTTAGGTGAAACTGGATGGCTAGAATGAGCTGGAGTTGGGTATGTCCATTGTCCCAGGTTAGTTAGGCTCTGATAATACCCACAGAAGGCTAGGCTTTGGTTTACCAGTCTCTCCCAAGGGAAGGCTTCCTTAAGAACAGAATGTTCTGCATATTTCAAAACGTTTTCTTTTGCCTCATGCTGAAAGCATAAGGAATATTTCTTTGATATTTACTGTGGGACCTGGTCAAACTCCTGAAGGTAAATCTCACAATATTTGGGGAGCACCCTATAACTGGGTTTCCCTAAAATTTTCAGCTCTCAGAATTGTCCACACCAAGCCTCAAGCAATTTGTTACAATTCAGGTTTCCTACGCAGGCACCGGTTCTCATGGTGGTTTCTGCTCCTGAGTCTCTTCTCTCCTTGAGTGAGTCCCTGTATTCACCTTTCCATCTCTGCAATGAGAGTTCACTGTTTAAGAATTAAACAAGATTTGTTGATTTTTCAGTCTGTGCAGCTTTTTACTTGTTGGTGACAGACTGGAAACTTCCAAGCTCCTTACATGTGGAGTTGGAAACTGGATGTCTCCAAGTTTCATTTTAGATGTTTAGATGTTTCTTTTGTTCTCTTCTTCATTAGAAGAAAGTTTACTCAAATGTCTGGTAATATATGTGTGCCCATCTTTACAAATGGGTCACTGAAAGGAATTCTAATGTCATGTTACATCACTTCAGATTTATTTCTGTTGTTGTGTCGTCATAGAGATATATATTGTACCACCTCTAAAATACATCCAATCCATACTACAACATTCTACTTTATCACCTTTCTCAGCTGTGCTTCTATTAATGGTGTTTATAGTCCCTGACATTATTTCTCTGTTTCTCCCCAACCTAGAAGGCTCTCAAAACTATTTTTTTTGAGTATTTTTTTTCTTTTCTTCTCTTTTTCCTTTTTCAGGAAGATTAGCCCTGAGCTAACATTTACCACCAATCCTCCTCTTTTTGCTGAGGAAGACTGGCCTTGGCTAACATGCTTGCCCATCTTCCTCTACTTTATATGTGGGATGCCTACCACAGCATGGCCTGCCAAGTGGTGCCATGTCCGCACCCGGGATCCGAACCGGAGAACCCTGGGCCACCGAAGTGGAATGTGCACACTTAACAGCTGCGCCATCAGGCCAGCCCTCAAAACTACTTTTGAACAGATAAATATATGAATGATTATCAGATCATTTTACTACCCCAAAGTTCAATTTGTCTATCAATAAAAAGAGAAGTTGTTCACTAGACCTATTGTTTCCAACCCCACTGCCCATCAGGAACATCTGGAGAATTGAACAAAAGTAAGCATTTTGATGGGTCTCTTTTGTCTTTCAATGTTAAGTTTTTCTTTTTAAGATTGGCACCTGAGCTAACATCAGTTGCAACTCTTTTTTTTTTTTTTTTTTGTATTCTTCTTCCCAAAGCCCTCCAGTACATAGTTGTATATTCTTGTTGCTTCTAGTTGCAGTTACTTCTAGTTGTGCTATGTGGGATGCCACATCAGCATGGCCTGATGAGTGGGGCTGCCACCGCGGAGCATGAAAGCTTAACCACTGTGCCACGGGGCCGGTCCTTCAATGTTAAATTTTTGTATTCGGGTCCCAGGGGTGTGTGTGTGTGTTTGAGTGTGTATAGATAAAGATACAGATATTACCATGTCTCTTGAATATGCTATAGATTAGCATTCAGGAGTCATAATCTCACATGACTTCTGAAGTCTTACAGAGCTTTAAATGTTTCATGTCTCCTACGCCACATGCTTATGGCATTTTGTACTTTTCTCATCATTTGAATAGTAACTATTTCAATAAGTTCAAAATGTATATCTTTTCCTTTTCAAACATAGCATTAAATAATTTTGAAGACAGTATAAGTATAATGAATTTGGATGACTGTAAATCCATGTGCTGTATCCAGCAAGGAATACAATGTAAATTTACATTTTATAGTTCACCATGTAAACTGACGTGTTGTCATATAAATAAGTTATATTGTCAGTACTAGCCTTAGAAAAGTTAAGTGCTAACCCATTATCAGAGATATAATATAAGATTATGCTTCATGTCTTAAGAGTTCTTATCTATTTGGTTAAATTTGTTCCTAGGTATTTTATTCTTTTCTGTTGCCATTGTAAATGGGATTGTATTCTTTCATTTTTTTATTTTATTGAGGTCATTATAGATTATAACATTGTGAAATTTTAATTGTACATTATTATTTGTCAGTCACCATATATATATGTGCCCCTTTTACCTCTTATGCTCAACTCCCTCCCCCTCTGGTAACCACTGATCTTTTCTCTTTGCCCATCTATTTGTTTATTTTCCACATACGACTACAATCAGGCAGTGATTGTATTTCTCTGTGTGGCTTATTTCACTTAACATAATACCCCAAGGTCCATCCACATTGTTGCAAGTGGGAATGCTTTGTCTTTTTCATGGCTGAGTAGTATCCCATTGTATATCTATATATACATTGTATCTTCTTTATCCATTCATCATTTGATGCACACTCAGTTTGCTTCAACATCTTGGCTATTGTGAATAATGCTGCAATGAACATAGGCGTGCATAAATTTATTTGAATTGTTGAGTTCAAGTTCTTTGGATAAATATCCAGTAGTGGGATAGCTGGATCATATGATATTCCTATTTTAAATTTTTTGAGAAATCTCCATAATTTTCTATAATGGCTGCACCAGTTTGCATTCCCACTAGCAGTGTAGGAGGGTTCTCTTTTCTCCATATCCTCTCCAACATTTGTTATTTTTTGTCTTTGTAATTATAGCCATTCTAACAGGTATAAAGTGATATCTCGTTGTAGTTTTGATCTGCATTTCCCAGATGATTAGTGATGTTGAACATCTTTCCATGTACCTATTGGCTATCTGTATATCTTCTTTGGAAAATGTCTGTTCATATCCTCTGCCCATATTTTGATATGGTTCTTTGTTTACTTGTTGCTGAGTTGTGTGGGTCCTTTTTTTTTTCTTAAAGATAGGCACCTGAGCTAACAACTGTTGTCAATCTTCCCTTTTTTTCCTTCTTCTTTTTCTTCTCCCCAAAGCCCCACAGTACATATTTGTATATTCTAGTCACCTTCTAGTGGTGCAATCCCACTATGCAATCCCACTATGCAAACCCAGAGTGCACAGATTTAACAACTCAGCCACAGGGCCAGCCCTGTGGGTGAGTTCTCTATGTATTTTAGACATTAACCCTTTGTCAGATATATGATTTGCAAATATTTTCTCCCAGTTGGTGTATTGTCTTTTGTTTTGTCCCTGGTTTCTTTTGCCTTGCAGAAGCTCTTTAGTCTTATCTAGTTCCATTTGTTTATTTTTCTTTTGTTTCCCTTGCCCAAGTAGACATGGTATTTGAAAAGATGTTGCTACGACTAATGTCAAAGAGTGTACTACATATATTTTCTTCTAGTTTTCTGGTTTCACATTTTACCTTCAAATCTTTAATCGATTTTGAGTTAATTTTTGTGTATGGCAAAAGATAGTGTTCTATTTTCATTCTTCTGCATGTGGCTGTCCACTTTTCCCCATATCATTTATTGAAAAGACTTTCTGTTCTCTGTTGTATGTTCTTGACTGCTTTGTCTAAGATCAGCTGTCTATAGTTTTCTGGTTTTATTTCTGGGCTTTCAATTCTGATCCATTGATCTGTGTTTCTGTTTCTGTACCAGTACCAGTCTGTTTTGATTACTATAGTGCTATAGTATATTTTGAAGTCAGTGGTTGTGATGTCTCCAGCTTTGCTCTTTTTTCTAAAGATTGCTTTAGCTACTTGTGGTCTTTTATTGCCCCATATGAATTTTAAGATTCTTTGTCATGTTTCTGTGAAGAATATCTTTGGGATTATGGTTGGGATTGCATTGAATCTGGAGATTGCTTTACATTTTAACTATCTTTATTCTTCCAATACATGTGCATGGAACATGATTTAATTTCTTTATGTTATTGATTTCTTTCAATAACGTCTTATAGTTTTCATCTTATAGGTATTTTACTTCCTTGGTTAAGTTTACTCCTAGATATTTTATCCTTTTTGTGTTGCAGTTGTAAATGAGATTGTATTTTTGACTCCTCTTTCTGATAGTTCATTATGAGAGTCTGGAAATGAAACTGATTTTTGTAAGTTGATTTTGTACCCTGCAACTTTCCTGTAGTTAGTTGTTCTTTCTAATAGGTTTCTGATGGATTCTTTAGGGTTTTCTATATATAGAAGCATGTCATCTGCAAATATCAAGAGTTTCATTTCTTCATTACAAATTTGGATACTTTTCTATTCCTTTTTCTTGACTTATTGCTCTGGCCAAAACCTCCAGTAGTAGGTTGAATAAGGGTGGCAGAGTTGACACCCTTGTCTTGTTACTGCTCTCAGAAGGAGGGCTTTCAGTTTTTCACCATTGAGTATGATGTTGGCTGTGGTTTTGTCATATATGATCTTTATTATGTTGAGGTACTTTCTTTCTATACCCATTTTTTCAGAGTTTTTATCATAAGTGGATGTTGTCAAATGCTTTCTTGCATTTATTGATATGATCATGTGGTTTTTATTCCTCATTTTGTTAATGTAGTATATCACATTGATTGATTTGCAGGTGTTGAACCATCCCTGCATCCCTGGTATAAATCCCACTTGATCATGATGTATGATTCTTTTAATGTATTACTGTATTCGATTTGCCAATATTCTGTTTAGGATGTTCGCATCTGTGTTCACCAGCAATATTGGCCTATAATTTTCCTTCTTTGTGTTGTCCTTGTCTGGCTTTGGAATGAGGTTGATGCTGGACTCAAAAAGTGGGTTAAAAAGTGTTCCATCTCTTCCATCGTTTTGGAATAATTTGAGAAGGATAGACATTAAATTTTCTTTGAATTATTTATAGAATTCTCCAGAGAAGCACTCTGGCGCTGGACTTTTTTGGGGGGGGCAGGTGTTTGATTACTGTGTCAATCTCTTTACTTGCAATTGATCTAATCAGATTCTCTATTTCTTCTTGACTCAGTTTTGGGAGGTTGTATGAATCTAGGAGTTTATCCTTGTCTTCTGGATTCTCCACTTTGTTGAGATATAGTTTTTCGTAGTATCCTCTTATATTCCTTTGCATTTCTGTGGTACCCATTGTAATTTTTCTTCCCTCATTTCTAATTTTATTTATTTGATTCTTCTCTCTTTTTTTCTTAGTGAGTTGGCTAAGAGTTTGTCAAATATGTTTATCATCTGAAAGAACCAGCATGTAGTTTCATTGATACTTTCTATTGTTTTTTTTTTTGTTCATTTCAATTTTATTTCTGCTCTAGTTTTTTATTATTTCCCTCCTTTTGCTGGCTTTAGTCTTTGTTTGTTCTTCTTTTTCTAGTTCTATTAGGTATAGTTTAAGATTACTCATTTGAGCTTTTTCTTTTCTGTTAATGGAGGCCTGTATTGTTATGAATTTCCCTCTTGGAACTGCTTTTGCTGCATCACATATGATTTGGTATGGTATATTTTCATTCTCATGTCTATCTAGATTTTTTAAATTTCTTTTCTAATTTCTTCATTGATCCATTGTTTGTTCAGTAGCATGTTGTTTAGTCTCCACATATTTGTGACTTTCCAGCTTTTTTCTTGTTGTTGATTTCTAGTTTCATAAAATTATGGTCTGGGAAGATGCTTCATATGATTTCCATCTTTTAAATTTACTAAGGCTTTCCTTGTTTACAAACATGTGGTTTATCTTTGAGAATGTTCCATGTACACGTGAGAATAGTGTGCATTCTGCTCATTATGGGTGGAGTGTTCTCTTTTGTACCCTGCAACCTTACTCCATTCATTTATTATTTCTTATAGTTTTGTGGTGGATTCTTTAGGGTTTTTAATATACAAAATCATGTCATCTGCAAATACTGACAATTTTTCTTCTTCCTTTCCAATTTGGATGCCTTTTATTTCTTTTTCTTGCCTGATGCCTCTGGCTAGAACTTACAACAATGTTAAATAAGAGTAGTGAAACTCAGCATCCTTGTCTTTTTTCCTGTCTTTAAGGGGATAGCTTTCTGTTTTTCACTGTTTAGTATGATGTTAGCTGTGGGTTTGTCATATATGGCCTTTATTATGTGGAGGTATTTTCCTTATATACTCAATTATTCGGAGTTTTTATAATAAATCAATTCTGAATCTTGTCAAATGCTTTCTCTGCATCTATTGAGATGATCATGTAATTTTTATTCTTCATTTTGCTAATGTGGTGCATCACATTGATTAATTTCTGCATGTTGAATCATCCTCACATCCCTGGAATAGATCCCATGTGATCATGATGGATAGTTTTTTAATGTTATGTTATATTTTATTTGCTATTCTTCTCTTGAGGAATTTTGCATGATTTTCGTCTGTGTTATTGGACTGTAATTTGTGTGTGTGTGTGTGTGTTGTTCTTCTCTGTTTTTGGTATTAGTGTAATACAGGCATCATAAAATAAGTTAGGAAACATCCACTTCTCTTAAAATTTTGGAATAGTTTGAGAAGGATAAGTTTCAAGTTTTCTTTGAATGTTTTTTAGAATTTACCAGAAAAGCCATCTAGTCCTGGACTTCTGTTTTTTGCAAGTTTTCAATTACTGTTTTGATCTTCTTGCTAGCTATTTGTTTATTGAGATTCTCCATTTCTTCTTGATCCAGTTTGGAAAGGCTGCATGTTTCTAAGAATTTATTCACTTCTTCTAGGTTATCCAATTTGTTGGCATATAGCTTTTCATAGTATATGCTTACAATCCTTTGTATTTCTGTGGTGTCCATTGTGATTTTTCCTTTCATTTCTGATTTTATTTATTTGAGCCTTCTATGTTTTATTCTTGGTCAGTCTAAATAAAGATTTGTCATTTTTATTTACCATCTGAAACAACCAGCTCTGAGTTTCATTGATGTTTTTCTATTTTTTAATCTATATTTCATTTATTTCCACTCCAGTTTTTATTATTTCCTTCCTGCTACTGATTTTGGGCATTGTTTGTTCTTCTTTGTCCATTAGATAAACTGTTATATTGCTTATTTGAAATCTTTCTTGTTTTATGAGGTAGGCCTGTATTATTATATACTTCCCTCTTAGTACTGCTTTTTCTGGTTCCCTAAAGTTTGTCATGTCTTATTTTTGTTTTCTTTTGTCTCCAGGTATTTTTTGATTTCTCATTTTATTTCTTTACTGACCCAATAGTTGTTCAGTAGCATCTTGTTTAATGTTCATAAATGTGGATTTTCCAGTTTTCTTCTTGTAGCTGATTTCTAGTTTCATACTCTTGTGGTCAAAGATGCTTGATAGGATTTCAGTTTTCTTAAATTTACTGAGACTTGTTTTGTGGCCTAATTTGTGATCTATTGTAGAAAGTGTTCCATGTGCATTTGAAAAGAATGTGCATTATGCAGTTCTTGAATGGAGTGTTCTGTATATAATTACTAACTTCATCTGGTCTAATGTGTCATTTAAAGCTAATGTTTTCGTATTGATCTTCTGTTTGGATTAACTATTCATTCATGTAAGTGGAGATTTAAAATCCCCTACTAATATTGCGTTACTGTCAATTTCTCCTTTTACATCTGTTAATAATTGCTTTATATATTTAGATGCTCTTATATTGGGTGCATAGATATTTAAAAGTGTTATGTCCTCTTTTTGGATTGTTCCCTTCATCATTATGTAGTCCCCTTCTTTGTTTCTTGTTACAGTTTTTGTTTTAAAGTTTATTTTGTCTGATGTAAGTATTGCTATCCCAGCTGTCTTTGCATTCCCATTTACACAGAGTATCTTTTTTCATCCCTTCAGTTTCAGTTTGTGAATGTCTTTAGATATGCAGTTTGTCTCTTGTATGCATCATATGTATGGTTGTTGTTTTTAAATCCATTCAGCCACTCTATGTCTTTTGATTCAAGCATTTAGCCCATTGACATTTAAAGTAACTATTGAAAATATGTACTTATTTCCGTTTTGTCACTGTTTTTCTGGATGTTTTAGTGGTTCTTTTATGTTCCTTTCTCTTCTCTTGCTCTTTTCCCTTGTGATTTGATGGCTTTCCTTAGTCTTATGGTTGTGTTTCAATTTCTTTATACTTCATGTGCTTATTAAGGTTTTCTGGCTTGTGATTACCATAAGGTTCATATATAATAACCTATGAAAATTTCAACCCATATTAAGTAGATAGTCTCTTAAGTTTGACCTCTTATTAACAGCCCTACACTTTTACTTCCCTCCCACCACAGTTTATGTTTTTGATATCATGTTTAACCTCTTTGTGTGTGTGTACTTTTCCTAATCTTTTTGATGGAGATATACATTTTTAGCACTTTTGACATTCATACTAGCTTTATAGGTGTTTGATTCACTAAATTTACTGTATATTTGCTTTTATTAGTGATTTTTTCCATAAGATTTTTCCTATTTTTGTGGCCTTTTATTTTCTACTTAAATCAACTTCTTTAAACAAAGAGCTGAAAAGCTCGTTTGCTGAAAATTATAAAATTATACAACATTGTTGAAAGAAAGTGAAGAAGATATGAAGAAGTGGAAAGATATTCTGTGCTGATGGATTGAAAGAATTAACATGGTTAAATTGTTCATACTTCCTAAGTCAATCTACAGATTCAATGCAATCCCTACCAAAGTTCCAAAGTCATTTTTTGACAGAAATAGAGCAAAGAATCCTAAAATGTTTATAGAATAACAAAAGACTCCAAATAGCCAAAGTGATCCTGAGAAAAAACAACAAAGCTGGAGATGTCACATTCCCTAATTTCAAATTATACTACAAAGCTATAGTAATCAAAACAGCATGGTACCTACACAAAAACAGGCAGTAGGATCTTTGACATCCCTCTTAGCAATATATTTTTAAATACCACATCTCACCAGGCATGGGAAACAAAAGAAAATATAAACAAATAGAACTACATCACACTATAAATGTTCTGAACAGCAAAGGAAACAATTACCAAATCGCAGAAACAACCTAACATTTGGGCAAAGGTATTTTCAATTCATATATCTGATAAAAATGCATTAATATCCAAAATATATAAAGAACTCATACAACTTATCAATAAAAAATACAATATAGTTAAAAAATGGGCAGAGGACCTGAACAGACATTTTTCTGAACAAAATATACAGGTGGCCAACAAACACATTAAAAGATGCTCAACATTACTAATTACTAGGGAAATGCAAAAGAAAACTACAATGAGATATTACCTCATGCCTGTCAGAATGACTATAATTAACAAGAAAAGAAATAAAAAGTGTTGGAGAAGTTGTAGAGAAAAGGGAAGCCTCATACACTGCTGACAGTAAGCAGCCACTATGGAAAACAGTGGGGAGATTCCTAAAAATATTAAGAATGAAATTATTACAGTATGCAGGTATTCCATTTCTGGATTTTATCCAAAGAACATAAAAACATGAATGCAAAAATATATTTGCACCACTATTTTACTTAAAACATTGTTCAAACAGCTAAGACTTGGAAACAAAGTTCCAATCAACAGATGAATGAATAAAGAAGATGTGGTATATTTAGACAATGGAATACTACTCAGTTATAAAATCTTGCCATTTGCAACAACATGGATGGACCTTGATAGTATTATGCTAAGTGGAATAAGTCAAATTAAGAAAGTCAAGTATGGTATGATTTAACTCATAAGTGGAAGATAAAAACAACAAGAAACACATAGATATAGAGATTAGATTGGTGGCTACCAGAGGAGAAAGAGGATAGCAAAATGGGTAATAGGGCACATGCATATGATGTTGGATGGCAATTAACAAAAAAGAGTTCCTATCTAGTGTTAAATATATATATATATATTTATATATATATGTACTACCAATTTATTGAGTTATAATTTATATGTAAGATAGATACCTCATATAAGTGGACTTCTGCAATGATTATCCTTCTGTTATTGGCTTATTTCATTTAGCATAATGTTCTACAGATTCATCCATGTTGTAGCATATGGTAAGATTTCATTCTTTCATAAAGCTGAATAATATATACATACATATATATATATATATATAAGATTGCCTTTATTCATCTTTCAATTGACATTTAGGTTGCTTCTGTATCTTAATTATTATGAGTACTGCTGCCAATAAATGGGTGTACATATATGTCCTGGAATTCCAGACACCAGTTCTTTTGGAAATCTACCCTGAAATGGGATTGCTGGATTATACAGTAATTAAATTTTAAATATTTTGAGGAATCTCCATAGTTTTCAATGATTAATGCACCCTTTTACATTCCCACCAAGAATGCAAAAGTGTTTCAGTTCATCCAGATACTCACCAATGCTTGTTATCCTATGTTTTTAATAAGAGCCATCCTAACAGGTATGAAGTGATATCCAATTCTGGTTTTACTCTGTGATTGTCAAAATGCTTGTTCTACCCAATGTGATCTAAATGTTCAATGCAATCCTTACCAAAAAACCAATGGTATTTTTTTCCACAGAAATAGAAAACTCATGTGATACCACAGAATACCTCAAATGTCCAAAGAAATCTTGAGCAAGAAGAACAAAGCTGGAGTCATCACACTTCCTGATTTCAAAATATATTGCAAAGCTGTAGTAATTGAACAGTATGATATTGGGATAAAATTAGACGTACATACCAATGGAACAGAACAAAGGGGCCTGAAATAACCTCACACATATATGGCTAATTGGTCTTCAACAAGGATATCGATAGTACACAGTGAGGAAGGTGGAGTCACTTCAGCAAATTGTGTTTGGAAAATGGAATATTCATATGAAAAACCGTGAAATTCCATCCTTACACCATGGACAAAAGTCAACCTAAGACTTAAACATAACGCCTGAAACTGTAAAATTCCTAGAAGACATAAGGGAAAAGCTTCACGGCATTGGGCTTGGCAATGCCGATGAATATAACACCATAAGCACAGACAACAAAAGCAAAAAAACACATCAGAATAAAAATCTTATTCACAGCAAAAGAAACAACCAAGTGAAAATACAACATATACAATGGAAGAAAATGTTTCCAAACCACTTGGATAGGCATTTCTCCAATGAAGACATACAAATGGCCCACAGGCCAATATGAAGAAACAATTAACACCACAAATCATTAGGAGCGTGCAAATTTATAGCGCCATTATAACTCAGAGGATAAATGACTCGACTTATTCATAAATATCAACATATAGTGAATTATTCCAGAAGAATTTTCTTCTTTATTATTGAGTAAATTCTCATGTTGCTGTTTTTAACTGGAAGGTAATTGGAGCATATTCCCCTTGGGACACTTCCTGTGGCCTTCATCAGCAGTTGAGTAACTAGATATAAATAATTTAAATTAACCATATCCAGAGTCTATTTAAATCTGCTTTTGCTGTTCCACAGGTAAGAGAAACTTTCAGGTCATTTACAGAATATTTTAGGAGATAGAACTTAAAATATCAAGGTCAAATATGTTATGAAATCCCCATTACTAAACCTTCAATTGATGCTTATTGCATAGATGAGTAAATACAAAGAAAATAGAAACTGTTGAATTTACGTTTGTAGAATTAAATGAGATTTCTCCAAATTGATTGTATGCTTTGATTTTCTTGATGGAAGAAGACAAAGGAGATTAAAGTAAGAACAATAAGAAAAAATATTAATATTAATAGAGGGCAAGAAAACATTTGAGCATTTAACTATCTGGGGGCTTATATTTTGCTCTAATGATAATTGCTATAATTATTCTTTTGCTAATTTTCTGATTTAGAAGACACTGCAGATTGCTACTATTTCATAATGTGTCTCTAGTCTCAATGTTTAAAGAATATCTAAATATGTATAAAAAATCATGCTTTATTTTACTGGAGGTGCAAAGTGGCAAGTCAGTTACTCAAGTCAGTTACGGTGTTATAGGAAGCCGTGTAAAATGGTGAAAAGTGCATGCTGCATGAGGGAGACCTGATACTGATTTTTGACTCTGGTACTTGTTAGCTGCGAGAGTTGCTATAAAGGTGAAACAATGTGCGAAACAGTCTACTCCTGCTTCTTGTCCTCAATACATGGCCACTATTATTTTTCTCCACCTTTGCAAATAGTGTTTCAATGTTGAGCCAAAGATATTTGGAATTCTCTGCCTTCAGTTAAAATTGTATTTTTAGAAGTGGCTTTACATTAACTTAAAAAGTTGATGCTATACTATAAAATTCTTCAAGAATCACAATAATTTTCCCCTTACAACTCTGAGTCCTTTCAATGTATTCTAATATTGGCTTATCTATGCCAAGTACAAGTTTTACTTTGGGATCTAGTAGAACACCTGTTTCGAAAGAAATTTAGTCAAAGTACTTAACATTGTAGTCTTTCACCATCTTATTTACTTTGATATTACTTGTGATACTAAATATTAATATCATATAATATTTAATTGTATGGTCATCTTAAATTTTTACCTAAAAATGGGCATATTTAAAGGAAATTGCCTTATATATTTATGGCTTTATACATTTAATTAGTCTATCAGGCTGTATATATATATATATATATATATATACAAAATATATACGTATATATTTTGTAGTTATTCAAATATATTGCTATTTAATGAAGAGTAAACTTTGGAGAGAGAGTCTAATATCACACATGGATTCTAATCATGAACTTGGCCATTGAACACATACTTTCAGATTCTAAATCCTATGTTATTTGTCTTGAACAAAGCATATCATTGAACTGATGCCAAGAATTGGATTGAGGCTGATCATTTTTTGTGTCTCCTGGCCACATTTAAGAAAAATAGATTTCATCATATTCATCAAAGTTTGTATTTTATTTCTTTCAATTTGCCTTTACCTCACATCCCTAATTACTTTCACCCTTGTGTAAATAGTTGTCTCAACCTCTGTTCAGTTAATATTCCTGTCATCCTTCCCATGGCTCTTTAAAATAAGAAAAAAACCACACATATTTAGATGCTTTCTAATCAAATTAACATATTTGAAATTAAATAGTACATTTAAAAGCATCCTATACTATTAGAGTCATTCAACAATATTCAATTAATTAGAGTAAGTGGTTTGAGTGCCGTAATTTGTTTTGTTGTAAATTTATTTTCAAAATGTAGGATTCAACCTAAATTCTGCCTTCTCTGATGTCTCATATGAGTATTCCTTGATTTCTCTGCCTTTTTCCTTTCCAATAATTCTGTGAAAATATGTTCTGTTGATCCTGGTAATTCTTCTAGGGAATAATGATTTTGTCTTTCCTAGAAGAAGGTTGGTCTGTTCTTTCTTCTTCTATCACTATTCCTAATCCAAATGGCTCTTTCTCTTATTGGGGGCATCCTTGTCAATGTATTGAAGCTGGGGACTGACTTGCAATTTGAATTTAAATAAGGTACAGGTTCTTATTTGCACTAGATTATGTGCCCTCAAGACTGACTCAAATTTCCTGGGGGTCATTATATAAAAAACTAAAATAATAATAATAATAATAACTTGAATAAAATATGCCCTTTACCTCATGCTATATTATGAGCTGATAATTGAAAATTTGGATTCAAGTTTAGACTTGACACCTAATTTGTTTAAAAAAGGTATTTTCCAGGAAAGATTTCTTGTATTCCTTCTTTAATTTATTTCTTCTTTTTGCTCTTAAATATTCAATTGCATGTCTTGGTGTAAGTACTGTTTATTTTTGCTGTATTTTAATTACTGTTTTTCATGAATGACTTTAATTGTGACTCAAATAATACTTATCTAGTTGTTATATCACTGAATCCACAATAAACAATACCTAAACAAGTAGAATACCCTGAAAAATCATATATTTTTCATAATAATTTTTCTTTTTCATCACAGTTTTTGAGGGATTTGAAAAGCATATAGAATTTAGATATAAAAAGTAATAAATAAGACCAATTATTTAGTCAACAAAAAGGTAATGTAATTCTTAGTATTTGAGAGATAAACTTGACTGAAATATAAGTAGCCATATAATTGCTTAATTCAATCATGGCCTATCTTCCTGAAAAAATATTGATTAATTCTTTCAGATACTCCCAAGAAGATCTAGTAGAGTTAGACAATGCTTAGGGATTAGTTTATAAAATGTTACAATCAAGGAGGAGGCTGCTACTCTGTAGAACCGACTTAATTCAAAACATTTTACATTTAACATAATCGTAAATTTCAATTTCACTAACACATTTTATCTTTTAATATTTACTCCAATATTTTAACATAATTATTAATGGTTGTATTCTAAAGGTGAGTAGATTATAGCAAATCAGTTTACACAATTCATGGAAGGTCTAGAATGCTGATATTCTATTCCAGTGTTCTGTACACTGATATATTATCTCACATGTTTGGATATCAGAAGGAAATTATTTTTTAGCCAATCACTTGGTGTTTTAATTTCATTTAACATGAAAACAGCTAATAGAATAGAGTAATAAACTAACCAGTTTATCTGGTGGTGTTTTAATTTCATTTAACATGAAAACAGCTAATAGAATAGAGTAATAAACTAACCAGTTTATCTGGTGGTATTAAAAATTGCGTTAATTCAGCCAGTGAGTGAACACCCATATTTTCCATTTAATTCTGCAATGAGTGGCATGAACACTTGACCCACCGTCTTGTCACTGTTTCCTGATCCACAACTTGGAAATTATACATGCCAGAAAATAAATACTAGGCATAGCTCACCATCTCTTGAATCATAATATTGAGTCACACTATTATTTATTCTTTTTTTAGTAAATGAGTTATAATTTTATGAATAGTTTCAAGTTTGTTCCACGAGGTATCAATATGAAAAATGTCACTGAAGTTTCTGTATTAGTACTGAAGGGCTCCACAGACAATTTTGAACTACAGATCATTTTATTCTTCTTGTTTCTAGCAATATACCTGCTTACTCTGATAGGAAATTTGGGACTGATTGCATTGGTTATTGGGGATCCCTGGCTCCACAACCCCATGTATGATTTTCTCAGTGTCTTATCATCTGTGGATGCCTGCTTTTCCTCAATAATTACTCCAAATATGTTAGTAGATTTTATGTCAAGAAACATTTTCAATCCACTGGGGGATGTGGAAAAGTTACAACCATTTTGGGAAACAATTTTGAAATGTGTAATAAGTTCACATACCCAGGAAAATCAGAGAACAATGTATCACTAAGTGAAATATCATGAGCAAGACCAAAATCATACATCTGAGTAAAAAACTTTACGGAACAAGATATGAGTGCATCATATAAAGTACTTAAAATGTCTACAAAGTTACAGTGTTTTATTAATGAGTACGTAAATATATAGTTAAGCAATTAAAACTTACAAATGAATGACAAATTGAACATAGAGTTTACCTCTGGTAAATATGGTAACTTGATAGGATCAGGACCAGGATTAATAGGAAGAGGAATGAGTGTACAAAGAGTTTCAGTTTTATAAGAAAATAAAATTTTACAGCAAAAATAAATGAAAGACTGTCTAATGTGAATAAAGTCAGTTTTATTCCTACTTAATACTCATTATGAAAAACAAGTATTTTTTAATTTAGGAAAATGTATATTTTCATTGTCAATATTAAAGTTAATGGCATAGTTAATAGAATCCCCTTAGGTAACTAAATTTTTTTAAAGTTGGGTAATTTGAAAATCCACAAACTAATGTGACTAAATCAAATTTGAAACTTCTATTTAACAAAAGATATTATAAGTTTAAATGGCAATTATCTTATTTTATATAATAGACAAAATTTATTATCAAGAATACATACAAAATATATGGAAAAATATAAAATTAGCAACTTCACTAAAAAAGCCACACAAATTGCAATTAAACATGTGAAATTATATCAAAATCTGTACTTACTTTGTGGAAGTAAAATTCGTATACCATAATGTTAACCATGTTAAGGGGAATGATTCAGTAGCAGTTATCATGTTCACAGCATTGTGCAACCAAACCTCTATCCAGTTCCAAAATATTTCCATCACTCCAAAGTATGCATCAAGTAATTTCTTCCCATTCCTCCCTCCCCTCCAGCCCCTGGCTACCACCAATCTCCATTCTCTCTCTTTGAATGTATCTATTCTGGATATTTCATGTAAATGATATCCTAATAAATGTGAACTCTAGTGTCTGGCTTTTTCACTTAGCATAATGTATTCAAGACTCATACCTGTTGTAGCATGCATCAGTACTTCATTCTTTTTTTTATTCTGGTAAGAACACTTAACATGAGATCTACTCTCTCAACAAATATTTAAATATACAATAAAGTATCGTTAACTGTAGGTATAATGCTGTATAACAGATCTCTAGAACTATTTATCTTGCATAATTGAAACTTTATGCCCATTGATAAGCAAATCCTAATTTCCTCCCTTTCCACAGTCCCTGGCAACCACGATTCTATTTCTAATTATAAGAATTTGACTATTTTAGATAAGTCATATAAATGGAATCTCCAGTATTTGTACTGTGACTGGCTTATTTTACATAGCATAATGCCCTCTAGATTCATCCATGTGGTAACATATGGCAGGGTTCCCATCTTTTTCAATGCTGAATATTATTCTGTTGTATGTATATATCCATTATCTTTATCTATTCATCCACTAATGGACCTTTTTCGTTCTTTCCACATCGTGGCTATTGTAAATAGTACTGCAATGAACATGGGACTGCAAATAGCCCTTCAAGTTCCTGATTTTAGTTATTTTGCATAAATACTCAGAAGTGGGATTGCTGGTGTTACCATGCAAAGGGCTCAATCTGCTTGCTGCAAGAGGAAGCTGAGTTGTTGAGAGGCAAGATGGTGGTAGAGAAAGGACTTTATTAAATGGTGAGCTAGCTGATAGGAAGATGGTAGACTAGGATCCAAAAAAAAAAAAACTTAAGACGGCACAGAATCTTGAAGCAGTCATATAGGATCACTGGGCTATAGAGCAAGGGGTCAGGAATGTTGACCATCTAGCACTGCAGACTAGGAGCCATCACACCAGTCCTTTCAGCTGTCATTGATGATACATACCAGCATAGAGTTTCTGCCCAAAGGTTATTACATTCCTAAGGAACGCAAAGGAACAAAGTTATCTCCTTTTTGTAGCAGAAAGGTTTATAGTAAACAGAGGTCAAGAAACCTCCAGAGCATGCATATTTCCCAGAAGATGGTCATCAATTCATCTAGACTATATGCAGACTCAAGTATTCCCTATGGAGGAAGAGAAGCAAAGGTTATGGAGAGTTATAAGATGGCTTCCCTTAGGCCAAGTCTGGTTTGGCTGATAACAATGGCTTATATGCTAATTCTATTTTTATTTTTTTTTGAGGACTCTCCACACCGTTTTTCATAGCAGCTGTACCATTTTGCATTCCCACCAACAGTGTATAAAGTTTCCAATTTCTTCACGTCCTCATCAATACTTGTCTTTTTTATTTTTATAATAGTCATCTTAACAGGTATGAGGTGATATCTCATTGTGGTTTTGATTTGCATTTTCCTAACAGTTAGTGATTTTGAACACATATTCATATACTCATTGGTCATTTATATGTCTTCTTTGGAAAAATGTCTATTCAAGCCTTTAGCCTATTTCTAAATAGGGTTGTTAGGATTATTTTGCTATTGAGCAGTGAGATTTCTTTGTGTATATTGGAAAATAACCCTTTATGTGATATATGATTTACATACATCTTCTCTCGTTTCACAACTTGCCTTTTAATTTTGTTGATTGTTTCCTTTACTGTGTAGTTTTTAAATTAGATGTAGTCTCACTTATCTATTCTTGTTTTGTTGCCTGTGCTTTTGGTGTCATATCCATGAAATCATTCTGAAACCCAATGTCATGAAACTTTTCCCCTGTCTAGAAGTTTTATAGTTTCAGGTCTTATGTTTAAGTCTTTAACCCATTTTGAGTTGAGTTTTTGTTTATGGTGTAGGATAGGGTCCAGTTTCCCTCCTTTGAATGTGACTTTCCAGTTTTCATTACAATTTATTGAAGAAAATGTCCTATCCATATTGTATAATCTTGTCTCCTTTAAAAAAAATTAATTAAACATACATGTGGGTGTTTTCCCTGGAGTCCCTATTTTGTTCCATTGCTCTCTGTGTCTCTTTATGTTCCAATACTGCATCATTTTGATTACTAGAGCTTTGTAACATTTTGAAATAAGGAAGTGTGATGCCTCCAGCTTTATTCTTCTTGTTCAAGATTGCTCTGGCTATGCATGGTCTTTTGTGGTTTTATATGCATTTTAGAATTGTTTTTTCTAATACTTTAAAAAACACCATTGGATTTTGAAAGGGATTGCATTGAATCTATAGATCGCTTTGTATAATATGGACATTTTAACGATATTAATTCTTTCAATCTATGAATGGATGTCTTTGCATTCATTTGTTTGTGACTTCTTTAATTACTTTCATCAATGTTTTGTAGTTTTTAAGTTTACAAATGTTTCATCTCCTTAGTTAAGTTTATTCCTAAGTGCTTAATTCTTTTTTGTGTTGTTTCATTTCGTTTTATGGATTAATAATATCCCATTGTGTGCATCTACTGCAACTTGTTTAGCCATTTATATGTTGATGACCACTTGACATCATTCTATGTTTTGGCTATTGTGAATAGTACTGCATGTAAATATCCTTGTTTGATTACTTGTTTTCAGTTCTTTTGAGCATTTATCTAATTTAGCATTGTAGGGACATATGGAAAATCCATGTTTAACTTTTGAGGAACTGCCAAACTGTTTCCCATAGCAGCTGAACTATTTTATATTTCGTTTTACATTTTCACCAGTAATTAACACATAAATCAATTTCTCCACATCCTCTCCAACGTTTGCTTTTTTCTTTTTCCCATCCTGTTTGGTGTCAGGTGGTATCTCAATGTGGTTTTGATTCACATTTCCTTTATGATTAATGATGTTGAGCATCTTTCCAGGTGCTTATTGGTCACTTGAATATCTCTTTGGAGAAATTTCTATTCAAGTCTTCTGCCCATTTTTTAATTGTTTTATGTGGCTGTCTGTTGTTGAATTGTAGGAGGTTATTTTGTTGTTGTTTTGTTTTGGGGGAGGAAGATTGGCCCTGAGCTAACATCTGTGCCAATCTTCCTCTATTTTGTATATGGAATGCTACCACAGCATGGCTTGATGAGCAGTGTACAGGTCCACACCCAGGATCCAAAGCCATAAACCCCAGACCACCAAAGTGGAGTGTGCACACTTAATCACTACATTACCAGGCCAGCCTGTGTAGGAGTTTTTTATATATTCTAGATATTCAACTCTTATGAAATATATTTGCAAATATTTTATTATATTCTTTAGATTGTCTGTTTACTTTCTTGATAATGTCCTTTGATGCACAAAATATTTTATTTTGCTGTTGTCCAAATTATCAATTTTTTCTTTCCTGCTTGTGATTTTGGTCACATTTGTAAGAATCCATTGCCAAATCCAGTGTCGTGAAGATGTACCCTCCTATTTTTTCTAAGCATTTGATAGTTTTAGCTCTTATATTTAGTCCGTTGATTCATTTTGAGTTCATTTTTGTATATGGTATAAGTTACGAATCTGATATAAATTGGTAGAATCAGTTTAAAGACATCTTTGTTGTGTCCACTAGATTTGAAAATATTTATACCAGATGATGTAATAATTTTCAAGTATTATCCAAGTATATAGACTAGATATATCATAAATATGTGAGCAAAGTGCAGAATGAAAATACATGAACTGCATTATTGTTCATAACAAAGAAGACTCAGAAGCAACCAAAATGCCTGTATAGTTTAAATGCATGAAGAAAATCCATAACAATCAAGATTTCAAAATCTTATGTGAGCAAAATATAGATATATATACAAGCCAACCACAAAATGATGTAAACATAATAAATTCACTTATACAAAGCTTATATAAAATTTAAAACCACATAACTAGCAACAGTGTTTATGATTTATGTATCTAAGAACATAACAGTAAATTCATTTTATTTACAAAAAAGACAATCTGGATGAAACTTGAGCACATTAAATCAAGTGAAATAAGCTAATCACAGAAGGACACTTTCCGCATAATACCATTTATGTGTGGTATATAAAACAGTGAAACACATAGAAGCAGAGAGTAGAATGGTGATGGTCAGGGACTGGGGGAAGGGGAAAATGAGAGATGCTATGCAATAGGTACACAGTTTCAATTCTGCAAGATGATTAAGTTCTAGAGATCTGTTATACAACATTGTACCTACTGTTAACATTGCTGTATTGTATAGTTAAAAAATTGCTAAGTGTGTAGATCTCTTGTTAAATGTTCTTATCACAATAAAAAATCAAAAGATTCGGAAAAACGGAAAACGATTGCAATAATTAATAGTTGTTGCCTCTAAGACGGGGTTGAGGGAATGGGAATGGGAGAGTTTGTATCAATGCAAATTTAGCTTACATGTAATTATATACTATTTTAAAATAATGAATTCTATAAGGTAAAACTAGTGTTTAATGTGGATGATGGAAATATGGTCTCTAAATGTCATTTTTCTGCATATATATGCATGCATATACGTGTATGTGTGTAGACATGTGTGTGTGATTTCTTACAAATATTTTGAAAGGTGAAATTTTGTGATCCATTGATGACCCCTTGTCTTAGAAATTTCTCTGCTTGACCAAAGTGAGCTCATTAAATAGCATGCTGAAACTTACGATGTGAGGAATACCTTTTGTACAATAAATAATAAACTTCAAATGAGAGATCAAGCTGTAATATAAAGCATCAATAAAAATGAAAAGTGTAAAAGCAATAGTTTTAAAAAAATGTTGACAATGTAATGGTAATTCTAAATAGATAAGGAAACTGGCAGAGCTGATGAAGGAATTGAAATATTGTTAACTTAGCATGGAACAGACTGCCTTTGGTCACGTACGAGAATTTACAAAGGAAATGACAGAGGAAGCAATAACATAAACTTCATGTGGATATTTGGACTCTGGAAATAACTTCAAGGATTTATATCCATTGTAATGAGTAACAAAGTTGGTAAAAAATCTTTGCAATTTCCTCTTTATTGTCCACAATTTTCCGTTGCTTCATTAATTTCAGAGCCTAGAATGTACCGCCCCCTTATGGATATTAGGAACATCAAGATAAAGAAGGAAAAGTTGTATTCTTCCATAAAGTATTGAATATCCTAGAGAGTGATGTTCAAGTTGTCACTGTTTCTTTATCAAAGTTAAAATCGTGTTAAAGACAGATTATAGTACCAAGAATGAAAACCTCGTATTTTATTTCAGAATTGTAGGATGGATATTGTATTCATAGATTCACTCATTCATCATTCATTCCATCAGTCAGTCAGTCATATCTTTTGAGCATCTACTTTTTCCTGCATATTATTTTAGAAGCTGTTAATAGAAAGGCAAACTATTTAGGCATACCCTTTTCATTTATAAAGCTTATACACCATAAAATGCCACAAAAAGTAAAATAAAAGTGTTATCAGTTTTTAATTACTTTATTTGTATGCTTGAGTTAGGACCACAGGACTATAGGAGAAAATATATTTCCATCCAAATAATTTTAATTAAAAACTAAAAATAGGACCAGGTATATGATGGCTGCTTTATGAAATTCAATTAAAAATTGATATTCAATCTTTACAACCATTCACATTTTGAGTTTATGTTATGTATCATCTGGGGTTTATGGCAAATAGACCAGGGCCTGTTCCTGACACAAGAATGGAGGGTTTGCATTCAATTTTATTGCCCATATTCACATTAAAATTGAACATTAGGGCCAGAATCCTGTGATTTCTAACTGCTGGACTTTCTTCCATCTGGGGCCAGCAACAACACTTCCCAGCAAATGTCGGGGTACAATTCAAAACAAACAAAAGCTGGAGTCATTGTGTGTGATTGTTAGTCAATATGATCATCTAAGAGAGTCCCTGATCTATCTCCATGTTTTCATTCTTTGGATGAAATTTTGATTGGAGCCTTGACTAATGAGCATTAAATTTGTCTTTCTTTCCCTAGGAAATTAGACTTTTACCTGGAAATTCTAGTTTTCCTGTTCATAGACTGGGGCCATAAACAAACATATTTCAGTGAGAAGGTCTTCAAGGACTTCAGACACTTGTAAACCTCTTTCACATGCTTCATGCAGCAACCCTAGGAGTGGGTCTCGGCAGATTTCTGTGTACAGGTAGGTTAATTTACTTGTTAACTAGTTTTGGATTTGAAGACCAAGTACCTTGGAAGCTTTATTAATTCAAAACAGACTCAAGACTGAAATGATATCTGCTCTGCTGTCTTTTCCTAGACTCAAATCTCTGTCCACTGATTGCTAAGTGGAAGTGATGTTGATATGAGTTAAATAATAGTCTCCATTATCCTTATCGATAATTTAGACTGATTGAGTATTTATACAGAACAAGGAATAGTCATTACAGAGAGTATATTTCACCTTAGTATAAAAAGGAATATTTTCTGCTTTCAATACGGAAAGAATTGATGTATGTTTTAGAGCAGATAAGAAGTTTCTTAAGTGTTTTTAAAATATAAGATTCTATGTCTCCAAGAAAGACCTCATAAATCACTTAACATGAATAAAAAACGTTTTTATTTTCTCCAGGGTGATAAATCCTAAGATAGAAAGAGTCCTGCTGTCAACAGTCATTGTCTATGTTGCTGATGGGCACCAAGAGCTCATGTCGAGATGCAGTTTATACCTAACACAACCCAGGTTCAGATAAGTTTGAGGCAAATTCTAAAGTTAAAGACTAAAGGAAAATATTCTTGAAACAACTTCAGAAACTATTTAAAAATTAACTTGCAATGTTATTTCTCATCTGTCTTTTAATATAAAATGATGCAAATTAGTTAATAGTTACAGTTTTATTTACTGAGAATTTATTATTTTGGTAGACCTACACAATATTTCTTTTCAAAAACACACTCAAAAAAAATTATGTGTAAAAAAATGAAAATAACTCATAACAGGATCAAATGCAAAATCAAGAAAGATTCTGAAGAAATGGGAGAAAATTGGAACTGTTCTACAGATATTTTATTTCAGTGTCATATACGTACTGAAATAAAAAGAAGCAACCCTAGATTTGCCATCAGTTATATTTTAGTAGAAGAGGGAATTAATAACAGGCAAGGATATATGCAAATAGACCTAGCCCTGGTGGTATAGTGGTTAAGATTCGGTGCTCTCATTGCTGCGGCCTGAGTTACTTTCCCAGTCAGAGAACCACACCACCTGTCTGTTGGTTTTCATACTGTGAATGCCAGTATAGTTCTCTTTAGATGCAGTGGTTGGAACCAAGAGATATGGGATGACTAGGGTAACACCATGAGATCAGCTCAAGATACATATTTGATGTACGGAATAAAGCATCTTTAAATTAAAATAAACAAACACGACAGATTTAAGAGGGAATCAGGTTGTGGGAAAGTACAACGTGATTTGTTTGTTAAACGTATAGCTAGATATCATGTGTCTCAGATTTCTGAATATGCAAAATTATAATTCATTTGCTATTTCTGTTTCAACTCTAAAAGCCCTCAGATAGGTAAAATGAGTTATTAGGACTGAAATAAGAAAGCATATTAAAAAATCATTCAATATATGCTGATAACAATAACTACTGATACCAATTACTTTGCATTCATTGTTACCAGGCTCTGTGATAACTAACCTATACATATGCATTATCTCACTTCATGCACACAACACAAGAACACGAACACTTGATAGGAATCACACAACTAGTAATTGATGGACTAATAACCAACAAACCAACTAACCAACCAAACAAAACCATAAAATCATACCATTAACCAACATCCTTTGAACAACTTCATCAAATTGAGTCTCATTTGTTTCATCAGACATAGAAGTAGTTATATCCATCTTCTAGGACATTCCTGCAGAATAATGAGATGATTATTTCAAAGTGCCCAGCATAGTTCTGAGAGAAGACAACACTAAATAATTAAAACTTTCTCCACTCCTTTCTGGTATCCAAGTAAAACAAAATAATCAAACTTTTACAAATAAAAACTATAAGTAATAAATTTAAAAAATCAAAACAGGCGTTAAGCAATTTAAAAGAAAGAGGTAAAATCTGGGAAGGAAAGGAAAGGATGCCAGAACAAAATAATAGGGAACACCCTGAGCAAGTAGAAGTCAGAATGATAGGACAGGACTGGCTTATTTGGCAGATGAAAGGCAATATGGTTAAATAAAGAGGATTCAGAGTTTCTGAACGATACTAAGAAGGAACAGTATTGAGGTGTTGTGGGTTTGTGGGCAGCTGAAGCAGACTGATGTGGTAGAAACTGAAAAGGAAAAACCTAAGGTACTAAAAGTATTTCCCAAAGAAAAACTGAAATTCTGAAGGATGACAACAAGTTATGGGCTGGAGAGAAAGCCTGTGACAGCTAAGGAAAAAAATACTAGAAGTCATTCTGACTCATCAATTTCTTATAGGCAGCTCTCTTTTATCATTGGAAACACACACAAAGGCATGTGTGTACATATGTAAATGTATACATATACATATATACACATATTATATATTCAAGCAATACCATATATTAATAAAAGGATCAATGCATATAATAATATAAAACATGGATGCATATTCATCCAATGTAAAATTTATCCAGCAGTGGATAAAGAAAATAGTATCTTGTCAAACAGTTCTAAGAGTCTGAAATTGGTCTCTGGAGAGTTTGTATTTCCGAATTTTATGAAAGGATGGAGAGAAAAGCAACTATGATCTGAAATTTTTAAGTGTTTTTGAACAAAAAGTAACTGATTTTAAAAGAAACATTTAACAATCTAGTACCTAACAGAAAAGCAATTTTACCACCTAATAATCTCTTTCTATTTTCCCCATTAAAAGATGAAAGCAATAATATAAATGGCCCCAGGGAATCTCAGCCAGGTGACTGAGTTCATCCTCATGGGAGTCTCAGACCATCCAGACCTCCAGATTCTGCTCTTCTTTGTTTTCCTGGTCATCTATGGGCTGACTGTGGCACCGAGCCTGGGCATCGTCACTCTCCCAAGTGTTGAGTCTCGACTTCAAACTCCTATGCACTTTTTCCTCCAGCACTTGGCTGTCATCAATCTTGGCATTTCTACTGTCTTTGCCCCTAAAATGCTGGTAAACTTCTTGGTTTCAAAGAGAACCATATCCTACTATGAATGTGTAGCCCAAGTGGGTGGATTCTTAGCTTTTACCGTGGCTGAGATTTTCATGCTGGCTGCAATGGGCTATAACCGCTACGTGGCTGTTTGCGACCTCCTGCTCTACATGCTGGCGGTGTCTCCATATGTCTGCCTTCTGCTGGTATCCCTCACATACATCTCCAGTCTGACCACAGCACTGTTTCTTCCTGTGTCTTCTCTGTCATATTGCTCTTTCAATATAATCAAGTGTTTTTACTGTGATAACACCCCTTTGTTAGCATTATCCTATTCTGATACCTCCATTCCAGAAACAGCTGCATTTGCCTTTTCAGGGACCAATTTGTTTTTCTCTATGATTATTGTTCTAATATCCTACTTCAATATCATTCTTGCCATTTTGAGGACATATTCCTCAGAGGGATGACAAAAAACCTTTTCTACCTGTGCTGTCACTGTATTCGGGACTCTTCTCTTCATGTATTTGCAACCAAGGACCAATCACTCATTAGATACTGATGAAATGGTCTCTCTATTCTACACCCTGGTGACACCAATGTTGAATCCCCTCATTTACAGCCTAAGGAATAAGGATGTGAAGGACGCATTGAAGAGATTCCTCATAATCCATGTCAATCACTCAAACTAATGTAAATTTAAAACTACAACTATCTTCACTTGAAGGTTCTCATTTGCCCCTGAAAATCCTACTGTTAAGTGAAGAGGAAGCAAATAGTTAAAAATTCCATTAATTTCAATGAGGGAAGATTTTAATCCTTTTTATCTCAACTTCTAAAACCCAAATTTCCCTATAGAAAAATGCATTAATTGGCCAAAGATAACACACTTATATAATTAACAAACAATAATTTGAAAATAATCACATTTTAAAATAAAACATAAGTTACCAAAGGGTTTTCCTGATTTCTGAACAAGAAGAGAAAGCCTGCTGGCTAGTGGTGGACATATACGAGAATCTATGTTTGGAAGGTGCTCAAGAGTTAGATCATCTTCCTGGCCACGGATAACTTTTGCTCAACTTATTAAAAGTTTTATTATTTTTTGCAGCATTTTATCCATCAATTTCTCAACTATTTTGGACCAATTTTATCTTGCAATTGAAAAAAATGTATATCACAGAAAAAATAAGCCTTTAGGGAAAAATAAAAACTAAGCAAAAAATGCTTAGATATACATGGAAATAAGACGTGGCAACATAGACTTAAAAAATACATAAAAGGCGATTCTTTTTATCCCTCTTATTTGGTGCACGTACATAAAAAATCATAATATTTATCCAAATATCATATATAATTAATTTTTCCACATGATATTCTCATCCTAAGAAGTGTTGTGTAGAGTTGTCTTTGTTATGAAGTCATAAGAGCAATTACTTCTTTCAGCATTTTTATTTAGTGTTTTTTTAGAATGAAAAGTTATTAGACAAAAAAAAATGTCATTGTCCTCAAAGTGACACCAATTCTCAAGGACACTCAAGGCCAAAAAAAGTTAACAGTCATTGTATAACGTATCTCTGACTGTACATGTAAAACACTACTAACATACAGTGGAGTGAGGGAGAGTGGGCATAACATGCAAAATAAAGATAACAGCAATTGGAATGATTTCAGAATTTTTTTAATTCAAAAGTAAAATAAATCTTGAGGTTTCCAGTGGAGATTTTTCTTGTCCCTTAACATCTAGATAAGTTTAGTTTGAGCAAATAATGCCTTCTCCTTGGAAGTCCACAGACATTCACTCCAGTTGTGTACATTGTCATGGGTCATACCTGTCATCTTTGCTTTCTGAAGGAAGATTTCTTCAAGCCAACTCCATGGAAATCAAAATGTTCTTTCAAATAAATCATTCAAAATGAAGTAAACTTCACTGCAGATAAAGGTGGAAGGAGGCAAAATATAGGTATATGTCATAGTATCAGGCCTCCTTATTCTTAGAGTATCTTAATTCTGTGCCACTAAAGTTTCTCACATGCCCTTATATATTCCCCCAGCCTTAAACCATTATACTAGCTCTTCTCTCTAACCCCTTCTTTCCTCTCCTTTCTTTCCTCTCTGCATATCAGCTAACAGCTATAAAATTTTTCTTTCCTTTTATTAAACAAAGTTATTAGATTATGAAGCTTAAGATCCTTTCATAAATCATGCCCCCAGTTGTCACCTTCTATTCCAATCTTCTGTCCAGGATTGGTTATGCCCTTTCAACACTTACATAGGCAATTTTATAAACAAGCGTTTTCTGGGTTGGAGCAATTTTGTTGACAAAAACAGCTGAGATAACAAACTCTATACCTCATATCACAAAATGTACATGAATCTGGGTTAACTAAAATATCAAACTAGATATTATAATATATCATCTATAGTTATAACTAAATATCAAAATATCTTCTTTATTTTTGAGGAAGATGAGCCCTAAGTTAACATCTGCAGCCAATCCTACCCTTTTTGCTGAGGAAGATTGGCCCTGAGCTAACATCCGTGCCCATATTCCTCTATTTTTTTATATGTGGGATGTCTGCCACAACATAGCTTGATAAGCTGTGTGTAGGTCTTCACCCGGGATCTGAACCCTGGGCAGCCAAAGCAGAGTGTGTGAACTCAACCGCTGTGCCACCAGGCCAGCCCCTAAAATATCTACTTCTTGACAAGCAATTCTAACTACAAAAACTGTTTGAGATATAATGGTCAGAAGAGGTTACTAATGGTTTAAACAAACAAAAAACACTTCTTAAACTGTATATTTCAAAGATCTAATAAATATATTACTGAATATTGAGGGTGGTTAATATTTACATAATACAGATTTATGAGATATTATATTAATTTAAAACGCTTTATGAAATATTTAAGTTAGAAACTTTCCTATTAAGATTTGGAGGCTTAAAATATTGCTTTTTGATCACTGAATAAGCAATATGGCTACAAACAGTTCCTTGATTGTGGTGGTGGCATCTTCATTTCTGTTGTAATCACTTTTCTTACTGTTTGCTTTCTGTATCATAATTTTTAACATGTTACCAACATTCTGTGGTTCAATAGCAGGAAACTACAAGCTCTAAAACAGAAAGGCTCTGTGGAAAGCTTTTCAGGACAAGCTCACAGCAGTGAGAAAATATCTTACAGAAAGAGGCTGTGATACCACCCCTAACTGCAGGAGGGTGAGAAATAGTCTCACCATGTGTGTGTCAGTCCACCTCTGCCACAGGGTGTGTGTCAATTTTTTGAGTCACTTCAGCAACTATTTCATCCATATTATTCAAAACTGTCAATCTTGTCACTATTATATACAATCAAATATTAAAACTGTGCTAAGATCATGAGTTTGTCTCTGTTATAAGCTCTGAAAGTTTTGGCTGTCATAGATTGTGTTTAGTGCTTCTTTTTATTTCAAATGCAAACCAATATTTGGACTATTTTAAAAAGAAATAATGTATTAAAGAAAATAAAACACTTTTAGCTCTATAATATTAAATCTGATTTAATTATTTATTACATTATCTTATATATGCATAAGGAGTACCTATTCATAAGTTGGATTTCCAGAGTAGGAAATTCTTGTGTTCTTATGGTGGACTATAAATAGATTAAAAATATCTAGATCCATACTTCTTTAAATAAATTAAGTGTGCTTATTTTTCCACATCAAGGTCCCACTCTCGGAGATATTTCACAGACAATTACATTCATGGATCAGTGGGGACCAAGAGTTAGTAATTAGCTAAATGTTTATTACTGTGGGAACAAACATATTAAATGAAAGCAGACCCAGATTATAACAGAAGACAGCAAACTATTGATAGTAAAATGAACATACTTTAAAAACATTTAGTTGAGTGAGAACCTTTAGGTTTCAACATGAATTGTATAACAACATATGTGTACATTAAGGCATACATTATATTTAATTTATAAGACTGTGTTCCTTTTTAAGGGCATATATCAACTTTCTGGAGGAGGTACCCATGTGGGAAAGGGAAATTGAAGTGGGGATGTGGAATGAGGACTGCTGTTGATTCAGTTTAGTTCCTTAAGGCCCCAAAAGAAATAAAAATGAGTTATACACATATTCATAATTTTTATTCCTTTCAAATCTTTTAAAACACCATAGAACATGTTTAAAGAGTTTTGTCTTCATTGTCAGGCATAAAATTTAAGAAGAAGCCTTTGTGGAAAATGATGAATGTTGAAGTAATTTTGTGGGTGATTAAAGCACATACCCAACAAATAATATACTTACATCTAGATATTTGAGTGGATGTAGTAAAAGTAATAACAGAGGAAAGCAGATGAATTGTACATAAAAGAACATTTCCTTAATGGGAAATTCAAAGTTAACCTGGACAATTAACAAAAATCAGTGGCATCATTTCCTTTTCTCTCGTGCTTTGGGAATAACCAAGAAATTGCATTCAAGCCTCCAGAGGACACTCAAGCTCCCAAAGGAGTGTCTCAAAGGGGAGAGACACTCTTAAATTCTTCTGACTGCAGTTTGGTTATTAATGACATGAGGGAACCAGACTCATCAACATTTTAGGTGAGTAGATGACACTGATTATCACGATTACTAGATGACTATTTTTGATGCCTGACTTCAATTTACATTGTAGATATAAGTATAGTCACCAACACCAGACTCAATATATTATACCGTGCATATTAATAATCTGTTTTCATAACTATGTTTTCTGGAGTAATGATATTTTTCTACCATTATTATTCTGTTCTTTGAAGGTAGTAAGGGACCTTGTTTCCATTCCTTCTTATTTCTATAGTTATACTGGGATTCTAGACAGTAACCATTCTGAATGGGGGAATGAGCATTTTTTTTTTTTAAAGATTTTATTTTTTCCTTTTTCTCCCCAAAGCCCCCCGGTACATAGTTGTGTATTCTTCGTTGTGGGTCCTTCTAGTTGTGGCATGTGGGACGCTGCCTCAGCGTGGTTTGATGAGCAGTGCTATGTCCGCGCCCAGGATTCGAACTAACGAAACACTGGGCCGCCTGCAGCGGAGCGCACGAACTTAACCACTCGGCCACGGGGCCAGCCCCCCCGGGAATGAGCATTTTTTTTTTTTTTTTTTGCTTGGTTTTTTTTTTTGTTTGTTTGTTTGTTTTTTAAAGATTTTATTTTTTCCTTTTTCTCCCCAAAGCCCCCCCGGTACATAGTTGTGTATTCTTCGTTGTGGGTTCTTCTAGTTGTGGCATGTGGGACGCTGCCTCAGCGTGGTCTGATGAGCAGTGCCATGTCCGCGCCCAGGATTCGAACCAACGAAACACTGGGCTGCCTGCAGCGGAGCGCGCGAACTTAACCACTCGGCCACGGGGCCAGCCCCAGGAAATGAGCATTTTTTGAAGGCTCCAGCAACCATGTTGTCTAAGCAAACATGCTGTTCATCAGATCAGGGTAATTGATGCCTAGAGAGTGTCTGTGCCTCAGATAGTAATAGTTTCTCATAGTGCTTCCAGTTGCCCAGTCATATGATACTGTCATTATCTCTTATTGTCATGCATCCGTACAGTGTCATTTGTGCCATAGATATGTGCGGCCTCATTTTACTAATACCATACAGAGATGGGATTATCAGAGTGTAAATTCTCCCTAGACCTGACTCTGAGGCAAGGACTTGATGTTTATTTGGTAGATGTTTATTTGCTATATGATATTTATTTGGTAGATGATTTCTGGAAGAAAAAGATGAGGGAATAGGGAATGTGAGACCGAGAAGGGAGAAAGTTAGAGTGTGCAATAAAGTATAGATGATTGCTGTAAGCAGCCAAGGTTCCATCACTCAAGATACCTTGAAGTATCCTTCAGACCTCTTCTAAGAATTGTCCAAAAGAAAGCCAGGAAAGCTTGGTGTTTATTCATTGATTCCTGTCACTTACCAGTTAAGTACTGCTCTTTGACGCATTAAATCTCAGGCACTTCCAAACTGCCTTGCATATGGTCTGAGCAAGCTCTTAAGACATTTGCCCTCAAAAAAATAAATAAAACACTTGAGCTGGGAAGCTGCCAGTATGCCAGAAAACAGCTACCATGGCTGTAGGCCAAGTCACAACTGGCCCAAAGTGACAAGGGGTGGGGAGACTGATATGTCTGACCCAGTGATATTTGCAATAGCAAGATGATGGCAAAGCCAAAGTAATATAAAATATACTTTTTGTCTTAGGCTAATAAGTCCATGACAGCACAATACTAAGATGTCTATGTCTCTAGTATCATTGTGTTAAATTTGTTTTCATTTGGATAGTGAGGCTAAAGACTTGGAAGCATCTCTTAACATCTTTCCACTACGTAGGGACAAAACCAAGTTTAAAATCATTGCAATTAAAGGGTCAAGGAAGATCAAGCCTTGGAAGAATTATTAGCCAGGTACATGTGTTTTGCTATCAGTGTTGGCGAACTTGCCATACCTTAAACACTTAATTGTTCAAGGCTTACATATTCTCTTTCCTCTCTCATAATGTGCCTACATGGAGTAAGGGAAGTTTTTCTTCTTGATCTGTTGTTCTTCATGTTATAAATTGCACATGCCACAAGTGAACAGGGAAAATTATTTTTGAAGGATGGGAAGAGGAGGGTAGAAGTCCTTCCCATACCTCTGCACAGGTCCCAGTTATATGGCACAGGCATAACGCAAACCATGTTACTCAGCACATAAAATCTGGTCCACATGTTTGAGACTCTAGCATAATGGGATATAATTATAATGAAGTGCAGTTTAAAAAAAATTTTAATGACAAGCCACATAGCAATGGTTTGGGAGTTGGCACTGAATCTTACAGCTAGTGAGCATAATTCTGCACATCTTAAGTTACAAAATTTTGGTATTCACCAAATAAGATTGTCCAAGCAGCACATTTTATCAGATTCCAAAGTTGTAATTAAAAAAGTTTTATATTGACTTTACATCCTCACTAATGTCACTTTATTGCAGAGTTGGTGTTCCCTTATGGAGATAATGCAGTGTATTTTACGAAATAAGGAATTGAAATATATATAAACACTCATGGCCTTATTAACAGTGTTGAATGAGAGAAGCATGGGTATTTGTCCTTTTTCTATAATCAAAAAAAAATGTGTACATAGCTCTGCAATGCTAACTCACTACAAAGACTGCTGAGCCTGACAAATTTTTAGAGCCATTCAAGATTCTTTCTTTTAGTCTTTCTTTCTCTCTCACCTTGGAATGGGAAGACAATGTTCTCAATGTTACTAACAGATTTGTCTCAGTTGAGGCTATTTGCAAGACCTAATAGAATACTAAGTTGAGATTGGGTGTTGGCATTTGCATAGAAGGACATCCTTGGGCCTCAGATCTACTCCCCAAGTCCTGGTTCAGCTGTGGAGTTTGCACTTCCATCAGGTAAAAGATTAGTTGTTCAGTTTCCCTGTTTCTTTCCAGTCAGTGCTTGGGTAGGGGTGATGGGAGGAAGAGTACAAAAATGATCAACTCATTTGTGTTTCAGAAGAACTCAAGGAATTTGTAAAATCACAACACTGTGATGTTGGGATGAAGACGTTGGCCAAACTGTGCAACCTACTGTGGAATATTCCTTACTTTGCGTATAACTTTTGGTAGTTTAAGGCATTAGACTTTTCCATTCTCCTGGTTTGGTTACTACTAATGAATTTTATTTTTACATTTTTCTTTTTACAAATATTTTGTTAATATTGTGAATAGATTTTTGGATAAAGTGATTTTGTGGGGTAGATTTCATCTGCCAAATTGATCTTGAATTTTTCTTCTAATTTTCTTGAAATTTCTGCTTATTTAGAGACATCCAGAGGTTTTAATTTTTAAAGCCATATGAGTTTAAACATTTTCCTATAACGTTAGGTTCTTGATTAGTCTGTGATTGATTTTTATATGGATCAACTAGACATATAATTTCATCATCTTCTATAAGGATAATCGTTTTATCCAACTCCACTTACTGAATAGACCATTTTTGCGTCACTGTCCTGGCATGCCACCTCTGTCATACACAGCAGTTCTATACAATCATGGCTCTTTTTCTGACCCATGATTCTGTTCGACTGATGTATTTGCCCATCACTGTGCCAATTCCACATTGTCTCAATAACTGTGGCTTTATATGTTTTAATACCTGGTACCTCAGGTCTTTTCAAAAGTATGTTGCTTATTCTTTATAATTTGTATTTTCTAAGCACATTTTAAATCAGTGTAAAATTCTACAAAATCTCCTAGTGAAATTTTGAGTGGAAAGGCATTGAGTAAATAGATTAATTTGAGCAGAGCTGGCATTTTTATAACACCGAGTTGTGCAATCCAGGAACATAGTATTTCTACCAATTTATTTACAGCTTCTATAATGTTTCTCAGTTAAATTTTAATTATTCTCCGTTGAGAAGTAAGTTCATCTAACTTTTATAAAGTTTTCTGTCAAGTTATGGAATTTCCCTATTAATTTTTATTGTTTTTGTCCCATCTAAATGGTATTACTTCATCTCTTCAAATGCTTACATTTTTTTAGTTCCATCTGATAATGTGGTGAATTATATTTATAGATTTTCCAGAATTAAAACTATCAACCAAATGTGGGATCAACCCAGCTTGAATATAATGTACCGTAATTCTTATACATTTAAAGAATTGATATCAATAATATTTTAATACTGATTAGGATTTTTACATTTACATAAGTGAAATGATAGATGTGAATACACTGTTTTCTATTATATACATATATATTTTTTAATCAGGACTTTGCTGACCTCCTAGGATGAATTGCAGTGTGGTCCACATTTTTTAAACTCTGAAAGAGTTTGTACTAAATATGAATGATTTTCTTCCGTGAAAGTTTGGAAGTGCCTGCGTTTACAACAATCTGAAGAGTAAAGGGGAAGCAGAGATAGACAAAATATAACCCTTACATTAAAATGTACTGATTAAAAATATTTGATGTATTCTTGATGGAAGATGAAATGAAGGTATAAGGATAACCTTCAGATTGAAATATAGTGCATATACTCCAATTCTATCAATGCCATATCTAATTGGATTTATGTGGATTGAATAATTATCTGTCTTGTTAAAGCACATTTAAACAGGTAAAATGTGAGTGAATTTCAAATGAAGCATGCAATATCTCATTGCCCTCGTTCCCTATCACTTTCTTTCTCTTTCGTCTTTAGACTTCATGCAATGGTATTGTTTCCCAGCACCTGAAGCATTTGAGACAGTGTTCTCTACTTGAGATTGATGTTTCTTTTTATACGGTAAGTATATTCATAGGAGTTTACCAGAAGATTTTAGGTGTTAATTAAAAAATATGTTTTAATAATTTTTTACTTGTCTTAAAATATGTTAGCAAAATATAACTACAGCATTAAATCCATCATTTCAGAGATACTAGTGCTAAGGTCGAAGCAAATGTGGGAATGCCTGCTAATTGTTCTTTTTCAGATTGAATAAATTATAGACACAGGCCTTACTTGATATGTAACATAGCAAAAATCAGAAACTTCAAAAATCAGCATGTGCTGAAAATCAGCATAAGTGCTGAAGTTTCAGATACACTGTTCTAGAAGAAATAAAGAAGAAGTTATTTATGTGCACTAGAGGGGTATGTTGGGGACTTCTGCAAGTTAGCTAAATTATTTTCTATCATTATAAAAAATCATTAAACAATGTTTAAAGTTCATAAAAGCATAGTGGGATGAGAATACAATTTTTTAAAAGATCAGTTGAACAGTGGAATGAGAATACAATTTGGACATGTGGAATCATATGGAGAGAAGTAAATCAAAGTCTATTAAATGAGTTAATTGTAGTTTTCTTTGTAGAGTGGGACTGAAGTTGTGGGGACAAGAAGCAGAGGACTATTACTTTTTATTACAATTAATTCTAAAATTTACTATGTTTTAACTAATTCTGTATATTTTAAATGAAAAACATTTTGAAAACATATCAAGATTCCCACTCTTGGCCAAACTTTTCTAATGATAAGTTGTTGACAGAACCATAAAGGTACGGTATATACCTTGTAATGATAACCAATATATTACACAAAGAATAAAATGACTACTATATATCTCAGGTTGTAACGGTTTCTAAATTGGGTCTAGATTTAATGACGAGGATGAGTCTTGTTCTAATCACTACATCTAAAAACGTTGGATTTATCTTATACATAATGGCTTTGCATACTAAAAGTTTAACAGATGATATTTCCTGAAACCCAATGACTCTTCTGATGGTTTTTCCCTCAGTTATTTTTCATAATGGCCTGGATGGACAAACAAAATATAACAGTGCTAAAAGAATTCATTTTCATGGGAGTCACAGATCATCCTGAGCTGCAAGCTCCATTATTTGGGCTCTTCCTCATCATCTATGTGATCTCAGTGGTGGGCAACTTGGGCATGGTCATGCTCACCAAGATGGACTCCAGGCTACAAATACCCATGTACTTCTTTCTCAGACATCTGGCTTTTGTTGATTTTGGTTATTCAACAGCTATAGGACCCAAAATGTTGGTAAATTTTGTAGCTAATCACAATACAATCCCCTATAATTGGTGTGCTACACAGCTAGCTTTATTCATCTTGTTCATCATTAGTGAACTTTTCATTCTGTCAGCAATGGCCTATGACCGCTATGTGGCCATCTGTAACCCCCTTCTCTACACAGTCATCATGTCACAAAGGGTATGTTGGGTGCTGGTAGCAGTCCCCTATTTCTATAGTGCCTTTCTCTCTCTGATAACCACCATAAAGATTTTTATTTCATCCTTCCGTGGCTCTAATGTAATTAGTCATTTCTACTGTGACAGTCTTCCCTTGTTAACTTTGCTGTGCTCAAGCACACGTGAAATTGAATTGATAATATTGATCTTTTCAGCATTAAATTTGGTTTCATCTTTCCTGATAGTCCTTGTGTCCTACATACTGATCCTTGTGGCCATCCTTAAGATGAACTCTGCAGAGGGCAGGCACAAGGCTTTCTCCACCTGTGGATCTCACCTGACAGTGGTAGTTGTATTATATGTGACTCTATTATTTATGTACTTGCAGCCCAAGTCCAGTCATTCCTTTGATACTGATAAAATGGCCTCCGTATTCTATACTTTGGTAATACCAATGCTGAATCCCATGATCTACAGTTTGAGGAACAAAGAGGTAAAAGGAGCCCTTCACAGGATATGGAAAAATCTGTGAAACTCCCTATATAAAGTTCAGTAGGTAATGTATATAGAATAAATTAGGTTATAGATAACTGTTTATTATATATAATAAGCATTTAGAAGCAGTAATGTATAAAAGGCATGAGAAACTAGAAATGTTTTTCTTATTTTCAACTTATAGCTGTTCAAGTGGTGATCATCATTCTGTTATTAACTTTGATTTGTTCTCAAGTTTCAGTGCAACAGCCTGAAATCTGGACCACTATTCTCACATTGCCAAGTGCTTATGATATAATTAAAGGGAAGTCTTTCTTGATGCATCTCCCATTAGATAATCTTTATTTAAATATTTACTTTACTAAAATATTTGCATTGTGTCTCACACACCATTTAAATCCCAGTGCCCATAATACTAACATACTGACATATAGAACATGGTAGTCACTGTTCTATGTTCTGGACATATATACAGCCATGAAGAATACATCGAAATATCTGTCTTAGTGATGTTTTAACTCTATCTCCCTTGTTGTGGACGGAATCTCAAATTTCTGTTAAATTATGATATGTGAACATGCATATGCTTGGGGAAGCAGAAATAAAAGTCTAATTATTTTCAAGTGGTATATTGTGTATATGAAAAATCCAGAAGAATCTTCAAGCTAAAACATTGTGAATATTGAGTTTTGTGAAGGAGGTTGATATAAGGTCAGCATATAAAATATCAATAACTTTGCTATATAATACAAAAAACAGGTAAAAGTGAAACTTTAAGCTATTATGCAAAAAAAAATCTGTAAAATATTTAGGTGAAAATCTAATGAACAATTTGCATGATTTCATTGCTGTAAACTATAAAGACTTTAATGAGTTATTAAAGAAGACATACAAGTAGCAATATATCATGCCAATTGGTTGAAGACAAGAATGTTGTGATGAGGTCAGTTCTCCCTAATTGTCCTATAGATTTAATGCAATAACAATAAAAATTCCAACAGTATTTTTTAATATGCAAGTTAATATCAAAATTTATGTGAAAATGCAAAGGATCAAGAATAGCCAGGGCAATATCTTAGAATAAGAAAAAATAGAGAAGACTTCCAATAACAAATATGAATTCCTTTAATAAAGCTATATTATTTAAAAAATTGTGCCATGAGGCTGACCCTATGACATAGTGGTTAAGTTTGGCATGCTCCACTTTGGTGGCCTGGTTTCATGTGTTTGGATTCTGGGCATGGACCCACACCACTTGTCAGCCATGCAGTGGCAGTGAACCACATACAAAATAAAGGAAGATAGGCACAGATGTTAGCTCAGGGCTAATCTTCCTCAACAACAACAAAAAAATTTAAAAAGGACAAGATTGGTGACAGATGTTAGGTCAGGGTGAATCTTCCTCAGCAAAAAAAAAAAAAAAAAATGTCGTGAATACAAGTATCGACAGACCAATAAAAGAGGTAAAAATAAAGCCCCAAAACAGACTCACATGTGTAATTTCACTTGATCTTAAGCAAAAACTCCGTTACAATGTAGTGAGGAAAGGAGAGTTTCTCAGAAAATTGACCTAGTTCAACTGGGTTTCATATGTAAAATATGTACCTAATCATTTGTCTGAATTATATGTAAAAATTAATTGAGATATATTATGAATATAAATATGAAAGCTAAAAACCACAAGGTTTCTTCACAAAAAGTAGAATAATATCTTCATGACTTGGAAAAGCAAAAAGTTCTTAAACAGTGTACAAAAAATAATAACATTAAAGTTGGATAACTAGCACTCAGCCAAAAAATACATGAATGTGTTTAAAAAAATCATTAATCATTAGATAAGTGCAAGTTAAGATTATACTCTGATATCTCTACTTAACCAACAGGATGGCTAAAAGTGACAAGCTTGTTTCAACAACAATTCCAAATTTTGATGAAAATGTGGAAAAACTAAAGTTCTTTTCCTTTCTTGCAGGAGTGTACGTTGCTATAAAATAATGGGGGAAAAAAGGCATGGTAAATACTAAATTTTAGTATGTGTATCCTCTATGATGCAGCAATTCCATTCCTGAGTAATGATGCCCACTGGAGGATAAGTGACAGAATGTTCTTGGCAGATGTAGTCATGATAGATGTTAAATGCATATCAAAGGTAGAATGGGTAAATATATAAAGGAACTTTCAGAAAAATGTATTCTGCACAACCCTTTTAAAAAGAAGAGGGAGAGAAGGAGGAGGAGGGGTAAGAAGATGAATGGATATAATATTAAGTGAAAGTCATCAGACTCTCTAAAATTACCACTATATGTACAAATACAAATGATTCTGAGTTGTACTCATCAGATCTGGGCATTTTACATGTTATATATTTTGTTTTAGCAAGTGTGATACAGTTAAAGAAGTACTTCATATAAGCAAGAATGCAAGGTTGATTTCATATTTGAAAAACAATTGCATAAATTAACATTGCTATAAGTTAAAAGAAAAAATAAAATAGGTTAATAATAAAATTTGACTCCACTTTGTAATCAACTATTTAGCAGAGCAGAATAGAAGAAAACAGTGTTATAAATGATATTTTAAAAATCCTAAATATGGGGGAGAGAAGGAATAGTTTTACACAGAGGATTTTTAGGGCAGTGAAAATACTTTGTAAGGTATCATGATGATGGATACATATCATTACCTTTAAAAAACCTCTATAAAACCAGTAATGTAATGTTGAAAAATTGCAAACTTCCCCTCTGAGATTGGTCCCAAGACTAGGAGACCCAGTCTCACCATTTATATTCAGTATGTATTGGACTTGTAGCTGGTTTGCTATGATAGGATAATAAATAAAAGGTATAAAGATAGGAAATCACAAACTGCCATTTTTAAATAATTTTGGTATATGTTATGGTTAAATACATAGAGGAAAACCTATAAATAATTTATTATAAATAATAAGGGAATTTAGCAAATTTGCTGGATGCAAAATAAGTTCAGAAAAATCACGTTTATTTCTACATCCTACCCACGATTAGAAAATAAAATTGAAGGAAATACATAAAATTTATGAAACCATTAAAAAACAAACTCAATTTAGGACTATGTCTAATAAAAAAATCTAGGTCTTCATTAATGATATGTATAACAAGGCATTTAAAACAGATAAATTGATAAAAATTTATACAAAATATGTTCATGCAATGGAAGACATGCTATTGCAACAATGTCCAATATCTTTAGATTGATCTATAGATTAACTATCATCCCAACATAAATCCTTTCTTTCTGCTTTCCTTCCACCCTCCTTCCCTCCCTCCCTCTTTTTTTCCATCCTTCCTTTTTTTAATGCCTTTCTTCTTCCTTTTGAAGTTTGGAAGCTGACTGTAAAATTTATTCAGAAAAGCAAAACACCAAAAATAGCAAAGATAATCCTGAAGAAAGAGAACAAAGTTGCAGGAGTTACACTACAGGTGCCATAGACTATTATAAAGATATAGTAATTAAGAAAACATTTTCCTGAGGACGGACAGACTGATCAATGGAACAGAATGGTGACTCCAGAAACATTTACACATTAACTGATACCTAATTTATAATAGAGGTCTCACTATTTTACAAAAGATAAAGAATAATCTTTTCATTAACTGCTATCAGATAGCTTGTATATTTATTTTGAGAAAAAAATAATCTAGACACCTACCCATACCTTATACAGAATCAATTCCACCTGGATTAAAGATCTAAATGTTCAATGAAAACAATAAACATTTTAGAGGAAAACATAGCAGACATCTTTGTAATATAGGAATATGTACAAATTTTCAAACAGAACACACAAAGCAATAAATATATAAAATTTATAAAGATTGATCGAACAATTTCAAGAAATTCTGTTCATCAAAATTAATGGTGTGAAAAGGGAAACACTCAGAGCGAGAGAGGATATTTTTTTATCAGACCTGCATAATCAGACATAATCTGAAAGAGAACTCATATGCAAAATATAAAAATAACTTACAAATCTTTGAATAATTTACATGAAATACAATACAAAGATGACAAAAGACATGAGCACTTTTCAGAAGAAAATATCTGTTAAACATATGAAAGTTTCTCAGTTTTATTCCATTTTATGAGTATACCACAATGTCATGTGGTTGATAGACATTTGGAGTTGTATGTTGTTCCTTTTATCTGTCTAATCACTGTGGTGGGCAGACTTTGAGCATTTACTTGAATCAGGACAATATCCAATATATTGTACACCTTTGGGGAGATGATTTTCACATCTGTATGAATAGCACCCTGTGGGGGACTGGACTTGGCCACCCCAAGATATGTCTCTTTGGCATGAGGATTATTTTGGGCTGGTTACTTTTAAAAACTGCAGACAAGAAAGAAACTCGGAAAAGTGGAATTTCTTTACCCTTTGTTAAGAGACGTTTACATTTGTAAATAAATCTCCATCTGTAAATGTGTCTCCCTCACTGCACCAGGAAGAAGGGGGGATGACCTTATCTCTAGAAACTCTTAATCAAGTCTTTGCAAGCAAGGACTTAAATCTGCATAATAACCTTATTCTTGTTTACTGTGCTTTTCTGTAATCTCCCATAACTGACTCCCCCTACACCCAACATCCTTTTTTGTCTTTAGCTGTGGGTGGTATTTAAGGTGAAAGCCTCTGCCATTTTGGCAAGTTGCTCAGTTTGCCTGAGCCTCTCTCCAGTATACCTGTTATAAATCTTTGTTTAATTTTCTCCTGTTACTCTGTCTCATGTAAATTTAATTTCTTGTCTGGCCAGAAGGACCCAGAGCAGGTAGAGGAAATGTCTTCTTCCCCTACAACACCCTAAAATAACATGGTGCCCAACCTTGACAACTGCATTGGCACTGTGCCTTTCCCCATTGTATCACTTAGGAATGCTTTTCCCATGCATGTAATGGATCACTCAACAAATACCAGTTCAAGGAATGGGGTTTAATTTTTTAAAAGAATGATCAGATATTGGATCTTCATTACAGGTGGACAGATACGAGAGTTTGAAGACCACAGATGGTTTCTACTGACACTGCAGTGGTGGTGGCCTCATTACCACTGGGAAATGCCCTCACTTGACACCACTCTAGCAGACATGGGGAGGGGCACCTCAATACTGCCAAAGAGTTAACTTCCAGGCTCTATACTTGGTCTCCATTTACATCATATATTTGAGGTGACATATTCATTGCCAGAAGGAAGAAATGAAAGTCCTGGCTCTCTGCTTGACCTTCTCTGACATCATTCATTCCTATAGTAGGGTTAGGACACTTCCTTACAGCTTTATGTGGGTGGAAGTCTAGGCTCCCCCTTTCACCTTTGCTTCTGTGATTGGGGATGTGGCAGCAGTTTGTGTGTGTGCGTGTGTGGTGTTTGGCTGGAATAGAGAGAATATTATCTAAACCTTTCCTGCCTTGCTAGTCTGCCCCATTCCTGGTCCTCTATCTTGAGGAAGCTGGGTTTTTAGGGGTGCTTTTCTTTGTCTGCACCTGTTGGAATGTCTGTGTTTCTGGTTTCTTCAGCTTCAAGTCTGGGATATATATCATAAAAGAAAATGTAGGGATGTCACTACTGTGTTATTCCTTGAGTTTCAGAGTCCCTAGCATGTCTACCTTCTTCTTTCCACTTTTCAGTGTCTTCTTAAGTTTGCTTTCTGTATTATGTCTAGGGTCTTTAGTGGTTGAATAGGGAAAAGTAAAGTTGCTTGATCTTCATGGAAGCAAAATTCTCTATTTCTGAGTTTTTTTATAAGTTGTGTGAATGTCAAATGGTGAGCAATAATTTTCACACATTTTTGTCCATTCCACTCATTTCCACTACTCATCTTAATGAAGTAATGCTCACGGAATACTCATTGAGTCCAGTATTTCAGTAACTTAGCAATAGGAGTCAGACACAGAATTGACAGTTTGAATTCCAATCTGAATTGTTCTACTTCTGAGTTGTTTGATTTTGAATATCATTTTTTGCATCCTATTTACTAAACTGCTTTGCTACCCATATAAATTCTCAAGATAAATATTAGTAGCTCGCTTTAGATGTAAGAAAACTGAGACAAAATTAAGACAACTTAATGTATATGATCACATCATTCTGCGGTGAATTTTCTCCAGTCACATACACCACCGGAGGACTGAAATGTTAGCAACTCATATAAGGTATGCTCTGCTTGGTCAAGGAAGCCATGTAGTTGCCATGACTCCCAACATTATACTTACACCAAAATATTCATAAATATTGGTATCATAACTTATATGAAGTAAAACATAAGCATAAACCACTATAAGTACATATTGTTAAAAAGTCAAGTGATTTATTTAGGCCATTAACAGTATACACTGGGAAATTAATTACTGATGTCCCCATCATTAAAGCATCACTATAAGCACCAAGTGAGAAGATCAATGTAAAGAGCCTGGCCCAGAGTAGGTGTTCAACAAAAGTGTGCCTCACATCCAAATGAATGACCATCAACTTAATCACACAGAGAGTAGACAGCAGTTTATTGTTTGTTTTATAATATTTATATATAAATCACTTCTTCTTTCTTTGAGTGTTACTGAATATCTCTTGCTTTACAGAATAGATTTTTAATCACCCAGACGTGTATGAAACTTTTTCCTTTTGGATTCCTTTATACATATTTTACCCTTTTGTCAAACTATAGTTTACAGAATCAATGGTCCCTGGAAAAACTCATAGAATGCCCTTGTTTCTGTAATCTGATTTGATGAGGCATTCTTTTTTTAAAAAATTCAATCAAATCAGTAAAGTATTTACAAAGTGTGAAAGTATTGCTTAAATGACCATATTTACTTAACTTAAATGTCAGGGATATCAACATATTAAAGAGCAGGGACATCAAGATATTTAGTAAGATGGTTCAGGAACCTACAGTAATGACATTTAAAAATACCAAGCAGTCTGGCTTCTGTGACCATGGGAGACATTGCGTGGCAACATCTAATTTTGAAGCTCGTGAAGTAAAAGCTTGTTTCTTGCCCATATCTATTAAAAGTAGCTGGAATTTTTCCTTTGGGACAGCCTTCCCCAGGTTCATGGTGGGAGAGCAGCCCTAGAAGGTCACTAACTCTGACATTTTCTACCTTCAGAACTTCATTACTTCTGGAAAGAGAGAGAGTCCAATATCTTGTATACCTTGATGGAGGCTTCTTGCATTTTCTGAGATCTGAAATAATTTTAGAAAATTAAATATTAATTCAGAATATGACTATATGTATATATACACACACACTCAGAAAATGCTCTGTGGCACTTCGTCACATTCCTTACCCTATAATAGACAGTATAGACAATTTAATGCTTCCTAAAAGTACAATTTCCATTGGGTGGTTGGATACCTATACTTTATATTCAAAGCTGTTCACATTTGTTTCAGAATTAACTGTCTTTCTCTTCTCAAAGTGTCATTTTAGAAATGATGAGAAACAAATGATGATTATTTTGGCTCATCTATAATTTATACCACTTATTTATTTTAATGAAAACATTTCAATTGTTACAGTGGTGAGAAGGTAGGAGTCCATTACTCCTGGGTCAAATTCTCTTGTTGACAATAACTAACTTTATTTCATTGGACAAGTTATTTAACTTCCTGGATCCAAAATATAATTGTGTTTGCTTTTTAAGATTGCTTAGAGTATTGAAGGAGATAATTCCAATAAAGTATTTAGGGTTCTTTGACTATAAATTAAACACAACAAATTAGATACATAGTTGCATAGCTAGATAGGACTGTGAAATACATTTAGTGTGTGATATCTTTTGGTTCACAGTGATCAATATTAAACTTTGAAAACTTTGTAATTGAACTGTTTCTATTTTGGAGCATTTCTGTCATGGTTATATAGTATTTATTTTTAATAATTTGTTTACTTTAGTAATCAAATGGACATCTCAAGTTTTCATTTACAAGCTAGCCTTGTTAAAAGTGAGACAAACAAAATAAATACCTATATATTTTTTTGATATCTCCCATGCTTTTCAGAGATTATCAGCAGATTTGACAATATTGAGAGCACTTTCAACAAATATTGTCTGAATATTTCAAAACTACATTTTTACAGATCTGTCTTATACTTGCTCTTTCTTCTGCTACTCTAAGAGAATTAACTGAAAATTTTTTCTTAATAAAAAGATCGCTTATAAATACGAAACATTGTAAAGTACAATTTTACTTAAAATTATGGAAACAGCATATTTAAGAATAGAGAGTAAATTAAATATTCAAATATAAAACTATATAACTTTAGTAGAAAAATTTGATGGCAATGTTGTAAATTGAATTACATAATAAGATACAGATTTTACTTACATGAACTTTAGGATTCAAAAGACTGATAGGATTCTATCATATTTGAAATTTTCAGTTATCTGCAGAATGAATGCTAAAATAAAAAATAAAAGAAATAGGAAGATACTAAAAGAAATTAATTTACCAAAAATGAAAAAATGTTTAGTATATCAGTTTATTTAGAATACTCATATCCATCTCCATGGTTTTTTACCCTTTTCTTAGAAATGAAATCAGTTAAGATTTTTTCTGAAGTTCAGAATGACCAATATATTAATAGCAGATAACTGAAGATCCTTTTTAATGTAGTGAAGTTTACTTCGTGAAAGAGAGTTGATCTTAAGTGTTCTGATCTCAAAAAGGGAAAAAAAAGATAACTATATGATGATTGAGATATTAATTAGCTTGATTTTGGTACTCTTTTCACAATACATACACATATCAAAGCATCATGTTGTACACCTTAAAGATATATAATTTTTATTTATCACTTGTAACCTAAAGAAAGCTGGAAATTTTTTTTTAATTGCAGTAACTGGATTATAACATTATATAGCTTTTGGATGAACATCATAAAATATTTCGAATTCTGTGCAGATTACACCATGTTTACCACCCAAAAACTAATTATAGTCCATCCCCTCACATGTGAGCCTAATCACCCCCTTTGCCCTCCCCCCTTCCCCTTGGTGACCACCAATACAATCTCCAATGCTATGTGTTTGTTTATCGTTTTTATCTTCTACTTATGAGTGAGATCATATGGTATTTGACTTTCTCCCTCTGACTTATGTCCCTCAGCATAATACCCTCAAGGTCCATCCATGTTGTCACAAATGGCCGGATTTCATCATTTCTTATGGCTAAGTAGTATTCTATCATGTATGAATACCACATCTTCTGTATCCATTCATCCCTGGCTGGGCACCTAGATTGCTTTCAAGTCTTGGCTATTGTGTATAATGCTGCAATGAGCATAGGGGTGCAAGTATCTTTATGCCTTTACATTTCCAATTGATTGGAAAATATTTAAATCAAAAAATAAAATAAAACATACATTGAACACAATAAAAAAATACAAAATTACATTCCCTAATCATATAAATTTGTTTACCACATTAGTATAATTTTCCCCAGATTCCATCATTTCTATTACTATTCACAAACCAGAAGTTAAGTTAAATAATATTAACAGCATTTTCCAATATTATCCATATAGAAAGGGCTTTAAAAAATCATAATACATCATCTTCCTGGTAACTTACTTTTCTTACATGAGAATTCACCATGAACATCTTTCTTAGCCAACAAACATTAAATATTGTTTTTAATATCAACATAAATGTCATTTTAAAAATACAGTTGAGCATAGATCAGTCACTTTGTATTTGGCCATCCTTTGGTTGATGAACATTTGATTGTTTGCAGCTTTTTAGTTCTTTTGCCACTATAGAAAATGCTGGAATGAATAGCCTTGTGATTATAACAAGATATACTATTGCTTTTTATGTCTGAAATATATATATAAGATTTATTCCACATGCTAATGATGTGCTGTTGGTTCAACATTTTAAAAATATCTATAATAATGAAATAAAAAAGAAAACGTTGAGAAAAATTTCTATGCTTTGTGATTTTTTACCAAGTGATATTTCCTGTTTTTTTTTCAAAGAAAGGATACTAACATTTGCTGACACATCATTTTCATTGTATGATGATAAAATTGCAAAATGCTGATACTAGGTGAGTAGCATCACTTATTTGATATCATAAATACAAAAAGAAGAGTTCTAAAACATTACCTTCTTTTCAACAGAAAGCTTATGGTATTCCCAACTTTACTGGATAGGGCCATTTTCCCTTATTGCCACAAAATACATTTTTTCATCATCATTGTATTGATGAATAGTTTAGAAATAATGCTGCCAACCTATGTGAAAATCCTTTAGTATTTGTACACTCTCAAATTCTTCCCAGAGCAAGAAACTTTAGTTTTCTTTTGATTACTTATTTTGACTCCATATCTAATTAATGGCTTGATATATCAAAAGCTTTTAGTTAGCAAATTGTAATATATTTGTATTAATTCTTAAATGGAAATGCTTGCAAAGCACTAATGACTCAATTGCATAAACTCAACCTCTGATTATTTACACAAATCCTCAGTGTGGATTTCCTACATGGACTCTGCAATGATTTCCTCAATTCATATCCCATGACTTCCTTGTGAAGATAGCAAAATATATTCTTTCTTGAAGGGATTTTCTCAAAGACTTAAAATTTTCCACATGGAACAGGAGGCCTTCTGGCTTTAAGGTGATGGAGAGAGATTGCTTAGAAAAGAATTATCTCTTTTAATACCTTATCCTAAATTCCCAAGTTGCTCATCCCTTAATTTAACACCACAGTGTTGAGACCAAATTACAATTTTTAACAAGACTCAATGTTAAGTTCGAATCAATTTTTTTTCTTTTTCCATTTGAAACATACCTTTTTTTTTTAGATAAAGTTAAAGTTTATTTTGTTTGAAGATGTTTCTGAGAATTTTGCAGCCTCCTTACAGATAAGTAGAAAACATTCATTTGCAAAACCAGGGTTAAGAGAGCTGCCTTTGAGACCTCCCAAAAGGATGGAATGTTGTTTGTCATGCAGCTGGCGGGTGTATGACAACTTGTGATTCAGTGGAGAGGGTGGTTGAGTATGCTAATTTTAGCACCTGCTTTTCTTCATAGACGAATTGTCTCTTCTTCCTGCCTATTATCCCTGCCAAATGACTAATCCACAAGGTGCTTTGGAACATTTAGGTTGGTGTGTTATTAAAAAAAGAAAAAGATGACAAAAATGTTGATTGCCTTAATGTACATATGTGCTCAGCAGCATTTCTCAGTAGATGCACTTTTCCTGAGCTAATTTAAGTAGATCAAGCTGCTTCTAGCTGATACCTTTGCTGAAGTCTCAGGGTCATAACTTGATTGTCTTTTCTTTATATAGGGTAATAAATCCAGAGGCCTAAAGGAACATTCTGCCAGTCTGGATCTGGACAGCTCTGTGTCCAGCACTTTAAGTAACACCAGCAAAGTAAGCACAGTTTTCTTTATATGACACCTTGAAGAAACCAGCAAATGGGTCTTGTTCAGTTCCTATTGTGGGGACCTGAAATTGGCCACCCCAAGATATGTCTCTTTGGCATCAGGATTATTTGAGGTTGATTGCTTTTGATAAACTGGGACAGGGAAGGAGGCTCTGAGAAATGGAACTTGCCCTTCCTTAGGACACATTTACATTGTAAGGTAAATCTCTATCTGTAAAAGGTGCCTCCCTCTCTGTACCAGGAAGAAGAAAGGAGATGACCTTCTCTCTAAAAACTCTTAATCAATACCAAAGGCAAGGACTTAAATCTGCATTTTATTGTGGTAGTCTGGTAACCTCCTGTAACTGACTTCCCTCCCCCTCCCAACTTTGGCATTTCTTTAAGGATTAAGCATCTTTCTTTAGGCTGGGAACCCATTGCGGCGCTCATCTGTGACCCCCCCAACCCGAGGCAACACACCTGCCACCCTGCGGCGCTCACTGAGACAGCAGACCTATCTGCCCTTTCCTTCAAGCGCTGTGCTGACAGAGCAGCCTCGTGACTATTGTAAAAGGGACTTTTCAATCACATGTGAAACACCCCGTTTGGGGGCTATATAACCACTCTGTGCACCCCACTTCTTCAGTGCCCTTTCTTCCTTCCGGAAGAAAGGCCCCGGGCCATGGTTCCTCATAAAGCTTTGTTTAATTTTCTCTTGCTATTCTGTCTCATGTGAATTTAATTCATTCTCCAGCCAGTCGAACCCCCATTTGGGGAGAGGAAATGTCCTCCTCCCCTACACTATCTATAGAGGTGATCAAAAAGAACAAAAGAAACCTTGTATCTCCAATCATGAAAAGTTTGGTGCTTCCAGACTTCTTGGTGCAGATGGAGGGCTGGTCTGCAGTTCTACTGTAACATAAAAGTTTTACATAACAAAGCAGATGGCCACTCCATAGGCAAAGAAACAAGACCACAATTTTAGACCACTAAGATCTAATTTATTGCAAGCAACCAATTGAATTTTTTTCACAAGTTGATTTTCCAACATTAAAAATAATTAAAATTGGGAAAATCTTAAAAGTGGGTTTGTGAGGGGCCGACCCCGTGACCCAGCAGTTAATTTTGTGGGCTCCGCTGCAGCAGCCAAGAGTTTCACTGGTTGAGATCCTGGGCGCGAACATGGCACTGCTCCTCAGGCCATGTTGAGGTGGCATCTCACATTCCACAACAAGAAGGACCCACAACTACAAAAATATATACCTATGGGCTGGGCGGATTTGGGGAGAAAAAGCAAAAAAGAAAAGAAAAGAAAAGAAAAGTAGATTGGCAACAGTTGTTAGCTCAGTTGCCAATCTTTAAAAAAGGAAAGTGGGTTTGTGAGTTCTGAGAGGCACTCAACTTCCTGAAACTTACTTTATCCAGGAATCAAATTTTAATATTCAAATAATTTAGTAACAGACACCAAATGTGATTGTTCTTAGAGTAGACAGGTCTGGACCTAATCACATGAAATACAATTTTGGGGGCTCAGGGCAGACCACCCTAAAATATCTCACAATGTCATATTGATTATTTTGAATTAAAATTACTTGAGAAGCAGTCAGTGAAAAAAAAGAGGCATTTTGACTCTCTTCTCTCTCTTCTTCCTGAAAACAGGAAGTAATTCCCCCATGTGAAAGATAATTTCTCTACATTTTTTATCACCAAAGTGGGAAAGTGAGAGCTGAGAAGCCTAAATAAACAAACATTATTTCTTTTCTAATTTGTTGCCTCAAACCCAAACTCTGCTTAAATTCCTTAATAGTTAAACACTCAAGCCTACGTTTCTTCGTCCTCTCAAATCCTCACAAGTTTATTGTTACTTTGTGTAAAAAATATATATATTAGCTGCCTGCTTTGTTTACTCTCTGAGCATCATTTTTTATGCTCTCCCATGTACACATATTAAATTGTTTTCATTTTTTCCCATAGATGTAGTCTTGTGTCAATTTTGTTATTAGTCAAGCCATAAGAACTCAAGAGTGGTAGAGGGGGAAATTTCCCTTTCTAACACAAACAAGGTCTCCCATGTATGGCTTTACATCTGCTTCTGTACAGTAAAGAAAAGATCCAGAATAGCTAAAGCATCTTGAAAAAGAAGAAAGTTATAGAATTTATAATACTGTTGTGGGGACCTGGAATTGGCCACCCCAAGATATGTCTCTTTGGCGTCAGGATTATTTGAGGCTGATTGCTTTTGATAAACTGGGACAGGGAAGGAGGCTCTGAGGAATGGAACTTGCCCTTCCTTAGGACACATTTACATTTGTAAGGTAAATCTCTATCTGTAAAAGCTGCCTCCCTCTCTGTACCAGGAAGAAGAAAGGAGATGACCTTCTCTCTAAAAACTCTTAATCAATACCAAAGGCAATGACTTAAAATCTGCATTTTATTGTGCTAGTCTGGTAACCTCCTGTAACTGACTTCCCTCCCCCTCCCAACGTTGGCATTCCTTAAGGATTAAGCATCTTTCCTTAGGCTAGGAACTGATTGCTGGGCTCACCTGTGACCGCCCAGCTCCAGACATAGACTTGCCTCCTGCTAAGCCCACCGAGATAGCAGACCATTACCTGCTGTGTCCATCAAGCACTGTGCAGACAGGGCAATCTTGTGACTATTGTGGGAGGGACATTTCAATCACATGTGAAACACCCCGTTTGGGGGTATATAACCACTGTCTGCACCCCACTTCTTCGGTGCCCTTTCTTCCTTCGGGAAGAAAGGCCCCGGGCCATGGTTCCTCACAAAGCTTTGTTTAATTTTCTCTTGCTATTCTGTCTCATGTGAATTTAATTCGTTCTCCAGCTAGACGAACCCCCATTTGGGGAGAGGAAATGTCCTCCTCCCCTACACTGTTTTCAAGACTAACCATAAATCTATAGTAATCAAGATAGAGTAATATGCTATAAAGATAGTAAATAGATCAATGGAAAAGAATGAAGAGACTAAAACGTGTGCATATATATGTTCAACTGATTATCAGGTAAGAGGCCAAAGTAATTCAATGGGATCCAACACCTATATAAATAATCTCTACAAATCAATAATGAAAAGGTGAACAACTTAATAAAAATAGAGGAAAAGAACTGAAATACATTTGTGTGACAGGAAATTTATAGACATGTTCAAATATAACAAAAGAGTTTCATTTTTAAATATTCTGTTTGGCTCTTCTCTAGTAGTTATATCCTATCTTTTTCACCTAAAATGCAATCATAAGGAAAAAAATAAAATAGTGTTTTCATTGCCTGAAAACAGTTTTTTAGATAACACATCCTCCTTTTAACATTCACTTTACCCCATTCCTTGAAATAATGACTATGTGAAATGCTGACCCTTTATTAACATATTTGATTGAAAAAATATATACTACTCATGAATTTATATTCCGAATCCTCACCAAATATGATTGAAATTATTTTATTCCAATTAATATAATTTATATGACTTTTTAATGAAAGACCCAGAGTACCAGCATAGAATATGCTTTCATGTTAGCTCATACACTTAGTGGATTCTCTAAAGATTTTCCTATCTCCCTACTATAATATCAGTCTCCCTTATTGTGTGCAATAAATATATTGTATTGTGATATCACTACACATTCAATGGACCATGCTTGTGAGAGTTCCTTATATCATTTGAGAACACATTTAATTGTTTTTATAATAGTCATTGTTCTATTTTCTGATAGTTTTTGAACAGAAATGTACTCTAAAATCTGTTGTACAATTTTGAATAGATAGAGGTGACCAGACTATATCTCAGACTTAGCAAATGGGAATCACTAGATACAGGTCAATAAATCTACATTTTAACAAGCTCCATGAGTGCTTCTGACATTTAGCCTTAGGAATGAGTCTTGACAAATAGTCAAAGAACTCAACTAGAAAAGGTATATGAAAAATCATATTAACATTCTATGAATCTGTTTACTTTATTTATAAATGGATTACAGTTTTGAAGAGCTTCAAGTAGAGGCACTAAATCTTCAGTCATAATAGTTATGATATAAGAAAAGAAATGTAACCTACAAGACAAAACTAGACTCATAGACATGGAAAAATTGTTAATTAAGATATCCTCAGATTACCCCCCCAAAATCTGTTTCAAACTGTTTCCTACTAATTCTCTTGCTAGTTAAGTTATCCAAAGGGTTGTCTTCTAAATTATTCATCTTAGGGAGAAGGAATATGAGGCATGTCAGAGGATGTTTTTTTCTCAATTACACTAACATCGTGATAAAGCCTTTAGTTGAACTTTGCATTGTCTCTTGTTTCCTTTAATATTTTATAAAATTATTAATAATTTCAGAATGGGCAGCTAGAGAATATGCTTTAGTAAATGAGGAAGCTACCACAGTTCTTTGGAATATTTTTGTTTCCCTGAAATTAGATATGAGAACTCATATATCCACTAAAAAATAGTAAAGAATGAAACTATGTAGCATCTTTTAGTATACAGGCTCTTGCTAATCACTGTTAAAACACTGATATATTGATGGAGTCTAATGTTGCAAGATGGAAATCCTTAATTTATTACTTTCCCTTTGTTTGTCTGAGCAGCCAAGCTGTGTTTACTGGGCATGGTCCTTACTACATGTTTATTCACCAATGCTATGACCTATAAATCTTGTTAGTGATGAGACATGAGAGCAAGGAAATGGATGTTGCAGGATGAACTAAGCCATGCATTACATTTGGATGCTTGCAGTGGTTGTTACATCTCTGAATAGAAATCTATGAATTTACACTGCACAAAACCATGAGATGAAATATATGCAGGACTCACTCGCATATAAAATGTATTTTGAGTTTTCCATGGCCCTCTATAAAATGTCCTCTATCAGTTATGCTTTATTTAAATTTTTAACCTGATATGGTATTTTTATATAAAGAAACAGAAAAAGAATTGGGAAATCAAAGGGACTCAATATTTCTAATTCATCAGTAAGGGTTTCCTCTTAATTACATTTAGTGTCAAATGGCTTGTCCAGGGACAATACCCGTGCTCCTAAAGACTGTTTTGCTTGTTGTTTAAAAAGCATTGTACTGTACATACACAATGAACATGCATTGCAATACCAAACCACAAGTCATGGCATTTTATAACAAACAAAAGCAGAGATGGGACATTTAGCCAAGCGTACCAGATGTGTTTCTCAGTTGGAAAAAAAAGAGAGACATTGTATATTCATAGAATAATTAATTAATATTGAAAAAATATAGTTCAAACATATTTAACTTCCTGTTTTGATCGCCATTTACGCAATGTAGCCAGGTTGTGATTTCCAAGCTTTTGCTATATTTTCTCTTTCTGTCAGTGTCCTGTTCATACACCATAAAAAAGAAATCTAAGATTCCATCCCCCCTTCGTTATATTGCAACACAGTGTTATAGTTAAAAATTTATTTAATTTGAAACTAAAGACAAATTTTAAATTCATCATCAGTATAAAAACACAAGTCCACCCTTCTTTCTCCACACACTAAATTGATGATGTATTTCTTATTCATCATCTGGTTCAGAGTGACTAGGATGTAAGCTAATGCCCAGAGATTTTACCATACATACAGTACATACAGTGTTGGGGAGTAGGTACTTTAAGGAATTGAATGCACCTTTCACAGAAAGCTATTTGTAAGAATTTTAAAAATGTAATTCCTACCTGCCTTTAAAAGCCAAATGAAAAACTGACACTAAGAATCTACAACAACAAAAGTATTTTTAAAAAATAAACTAATGATAATATTTGAAGAGTTAGGAGAACCTTAGACCAATAGTATGCTAAAGGCAGAGCTACAGATATGTTCTTCAAAAACAGGGAATCAAATCAATATTTTCAGCCTACCTTAGGATCTAAACTGAGCACAAACTGTAATTTTTCTCATAATCTTACTTACGTCATGCTTTGAGGTAAGTCCTTTGGGACAGAGACACTGACAAAACCATGCAATCAGCTGCTAATCAGACTCATTATGAGGATAAATAAGAGCACCCTCTACCTGGGTAGATTACAAGAGTATATTTCAAAATGGACTTTGACTCATTGATGTCTGTTAACATCGCTATAGTACCTCAAGATAAGAATTTTAAAATGTAAGTAGAGTATAACACAATGAACTAGAATTAAAAAGTTTGGAGTACATTTTGTAAAATAAAGTGTTTTAAAGGTCTTTCGGAGTATTGAGGTGATGATAAATAAAGGTCAGAGTTCAGCCATCAATAAGCTTACTTACAGTCTAAAGAGAGGAAGATAGCAATCAAGCAGGTTCAGAATGATGAGTTACAGTAATGTGATGGAGTTAAGTACTGGATACAAAGGGAACACATGAGAGGAGATCCTGTAACTAGAAGAATTTGAGAAAGGGAATGTTATGAGAAAATTTCTCTTGGTAAGCATTATCAAAACCAATATGGAAAACATTAAAGCAAAGAAAGTTTCAAGCATATTGATTGAAACAAACAGAAAATAACTAAATGCATATTCAATAAAGTAAACAATAGTTGTAAGGACAAAAGAGCTATTAGTAAATTCTGAAGAAAATTTGAAGAAACACAGACTATTATTTTATTTGTATATTTATTCTCGGTGTACTTTCCTGACTCTATAAAGTAATTTGTATGATTTACCTAATAAATCTTTGTTTTCATTTTTCAAGTATAAATGTGAGACAGAGACACAGAAAAGGAAAAGGAGTAGACGGGAAACATGACATTTGACATTAATAAGAAGAACCTAGTTCTACAATTTTTACACTTTCCTAAAATAAATTTAGTTTTAATATTCAATAATTGAATTATTAAAAACAATGAAAATGAATAAGAATAAATAGCAAGATATCCAACTTAAAGAAGAAAAACAAAAATTAATACACACAATAAAATTCAAATCTATGTTTTTTTAATAAAAGGTAAAATATTGAAAGAGACTTACAAACTGGCTTTTATTTCCAAATCTTTTGGAAAGAAAATATCAATTTTATTATAAATGACAACATATTATAAAATTATATGAGGATGGGGCTGGCCCCGTGGCCGAGTGGTTAAGTTCGCGTGCTCCACTGCAGGCTGCCCAGTGTTTCGTTGGTTCGAATCCTGGGCGCGGACATGGCACTACTCATCAGACCACGCTGAGGCAGCGTCTCACATGCCACAACTAGAAGGACCCACAACGAAAAATATACAACTATGTACCGGGGGGCTTTGGGGAGAAAAAGGAAAAAAATAAAATCTTTAAAAAAAAAAATTATACGAGGATCATTCTCTTTGATCATGTAACTTCATGTTCCAGAGATAAAATGTGAGATATTTTAGCAAGCAAAATCAGGAAATAATTTAAGTTTCTAACCACAGAATAAATAAGATATTCTATATTGAGAACATAATGATGAAGTGTGGACTCTTGACTCAGAAACACATGGATTTGAAATCCAACTAATTGCACTCATCAGCCATCTGATTTTGTTTTGGATGTTTCTGTTTCAATCTCCTATTCTTCATCTGCAAAGCCAACAAATAATATGGCTTTTACATAGAGCTTTAGTGAGATTAAATGAGGTAAATAAACACCTGATTCTACCTTCTATACTCACCTATTTTCAGTATTTGCGTTATTAACATAACTATGAAGATCGTTTTGCAACCTATAGTGACCGTTATGTGATAAATTATTAAAGTAAAATAGAAAATACACCCCAAAACTATATTTCTGCTACCTTTGGGGCAATGTGGAGTTATGTCTGTACAGGTACAATGACAGATCTGTCAAAGTGATGCCACTGCAGAAGCTCTGTTTTCTTTTAAGTTATTAATGTTAACATCTTTTCAGTAAAAGCAATAGCTTAAACATTTTAACAAGTCAAATTACAGTTTTAATTAGCTTAATGCACAAGACATTTGAACAGAAACCAAGGCAATGTGGACTGTTCCATAGTTCCCATCTTTGTATTTTCAGTGGATTTCAGAGTAGAGAAATATGCCTTTTCCACATATACCTCTTTCTGTTCTCCCTCCTATTCCCAGAATCTCAGTATGCTAATGATCTCTATGTTAGCAAAAAAAATTTCTTTACAAGATATTAAAGTGTAAAAACACCACTTATAGGAATGGCAACTTGAACTTAACACTTTTCTCTACTTCCTTATGCAGATGCCTTGAAGAGATATGACTCAGACAAATTGCACCTCCATAAATAAATTTATTCTCGTGGGCCTCATGATTCAAAAGGAATTGAAGATGCCCCTGTTTGTAGTATTCTTATCCATCTACCTCTTCTCAGTAGTAGGCAATCCAGGTTTGATCCTAGTCATTAGAACTGTTACAAGACTCAACACACCAATGTACTTCTTTCTAAGCAATTTGCTTTTGTAGATTCCTCTTTCATTTCTGCCATTACACACATAATGCTTGGGAATTTCTTGTAGAAACAAAATGTAATCTCTTTCAATGCTTGTGCTGCTCAGTGAGGCACTTTCCTCACCTACATGTTATCTGAGTGCTTACTCCTGGATTCCATGTCCTATGACTAATACATGGTCATTTGTAACCCTCTCCATTACATGGTCACAATGTCCCCATGAACCTGCATTCACCTTGTAGCTATCCCTTATTGCTATAGCTTCCTGATGGCACTGTTTCATACCATCCTCACCTTTCACCTCTCCTATTTCCTTTCTAACATCATCAATCATTTCTATTGTGATGACTCTCCTCTCTTGAGGCTAACTTGCTTAGACACTCACTCCAAACACCTATAGGTTTTGCTCTGTGCTGATATCATATTCATTTCTTATGTTCTGATGATCTGTGTCTTCTACAAGTTTATTATTTCTGCCATCCTGAGGATGCACTTAGCTGAGGGAAGATGCAAAGCCTTCTCCACATGTAACTCCCAAATGCTGGCAGTCACCGTATTCTACAGTGCCATAATATTTATGTACATACAGCCAAGCTCAGACCATTCTCTCAACACAGATAAGATGACATCTGTCTTCTCTGCAGTTATCATTCCCATGTTGAACCTCTTGATCTACAGTCTTAAGGATAAGGATGTGAAAGACGCCCTGAAAAAAGTCATCACCAGTAAGAACCAGGCTTTTGTGTTCATGAAATTTAAAAAATGATTTGAATAAATAAAAGTGGACTTTCCTTCATGATCTGATTTTTCTTCTATTAATAAAACTAGTAGAGTGGCTTGATCTTATTTGGTGGTCAATAAAGTTTTGTTATCTGTAAAATTAAACCATTCTCTGAATCTTTGTAAGGAAGTTTGACTTAGAATTATAATTTATATATAGAAAGTATCATAAGTTACATTGTGTTATCTCTCAAAATAAAACATATATTTAAAAAATCTATTATCTCATCTGATAGCTACATAACTAGGAACGGGCAACGCAGAGACAAAAGTAAAGATACCATGAATGACCGTTTTAGAATTATGAGTGCTTTAGTAGTATATTTTTAAGAGTGTTTTAATAATATATTCCAAATTAAATGCTAAAAGACAACTATAAACCAGTGATTTCAACTGGGAGTGATTTTCCCTCCAGGGCGCATTTTGCAATGTCTGGAAATGTTATTGATTTTCAACATTACAAGGTATCATAAAGGAATACTATTTCTATCTAGGGGGTTGAGGCTGGAGATGCTGCTACATAACCTACAGTGCATAGGAAATTCCCTCACACAAAAAATTATCAATCCAAAATAGTAATAGTTTCAAAGCTGAGAAAACTTACCCTAAATAATTGTTTCCTAAACAATCATAGGTTTCATATAACTCTATAACAAGCTGGTGAATAGCGTTGCTCAAGTTTTCTCTAGCCTTGCTGGTTTTCTCTTTCTTCATTCTATCAATTTCTGAGTGACATTAAATCCCAGTTGAATTAGGTTTTTATGTTTCTTATCTGTAAGTTTTTATTTCATAAACTTTGAGGTGCCCTTGTCAGTTTTACGTGAATTTGTAATTGATAAATTTACTGACATTTTTTCCTGTTATGATTATTAAATAGCCCTCTTTATTCCTAGTAGCATTTCTTGTCTTAAAGTCTATTTTTTCAGACTTTAATAGAACCATCTCAGATTGAGCCAGGCAGCTCAAAATTCTTTTGAGTTTATGCCAGGCAGCTGAGCTCCCTCAACCTTCTGATATCAAACTTATACCTACCCCACCAAGGTGGGCAGCAAATAAGGGAGATTTAATTTAAAAAGATGTACCAATTTTAAGGCAGTTGTTAGTTAGGATTTAAGTCACTATAATCTCTGTAGTAGTTCTTTAGCAAGATAGTATTTTCAATGGGTACTGCCAATGTTTTTTCCAAACTCAAACATGCATTAGTCTCATCCAGAGGGCTTGTTAAAACAGATTTCTTGGTTAAGCCTCCAGAGTTTCTATATCAGTAGGTCTAACATTGAGCCAAAGAATTTTCATTTTTGGCACGTTTCCAAGTTATCTTGATGCTGCTTGTCCAGGGTTGTACTTTGATTATTATTACTTCATATGATCCCTTGACCATATTTGTAGACAGATCCTGGTGTGTTTTCCCTCTCAAGAGCCAGTGCACACATCTCTTTGATGGAGAACAGTATCAGTCTTCCTGAAGCTATTTTCTCCATGCCATGCGTGCCAGAAGTTACTGAGAATTTACACCCAACATGGGACAGCCCTTACTCAGTGACTGATATGTGCACAGGAGTATAAATACTCAAACTCCTTCACCTACTTATTAGAATATTTCTGGGGTTTGATCTGTCAGTCTCCAAAACTCTTCCATGGGATTTAACCAAAGTTAATATCATGAAACTTTGATACTACACCCTTGCTTGGCTTACCTTTTTCCAGGTTCCACTTCTCGCTCAATCAAATGACTGTTGAGGAACAATTCCTAATAAATCCCATTTATCCAAATCATTGACTTAATGTTTCTTTTATGGAAACTTAAGTTAAGAAGGTATTATAATTTCTATACTCCACATTATTTGCATAATTTGACAGAAAACAATGTGATTTTAAAATAAATGTTTTTTTTTAAAGATTTTATTTTTTCCTTTTTCTCCCCAAAGCCCCCCAGTACATAGTTGTATATTCTTCGTTGTGGGTCCTTCTAGTTGTAGCATGTGGGACGCTGCCTCAGTGTGGTTTGATGAGCAGTGCCATGTCCGTGCCCAGGATTCGAACCAATGAAACACTGGGCCGCCTGCAGCGGAGTGCACAGACTTAACCACTCGGCCATGGGACCAGCCCCTAAAATAAATGTATTTTTGAAAGATTAAAATTGTTTGACATTCACCAATCTTTCTCAGTCTGTTGAGTCTTACTGGAGTACTTCCAGCAATTCTTTCTGTCACAAAATGGACTTAGAAGTTTAAAAAACAAAACTTTAGTAAATTAAAAGTCTGAAGAATTATTTAGGGTATATAGTCAGGCTTAGTTTGGTCCTTACCACAAAATTCTGTGTACTTTTTCTCCTGGGCGAAGGAAGACAAATGTATAGATGTGGATGTCAGGAGACATGAACCTGACTCCTGATAGAATGACTGGCTGAATTACATTTGGAAATTCATTACTTCCCTCTTTGGGTGTGAGTTTTCTCATTGGTAAAATGATGAAATTGTGCTAAGTATATGGTTTTAAGTTTTTTCTTTTACAGGATTATTTTGCTCACAAGTGAATTCTTAATATTATTACTACTAATAATAGCAACAATAATAACTACAGCTACTCTTGTAGAATGAGGTGGCATGCACAAAACTTTGCCCAATTGTTCTTCTTAACATATTTTCCAGACTTCTTCCTTCAGGTCGCTCAGCAACACTTGAGTCATCTTCACAGAATCATATTACTATTCAAAACACTGTCTGAAAATTGTGGGACTAAACGCAATCTACTACTCCCTGAAGCCCACTAATTCTCTGATTTTCACTTTCTCATAGGCATCCCAGGAGCACTGCTTTGCCAGTGGAGGTCTCTCTCACCAGTACTATTCCAGACCCGTGCTCGAAGCCCCTTAATTCCTTATGACAATCATGTCTACTTGGCTCGCCAATTGTGAATAATTGTATTAACTGCAGTAGCCCTCATGAGACTCTAAGGTCCACTAGGGGTTCTAACATCCTACAGTTTGTAAAATCTAACACTGAAAAGGAAATGCTGTCCTTTGGAAAATTTGAGATCTGAATGTCTTGAAATGTGTTTATTCTTTTCCAAATGTTAAGAAGTAAAATTTTTCTTTAATAATGCTGCTAGAGAAAACATGAAATTGTAGTGTAAGTCTGATTTAAAATTTTATTTCTTATGTTATTGAAATGAGGATAATTTTAATGAAATGCTTGGAGATCCACGGTTTCCATTGCCAAAATTGATCATAATTTGTTATAATTTATTCCACAACGTGAAGAATTTTCTAAATAACTATATTAACATATTTACTTTATTTGTAGAGGCTGAACCCCCAAGTTCTCACAGATCACTCTTTAGTAATAACTCAGGAAGGAATGTGAAATAGAAGTAGCCCGATGATACTTTCTCATTGGAGATGCCATGAAACATTCTTTTAAGTTCTCCTGGGTTTTCAAGTGAGAATGGGAGAAAAAGCAAAAAGAAACTCCCAAACTCACTCTACACAAGTGAAAAACACAATGTTGAGGAACATTTTCCAGGGGAGGATTGGAGAGAGCACTGTGTGTATGTTAAGCTAAACGTGAGTTCATTCTGATAGCATCCACTCTAATCTAGTACCACAAGCTTCACTGTAGACTTAATTTCATGCTAGTCTGTAAAGTCCCTCTCCAACAGTGAGTAACCTGGATCCTTCCACATAAAAAATTTAATTATTTGTTCAGCTCAAATATACATGTACAACAATTTCACAGTTGTTAGCTAACACCACAAAGAGAAACAAATCTACAAACGAGGATACAGAGTTTGTGTACAGTTCCTTTTGTTTATAATTTTACATTTTCTGATCAGAACACCATTGTCCAAAGTTAGTTAGGTGAGTTAATCCTTCAGTGTGGCTATATCATGCATTTAGATACAGTTACATACATTTATCATAGTATGCATTTCTTCCTGACATTTGCCAACAATGTGGTTAATTTTTCATTACATATAAAATTTACTCTTTGTGATGTACAATTCTATGCCTTTATGGAAAATGCATAAAGTCAAGTAACTACCACCTCAGTAACATGTGGAACAGTTACTTCACCCTCAAAGTTTCCCTATGTGTCTCCTAATCAAATACTCCCCTGTCCCCCAAACTTTGATCATCCCTGCAGAACTATTTTCCCTAAAGATTAAGAAATGGAAAGATAAAACATTCATTGAGAAGAGGCTGGAATAACTTACATAAAACTAATGTTGAAAAAACCATTATAAAAACACAATCTTAATAAATTGTGTTTAATAACTTCTTTTCATTGTTATTTGAATTCAGTATAATTCATTTACATGCATTAATTTACATAGAATATTTCTTCTTAGTTATTATTCCAATATCTCAATACCGAGTACCAAATCATGGCATTTTACAGCAAGACATAAACAAGGATAAAACATTTTACCATCTGTATTAAGTATGTTTGCAAACTTAAAACAAAATCAAGTACTGCCTATTTATAAAATAACTTCATTATTTCAAACATAGTTCATGTTTATACATATATTCTGATTAACTGTGACACAATGTGATCATATCAGGCTCTTATCACTAAGGGATTGCTGCCTTTTCCTCTTCAATGAAACAGGTGTGTTAATGCATTATTTGTAAACCATGTTAGATACCGACTCTCCTCCTTCATTATACTGAAACCTAGAGTTATAATTTGAAATTTATTTCATTGGAAACTATGTGGCAAATAGTATATTCAAAGCTAGTATATGAAACAGACAAGTCCACTCTAGCCACCCCTGACACAGGAAGGGTTAATAATCACTGGAAAAGGCTTTCCAACAAACTGTGACCCATAGGTGAGAAGGCTGGTTAGCCAATGACTGGAAAGACCTCCAAGGCGGGGCAACCTAAGCCAGGTGTGGTCACCTGGGGGCACAGATGGAGACATGATATTGGGAACAGGAGGGGCCATTGCCTAGGAGGCCTTGCATGCTCCAAGATAAAAATATAGGAGCACAGCAATAACATGATAATATCAAAACAGAGGCCGAGGGAGGGTGCCTTGAGAAATCGCTAAGAATTCTTGGCATTCACTAATTACATTGTTCAGAACAGCCGTGTATGTTTAACAGCTGTAAGCTATGTATATATTGAAACGCTGGTTATAATAAACTCAGAGTGGCCATCAGCCCTCTCCACATCTATCCTGATGTGTACATTGGATTGTGACACCGACAGTCCACCCTATTTTCCCACAAGCCATATTCACATCCTTTGCTTATCTATCATCCAATTCAGTGTTCCAGGGGATGTAAGCTTCTCCTTGCTTTGGATCCCAGGATTTATACCAAATGCGTTACTTACTTATATATTTTAAGGTCACTGTGTATAAGCTCAGTTGTGTTTTTCACCTCCTGTCTATTTGAAACCTCTAGAAGATATCTCAGGGAAATCTGTTTCACCCTTATTTAAATGCTGGTCTCCCTAAATTACTGAGAAGACAACAGAAAAGGCAGTATATTGCAAAAAAGGAAATAATTCCATAATTTCTTTCCCCTCCCCTACCAAAAAAGCCTTTTGTAGTTTAGAGGATTATTTCATTTCCATGGAGATGCTGTCTTTGTCATCTTAAACTAGCATAACGAAATTCAAAAACTGGGTAGTTTAAACCACAGAAATTTATTTTTTAACAGTTCTGGAGGCTGGAAAGTCCAAGATCAAGGTTCTGGAAATTTAGCTTCTGGTGAGAGTCCTCTTCTTGGTTTCTAGGCAGCCACTGTCTCATTACGTGTTCACATGATATCTTCTTTTTCAGGATGTGTGTGGGGAAAGAGAGAGAGAGAGATTGAGGTCTGATGTTTTTTCTTATAAGGGCACTAATTCCATCAGGAGGGCCACATCCTCATGATCTCATCTAACCCTAATTTCCAAAGGCTCCAACTCCAAATACCATCACATTGGGGGTTAGGACTTCAACATATGAATTTTGGGGGTGGCAGGTGGAAGTGAGGGGTTACAATTTAGTCCATAGCAGATGCATTGCTCACTAATAACTATTAAAAACATGTCCTTCCTGCACACCCTTGCTATGACCACAGATTGGCTAGAAGAATGCTCCTTAGACGAAGTAACCAAGGAAATTAAGTAGTAAAAGTTAGAGACAACCTGGAAGAGGAAACAAATACTTCATAAGCATTTCAAAGAGTAAGACAAAGAGAGAGCATTATGTATTAAAATGTTCAGGGATACGTTCTTGGGAGTATTAGATATTCAGTTCTTTGAAAGACATGTTGGAAGAAAGCTCACAAGGCAATTCTTATTTTTCCTTCAAAGATAAGTAAAACTCCTGTCACTAAGCAACAATAACACTACCACTATGAATAATTAAAGCAATAATAAATAAATAATAGCACTTCAAAAATTAGGGAAATTTAGGGGGCCAGCCTGGTGGTACAGTGGTTAAGTTTGCACGTTCTTTTCCACTTTCATGGCCCAGGGTTCAAAAGTTTGGATCCCGGGTGCAGACCTAAGCACTGCTTGTCAAGCCATGCTTTGGCAGGTGCCCCACATATAAAGTAGAGGAAGATGGGCATGGGTGTTAGCTCAGGACCTGTTCCTCAGCATAAAGAGGAGGATTGGTGGCAGATGTTACTCAGGGTTAATCTTCCTCTAAACAAATAAATAATTAAATTAGAGAACTATGGGGAAATAATGTCATACTAAAGAAAGAGCTGTAGATGTCTGGTTCTGCAAAAGCAGAGAATAGTTAATTGATAGTTAATTGATCTCCAGGCTGCCTTTAGATTCCTATGGGGTGTGGACTGTAATTTTTCTGATGATCTTACTTGCATCATATCCCTAGGACAGATTCCATGGGATAGAGTCACTGAAAAACCCTGCTGTATGTGGTTGCCCAAACCCACTTGGAGAAGAAATAGGAACACCCTCTACCCAGGTAGTTTTATAGACTGTAATTAAAACTTGAGATCCAAATGAGTATTTTAAAAATGAGGTAGAATAGAATACAATTGATTCTGGAATAAAACATTTTACGTGGCATTTCCCTAATTTTATTTAATAAAATAATAAATAAATAAATAATTTTATTTAATAAAATAAAATTACAGACTCAATTATAGATTATAAGATAGATTCTATTATATGCTCCAAGAAGACTCTAGCAGACCATTTGGAAATGTCAGGCGCTTAAATGACTAGATTGTAATCTATGTGAAAAATTCCTTTCCCATTTTTGTGAAAGCTAGACATTTTACCCAGGATGAGAGGTGAGCACATTAAAATCAAGTCATCAATACGCCCCTCAATATATCTGATGTAAGCAGCGTTTACATGGGCAAGGGAAATAAGTATCAAAATATTACTCCAAAAATTAATCTTTGATGCCCCATTACCAAGCATCTAGAAGGGGCTACATTAGGAATAGTTATCAGTCATTAGAAAATAAATTGTTCATCACAGAAATGCTAAATGTGCTAGAAACTCCAGTGCTTTTTCTTTCTAACAGGTGTAATAGAATGAGTGAATGCACATGGAAATTTTACATTTACTCTTTAAGAAGGAGATTGCCTATGTTTTATATTTCAGCACACAAGCCAAAAAAGTTTGAATAATTTGACTAAGGGACACTATTACTAATATATGGCATTGCCATGATTTAAATTCTAGTCTCATATTCTTTTAATGCTATAGCACACTGCCTTTTAATGTGAAAGATCATTATCATCATGATTACATAAAATTGTTTGTTTGTTGTATTTTTACTTTCTTTTTTTTTTGAGGAAGTTTATCCCTGAGCTAACATCCATGCCTATCTTCCTGTACTTTATATGTGGGACACCTGCTAAAGCATGGCCTGACAAAGGGTAAATAGGCCTGCATGCAGGATCCGAACCAGTGAACCCTGGGCCTCCAAAGCAGAACGTGTAAACTTAACCACTGCGCCACGGGGAAGGCCCTGAAGTAAAGGTTTTAATGTAGCATTAGGATAAAAGAATCTAAATACATGGGCCAAGTATTGTGTAAGACTATAACTGATGATGGAAAGAAAGCTTATTGATATACACAGTTACGATAGAAAATTCAGTCCAACTCAGCAGGCATTTTCTGAGGACCTTCTGAATCCTGACTACAGACGACCTATATAACTTCAACGTAGACAATGAAGACATTGAATTGTTGAAGATTTTGTCTACCTTTGTTCAGTAATAATTTACATGTAGACTGTAGCCGATAAATCAAGAGTAGACTGAGATTTGGAAGGGCATCAGTAAGAGAATTAGGAAAGATCATCAAATGTAAGGAGGTAACATTAGAGATTCAGGCCCAGATTGTCCACACCCCCGTATTCCCAATTACTATGTATGGGTGCAAAAGCTGGACAGTGAATCAGGCTGACAGGAAAAAATTGATTCATTTGAAATATGGTGTTGGAGGAGAGCTCTAAAGATGTCCTGGTCTACTAGAAAGATGAACAAGTGTATGCTAGAGCAAAGTAAGCCTGAACTATCACTACAAGCAAAATGAGAAAACTGAGGCTGTCCTACTTTGGGCGCATCATGAGAAGAGAGGATTCTTTGGAGAAGACAACAATGCTGGGAAAAGTAGAAGGCAGGAGGGAAAGGGGAAGACCAAATATAAGATGGATTGACTCCATAAACAAAGCCACAGGCATGAGTCTACAGAAGCTGAGTAGGGTCGTTGAAGACAGGACGTTGTGAAAATCCTTGTCTTTGCATCCCTAGGAGTCAGAGCTGACTTGATGGCAATAACAACAAACTGAAAGCTTAGTGGTGTGCTGAAATTTCTAGAGGGACAAAAGGAAATAATATGGATTTCTCCAAAGATAATCAATTTCGTTTTGATTATATGTTAGCAGATACTTGATAATCAAACATGTATCTCTGTGTATATTTATGCATATATATGTATATATACACATACATACATTTACATACACATAGGTACACGTATTAATATAGACATATTTCCTCATAACAGAAGTATAGAATAAAAATGTTTGGTGCAAGTACTAAGTGCAAGAAAAAAGTGACACTTTATTTCAGAAAAGGAATAAAAGAAATGCTGTAGGAGCAAGCAATATTTCTGTTAGGAAGTAGTTGTAGGTAAGCAGAATATATTTGCATTTCTGAGCTGGTGGCTGTGAAAGGTAGCTTTGTGTGGGGGGAGCTAAACTACCCTAAGGAAATATTATTAGATGGTGAATGTGCTTTAGAATATTGTAGCCTGAATTTTTTAATGAAATTGATTTTTTAGAGAAAATATTAGTGCATTCTGTTAATCCTTCTGGATCTGTGCATTCACATATACAGACGTGAGACTGTCTTTTTAGATATGTGCATGTGCTTTATGACATCTGATACACATATTTCTTTCAGTAGGTCATGGCCAAAAATGTCTTAAAGCCACTAGTCAAGAAAAGGATGTTACTCCGAGTAGCTCTATAAACAAATGCATACTTTTATCTTCCATATTTAATTTTTTTCTCACAATGGACTTTAATTTCTTTGTATATAAGTTAGAATAAATTAGAATGAAGTTTTCTAGGTCTATATTTTCCTCCCCGCCTTTATTGCTATCATTAGATACTGAAAATCTATCTCTGCATTAGGGTCCCAAGATGGAATATAAAACATAGAGAATAAACTTTCCACAAAGTTGTTGCTCAATAAACATCTTAAATTAAAGGAAAAGAATAAAAATAGCAATAAAATCAAAACTTTTTGACGTGACCTGAGAAAGAGTTGTGCCATATAACAGTCACTAATCATTAAAAAGACAGAGAATATGAGTTATCTGTGCAATATTTATGCCCTCTAAAGTCTAGTGTGTAGAAAGCAATTTATGTTTTCTCAAAATTGTTTTTAATTTTTTGAATGGAAAAATAAAGAGAGAAATATGGCAGATGACATTATGGGATTTATTAACAATAAACTATATTTCTATAGACGTTATCTTGTCCTAAATTAAACCTTTTATTGATATTCACATTCCAATTATGAACAAGAGTTCAAAACGTTATGTAAAACATATGAAGACATTCCATTGAAAATAATACAGTAAAGAAAAAAGTAACACAAAAATAGACCAAATCTATATGTTTTTAAGTGTAAGAGCCATGCAAATTGGTTTAAATCTATTAGAAATTAGATATCATTTTTATTTAAATTAAACAAAATGTTCTAAAATTTGGAGGTATTCATTGGATTTGATCAGGTAAATTGATTTTTTACATATAAAGATGTTGTGAAACATTGTGTCAAGAAATGGTTGGAAAAATTTAGGCATGCGACAATGAAATATATTGGGTATATTGAGAACATAACAGTGGGTGAGCTCCTGCATCAGAAAAACGCAAGTTTGAATAACAGCTGTACTGCAGACTAGCTGTCTGGGCTTAATACAGGTGCTTAACCTCTCAGAATTCTCTCTCTCATTGGTAAGATGGGCATGTAAGAAAAGAAGTAAATAAACACCTATAAAGCATGTCATCATGCCTTTCATAAAGTTACCCATTCCCAGTGTGTGTCTTATTAATGCAACCATAAAGATTGTGTAGCAACCTATGGTGACCTCTCTGTAGTAAATAATGAGTGCTGAATAGACAGAGCCTTCAATAACTGTCAGTATTATTTTGTATCACACAGGCTCGATGACCCGTCTGTCAGAGTGATGTTACTGCAGAAGATTCATTTTCCTTTATGTTACTAATGTTAAGATTTTTTTCAACAGAAACAATAGTTTTGAAGTTTTGAAAACTAATGTGAAATTTTATATAATGCACAAGAGTTTTGATCAGAGAGACAATGTGGACTGAGTCCTCATACAATTCTTAACTTCATAAATGCAATTTATTTGGGCAAGGGATGTAAGCCTTTCCCACAAAATATCTTCTTTTGTTCTTTGTCCAATCCCCAGACTCCAAATAATTTTAATATTAGCATGTTCATATTAACAATAAAATTGTTTTTCAGGATATTAAGATTTAAATTTAATTTAATTAAGCAGAGCTTCATTCTTCTCTCTTTATCCAGAAACACTGAAGACACATGGCCCAGATAAATTATACCCGGGGGTCAGAATTTATTCTCATGGACCTCACAGATCATCAGGAGTTGAAGATGCCCTTGTTTGTGATATTATTATCCATCTACCTCTTCACAGTAGTAGGCAATCAGGTTTAATCCTAATCATTAGAACAGAAACAAGACTTAACACACCAATGTACTTCTTTCTTAGCAACCTGGCTTCTGTCGATTTCTTTTATTCTTCTGTCATTACACCCAAAATGCTTAGGAATTTCTTGTACACACAAAATGTAATCTCCTTCAATGCATGTGCTGCTCAGTTAGGCTGTTTCCTGGCCTTCATGACAGCTGAGTGCTTGCTCTTGGCTTCCATGGCCTATGACTGATATGTGGCCATTTCTAACCCTCTGCTCTCCATGATTTAATGTCCCCAGGAATCTGTAATCAGCTTGTGGCTGTCCCCTACAGCTATACCTTCCTGGTTGCAGTATTTCATGCCATCCTCACTTTTCACCTCTCTTATTGTCACTCCAATATCATTAATCATTTCTATTGTGATGACATGCCTCTCCTGAGGCTAACTTACTCAGAACCTCACGCCAAACAGCTGTGGATCCTTGCCTGTGCTGGTGTCATGTTCATTTCTTCCCTTCTGGTTGTCTTTGTCTCCTACATGTATATTATTTCTGACATCCTGAAGATGTGTTCAGCTGAGGGCAGGCACAAGGCTTTCTCCACATGTGGCTCCCATATGTTGGCACTCACCGCATTCTTTGGGACCCTGATCTATATGTATTTACATCCAAGCTCTAACCATTCCCTTGACACAGACAAAACAGCCTCAGTATTCTACACAGTGAGCATTCCCACGTTGAACCCCTTAATCTATAGCCTTAAGAACAAGTTGGTGAAAGGAGTCCTGAAAAAAGTCATCTATAAAAACCAGGCTTTTGTGTTCATGAAATTAAGAAAGTGACTTGAATAAATAAAAATGGGATTTTCTTCATGGTCTAGCTTTATTCCTCAAAAAACTACCAGGATGTCTATTCATAATATGCGATTTCTGTATATCTGTTCACTATATAATGAAATTTTCTAGATTTACACTTAGAATGAGATTTCAGATGTAAAAGTAACTGTAAAAATTTGCTCCCCTTCTTTCATTTTTCAAATGGAAATGTAGTAAAAGTAATTAATTCTCTGGCCCTAAGAATTTATACCAATTCTTTTCATCTCTCAAAATGAGAATTACACCAAAAACCATCATCTGGATATACAATTAGTTATAAGCAGAATATGGACAAAAGTTCAGACTCTCCACCCCTCCAAAATCCCCAGTTCAGGATTTTCTGGCTGTATTAACAATATGTCAGGAGAAAAGTAAAGATGCATAGTCTAAATATTTTCTTCTTGATTTGCTAATTTCTTGAAAACAATTATTACAGTGTAAAACTGTCCCATATTCACATTTCAAAAATTGTCTTTATTAATGAAAATTGTACTACATCTTAACTTTATCTATTTCACAGATTTAACGTGGCCTTCCACTGGTCTGGAAGTCTGGTTTGCTCTGGAATGACTAACTCTTTAAGTTAACTGCCTTTTTTATGCCTATGAGACCTCATTATATTTTTTCTGGTTATCTAAAATAAATTAACAGTGTAATTCAGAGATGGAATCCCATAGGGTATCATACATTGGAAAGAAACGTACTCAAGATAACTGAACCATGAAAGACCATTTCACCAGTAACAAGGATTATATGCAGTTACACTAGGAAAATCTTGGGTAGATTGATCATTATTGATTAAGGTACAGTTTATACCACAGTGAACTCAGCTGGCAATGTATCCTAGTGAAAAGAACATATGCTTTGTAGTCAAAAAACATGCTCAAGTCCTAAACGTGGCATCGTGCTATGTGTGGGCTCTGATCAGTTTATTTATCTGTTAAAGGAGGCCAATATTTCTCAATTTGGAGTATTTTTAGGATTAAACAACATGAAAAAGGATAATAGACAGTGGTAGATATTTGCGTATCATCTCCCTTTCTTTCATGAGCCTAAAGACATCAGTTCTAGTCTCAAATCTACTGATGAACTTGAGAGTACAATTTATAAATGAGAATTACCATACACAGCTGATAACTGTGACATAGATAAGATATAGATATAGGTATAGATATAGCTATAGCTATGTATGTATATCTTTCAAATAAATGGAATAATTTTACACGTTTCCATTACCCAGAAAATGGTTTTGAGTTTGCAACTAAAACATATAATTTGATATATTTTTTCCATCTAGGGACTATTAGAATACTAAATAACAAAATATCAGGAAGAAGCTATTAATGTGCAGGGAAAGGACATTATATTCAAGTAAAATTATTCCTTACAAATCTTGCCTTAGGCCAAGGCCCAAAATATACTATACGTATATTTTGATGGATCATAGAGACACAGGGCTAGTCTGATCCACAGTTTTCAAGTCTCTTTCCTCATCTTTTCTTTAAACTCATTCACCTACTATTTGAACATTTCAGTGGCTCTCTGTTTTCCTACAAAGCTCCTTAGCATGTTTTAAGTCTGTATTCTACATACTGAAAGATTGTCATTAAGGTGCTTGAATTCACAACCTCCTGTCTCGGCAGGGTGGCACATTTACTGCGCCACAGCTGTTTCTTTTAAAGAGCACAGATTCCTTGGAGTCTGGATACCTGAATGTGAATGCTGGGTCTAACACTTGCTGAGGCAAAAGCTCTGTATTGTCATAGGATCAAAAAAGAAAATGAAGGGGCGGTCTCGGTGGCGCAGCGGTTAAGTGCGCACGTTCCCCTTCGGCGGCCCGAGGTTCACTGGTTTGGATCCCGGGTGCAGACATGGCACCGCTTGGCACGCCATGCTGTGGTAGGTGTCCCACATATAAAGAAGAGGAAGATGGGCACGGATATTAGCTGAGGGCCAGTCTTCCTCAGCAAAAAGAGGAGGATTAGCAGCAGATGTTAGCTCAGGGCTAATCTTCCTCAAAAAAAAAAAAAAAAAGAGAACAGATTAAAGAAAATTTGAGTTAAAGACTTTTTAAAATGATAAATTTTAGATTTCTTACTCTCAATTTTAAAATGTTGAACATTTAGAAAACTATCTAGTCAAAATAAAATTTAAGAGTTTCAGGTTAAAACAAAATTTGCTACATAATTATTAATACAGGCTAAAAGATTTATCATGATTTTTATTTAAAATTTAATGATGATTTTGTAAATTGGTCCTGTTCATTTTGAATACAATTGCTTTCAATTAGACAATTTTTTAAAATTTGTTAACAAATTAGTCCTCCTGAGGAATATATCACAATGAAACGTTTTCCTCAAAAATGTGGAATTATGAAGTTATTTTTAATGGTAAATAATTAGGAATACTTCAAATATTCATATGGGCACTAGATAAGCTCAAATTGTATGTATCTAAATGTGAAAAATTATCAATATTCATAAGCATGGAATCCATTGAAAAATGGAAATATATGTATGAAATTAAAATCAAGTTTGTTTGAAGTAGAGTATAGCACAAAATGTAAAGAATCAGTTATTTATTTATTTTTTAATTTTATTTTTAATTTTTTTTATTGCAGTAACATTATAACATTATATAGCTCTCAAAGGACATTGTAATATATTTCAGATATTCTGTAGATTACATCATGTTCACCAACCAAAAACTGATTATAGTCCATCACCTCACATGTGAGCCTAATTATCCTTTTTGCCCTTCTCCCTGCCCCCTTCCCCTATGGTAACCACCAATCCAGTCTCTGTTGCTATGTGCTTGTTTGTCATTGTTTTTATCTTCTACTTATGAATGAGGTCATATGGTGTTTGACTTTCTCCCTCTGACTTATTTCACTTAGCATAATACCCTCAAGGTCTATCCATGTTGTCACAAATGGCCAGATTTCATCATTTCTTATGGCTGAGTAGTATTCCATTGTGTATATATACCACATCTTCTTTATCCATTCATCCCTTGATGGGCACTAGGGTGCTTCCATGAAACTTCTAGAAGAAAACATAAGCAGTATGCTCTTTGACATAGGTCGTAGCAGCATCTTTTCAAGTACCATGTCTGACTGGGCAAGGGAAACAAAAGAAAAAATAAACAAATTGGACTACATCAAACTAAAAGTCTTCTGCACAGCAGAGGAAACCATCAACAAAATGAAAAGACAACCTAACAATTGGGAGAAGATATTTGCAAACCATATATCAGAGAAGGGGTTAATGTCAAAAATATACAAAGAACTCATTCAGCTCAACAACAAAAAAACCAACAGCCCAATTAAAAATGGGCAAAAGATCTGAACAGAGACTTATCTAAAGAAGATATACAGATGGGCAACAGGCAAATGAAAAGATGCTCAACATCATTAACTATCAGGGAAATGCAAATAAAAACTACAATGAAATATCACCTCGCTCCGGTCAGAATGGCTATATCAACAAGACAGGAAACAACAAGTGTTGGAGATGATGTGGAGAGAAGGGAACCCTCATACACTGCTGGTGGGAGTGCAAACTGGTGCAGCCACTATGGAAAGCACTACGGAGTATCCTCAGAAAATGAAGAATAGATCTACCATATGATCCAGCTATTCCACTGCTGAGTATTTATTCAATGAACTTGAAAACACAAATGCATAACGATACATGCTCCCTTATGTTCATTGTAGAATTATTCACAGTAGCCAAGACTTGGAAGTAAAGAATCATTTAAATGAATAGAAAGGAAGGATGGAAGGATCAACCACAATGTCACCTTATAGGCATAACTACTATTAACATTTTACCATATACAATTTGAGTCTGTTTCCTGTGTGTGTATATGATGTACAGGTCATAATATGTGATGTGAACATTACAGAAATAATTTCTTACTACATAATTTGGTTAGAATGCTGCTCTTTTTAACTTGCTATATTTTTAACATTTTTCAATATCAGTAAATGCAGACATTTCAGCTTTTTTATGGCTATTTAGTATTTTAATAAAAAGCTGTGCAATAACTGAACAGTTATTATATATTTAGACAAATTCCATTTTTGGTAAGTAAAAATTGGATAATTTATATATTTGCATATTTATATTATTTCCCTGAGTAGCTAGCATTAAATCATTGTATCAAGTGGCAGGCATATTTAACACTTACTATTACACTGCCTTCCAGAAAGATGAAGACAAATTATATCTCTATTAGCTGTATCTGTTTTCCTACAACTTTACCAACAGTGGGTATTATCATTCTTTTAATTTGATCAGTCTGATGGACAACTTATTTCTACCCAGTCCTTTCATATTAATGAGATGGATGTTTTCTCTTTGTAATTACCATGTAGGCTGGGGAGAGAGACCCATAAATATAGGTATAAATATGCTGTGGAAAGAGACGCATCATAGATTTTAAGTGCTGCTCTAGCATACAGTATACTCATATAAATATGTGTGCCTCTTACTAAACACTATTTTCTATTATTTTCCTTATAATACCAACCTACTTTTCATAACTACCACCAGTGCAGCTCCTACTAACTCATAAAAGCCACATCTGCACATCTCTCCCCATCTCCAAATTCAGATAGGTTTAGATCAGCTGTGGTAGGAATATTTACCCTATAGGAATCAGTAAATCAACTGATGCTACAAATCAGCAATATTTTGTTTTTCCTTTTTTGAAAGCCAGTTAATAAACATTCACTGGCATGCCACTGATTCTCACTTTGTTTTATATTATGTAGTTTATAATATGGTTTACTATTTGTAAGGAGTAATAACCCTCCATTACATATTATTTTAAGAAATGCCCTGACTGTTCTTGCAAGTTTATTTCATAGATTTATTTAGGATTATCTACCATACATTACATGGTTGAATTAACTTGTGAAGAATTTTGTTGTTTCCTAAATGTCATTTCACTAAGAAATGTGAAACAATAAATTTATTCAACTTAAACATAAACAATGTGACCATGTAAAACCAGCATTTTGCCAAGTTTGATAGTATATTAAACCCTAGGTTTTAAATGTTTTTGTTTACTATTTTAAATGGAATCTTGAAAATTCTATTTTCCTATTTCTTTGATGTTACATTTTTATTATGGCATCATTTTCAATATATAGCTCTGTAAGAGAAGACTTTACTATAATCATAACAAATCTAATAATATCTTTTTACTGACCTTATTGGTTCAGATACAGTATCATATATTTTATAAATAATGATGTTTTTACCGCTTCATCCCTTGCACTGACTAGCACACTAAAATAATGTTTAGTCTGAGTCATGGTTGTCTTAATCTTGAGGTTAGTTGAAATGTTTAGTATTTCATCTTTGTATATTACTCTGAAATATGCTGTCATCTCTTTTATCATTGAAATATTTATTCTTCTATACCCGTTATGCTGGTTTTTCATTGTGTTTATGAGATTCCACATTTAATTCAAAAAATTCTGTCTTCTTTAACAATCCACCAGATTACTGAGTATGGTCAAATTTCTGTCTGGAGCAAATCCCTTCAGATCAAAAGCAGGCAGAATAGAAACATGAGAATGGCCCACAGGACCAGTGAGAATTATCTTTCCAATACAGTCCTCATAAAATAAGCATGACTTAAGTTCTTAATCTAAGAAGTGGAAGATTATCCAGAATGGGCGTTCTGGAGATAACAGTCAGATATGCTTGCACATTCCATGGCCAAAGACAATAATTCAGATGTGACTGAATTCATCCTCTTAAGACTGACAGCTAATCCAGAGCTTCAAACCCTTCTTTTTAGTATCTCTCTAGTGGTCTACCTTATGAGTGTTATAGGCAATCTTGGATTAATTATGTTAATTCATATCAGTCATCATATTCACATACCTATATATTTTTTCCTCAGCCACCTGACTTTTGTTGATTTTTGCTATAGCTCTTCTATTACTCCTAACACTCTGGTATACTTCCACCAAGAAATTAAAAGGATATGCTTCCTTGCTTGTGCCACTCAGTTGTGTTGCTTTATAATGTTTGTGGTTTGTGAGATGTATATGCTCTCAGTCACGGGTATGATGAGTATACGGCCATGTGTAACCCTTTACTTTGTATCATTGTCGTGAACGGAAGGGTCTGTATTTGAATGGTGATTAGTACATATTTGTATGGGTTTCTGCGGACTCCTGCAGGCAACTCTTACATTCCACTTGTCTTTCTGCAATTTAAATATAATAAATCCTTCTACTGTGATGATGTTCCCCTGGTTGATGTGGCCTATCATAAAACCCATTACAAAAATATCAAAGAACTGACATTTATTCACACTTGCTGGTTTCCCGTCTTTTTGTCATCCACATCTCCTACATGGTCATTCCATTGGCTATTCTGAGGATTAATTCAGCTGAAAGAAGACAAAAGGCATTTTCTACTTGTGCCTCCCACCTGATTTCCATCACTATATTTTATGGTGCAGTCATTTTCGTGTATATGCAGCCCTAAACAAGGCTGTCTTTGGATACTGACAAAATTGTTTGTTTTCTATATTGTCGTAATTCCTATGCTAAATCCTTTAACATGCAGCCTGAGGAACCAGGAAGTCAAAAATGCTTTGAAGAGAATTATGGAAAAGGTATGTTCTAGTATAAAATAAATGACCTGAGGTCTAACCAAAAGCCCTCAGAGTTAGGATGCAAAAAGAAAGGAAATGACAACAACAACAATAAAAAACAGACTTCAAGTTTTCTTCATTAGCATTCTATTAGTAATATGCTTTCTAATATTACAACACAAAAATGTTAATATTGAGGCAGAGAATACATTACTTTTCTGATTTTATTTTCTATTATATGAAAATAACTCTCATTAATCTTGAAAAGACTTGAGAATGAAATAAATTGAATCACAAACAGTACCTTAAATTTTGATTCATAGATCATTTAAAATCAATCTTTTTTTATAGCACTTTAAATTGAATGCTCCAATTCATGAAAAAGAAGAATAATTCTCTCCTGCCTCTTCTTCCCCTGCAGCCCTGACTCCAGCTGAGAAAGGTTCGCTGCTTTTAGGAGTTCACATAATTAGATTAGGCCCATTCAGATAATACAAGATAATGTCCTCATCTCAGTGTCCATAACCTTAGTCATAGCTGCCAAGATCCTTACACTATGTAATCTAATATATTCACAGGTTCCTGTGACTAAGATGTGGACGTCTTTGGGGTGTCATTTTCTTTTTTTTTTTTTTAAAGATTGGCACCTGGGCTAACAACTGTTGCCAATCTTTTTTTTTTTTTCTGCTTTATCTCCCCAGACACCCCCTGCACACAGTTGTATATCTTAGTTGCAGGTCCTTCCAGCTGGGAGACGTGGGACGCCACCTCAACGTGGCCTGACGAGCAGTGCCATGTCCGCGCCCAGGATCCGAACCCTGGGCCACCGCAGCGGAGCGAGCGAACTTAACCACTTGGCCATGGAGCCGGCCCCATGGGGTGTCATTTTCTTGCATACCACAGTAATATCCAGCTTCAACTGACAAGCCAACACAGCCAACTTGTTGAAACTAAAAATCTATACATAAATTAAATGAAAACATTATTGTTTTCCCTATGGGAAGCAGTCTTTCTTTGAAGATAAAACCTATAATCCAGCAGAGCACAAAGTTATGGGTAAAGGAGGCAAATGTTTTGATAGAAGATCCTTGATTTTAATAGTGAGATAGACAATTATATTAATGATCTTCTGATTTCTAGACCTGTATATTCCATCCAAGAGAAAAATTGCATTATTACAGCTATTGTACAACTGCTACTTTTATTTAATCTTCAACAAACTGTTGTAAAATTCTATCACATCAACTCATTTCAGTAAGACAAGTGAATTCCATGTGCACAAAACTATTTTCTACTTCATTTCGTATAAAATAAATTCCTTGTCCAGAAGTAATGTTGCTCAGAATATAATAATATTAAAGACAGTACTCCCATAAATTGATTGTTTTAGCAGAAACATAGCAAACAGGAAAGGAAAATCCATGACCACAGAAAGTGTCCATTTTAGTGATGATAAGTTGCTGCTTTTTCTGTTTTGGAAGTGGGTGATATAATGAACCTGGCACCAGAGGTCTGGCTGGTCCCTCCATCAAACATTGTCAAATTGGACATACGCTATTATTATCTGCTGCTGACAGGTTGGATTCTCAGCAGTTTAATATAATAATTGGCAATATAAACTGGAAGCCCATGTTACTGAGTCAAAGAATAACCACCATCCATCCTGCCATGGCTACCTTATTCAGGAGCACATGGCATAAAGGCAGAAGTGGCTAAAGTATACCATATCCACAGTATGATGTTCCTACTTACCTGATTATTGAGGGCTTCTGTGGTAAGGATGCTTTTAGGTGAGCAAATACCCTCCCACCCACATTTTACATTCAGAGGAATGTCTCCACATACCGTTTATCCAGAACTACTTGTATCAAGTTTTTATTTGTCACTTCCAAATCCCTGATCATCAAACTAAACTATCATCCAATAACCATGAATTACTGTAGAGTCATACTTCTGGATATCTCTCCTTCAAGAAAAGTCAACAGCCACATGCATTGCTTGGAATTAAGCTTCATGAGAGGATCTCTATTCTCCGTTGTCTTTTATGGCCACCTCTGATGGAGCACTATCAATGAAAAAGTCCCATATATCATGGTCTGCTTGAGAAAGGCAGGTGATTTTCTCTTGAAGGTTTTGCAATGACGTTCTCACTTGCCCCAAGGCATTAATCTAGGTACAAGAGGATGTATTAGCAATTATATAGATTCCACCTTAGCTCACTTGGAGAAAATCTAAGACAAATTAATCAGCAACCATTATTTGCCTCCATCATTTGTGGCAACAAAGAGATGTGTCTTTAATCTACCTGTATGAAGCTTTCCAAGTAGCAGAATAAACATCTAGGCCATTGGCAACAGCACAAGGACCAAAACTATAACATACATAATAAAGATTTTTTTTAAGGAAGTTCAGAACATTTCACTTAAAATCAGCCCCATACCTTGGTCATCAGTGTCTCCCCATGGCTGGGCCATGTCCCTCCATTTCTCTGTGGGCAGGGAAACCCTGGGGACAGATTACCACCCCCCATACTGCTTGCTGTGGGCTCTGAATGCTTCACCTGCCCAGCCTCGAGGCAACTAGGTGCCCTCCCCTCCTCTGGAAAGAGACCACCAGTGGACCAGGGCATCCTGGACCTAGCAGGGGGAACCCCAGTTAAAGAACTGAGGAACACAGGGCTGACAAGCAGTCAGACTGTTGCACAAGCTAACATTAAAGCCTGCATGAGTAGGATCCTCTGGGCCTCAGAGATCTTGGCTCAGGTGTCCATCTGGACGTACACACCCACCAGGAAGGCCCGGTGCAGCAAGAAAGCCAAGGGATCTTGTTAGAGGAAGGTGAACTCGGCACTTTCCGGAGGGCCATCTGCACCACCTCAAATTTCAGGCTGCGCAGACATTACATGAACATGGTCAAGAAGTTGGCTGAGACGCTAAGGTTGTTCTGGATGGAGTGCATGGCCTGGTTAAAGGCCTAGTTGCAGCAGGACTTCTTAGTTTAGCTTATCAGCTGCTGCAGGTTGAGAAGTCCAGGAAGAGAGTTTTACTTTTCTACATGGTAAATTCATTATCATACTCTCACATTCCTCAGTCTTCTCCCCTTTTCTTTATTACTATGCAAAGGATGATCTGGCATATCTATCAGATATGGAACCAGACATATTTGAGTATAGGCTTTAAGGAGCCATCCCAGCAAATTGTTAGGGCAGCCTTCAGGTGGTGTTGCCCAAATAGTGCATCCTAAATGGGTGAGCACCTTATGTTAATGAACTTTCCTCTATCCACTCATATATTCTATACTGGTACAAAACTCCCCAGATGTACTTTTACAAGTATCCCCTAAGTACCTACTAGTACATGTCAGTGCAAATCCATTGCCTTAGGGATTATTTCTCCACACAGAGTTGCTTACAATTTTATACCCAGACTGTGCTAAATTCCTCACTATTTATATAACCTTCCTGTTTTTCAATTGGATTATCTGTAAAAGATTTTTTTTCTTTCCCTTTTTCTCAGAACTCATTATCATCTCTGGAAGCCCCTTAATTCCAATATGTATCACATTTTCACTTGCTCTGGTTTATATATTTCATCTTTGACACTAACATTATTACATTTTCCCATTTAAATCACCTCTCTTTATGAATCCTCTAAACATAAAAATAATATTATCTTTTATGATTATTATTCAAAAACATTCAGTGTATTCTATAGCAACAATTTGAGGGTACTTTACGAAACAATTAAAAATCTCACATATGCTCAAGATTTTTTTTGTTTTATTTTGTATTACTAACATTGAAGAGAGAATATGGAACATATGAAAGATGATCATATTTAGTTTTGTCTGAACTTAGTGAATATTTCACTGTTTTACATATTTTTACTTTTCTTTTAAATACCTCACTCAAAGCAGTAGTCAGATTTCTTGAAAAATGTGTCCATGTTCATTGTTTCCACTGTTCACTTTTGATTCTCTCTTTAGCCATTTCAATATAGTTTCTCTATTTATTACTGTACAGATAAGGTCTAAGTTCTCAGGTTTCTTCCATCTTAATGAGTTCAATACACATTTAAAAATCTTCCTCTTACTGAAATATTCAACAAGAAAGTGTAAGAAAAACTTATGACTTTGCTTTGGGCAAAGACTCCTTACACAAGACACAGTAAGCACAAAATATTAAAGAAAAGTTTGATATAGAATTAATTAGTATTAAAAATGTTGGTCTTTGAAAGATAGGAAAATAATAAGGTAAGCCACATACAGGGAGATAAATTTTGCAAAACATATATCTATATACAGTATGTAGGAAGAATTCTTACAACTCCATAATAAATATAAAGGCAACACATTTAAAACTAGACAAAAATTTTGAATAGGCACTTCACAAAAGAAGATATGTGATTGATTGGCCAAGAAGACGATAAAAAGATGCTAACATTACCATTCATCAGAAAACAGAAATTAAAACCACAATGATGTACTGTTACTCACCCATTCAAATGGTAAAGTTTTAAAGACTGACAGTATGAGTTAATTAGAACGTGGAAGAACTGGATCCCTCATATATTGCTGATAGGAATCCCAAATATTACAGCCACATTGGATTTGTCAGTATGTCATAAGTTAAGCATATATTTGCTACATGACCCAGCAATTCCAGTCACAGGTATTTACCCAAGAGAAATGAAAATATATGTTCACATGAAGATGTGTATGTAAGTGTTCACTGAAGCATTATTTTTTATAATCAAAACTGCAAGCAACCATGTCCTTCAATTGGTGAATAGATAAGCAAATTGTGACATAGTTACAATATAAGATACTACTCAGAGATAAAACTCAAATATTAATATTTGTACATGCAATAACATGGATGAATCTCAAAAACATTGTGTGAAATGAAGGAAATCAAACACAAAGAGTGCATTTAGCTGAAATTCTGGAAAAGATAATACTATAATGACAAAGCAATTCGGTGATTGCCTGAAGCCATTTGGTGGGAGAAGTTTGACAACAAAAATTCAATTAAGGTAGTTTGAATAATGAATAAGCAGAGAGATCACAGAAGTTTTAAGTCCAGAGACAATCATAAGTAGATTGAATTTTTAATATATAAATAATTTTGAAATTTACATTTATTGCTAAAGTACAAATTGTGTTTGGTATTTTGTATTTATTTAAAAATTAGAGAAAAAGTCTCACATAATGATATCGACCCTGATATCAGTTTCCCCACATTAAACCCAGCATATATGGGGTTAAAACCAAAACACTTATTCCCTGCTTACTCTCTGGCTTCCTGGCTCCAGAATCCACTATCTTGCATGGAGACAGACACTGTCAAGGACAAGCACCTGGACTATCTCCTCCAGCAAAGAGATAGGGCCGGTGGGAAAGCTGCTGACCAGCAAGGTCATGAGCTCCCTCCTCTCTGCAGGTAGTCTCAAGGCCAAAGACAGGCTGGTGGGAAAGCTCTGACCAGCAAGGCCATATGCTCCCCCTCCCCTACCTAAAACCCCAAATAAAAATCCTTCCTTTTAGCTTTTCTGGGAGTTTGGGATTTCAGCATTAGCTGCCCTCTCTCCTTGCTCAGCACTGTGCAAAAATAAAATTCCTACTTTCTTCCACCACACCTGGTGTCAGAGATTGGCTTGCTGCGCAAGGGGTGAGCGAACTCACTTCAGGTTCGGTAACAATAATACGCCATGTGTGCATTCCAAAATATCAATGCATTACTAGTACAAAATTATACTACATAGAACTAGATGTAAGTATAAACAATTACCTACCCACTTTGTGGGTTGCCGTTTGATAAAAATTCAAAATTATAAAAACTGAGAATATCTGTTGGAGACAATGATTGAATAGACCATATGTGAAAATATACAACACACAAAATTAAGATAGAAATAAATCTGGTAAAATATTGTCAACATGTTTTACAAATGAATATTAACACTCATTATACAAAAATGCCTCAGTATTAATAAAAATGATTATTAATGATCGTTAAGAAAAGTGCCAGCAGCAAGATAATTCATCAAAACTTTGGCATCCAATAAATTTGCTTTAAAAATGAGAAGAGTAGATCCTTGCTAATCATCAAAGAGGTTTTACTTTAAATACTATCTTACTAATACTATCTTATACTATCTTATCTTTTACACATAAAACAAATAAATCTATATGCTTGGAAAATTGGTAGCATTTGTTTCTCTCTTTCAGGTGTGATTGGACAAATTTTATTATCATGATAGTGCTCCTCATCTGGCTACCCGCACTTTGAGATCAGTAAACAATCCTTGTACATCCAAATATATCCTTTTCTGTCCTAAACAGGAAGAATTCTTTCTTTCTGTGAGAGAAGGAAAAATTATCTCTATAATAAAGCAGTAGGAAGAAGTTAAGGAAGAGTAAAAGAGAATATTCTAAGAGCTGGAGATGACTGAGGTTTTGATAAAGGTTTTGAGGAGAAAAGGTATGTAATAAAACGTCTGACTTCGTTTTGATGTTTGACTACTCACAGCTTTCAAGCTCTACCACTTCCCCTCCCCCTTGTACCCTACATATGGATAAACTGATAAAAAACTCACTGCCCCACCTTTTGGTGCCAAATGGAAGGTTGAACCATGCAAGCCTTTTCCTGAACGTGGGAATCCTCACCCACTCAACACAATACAAATCCCAAATCCGACTACCATTCCCTGCTCCCTCAAGCCATTTTCAGACCAGCTTGGGAGCTCACACTGCTCACATGAGAAAGCCTCACTGTGTGAGCAGTAATCTTTTCATCCTCTCTTGGTGAGTGTGTGGCTTTGTGAATCTGGACATCTAAAGCAAATTTATATAGAAAGCTTCATCCATTTCTGTGGAGTGGCTACAACAGTGTGTCAATCGACCTAGGACTTACATGCATTCAGTTTCCTAGAAACTGAAAAGGAAAATGAACATTAAATTAAGCCTTGCTATTGAACTGGAATATCAATCATAACAAAAATTCAAGATATTAATCTGAGAAGGAAGGTTTGAATGCTAGTGATTGGAAAATTCATTTTTATCTAATGGTTTCCAAAAGCTGTTACTAAATCTAAGGCCCATGAACTGAAGATTTATTTTAAATAAATACATAATTTTAATGTGAAACCATTGTGACAAATATTAAAGCAAATATAGCAAGTAAAGCAGAGATGGCAATTAATCAAGCTGTTTTCCCAAAAGAGATCATTAATATGTTCCTCTACTCTAGATTTTTTAATTGACTAATAACTGAAAAAGTGATCTACCATTTCAAGAGATATAATTTGGTCCCCAAACACTAGCCATCAAATAACTGCATATTCTTGAATAGAAAACTATACTGTTGTTCAATGTTTGCTAAAAATAATGTAGTAAAAAAAAAGTTTCCTGAGGGATCACATACACACATTCGTCAAAATGCAAAGTTGTCTCATAATATCCAGGTGATTTTAAACTGTACTGGCTTCATAAAGATTCCTTCCAGGTTCACTAGATCATTAAGGAATTTCTGGTTGAACTTTATGACAGAGTATTGAACACTGAAAGCATCAGGTAGTAGAAAAAACTATACTCAATCTCTCTTGGGTGGGAAAGCCTTTGGATTTGCAGAACTATAACTTTTATTCACTTAATCATTTAACAGATAGTTATGGACCATCTTTGTACTGTATACTATTAGAGGTAGATGATTAAATTGTGTATAAAATAAGTAATATTCCATAAAAATAGCAGTTTTAAGTTTAGAATTGATTACAGATAAGTTAGCAGTCTGTTGCATTATGGTGTTGTAACAAAAAACTCAACACTATAAGTCCTATAATAAATAAATCCGGGGATGCAAAACCATATATATGAGGAGGACTTAATCTGGCCTGAAAAATACTGAAAGCCTCCAAGAGGAAGTGATTCAACAGAGTACAGAGAGTTAACTAGAAGGAAAAAGTTCTGTCTCACATTTGAATAACAGTGGTAGTTTGGAATATCTGCAACGTGGTGATTATATGAAGAGTATTGGAAGATAGCCTGATCTGAGATGCAGGAACTAGATTTTTAAGAGTTATGTCAGCCATGTGAAAGAAGTTAGAATTTATCTGATGGACAATGGGAAGACATTGAAGGATTTCATCAAGAGTATAAAAGAATGAAGCTGTGTCTGAAAAAGTTTATATAAACTGAAATGTGAGGAACAGAGAAAAGTAGGAGAGATTGGAGGCAAAAGTGAAAGGTAGGTGCCATTTGCAAAAAATGTCCAGCAAAACAGAAAGTCATTGTGGTTGGATCAAGGAAACAATATAAGTAAACAGATTTGAAAAGTGTATAGGTTATAAAATTGGTAGGAATTGGGGACAGATTGAATATTGGCAGGAGGAACAGAAAAGTACAGTAAACAAAAATTTGTCTCTGATTTGAAAAACTGAATGGATAATGGCCTTATTCATTGAGATACAAAGTATATACTCCAGGTCTTGAGTATCAGGTCCAATGTGCAGAGACACCAAGGTCTTTTCTGAATGCAATACTTTCGATGAACACCTAGAATATCTAAGTGGTGATTTCTGGGAAGCATTTAGATATATAAAGCTGGAACAGAGAAAATAAATCTGGAATAGAAATATGTACTTGTGCATAATCAGCAAGTAGATACTTATTGAGGACATTGGACTGGATAAGATTTTTGAACAAGAAGCTGTAAAGAAGGAAAGCTGGAAGGCTTTGGAGACGGCCTGAAGAATGTGTCATCTAAAGCATAGATAATGGGAGCAGAGCCGCCAAGGTGCAGAATCAAATGGACAAATAATGAATTCAGAGATTGCTTTCTTCTGGAATCCAAAGGTATATCCAATAGAGTTCGGTACTACAGAGCTGCCAAAGAAAAGGAGGCTTTATTGGATTTAGGAATAGGGAAGATGACAGTAAACTTGGTAAGGGGATTTCTTGATTGAATAGGAAAGGAAAGTGGATTATACTTGCTTAAGTTGTAAATATGGTTGAAAAATTGGGAGTAGATGCCCATTCTAAGATATTTGCTTGAAAAGTGGTGAAAGGAAGAGAAAAGATAAAGGAGTAACAAAAATAAGGTTTACAAGGAAATGTCGATCAAAATTTAAGAGGGCAGATGCTTTTTCTATTTTATTGTTTTACATGTCTTGACTGTCTATAAGGTGCATGCAAAGTAACCTGAGACAATGTAGTGATAATGTCAGAAAATCAAGTTGATTTATTTTCTGCTTTAAGAATGGAGGAAACGGGGCTGGCCCCGTGGCCGAGTGGTTAAGTTCGCGCGCTCCGCTGCAGGCGGCCCAGTGTTTCGTCGGTTCGAATCCTGGGCGCGGACATGGCACTGCTCGTCGGACCACGCTGAGGCAGCGTCCCACATGCCACAACTAGAGGAACCCACAACGAAGAATACACAACTATGTACCGGGGGGCTTTGGGGAGAAAAAGGAAAAAAATAAAATCTTAAAAAAAAAAAAAAAAAAAAAAAAAAGAATGGAGGAAAATGGGTTCAACTCTGCTAACTTTCAAGTGTTCAGAATCCAGCTTGGGTTTATGGAAATGTTCTCTGGAATTTAGATGTTCTAAATGCTGCCCAAATGCTATTCACTTGAGACCACTTAGTTACTGAAGATAGAGGCTAAAATGAAGTCTCTTAAACATTTACAGCCGTTTTACAATCTGGAAAATTATTCACTGGTGTGCATTTTGCCAAAAGACAAAGCCAACAAATTCACAACCCTATTTTACCTTAAAGTCAGTATTATATATGTATTAGAAAAAAAAGTAGAAAATGGAGATGAGCAAAAGAAAATTTTAATGTTACATCAAACAGGACACCTAAAGATAAAGTGTTAATATTTTGCTTTTGACTTTCATTTTACATTTTTGCCACATAGTTTTGGTAATTTTTAATATTCTGATGAAATTATGCAATAATTTTATTAGATAAACTTCTAATTTAAGAAAGTATTTTGATATGCATTATCATAGGCACTTGCATTCTTAACGTTGCTTTTTTCTTTTGTATTTTAAAAAAAGTACAACACAGACTTTGATTATAAAATTTTAATTGAAATATTCTCTGTTTTTACAGCTCTCAAGTGGATTTTATATCCTGGAATTGATGCTTGGACCAAATCCTTTCATACTGAAAGTATAACTATAATCCTCACATACTTCAGAGTGCTTATCAGGATTCTACTTTGACTGAACTTAATATAACATCCTGGTGAGCCAGGGCTATCTTCTCACATTTAATTGACTATTTCCTACAAAGTCAAGGGTATTCAGAGACAGTGCTCTGAAGGAGTTTATTATAGAATTGGTTATCTATTTCATGGCAAAAGGCAATCATTCAGCAATCACTGAGTTCATCCTCTTGGGCCTCACAGGTAATCCCAAGCTTCAAGCCATTCTCTTTTGTGTATTTTTACTGATTTACTTAGTTACTGCTTTGGGTAATCTTGGTTTGATTGTGCTAATACAAATCAGTTCTCAGCTTCAGACCCCCATGTACTTTTTCCTCTGTCATCTGGCTTTCATTGATTTTTTTGGTACCTCTGCAATCACTCCAAACCCCCTGGTGAATTCTTTACGTGAAATTAAAAGTACGTCATTTTATGCATGTGCCACTCAAGTGTGTTGCTTTATCACATTTTCAGTTTGGGAATTATTAATGCTCTCCATCATGGCCTATGATCGGTATGTGGCCATCTGCAAGCCTTTACTCTATGTAGTTCTCATGCCTAAGAAACTCTGCATTCAAATGGTCACTAGCTGTTACATTTATGGATTTACTGTGGGACTCATACAGGCAGTGGCTACATTCCACATGTCTTTCTGTGACTCTAATGTGGTCAACCAGTTCTACTGTGATGATGTTCCCTTGATTGCTCTGGCCTGTTCTGATACTCGAGTCAAAGAGTTGATGTTGTTAACTATTGCTGGGTTTAATGTTTTTTGTTCTCTTATTACTGTTCTCATATCCTATGTATTCATTGTCTTTACCATCTTAAGAATCCATTCTGCTGTAGGAAGACAGAAAGCCTTTTCTACCTGTGCTTCTCACCTGTTTTCTATTACTATATATTATGGGACCCTCAGTTTTATGTACTTGCAGCCCAAGTCAAAACACTCGCTAGACAAAGACAAATTTGCCTCAGTGTTCTACGCAGTGGTGATTCCCATGCTAAACCCATTGATCTACAGTTTGAGGAATCAGGAGGTAAAAAACGCTTTGAAAAAAATTACTGAAAAGTTGTATTCTAGTAATCGATAATGAATTGTGTTGTTATCAAAGGAGTACTGGATCCTGAGTTAGGAGATTTTAAATCCAGGCATGTACAATGATGCCAGTAAGTGTCAGAAAGTGCCAGTAAGTATAGGAGCCTTTGTCCTCTGGGGCTTAGTTTCCTGATGCCTATTTCCCTGAAAATCCCTTGAAGGCATTCCTTGAAAATTCCTTGAAAATGTTTTGACTTACACATAGTAGGAATTTCAATGTCTGTTTGTTTAATAGTCGAATTATAAAAAAGAGATAAAAATCATTCATTCTCTTTGAATGTGAGATGCTTCCACAATAGAGACAAAGAACAAACCACCTTAAAATCATAATTTTATCTTGTTTCACTATGATATTGAGATTTTTAGGTCATCTTGAAAGACATGAACTATGCAAATAACATTACAAATATAAGTAATATTCTCTTTCATAGTTGAACTGAGGGAAAAAGTAACAAGGTGCTTTGTTAAAAGGTTTTGGATTTAAAGTGCCTGAAAAGTGACCTTACTCTTCACTTTACAATGTCGTTATTGATATGGTTGAACATTTTTTTAAGACATTATTTTTTTAGGGCAGTTTTAGGTTTACAGAATTATTGAGAGGGAGGTACAGAGATTTCTCATATACTGCCTACTGTCTCACACGCCTAGCCTTCCCATTATCAACATCACTCACCAGAGTGGTACATTTGTTACAATGAATGAATTTGCATTGATGCATCATTATCACTCAAAATCCATAATTTACCTTAGGATTCACTCTTGACGTTATACATTCTATGGGTTGTGAAAAATGTATAATGACGTATCCATCATTGTAATATTTTTTTAATTTTTAAAGATTGGCATCTGAGCTAACAACTGTTGCCAATTTTTCCCCCCTTTTCTGCTTTTTTCTCCCTAAATCCCCCTAGTACATAGTTGTAAATCTTAGTTGCGGGTCCTTCTAGTTGTGGCATGTGGGACGCCGCCTCAACATGGCCTGATGAGCAGTGCCATGTCCACGCCCAGGATCCAAACCAGCGAAACCCTAGGCCACAGAAGCACAGCACTCAAACTTAACCACTTGGCCACGGGGCGGCCCCTCATTGTAATATTACACAGAATATTTTCACTGGCCTAAAAATCCTCTATGCTCTGTCTATTCATCTCTTCCTCACCACCTCTACCCCTAGCAATCATTAATCTTTTCATTGCCACAATGGTTTTGCCTTTTCCAGAATGTCATAGAGTTGAAATTATATAGTATGTAGACTTTTTAGATTGCCTTCTTACACTTAGTAATATGCATTTAAGATTTCTTCGTGTCTTTGTTATGGTTTAATAACTCATTTTTTTTTTGGCTCTGAATAATATTCCATTGTCTGGATGTACCACAGTTTATTTATCCATTCACCTACTGAAGGACATATTATTGGAAACACAAGCTAGACACATGGAAACATCACAAGGATAAAAGAAAGCACTTTGGCTGACAGCCTCACCAAGTGTCAGTCATGCGACTGAGGTCAATTGGATCACACAACTGTCCTACTGCCCCAGCTGCCACCACCTGGAGAAGGATTATCTAGTTAACCCACAGAAATATGAGAGATAATAAATCATTATTGCTTTGGGCCACTAAGGTTTGGCGTTGTTTTTTGTACACCAATAGATAGTTGAAACAGTCATGATCACAGAATTAATTCCAAATTAATCTGTGCCAGTCTTCTTCTATTTTGCATGTGGGACACTGCCACAGCATGGCCTGATGAGCGGTGCACATGTCTGTGCCCAGGATCTGAACCTGCGAACTCTGGGCCACCAAAGTGAAGCATGCAAACCCAACCACTATGCCACTTCCAGTTTTGATTTTTATAACACCATCTGTCTAAAATAATAATAAAAACTCTTAAATATAAATCATACAGAAGTCTCTGTATTTTTTTGCATTTTTATGTGTATCTAATCTGAAATGATTATACTAATTGCGATTTTCCTCAGAGACTTGACAGAAATTCAAGTAAGCTTGAAAGACATCTATCAGCATGTACACAGCCACAGGCCTCTGAGATTATGTTCATCAATTGTTTTAGAAAGATATTTTAAGTTTTTTCCTTCTGTCAAAAATTATAAAATCTATTTTTAGAATTTCTTTTTAGAGATAATTTAATTTTTAAAAATTTGCAATTAATGTGGAATCAAGTAGTTTTGTGTAACTGGTGACAAGAAGTTAAGAAAGGTCCAGTTTAGTTCTTTGTCTTCTTCTGATGTTGGACTTGTTAGCAACTACTGAGAGAGTATGGAAGCATCCAAAGAGTTTAAATAGCTACATACAGACTGGGAAACAAAATACTGGTTTGGGAAAAAGCAGTTCAAGTAAGCGACTACTTGATTTTCAATGTAAGTTTGTAACAACTCACTTTTACCAAGAAGGTGTTCTTGATAGTTCAGGACCAGTTGCAAAGAGAATAATATTTCAGAATACCTAGATTTTAGTATATCTGGGAGGAAATAAGGCAGGAAAGTTTTGGATGTTGGAAAGAGAATTTGTAGTAATAAATCACAGAGTCTAAGCTGTCTAGGGTAAGAATAGAATAAAGGAGTAACACAGGTAAAGGGTAATTAGTGGAGTGAAAGGAATAGTGATTTGAATAGGTTAATAAAAAGTTAGAGTGTCTTAATCAAGGTGAAACGGAAAGAGCGGAGAGTTGTAGTCATCAGATAATGTTTTAATTTTGGATACTTAGCATTTGATCAGTTTCCAGATGAAACAAGTTTCAAAATGGAGCCACGGGAATGAAAGCTCAAGTCGAATTGTGGTGGGGTCACTGATATCAAGATCAAGAATATGAGAAGCCATATTATTAAACAGGTGGTCTTCATGGGCACTGATGACAACTTTGTGGAAGAGGAACAGAATAATCTTAGTATCAGCATCTTCAATGAATCAGAGGGAGGGACCTAGCAATTCATATGACAACAGTGAAAATGAATATAATCTTGAAAGCATAAGGGGAGTTTACATGAACACTAGATGTAACAGTAAATAATGACAATGCTCAAAACATGAATAATGCTTAATCTCACATGCTAGACTTGAAGAATGTAGAGTTTCAAATGGAGCCACACACAGAGAAGTGACCTAGAGAGAAGTTGGTTTTCAAGGAGAAGCCAAGTTTTAGTTCAGAGAAAGGAGAATAAAGTGATTGAAGATGTGGAGGAGTTTGCTAGTATCAGGAAAAGAGCTACACAGGTTCCAATACATCAGAGAAATGCAAGTACTAGAAAGAATAAGAGCCCAGACAGGCCAGGGATTTGAGATCACAAGTTAGCGAGGTGATGCAAGAACACTTGGAAATATTTCAAAGAGAATAACCTCCTACAGTTATCAGCACGATGGGATTACACAGAGATTTCTGCAGTGGAAACCTCAATCTAAATACTATTAATACTATTAAGAGCTAAAATTGTTTTATTTAACACAATATATAAGATAAGGACTATTCTAAACCTTTGACAAAGACAAAGTCTTAGATTGTCTTTCCAAAATTGCCCTCATCTCTGGTTAATGGAGAAGTTCTTGCTTCTCTGAAAAGTGATCATTTCTATAAACTATCAATCAATGTTAGGGAATCAAGGACTAGTTTAATGAGTTATTCTGCTTCATCTCACACTAATGCTGAAACATAAAGAGGGCTGAAGCTCTCACCGTCCATTTCCATATCTGAAAATGAAGATGATAGCCATATTGCCAATCTATATGGTTGGTATAAAGACGTTCTGAGATGAAATAGTGAAAAAAGAAAATCAAGTTTATCTCTCTTCTGTTCACGTAAAGATCATGAAAACCTGCTTCTTTTTTCTACAAATTCGTCCTTGAATTTTTTTTCTTTTCCTGCTTTGTATTTAGATGTTTGAAAGTTCACAATAAATATGTTTTCTGAATCACTTATGTATTTTTAATCATATTATGCCTCTTTCAAAAAAACCAAGACTATCTATATTCCTAAATATTCGTTTTCTCTCTTTAATTTACAAACACCACATGACAACTGAAGGAAAATTAGAAATCGTAACTAACATAAAATAAAATAAAAATTATCCTGAATACTTGGTATAGAGATAATCAGTATTCAAAAGTTTGTTTATGACCTCTCATATTACTTCTTGTGGAATCATTTTTTTTTAGTAATTTGTCACTTCCCGTTAAGTAAAAATTTTTGAAGGGATTACTACAATTTTTTTTTTTTTGAGGACGATTAGCCCTGAGCTAACATCTGCTGCCAATGTTCCTCTTTCTGCTGAGGAAGACTGGCCCTGAGCTAACATACATGCCCATCTTCCTCTACTTTATATGTAAAACGCCTGCCACAGCATGGCCTGACAAGGGATGCCACTTCTGCACCCGGGATCTGAACCAGCGAACCCTCGGCTGCAAAGCAAAACATGCAAACTTAAACTCTGCGCCACCGGGCCAGCCCCACTATAATTTTTTAAGGTATTCCAAGAATGTAAAATATTATTTTTATTATCTGTTTTCAAATAACTCTCCATATCTCTTATTAAAATAGTTATGAGATAGACTATTCAATCATGTAAAATTTTAAATAAAATACCATCCTTCTATTTTTTACGTATCTACATAGAGTTTCATGCTTTGGAATTTCTGCGTGGAAAAAATCACTTCACTCTGAAACCAGAAGTAACATGAAGATCCTCCTTTGATTGTGTTCACCATAAGATCATGGTGAGTCAGCCAGCTCCTAACATTTGCTTCATTATTGCCAGTGGAGACCAAAAAACTCAGCAGGTATGGAGGGTTTTAAAAACAAACAAAGAAAAATAAACTTTTAAATCTATTCCATGGCCAAAGGCAATCCTTCAGCTGTATCTGAGTTTATCCTCTGGGACTCAAAGATAATCTAGAGCTTCAAGCCATTCTCTTTGGTGATCTATTTAGCTAGTGTCCTGGGTAATAATCTTGGTTTGATTGTGCTAATCCAAATCAGTACTCAGCTTCATACACTCATGTATTTTTTTCTCAGTCATTTGGCTTTTATTGATCTTTCTTTTACTTGATCTGTTACCCCAAACACCTTGGTTCATTTCCTGTGTGACATTAAACATGAAACATTTTATGCATGTGCCATTCAGGTGTGCTGCTTCATCATATTTATAGTTTGTGAACTATAGTTGCTTCAGTTACGGCATATGATCGGCATGTTGCCACCTGCAGCCCTTTACTCTATCTCATTCTCATGCCTAGAAAAGTTTATTACCAAATAATTGCTTAGCATATATATTTACGGATTTACTGTGGGTCTTGTCTAGAGTGTGGCAACATTCCACCTGTCTTTTTGTGGTTCCAATGTGGTCAACCACTTCTCTGTGATGATGTTCCCTTGGTGGCTCTGGATTGTTCCGACACTCATATCAAAGAACTGATGTTGTTAATCATTTCTGGGTCCAATACTGTTTGCTCTTTACTTATTGTGATAATTTCTTATGTCTTCATCCTCTTTGCCCTTCTGAGGATCCATTCTGCTGGAGGAAGAGAAAAAGCTTTTCTACCTGTGCTCCTACTTGACTTCCATCACAATATTTCATTGGAAACCGTTTTTATGTATGTACTGCCAAATTCAAGCCATTCTCTAAAAACAGATAAATTTGCTTCAGTGTTTTATGTGGTGGTGATTCCCATTTTTAACCCATCGATCTATAGCTTGAGAAATCAGGAGGGAAAGAATGCACTGAAAAGAATGAAGGAAAAGTTGTGTTTGGCTATAAAATAACTGAAGAGTCATTGGACACGGAGTGATCAGAGGACTTAAGATTGTGCTTTATTTAGAGTTGCAATGCTGATAAGTGATGGAGCCAAATTCCTCACTTCAAGTGCTCACATTCACTCAGAATATGTCTCACCAGCTGTTTCATTCTCAGAGATTTCCACATGAAAGACGTTTTGTAAATTTTGAGGTGTTGAATTGTAAAAGGAGGTAAAAAGAGAGAGATGTGAATCCTGTTTAACCATGATTTTGTCTTCATAATTAAAGAAAGAATTGGGAAATATTGGCTTTATCTTAATTCTGTGTCATATTGAGAAATTTGGGTAGTACTGAAATCAATCAACATCCGGTATCTTCTACTTCAGGCTTGCTGCATAGATAATCTAGAAAACATGTCAAGGTTTGGTAACAAGGATTTTTGTTTTTAACACTCTCGGTAATCTCCCTAACACTTCACTTTCTGCATTTAGTTGATAGGATAGCACCAGCAGAGCTACATTGGCATGGAGCGTTTATTGGCATCAATTCTGTGTCACTTTAGTTCATTGGAGCCACTTCACACAATTATAATTCATTGCCTATTAATGTAGGTTAGGAACATGGACTCTTCATTCACACAGCTTGATGAACAATTTTAGCTTCTCCAAATAACAGCTATTGTCATTGGTAAATTATTTCACATTTCTATATGTTAGTTTGCTCATTTGCAAAAGGCAGTAACAGTTCCTTTCTCTTGGACTGATTGTGAGGATTAAATAAGACCATAATTATAAAAGGCATTGCACAGTTCCTAGGACACAGGAAGCACTTCAGAAATGTTGACTATTATACTTCATTATTAACATTGTTATAGGAGCCATGATCTCTTTTTTTATTTGGTTTCAGGTAATGGGGTAATAGCCTTTTTAGAAATAGTTGGCAGCATGATATGCTTCATTTTAAAATCAGCAAAATGAGAATATAAAAGCTAGGGAGTTATTTTTTGGAGATCTTTAAAGTAATTTAATTATTTCCTATTTCTTTTGGGGTGTGTTTATGATCATGTTTTAAGCTAATTCTTTTTAGGGTCTCCATTACTGTTATTAAAAAAATCAGCTTTTTTCTTGAAGAAAGAAGACACTTTTGCTACATTTAATAAAGATTACATTAATACATTATCAATTTATTTTGTTCTAAACTTTTCAAAGTGAAAATAGAACCAACATCTATTTAGTGTTTTTCTTTGTGTCACATGCTGGGTGATGTAATTTACATGGACTGTCTCAGTTAATTTTGTAACCCCTACTAAGACGAGTATTTAAAGAATAAAGAAATTCAAAACAGTTTATGTCGTTCATTAACACACCATGACTGATAACTAGAAAAAACAAGATTTGAGCTCAATTTTGTCCAACAGTAAAGCTAAATTTTTTTCAATGCGTATCTTATATTTCCAGTGATACAAACTGTACAACACTGGGATTTAAAAAAAAAAAAAACATGAATGGTGATTCACAAAAATGTCTGCCCCAAACTAGATTTAAATTAAATTTTTCATAAGTTGGAAAAGTAATTGGAAAGATATGTGAGCCTGAGTATGGCACAGAAAATGGATCGCCCACGTTGTTCATATACTCTAGAGAAGAAAACAAAGGAAAATTCACTACATATGGGGTAGAGGACGCTCTGCCTTTATCACCCCTTTGCCTATCAGTGGCCCTAACTTCAAATCTTTCTAAGAATCTCCCATTTCCCCCAAAAACCAGATTCATAGCTGTTTCTGTAAAGGCTAATCACATTTCACTTTGACACTTTGATGTCACAGGGTCCCATGTGCTATTACAGTCATATGTCACTTAATGATGGAGATACTTTGTGAGAAATGCATCATTAGATGATTCCATTGTTGTGGGAACAACATAGAGTTTACTTACACAAACCTAGACACTATAGCCTACTACATACACAGCTAGGCTATATGGTACTGATCTTGTGGGACCACCATCATACATGCAGTCTGTCGACCAAAATATCGATGGCATGCATGACTCTGTATAACCGCCTTTGTTTAGAACCTAAGGAAAAGAACTTAATAAACACACACACACACACACACGCACGCACTTTTCACATCTATAAATGGAAACTTTCTTGAGAAATGATCTCTGGTTGTCCTTAATTTGTGTGATTACTTATATAATAAGATGCCAACATTCTATGCTAATTTATTACTTACAGACCAAATTGAGTGCCAAGAAGAAGCCCTGAGGAAAAAAAATAGTGTATAAACATGTAATCTCTAGAGGTTCTTCTTCATAGATTACTTTCTACTATTACTTTGATGAGTCAAAACATGTAGGAAAAATACAATCTCCTCTGAACTTATACATAAATAAAAAATATAATTGATAAAATATGAAGGAAATGCAACTAAGCATCCAAAAAGTGTAAAACTAACTTCATCAGAGTACTTACATTCTAGATATATTACTGAAAATCTTATGCTTCTAAAAAAATGAATTTTTAATTAAATTAAAGCATATTTTCAAGTTCTTTCTTTGTTTTGTGAAGAAGATTGTCCCTGAGCTAACATTTGTGCCAATTTTCCTCTATTTTGTACATGGGGACACCACCACATCATTCCTTGGTGAGTGATGTGTAGGTCTGCACCCAGGATCTGAACCCATGAAGCCGGGGGCACTGAAGCAGAACATACATGCGCAGCCACTACACCACTGGGCCCGGCCCTAAGTTCACATATTTTTAAATGATCCCTTTTTGAAAGTAAGATGGGTTAAGGATCACTTGATTAATCTATTTTTTGAATCTTGATTTTCACGTATTAAACTTGAAAATGTGACATTTCCTAGTATTGATAAGAGCATTAAATGAGTTGATAAATGCTAAATACATAGAATTAGTCCAAACAATGGCAAACATTCAATAAATGTTAGCTATCCTTATTCTTATTCTTGTTACTGTAGAATATTTTAGAACTAGGTGGTAGTATTTATTCAACTAAAGGATTTAAAAACAACTTATACAGAAAATGTGACGTCTTCTTTAGAACATTTCAGTCTTCATTCAATAAGCTGAAAAGAGTTGAAGAGTATCTAAATCAAAGAAAATCTAAAACAAAGTCTAAAAGCTTCTAATATCAATATGCAAAGACAACTGCTTGGACTCTTATTCAAAGTAGACAATTAATTGGCTGTGGTTACAGAAGAAAACTTTATTGACAAGAAAACTTCTTCAGGATTGTCTACATCACTGACAATAATGATAATAAAGCTGATATTTATCAATCCTATGTATTAGATGCCAAGAATATGCGACGGCCCTTACATATATTTCTATCTAAATGCTTATATACCAGTTTGTGAGATGAGATTTTCATTATTTTACAAGTAACTGGGGTTTTGTATGCAATAAAACTAGGAATTGAAAATCCCAAATTTGGGGCCAAATTTTTCTGAAATCAGTCACGCTCTTCACTAATCTTGGACATTGAAGAAGTTGGATTATTTCCTACTTTCTTTTTCTTCACCCTCCCGATTCTGTATCCGGATAAAGACAAAAAAAGGAAAACATTGTTGAGACCACGGAAGGAAGGGTGAACATACAAATATTCTATTTAGGTATACCTGCAGACAAAATGAAGAATGTTTTGACTGCGGGACTGGTGTTTCAAGAGATGAGCCCAGTCACCTAGAGCAATTGCTGGAGTCCACTTTTAGAGGTTGCATCTGCCCACGAAGAAGTTGGATGACATGTCTATTGATTACACTTGAATTTCTTAGCTCATTTCCCTGAGAAAAGCCAATTTTACCTTATGAAATGATTGCTAATAGTAAAGAATTAAAATTGTGTAAATACATGAAAACTTCAACTCAATTAGTGTCTAAGCCTTCTGTAAATAAATACTTCTGTAAATAAGTTTATGAAGAAGAAAGGCGCAGGGAGATCCCAGATCAGTGTTCCTCAGGTGAGGTATCAAGACTCTATAGGACTGGGGGCCGGCCCGGTGGCACAGTAGTTAAGTGCCCACATTCCACTTCAGTGGCCCTGGGTTCACCGGTCCAGATCCTGCTGCGGACATGGCACCTTTTGGCAAGCCATGCTGTGGTAGGTGTCCCACATATAAACTAGAGGAAGATGGGCATGGGTGTTAGCTCAGGGCCAGTCTTCCTCACCGAAAAGAGGAGGATTGGCAGCAGATGTTAGCTCAGGGCTCATCTTCCTCAACAAAAAAAAAAGACTCCATATGTCTTATTTCTTTACCTGTTAAAAAGGAGACTGTCTATGATTCTTCCATGCATTCTTGTATGTGATGTGAAGATGCATGTGTGCATTTATCCACGTAAACATACTCTCAAAAGATAAAGTGTGGTGAATAGAAACACCATGTTTCCCTCAAAACTACCTTAAAAATTTGAGAATTCGTTCCACTCACAAGGTCCCCAAAGCACCTCATGGCAGCACATCTGAGTTATTTACAAATTAAGTGCAGAAGAGGAAACACTCACATGCATTACAAACCTCAAATTGTATTAAGTATAATGACTGCCACCATCACAATTTCCTTCTAAAATAGGGATGATAAGATAATACTAAATCACTAATTTCATCACTTTTCATGAAGTATCAAAATAATAAAAGCATAACAAATTTCTAATTTTTAAAGTTTATGTCATGATCCTATCAGGGTAATTGAATAAATAGAAGACACAGACAAATGACGTTGTTACAGCCTCTTAACACCAGCCCTAATATCAGTTCCCCCACATTGAACCCAACATATATGGGGTTAAAACTAAAACCCATCATCCACTTTCCTGCTTCTCTAGCTCCACTCATATGTAAATACCTGCTTCTTTAACCTTGGACTCCTTGAGCTTTACAACTAAATAGGACTTACAAATTGTCAAAAGCCCAGGTGGCCTGGAGTTGGAGGCACACTAAAGTTTGGCTAATCATGTGTACTTGAAGTTTGCCAGGAAAGCTGCTGTCTCAAGAATATCAAGGAGCGGAGGCTTCCCAGACCTCAACTCCTCCACTCCCTGCACTTGAACTGCCTCAAACAGGAAGGCAAGACAAAGGCAAAGGATGCCCATCTGCCATCCTCCTATCTCACCATCTCCCTGCCTCCCTGTAAGCAGCCTCTGAAGGCCAAATGCAGGCTGGTGAGAAAATGCCAAACTGCACAGCTACATGCGCCCCCTCCCCTACCCAAAACCCCAAATAAAAATCCCTACCCATTCCTGATTGGGGAGGTAGCAATTTTTGAGGCATGAGCCGTTGCTTTGCTCCCAGGGCCTGGCATGGTAAAAAAAACTTTCCTCTTCCACTCAAGACACCGTTCTCCTTATTTGGATGGCATTGGGTTCAGGGACCGAACTTTCAGTTACAACATTATAATTTAAGATTTTTCTATTTGAACAAATGTACAGATGCATTGAACTTATTCATTTAACAACACAATTTCTTAACAAATGTCTTTCAATTTTATTTAAAAATCTGATAATGACACGTTTAAGTTTATATTATCTATATTACAACCTTCTTTATTCTTAACACCTATAGTATTATGAAAATAAAATTTAAACAGACATGAATTTGCATTTAGAATTTTCATATTACTAATTATGTGACCTTAGACAATTTATAGATAATTGGGGCCCAGAGTAAAATCTCACACGTCTCTTAGGTTTGTTTGATTTTATTAAGTTAGACTACTTATTTAAGTACCTTGCAGGTAGTAGAAACCTAACTAGGCTTTGTCTTCTTACTTAAAGACTGATAAACCTTTGAGAGATGAATGAATTAACCTTTAATTATATATAACAAACATTTATATAACAAGCACACAGCACTTATTATCACAGTATATTGTTCTAAACATTTCATAAACATTAACCTGTTTAGTCTTCAAAACAAACTGATAATTTGGGTCCTATTATTCTCCAAAATTGACAAGAGAGTCACATAGAGTTCAGATCAAGGAGATAGAATTCAAATTCAGGCAGTTCCAGGGTCCTAAGTTCTAACAAAAACATGCAGTTGCCATTGTTTGAGATACACATATGTGTGTGTGAGAGTGTATTTGAACATAGTTTCAGTGGTCTGTAAAGGCTGTAATGGCCTGAATGGGACTTTGTGTCATACAGACTTTCCAGGTTTGGCTTAGGTCCTTGTAGAAAGTGTCAAGCTCTTTGAAGTAACAGTCACATTTTCAGTCAATTAGGGAAGAATTACAAGAAATTTCAGCAACAGAAAGCTTGATTGCTTTCCCTTCTGGTATTTAATAAAGCATTTATTACTATTATTTTCTTAATTTTAATATCTTTGAGGTTTCACAACCTTTATCCATAGCTTTCTTAAAGGCATCTTTCACCTCTTTGTTTCTTAGACTATAGATTAAGGGGTTCAACATGGGGATCACCACTGTATAAAATACAGATGCCATCTTGTCTGTATCCAGGGAGTGGTTTGATTTGGGCTGTAGGTACATAAAGATGAGTGTCCCATAGAAAATAGTGACTGCCACCATATGGGAGCCACAGGTAAGGATGGCCTTGCATCGCCCCTGGGTGGAATGAATCCTTAGGATGGCGGCGATGATAAAGATGTAGGAGGTGAGGACAATGGAAGAGGAACAGATCATATCAAAACCAGCAAAGGCAAAGATCAGAATTTCCTTCATGTGTGTGTCTGAGCAGGACAAAGCCAAGAGAGGGAGGTCATCACAATAGAAATGGTTAATTACATTGGGGCCACAGTAAGCTAGACGGAAGGTGATAATGGTATGGAATAGGGCAACCAGAAAGCTGTATATATATGGAACTGCCACTAGCTGAATGCAGACTCGTTTTGACATCAATGTTGAATAATGCAGGGGACTACAGATGGCTACATAGCGATCATAGGCCATGGAAGCTAAAAGAAAACACTCGGTGGTCATGAAGGTGAGAAAACAGCCCAGTTGTGTTGCACAAGCATGGAAAGGAATAGTGTCGTGTTCCACAACAAAGTTCACCATCATTTTTGGCGTGATAGCAGAGGAGTAACAAAGGTCAACAAAGGCCAAGTAACTGAAGAAATAGTACGTAGGTGTGTGGAGTCGAGCATCAATCCTGATTAAGGTAATCAGTCCAAGGTTGCCCAGCACTGTGACCACATAGAGCACTAAAAACACCACAAAGCATGGGGCCTGAAGCTCTGGCCGGTCTGTAATTCCCTTGAGAATGAATTCAGTGACATAAGTGATATTAACTTCAGCCATTTATTCTGATAGATTTTGTGGATTTTGCTGCAATTGAAAAATAAAAATGACACTTCTCATGGCCTCTGCCAGTGTTGGGGGAAATTATCACTGATATTTTATCACCTTGAATCATGCCATCATGTGGGCAAAAAGGGCACCTTACCTCTCTGATGACATGCCATTCTTGCCCCAGAGAAAGACGTAATTTACTCTCAAAATAGTTTTTTTACAGTTACGTAGCTTTGTACTTTTAGAAAATATGAGAGAATTATGATTAAAAGTTAAATAGTATCTGAAAGAAACCACTTGAGACAAACAACACTAATATTTTAGTGTTTTTCCTGCCTCTATCATTTCTATGCATATATAAATATGGTAGCACAAAAACATCTAATTCATAAATAAAACTAAATTTATTCTTCCATCTTTTCAATTGTGTGCATGTTCCCACAAACTTAAAAAAAATACTAAAATAATCTATTATGACTGACTGACTTTCCTATATTCCTTCTCCCACTTATAAAGAATAAACACTTGATGCTATAGAAGCCAAAAGAAAATTAATGAAAAAGAAGATAAAATGTAAAATTTTATTTGCATACAAATTAAACAGAATTATGATTTTTCCAATTCAACATTCACCACATTTTGAAGTTTATTGCCCAAGGAGTTAACATGAAGTAATCTACCAGATAACTTACTACTCTAAACTATGTGTAGATAAACATCTTTCCCCCTAAATATGTGTCAATACATTTCAAAGGCTTAAAATATCCAAAGCGTTTACTCTAGTATTCACGTTTTAGCAATGCATCCTAAGGAGGTATTCAGTTGTAGATAAAGTTTTATGGAAACTATGCACAGGTAGGTAGAGTTCTTGATGTGTTTCAGAATAATTGTAATTATTTGTATACCTGCCAAAGAGGCAGAACTTATGTCTGTAAAAGACTCATTAAACCCAATATTATCCCATTTAAACTTTATGTTTTTCTCCTGGCTTTATTTTCCACAAAGTGGAATCATAAAATGTTAAGAAAGAAAGGAGTGTTGAGAGATCATCATATGTAAATTCTTCATATTTCAAATTGTGTTTATTACTATCATTAATATTTATCTGTGGCAATTGAGTGCTGTTCTTATCAGATACTCTACTTAGTGCAATATGTGAATTCACTTATGATAGTCTGTTCCTAATGTTATGAAGAAGGTTCTATCCCATTATTCCTGATTAACAATTGAAAAATCTCAGGGTTTTGGCTGTGGTCACAGAGAATAGATGGTATAGTATGAGTGTGACAGTACAGCACATATTCGTTTTCATCAAGCTATGCTGTCCAAAGTCTAGTGGCCTGCTTGTTCAGCGTCAATCACTAAGATAGAAAAATAAGGTTGGCTAATGCATCCATTTTGCTATAGTATCAAGCAAAAGTTTTATAGCTTAGAGATGACAAACATGAAAGCTGTAGTTTACCGAAGATTGCTAAGCTTTACATAAACTTTGCCAAGGTAAAATTGCAGGAGCCTGAGCTTTTAAAAAGTTATTATGCAATGCTTTCCTGCCTGGTGAACAACTGTTTCATTCAAGAATATTTAGAATTAAGGGTTATCTTACTTGCATATGGGACTTGAACATACTCAATTTTTTCTCACAAAGTCTTTTATATCAATTCCAGCTGTGAAGACATGTGAAAATATAATGGAGAATAACAGCAAGGCTACTATACAAAGTAAAAGTAAAGCAGACCACCTTCACTGAAAAATGGTGTCAGATGGAAAGGTTTATTTATGATTTATCATAATATTTTACTTAAAATAACAAAGACCATCTATGCATTACAGGTTCTTTTGCTATCTCTTTTATATAACTTCAGGATTTATGGTGGCTCCAAAGTACATGTCAAACCACCTCAGAGGGAACCATATGAGAAGATAAATGCCTCAATGAGAACATTAACTATGGAGGATATTTACCATCAAGTGGAATATACAGGCACCAAATTAATGATAGAAAAGCAAAGTTTACTGTGGAGTTGCTTATTGAGGTAGAGTTTGGATTTCAAAATTCAAAAAACTTAAAAATCACGTGAAAACAAAATTGCCTATGAATGTCTGTTAAACTACTCATAAAACACATCACTTACGGCTTTGCATCTACCTTATAACTCTCTACATTATTTTATGAATTCTTCTAGTTTTTTAAAAGTAGTTTTTCTTCATAACTTCCAATTAGTTTCTGTAGGTTGTTCTGAAGCGATAGCTATTCCACAGTCTAACCATTTACTCAATCATTTCCTCACCTCTTTCAATTGTGAGGGAAAATTCTTGAAATCACTGACACATTTTACTCAAAGATTTCCTTAATAAGCACGATTGTTTCTTGTGAAACTTCATCTTTCCTAACGCAAGTTTTGACTCTAATTTTACTGCACATTGGGATCATCTATGGAGTTTTTAACATCCTAGTGTCCAGGTACCCTCTGCCAAATTAATCAGAAGGTTTGGGTAGCACCCAGGCTTCAGTATTTTTAAAACTCCCCGGGTGGATCCAGTATACAGCCATGTTTGAGAAACGATAATCTAAAGAAGAAATTCACTGATTAGAATGACAAGCAGAGCACAGCCATACTTTCAAACTTATTTATTTATTTTTTTTAGTTTTGTTTTCTTAACTTATGGTTGAATTAGTTGAGTACATGACTCTACCGTGCTGGTGGAATTCAAACTGGAGTATGCCTATCTGTGTTCATATAAAAAGACCCATCAAGTGTTATGAGGACAAGAATAGTTTTAAAAAATTACTTTACAGTTTCTCCATTTCCATACTTATTTCTTTCTGGAAATGATTTGCCTTGGAAGGCACCTGTGCTCTTGTATTTTTGCTTTGTTTTGGTCTCCCCTTTTCAAAATCCACCCTTCTCCTACTTTACAAGTAAAAATATTTTTAACTCATCGAATCTCATGATTCCTTGCTCCAAGTTGTAAAAATATTCAGAGTTCTAAACAATTTTGGCATTTAGATAATTCCTTTCATCAAGAGACATTCTCATCTCAGTAATAAGACAAATTTCAAATGAAAGTTAAAATTATATTTAAAGATTATTCATCAAAATTAGAAATACATAGGTTATTTTAATCATTTTATACTAAGGAGAATTGTGATTATACCTCAAACAGAAATATTTTAATATTATAGCATATAGAACCTATAGATCTTTATGTTTACAAGAATAAAATTCCAATCAGCGTGAACATATATGTGTGTGTGTGTGTGTTTGTTTTAGAGAAATAAGGTAAAGAAGGTAAAATAACCAAAGAAATAATTTCAGTAATAAAAGTATATTACTTTTGCACAGAAATACTTTGCACAGAAAAAATGTTCAATCATAGGGAAGAAGAAAATGGTCCTTAAGAAACCTCCCCTCTCCTATCCTCTGCTCTATTAGTCAAGATATTTCCCGATTTACTCACTGCCTAGTGTTATCCAGGTCCTGCTCTGTGCTTTATCAGACTCTACGAGGCTTTTTGAAGCCAAGTATGCTTCACTCCAGGACTACATAAGCTTGGTCTCTCTACCAGAGCTTACCAACCAGACCGCAGAGGCACACTGTGTACCACCAGTGTACTCCAGGTGTGCAGGCATCCTGACTTCTTAAGCCATCAGATGCTCCCTCCAAAAATGTGTGTATGTTTCCCAAATACGTATAAATAATATCCATGACATGAAAAAAAGTTTAGGATGAACTGGTTTGAGTCTGATTGCCTTAAAGTCTTGTTTGAGACCAAACTCTTTTCTGAGAAGCAATATTAGAGAAGTGAAATACCAATACATCATGCTTTGATATCCCCCTGGGGATTGGTTCCAGGACCTCAACAGATACCAAAATCTGGGGAGGCTCAAGTCTCTCATATAAAATGGAGTAGTATTTGCACATAACCTATGCACATTCTCCCATATAATTTAAATCATCTCTAGATTACTTATAATACCTAATACAATGTAAATGCTATGTAAATAGTTGTTATACTATATTATTTAGGGAATAATGATTATAAAACAATTCTGTACATGTTCAGTACACACAGAACTTTTGTAGGTCTTTCAATCCATGGCTTGTTGAATCCAGGGGTGCAGAACCACAGATACAGAGGGCTGACTGTAGACTTCTATTTTATTTCAGGATTCAAAAATTACAGTGAGTATCCAATCTTTATTTAAGAGGGAAACTCTTACCTTATGTTTGTGTCCAAAGACCAAGGATGGACTTTAAAAAAACCCAGTTATCGACACTTATGTGTGGAGTCATTCTTGGTGACCCATCCTCATAAGAGAATTTTAAACAGAAAATCTCACTTGCCATATAGTAACAACTCACTTTTGTAGGTATAACTGCAGGAAGGAGGGTAATTCTAGGAGATTATCTAGTTAAACCAGTTTGAGGTCATTAAAGGAGTGTGTGACAGAGAGAGAGAGTTGGAGATGAAGTAGAATTTTAAGTACAAATCGGTATCCTTTAGAAGCTGCCAAAAAGCAGAGAGCATGAAAGTGGGAAATACAATCAGGATGTTAACAGTAGTATCACCAAAATCAGACTGATTCCATTTAATACCACAGTTTACCAAGGAGGGAGATTTCTAAAGGGAAGCCAGATTATGGGTGGAGGATTGGCGATTCATTCCACATACAAACTCCACATGACTCACCTGTTTAGCAATGATCCTGGCTCCCAGTGAGCTCATTGTGAAGTTGTTTGGATGATATATTGGTTCTAAATCCCTTCGGATCTTAACTTTAACCTCTAGAGATATCAAAGGTCTAATTTTTCCCTCCATGTTTCTCTCAAAGTGAGATGAGATGGACAAATTATATTGTGGAATTAAGAAAACATCTTTTAATTACCTATATTCCTGAAGGAACCATGCCTGAAGTGTACCAATCAGACAATCTTCATGAGGGCAAAGGTAGTCTATACTGTTGGAAACATCATAAAAAGACAACGAACTTTGGTTCCTTTGAATAAGAACTCAAGTTTTGTGAAAGGATAAGACCAGCTGTTAAGTTATGAGTTACTTACTTATGAAACATTGGCCACTGTCCATATTCTTTTTAAGCCTCAATTTCCTCACTTGTAAAATCAAGTAAAAATGGTACATCTTGTATGTTTTCATGAGTATTGAATGAATGAATTTACGTAAAGGACTCAGTAAACTCCACTGTAAGTAGTAAGTGTTCAAATATACTTGCTTAAAAAGTAACACAAATCAGAACTATAAATCGTATCAAGATGCTCCAAAAAACTCCCTGAGAAAACACAACTGTTTCTACTACAGTTTCAGATTCTAACTCGATGAATTTACACAAGAAGGGAAATGTGTTGTTATTAATGGTAAAATCCATTTCTTTCGCAAATTTCAAACTAGAATTTTTTTTCAAATCTAATATATAGAGAGTAGATCTGTGTGTGTGTGTGTAAAACACAGCTCATATCAATAGCCAAAATTCTTGAAAAAGTTGTCTAATCTTTCTATTTCTCATAATCTTTTGCCTTTTCCAATGCAGATTTTCCCTCCACCATCGGAGCCAGTCCTTCCTAGCTTAACTATCATACTTTGATAAATACAATGAACAATTTTCAAGTTTTGGTTGGGTTTCTTCTGAAATTTGACAGTGTTGTACACTGTTTCAGTCTTTGTCATTTGTGGCATCACACTTTCTTTTTTTTTGGTTTCTTTTTTTAATTGTAGTGAGAACACAACATGAGGTCTACCATCTTAACAAAATTTTAAGTACACAAAATAGGATTGTTAACTATAAAGAAAGTGTTGTACCGCAGATCTCTAGAACTTATTCATCTATTATTGGCCCTTCTATCCATTAAACAATAACTTTCATTCACTCCTCATCCCAGTCCCTGGGAACCACTATTCTACACTGTTTCTTTGATTTTGACTATTTTAGATGCCTCATGTAAGTGAAATCATGCAATACTTGTCCTTCTGTCACCGGTGTATTTCACTTAGCCTAACCTCCTCCAGGTTCATCCACATTGTCACATAGGCCAGGATTTCTTTCTTTTTTAAAGTTGAATAATATTCCATTATATGTGTATATCACCTTTTCTTTATCCATTCATTCATTGATAATTAGGTTGTTTTCATTTCTTGGCTATTGTGAATAATGCTGCAATGAATCCAGGAATGAACATGTCTTATAGGTCCTGATTTTAATTATTTTAGATATATACCCAGATGTGGGATTGCCAGAATCATATGGTAGTTCTATTTTTACTTTTTGAGGAGTCTCCAGACTGTTTCCCATAGAGGTTACACCATTTTTTATTCCCACCAACCATGTACAAATATTCTACTTTCTCTACATCCTTTCCAACACGTGTCTTTATAAATATCTATCTATATATGGGGCCGGCCCAGAGGTGCAGCGGTTAAGTGTGAACGTTCCGCTTTGGCGGCTCTGGGTTTGCCAGTTCAGATCCCGGGTGTGGACATGGCACTGCTTGGCATGTCATTCTGTGGTAGGCATCCATGTATAAAGTAAAGGAAGATGGGCATGGATATTAGCTCAGGGCCAGTCTTCCTCAGCCAAAAGAGGAAGATTGGCAGTAGTTAGCTCCTGGCTAAGCTTCCTAAAAACTAAATAAATAAATGTATAAAGATAGATAGATAGATAGATAGATAGATAGATAGATAATAGCCATCCTAACTGGTGTGAGATGATAATTGAATTGTGGTTTTGATTTGTGTTTCCCTCATGATTAGAAATGTTGATTGTGTTTTCGTATACCTGTTGGCAATTTATAGTCTTCTTTGTATAAATGTCTATTCCAATCCTTAGCCCATTGTTTGATTGTGCTATTTGTGCAGTTTTTTTGTTATTGAGTTGTAGGAGTCTCTTACATGTTTTGGGCACTAACCCCTTATCAGAAATATGATTTTCAAATATTTTATCCCATTCTGTTGGTTTTCTTTTACTCTGTTCATTTTCTTTGCTGTGTAGAGCTTTTCAGTTTGATAGAATCCCACATGTCTAATTTTTATTTTGTTGTTTGTCCTTTTGATGTCAGATCCAAGAAATCATTGCCAAACTCAATGCCGTGAAGATCTTTCCCTGTGTTTCCTTCTGGGTGTTTTATAGTTTGGGGCTTATATTTAACTAATTCATTTTGAGTTGATTTCTGTGTATGCTGTAAGATAAGAGTCTAATTTCATTCTTCTGCATGTGGATTGCTTTGGCTGTACGAATTTTAGGATTGTAAAAAATGTCATTGGGATTTTAATAGAGATCACATTTTCTTTCTTTTTCTCCTACTGTACTGATATAAGTTCCAGTCTCTACTTTGCTCCTGGTATTGTTTTCAGTTCCTCCGTATTCTAGATCTTTTTTTATGCCCACAACTTCAATAATCAATAAATCTCAAATTTATTTCTCAAATTCCATAGAATTTTTTTGCAGGATTCTGCATGATCTGACCCAGGTTTTCCTCTCTAGCCCTGCTTTGCTCTCTCTTTTGAATTCACTTTTCTTCTAACCCACACTAGTTTTATGTCAGTTTGTCTTATAGGTTTATTTCTGCCTAGAAAACTTGGTATATTGTCTCTTTTTTCTTAAATGCTGTCCTTACCTCACATCCCATAAACCTGAGCTATGTTGGGTTCCTCTATATATTCTAATCATCATGTACCTCTACTTGGAAGGCATGATCACAGTTTATGATTATGATTATGCTCCCTTGTGTAGCTAATTTTTTTTTCAGGTCTCTCTCCCAAAAGATTATAAGCTCCATGAGACAGGGACAATGTCTGTCTTGCTCACTACTGAGTCCCTGCCAACTACTGCAATTCCTAATATTAAAAAAAAATGTTAAATAAATATTTGTTAACTAAACTCATATAATTTATAAATAAGTACTCGGAAAAATATGTTATAAGCAAGCACAAACACAGCTTAGTATCAGATGGCAAGAATTGTGTTCTAACTCTCGCTTTCAATTTCTCAATGTTTTACAACTAATTATTTGCATTACCCTCAATCTAGGCATTTGAGGTCCTCTAGTTTAACGTGATGATTTAAACAGATGAGGGAAGTAAGGCTTCTCAATCTTATATAATTCTCTCTCAGTTTCTAGCTATGAGTGAATAAAAGAGCATCACAGTTTTTAATAACAATAATATCCACAAATACATATTTAGGGTCACTCATATTGGGCAAGGCACATTTCCAAGCATTTTATATATTAGCACCTCTAATCCTCATCACAGTCCTGTGATATAAGTAGTGTTATTATTCTTATTTACAAAGGAGGAAACTGAAGTACAGAGAGGCCGGGAATCTTGCTCAAGGTCACACACCAAGTAAATGAAAGACCCATGCTTTTGACTTACTGCAGAGGTATAACCACTAATGTACATTTCTCTTTCATGCTCTGCTTTAAGCATAGGCATATTGACTGCATCCCCTTGGGTATCAAGTATGCCCGGATCCAGTCAAATGCAGCCAATAGGCAATTATGACAGGAGGTCATGTGGTACTAGGAGATGGTAGGCACTTTGTCCCTGCTTCTGCTCTCTCTCTCTGCTTTGGCAGCCTGTCTCTGGCAGTAGATGCATCCCTCTATCGAGATTTCTTCAGGCAGCCTTTCATCCACAGCCCTGTTCTCATTAGACTCCTAATTTTCTCTACGTTCTTTAAGTCCTTGAGTCGTGATAAGTTTGCACTCTTTTTAGATGCTAGGTGCGTTACTATTCCTTTCTTGTTCACATCTCTTTATTTGAATTATATAGGTTGATTCTCAGGAATCTGATCAATAATTCTCTGACTCCTTTGCAATACATCCCATTTTTGCTTGACAATTAAATGTGTTGGAAATTTGTTACAAAGAAGAATCACTTCTATGTATTTAAGAGAGGGTGGGTGTATTCTAAGACATTGGGAAAAATGAAACAAGCCAGAACTTAAAGAATGGACAAGATAGCTATTCTTAGAAATAAGAAATTCTCTGTATTTCTGTATATTCTTATTTCTAAGAACTTCTCTGCATGGATCTTTACTATCTGCATAAAATATTAACCCTTGACATTTTATTCATGAGATCAAAACTATATATTTGAAGTGAAATACATGTGGATGTGAGGAAAGAAAAAACATCTCTTGACAATTGTTCACTGGGATCTGGTCTGGCCCTAAAAGCTAAGCTGTAGTATTGTGTTATAGAATATCAATAATTTCACAGAATATCAACATGAAATAAGTTTAGTTGATAATGGTGGTGAAGCAAGAGAAAAATGATATTACTCAGTAATAATTTTTCAGCAGAGACAAAATCAGGAACATCATCTAAACCACAAAAGTAGTCAAACACCCTTTTCACCTGGCTAATATGAGGGACTCTTTCCTCTTTAGAAAGTAAAGCTTTACCTGTACTCCAATTTGTCCATGTTCTAAATAAGAGCAACTAACACACTGAATCACAAAAATGCTGGCCACAATCTGACAGCACCCAATCCAGAGTGCAACCATGCGTTATTGAACCCTACCCTAAATAACTACACAGGTTGAAATCCTGTAGCAAGCTGGGTCCCTAAGACCTCTTACTGAGGTGCTCCTGTTTTCCATGGTGTATAATCTCCCTCGTTGAGACAAGAATAATAATACAACTTTGACTAGAGATTTGTTCCTGGTGCTCTTTGCCTGGAGAACATCAACAGATGACATGGTATAAAATCTGGTATATACTTCAAAATAACTTTGGGAGTTAGTGGGTGTGGTAAGAGGATGGATAAAGCACATCTGACCATAAACAGACGTGTTGAAGCTGGGCAATTGTTATGGGGGGATTATTATGTAAATTATTTGAATTTTGTATGTTTGAAATTTTTCATTAAAAAATTATTATATAATAATTCATTTATTTAGTAAAAAATAAAAACTTTTAACAATTCATAAGTAATTGCACCAATTTTGGATTAGAACTATCAGTATATCTCTATTAAAATATTTTTATAGAGGCCAGCAAATCTGCACAAATGAAAAATAGGAAGTATGGATTTTTAAAAGGAAGAAGTAAAAATATGCTTCACAAATAATGTGATCAGCAAAACCCAAGGAAATCAATGAATCGGAATAGTGGAACTTTGCCAAAATGGTATCCTAGAAATGTAAAAAATACAATGGACAATAGCCTATTTATAATAGTGTGAGATCTATTATTTACGTCCATATTGAACTAAGACATACATTAAATATATTCAAATAAACAAAGCATTAAAGAAATACATTTTTTGGCTTAGAAATTTGATGAACATGATAATATTCTACTACATTGATGATTTCTTTTAGATAATTTTATTTGCATTAGTCCACTATTTACTGAAAATATTAAAAATAATAGCCTGAACTGCCGTTCTGGTGTTAAAGGTATGACTCTGTCAGACTCCCTGTCCTGAAGTAACTCATAGTCTAATGAGGTAGACAGATACGGAAAATATGTATTACAATACAGCATCAAAAATATAGCAGTGACACAAGGAATGCACAGGGTATACTGAGAAATAATCAAACATTCTTTTTTCCCTTCTGAGGGATCGGGTAATTAGAAGATGGAATGAATTTGGTGAAAATCCCACTAAAATGCTAACTTTTGAACTTGTCCTAGAAGGATGAGAAGGACTTAGACATTACAGAGGGAGGAAAAGCTGTGGAAAAGTATTTCAATGACACAGAATGTGCAAGGACAAGAAGGACAGCCACAATCAATGAAAGAGAATAACTGTATAGTGGACAAGGAGGGAAAAAGCAGGAGAAAGAGTGAGAAAGACAGTAAGGGCCATGATCTCATACAGCATTATATGTCATACTCATGAGTCTGGACTAAATCCTACAGTAGAGAGAAACTATAGAAATGTCTTATATACAAGCTTAATATAATCAGATACATTTCAGGAGCTCCCTCAAAGAAAATGTTGGCTTAACATGATGAAATAACATGCAGGAAATTTGAAAGAGACTAATACGTTGAAAAATTAATAGAAAAAGAATGGAATTCAAAATGAAAAAATTTCATGTTGTTGATGGCGTGTATACTGCTTAAAATAAAATGAGAGAATTTAGAGATGTACTTTTATACTTTAGTATTCCCTGAGTTGTGTTATTGGTGTCATATGGAATCATAGTTACAGTGAGATTCTTGTTTGGAGGAAGAAAAAGAAGTGCTTTGGTTGAGATATATAAAACAATTTAATGATACATGTACATATATATATATACATGTACATGTATTTGTCTGTCTATCTAAGGCAGTATTCTTATTGCTACTACAAATAGCAAGAGTATTCAAGATTTTTGTTGCAGGTACTAAAAGACATTGCTATAATAATATATTCTTGAGAATTTTGGAATTAGATTAATTCGTATATATATATATAAATATATATAAATATATATATATATACAGAGAGAGAGAGAAGACAGAAGAGTGGTTAAGAGTATCCATTCTACAGTTGCACATTAAATCTCAATTCTAGCTAATGCATTTATCGTCTGTGACTTGAGACAAATTATTTAAGTTCTCTGAGCCTCTCATCTGAAATGTGGGAATATTTTTCCTACATCATAGTGTTTTGTAAGGAATAATAATATAATGTAAGTAGATTTTTTAGTACCTTGCCTGGCCTGTAATAAGCACCCAGTAAATTTTAGGCACTGTTATTATTATTATCATTCTACTTGTAATCATTACAGCATCAGCAATTTGCAAAGTAATTTAATATCCATGATAGGTTTACTCCTTAAAAATGTCCTGTGCTATAACTAGTGTTCCATGTCTTAATTGAGGCTCAGAGTCTATGATCTTCCCAAGAGTACATGGGTAGATAGTAGAAGGGCCTGAGCACAAACCTCGGTCTAGCTCCAAATCCTCCTCTCTTCCTACTACACTATTTTGTCTCCCAAAGGAAACCTCGAGGTAGAGAAAATTGTCATCCCTGGGGAATCAGATAATCAGACACACTCAAACTAAACTGCATATTCATTAATTTTTATTTGAAACTTTATGTTTGTTGAGATTGGTTTCAGTTAAAACGTACCCATGATAAAGCTAAGAAAGGAGTAATTTTAATAAGGCCCTTTGAAACTTATTAGCAAGTCAACCCACTTTTAGCAATGACAGCGGGGAATTCTGTTTGCGATAAAGAGTTAGGTAACAAGACCCAGAGAGACAGTTTCATCTTCAACACTTAGGAAAACTCTGACTTCAGTTTCTTTTTATTTAATGGTCAGCAATTATTTAATTAAAATCAACAGATGAAGAATGGTAGCTGCAGAAAGTGGCATTTTTCTTAATTTTCTCAGATACTCTGAACTTTTATAGCCTGACTAGAAACGGAAAGGCTAACCTAATTACTTTCATATTATGTAGTATAAGCAGACAATAGATGCACTGGAACTTGTAAGTTCTGTGGTGAGACACTGTATATTAACCAGTATCAAATATTTTGGAAATATAATCGCTGATTAAAATTTTTCAAATCAATGTCTGACTAACACTTTTTTCACAATTAGGGTTTTTGACATATGCTATAACCAGAAGGCCCTGTGAGATTCATTAAAGAATACTAATGGATGTTTAATTCTTCCCTGAGTAAAGAAATCCAAAAAGGTCTGCTAAGTAGAGCCCTATTCAAATGAAAATAGGATAGAAATATCAAATGTAAAGTTACATACTAGTAATATAAGAATGACATATCCCATGTATGTACAGTTTGGATGTAGGTGATGGTCACTGAGTTGCAACAATTAGACAAAATATTGGTCTCTGAATATCTTCAGAACATGGATTATTAACTGAACTATGACGAAATGCTTGCAACTATAGTTTGATCATTTTCTAGAAATAGGACAGGACACAAAAATCTCATCGCATTGCAAACATTATATTAAAGTACATCAAATTGAGTTACTCCAAGAAAAAATAAAATAAACTTGCTTGAAAGAATAAATAAAATTTTCAGTTTAAAATTATCAGAGATACTGCACATGCTTAAACAGAAACTTAAGGAATACAAGCAAAGGCATATGTAGAGGATTATTCATGCATAATCACAAACATCTTTGCAGTTAAACAAGAAAGATTGAAACTAGAGACATCAGAAATTAAGGATCATAAACTGAGTAAGAAAAAAAAACTGATGTAAACTGAGTTAGGAATTAGAAATAAAAGGAAAAATAACTCAATAGAAGTCTCTTTTTTTAGTTACTTTATCTGTAGTTCTTGACATAAACTGGAGAGTCGATAAATTATTGTAATAATAAATGAATCTCTCAGAAAGTTTTTGGCAATTTGGATTCCAACAGTTCCAGGCTTATTATTTTAAAATGAAGTTTTCTTTTTTATGTGCATTTATTTAATCATTAGTGAAACTGAATAAGCTGGCCATTGTTGGATTTCTGACCTCAATTATTTTAATCTCTATCTCCCCCATTCCCATCCTTCTATCCATACTGACTTCAAATAGTTCAGGGCATGCCAGCCTTAGGTATCAGTATTTGTTCCTTCTACATGGATACTTTTTCTTAGATATCTTTACGGCCCACTCTTTTACCCCTGGACACTTTCACAGTGGGGAAGTGTGAGGACTCTTGTGACAGATGATCTGGGTTCAAATTCTGGTTCTGCCACTATGTGCCAACACATTACTTGGTCACATAATATCCTGTGTCTTGTTTCTACCATCTTTAAAAGAAAAATAGTAATAGTAAGTGCTTCAAGTACTGTTTGAGGATTAAATGAGTTAAAGTGGTTAAAGATGTAGAATTATGCCTGGATGATCCTAAGTGCTAAATAAGCATTAGTTTCTACTACTGCTACTCCCTTCCTTGATTTACTTTTTTCTCATTATCATTTATCACTATACAATAATGAGCCCTTGAAAGAATTTTGGATTTTACTCTGGGTGAAATGGGCAATCATTGCAAGATTCTGTGCTAGGGAGTAAGACAATCTAATTCACTGTTTAAAAGAATTACTGGGTGTTAAAAATCAACTGGAGAGGGAAAGTGTGGAGACAGTGAATCTAGTGAATGGATGCTAGATAAGACCACAGAGTGGCATTTTAGCTGGTAAAAATTAGTTGGACTGGATACACTGAAGGTAGCACCAACCAGAATTTCTACCAGATTGGGTGCAGAATCTGAGCAAGATGAGTCCAGGGTCACTCTAAGGATTTTGCCTGGAGTAACCATAGAGTTACCATGTGCTGAGATAAGAACAGTTTGAGAAGAGCAGGCTTGAGGTGGGGAGGGGCAGGGTATTAGGAACTCAGTTTTGGACACTCAATCTAAGATGCTTAGTGCACATCCAAGTAAAGATGTCATTAGGATGTTGAACATGGGACTGTAGAATTCAGAGGAGTGAACTGGGATGAAAAGTTGTATTGGGCATCATTCTCAGATGACCATTGCTAAACGGTATAAAATTGAATGAAATTAACAAATAAAAGAAGACGTATAGATATAAATAGACAAAATGACAAAGACCTAATCTTGTGGCTCTCCAACATTTAGAGGTGAAGACAAAGAGGAGGAACCAGCAATGAAACTGAGAAGGAACATCCAGGAGGAAAACCAGGAATGTGAGAATCCAAGTGAAGAAAGTTAATCAAGGAATGATTAACTCTGCAAATATTACTGATAGATTAAATAATGTGACCTTGCTAATGAGGCTTTCAGTAGCAAAATGGAGGTTAAAGTCTTACTGGAATGATTTCAAGAGAAGTCAGAGGATGTAAATTGGAGGTAACATGTTAACAGAAAAAATTTTACAAGAAAGAATGCTGGAAAAATACAATTTAGCAATAAGCAAAAAATTTTAATGTACAGATTCTCTTCTTCAATATTTCTATCTGTTAGTACTTTATCCTGAAAATACTGTATCATTCTAAACAAATTTTGAATAATAGAATTCAGCACTAATTAGAACAAAAATCACAAAATTTTAAAATAGGGACTGTTACAGATTATTAGAAGGCTTTCTTTGGGAAGAATATTAAATAGTTTGTAAAATTCTGATATATTTCTGGTCAAAAATTGGAGATTATAAGCAGTAAATTGTCATATACTCTATGAACACAATTTAATAAAACGCATAAAAATATGAAGGGTAAAAGAAAATAACTTAAAAGGCAGTTACTTCTAGTGGATGATTTATATATATGTTTTTGTATCTTTCTATATGTAAAATTTTATAATCAGAATACATACTCTTTATTTGTATTCTGGAAAAAGATACTTTTTTACAAAAAAAAGGATATGTAACAATGCCCCTGAACTATCAAGGATTCTAAAACTCCAAGGTTTTTATGATATATAGAAGCTGGTTGATTTTATTGAGTTATTTTAGTAAATAAGGTGATATTTTTAAAGTCTAAATTAATTGTAAATCAATAAGAAAGAGATGCTTTATTTAATTAATAATATCAGAGCAACTAGCTATTTGGACAAGCAAATAGTTTAGATCCTTGCCTCAGCTCATAGAACAAATTAACGCTATGTGATTTTAAAAACGTAAATATGAGAGTTCTCGTCAAGATGGCGCTATGAGCAGACGTTGAACTCGCCTCCTCCCACGAACACAACCAGGTTACAACAATTTTCGGAAGAATCACCGTGGATTGAAAACTGAAAACTGGATAAAAAGAACCCCAACAACAAGGGACAGTCCTGATGTAAACAGAAGAGGCAGTAACTCTGGCCGGAGAGGAAAAAAGCCACCTTTGGGAGCAGCTGAGCTTCTCAGCTGGCCAGGCAAGAGCCAACCTAAGGTACGCAGCCCTCCCTGGAGGAGTGAGGTCCGGAGCAGGGGCAATACTGCTATAACCATCCTTCGGACTCAGCCCAACTGAGATGGGGGTGTTACTATCTGGCTTTGCTGGCTATTAACTGCAGCGAGGACACCCCAGAAAACTATTAGCCAAAAGCCGAAAAGATCCAGGTCTTAAAGGGCCCATGCACAAACTCACTCATTGCAGCAACCTAAAATCTCCAGAGAGAAGGCTGACTGTCCTTTGGTGAAACAAGACTCACCTGGTGGGCTCTTGGGGCATCTTAGTGAGAGGAGGATCCTCTCCTGAGACTGAGACATTGGTGGGGACCGTTGTTCTGAGCTGGTCCAGGCGTGTTGATATGGACACAAGTGGGGGCCATTGAGGTGCATCCCTTGGGCTGTTAGCTCAGGGGTCTGCCACACCCACTAGAGCACAGATTTAATCCAGTTCAGCCATGGCAGGCAACCAGCCCTAGGGACTGGCCCCACCTAACAGCAAGCCCTCAGGCTACTTTTCAGCCTGCATTGACTGAGTTCCTTGATCCTCTACAGGCAAGCAAGGGTGTCTGCCTCTGTGGGGCAGGGCTTGTGTGAGGACCAGGTGAACTGTGGGGGGCATTGGGGCAGAGGTGGGGGCCTCTGCAGTGTGGCACTGGGGTACGCTCCAGGGTGTTGAGAAGTGTGCATGGACCAGGACTGTGTCGACAGTGTATGTGGTCCAGAGAGGGGTGAGGCTTATCAGTGGCAGAAGACTTGTGCTTCACAAATAGCCATAAAAAAGATCAGCCCCACCTTCCAAAGTCTGAAACAACTGAGTGCCTCCATGACAAGGGCTAGCCCCACTCAGCTGCACTACTAAGAGAACTGACATCAGCCTTGTTGGCCTCAGGCCTATCACAACTTTACGCCCCTGAGCCTAGCAACCAGCTACACTGGGTACCAACCCAATTAAGAGGACACTTGCAATGAGAGTGTGCTAATAGACTTTGTAGCCAACAGTGCTGAGGCCCCTACAAACTGGATTTACAAACAGCTGGCCAGGGAAGGAAAGATCAGACTCGCTGGGTACCTGCAGTGGGAGCAACCCGGCCACAGCAGAAGAACACAGCAGAAGTAGCCCACAAAGGGGTCACTGCTGGTTCTTATGGTCTGGTGACGAGAGGGAAGCACACTGCTGGGCCTCATAAGGCATCTCATACATAAGGCCACTTCTCCAAGTTCAGGAGACATAGCTGACTCACCTAGTACAAAGAAAATAGCACAGAGAAAGAGGCATAATGAGGAGGCAAAGGAATACTTTCCAAGCAAGGGAACACTACAAAACACCAGAAAATGAACTAAGTGAAACAGAAACTAGTGACCTCCTTGACAAGGAATTCAAACAAAATATAATGAGGATGCTCGCAGATATGCAGAGTAGAATGGATGAACACAGTGAGCACATCAGCAAAGAATTGGAAGATATAAAAAAGAACCAATCAGAAATGAAGAATACAATACTTGAAATGAGAAATTCACTAGACAGACTCAATAGCAGAGTAGAGGAAGCAGAAGAACGGATCAGAGAGCATGAAAAATTAGAGGAAATCACCCAAGCAGAACAGAAAAGAGAAAAAAGAATTAGACAGAATGAGAACAGTGTAAGGGAATTCTGGGACAATATCAAGCACACTAACATTTGGATTATAGGGGTCCCAGAAGGAGAAGAGAGAGACAAAGGGGCAGAAAACTTGTTTGTCAAAATAATAGAGGAAAATTTTCCTCACCTGAGGAAGGAAACAGACATCCAAGTTCAGGAAGCACAGAGAGCTCTAAACAAGAGAAGCCCAAAGAGGCCCACACCAAGACATATTATAATCAAAATGTCTAAAATTAAAGAGAAAGAGAGAATTCTAAAAGCAGCACAAGAAAGGCCACAAGTGACATATAAAGGGAAGCCCATCAGGCTGTCAGCAGACTTCTCAGCCGAGACCCTACAGGCAAGAAGAGAATGGCATGACATATTTGAAGTAATAAAAGGAAAAAACCTACAACCAAGAATTCTCTATCCATCAAGACTGTCATTCAGAATGGAAGGAGAGATAAAGAGCTTCCCAGAAAAGCAAAAATTAAAGGAGTTTATCACTAAGAAACCCGTTCTACAAGAAATGCTGAAGGGACTTATTTAAGTGGGAAAGTAATGACCACAAATAGAGATAAAGGAAAAAAATTATCAAAAAAACCCCAAAACAACAACAAGAAAAAACAGGCAATAAAATCACTTGTAAGGTAAAAGTATAGTAAAGGCAGCAGATCAACTACCTGTGAAGGTAATATGAAGGTTAAAAGACAAATGTACTAAAATTACCTATTTCAATGATAAGAGGGTATTGGATATACACACACTAAACAAAAGGCCATATATGATGTGAAAAACATATAATGTGGGAGGAAGGGAGTGAAAAAGTAGAGCTTTTAGAAAGAGGTCAAGCTAAAGAGATTATCTACTAAACATAGACTGTTATTTGTATAGTATATTAAATAGGATCCTCATGGTAACCACAAACCAGAAACCTATAACAAGCAGGAAAAAAAGTAAGACAAAAGAAATCAAACATATTACTAAAGATAGCCATCAAACCACAAGGGAAGAGAGCAAGAGAAAAAGAAAGGATTAGAGAAGAACTACTAAAACACCAAAAAAAACAGAAAAAGTGACAAAATGGCAATAAATACATATTTATCAATAGCTACTTTAAATGTCGATGGATTAAATGCTCCAATCAAATGCTATAGGGTGGCCAACTGGATAAAAAACAAGATCCATGTATATGCTGCATACAAGAGTCAGACTTCAGACCTACAGACACTCACAAACTGAAAGTGAAAGGATGGAAAAAGATATTCCACGCAAATGGCAAAGAAAAGAAAGCGGGGGAGCAATACTTATATCAGACAAAATAGACTTTAAATCAAAAACTGTAATAAGAGACAAAGACGGGCACTACATAATGATAAAGGGAACAATCTAACAAGAAAATATAACACTTGTAAATATCTACGCACCCAACATAGGAGCACCTAAATATATAAAGCAATTATTAACAGACATAAGAGGAGAAATAGACAGTAACACAATAATAATAGGGGACTTTAACACTCCACTTACACCAATGGATAGATCATCCAAACAGAAGACCAATAAAGAAGCACTGACCTTAAAGGACACATTAGACCAGATGGACTTAGTAGATATATACAGAACATTCCATCCAAAAACCACAGAATACATATTCTTTTCAAATGCCCGTGGAACATTCTCCAGGATTGATCACATATTAGGCCACAAAACAAGTCTCAATAAATTTAAGAAGATTGAAATAATACCATGCATCTTTTCTGACCACAAAGGCATGAAACTGGAAATCAACTACAGAAAGAAAACCAGAAAAGCCACAAAAATGTGGAGATTGAACAAAATGCTACTGAACAATGATTGGGTCAATGAAGAAATCAAAGAAGAAATAAAAAGAAATTCCTGGAGACAAATGAAAATGAAAACACAACATGCTAAAATCTGTGGGATACAGCAAAAGTGGTTCTACAAGGGAAGTTTATAGCAATTCAGGCCTACCTCAACAAAGAAGAAAAATCCCAAATAGACAATCTAAAAGTACACCTAAAGGTACTGGAAAAAGAACAACAAACAAAGCCCAAAATCAGCAGAAGTAAGGAAATAATAAAAATCAGAGCAGAAATAAACGAAATAGAGACTAAAAAATAATAGAAAAAATTAATGAAACCAAGAACTGGTTCTTTGAAAAGATAAACAAAATTGGCAAACCCTTAGCTAGACTCACCAAGAAAAAAAGAGAGGAGGCTCAAATAAAATCAGAAGCGACAGAGGAGAGATTACAACAGATGCCCAGAAATACAAAAGATAATAAGAGAATACTATGAAAAGCTATATGCCAACAAATTGGATAATCTAGAAGAAATGGATAAATTCTTAGAAACATACAACCTTCCAAAACTGGACCAAGAAGATGTAGAAAATCTGAATAGACCGATCACCAGTAACGAGATCGAAACAGCAATTAAAAACCTCCCAAAAAATAAAAGTCCAGGACCAGATGGCTTCCCTGGTGAATTCTACCAAACATTCAAAGAAGACTTAATACCTATCCTTGTCAAACTCTTCCAAAAAATTGAAGAGGAGAGGAGGCTTCCTAACTCCTTCTACGAAGCAAACATTATCCTGATACCAAAACCAGACAAGGACAACACAAAAAAAGAAAATTACAGGCCAATATCACTGATGAACATCGATGGAAAAATTCTCAACAAAATACTAGCAAATCAAATACAACAATATATTAAAAAGATCATACATCATGATTAAGTGGGTTTCATTCCAGGGATGCAGGGATGGTTCAACATCCGCAAACCTATCAACGTGATACACCACATTAACAAAATGAAGAATAAAAATCACATGATCATCTCACGAGATGCAGAGAAATCATTTGACAAGATACAGCATCCATTTATGATAAAAACTCTAAATAAACTGGGTATAGAAGGAAAATACCTCAACATAATAAAGGCCATATATGACAAATATCATTCTCAATGGAGAAAAACTGAAAGCTACCCCTCTAAGAACAGGAACCAGACAAGGATGCCCCCTGTCACCACTCATTTAACATAGTATTGGAAGTCCTAGCCAGAGCAATCACACAAGAAAAAGAAATAAAAGGGATCCACATTGGAAAAGAAGAAGTGAAACTGTCACTCTTTGCAGATGACATGATTTTATATCTAGAAAACCCTAAAGAGTCCACTAAAAAACTTTTAGAAATAATAAAGGAATACAGTCAAGTTGCGGGATACAAAATCAATGTACAAAAATCCGTTGTGTTTCTATACACTAACAACAAAGTAGCAGAAAGAGAAATTAAGAATACAGTCCCATTTACAATCGCAACAAAAAGAATAAAATACCTAGGAATAAACTTAACAAAAGAGGTGAAAGATCTGTACACCAAAAACTATAAAACATTGTTGAAAGAAATCGAAGAAGACACAAAGAAATGGAAAGATATTCCGTGCTCTTGGATTGGAAGAATTAACATTGTTAAAATGTCCATAATTCCTAAAGCAATCTATAGATTCAACGCAATCCCTATCAAAGTTCCAACAACATTTTTTACAGAAATAGAACAAAGAATCCTAAAATTTATATGGAACAACCAAAGATCCCGAATAGCCAAAGGATTCCTGAGAATAAAGAACAAAGCTGGAGGTATCACACTCCCCGATTTCAAATTATACTACAAAGCCATAGTAACCAAAACAGCATGGTACTGGCACAAAAACAGATACAGAGATCAATGGAACAAAATTGAGTGCCCAGAAGTAAACCCAAACGTTTACGGACAGCTAATATTCGACAAGGGAGCCAAGAGCATACGATGGAGAAAGGAGAGTCTCTTCAATAAATGGTGTTGGGAAAACTGGACAGCCACATGCAAAAGAATGAAAGTAGACCATTCCCTTACACCATGCACAAAAATCAACTCAAAATGGATTAAAGACTTGAATGTCAAACCTGAAGCCATGAGACTTCTAGAAGAAAACATAGGCAGTACGCTCTATGACATTGGTTTGAGCAGCATATGTTCAAGTCCCATGTCTGACTGGGCAAGGGAAACAAAAGAAAAAATGAGCAAATGGGACTACATCAAACTAAAAAATTTCTGCACAGCAAAGCAAACCATCAACAAAATGAAAAGACAACCTAACAATTGGGAGAAGATATTTGCAAACCACGTATCAGATAAGGGGTTAATATCCAAAATGTACAAAGAACTCATACAGCTCAACAACAAAAAAACCAACAATCTAATTAGAAAATGGGCAAAACACCTGAACAGAGGTTTCTCCAAAGAAGATATACAGATGGCCAACAGGCATCTGAAAAGATGCTCAACATCATTAGCTATCAGGGAAATGCAAATCAAAACTACAATGAGGTATCACCTCACTCCAGTCAGAATGGCTATAATCAACTAGACAGGAAACAACAAATGTTGGAGAGGGTGTGGAGAGAAGGGAAAACTTTTTCACTGCTGGTGGCAGTGCAAACTGGTGCAGCCACTACGGAAAGCAATTTGAAGTATCCTCAGAAAATTAAGGATAGATCTACCATATGATCCAACTATCCCACTGCTGGGTATTTATCCAAAGAACTTGAAAACACAAAGGTATAAAGATACTTGCACCCTTATGTTCATTCCGGCATTATACACAATAGCCAAGAGTTGGAAGCAACCTAGGTGCCCATCAAGGGACAAATGGATAAAGAAGATGTGGTATTTATACACGATGGACTACTACTCAGCCATAAGAAATGATGAAATCCAGCCATTTGTGACAACATGGATGGACCTTGAGGGTATTATGCCGAGTGAAATAAGTCAGAGGGAGAAAGTCAAATACCATATGATCTCACTCATAAGTAGAAGATAAAAACGACAGAAAAAAAACACAACACATAGCATTGGAGATTGGACTGGTGGTTACCGTTGGGGAAGGGGGGAGGGGGGAGGGCAAAAGGGGTGATTAGGGTCACATGTGAGGGGATGGACTATAATTAGTGTTCGGGTGGTGAACATGATGTAATGTATCCAGAATTTGAAACATGATGTACATCTGAAAAAAATAAAAATTAAAAAAAACAAAAATAAAATAATAATACTAACAGCTAAAAAAATAAAATTAGGAGCAAAAAATAAATAAATAAATAAAAACGTAAATGTTAACTCTATAGGACATACATAAAAAGGATTTGCCATTGTTCTCATGTCTACCCTTAGCAGACAAAAAATAAAAAGACTTGTCTGTTTAAAAATTTATAGCTTCTAGGTATAAAACACACTCTGTTAGGAAACAGTAAAACAAAGATTAAATCAGAATCCCTCTGACTAAGAAAGTCAAGACAAAAGGAAGGGACAAATGTAAACAAATGGTGACAATACATTAGAAGTGTTTGTGATATCTAAAATTTTCATCATTTGTTTTATCTTTTCTTTGTTTTGTTTAAACAAATTAAATTGGACAATCTTAACCAAGGTCTAGTGATTTCATGGTGAGATAATTCTAGCTCAAAATGACCTAATATCACTTTTGTTTGTGTAGGGAAATCTTTTTCTAACTGAAGCTTTCTAATCACAGTTGCACTCCAGAGGGTCAGCAACTCTGGGGTAGTCATGTCTGAGGAACATTAGGAATTAACTCTCTAAGGAATAGAGACTTGTTTATTTAAAGGCATATATCATACATTCACAGACCCTCACTATCCCAGAGTCATTGAAAAGGAGACTCCTGTGGAAATATTCCAATTTTTTCGACAAGCAGGTAGGTTAACAGGTACAGTTGGTCATCACCACAGCCCTCTTCTCCCAAATCATCCACAATTTTCCCCATTAAAAAGAAAATGGAGGGGGCCAATCCCAGTGGCCTACTGGTTAAGTTTAGTGTGCTCCACTTCAGTGGCCGGGCTTCAGTTCCTGGGTGCAGACTTCCACTGCTCTGTTAGCAGCCATGCTGTTCTGTCAACCCACATACTATGAAATATAGAGGAAGATTAGCACAGATGCAGGCTCAAGGCAAATCTTCCTAAGAAAAAAAAAGAAGAAAGAAAAGAACAGAAAATAGATGACCCTATCTAACTCTGCTTCAGCTGAAGCTGATGTCTATAAACAAGAATGAAATAACCCTCTCAAAATAAATTCTCTCTCTCAACTGCTAGCTGAGGCTTGCGCTTCCTTCAGAAGAAAACAACACTTTTTATCTGTTGATAAACCTTCAGAAGCCAATTCTTGTGGAAGAAGAGCATTTGTGTGTGTGAGAGTTGCATTTCTCTTAGGAGAAAAATTTAATGGTTTAAAAAATGTGTATCAAAGAGACATTCATAAGCAAAAGTAATATAAAAAAATGGGAGCTGGTCTTTTCCAATTTGAAATTGATGAGGATGTGTGGGAGTTTTTCTTTTTTTCTTTTATTATGGATACACAAGGAAGGAAAATCAGCCTGATTCCAGTGTATGTGCAAAGAAAAGTAACTCAATACAAAAACTTCCACTAATTATCTCTAAAACACCCAAAGTGATATTTATCACAGAAGACCAAAAGTGGGACCAGAGTCAATATATCCCCATGTCTGTAAGTGAACAAATGCTGGCTGAATCAATACTTTCTCATTTCCTCTTTTATTGTATTTCCAGAGTAGTGAGTTATAGTACCAATAGGTGTGTTGAGATTCCAGTCAAGGAAGACAAGTCAGTTCAAACACACCTCTCACAAGGTAGGCTTTGACTCCACCAAGAGAAAAGTAAATGGATAAAGGAGAAAATTGTTTTCATGTCACATTTTATGCACACATGTACATATACGTATGTGTGTTTGTATATGTGCATATACATATATGTATGTATGTTATATATTTGTATATATATGTGTGTCTGTGTGTGCGTTTGTTTTCTTTTTGGAGAAAAAATTCGGTAAAAGCTATAGTATTAAGCTGAGTCAAAACAGGGGAAAGAAAATATTAAAAGAACAGAATTTCTGACCTCTCACATAAAATCATTAGAAAAAGAAAAGTTTCCCTTTGGGCAATATGTTTGGGGATGGAAGGGAATTTTTCCTTCTATTTTACACATTTTGTTTTTTAAAATTGAGATGCAGAGAGTTTCTTGTTTTCTACTTTCCTCTCAAAATTAAAGTTAGCTTTTACAGCCTCAAAAGTGGAGAGAGGCATACAACTCCCAATAACCACACTAAGCAGGTTAAACATCATCGGACAGAGTATTACCTCCTGAAAATTATTCTTTCTCTTGTCAGAGAGATTATCACCTTTTGAAAGCAGAATCTATGCTATTGTTTCAATGACAACTTACCAGATATTTTAGAAAATATTCTTGATGGTAGATATTGGGAGTAATTAAAATACAACACTATAGAACACTTTAATATAGAGAACTACACTTTTTAAAATATCTATATTCTAGCCCTACTAGGAGTGTATTTTTTTAACTTTTAGAACGCAGTATTTGAAAATCTATTAATTACATATGAATTCAAAATTTGCCTGATCCTACAAGTAGAAATATTTAATGGCTCCCTTTTTTCTCCCCATTGATATCCTGTTTAACTTTTCATTTAGCATGATACATATTTGTTAAACTAGAATTAAAAAATCTAACAAAAAGCTATAAAATTAGTACATTAAAGTTTTGCTTCACCAAGAGAAAATAAGGGAGCAGGAAATAAAAATGCGTTTTCTTCTTCTTATGAAATATAAGTTTATATCATCTAAATATAAAATATTAAATATCTTTACAAACATATAGAGGTTTTTTTTTTTTAATCTTCACTGTGTAGCTTTCAGTTGATTTATTTTTACTGACCCTCAATTTTTGGCCTCACAAAACTGTAAGTAGCAAGAGAGGAGAGTTTGAAATGGGATGCATTTGTTCTGATATTCTACTTCAACGAACAATAGTTTCTCAAGCTAAATCACACGAAAATTGGTGTCTGATGACAATTCCTTAGTCCCAATAATTTTTCTCTGGCTCTGTCTTGTCTTTTTTCAGCAGTTGAGAAACTGGACTAAATGACTGAAAGGAATAGCACCAGGGTGATGGAGTTCATTCTTTTGGGCTTTTCAGTCGATAGAGAGATTGAAAGAATTCTCTTTCTGCTCATTTTAGTAGTATATACTCTAACTTTGGTAGGGAATGGTGGGATGATTTCACTAATCCGATTGGATACTCAGCTTCACACACTTATGCACTTTTTTCTAAGTACTCTGGCCCTTGTAGACCTATGTTACTCCTCATCAATAACTCCCAAGTTCCTGGAGACTCTCCTGACCAATCACAGGTCTATATCTTTCTATGCATGTGCAACACAGCTGGGCTTTTTCCTGAACTTCCTGATATTGGAGACGTTCCTTCTTGCAGTAATGGCTTACGATCGCTATGTGGCTGTCTGCAATCCTCTTCTCTACATGGTGATCATGTCCCAAAAGGTGTGTATACAGCTGGTAATGGGCCCCTATTTATACAGCTTTTCTGTTGCTTTGCTCCACACAGTAGTTACTTTCCAACTGGTCTATTGTGGCCCCAATATCATCAATCACTTCTATTGTGATGACGTCCCACTGATGACCCTTGCCTGCTCAGACACCAGACTTAAAGAAATCTTGATTTTTATGTTTGTTGGATTCAACATGATCAGCTCTTTGGCCACTGTCCTTATTTCTTACTTATACATTGTGGCTGCCATTTTGAGAATCTAATCTATAGAAGGGAGGCGCAAAGCTTTCTCAACTTGTGCTTCTCATCTGACCACAGTGACTATATTCTATGGGACTCTGATCTTCATGTATCTGCAGCCAAAATCAAACCATTCCTTTGACACAGACAAAATGGCCTCTGTGTTCTACACAATGGTCATTCCCATGTTGAACACCATGATCTACAGCTTGAGGAACCAAGAGGTAAAACAATGCCTTGAGGAAAGCCATTGAAAAGTGTGATGTCCTGCCTCTAACAAAGTTTAAGAAATGACTTAGGATAGTGCCTGACATGGAACGATGTTACATGTAGCTATGTTGTTTTTATAATCTTTCGATGGAATAAATTCATTGTTACCATTCGTTATATGAGTAAAATTATTTTGTATGAAAGTTCTATTTTTCATATAGTCTGTAATAAGATGAAATATTTGAATGGGTGAAATTTAATTTTTTAACAAATTGCTGCTGTTTGGCTATGTAACACTGATAGCTTTGACCTGGATTGTTCCTATTCAACGGATAATGAGATTTATCTTCTGCTTACAAAACTGTTTCTGTTTTGTAAATTAGTGGAGGACAGAGAAGGAGGCAAGGAAGGTGATGAAATAATTTCTTGTCCATCTCCCTGTCATTTTATGCCATAACCTGATTCTCAACTGCATCCTGTCTGTTAACATTCATGCTTCACTCCACTTCTGACCACCATTAGATTCACTACCGATGACTCCTTGAAATTACTCTATTATTATGTACTTGGAAAATACGTAACTTTTCACTATGGGGATCTGATAGTCAGGATTCACTTTTGGAAAGACATTCTCCCTTTTATTACCCTATCAAAACAAAAAAAGCAGGCCTATCCTTAAATTCCCTAAGCAAAGCTGTATTTTACAAATATCCTTTGAAGTTTTGAGGATATGCAGAAATTGCAATGGACTGGAGGACAGGAAGGAACAGCTTAGTACCAAATGATAGATGTGGTTGCTGTCAGATTCCAAGAATGTAGCTCTATATTGGGGTGATTGTAAAGCAACATAATCCAAAACCCACTTAAACCTTCAAGTGTAAAGTAATAGAGTTATTTTTTCACTTAGAAATTCAAATGTTCAATGTCTACCATGTGCTTGATATTGTGTGCCATCCTTGGAAAGCAAAAACAAACACATTCCTTGTCTGATAGTGCTTAATAGTCTGGTAGAAGAGGCAGATATCCATCAAACAATTACAAAAATAAATGTTTAATTTCAATATGAGTTAGTGAGACTCAGAGTGCTAAAGTGTCAGAGAAGAGTGATTAAGACAGTTAATGTGCAATCAAGGCAAAAATTCCAGTAGCTTGAGTTACTAGCCACAGGTACCTTGTGGAGTCCTTTAATGTAGGATAAAGCAGTACCAGTATGGAAAAGAAATGTCTTAAATCTGTTAAAAATAAACAAAGGACAAATTATCAGTCCTGATTATTTTTCTTGTGAAGTCTGCCAGACTCTAGTGCAAATATCACTTCTGCCTCACTGATCTGCCAGTGTGTCATGACATGCTTAAATTTGGCTTGGATACACAGTTTAGGCTTTCAACCTCACATGCTTAATTCCTGGGATACTGTAGGACACATTTGTCTTCTACAATTTTTCACTCTTAGTGTCTAATATGACCCCATAACCATTCTGAATGATGGTGGAAAAGTGAGGGAATGAGTCAGTAGCAAACAAAATGAACATAATTTAGACTTCTTTCCTGTTTACAATGACCCTTCCCCTCTGAGAACCTCCCTCCTCACAGAAGTCAAATGTGACATCCATTGTTGTACTAGTGATTCTACCCCTATAAGCACAGTATATTGGAGTGGTCACTTGACTGAGGATAAGCCAATCAGATGTCTTTCAAGGAAATTCGAAATTGTAATCCTGTAATTCTAGTGAGTCTCAACCGATCACTTAGGTTAAGCCTGGGCTGAAGCTGAGTTTTCCATTACAATGGAAAACTACAGACTTCCTTGTGCACTGAGAAACAGAAAACTAGTCTGTAGAGAAAGAAAAATAAATTTAGACAGGAGAAATCCATGTGGGCTCAAAAAATGAAAGAGTGTAGCTATCTTTGTACCTACTGTGCAAGGCCCAAGTACTGGTTTCTTGTGAAGTCTGGTTACATTTTCTGCTCTTAAGTCTTGTAACATACCAGTGTAATTTTATTGAAAAATAAAAACAAAACAACTTGACTGTTATTTAGTTTTAATTTATTTTATTTTTTTTTATGAGGAAGATTAGCCCTGAGCTAACATCTGCTGCCAATCCTCTTTTTGCTGAGGAAGGCTGGCCCTGAGCTAACATCTGTGCCTATCTTCCTCTACTTTATATGTGGGATGCCTGCCACAGCATGACTTGCCAAGTGGTGCCAAATCCGCACCCTGGATCCTAACTGGGGAACCCAGGGCTGCCGAGCAGAACGTGCACACTTAACAACAGCCCCACTGGGCCGGCCCCTTTTATTTATTTTTATTAGGCCATTTTGAGTTGTTTCTGTGGCTTTAAATTGAAACATTTTTCTAAATAAGTGTTAGTTCACAATCTCAGGAGTTTCTCTGGTGAAATCCGAAACTAGTCCCTGTACAAGGAGGGCAAAGAGAGACCAAAGAAAGAGGTAGACCTGTGGCTGGCCCAGTGGCCCAGAAGTTAAGTTTGCACATTCCACTTCTCGGAGGCCCGGGGTTCCCTGGTTTGGATCCCGGGTGCGGACATGGCACCGCTTGGCAAGCCATGCTGTGATAGGCATCCCATGTATAAAGTAGATGAAGATGGGCATGGATAGCTCAGGGCCAAGCTTCCTCAGCAAAAAGAGGAGGACTGGCAGTAGTTAGCTCAGGGCCAATCTTCCTCAGGAAAAAAAAAGAAAAAAAGAAAGAGGTAGACCCCCTCCAGATTGATAGGTGGCAGTTTTAATAAGCAAGGGAACTTACATATGCAGCTTGCCTTGGGTGGCTGCAAGATGAGATCTCCACACCCATCCACCAGAATCTTAAATGTTTCTGTAGAGGTCTTAACTGAGCGAGGTCACATATACCATCCAGGTGGTCTTAACACCTTACTCTCTCAAGGCTATTTTCCTTGGAACAGTTCCCACTGTGGGAATGGTGAGAAGCCATTGAAACATACATTCCAGGACAGAATAGGACATGAGGAGCCTATGATTACCCAGAACCAGCTGGAGAGTCAACTGGCAGTTGCATCCTCTGGATGACCTCCTCCAAAAATGAGACAAGTAGAAGGTGAATGGATTCTAAAATCAATGGATTGAATTATAAGACTGTGTTACTATAACCTATGTACTATAATAGGTATTAGAACGGATCTAGAGACCTAGGAAATACATTTTGTTCATTTGGCAATGAAGTCATGCACAATAAACAATGAACAAAATGAACAAACATGAGAAAAATGAATTTCCTCATCAAATGAATAAAATGCCATGCCAGTGGTACATGCCAAGGTTACCTATGAGCCCTTTCCTATCATGAACTGATCCCCCCTGTTTATTCTGTCACTCCTGCTTCCATCTCACTAAAAGGCTCACAACTCAGACCCAGTCATAGCCAGCAATCAAAATCTGCCTGCATTCAAGCTATGGCATCTCAGTGAAATAGAAAGAAGCTAGTTCTTGGACTCTTATGGTCTTGAGTTCAAACAAAAGTTTCATCACTTCTAGCTAAGTGACATGAGATAACGTCTCTATCTTCTTCTTCAAAACCACCTGTGAGTAGTGGGAAAAAGATGAAAAGTTGCTTTGACATCATTCATTTCTGGGTGAGTGGTACTCATAAAGCTCAGGAACTCAAAGTTGGTTCTATTCTAGAATCACAGTTCACTGAACAATGCAGGAAACATATTGGATATCTGAGTTCCCTCCAAATCTGGTTGAATATTTTATGACTAAAATTAACCAATAGTATAACAGCAGAGACTTTCACAACAGACTTACAGAATTTTCAGTCTCATTTGAATCACTTAATAGTCTTGGACAATTGCAGAAATTACTGTACTCTAAAAAAACTAAAATGTGGGAGCATATATAAACCCCATAGGATGTAGTGTGTGATAGGCAATTGTACCCCAAGAAGTTGCTGTACTTTATGTATATATATATATATATAATTGTATATTATATATACATATATTATACTGTATAATATGTATATAGTAACTATATATGCATATATATGATAGGCAGAGATTGTGCATGTGCGTGCACATGTGTGTCTGTGAGATTGTGGTGACTTACCATAGGGTTGTTTTTTCTCTCTTTTGTTGTTATTATGCTTTATGATTTTTCCTGCATTGACATATCACATTTATTATTGGCTTAGCATATTTTTCTTAAACTGACTCACAACTTTATTTAAATAAATCTGAAAACTAAACTTTATATAACCACTGCAAATGGAAAAAATCTGTTCCAAGCACCATAAATAGAAAATTAAAAAAACGTAAACACAAACATTTCAAATAAGCAAAGGTCTGTGTAACGTATAAAACTACATTATGCATTGTATTTTGGGAAATACTGGCAGAATGAATTACTGTATAGAAGCCAATCTGAAGTCTGTGATAACCAGTTTAATTTAAGTCATTCAAATTATCTTTGTATATTTTTCATGATTAAGTTTAGATTTTAGGTTTATGTGAAGACATCAATATTGTCATATTAAACTATGTATTTTAGAAATTTACATAGGCCTCATCTTACTCCACGGTCAACATTAAAGCAGCGATGAGATGTTTTCAGTGGATACAAATGGTATTAATACTGGAGAGAAAGCAATGTGTTACAATTATGACTTTCAAGTTCTTAAATTGATTTCTTTTTTGGGGGAGAGAGCACCATAGCAGAGAAAATAATCTTAAAAGTCATGATTGTCAATTGCTGAGGACACAAACTCAAGTAAGGAAAATATCTTTGTTGCTGTTTTTTCAGTTTTGCTTATTTTGTAATTCCAAGCATAACATCAAATAGGTAAGAGAAGAGCATAGAGATTATACAGTAAACCGAAAAGTGGGAAAAAACTCAGAATGATAAATAAGCCATTTTCTTGACAAGTAGTAAAGTCTCAACTTGAGATTGGCAGGCAATGTAGGTTTTAAAGTTCTTGAATCTTTGGAAAGGGACCTTGCACCCCTACCTCTGTGTAGCATACCAGAATAAGGTGAGCTTGTTACAAAACCGCACAGCTATCAGAAGAATGTTCAGATAAATTTGAAGAACTGAAAGGATGATAGCTTACCTTCCTAGAGTATAGCCCTGGAGACTAAAAAAAAAGCCTCCTAGAAAAACCAGAGTTCCAATATGGCAACGAAACAGTGATGTATTTGTTTTATCAGCCTGCCTTAACAAAGTACTGCAAACCAGGTGGTTTAAAACAACAAAAGTTTATTCTCTCACAGTTCTGGAGTCTAAAATCTGAAATCAAGTTATTGGCAGGAACTTGCTCTGTCTGAAGCTCTAGGAGAACTTCCTTCCTTGCCTCTTCCAGCTTCTGGTAGCTCCAGGCACTCCATGGCTTGTGGGAGCATGAATCCAATCTCTGCCTCTGTCTTCACATGGCCACCTTCCCTCTGTGCCTGTGTCCAAACTTTCTTCTTGTTTTGAGGACATCAGTCATATTGGATTAACAGCCTACCCTACTCCAACATGACCTCACATTAACCAATTATATCTACAATGCCTTTATTTCCAAATAATGTCATTCTGAAGTACTTGGGGTTAATGCTTCAAAATATCTTTTTTGGGGACGCAATTCAACCCATAATAAGTAACAATAACTTATTTAGTCTATACTTACAAATACGTTGCAAAGAAATGGCTAAGAATTCCTAAGTCCAAAAACGGAACTTGTACATATCTGGAAATGCTAGTAGAAAGATGTGGCCTACAAGTTGGGACAAAAGAGATTCATAGCCAACTAATGTGACTATTGGAGACCATGACAATTTCAAGGACTCATCAGGCAGTGAGGCAAAAAAGATACACTTAATATCTAAGACCAGAAATTTGAGTTTTTACCTCCTTCTTGTTTAGGCAGAGAATCAGAAGCACTTCACTCGATACCAGGAGACCAGGCAAGCATTTGAGGAGACTCGATCATCCTCAAAGCAAAAGTTGCCTTAGCAAGTAGTAGGATGTAGAGGTGAGATGTCAATGATCATGTTTCTGGAAAATATTATGAGAACACTTGGAGGGAGAATTAGGATTCTGGCTAAGTGCTATTACAAGTTAACCCCCCAAATATAGTGACTTAATAAGATAGAATTTTATTCCTTTCTCAAGCAACAGTGTGAATGAAGGCTTTGGGTAAGGCAATTAGATCCTCAATATGTGGCTTCCACGTGTGGGTGTAGGGCAACCATTTCAGTAACAACATTTTCAAGTGGGAAGGGGGAGGAAAAAGTCCAGATCTAGTGGTTTTAACCTTGAGGAGATGACCATTAGGTCTTGCAGATAACTTTCTACTGACAGCTCATTGCCAAAATTCCATTAAAGGGTTATATACTTGGCGAGGAAGGAAAGATGGGAACTGTGGTCAATAGCTAGATGGCCAGTGCTTTATTTCCAAAAGAAAAAATGAAATAGCAGAGACTGAGGAATATCTAGCATTCGTAAGAATGCCAGAAAGTATAGTCTTAGAATGTCAGGTTATAATGTTAGTCTCTGTGAAAGCAGTTGTTATTTGAGCAGACTTACTTTTGTTCTTGAGGTTAATTCTTTATAAGCAAATTTGGGTGGCTCAAAAACATAAAAAGCTTTGTTAACATAATTTCCAATACCAGCCAATGGTGCCCTTTCTGTCTGCCCAGAATCTAAAGTTATGAAAGAGAAGTCCCTTCCCCCCACCACCATCTGCCTTTCTTCAGTTCCATTTAAGGGATAGTTGCTTACAGTTAATTAGTAAATTAGCGGGGGTAACAATACGGTTGTGAATTAGTCCATCTTGCCAGTTGTTTTACCACAACAATATGCTACTGCTCAGTCCTCCTGCACAGAATCAATTGTGCATCCCCTTTAATTGGATTAGCAATTACCTGCAAATAAACTCACTCATCAGGAATCACTTCTAATACCCATTTGCCATTATGCTGGTAGGTTAGAAAAAGTAATGAAAGGTAGACAAATCTGTATTCTACCTGTAGCAAGAATGGAAGGTAGTTTAAGTATTCTATAGATGCACCAATCTAGATAAATTGAACAGTAATCTTTTGAAGATTTTCAACCAGGCCCAAATGGGATACTATTTTGAACTGCATTGGTCAAATATGAATGCATGATCATTTAGTTAAACAGTGCTTCTCATCTACTAGATCCACTCTAGGCACTGAAAGTTTGATTTAAGCTGCTAAGTAAAGAACGAAACAATGTAACATGAGAAGAAACTGGGATCAAACAATAGTTTCAAATCATTATCAATCAAAGGTTTAACAAGACAATGCACTGTGACCAAAAGTCAGATTTTAAACATCAGAAAATTCACACTGGTTCATTTTTTTATTATGAGGACAGGAAAGCCATTTGTTAGAGAAATTTCACCCTTTTAGCATCAAGAAATATATACCAGATTCCAAACCTAGGAGTAGAATTAGGATAATTAAACAGATTATTAAAAGACAAACATTGTTAACTATTGAACAAGGCATACCGAAGATAAATCTTGTGATTGTATTGAGACACTAGTTAAAATTTCTGAGTACAATTTCATTTTCAAAAATCCATGTATGTATAATCATTACAGAACACTTTAGGTAAATCAGGGTCCATCGACATCCTGTAGTCATGAAAGATAGAGGAATTATTATTCTTTTTCTCATGAAATTATATATTTCATGTGAAATCTAGGTCAAGGAACATGTGTATATAGAAAATAGTCTAGGAAATCATGTTTGACTCCAAAAAGGGTACCTCAAAATTAATATTTCTTTACTTGAACTCATTTATGAGTTCTTCCAATAACTACACTTACCACAATTTTACATACACTGTGAATAATATTATGTCCAATTGGTGTACCTATGAATTTTGATTCAAATAATCTTTTAAGTTAATTATTATTTTTTAATTAATCTTTGCTACTTACATCTATAGGAATGAGTCATTCTAATTTTTTTCTTTGAATTTGAGAGTTTCTCTTATAACTGAACAATATTCAGTTGATAAACAGATATTTATCAAACATAGAAGACAAAATTAACTCAATTTTATTTTATTGTGTCAAACATGTTCTGCTGATCACTTTGTTCATGGCTTCTTTCACATCTTTGTTCCTGAGACTGTAGATCATGGGATTCAACATAGGGATCACTGTGGTATAAAACACAGCCACCATTTTCCCCTGTTCCACAGACTCCTCTGTGGGACGTCTGAGATACATAAAGATAAGAGTTCCATAAAATATGATGACAGCTGTCAAATGGGACCCACAGGTGGAAAAGGCCTTCCACCTTCCTTCTGCTGACTGCATCCGTAGAATGGCAATGAGAATGAACAGATATGAAATGATCACTACAGTCAGAGAATATGTGAAGTTAATGCCTGCAAGTATGATCATTGTATATTCTTTTACAAAGGTCCCAGCGCAGGCCAGTTTGATGAGAGGTGGGTCTGCACAGTAGAAGTGGTTGATCTCAATTTTCCCACAGAAGTACAAGCCGTAAGTCCATAATGTTGCTGCCAGACTGGTCAGAAAACCATATATGTAAGGGAAAGAAATCAGTCGAATACAGACAACCCTTGACATTTTGCTGCCATAGAGCAGAGGGTTCCCAATTGCCACGTATCTATCAAAGGCCATCACAGCAAGAATAAAAATTTCTACATGGACAAGGGCAATGAAGAAGAAACACTGGATCAAACAACCTGCATAAGAAATAGTTTTTGTCTCCGATAACAAGTTTTCCAACATTTTAGGGGTGACATTGGAAGAAAACCAAACATCAACAAATGACAAATGACTGAGGAAAAAGTACATGGGACTGTTAAGCTGTGGACTGACTTTAATTAACATGATCATGCCAATATTACCCACCATGGTGATGAGATAGACTACTAGGAAAATGATGAAGAGAACTTGCCATTCTCGATGACCGGTTAGTCCCAAAAGAATAAACTCTGTCACATCGGTGAAATTGAGCATTTTCTCAGTCATTAGTCAGTATTAGCTACAAAACTTGTTGTAACTAAAAAGAAATAAATTTTAAAATCAGATATTGATTATTTATAATTTGTACCTTTATCCATGCTCCCTGTCATTGCTTCCTTTATTAAATATTTATAACTGCACTTTGCAGTTCTTTTCAGCAAATCTTTTGTGAATACTTGCTAAATAACAGGCTCTCTGAAGTTTGCTAAGATGAATAAATACACAGGCAGTTATACAAAATATTGTGATTGAAATATGCCAGTACTAAATATTGTGATTAGGCAAATTTCCAAGACTACCTCTTAGACATTCCTTGTTTCCAATACTGGCATGTTTGGTAGTTTCACATTTTTAAGATATTTACAGAGGGTTATAGCAGCTTCCATCTGTTCTCCATTATTAGAGAAGGAAGCCTCTTAACCAAATAATTCATCAGCCTTAAATGCCGTATGAAAAATTATGTTTAATGTAACTTCATACTTGCAGTCATTTAAATTGAAGAGGGACAAACTCATCACAGTTGTCATCAAAGCCAAGTCTAAAATGGTAAACTACTTATAAACATTCATACATTATGCATATTCCCTGAATATAGACTCTTTGCAAATCAAACATCTACTTATAATCTACCAGATATCGTTATCTGTTATGTCCTGAAGAATCAAAATGAGTAAACCAAAAAAATTAGTGTCCTTATTTATAGCAGTATTAATATAATTAAACTCTCTAAAACCATGATATGTTCTTCCAGAGTTATAATGGGGGAAGAAATTGGGGAATGATCGACTCTTCTTTGTAGATTCCGTGGAGTTTTAGAAAAGCTTCTTGAATATTTTGCAATTATACTTTCAAATATGGCTGGTAGCATATCAACCTTTTCCCAGAACAATATTTCACAAATTATTTTCCTGCAAAAAGACAAGTGACTTGCATGATGTTAATAGGTATTATGGAGAACTCTTCACAAGTGTTCATTCATCAAACAACAGTGAGAAATCTCCATATCCTATCCAATCTCTTAGAGATAGACAATCTTAATAAACTATGAGAAGTTTAGTGGGAAAGCTGTTACATTTAGTCTAGCTAGCATTTACTTAACCTGCAAAGGAGAAAGAGAGATTCTATCAACATCAATGAACTTTCACTTTCTTTAGAACACAGAGTATAGTTCTGTCCAGTAAGAATCTGGAGATAGCTTTTCAACAGGACAATGAATTTGTTGGAAATGGGATTTTGACATCCACTGAAGAGGTTAAATATCATTTCCAGGGACAATGATTATTCCTAAAATGCTTGTTTTAACCTCCAGGATTATAGTTTAACTACAGCTTGATGGACCTAATCCATAGTTATCACTGGGTATGAGCAGGAAAGATAAGAGAAGGCAGGAAGGTAAACTTCATTGCTATATGAAAATAAACAGACTCTTATCACAAAGGTAATCCATTGCTTGCCACACACTTCATTTGTAAAGAGAAGTTTTCCAAGGAGAAAGAAGAAAGTTACCAACCAAAGTATATTAGATGGAGACTAGATACTCCAGAGTTTCAGGCTAATTATTGAAAAACTGAGGCTTTAAAGTTTTTTAGAATAATAGCAAAGTTGTCTAAAATTGGATTAAATGCCTTGGAACTTATTTACGTGTAGGCTGAAAACCTCGTACCTAGTTGATAAATTTATCACTAAAATTATTTGGTTTGTGATTAAAAGATGGTGATGATTTTTTGGACCTGACTCCAAAACCAAAAGAAACAAAAGCAAAAATAATTAAATGGGACTACATTAAAATAAAACGCTTCTGCATGGCAAAGGAAACCATCAACAACTGAAAAGACAACCTACTAAAGGGGGGGAAATATTTGTAAATCATATATCTGATAAGGGGTCAACATACAAAATATATAAAGAACTCATTCAACTAAAGGGCAAAAAAGTAAGCAATCCAATTTAAAAAAATGAACAGAGGATCTGAATAGACATTTTTCCAAAGAAAACCTACAAGTGACCAATGGATACAAGAAAAAGTGCTCAATATCAAATATCATCAGGGAAATGCCAATCAAAAACACAGTGACATATCACCTCACACCTGTTAGAATGGATATTATCAAAAAGATGAGAAATAACAAGTGTTGGTGAGGATGTGGAGAAAAGTGGACTCGTGCACTGTTAATGGGGATATAAATTAGTGTAAATTGGTATAACCAACATGGAAAACAGTATGGAAATTCCTGAAAAAAATTAAAAATAGACCTCTTATATGATCCAGAAATTCCACTTTCTTATCCTAAGAAAAGAAAAACACTAATTCAAAAAGTTATATGCACCCCAATGTTCATTGCAGCATTATCTACAATAGCCACGACATGGAAACAACCTAAATGTCCACTAAAGGGTGAATGGAAAATGTTGTGGCATATATATACATATACAATGGGACATTACTCAGCCAAAAAAAGATGAAATCTTGCTATTTGCAACAACATGGATGGGCATTGAGGGCATTATGCTACTTGAAATAAGTCAAACAGAGAAAGATACAGGATGGTCTCACTTATATGAGGAATCTTAAAAAAAGTAAGTTCATAGGTAGGGAGAACAGATTGGTGGTGGACAGAGGCTGGGGTTGGGCGGTGGACAAAATGGGTGAAAGCAGTCAAAAAGTACACGCTTCCAGTTCTCAAATCAATAAATCACAAGGATATCATATACAGTATGGTGACTATAGTTAATAATATATTGCATATTTGAAAGGTGCTGAGAGTAGATCTTAAAAGTCCTCATCACAAGAAAAAAATCTTTAACTATGTATGGGGACTGTTGTTAACTGGTCTTACTGTAGTGATCATTTCACCTCATATACAAATATTCAATCATTATGTTGTACAACTGAAACTAACACAAGGATATATGTCAATTATATTTCAGTAAAGTAATTTGGCCACATATGAAAAAATTTATAAATAAAATACAATCCTTTGTTTCATGATGTAAAGAGAACCACCATTCTGGATAATCTCACTATCTTGTCCCCATCCGTCCCAGTCCCACAGTTTCTTGTTACCTTTATGAGCTTCATTCTCCCTTCAAAGAGTATTTCAATAGTCAATTTAACATGACCATTTGGATTTAAGCATACACAGATATTAGAGATAAATTAAGCTTTGAGAATACATGGGATCACATTGAGTTGTAGGTGAGCATCAATCTATTATGCATAAAGTAGAAGTTTTTTTAAAATTATATTAAAGTCAGGCTGGCCCGGTGGCGCAGCGGTTAAGTTCGCACATTCCACTTCTGCTACCCAGGGTTTGCCGGTTCAGTTCCGGCTGGGGACATGGCATCTCTCGGCATGCCATGCTGTGGTAGGTGTCCCATATATAAAATAGAGGAAGATGGGCACAGATGTTAGCTCAGGGCCAGGCTTCCTCAGCAAAAAGAGGAGGATTGGCAGCAGATGTTAGCCCAGGGCTAACCTTCCTCAAAAAAAAAAATAAACGAATAAAAATGAAAATTATAATATAAATAAAATTATATTAAAGTAAAAATCAATAGCAATCACTTTGTTATTGTTGAGCTCACCATTCATATCATAGCATGTGTATTAAAAAATTGACCAAAACTCTTTATCTACGAATGAATCATTCATCTTACAAAATTAAAATTGCCATTTTAAAGGAATATATTTGTGAGTCTCTTAGAAATAAAAATGTGAAATCACAGGGTGAAAAGTAGTAATATGAAAGTCTCTTTTAATTTGGGTTTATTTGTTATCCTCAAATATATGCAGTAATCACGTGTGGCACTAATGCAACTTTCATAAAGCTAAAAAATGAATAACAAATGCAAATAAAATTATAAATCAGTTTCATTATGACCAGCAATTAAGTGAATATGATAGATGGTGCTGCTTTGCTCTCAACAGTGTAAAGTAAATGTATTACAAACTGCTGCTGTGCATGCATATACCACCTGTGATGACTCAATTCTTCCTAATTTTTCTATTGAAGTAATATTGGTTTATAACATTATATAAGTTTCAGGTGTATATCATTACATTTCAAGTTCTGTATAGACTGCATCTTGCTCCCCGTCAAAAAAAATAATTGCCCTCCATCCCCATACAAATAATCTTGTTTACCCCTTTCACCCTCTCTCAACATCCCTTGTCCTCTGGTAACCACCGATTGCCTCTTTGTATGTATGCGTTGGTTTGTTTTTGTTTTTTTATCTTTATAACTCTTATCTTTGCTATTTTATCTTCCACATATGAGTGAAATCAAATGGTATTTGGTTTACTCCATCTGACTTATTTCACTTAGCATAACATCCTCAAATCCATCCATGTTGTTACAAATGGCAAGATTTCATCTTTTTGTGTTTGAGTAGTATTCCATTATGCATATATCACAACATCTTTATCCATTCATCTGGCAATGGGCACTTAAGATATTTCCAATTCTTGGCTATTGTGAATAATGCTGTAATGAACATAGGGGTGCGTACATCTTTTTGAATTAGCATTGTCACGTTCTTTGGATAAATACGCAAAAGTGTAACATTTCTTTTCTCATTTGAACTTCTGTGAAATCTTTGTGATATAAACATAAACAATTTTAAACGAAGTTTTAAACATTGAAGTCCACAAAAATTAGAAACTGGTTGTTAAGCCTTATCTTTCACCCTCAAAAAATTGTTTTAATTTTCTTGGGAAAAAGTAAACAAAAAAATATACCAAGCAGGAAAATAACTTGATAAAATATTCTCCTTCTCTGTTGGATATATGCTCTGTAGTGTGTGTTACTATGTTCTCAGCTTAAGATATACTCATCAAAGTTCTGGAAAGGAGGCGAAATGTGTTTTGCGCATTTGCCCTGGCTTTTCTGAAACATTATTGTGGGCTGCTTGAGCATGTGCAGTCCACAGGAACAGGGACAAGAAAAATAGGTCACAGATAAACTGCCCAAGCAATGCTAGTTTATTAAAAAAATGTATTAACTTTTGAGACACATGAATTCCCTAAACAAGAAAACATTGTATTTTTAAAGTCTGACAGGTTCATATACAAACAAAAATTAATAAAATATGTATTTTAGACACCATCATAGATAATAGAGGAAATGCAAAAATGAAGAGAGATTCTGGACCTGAAAAGAGATCACAAACATGTCAACAGATCATACTTATATCTGAATCAACAGAATATGGCTGCAGCTGCCTGTGTTTTTCACTTTTATGCATTTTTCAGAAATTGGCAACAGAGGAATTCTTATTTGGAAAGTCAGATCTGATTGCACAGTATCAAGGCTGGCTCAGCACAAAATGATATAAAAGATGGTGGTGTTAGTACTTCACAGAAGCTAAATACATGAAAACCTGAGTGGTGGTTAGCCAGGTAACAGGGAGTGATGGTGGACTCAAGCAGAAAGTGGAATATTTAGGTCTGATCTTAGAGGGTATGAGGTCTGGAAAAAAGCAGAGGGTTTGGGGACCTCATAAACACTTAGAGGAATTTCCTCACCATCTAAAAGCAAAAATATATACGCAAACTTCCCATATTGTATCCCTCTGTATTTCAAATTAAATTACCAATAAATGTGGATTTTTCCCCCAGACTAGGCATGAGGAAATATTAAATAGTCCAGTGAAAGAATTCTGTTTTTATTTCAGACCTTGGTTGGATATTGGCTCCATGACTTATTTTATGAACTTGGGCAGGTTTTATTTTTGTTCTGTTTTGTCTTTAATTTTATTATGCCTTAATATGATGGAACCGTAATAACAGTATTAATTTCATTGTGTGTTTTTTATGAAAATAGATATTACACATTAACACATAAATATACAAGGCATAATTATTATTAAGTGCACTCCTGGAAATTGTAGTTTGATTTAATAATTTGTAATAACCAAATAATCAAATCTCTATAGAAAATTTCTCTCTCTTTCTCTCTCTCTCTGTCTCTCTCTGCTTCACATACACAAATACACACCTACACACACAGATAACATATATGGAATAATTAATGTTAGTTACTGGTAACTAATAAAGAATAAAAAAAATAAAATCTAAGAAACATGTTTCACCTGATAGTTCCAGATAAGATGTATTTTTATGTGAACCTCAGAATGAAGAGAACTATTCCAAGTAAGGATGCAGAATTGAAAAATGAATGCTATATAAGTGATGGTAAACAACATATAACAGAAAAAGACATACTGGAAGTCCGCAGTGGAAGTTTCCTTTAAATGTTTACCTTAGGAAAAGGAGGCAATTAAGAAGCTTCCCCTAGACACGACCCTGGGAGTAGTAAGTCTCTAGAGAAAGAGTCGACAGTTGAGTTTTGTTTTTTTAATAACAGATTTGCACAATTTTATTTTCCCAAAACTTGAGTTATTTTGATTGTGTCCTGGGATCAAATATGGAAATTTGCTTTGGATTTGCATCACACTAAACGTGGTGATGGTGTTACTCCACCTGCACGAGACAATCCTGTGTTCTGTACTTCACATTCTGTGCCACTTAGCTTTTCCAGTGAAAAGGGAAACAGTATCCCCTATGATTAAAATTACAGCGAATCAAAACAGGAACTCCCTCACCTATTTTATAAATAAAAACTCCCTCATTTCATAAATAAGGAAAACCGCAAAATTAAATAATAGTGACAACAAAGCATTTATTGAAGTTAGTATATGCCAGACACTATGCAAATTTAATTCTCATAATTACTTCCTGAGGTAAATATTGCTATTCTCACTTTAAAGACAAGAAGCATAGAGTCTTAGAGAGGTTCAGTGACTTGCTCAAGGTCACACTTTTAATGAATCAGGGACTAGATTCCTGATTCCAGCGTTTGTACTGGTAATCTAATCCTAATGCCCAAGAAGTAACTGTTAACAGGGCCAATCAGAAATCTCAATTCCTGACCCAAAAGGGGTATTATTTACACTATGTGACGGATGTACACGGCATATTCTAAAATGGTCTTTATGGTCAGGGAACAAAAATACGTTCTTATTATACCCCCCAAAAATGTGTATAATTACAGCAGTACATGCACTTGATCATTTTAATTGAGTGGTTTGACAATTTATATCCACTCCTCAATTTGTTTTCCCTCTTCTGGCCTGACCAGGATGCTACACTCACACTGGGCCTCCTTCAGTTCCTACAACAAGAGTTTGTTTCTGCTTGTTAAGAACTGTGGAGGAAATTGCTAGTTCGCCCCAAATTCATTCTTCTTCCATTGCAATGAAATTTTTATTAGAAGGAAATCAATTGCCTTGCTGTTGGCCCTTCTCCAGTACCTGTAATGATACTGGGCACATGGTAGATGTTCAAGAAATATTTGTTGAATAAAGAAATGGTTAAATGGTTTTCCATAGGTGAACTGCATAGGTTGGAGAGGCACATAACTAAGTATCACTTAGACACTTTGTAGAATAGGGTTGAGCACCTCCTGACTTACAATGAAACCGTATTTTGGAATTTAAGAGTATGGGGTAAGTATGTGTAAGTTAGAGTTCTGTGTGGATGTTGAAAGAATAATTGTGTGACCTGGAACCAGGAGTTTATTACCCTCGGGAGTCCTGGAGCCAAGATCTTAAAGGTAACCTATAGTTCTCTGAACCCAAAATTAATTTCAAGTGCAAATAATTATTTTTTATCCATGTAAATGTTGTGTTAGGTTTCATTTTTAAGGCAAACCTCTATAAGACACTAAATAGCCTTAAGTTATTCCTCTGACCTTTAGATTACAAATGTGGTTCTCAGTGTAAGAAGCTGTGAGCAACCATTGAATACTTTCCAAAATTCATGTTGGCAAAGCACAAAAGAACCAGCATAATACCTGAAAGATATGAATGAGTACAAGGATTTTTTAAAACCATAAACATTTTTAAATTAATATTAAATTATTAAAACAATTTATAAACTAAAATATGCACTTATATAACTATTGGATCTAAAGAGAAAGCAAAACTAAAATTGAAATTTAAAGCTTTTCATGTTAGGAATTATGCATTTCAAAATATATACTATGGTTCATATCTGAAATGTAATCTCAAATATTTAGGATTATTAAATAAGATAAAATATAAAGTGATCAATCAAGGGTTTAACTCCAAATGTTAAGAAATAAATATAAAAATAGAAAAAATTAGGTTCATAAACATAAAAGCAGCAACTGACAACAGAAAACAGTAGGGTTAATTAAAAAGAATCAAAGGTATAGTTCTTGAAGATCTGGTGTGGGGAATTACTAGCTACAATAATCAACAAAAAGAGAAGTATTAAAATATATACTATTACGAATTTTGTTTCTCACTCACAAGATTTATTAACAGGTACTCCAGATCCTGGAAGGGTTTTGTTTCATGCTGTCTTTTAGGGTCTCAAGCTGCTAAGTCCTCTGCCTTCAACAATATGCAGTTCACTAAGTCCCTCGAGCATCTATCTCCTGTTGTCACATGTTGGAGAAAGGATAAGGAAACCATCTATACTTTGTAAATACCTCAGTCTAGAAGTTTCACATATAAAATATACTTTCATTGCATTGGTGGGAGCTATTCACATGGTGGTTCCTAGATACAAGAGTGATGGGAATTTGTGGTGGACTGCCACCTCCAAACAACTCTACCTTTTGGAGAAAGAGCTCTATATTGAAAATATTTTCAGAATCTGAGGACCTCTTACCGCCTTTACTGCTATACCTAAGTCTTAGCAACCATCTTTCTCGCCTGAGCTATATAACTTTCTCCCATTCTATACTCCATTCTAAACTCAAAAACTGAGCTGATCTTTTTAAAACAGCATTAATTTCATGTTGCTGCTTAGCTTGCAACCTTCCCACAGCTTCCCATTTTTCTGAGTAGAAACCATCCAGTGGCTGAAACAATATTAAATAATTGGCCACTCATCCCTCAGTGTGCCTCTGATATCATATCCCATTATTTTTTTTCATTGTCCAAGGCCATAGTGACAATGCTTTAGGTTGGAAACCTTGAAATTTTTGTAAAGCCTTTCCACTGGCTATTCCATCTGCCTAGAACACCGCTCCTCAAGCACCTGCAAGGCTAATCTCTAAACCACCTTTATGAGATTTTTGCTTAATTCTCACCATCTCGATAAAATCTACCCTCACTCTCACGCCTATGCCAGAGACACTCCTTTGCTCCTATATCCTACAATAATTTTTTTCCAGATTTTGTATAGGATCACTGACATATATGATTTCCTTATGTATTGTGATGATTGTTTGTGTATATCTCACATCACTGGAATATAAGCCTCATGAGATCAAGGATTTCTTTTTCTGTTTTGTTCTTTAACAACAAATGACTAAAACAGTACCTAGGACATAATAGGCACTCAGCTAATGAGTTACTCACTCAGTTAGATGAATGAATGAATGAAACAATAGGTTAGAATGCTGAGAAATATAACAAAGGAAATATACACTAGTGTATGTATAATATTATTGAAATTCTAAAATTAGTGAGGGAAGATAGATTATTAAATACACAAGGGTGGTTAATGTTTTATGAAAATTAGTGTTAGATTTTTGTCTCAGACCACATACAAAAATAAATTCTAAATGATTAAAATTAAGTGTAAATATTTTAAACATGTATGCATTACATGAACTTTTATGTGAATGGTTAGGCAGTCTGATCATATTAGTTAAAAGAACGCTAGTGGCCATAACAATTTCTGAAATCTTATGTGAACAGACAAAAAAAAACAAGAAAGATAAAATAAACAATGAACCACGGGACAATTTTATGGCCAGGCATGGACATGGTATACAGTACTGCCGCTCATATGCCCTCAGACACACCTTAGACACCTGGCCACAAAAACTGCAAGGGCACCTGAGAAACATGTCTAGTTTGTTTGTTTGTTTTGTTTTGTTTTTACTGAAAAAAGACGAGAAGATTGGATTTGAGGACAACATAAAATACTCTACCACCTTATATTTGAAAAAGGATCTTTTTATTATAACACTAGTGAAGAAACTATCAAGACAAATTTTAGTTTATCTGACTTTATCATCCTTTAGGATATAAATATATTTTAAAACATCATAAGCTAACTTAGAAATTAAGCAACAGTTTTTAAAAAAATATGTGGCATATATAATAGTCAATTCATCGATGTAATTAACAAATATTTAATAAGCTCCCACTATGCACAGAATTTATGATACTGGTATTAAAGTGATGATCAAGACAGAAATGATTTCTTCTCTCATGGAACTAATGTACAGTGAGAAAATATTCTTGAAATACACAGTTATTAACAAATACTTATTTCAAAAAAACGAATTCCCCAATAGAAAAATAGACAAACCAAAACAAATTAAAATAATTTCTATGCCCAAAGAATATATTCTAATGTCTGACTTCACTAGTACTCAGGCATATTTAAATTATAATAATGAGGACATGTTCTTACTTTCAAATTGACTAAGTTTTACAATTTATGGTGAGGATATAGTTAAATAGAGAAACCAGTTCTGTTGTAGGTGAAGTAGAGAGGTTAGAGTTATAAACTTAAATGTAGTAGAAGGGGAAAAAATATACTACAAAAAGATAGTATATCATAATATACAATATTATGAAAGACATAATCATGCTGGTAATTTTACATAAGAAGTAGTTTGGTCATAAGGGAAATTCCTAAATAGAAAGTTCTGGAAAGTACTGATCAAGCTGACTATGCTGAAAAAAATAAACATACATAGATATAAACACAAATATACAGACACACAGATATATAGGCATGTACATATTCATGTGCATACATGCATATAAAATGAATGCATAATTATGCATTCCTAGTGAAAAATCTAGCCATATGTTTTAAATATCCTGATAGAATATTGATAAGTAAAATAACATAAACAAGATTTGAATCCTGACAGGAAAGGTTATTGATTTTGTGCATTCATAATCAAACTCAGGTTTTTGTGTCCTGAAATTTTTCGTCTTTCAAATAAAAGCATTTTGATAATGAGGCAGCAATATTGTAAAATAACAAAGGATAAGACATCTGTTATATATCAACGATAATGCGATAATTTTAAAGTCAAATATGACATATATCACAAGTTGCAAATGTGTGTGCTAGAACTACGAAGGGATAAATTGGTTTCTACTACAATTAACCCCCCAAAACATACTTTAAAAAAAGCATAAAGAAGACAAAAAAGAATAAATATATTTCTACATCCCCCCAAATTTTCTAAAAATAACTTGTTGATAAATATTTATGGAAACACATTCTAAATTCCAAAGTGCCAATGAGATTATGTTACCACTTTCTGATAGTCATTGTAAGATAAGACATAAATAATATCTTAAATGGATACCATGGAATTGTAATTATGTTCACATGTAAATGAAGTTTATTTAACTGACTAATATACATTTGAAAATGTAAACTCATCTACTATATAGTTCAACTAATTAACATTGCTTACATAAAGTTTAAAAGACATTCTTCATAAAATATACCATTGTCAGAGATGTTGTCTACAACTATAACAGTGACTTATGGTGAAATTGTATTCAATTTAAGCATTTGAAAACAATAACACATAATTCTGAGCCATCACTGATTCTAGGTAAAGAGAACCTAACAGTTCTTTTAAAATCAGAATTGAAAGTGTAGACTTGTGAAATGTGGAAGAGCCTTGAAAAAACTTTCCCACTTACAAAGTAACCTACTGAATTTCACATTGTGTGGAAGGCAAAAACAGTAGATGATATCATCCACATGTTTTCATCATATCAGATTTCATAGACCCAGAGAGTTTTCTTTACAATATGCTTCTCTTATCTTTATATCATGACTTTATACCATTTTCCTTGTTGATTGTGTATTATTATTATTTATTCATTGAAAGCATAACAAATTTCCTCAAAATTATTCAAAAGAAATGGTTAATTTCCACTCCTTCTACTGAACTATAAGTCTCCTTATGCATTTTAATTTTCTATTTTATTTAGTCAAAAATGTTCTACTGATTGCTTTGCTCATGGCTTCCTTTACATCTTTGTTCCTGAGACTGTAGATCATAGGATTCAACATAGGAGTTACTGTGGTGTAAAACACAACCACCATTTTTTCCTATTCTGCAGATTCTTCTGTTGGACTTCTGAGATACATGAAGAAGAGAATTCCATAAACTATGGTGACAGCTGTCAAGTGGGATTCACACGTGGAGACGGCTTTCTTTCTTCCTTCTGCTGAACGAATTCTTAGGATGGCAATAAGCATAAGTATGCAGGAGATGATAATGACTAATAAAGCATAAGAGAAGTTGAGACCTGCCAATGTGCACATGGTGTATTCTTTAATGAAGCTTCCTGCATAGGCCGTTTTGATGAGAGTAGAAATGATTGAACTCAGTGTTTCCACAGAAGTACAAACCATGGGTCCACAATGTGGAGATCAAACTAATAAAGAAGCCATATATGTAAGGGAAAGAGATCAATCAAATACAGTCAGTCCTTGACTTTCTGCTGCCATAGAGCAGAGGGTTGCCAATCGCCATGCATCTATCAAAAGCCATCACAGCAAGGATGAAGACTTCTACAGGGACAAAGCAATGAAGAAAAAACACTGCACCGTACAACCAAGGTAGGAAATGGTTTTGGTCTCAGATACCAAATTGTCCAACATTTTAGGAATGGCATTAGAGGAAAACCACACATCTGCAAAAAACAGTAGACTGAGGAAAAATACATGAGGCTGTTAAGCTGAGGTCTGATCCTGATTAATACGATCATATCAATGTTCCCAATTAGGGTGATAATGTAGACCAGTAAGAAAACCACAAAGAGGAGGAGTTGCAATTCAGGATGACTAGTTAATCCCAAAAGAATCAATTCTGTAAGATCATTAAAATTGGGCATTTTCTTAAAGCTGATCCAGGCAGAGATGCACTTTTATCTAATAAAATAAATAGAAATCAGAGACTACACATACCAAATATAGCATTCTTCATTTACATTATCTTTTCCTAACCCATTCTCTTACCATTCCTCTGCTATTTTTCTTTATTCTCTTTTTTCTCATGGATCTTTTCTTAGCAGTATATCTTTCTCTTATGTGTGTGTATGTACATGAGATATTCTCTATTGAGAAATTGGTAAAATAATGTAAAATTACAGACGAATAGTGACAGAACTTATTGTATGTAGATCGACTTGTCTACAAACAAAAAATTCACAGGGAGAATTTTTGTTCTTATTACCTCCTGAAAAAGGAAAGACCTTTTACCACTGGCCCCTACTTTTAGAATGTGCATATATATTTTATATTCACTATATTTGTAGAGTTTAGAAGGTCTACAATATATTAGAAGTTTAATCAAAGCCACAGACAAAGAAATGCCATTCTGTAATTGGAAAGTTAAATGATACCTCCATTTATTAATTTTGTAAATTTGAGATAATAAGTATTAAAAATGGCTTAATAAAATTGTATAAAATGCTTTCATAAACTAATTATTCTTATCAGCAAAAAAGAAAGGAAAAACCACGTCAAACATCACATTGATTTAACAATTTTAACATTTTGAAAATTAACCTAAAAAAGAATTGAATTCTCGCCAGCCATTGTCCACAATGCAAGCAAGTCTAACAAGAATAAATCAAATGTCGTCTCCTCTTTTTAGAATCTTCTCCTCCTTTGGGTCTTGAAGCATTAATAAATTATATGATAGTCTCTTATTTCCTTTACTTCTGTCTTAGACTTTTGAATGAAATAACAGAAAAAATACTGAGTGAAAGTCTATATTATTAGTCCATAAATATTTAAGCTTTAATTAATAAAATTTCTACAATGACCAGAAAGATAAGAAAAAATTTTGAGGGGTTGCGTAGGCAGCTATTTTTATTTATTGACTGTATCTATGGCTAGCTGTCTAGATTCTGGATACTATCTAGCACATTCTAATAGTTTAAATATTTTGAGCTAATTTGCCAGCTGTTATGTTCTACTTATGTTCCTTTTATTGAGGGGCCAAAGGACAACTGATGGCTCTTCATAAAACTGTCCTGCATTTGCCACCAAAGTACAAGTTAGAAAAACATCATCATCATCACTTTCATACTTATTTCTTTGTTTATTTTTTCATTCATTCATTCACTAACTTACGTAGTTAATACTTTACAGAAAAATCATTGGTTCTCCTTTTATCCATAATAAACTGTTCCAACCAACCTGGTTTTCGTCTACAAAGAAACACAACTTTTCCTGTTCATTATTATCTGATGTCTGCTTATTCCCTAGGATTTTCCCCTACCATAATTTTCCTGTCATATCTATTTTATTATTATATTCACTACTCATTTCCTGATTAAAATTTATGTTATAGAAATCAAAGGGAGATTGGAAAAATAATAGATGACTTTCATCCATCCCTACAGTCTAGGTTGCCTCTGCTAAATCCCAAGTACAAAGAAGCGTGATCTCACTCCATGATGAATTTTCAAAAGAGAGAAATACAGGGTATTGCCAACTCTATATCCTCTTGGCTCTGCAGGGAGATGTAAGATCCTCTGCCGGATTCTTTTGCCTTCTTGCAAACAGATAGCCATTTTACACACACTTAGGCAAGAAATCTGTTTATGTTCTCAGGTATTCTATTTAAGCACTCTTAAAACATAATTTTTACAATGTATTTATGTTTTGATGAATAACAAACCTTATATGTAATGAAAATATTTTAACTGCTGCTTTTTCACTTACGGCAAATGTAGTCAAGAAATAGAAGAGAAAGGTAAGTGGTATTAGGCTTCAAGCACTTAAGTGAGGAGTCAAGTGAGTAAGTGAAGCCATGTGAGCTGAGTCTACAGTGCTGATAAGGCCTCAAATTTTAGTAGTTGTTTAGTGAAGTAGTTGTTTAGCAGCATGAGATTCAAACCATTGACGTCACAATGAAATCCATCAATGTTTGCCACCAGCTCAGACTGTGGTGGGATCTATGTGGCGTGTACAACTACCAACCAGTTTGCCCAGGAATTTCCTGGTTAGGAAGGGAAGTTTTGCATCCTGGGAAACACCTCAGTCCTAAACAAACCAAGATAATTACTCTAGGAAATCTCTGGGCCTGTTATTTAAGCTTCATCGTCTTACAGAGATCTTCGGAGTGCTATTTGTAAAAGGACAGAGAATTCTAGAAAATCATATACAGAGTCAAGCTGTTCTCCTAGGCTGTCTCCATGTTAAACTCCAACCATTTAGGATGTAGAAGGAAGAATGATGAAAGGTCCTGGTGGTTTCTAAGAAGTACATTGTCATTTACTAAAGTCTTGAGGATAAATGGGCTTGTCAATAATTGTGCTTGAACACATATTGTTGGTATTGTATAGATGCTAGTACTTTATAAAAGTTTGATTCAATGACTTTGTATATGTGTACGAGAGAGAGACGGAGAGGGAGATAGAGCAAGAGAAATTGAGAATGACAATAGTACTAAAGAGAAAATGTCTTTAGCAGAGAAAATGGAAATACAATTATTTGATTACCACTTAGTGACACTTTATGGGGAGGATTCCAATTGTTTGTTAGGTAAAGTGGTGTACGTTTCTGCCACTGCCTGATTGCAGTTCTTAGACGAGACCATCAGGCCAAAGCCTCTATCCACAACAGACACTCATTGCCACAGTGAAGCCTCTCTAATCTCACTTCCTAATAATCTTTTCCAGAACATTCTCTCCCTACTGAGAACCACAAGGACAATCCAGAAGGCTAACACTTCAGACTGATTTTATAAAAACACATAGATTCTCCCCGTGCATGAACCTACCAGTCTGTGAAGACAAAATGTTCTTGGAAACATCTCATCTGTCATCATCAATGGATAATTCTGAAGGATTTGTAAAGGTTGGATTTCCCACTAGGGGCCTTCTCCCTGGAGAATATAGACAGAAACCTGAAGAGGTCGTTAAAATGCTACATGTTGCATCATTTATAATGGAAAATGAATCTCAACAGCGAAAAGTTCTCAGCAGGATTAGAACTTTTAGAATAAATGAATAAAATAAAAAGGCCAGAAGGACTTGGGATTTTTCGGTCTTCCTGTTTTAAAATGTTTTCTCTATCCTGGCAGTCGCGTTGCCTTTATTGGGGAGGAGGAAGAAGGTTTCAGTTTCCTCTGTAATAATAATCATGTCAATATTGCATGTGTCACAACACGTTTCAAATATTCTGTACTTCATGAGCACAATTCTTTGCATTAATGAAGCAATTTTCTTCCATTTTTCAATAAGAAAGTGTTGTAAAAAAAAAAAAAAAGAGGGTGCATGTCATATACACACATCACTGAACAGCCCCAAATGGACTTCTCCTTGTCTGAAAGAATTAATATACTTCTCTAAAATAAAACCTAATTTCCAGATTGAGATTTATAGCTTTGTATTGTTGTTGCTTATGTTGTTTTTTTCTATTTTTTAACATTGTAAAAAAAGAAATCCCTTAATGATTTTTATCCATATCAGATGATTTCTAATAGCTATCCTCCTCATGTTTATGGTTTCTACCCATTCAGAAGTGAAAATAAATTAACATGTTTGACAAATTTGATTTTAATTTTTATTGACTTAGATAATTGTTTGCAAAGGTGGTGGGTATAATTTTCAGTTCACAATCTCTACATTATGAAGCATGCAAATTTATTCTTCTGATTGAACTTAGTTACTATTTTGATGTTCTATTTTTCAAAGTGGAAGAAATTTAATTTGAGTAATTCCTCTTCCTCCTTTCCACAGGGCTGTGCCTGAGTTCTAGGGGATAAATATACTCCAAGACATTGGAAAACAGGACAATTCTTGACCTTGGTGTGATCATCTACAGATATTGACATGCAGTTATCTATTTATTTATCCAAAACTTAATTATATCCTCAAATGTCCTTGCAAGTGAGTCTAAGCAAATGTTTATTCCAAAACCCTGTGTATCAGGCTAAAGGATGGAAGTTATACCTCCACCCCATTGGTGAATAGCAATCTCCAACCTACTTTTTAAAATACCTCACCTTCACTCTTCATTCAAAGGATGACTTTCTAATCCACTTCCAATATTGCCCAACACTTGAAATTGATTGCATTTTATTTCACAGATGATGGGAGAATCTCAGATACCTGAGAAAGCCTCCACAAATTTTGTTGAATGAAATCTCTTTTAAAATATTTTGTCACATACACATCGTTCCAAAGGCTCAGTATTACAACTAAGTAAGCTTTTTCTTGAAGTGTTATAAAAGTGCCCTCAGGGAAGTGTTTTCTAAATGCATCTGGCTGTTTTAGAAATCAAAATTATACAGAAGATTCCTTTATGTGGGCTGATGGTGCATGGTATCTAAGTTTTAAGCTTTCCTGAAAGTTTATTTATGTTCAAGGACATTTGTTTTAATCGCAAACAAGTCGTGTTTGATAGCCATTTAACTGAAATTATTTTATAAATCATAATGTTTATGTTTAATTGGGTCTAGACAGCAACAGACGCAGAGAAGTTTACTCAAATGCAAGTAAGAGATTACTACCATTTTTACCTTCCACCCATTTCCTTCACCATCCTAATGCACATTATTCTAATATAGCCTCATCCAGTTTCACACCCTTGTTCCTGAGGTCATAGATCATAGGGTTCAGCATAGGGATTGCTGTGGTGTAACACACAACTCCCACTTTGCCTTCTCTACAGACTTCTCTGTGGGACATCTCAAATGCATAGAGAAGAGGGTTCCATAGAAGATTGTGACCAATGTTAGGTGGGAGCTATATGTGGAAAAAGGTTTTGTTCCTTCCCTCTGCAAAATGGCTTCTGAGGACAGCAACAAGGGTGAACATGCAGGATGTAAGAATAATCAGGAAAGACTGGACATTGCTGTAGCCAGATTCTATGTACATTGATAACTCTTTGCTGTAGGTGTCAGAGCATTCCAGTTTTATAAGAGGAGGATCAGCACAGTAGAAGTGATTCATTTAATTGGTGCCACGGACAGGTTGTTGGACCTCAAGGTTTCCATCACACTGAGGAGAAGACCATAGACATAAGGGACAATGACCAGGCAGACACAGACTCTCTTAGACATCTTGCTACTGTAGAGCAGAGGATTACAGATGGCCATGTAGCTGTCATATGCTATCACTGCCAGTATGCAGTGCTTGGTAAGGACCGCAGCAATGACAATACAGCACTGAACCAAACAACCTGCATACTAGATGGTCTTCCTCTCTGATAAGAAATTTTCTAGCGTTTTGGGAGTGACGTTTGTGGAGAAACACAGATCTAGAATAGCCAAACTTGAGAGAAAAAAGTACTTGGGAGTGTGAGGCCAAGAATCGATTTTGATTAACACAATCATGCCCAGGTTTCCTATCACTGTGACTATGTAGACCACAAGGAACAACACAAGAAAAGCAGCTTGCAACTCTGCACTGCTGGTTAGGCGCAAGAGAATAAATTCTGTCACTTCAGTATAGTTTCTTCTGGACATTTCTTTGTCTCATCTGTGAGGCATTGATTTGATTATCTAAGGAGAGAGATAAAAGTTTTTTTAATCACTGAAACTCTGGTTAAATATTGTACCAAGTTAAATATTATAAAAAGGATCCAAAAGGCTTTAGTTATGTTATCTCAGCAGCTTTCCCGTAATTAGATATGAATAGATATGCCATCAAGCAAGTCTAAAAGTTTTTCAACACTTGATTTTCATTCAGGTTGTATTTGTCATAACACTGTGCAATTAAGTTGGAGACACTAAAGACAAATTATAAATTTACGTATCTTGGTACTTTGGGAAATTAAAAAAAATAGATGACATATGTCAAAGAAGAAATCACAATATAAATTCTAAATGCTTAGATTTCCTGACTACATGCATTTGCGCATAGACATAGAATATGGAATGTTAGAAAGGACTTCAAAGATAAGACAGGTAAAGTTCATTCTGAACACTGAGAAGCTGAATGCTAGGGAGAAGATATGACTTATCTATTAGACTTTCATCTCATGTTTCCTGGTTCAGTCATCTACTGATGTATTATATATCTCATCAAGTTCAACTCATTGTCTGAAACCCAACAAGAAGCTTTATTAACTTATTTGCTGTTGTTGTTGTGATGGTGATGGTGGTGGTGGTCATGCTGTTGGTGCAGGTGGGGAAGTGTTCAGCATTGAGAGAGGCCAAGGTTATCCGTGCATTTGTTGAATAGCTAACTATTAAGAGAAGAATTATGATGAGCACGTTGAAACTAGGAACATAGGAACACCCTGAAAGGGTTGCTCTAAAATCATGGAGAAATCAGAGATCTGAGAGTTAATAGCTGTCAAGAAAAATGAGGAGTAGGGACTAATATAATATGAAGATAAGAGATTAAAGGTGCCATCTGAATTCATGGCCCATTATCAGCACAATCTATTATATCTTAAGCATATTCTCTTAACATCTGCTTCAACTGCTTCCCTGTTTTATGCAGAGAACACTCCTTTGTAGGGAGTTTCCTATCAGATATCAAGACCTACTATAAAACTGCAATATTCAGGACAGTATGTTATTGGTACACAATTGGGAAAAACGACCAATGTCATTGAGTATAAAGTCCACAAATAGATCTACACATGTCATAACCTGATACAGGATGAAGAAGGAATTTCAAATCACAGTTAAAAAGAAGAATCTTTTCAATATTTGCTGTTGGCTTAATTGATTAAATAGGAAAAAAGTAAATTTCATCCTTATTTACAGAAATAATTTCTAATGCAAGGTGGTGGTTTAATGTGCATTCCTTATTTTTTCCTTATAATTTATATAAAAGGTATGCATTTTATTGAATTTATCACAAATTATTTTAAATATATTACAATAAATTAAAATATTATGTGTTAATGTCTCCAAATTTTAATTTACAAACAATTTTCTCCATACTAAGAATTACATAAAATGAATGACACATCTAAATATTCTTTTTCTGTCAAACAATTTTGACATTAGCAAATATCATTAACAGAAAACTTGTCAGAGGCTGCGTAAAACTTCTTATATCCTCTGAATAGGCTGAGGACACCAATGTGAGTAGCACTTCATTTTTAACCTGAATAAAAATGAAACTACCAGACCTGGTTAATTTGCTGCTTGGAGGTATAACAACACAACAGCAATAATAACATTTGTTGAGTTCTTATGTTTCATGCACTGTATGAAGGTACTTTCCATGTATTATCTTATTTAATTCCAGGAACAACACTGTGAAATACATACTGTATCATTCCATTTTACAGTCAAGAAACAGATGGTTTCTTTGAACTTCTGGTTTCAAATGTCATTTTCTCAGCTATTAAACATTATGAAGTCTTTCAACAATTGTACCCATCTTATTAACTTTAAATTTTATAGTTCAGAAAACACTTTGTCACTTTGTAAAACCTGTAAGCCATTCATTCATCTATGTATACATGCCTATAATAGTAATTATTGCAAATCTTTCAAGTTCTAGATACGGTGCTGGATGCTAGAAGCAAGACAGTGGACAAGATAGAGGTGATAGGTTCGGTTAGGTGAGTGATCAAGTTCAGAAAATTTAACACTGCGACCCTGGCTCACAGCTCAGAAATGGAAGAACAAGCAGAGGAATCAAGCATCAGAGTTTCCCAGTTTAGTGTTCTTCTGTAACATGATACTTTCCCAGGAAAGCCCATCATTTCCTCTCATTTGAATCAAGTGCTTGTGAAAAGATAATAACTGTTGTCAAAAGTGTTAAGTTCAATTGATCTAATATTATCACCTCACTATTCTGCATCAATGATTGTACTACAGGCTACTGGAAAAAACAAATATGAATAAAACAGGATCTGAAAATACAGGTTTTTTTTGAGGTGCAGACAATCGGGATGGACTTTCTAACAAAGATAAAGGATGAAGGAGTGAGAAGTAAGACAGGCAGCCAAGGTATCCATGCCCTAACTTTTAAAAATAGGAAGAGGCGCTGGCCTGGTGGCACAGTGGTTAAGTTCTCATGTTCCGCTTCAGTGGCCAGAGGTCTCCTGGTTCAGATCTCGAGTGTGGACATGGCACCGCTTTGCAAGCCATGCTGTGGTAGGCATCCCACATATAAAGTAGAGGAAGATGGGCACGGATGTTAGCTCAGAGCCAATCTTCCTCAGCAAAAAGAGGAGGATTGGAAGCAGATGTTAGCTCAGGCCTAATCTTCCTCAAACAAACAAACAAACAAACAAAAGAAAAGGAAGAAATTTGGGCCCAGCATCTAGGATAGTGGCTAGATATTATGATTCAATTGGGAAGAAGGAAGCCAAGAGCTCTTCTTTTAACTCTCTGCCCATGAGCAACTTCTGCAATACAAGATCCAGATTATAGTACTCACTCAGTCTCTAAGGAGCTTTGCAATTTTTCTCAGGTCTTACCGGTCATGGGCACATGTCATTTTTTGGTGGAAACCATTATCACTAACCTTATTTTAATTCTTGAATTGTGTGACTATGAAAACAGAGGAAGCTAATATAAAGATAGAGCCCATGGGAGATCTGTCAGACTGCTGCTAAGAATTAAGAAATGTAGTAAATGTTCAGATGCAGTCAGGAATTGTGATGAGTGAAGCGACTACATATGCAAACTGGCAAAACAGGGATGAGAATCATCTTCATTAACTTATTGTGATAAGGTCCTTGACCTGGTTTAGTTCTTTGAGTACTGTCTCATATTTAAAGTATCTTGATTGGAAAAAAAAAAAAGAAGAAGAAGAAGGTCAATATTCTTAAAAAAATTTTCCCTGAACTACAAGTATGGCTTATGAAAAATCAGGTCCTAGATAGAAACAGGAGTTGGAAAAGAATCCAGATTCTTATAAATAAGAGAACCATAAAAAATTTAGAAACCTTCTAGTCCAAACTTCTTAGCTACATATACTGAAGCTTACTTTTCCATATGCTTAATGGTCACAGGGAAAAGCCTGTTTGAGAATATGCTTTACTTCTTAGAGGTCAGAAAAGTTTTAAACAGTTAATAAACTACATAGATATAAATTTCCAAATTTTGCTTTTTGGGGAAATTTGTGGTGGTAGACACCAAGACATTAGGCAAATGGAAAGCATAAAAAGAATATTATTTGAAATTAATTACGGTGAAACATCTCCTAGAGATCTATACTATGGAATTCTCCCAGAATGATTCAAAAAACACTGTTAATATCCAAAAAACACAAAGATAGAGTTGAGTAAATACCCTATAGATCTTCTCTCATTGAAAGTGCATTGTCTGTGCAAATTCCTCTTAAAACTACCTATTTAAACACATTGATATCTAAAAAGTATGCAATTTAATGAAGAGAATACATAAATTACTATATATCAAAAACTAATATACAAACACATTTCCTCTCCTGCCTGTGAAAAGAAGAGTGTCAACTTAATGACCTCAAAGATCAAATTCTGACCAGCGCTATAGGATTGACACCCAAGTTATTGACATCAGCATATTTCTTAGGAGAATCCCCAAATGTTTCAAGAAGCAGCAATTATAATTGGCATCCCAGAGGAAAATACCCTTAAAGGGAGAAATACTAATTGGTAGCACTATACTTTCTCAAATCAAGATAACTTTTAATTAATATTTTATATTTCACTGGAGTTCAAACCAATTGTCTTCAATGAGTACAGGGCAATACTTTAGACATTACTAAAGGCAACTTTAAAATACCCTGATGCACAACTTCCCATGAAACTAAATTCAGGTAATTACTTTCATCATTTCAAGATCTCTAACATATTTCCTACATTGTTTGCCCTTTAGGAAATTCACACAAGGGTCTGGTCCTGTGGCACAGTGGTTAAGTTTGGTATGCTCTACTTTGGTGTCCTGGCTTCGTGGGTTAGCATCCTGGGTGTGGACCTATACCACTGGTCAGCTATGCTGCAGTGTTAACCCACGTATAAAGTGGAAGAAGATTGGCACAAATCTTAGCTCAGGGGTAATCTTCTTCAAGAAAAGAAAAGAGGAGGATTGGCAACAGATGTTGGCTCAAGGCTAATCTTCCTCAGGGGGAAAAAATTCATACAAAATATGTACTAATTGCAAAGTTCATGCTGTTTAATCTTCAGAAAACAAATACAAAAGATATATCCTTCCCCTAAAGGAGTTTGCACATTGATGGGATGCTTACGATATGGAAATAAGTAATACTAGGTATCAATGATTGATTTCCAGGAGAAAAACTCATGGAATGTGGCAGGTGGAAGACGCTGATCATTACCAATGATAACAACAGTGCCTGACATGTACAATAATCAACAAGTATATTTTAAATATATGAATAAGTAACATATTTAAATTATTGTTTCTATCATGTCTATCATGTTTGGGAAAGTTTTCTATAATTGAATCTAAAATTGAATTCAGAGCACCTTCGCCTCAAAATTAAATTGAGGAAGAGATAGCTGATAAATAATATTTGATATTCACAATAATCCCATGAACTGACTCTCACTAATCATGTTTTGCAATTACATAAACTGATCCTGAGAGGTAACTTCTCTAAGATTACACAAATAAGAAATAAATAATAGAATTGAGATTCAATCTCACGTCTGATTAACTCCAAAATCAGTTCTTTTCCCACCACACCATTCCGTCTCGATATGAAGAGGTTTTTTTTTTTCAGTAGACAAGGATCTGAAGAGAATCTTGATTTTTAACTCATAGCCAACAATTTAAAGTAGATATCATGAATCTTGGGATGGCAATGAAAAAGCAGCACACAAAATTGTTATTCACCCTACATAATGGAATTTGTGAATTTCCACTCTGAGTCAAAAGTCAAAGCTTTCTTAGTGAGGCCAGAGGTATAAAAAGTATGAAAAGAGTGCATTCTTTTCCAGGATTGGAACTTTCCTGGTCTTAGTAAATGCCTGTTTAGTGATTTCCAGGAAACATTTTCTCTGCCTGAGCAGGAGGGGAGACCCTTCTGTCCATAAATTGTACCCCCAATGTAATGTGTAATTATGAATGGATCTCAAGGAAGATGCATTGTTACAAACATTACTCAGAACTAGTTCTCTTAAACCCTTTCACTATGGCTCAGCATTCACTTTTATCTGTTTCTCTTCAATGAAAATGGACCTGTACTGTAGGATCATTCCTGTCTGGTGCCAATAAAATCATAATCTCAAATTCCTGCTCAGAAAGAACTCCTTTTCATGGGTTTGTAACAAGACATTTGTGATAAAGAGAGTTAATGTGATTTTACTAAACCAAAGTAATCATCTATTGTTCTGCCTCAACTATATATTAGATTGGAATAAGGGAGAGTCACAGAGAAGAATCTGTAATTGGCCATAGGCAAAGGCAGAAAGAGGAAAGGATTAGCAAATGCTTACTCTCTCACAAAACATGAGTTGAGCATCATCTCTTTATGAGATACTGTGCAAAGGTCATAAAGATGAAAGGACATGGTTTCTTCTCTTAAGAACTTCTTAGAACAGTGGAAGAAACAAATGTATATACATATAATTTGAGCATCATGTTATAAATGCAATGATAGAATTGTAAACTCATGGATAAGGAATAATGTGGTACCTACACTGCCTGAATGCATTAGAGAAGACTTCTGGAAGAGATAATGCTTCGGCTGAGTCTTCAAATATAAGGGTAAAGAAAGGTATAGAGGGAACTTGGAATTGGATAGTAGAAAAGTCCATCAAGTGGTAAAACATCTTTCCTGAATAAAAAGAACAATAAATTTTTTTAAAAATTAATCAACCAAATTACAACTTCTCCTTATGTCTAAGCTGAGGGAATATTGGCCACACACAAGGTGACAGCAACTGAAATGAGACATCAAAGAAAAGCGTGGCAGTCTGTTTGCCTTCTCAACTACGGGAATCTGCAGCACCATCCAATAAAGGAGCCACTTTCCTGGCATCAACTCTTCCTATTGTTTCTCTCATTTCTTAAGCTCCAGCCACACGTTCTTTCTTTCTGCTACTCTGACACACTAGGCTTCATCCCTAAATCTTTGTACTTGCTATTGATTCTCCTGACTATATTTTCCAATGCTCTGTTTATATTTGCCTACATGTGATCATGTAGGCTTCAATTCCCAAGAGTCCTTCCCATCCACTGAAACTGACACATTATCATGACCCTCACTTCTGATGTTGCCAGTCACTGTCTTCCATATTGCCTGGTTTTACCTTTTCCATGGCACTTTGCAATACCTGAAATATTTGATTATCTGTTTGTTTAGATGCCTTGCTATCTAACTTCCTCCCCTAAAATGTAATGAAGGACGTTTTTGTCTTGCTTATTGCTGAATGTCCAGTTTGTAATATATTGCCCAGTGATCACATAGGTTTGATGAATGAAACATTTTGAACCAATGGTAGCAATTATTATCTCGAGATCACAGTTCTGCAACAGACCTAGAGAGCAAGCAGTGCAGAATCCAATAGGAGGACAGAGGACCTCTAGGGAGAAAATGTGGAAAGTATAGATCATTTATCATTTTGTCTCCATAAGAGGTGCTTTATAGTTCTGTGGAAGTTTGGAAAAACTAGGTACGAAAAGAAAATCAAAAATAAAGATAATCATTAACTATAAGAAAATCAAATAATAGTACAAGAAGGGAATTGCATTCACAGTATTATTCATATAATTAGTAATTAGTATTAGTAATGTTCATAGTGTTACTCATAGTATTATTCAGGTATTACTAATGATACATTCATAGTAATTTTAACAACAAATAACTATAAGAAAATATTCGAATTTAATCGTATTGTGAAGATGTGGAGAAAGAAGTTATAGTTCTTGGGAAGGGATGAAGGAATCAGTGGAAGAATTTTAATACTTTATCTTTAATAAAAAAATGCCAATCAGTCATGTCCGTGATTGAAAAAGTCAATAAACAGACATAAGCAGATAATTTAAAATAAGTTAATTACCTAAGGAAATATCAAGAATGTATCTATAACGAGATGGGGCAGGAAAGAAGTGAGATAGGAGATTACATAAACCTTGTAAAATTGTTTGGCTTTTGAAGCAATATATTTTTTACCCTAGTAATTTTAAATAATAATAACAAATAATGTCAACTAATCACATGTATATGTGTAAAAACATAGGAGAAAAAGACCAAAAGCACATTAAATCTCAAATGTGATTTCTTTGAGAGTTGGGGTATTTAATTTCTGTATTATATGAATCCACATGTTTGAATTTTGTGTAATTAAGATTGTATCAGCTGGAAACGGCTACTTTCAGCCATGGAAATAAACAACTCAACATATAGTAGTATCTTATAGAACAAAGAACATTTCTCATTCATTCTACGTTTCTGTTGTGAGTTGGTGGAGCACTTTGTGCCACATCTCCTCACTCAAGAACCCACGCTTAAATCTTAAATCTTGCTGTTTATCATGACAGAAAAAAAAAAAAAACTCACTGAAGGGTTCTTTCACCAACAATTAACTGCTTAAATGGGAACTGACACATAAATTCTAATCTAACTCATTTTCCAGAAATAGCCACACACTTCCATCTAAACCAAGGGACAAGTGTAATCCTATGATGTGTACAAAAGACAAAGAAATTAAAGTACCTGTTGAACAAAATGAATGACAAGTACAAACATTTAACTTTTGTAATAAAAATTTTATTTTTTGAATTTGGATTAAAAAAAATCATTAAAGCTTTGAAACAATGCAGTAGTCCCCTTTGGCATACCGTATTTCTCATTTCACCATCAATCCTGTCCTGTAACTTAGGAAAAAGGTCTAGGAAATGTTTGGTGACCAAAAGAATAGAGATACCTTTTAAGAAAATAAGTTTTTCCTTAACAGCTCTCTGGTTAATGCTTCTTTCACTTCTTTATTTCTAAGGCTGTAAATCATGGGGTTCAACATGGGGATTACTGAGGTATAAAATACAGCAACCATTTTCCCCTGTTCCACAGATTCCTTTGAGGGAGGTCTAAGATACATGAAGAAAAGAGTTGCATAGAATATGGTAACAGCTGTCAGATGGGAGCCACAAGTAGAGACAGCTTTGTGCCTGCCTTCTGTGGAATGAATCTTAAGAATAGAAGGAAAAATATACAGGTAGGAAATCAGGATGAAGAGGAGAGAAGTGGAAAGGTTACATCCAGCCACAACAAACATTGACATTTCTTTGTTGTAAGTGTCAGAACAAGCCAGCTTAATCAATGGTGGGTCAGCACAGTAGAAGTGATTAATTTCATTGGGGCCGCAGAAGGCTAGGTTGTAGGTCCACATGGTCTCCATCAGGCCAGTGAGCACTCCATACACATAAGGCACCGTGATGAGGGATTTGCACACACCACTGGACATTTTGCTGCCATAAAGCAGAGGGTTGCAGATGGCAATGTACCGATCAAAGGCCATCACAGCCAGGATATAGATCTCCACATGGACCAAAGCAATAAAAAAGTAACACTGCACCAGACAAGCAGGATAGGAAATGGTTTTCTTCTCTGATAAGAAAATCTCCAGCATCTTTGGAGTCACACTGGAAGAGAAACACAGATCCACAAAGGATAAGTGTCTCAGGAAAAAGTACATGGGTGTGTGGAGACGGGCATTGACCTGGATGAGTATAATCATGCCAAGATTCCCTGCCACTGTGGCCATGTAAATGGCCAGAAACAGCAGGAAAAGGGGAATCTGCAATTCCAGGCGATTGGTCAGTCCTAAGAGAATGAACTCAGTCACTGAGGTGAAGTTTCTTCTCATAATTTCCTTCAATGAAAAATGAGGACTTTGGATCAGTACATATTGTTTTTTTTTAAATGGCAAAAAAATTTTATATTTTCTTATGACATGGTTTTGTGTGTGTGGGGGGGTGAGGGTTGTGCTTTTTTCCCTTTCATTTTCTGTGACTCTTTTGTTCCAGGAGATGCTGGTAGTGGTTTAATTAAAACAAGTCCATCTGGTTCTGTATCTTACTCACTAGTCAGCTTCAAGTCTTTTCCTTTTCTAATTGTCCTTCTATTTCTCTTTGTCTATTTCTCTTTTTAGTTTCCAGCACTATATTTCTTACCCATCTCTATTTCTGCTTTGTCTTTTTTCTACATTGTACTTAGCCTTACATTATTTTTTTATCCCAGAGTTTGCACTCAGTGCCAGTAAAAAATACTCACCACTCATCTAAATGAATTTACCAGATAACTTAGTCAGAAGTTGAGACCTTGTACAAGAAGCTCTTTTTCTGATAACAATTATTTTCTCCAAGCCATACCAGATAAAATCCATTAGGTTCTTTATAAAGGGGCAGTAATTGATAATTTAAAAGATACATATTAATTGATTCTTTGTAAGATGTAAAAGGTCATTGCTTCCTATTTTAGAATGGCTAGATGTTATTTTGTGGAAACAAATGGAAGAAAACAGAAATTTTTGAAAAGTTGAACAATGTATATCTTTTATCATGAATGGGAACCAATCAAGTATACAGGAAAGCTTGCAAGAAGTCTTCTAATGTTTTTCCACTTAATTCAATAAATTTTGTAGAAGCTAATTTTTCAGTCCATTAGACCTGAATTAGACCAAGGAAATAACTTAATCCAGCTGGTTCATCAACAGTTGTGAAAACAGATTGACGAGCAAAATCGTAGCATAGAGCCACAGACTGGATTTGACAGAACCTGAACTAGAAGTAGTACCTGCCTCATATCCACATTAGTGCTTGCTCCATGAAACCAGAGTTGGTCTTTGTGAGACAGTGCCTAAAAAACAAAATAAAGCCAAAATAAACACAATAAAATAACTGCAAAAATATTCCTTTTCACTGCTTATTGTCAATCTAGATTTGCTACAACCAAACAGTAGGCTCACTAAAAGAATGTGATGAAACACAGTGTGCCATTTTTATCTATCCCTTTCCAGCATAGGCTTGTCCCCCACTTCCACTTTTCTGCCTCCCACTCACTGTAACATGGATGTAGTGCTGATCCATCCTTGACCTTATGGATGAGATGGCAGAAAAATAAGAGTCAATAAGTCAAAATTCCTAAAATTGTGGCAACACTGAACTGACATACCAGCTCAGAATTTTAAATGAGAATTGAACTTCTGATTAGTTTTATTATTTTGTTTTGGTCTTGCAGAAATTGAAATCCTTGTCCAACTGATACAAACCTAGTAGATCAATTCTCAAAAAGAAAAAAAAAAAAGATCAGTGCTCAGGATTACTATAATGCTGACTATTATATAAGTAAAACTATATCAAGTGATGATTATTTAGAATTTAATGAATCCCTCAGAAATTATGCCCAAGGATGATGCTATGACTTAAAAATTATGATGGTAATGCTTAGATAACCCTGATGTTAACCTCTTGAGATCCTTTAAAATTGTCTCAAAACTCCTTTCCATCCATTCCATGTCACTTAGAAACCAAAATCTTCATAAATACACACACACAACACATTGCAATTCTATGAAATGCAGGTAAAAGATAGCATTTGTTGCAAAAAAGAATAAAAAATTAAATTTAAATATTAGACACATTTATTCTTTAAATTCCCCTCTTGAATCCTAACCACAGAGGATTTTTCCACAGTCCATTTTACAGTTCTTAATAACTAGTTGAATAAGACATCTCTCATTTCTCTTATTTCTTCCTCCTTCCTATTTCTCACCTTTATCTCTTCTTTCCTGAAATGACTTCAGGAATTCCATATTTTCCTCTCCATGTTATTATGAGAAGCTCACCTTTTGCTTCAACGTCTGTGCATGTATTTTCATGTGAGTTACGTGTCTCACTACCCGTTTCTCATCTCCTACCAGAGAATACTGAAACATCATGGTGTACCCTTCTATGTCTTCATGCCCTATTCTTATATCCTGCCTTCCTTAAAAATGTTCTACCAAGGTAACTTTGAGTTTTGCAAAATTTTAATTTTGTGCTAAAATGTTTCTAGTATCCTTCATACTGATATTCATCTCACAAAATCAATGCATAGGTTTGGAACTAGGCAGATTGGATTTGAAAAATTACAGCTGTGTTACATATTGTCTCTATAATTGCACACAACTTAAACTTTATGAGCCTTGGTGCTCTCACTTTGAAAATGTTGTCTCAGGGAATTTCTCTGAGGATTTTAGAAGTTATAATGTATGTAAATATCTGACCATGTACGAGGCATATAAAGACATCACAAGAAATTTTTAGTTTCTACACTCCCTTTCTTTAATGTTTAGAAGAAATAAAAATTCCCAAATCATGAGCATTGGTACTTTTCATAAAATGAACCCTAATCTTTTTTTTTTTTTTTAAAGATTTTACTTTTTCCTTTTTCTCCCCAACGCCCCCCGGTACATAGCTGTGTATTCTTTGTTGTGGGTTCTTCTAGTTGTGGCATGTGGGACGCTGCCTAATCTTTTATATCTAATAGCTTAACTATCTCTGATCATGTACTTACTCCTATCAAAGAAGAACTTGGATTCCAAGTATTGACTGTTACTAACACACACAAAATAGACAGCCGTACCTATAAGAAGTAGAAAAATCAACAGGCCTTCAAAAATAATGTGATGGAATTCTTGCTTGTGTTTATAAGACTTTTTCCTTTTCCCTAAGGCATTTTAAAAAAAATCATATTAAGCAATCAATTCTGCCAATTAAGATTTCCTGAAGTAGCTCAGGGACTTTGAATTTGGAATTTTGGAATGGCTTACACATCTCTTCTGCAGTTTCTTCTTCATCTCGTTTGGTAATGACCTTGCCTACTGCTTGCCATGCATTGCTGGGCACCATTCTCTTTCACTACCTCCATTATTCAAAAGAGCCAAATTCAAAAGAAAGTAAGTTACTCATTCATTTTACTGGCCACAAATGCAGCAATACCATAATCCACCAGATGGTATCATTACAGTGATCACAAATTCATTAGGAAAAAATTGGTATTTTTAGGGGTTCTTATTTTCAATGTTTTTGTTTTTATTTAGAAAAGTCCAAGGGCAAATGAAAGCAACTGAAGAAAGCTAAATTATGCATACAATTTACTTTCCCTTCCTAGGCCATGATGCAATTCGTATAGTTGGTGAATTTCTTATTGGTCAAGTGATTTAATATATTTGATTAATAAATTAACAAACTTTTATTAAACTCAACAGACTGAACAATTTTTTCGGGTAGAATCTCATTAGAAACTAATAAAAAGAATCTTGGGTTAACATTGTTAAACCCATTTCACAGCTGAAGGAATTGATCCTTAGAACGATAATCAATTTTCTCAAATTCAGAGAGCTGCTAAGTGACCCAGCTGAAATGAGAAAGTAGATTGATTACCACTCTCTCATCTTTAGCCACTTACATTCATGGATGTCTTTAAAGTTACTTCATCGCATTTCTTCAGATGGATTAAACATCATCTCATTTTATGAGTGGATTAAACATCCACTACAATAAATCAAAAATGTCCTTGCTCTCCAGCTTCATGGAAGCAATTTCTAATAAATACATTACAACATTTGGATAGAAAGAGAACTAAGTAAAGTGGGTCTAGTTCCACTGAGTAATTTTGTTTACATAGGCTAGTCCATTAGTTTCAGGTAAATTAACCTCTTTCAGCTTCTTCATCATTAAAAATATGAGTATGTGTATTCTAGGTCGCTTCCAATTCAAATACTCTACCTTCCCAATATCTTAATCTCAATAAAATTAAGAAAATCTAGATAATGTTTCAAGCAGTTTAGGAGACAGGTTTTTTGTTTGTTTGTTTTTCTAAGAGTTTAGTGGAACTCAGCTTCTGCTCAGCAATTTGGGAGATAAGGGTTATTTCTCAACATACACTTCAAGACCTTGATAGCAAAGAATTGGGCAGTGCAACACTAAATCGGTACAGAAACAGGGCCCTGAAAAGATTGTAAGGGAATAGAAACAGATAAATAGCCAATTTATATGGTTCTCCTAAATCCAATCCTTAGATGGAAGCAGAGAGCTAGCAATCTCGCAGAAGGAATAATAAGGGCTTGGGAAGAAGAATCTCATTTGCCATATTGACAATCGTGGTTATTCATGCACTGTATACCTTGGCTAAAACAAGATCACTGCTCTTAACAGCATCCTTGTCTCTCAGGAACAGTTGAATAAGAACTAGAAATCATATAGCTTTCATGACATTTCTCAGGTTAAAATACGTTGATGGGTTCTATCTATATCAAATTGTCTAAATATGCTAACAAAGCTTTCGTTTCCCTCCTCATCTGATCCAGTTTACTATTTAGTTTCATCTTTTCTCAGTTTCATGATTGATATCCCAGTCACAAACAATCTATTCTATTTTGATTAGCTGTTTCCCGCTTTAGGAAATGCCTTTGAACCCATCCTCTACCCTTTGAAATTTTACTCCACTTCTGAACACCAGCTCACTGGTCACCTACTCTGGGAGAACTACCTTAAAATCCTTAGTCAGAATCAACTTTTTCCTCCTCTCTGCTCATAAAACAATTTAAAAAATACTTCAGCTGTTTCTCTTATCATAGCAAGTCATGATAAAATAGCTGTGGAAGTTTCTCTATAAATAAGCATCACTCTTCATAGGCAGTAGGTTTATATTTAATCATTGTTAAAACCTACAGTGCTTTGCCCTTGATAGACATCAATAACTATGTGTTGAGTTTAGTTAAATTAACATGTGACCTAAAACATATGAAGATATTTCTATCAGTTGAGGTGTGAAGCAAGAGGCAACTTGTCCTCAACATAGTCTTGCCCAAGTGAGAATTGCTGTCATTAAGTTCATTAAACAGAGCAAATCTAGAAAAATGCATTCTATTAGAACAGGTCTCCCAACCTGAGATCTTCAGAATAAATAATGATTTTAAACGTATTGCGATTTCCAAATCAATGGCTACTTTCATATGCATTCTAATTTTCTAAGTTCATGCCTCAGAGCATCACATCATTTCTAAAATTTCTAAAACTCAGGAAAATTAACTCAATAATGAAGTTCTCATTGGGCATCTACTTGTGGAATGTGAGACAGACAGGATTTAGAAACAGATGAATCAAGACCTCAAAGCCAAAGATTTGCAGTAAGTCACTAGCCCAGCTATTATTCTTGAATCTTGATTGTACATTCTTTGAAAATTTACTCAAGATTTTATTCTGTTGTTTAAATAAAGAACCACCTTCCCTCAATCAAGATGAACAGAAAAAAAATTGTGTTTTAAGCATTCCACTATAAAAACACAATCATATACAAGCTTTCCAAATTATCCATATTATGGTGATTCCTCATGCTTATGAATGAAACAGAGATTTATATAGTAATGCAACTTTGGATTTCCTCATATTTTCAAAAGCTATTTTCTTTCTCTTTCTGTTTATTTGGTAGTTCAAAAGAGTCACAAACTTAAAGAAGAGATAATATTTTAATTTTGCTATTGATTCTGTCAAGGAGGTACCATTACTTAGCCATATTTATAAGACGGCATTCAAAAGCAGAGATGTTCCTCTTTTGTTATTATTTTTTGCAGAGATGTTCTTCTGGCTTACAAAATGTAAGTACATTCTGGATGTTCAATCTAGTCTATGATAAAATCTAATTTTGTTTGGTTGTAGTAGCTGCAAACTGGCAAGTCACAATGATGTTTCATGTTGCCAGCTCTTGAGAAAGCAACTGTGATGTTAATCAAGTCTATATTAAACCACATACATGGACAATGGCAGCCATATAAATGTAGAACACTTTAGATGCAATATTATAGTTAGGTGAAAAGTAGATGATCATGTGAATGTGATTACTACAGACAGTAGCAAGGGCAAAACATTGAGTTAACAAGAATGTGATCACGTTATATTGTTCAAATAAATTTTTCAAAGAAATGACCTTTTTATTTATTTAATTTTTTTCTTTTTGAGGAAAGATTAGCCCTGAGCTAACATCTGCTGCCAATCCTTCTCTTTTTGCAGAGGAAGACTGGCCCTGAACTAACATCCGTGCCCATCTTCCTCTACTTTATATGTGGGATGCCTACCACAACATGGCGTGCCAAGCGGTGCCATGTCCTCACCTGGGATCTGAACTGACGAACCCTGGGCTGCTGAAGTGGAACGTGCGAACTTAACCACTGTGCCACTGGTCCGGCCTGGGAAATGGCCTTTTAAAATAAAAAAGTTAAGCAGAATGTTTGGGATTAGCTGATTGGTGAGGAGCTAGTATAAGGGTGTGATGTGCAGAGTTAGGATCCAAGTTTCCACAAGAACGAGAGTACAGATAACCAGAAACAAGACAAAGATGACAAGCTGCAATACTGGACAACTGGTCAACCTCAAGAAGCTAAATTCATTCTCTCTTGTGTGATTTATCCTGAACATTTCCAGATGAATTCTTCTGTTTAAGGAAATAAAAACAGACCAATTATGCATGAATAAATTATACACATTTATCATTCTATCAGTGTGTCTTACATGTTTTCTAATTTCTGTCACCTTATAAGATGAATGTTGTAATTTCCAATTTGAAAAGTTGCCTATCTATTTATCTATCATCTATTTGGCTTTTTAAGGGAGCATAGACTATGTATTAGCCTAAGCAATAGAGAAATAAATACTTTCAAACATTATATCTGACCTTGTGGCATTTACAGTATCATGGGGAACATAAGCATTAATTAAATAACCAAAACAATAAGTGTTTTAGATCCAAAGAATGGTAATGGAAAATTACAAAAATAACTGTGAGAGGAAACTGAGTCTCAAATAGGTGAAGTAACTTTCCAGTTAATAATAAAAGCGTTGACTTTTAGTGAGTGAATATAGCATACCAGGCACTGTACTAAGTCCTTTATTGTATTAATCCATTTATTCTACACAGCTCCCCTATGAGACAGTACTATGTATTCGTTTTATAGAGGAGAATGAGGCAGAGAGAAGTTGACCAACTTACTCACTAAATCTGATTCCACAGTTCAGGCTCTTCACTCTTAATTCAACTGATAAATGATGGAGTCAAAATCTGACTACAAAATTCACTTTATTAAACAAGTTAAATTTGTCTATACGCTGTAAAATAGGATTTTTTATTATAGTGATTACATAATTCAGTGTGTATGAAGCTGTCAACTACCTTATTAACAAAATTTCTAGAAGACAGAAAATGATAGTTTTATTCATTGCATGGCTTTTCGCTTCAACAAAGTATAATGTAAAAGTATATTACAGTAGGTAAAAATATAATAAACTTTGAAGCCAGATAGATTTTAACCTCTCTTCTAAGCTCTGACGTTAGGTTAACTATTAATCTAATAGTCTCTGTTTGAGATTATAGTACTGAAATCATAGTAGTGGTGGTCAAATTAAGTAGAACAACATATAGTAAAACAGTGCGTGAACTTTGTTACACATTATTTTTTCTCTCTTTCCTTCATGCGTGCATGTGTGAGTGTGAGAGCCTAAACATTCTTCAGATATCCGCTGCCCTCAAGAAAATATATCATAAATGAATAAAGATGTTACACTTATCACATAACCCATCTCTGGAAAATTTGTTTATTTTTTTAAAATGGATCAGTTTTCCTTAAAAAAAAAAGTACCAGTTAGAGTCATGATCTCTTATAGATGGGAAGAAAAATATAAAATATCTTCTCATAATCATTTTTCCTTAGGGAATGAAGTAAATCTTTTCTACTTTCTCATAGATTCTTCCATCATCATATCGCTCAATTTGTTCAGTGAATATAAACCCCAGCAGAATTAACTCTAAAAAGAGAAGAGCAAGGATTTAGGAACCTGTTCTAAAATCCTTTGAGAGACTTTATCATTGATCAGGGAATTCCTTAAATTTAGGTAAAAATCCAGGGTCTACTGAAATAATTCATTAATACAAAAAGCATTTCATGAGCACATACTTATTCTATGTCCAAAACAGTGCAATATGAACTAAAAAATAAAATGTCTAATGTGTAATTCCAGCCAGCCAGTCAATGCATGTAAGCACTTGGTGAAATTCCTCTTTTATCTTAAACTTGTGTGCATGTGGGTGTAGTTATCAGTTTCATATTGGTAGTGTTAGTCATTAATGTCAATGGCAAGATAGGTCATTTGTATTTCTGAACAGTATTGTTGGCTTATAAATAATACATTTCCTCAGAGTTGTTTTTGGTCCATTCAAAGACACTGTCTAATACATGTGAAAATGGAGGCACTTTGGTCAGTTTCAAAATTGAGATTCATTTATTTTTTTAATGCTACAATCATTACTGAAGCTTTATTTTGTGCCAAACCAGGCTGTAAAGATAGAGACATGGACCCTGAAATCAGAAAATGTGGAATAATAAACAGATTGTTTTTACATAACTGAATATTGTATATGCTTAAATAGTAATAGATCTCTAGGTATTTAAGCAGAATCCAGCAGACTATAATTAAATATTAAAAGTTACAAAAGTAGTTATTTGTTCATATATGTATTTTCACAGAATTTTTAGGCAATCTGACTTTCAAAATAAAGTTATTTAAATAACATGTAGCAATAAAAAGGTTGAAATAATTGAAAGGGATAATACAGAATTAATGAGCATGGAAATGTTTCCCTGCAGGAAACAGTGAGCAAAAATGAGCTCTAAAGTAGAAAAGAAACTTTGAAATTCAACTGAGAAAAATATGTCAAAAGGGAGAATTACTATTACTGTTCTGTGGCTTTTCCTTTTTTGTTGGAAGTAATATCGACATATGCGATAAGAAATCAGTTCTAATATTTATTTTATTCAGACCCTGGTTGGTCTGATGCAACATTGTACTAGCAGCTATTGCTATGTTGGAGCAGATGCACAGAACATGAACAAGTTCATGTCTTGTACAATCATAAGATTAATTTCAATTTTCCCTGAATAAGTTGCTTCTTTCCTCTGTTGCATCAGCACTTGATTTTCTTACATCTAAGAAATCGTACTGATTTTTCTCTTATTTGCGACCTTCAGGATTAAAATATTTACAAAAAAATCAACATCTTTAATTCTGAAATTAGATATATAATAACTAATTGTGGCAAAGGACAATTGTGGGGAAAGTTTTAACTATAGTGCAGGCAGTAAAATCCATCCTTTCCTGAAAAGTAGATTAATACACAGATATGAGGGGAGGCAGGAAATGCTCACACCTCAGGAGGCTAGAATGTCATTGATCAAACTCTACAGAAGTCACACTTCCTTCTGGAGCAAGTCGTTTGTCTTTGTAAGAGCCACTCTTTGCCTGCCTCAGGAGTTAATATCTAGAAACATGATTGTTTGAAGGTTCTTGTTTCCTGTTATGGCAGAAGGAAGAAGGTGTCTTATTGAAAGTGACTGTCACATGTGGGGAGAAATAAGTGGGTGTCAAGCATGGACATAGGGGTTTTCTCATAAATTATCCCTCTGCCAGAGGTGACAGAAAGTCTCAGCAGCAGTTGTGGTGACATTTTTTTTAAACCATGGGATCAAAATCCCTGCACTTTAAATACTACTAAATATTAGCTCATGACAGTCAAAATGTGTATTAACAATTTTGTGTATATGTATGCATACACAGCTATTGTTTACTAACATTGGTTAGTGTCCTATAGAAATTTTCTGGAAACACAAGAAACTGTTAATAGTGTTATATTTGAGAAGTTAGAATGCAAGATCAGGGTAGAGGAAAGGAAAGGAAATATTGTCTCTTTTACTTAATACTCTTCTGGAGATCAAATATTTTACTATAAAGTAAATAATTTTTATAAGGTAAAAGTAACATATAAAGTTATAAATGTAAAAGTATATAAAGGAAGAGAAATTATCCACTATAACTATATCTGTATCTCCCAACTCTACACACACAGTGTGCTCAGATGTAAAACTACAAACTTCTAGCCTATGTCTTTAGTGTTTTCTTGTTAGATTATAGCTTTTGATCATGGATTTAAAATTGACTTAACTTTAAATGCAATTAAAGTTGGATCCAGTTCTCATAATTACATTTTGATTTATAAATAAAGATACACTATGATTTTACTTCGGAAGTACATTTTTTCCTGAGCAATTTCCAAAAAGCTTGTTTCACATTCTTGTTCCTTAGACTATAAATTATGGGGTTCAACATAGAGTTTATAAAAATGTGAAAAACAGCAATGGCTTTGGACTGCTCCACTGACTTGTTTGTGGGAGATCTAACTTACTTGTAGAACAGGGTCCCATAAAACACAGTCACTGACACCAGATGGGACCCACAGTAGAAAAGTCTTTGTGACTGACTTCAGCAGAATGCATTCTCCGGAGGGTAAAGAAAATGAAGACATAGGAGGTAAAGATTGTGAAGAGGGAGTGAGAGGGTAAATCTTGCTACCGCAAACATGGATGTCTCCTTAATGGAAGTGTCAGAGCAGGAGAGTCGGATAAGTGGTGGATCAGCACAATAGAAGTGATTAATGATATTGGAGCCACAGCAGATCAAAAGGTACATTCACATGTTTTCCATCAGGCCACTAAGGAACCCATAAACATATGGATCAACAATCAGGTGAATATAGACCCTTTTGGACATCTTGCTGCTGTAAAGCAAATGGTTGCAGATGGCCATGTAACTGTCATAAACCACTAAAGCTAGCATGTGATATTCAGTAATGACCATGGTAATGAAAAAAATAGCACTGGACTAAACAAATTACATAAGAAATGTTTTTCTCCTCTGAGAAGAAGTTCGTCAACATCTTGGGAGTCACATTAGTGGAATAGCACAAATCCAAGCATGTCAGACTGGCATGAAAGCAGTACATGGGGGTGTGGAAGTGTGAATCCACCCTGATCAATACCAACATCCCAGATACCCCCCAATGGTGATCAAGTAGATCACCAGAAACAACATGAAGAGGATGGGCTGAAGCTCTGGACAATTCATTAATGTCAAAAGAACAAATTCAGTCACTAAGGTGGAATTTCTTCTGATCATTGTCTTAGAAGTTAGCATTGTTCACTTAAATGACTTCAAAAGAAAAATTAAGAAGTGAATGAGATGCCCATCATATAGTTTCTTCTCTTTCTTTAATTCTTCTCTCCTTTTCTTTCATTCTCAGTGACCTTCACACAGAGATACTATTAGACAGAGTATGAGACTGTAGAAGCTGAGATGTTTAAGAAAGTCATGACCCCTATTAGCTATGTATACAACATGTTTCCAAAAAAGAATCGCTCCTATGACACCAACATGCTTGTAATGAGGAAATTATGACCTAAAATTTGTCTAAAAATTGATTGAACAACCAGTTGCCACTGACAGTTCACTACAAAATTGTGGGCTTCATCATCGAGCCTAGGAACGGTTTTGGAGAAAATGGTGACATATGTTTGAAAACACTTTTGCAGCCATTAACAGTGTTTGACTATTTAGAAGCTCAAACTTTGAGAATTGTACTCCCTACTTGCTGTATTAGAGGGCTGAAAATTATAGGGATTTGAAGGAAATTCTCTGCAGCCTATTTAGTGCTATATTCACAAAATTCAGAAGATTCTGGTATTCCTATGTAAGTAGACCACAGATAAGGACACAACATTTGAGAATAATAAATTCCCTACATGAATTACTGATGAAGGGATTTTCATTCAGAAGAGTTGTATGAATAAAGCAACAGTGACATGGATTAGGAAAAGAGAAGTGGCCGAAACTTAGATCATAGATTTATTCTCTTACCCATTTCTTTTTTTTCATTTATCCCAGAAAGCATTTAAGGAGTTTTTTTTTTTTTTTTTGAGGAAGAATAGCCCTGAGCTAACTACTGCCAGTCCTCCTCTTTTTGCTGAGGAAGCCTGGCCCTGAGCTAACATCATGCCCATCCTCCTCTACTTTATACGTGGGATGCCTACCACCGCATGGCGTGCCAAGCAGTGCCATGTCCGCACCCAGGATCTGAACCAGAGAACCCCAGGCTGCCGAGAAGTGGAACGTGCGAACTTAACCGCTGTGCCACCAGGCCAGCCCCAGCATTTAAGGAGTTTACAGTATATAACAAAATGTGGGAAATTTATGCTGCTGGTGAAACACAAATTTGACTCTGAGCTTTCTAGCAGCGTATGTAAATACTTTAACCTTCCTCATTATAAAATTATAAAAATAATGTTCAGAAGTTATAAAACAAAAACTAATCAAGAGAGATAGAATTATTCTTAGTGCAGAGTTCAGATGATACTATGCATAATGAAAGAATTACACTTTCAGATAATGTTATCAGTTCAGATAATATCAACTTTAATGAAAGAATCAAATTTGAAACTATTAAACCGGCGTCCGGAGAATATATTTTCATTCCGGACTCACAATGTTGTCATGTGTTGTTTTATAAATTATAAGACAAGGGATCAAAACGCAAATGCATTTTCGAACCATTTAGATGATAAGAATGAGACAAAGGGACTGGATATAAGAGTGAACCAAGTGAACTCCTGGTTCCTAGACTCAAGAGTTAGCAGCCACTCAGACCAGCTGAATTTTTACTGTATGGTAACATGGTTGTTCCAAGATTTTAAAAGCTTCCAGTTTTAAAGAGGTATCAGAATGCATTATTTTTATGTGAAACTTATCAAATACAATGTTGGCAAATAATTCAGTTCTTAAACCTATCTTTAATCAGAGCATAACAAAAGAAGTCTACAGGCTTGATCCACTGAGATGCAAATAAAACTTCCTATGCCAATCTCACCAACTATATTTCCAGTATCTAATCTGTTCCTGGAGATTGAACCAAATACTCTCAAAAGCTAGTTACTTTGACTCTGTGATGCTTCCAGGACGTTGTATGGTTTAGATTAAAATGAGATAACATTTGCACACAACCAGCATTGAACACTACATGTGTGTAAGTCACTTTGCTAGGGAAATGAAGACTAATGGTAACAACGCTTGTCTTAAAAGAGCTAGATGGTGTTTCCATGGTAAAGGAGACATATGAAGAGAAAATTAAGTTTCAAATTGATTAGTTCAATAATAAAGATTTGAACAAAATAACTAATTGTGTTCGGGAATCATGATAGGCGTCAAAGAATGGTAACCTTTAACTGGGAGTAGAAGGATAACTAAGAATTCTCTAGAAGGACAAGTATAGGGAGGACTTTCAGATAGAGTGATCATTATTTGCAGAGACAGAAGGCTTTCTAGAGAAATCAAAGAGATTCCACATAGGTGCAGGGATGAATTTTCTATTGTGTCAAAACATTTAAGAAGGGGCAAGCAGCTAAATGAACTGAAAGTTCCTATCAGAGGCCAACAAGTGTGGACATTCCTAAACGCTACAAGGGTGCTTGTTTTTGAGTTTGTCTCGGATGTATTTTTTTGTAGTTTGTGTGGGTATGTGTGTTACACACCAGCTATGGCAATGAATTAGAACATACATTCCCTGTTATTTTGAAAGAGACGTAATCTATGGGGCTTAAATCTGCAACTTTGGCCTTTGGGAGTGAAATACATTGATCAGAGTATTAGGATTTATGTCTATAACAAAAGCGCTCTATCCTCACTCACCAGTGAAGTGAATTCTCACTTCCATGGTCTGGATTCCTTCCCAGATCAGGGAACCACATCACCTCTCTGTCGGTTGTCTTGCTGTGATACTGAAAGCTGTGCCATTGGTATTTCAAATATCAGTAGGGTCACCCAGGGTCAAGAGGTTTCAGCAAAGCTTCCAGACCAAGACAGACTAGGAAGAAGGACCTAGCTACCACATAAAAAAAAAAAAAAGGCAATGAAAACTCTTTGACTACCAGGGAAGCATTGTCTGATATAGTGCAAGAATGTGAGAGGATGGTGCAAAAATGCAGAGCCATGTTCCACTCTGCTGTATACAGAGTTGCTAGGAGTTGGAATCCTCTCCATAGCACTAACAACAACAAATGCTCTCAATTCTAACATCTGTCTGGTGATCATATTACATTTAGCAACTCATAAGGACAAAAATAAAGACAACAAAAATATAAAAGAGATCAGAATTTAATCTGCCTATTTCATACCCTTTCCTTTAAATAAGTTCAGCAACCACACCCTACAGTTTAGGAAGAAAAGAATATATTTTGATAATAACACTTCCTCCCACACACAGAGGCACTTCAGTTTTTCAAAGAAATTATATTATTTTTATTTTATTTTATCTCTAAAAGAATCCTGCAGTTGACATAGGGCAAGTACAATTAGCAATAATGAAAATGGGTAATACATAAACTTTAAGCTTGCTTTCACCTGAGTTTTTAGATTAGTGTTTTCAAAATTGTTTTCAGCAGAACAACTGGATATAAGGCAACAAAATAAGTCTACAAAAATGTTAGTTTGGAAAATGCTGAGTTTTGAAAAATAAATAAGTGCAAAATGGTAGTCTCTGTTGCAGGAAGTCTCAGAACTTTTCATATGCCCATGTGCATTGTGAAGTTACAGAAGGTGGGAAAGAAGATGCAGCCTTTCTTATGCTTATTTATTCAAAGAGCCTGGAACACCTCAAGTGTAGTCTTAGGGCTAACAATCCCAATTTCCACACTGAGCACTAGAGATTGCTAGAATCCTTGCACCTCAACAGTTATACAAAACACAAGGAAGTAAGAAATATTCTGTGCTACTTGACAAGCCACCTTTATTCAGTAGGGCTACTAGCAGGGTACTAAAGCTCTTTTGAATTTATCATTGATTCGTTCTCTCCCCATAAAAATTGCTTGGAGGAAACATTAAGTGCAGAAGAGAAACTTTATAAATGAGGGGGCAATAAAAACAAGAAGAAACAATCTAAGAATTCTAAAGGATGTAGAATACAATGTGGCATTGGAGCTCTGTACATGAATCACAGATGGACACAAATCTTTCTACCCTCAAAAGAATAATCTGTACAGCTGGACTTTAAATACGAGTACCTGTTTGTTCATCCTGTCACAGAAACAATAATGGTTGCTTATTAAGCGTCATTTGGAATAGGACGTATGGTAAATTAACATATATGTGGATATACCATGAGACAAGCTCCAGATATTTTATATACTCTCATATAATTTGTGTGCAATTTAATTTTTCTTAAAATAATGCCTCCCTAGTTTCTCCTCCCCTTTCTTTTTTCAGCCCTATTTTATCATGCACGACCCTGATCCCAAGACCACTGTCATTGAGTTTCTTGCCTGATTCACACTTTAAAGGGCAAAAGTAGCTGAGAAACATGATCCTCAATATCTCAATTAAAAAAGATATTTGAGATATGAAATATGAATATCATAAAAATTGGTGTCAAACTTTAAATATTTTTGGTAGATTCCTGTGACAAATTAAAACTTACTTCATTAGAGCTAAAGCTTTTTTCCCAGAAGTAAGTATCTGAATGATTTTGGGATACTTACTAGAAATTCAACTGAAGATTATTCCTGTTTCTATAAGCAAAAACTTATAGAACTTGCACTGCTGGGAGGTGTCCAAGGCTCGTGTTTAATGGCTGTGGGAAATGCCTTTGATAGTTTTCTATTTAACTTTTCTGCACCCTGTGTGTCTGGTAGTTAGAAAGATTATTTATTTGTTATTAATGCAAGTAGTAGCAAAATTTATCCTCTAACTCATCATTTCCAACTCCTACTCCAATATAGAATGACAAGTAATTGAATTATTGGAGAGATTACTGAACAAGTTCTGTAATATTCCTGAATATTTTGCTCACTATATAAGAAATATCACACAGAAAAATAATTAAGTTTCACCGAGGAAGGTGAATCAGGTATCCTTCTAAACAAAGTTTCCCTATGACATTGATATCCAATTTGACATCTCTGAGTAATTAGGAGTCAGTGTAGGTAGCCATGAGTTATTTAGTCCATGTACCTCATTTCAAGAACTATAACTTAGGGGGCTGGCCCGTGGCCGAGTGGTTAAGTTCGCACGCTCCGCTGCAGGCGGCCCAGTGTTTCGTTGGTTCGAATCCTGGGCGCAGACATGGCACTGCTCATCAAACCACGCTGAGGCAGCGTCCCACATACCACAACTAGAAGAATCCACAATGAAAAATATACAACTATGTACCGGGGGGCTTTGGGGAGAAAAAGGAAATAATAAAATCTTTAAAAAAAAAAAAAGAACTATAACTTAAATAAAACTCTACATAAGGTTTCTCTGGCTCAGTAATGCCAAATTGCTTTCTTCTGGATTGGACTGATTGTAGCTAAACTAGATAACAAAGACAACATGGATTTGTTCATGCAGATGAGATGGATTTATAAGGATATTAATATGCATATATGTTTATGTTTTATTATGTAAAGATACAAGTAAACAAAGCATTATTTGTAATTTAGTAGGAATTATCAAGCCAAAAACTGGAGGCGCCAATTATCCTAACTTGGGGAATGATAAATATTTAGTGAAAATTTAGAGTTCCAACAATTTCATATTCTCTCTCTCTAAGCCAAAATAAATAAATAAATCAAGGCAACCAATCAATAAAAGTGTAAAACTTGAAGTTTAGTTTAAGTAATTCAGTCTAGAACTTACCCCAATTGGTCATAAAGACATAGATAAGTCTGCATGAATAGCTGGAGAAATAGAAGTATTTTAAGGTAGGAAATGAATGAAAAGTTAGATAAGTCATGTATTTGGTGGAGTCTTGCATCCCTAGGAAAGAGCACCTTCCTTAACTACTGTGCCATAGTGACCTCCAGCATCTTCCCCTTCTCTTGGATTTCCATTCCAGTGTCTCACAAATATAAGAGCAGAGTACTTTACCTGACTACAATGCATGAACCTAAATTATAGATCATGCTAAACATGTATCAGTAAAAACTCTTTGGCATCTTCATTTAGAAAATAGCCTTTTTACCTTGATATCGTGGCTTTCTTTCTGTTGTCTTGAGCCATCATCTATTCAATATTAGACTTTGACTAAATGATTTCTAAAATGTTCAATGTTTATAATATTCTGATTCATTATTTATGTAGGTACAAATACTATAGTCATTACTAATAATGTATTATAGTTAATATCAATTTGCCCAAAAAGTTTTGCTCCACAATTAAAGAGAGATTTATAAAGTTCTATGAGAGTTTTATTTTTGCTAGAATGAGTATAAATTCTTCTTGAAATTGTCTGTCTGTCTTTTCAATTATTTGATCAAGGTTTTTGGGGGAGAGTAGGGGACTGTTCTTTCAATAGATACTATTCTAAAAAATGTTATAAGATTGTCAAGTGTTTACTCCAGGATAGTTTTCAAGTGTATTGAATTATTGAATGAATGGAGAGAATGCTATTTTTAAAGTAAAATGATCAGTGTCAACACATAATTCCAATGAAATTTTGTATTTTCTATTATCAGTCTAAATGAGAAACACATACTGACTCATTTTAACTGGGCAAGGAATTAAAGACAAAGTTAAATTTCTAACATTCAAAGCTGTTTTTATTGTCACTTGACTCCTATTGATGAAGATCCAAAACTAAAACAAGAAGAGAAAGTGCAAATATAGAAGACAGAATTTTCATTCCTACCTGACCCCAGGAAAGATTCTCCCAGGGACACTAGTGGTCCAAGTGATGAGTTAGTTGCTGGGAATGATTTATACCTGATTTATAATTTGGACCTTTTGTCCATAAAGTAATTTTCAGTTAGCCCTTAAGAAATAAGAGAAAACTCCAGGAAAATCATAATTTATGTAGACTCACACTCGTTAGTCTTGGGATTTGAACAATGTGAATGCATCAGTTTGTAATCATTTTGAGCTGATTGCTTTGGGTGATCAAGAGTTGATTCTCATGTGATTTTTGCATTATGGATCACCATTTCTTCCAACTAGATAAATAGAACAAGGAGTAAAATTAAAAAGTGGCATAATCTATGGTCTTTGATGTTTCTATGATACCTTCCCTGTCTGAGTTGTGTTTTGTACAGTACCTTCCATGAAATTAGTATTGAGTGAATGTTTGCTGAAAGGACTTTCATATCTAGAATAAAGTGATTAAGCTATAAAACCCAGTGAGTAAAATCATGTGGAAAAGCTATCATAATGAGTAGTTAGTTCAAGATGTTAGGTCCAGGCATTGGAACATGATACTTTATGGAAAACCTGATAAGCATGTGATTAGCAATGTGTTATTTATTTGACCTCACATGGTAAAGTTGAAAATAGTACATCTACCATGTCTTCCCATTTACCAAGTAGCCAATTATCCACTCATCCAAGGGATACAAGAATAAAAATGACATGGCCCATGTGGTGATATTTCTTAGTCTAACCATGAAGGCAAGAGACATGTGAATGATTCAGCGCTGGCTCATTCTCCAAAGGAAATTATGAAGTCAAAGTTCTTAGTACAGTCTACTTCTACATTCTCTGTCACTCTCTCCCTCATTGACTCATCTAGCCATATTGATCTTGTGGCAACTTCTTTCCAAATTCAGAACCTTCCCATAGGTCTTCTCATTGCTTTGAATAATATTTCTCTTAAAGGTTCTCAAATCGTTACCTACTCATCATTTAGATATCAGCTTAAATTTCACTTCCTCAGAGAGGTATTTCTCTACGTAAATTAAACCTGCTCACTACATAATTGTTTTCAGTTATGTTACCTTATTATGTTACTACAGTGACTGAAACATGATAAGTGCCTCATGAATATTTATTGAGTGAATTTATGGAATAAAATAGAGCAGAATTTCACCTAAGAAGGTGTTTTGTTTTCTCTCACATCGTGTTTTAAAACTGACAAATTCTGAAGTGAACTTGCCCAGGACTCTCTCCTCTCCAACATACAACAAAAAGGTGCATCCTAACATAACAAAGAAATGTTGGAGAGACACACAGCCATACAATGGAAGGCAAAGATGCTGGAGCCCCCCACAGAGGAGGTGGAACGAGGTAAGAGAGAACTTTGCTGCCTCCCCTGAAGACTGCAATCTGCAACTGTGGGAGGTATTCTGAGGGAAGGAACAGTGGAGGAGAAATTAGTTCATGGGAACTAGGACTCTCTAGGGCCCTTGCAGCCTAGAGAGAAGCCCTCTAACAGGGCAAAAGCTTTTGTAGGGTGTGACCACATCAAGCCAACACACCAGGAAACAAGATAGTGAGAGCGAGAAAGCCTAGAGAATGTACAGGAGTAAACGTCCCTCCCTCTGCCTGCACTGCACCCACTCCACCGCTAGGCATTTTAGCTGAAGTGGAGGGCTCAGCATACACAGCTCTTGACCCCTACCCAGTGGTGACAGGCGGTAACAGCAACCAATTAATATCAGAATGTGTAAGATCCGACCCATCTCTAGCAATATCAGACACAACATCAAATCTCCAGACCAGAGAGAAAATGAAAAGCATCCAGAATTCAGTCCTGAGGACACAGAAATATGCAATCTAAATGACAATGAGTTCAAAATAGCTATCATCAAAAAATTACAGGGTAAAAGAGAATGTCAAGAAAAATTTCAACAAGTTCAAGATCTACTTCACAAAAGAGATTGAAACTATAAAGAACAATCAATCAGAAATATTAGATATGAAAGACACAGTGGGAGAGATAAAACAAAATATGGTTTCCCTGGACACTTGAGTGGTCATCACAGAGGAGCATATCAGCATAATCGAGGAAAGACAGACATATTGAAATGCTCCAGACAGAGGAGGAGAGAGAACTAAGACTAAAAAGAAATGAAGAAAGTCTCAAAGAAATATCCAACTCAATGAGGAAATGCAGCATAAGAATTACAGGTATTCAAGAAGGAGAAGAGAAGGAAAAATTAGCAGGAAACATGTTCAAAGAAATAATAGCAGAGAAGTTCCTAAACCTAGGGAAAGAGAGTGAAATCTGTGTGGAAGGAGCTTCCAGATCTCCAAGACTTCTCAATGCAAAAAGACCTACTGCAAGGCATATAGTAGTAAAACTGGCAAAATTGAATGACAAAGAAAGAATACTAAGGGCAGAAAGGCAGAAGGAAATAACCCACAAAGGAATCCGTATCAGGATTTCAATAAATTTCTTTGCAGAAACCTTACAAGCTAGGAGAGAATGGAATGACACATTCAAATCTTTAAAAGACAAAAATCTTCAGCCAAGATACTCTACCCAGCAAAAATATCCTTCAGATATGAGGGAGAAATGAAAAGTTTGCCAGAGAAACAAAAACTAAGGGACTTCATAGCCACAAGACCCGCCCCCCCCCCCCAAGAAATCCTCAAGAAGGCCCTCATACCTGAAAAAAAAAAAAAGGGAGAAAAGGATCACAGGATCACAAAACACAGAATAAGGAGATAAATAGGTAGACGGAATCAGAACAGGATAGCAAACACTCAAGTATAGCATTGAGATAAAGGGAAGGAAAACACCAAAAAGAAAGATAATCTTGTAATTTTAACCACAAACTCACAATACAAATGGAACAAGATATGAGAAAAACAACTTAGATGAGTGGAGGAAAGGGATTGGACCAGTTTAGACTAAGGAAATAAGAGGCCATCAGAAAATGGACTATCTTATAAACAAAATGCAGAATACAAACCTCAGGGTAACCACTAAACAAGAATGCAGAACAGAGACATAAACAATAAATAAGGAGAAAACAAAGAAACACCTCATAAAACACTATGCAATTCAATGAGTAAACCAAAACACACAGGACAAGAAACAAAGGAAATGCAGGAGAACTGTAAAACAAGTGATAAAATGACAGCATTACAGCCTCATACATCAATAATCACAGTAAATGTAAATGGATTGAATTCTCCATTCAAACGTCACAGAGTGACGAGATGGATTAAAGAACAAGACCCAACAATATGCTGCCATCAGGAAACACATCTCAGCTTCAATGACAAATTCAGGTTCAGAGTGAAGGGATGGAAGACAATACTCCAAGCTAATGGCAAACAAAAGAAAGCAGGTGTTGTGACACTTATATCAGACAAACTAGACTTCAAGATAAGACAACTAAAGAGAGACAAAGAGGGCCAGTATATAATGATCAAAAGGACACTCCGTCAAGAAGAAATCACACTTATAAATATCTATGCACCCAACACAGGAGCACGAAAGTTCATAAAGCAACAAGTAACAAACCTAAAAGAGGATAGTAACAATAGCACAATAATAGTAAGGGACCTTAATACTCCACACACATCAATGGATAGATCATCCAGAAAGAAAATCAACAGGGAAACAGTGGAATTAAATGAAAAGCTAAAACAGTTGGACTTAATAGACATATATAGAACACTCTATCCAAAAAGAGCAGAATACACATTCTTGTCAAGTGCGTACAGAACATTCTCAAAGATAGGTCATATGTAGGGAAACAAGGCAAGCCTCAATATATTTAATAAAATTGAAATAATAACAAGCATCTTTTCCAACCACAATGCTATAAAGGTACAAATTAATTACAAGAAAAAAGCTAAGGAATGGACAAATATGTGGAAACTAAACAACATGCTATTGGACAAGCAACGGATCATTGAAGAAATTAAAGGAGAGATCAAAAAATATCTGGAGACAAATGAAATGACATACCATAACAACTCATATGGGATGCAGCAAAAGATATATTAAGAGGGAAATTCATAGCAATACAGGCACACCTTAACAAACAAGAAAAACCCCAAATAAGTAATCTCAAATTACACCTAACCAAATTAGGAAAAGGGACAAACAAAGCCCAAAGTCAACAGAAGGAGAGAAATAATAAAAATAAGAGCAGAAATAAATGCTATTGAAAGAAAAAAGGTCATAGAATGGATAAGTGAAACAAAGAACTGGTTCTTTGAGAAGATATATAAAATTGACAAACCCCTAGCAAGATTTACAAAGAAAAAAAGAGAAAAAGCTCAGATAAACAAAATTAGAAATGAAAGAGGTGAAATAACGAGAGACATCACAGAAATGCAATGGATTATAAGAGAATACAATGAAAAACTATATGCCAACAAAATGGATAATCTAGAGGAAATGGATAAATTCCTAGACTCTTACAACCTCCCAGAGCTGAGTCAAGAACAAACAGACAATCTGAATAGACCAATCACAGGGCAAGAGATTGAAACAGTAATCAAAAGCATCCCAAAGAATAAAATCCCAGGACCAGATGGCTTCCCTGGGGAATTCTACCAAACTTTCAGAAAGGATTTAATAACTATGCTCAAGCTATTCCAAAAAATTTGGGAAGATAGAACACTTCCTAACACATTCTATGAAGCCAACATCACTCTGATACCAAAGCCTGACATGGTCGACACAAAAAAGAAAAACTAATGGCCACTATCACTGATGAACATAGATGCAAAAAGCCTCAGCAAAATTTTGGCAACCCGAATTCAGCAATACATCAAAAGGATTATACATCATGATCAAGTGGGATTTATACCAGGGACACAGGGATGGTTCAACATCTGCAAATCAATCAATGTTATACACCACATCAACAAATTGAGGAATAAAAACCACATGATCATCTCAACAGATGCAGAGAAAACATTTGACAAGAGCCAACAGACATTTATGATAAAAAAAAAAAAAACTTTTAATGAAATGGGGATAGAAGGAAATTACCACAACATGGTAAAGGCCATATATGACAAACCCACAGCCAACATCACACTCATTGGGCAAAAACTGAACACCATCCCCCTGAGAACAGGAACACGACAAGGATGCTGATTATCACAACTCTTATTCAATACAGTACTGGAGATTTTGGCCAGAGCAATTTGGCAAATGTAAGGGATAAAATGAATCCAAATAGGGTGTGAGGAAATGAAACTCTCACTGTTTGCAGCCCACAGGAACTTATATATAGAAGACCCAAAATTGTACTTTAAGTCGATGCATCTTACTGCATGTGTTACATATTAATAAAATAGTTTTTAAAAATCTGATTGTTTCATTATTATTACCAATTAAACAAGAGTATGTTAAAGATTGAAGAAGTTAAATCACTTGCCCAAAGGATACGTACAAAACTTTAGAAACAAGATTCAAATTCATTTGTACCAAATTATCTCTCACAGAACACTGTTTCCACAGGGAACAGTTGTTTGTGAAAAAATGGATGTATCCACCAATAAAAGGTAAAATCATATGATCATTTATATAGAAGCAAAAAAATCATTTGAGAGAATGTAATGTCTTTTCATGATAAAAACGCTCAGCAAATTGGATATAGAAAAAACATACTTCAACATAATGAAGGCCATGTATGACAAACCTACAGCTAACATCATATTCAATGGTGAAAGAATGAAAGCTTTTCCTCTAAGATCAGAAACAAGACAAATGTGCCCACTATCATCACTCCTATTCAACATAGTATTGGAAGTCCAAGTCAGAGAAATTAGGCAAGAAATGAACATCTACTATCAAAAAGGAAGAGGTAAAATTGTCTCTGTTTGTGGATTATATGATTTTATATATAGAAAACCCCAGAAACTCCAACAAAAAAACTGTCGGAATAATAACTTTAGTAAGGCTGTAGGACACAAAATCAACAGCAAAAATCATTGCATTTCTATATACTAACCAATGAACTTATTTGAGAAGAAATAAAGAAAATCTCATTTACAATGCCACCAAAAGCAATAAAATGCTGGGGAAAAAACTAAGACATTAAGAGTTCTGAATATTGAAATCAATGATTTATTGATGAAAGAAATTGAAGAACAAAACGTAAATGGAAAGATATCTCATGTTTATAGATTGGAAGAGCTAAAATTACTAAAATGTCCTTACTATACAAAGCCATCCATAGATTCAATTCAATTCTTACCAAAAATCCAATGACATTTTTCAAAGAAATAGAATAAACACTCCTAAAATTCATATGGATCCACAAAAGACCCTGAATAACCAAGCAAGCTTGAGGGGAAAATAAAAGCCAGAGACAACAAACTTCCTGATTTCAAATTATTTTACAAAGGTATAGTAGTGAGAACAGTATGGTACTTGCATAAAAAATGGACACACATAACAATGAAACAGAATTGAGTGCCCAGAAATAAACCCACGCATATATGGTCAATTAATATTTGACAAGGGAGCCCAAAACACTCATGTTGAAAGGATAGTTTCTTCAGTGAGTGCTGTTGGGAACACTGGATAATCAAATGCAGAAGAATTAAATTGAACCTCTATCTTACACCACTCACAACAATGATCTTGAAATGGATTAAGAACTTAAACAATAGACCTGAACATAAAATACTTAGAAGAAAATATAGGTAAAGATCTCCTTGACGTTAGTCTTGGCAATGGCTTTTTATATATGTCACTGAAAACCTAAGTGGCAAAAGCAAAATTAGATGCATGACTACATCAAACGTTAAAACTTCAGTGCAGCAAAAGAAACAATCAAGAAAATGAAAAGGAAATATATTGGAGAAAATATTTGTAAAGCATACCAAAATATTCGCAAACCATATACAACTAAGAAATAACTATATATTACATTATATAAAGAACTCACATAATTCAATACAAATAAACCAAATAATTCAATTAAAAATGGACAAAGAACCTGAATAAACACTTCTCCAAAGACATAAAAAAGGTTAAGTGCTCTACATCACCAATCATTAATGGAAATGCAAACCAAAACCACAGTCAGATACAACCTCCTGCCTGTTAGAATGGCTTTTATCAAAAAGACAAACAGCCCAGTGCTGGAGAGATGTAGAGAAAAGACAATCACGTGTACTGTTGATGGGGATGTAAATTGATAAGTCACTATGGAAAACCTTATGGAGATTCCTCAAAAAATGAAAAATAGAACTACCATATGATCCAATCAACCTACTTCTGGGTATATATTTGGAGGAAATGAAATCATGATAACAAAGAGATATCTGCACCTCCATGTTCATTGCAGCATTATTCACCATAGCCAACATGTGAAAACAACCTTAGTGTCCATCGATAGATGAATGGATAAGATATATGTACACATTTTATATATGTATGTTTTTACATAATATATATATATATTTTACATAACTCTAAAGACTCAGCTCAGGATCTCCTTTGTTTTGTATATTACTCAAAGAGCAAAAATTAATTCATGGGGCACAAAAGAAAATCTTACTGTTTTTGGTATAAAAACAGACATATGCACAATATATAAACTATCTCTCTCTCTTTCTAAATCTATCAATATATATATCGATAGATAGATTTATAGATCGATCGATCGATCAATAGATAGATAGACAGGTATATGCCGCTATATACACACACACATATCAGTGCTATTCAATGATAATGTTTGGGACTAGGGGTGATTAGGGGAAAGAATAGTGTATTAAACAGCTCCCTAGTGTGTAGGGAGATGATAATGAAAACAAGTTTGACAAACGTCCCTAGACCACAATGATTTTGTTGTAACTCTACCTCTTTTTAACTCTTGCAAAAATTAAGAGAAAGTGTATAACATGAATTCAGTTTAAGTTCTTTAAAACGTGTAAAACTGAAATAATAATCTTACTCATACAACTGAGACAGTACATGAGGTATCATGAAGTGCATCTGCCAATGTTTTTGCAGAATAACAGTGATCACAAAGACCAGCACGAGAAAACCTACATTTGCCTTCAGTAACACAAACCCAGGTATAACAATACTGGCTCTTGTTAATAGCTACAAAGCCACGAGTGGAAACAGGTTGCTTCATAAGATAATTTGTAAACCCGTAACACAAGCTTCCTTGGTTATTGCGTTTTCCTATTCTGCACATGATGGCTTTGAACTTATTGACCAGGGTAAAAACTGTAAGATGAGTCTCCTAAATCAATACAATCATTTTGTGTTTTTCTTTTTCAGTTTATAAGACTGTAGTAATTGTCATAATAGACAAATACTGTTTGGTGCTGTGATGATATTTTTAATAAGTACCTATTTATTAGAACATTCATCAAGACACAAAATAATTAATATCTCCACTGATTTTTTTACCATGGACAAATGAGGCAATGCGAGCAATAAACATTCCATATCATTTAACTGAGAACTTTATGGTAATAACTTTCCTTTAAAGAAACAGAACACAACATCCTACATGATTTGAACAGGGAAACCTCCAAGAGAAGTGTTTGCAAGTGGACAGAAGTGGCTGTGGGACACCTGAGGCTTCACATTCATGACATTCACCTGCACCCTGAGGTGCTCTCATGTAGATACTTGCTGCCACTATCCACTCAATCAAAGAATCTAGAAGGTTGGTCTTTAGTTTCAATAGGGGTGATGTCTCCTTGGCATGGAGTCATGGTGCAATTTGAAGTAGAAAAAGAAATTTAGAGAAGACATATTCATGAAATGCATTTTGAATTAATTTTAAATAATTAATAAAGATTAGTAACCTAAAAGTGATGAATTCTCCATGAAGGGGGGTACACAACATTACATGATATGATGCTTTTAATTATAAATAGTAGCATCATTAACTTGAGAAGAATAAAAAGCTTATTTAATATCACCCTCTTATTTTTCTTCATAAAGCAAGAGAGGGTAAGCATGGTTAGTTCTTGAGAGTCAGCAGAATATTGGGGTTATTGGGGTCTGCAGCCAGACTTCCTGACTGGAAATCCAATATCCTCTAATTCCTAGTTCTGGGGCTTAGGCAAGCTATTCATCTCTCTGTGCCTAAGTTTTTTCATGCATAAAATTTGGTTACTAATAGCAACTCCCTTCATGTGTGGGAGTTAATCCAAGTAAAAAAATTTAAAATATATCTGAGAAGTATTGAGCTCTTAGGTTGTAGCTACTATTATTGTTTGCTGAAAAGTGAAGGTCTAGTTTAAATCTAAACTCAACATCAAAGGGTGAGCTCCTTAGGGACAAGGAGTTTTTTCAAACTATAGCTACAGCTTCAGTGGCATCTAGGACAGTGCTTTTCCCAAATGGAGACAAGCAATAATTATTCATGGAATGAATGTTCTCCTTGGTGTAGGTCCCTTTCGTGATCAATACCACTGTACATTTGTAAATATTTGTACTCTGAGTGAATAGTAGAATTTGATTCAAGATATTTACTAATTCATCGGAACATGCTTCAGCAGTTTATTTTTATTGATTAAAATATTTAATTTCAGATTCCAAAATATATTTTACCAATACCTAAACCTATATATGAAAGAAGAGTGATTTCCTAGTGAGAGCATGGATAATGAAGAACATGAAGACTTTATAACATAATTGTCATATAGGGACCAAATCCCTATGGTTTAATTATTTCTAGCAGAAAATCATTCAGACTAAACAGCCACTATCTTTTCATTCTTTTGAAAATCCTAAACTCAATGAGAACATGATTTTTGCCCACTCCCAAATATCACTAGGGAAACAAGTCTCTGAAGAATGATACAGCAGTGGGATTCGTTATTTATTTCAATTTATGCCTGAATGTCTTAACGTATTTTGACTTGGGGGAAACATTAAGTTCTCTTGTTTAAGGTATGAAAGATAGAATAGTGTGTGGTATAAGGGGTAAGTTTTGGAGTCTGTAGGACCAACGGAAATTCAATAAAGTTTTGTTGGACTTGGACTAGTTATTTACTGATTCTGAGCCTTGTGATTTATTTTTCACTAAGAACAATAACACATAACTACAGGAGCATTGTAGATAGGTGGGTAATATGGATGTGCTAATGATTCTCCCTTTGTCACCCTACCCCTCCCAGACCTATTGCCTTCTTTCTCTACCTTGTTCTGTCCAACTGGAGTTTCACCCGTAGGGATCACATGAATAGAGCTCCTTTGGGGTATAGTTTCCAATCGAGTTTAGCCAATGGGAGAAACCAGTAGGATGTGTGTTGGAGGCTAGAGGAAGAGAAAAGTAACTCAATTTCTTTCTGATTCTCTCTCTGCTTCACAGTTAAGATGCTAGAGCAGCTACAACCTTCCAAGAAAAACTGCAGATGTGTACATTGGGGAAGAAGGTGGCTACGGAGTTTTTTCCAGGTTCTAGCCCTCAGTGGGCTCTGGGACACATGCCACTGCCCGGCCATTTCAGGACTTGGGATGGAAATAGCTTTTTCCAATTAGGCCCTGGGTGCTTCAACTGCTTTGATTGATTTCTTTAGTTTTGCTCATATTCTCTGTCACTTCATTAAATTCTCTTCAGTTAAACTATATGAGTAGAATTTGTTTTATGTTATGTTCCTGACTCAGGCCACAGCAGCACATAGTAGTTATTCAATAAATGTTGCAGCGGAGGTAATACCAGGAATAATAATTATTGTAATGATTATTCATTTTGATAAAGTTTTGGGATATTTCTGGGTTCACCATTGTTGGAGCTTAAAGGGGCTATTGAATCAACTGCTTTCTGCATCCTGAATCAACTGAGGATTGCACATAGGAGTCAGATATTAAAATTGCTAGCATTATCGAAGGTAAACCTGGATTTGAAAATCTGGCTAAGACGTAATTTTCTGTCCCTTATCTCTGAACTGAAATTCCCCATACAAGCAGAGCAAGGGGATAGCTTTTTTCCCCTCTTTCCCTTTCCAGAGCCATGACCTATCAGCACATCTCGTTGACGTTTCTGTATTATTTCCATTCACCCTACTATGGTAGACATGTGGGGAGTGTAGAGAAGAATCTGAAGTGTCCTCCAAGTCCTTCCTATTCAAAGTCATTTAGATGCCTTTGCCTCCATCCTCTGTATCACATTTACACACTCTTTTACCTGTTTCCGCATTCCAGAAATCCCTAAGTTGCCTTACGTTTTCTCCTCTCAATGCTCTCCCTCTCATAGACACTATCAACTCCATGACTTTTTAAATAGCTCAAGAGTCAAATTTTGCCTCCACATGAAGAGGGAGAGGAAGGAGAAGGAGAAAGGAACTTCAAAAAAGCTTGCAATGATGTTTTGAAAGTATTGGTAGATCATCTTTCTTAAAATGTTACAAAATTTTATTTATTCATGTATTTAATAAACATTTCAACTTTGGGGAATTGCTATAAGTGGAAAGTACATGATATGAGGAAAGCAACTCACAGGCTCTTACCACTTTTTATCTCATCCATCACTATCAACCTCGTATCAGATGCAATCCTTTTTGCCTGGAAACTATAAAAACATAAAAACTATAAAAATATAATAGCTTTTAGTGCCCCCTCCATCTTCTCCATAAGAAACTTTTATATATATATATATATTTATACACACATAACCTTTATATATATAATATAACATTTAAATATGTATATATATATTCAAACATTTTCAAAACTGTCTGAAACATAATTACCCATAAATATAGTTACTCATTAAACATATCAATAAACCCATATGGTTTGGAGTGTTTTCAGAGCAAATCCAGAAATATCTAAGATAATAACATCTGATTTGAAACCTCCCTCTGTCTGTGTCCTTGAAAAATCTTAATTTCTCCAAGCTACAGGATTTTTATCAGTAAGAAATAAATTATAATATCTATATCACCACGATATTATGAGTTAAATAAACTTCGTTTTGCCTTAGTAATGAATGCTGATGTCCATTTAAAATGCTTAGCACAGTAGGGGCTGGTATTTAACAAATTCTTAAGAAATGCTATTAGCTGTCATACTAAGAGATTTGCAAATGTATTTGCTTTACAAGCAGTTAATGAAAAGAAAACGTGAAAAGGTAGATTTTTAAATTCTCTGTAATTGCTTTGCTCTTCCACAGGAATCCCATCCAACTGAGCAGAGATGTAGTAAAACCGTATTTCAAAGTATGTTTTTTACAGTGAAACTTCTATAGAACTAATTAATTCTATTTGTCCAATCTGAATTTAGGAAAAACCAGAAATAATTTCAATTACTATAGGCACGTATACAGAGTTTATAATGTTGAAGTTGATTGTAAAAATATTTTCAAGGTAATCAACAATGGGTCAATTATCATAGATTTGGTAAGCAAATTTCTATAATAAACATAATTTTTCTTTAGGTGAGGAAACACAATTTTTTAACATATTTCTTCTAATAACATATTCAATGAAGGATTTGACAATAGCATGGCTTTAGGACAAAGTGTTATGAAATATGAGATAAATTTTCATAGTAGATCTTTTACCCATCTCAATAAACCAACTAAATGGACATTTTTTTCAGACAACAAAATAAACAGTGCCTTTAAGTTTTTGGTTTTTTTTTTAACTAGCAAGATTTTTGTTGACCTGACAAATGCTTTCATTTATTCTTTGCATATTCATGGCAACTAGTAGTAAATATTGTCATGTTTCTCTTCTATCTTTTCAGAAAAATAAATGTAGTGAAAAAAACATCTTTAATTATCATATTGCCTGGGTCCTTATGTCAAGACATAATTATATATCACATGGATTTCTGAAGTGTGGCTTTCTTTTAAAGAGTAGCTTTGAACATAGAATAGTCAATAATTTAAAGTAAACTCTTTTGGTTGACCTTTCGCTTTAGGTACATATTCAGTCCTTCACATTTTAATCCCTTTTCTCCTTTTACAACTTAATGAGGTCTCCCGTTGCTGGGGAAGGGAGGCTTTAGTCTGCATCCATAATCTTTATGCTTCTCTCTAGTCTTTCTTCGCCTCTGATATGGATGGTTATTGTTTGCTCTGCTGCCATCCACCATGACAAGTGCATCTTGGAGTTATTACTCTCTCTTGGCTGGACACAGCCTGCTAATCTTCCCTGCTGACCCAGCTGCACTTTGGTTCTTGTGGGAACTACAGACTCTCTGATGTCTGCCCCTCCTGTTCATTCAGAAATGGCCTGGGAAATCTGCTGTGTAGTACTTAGCTTCACCGATGCACCACATCCCAGTCAACAAATTTTAGCTATTTTCATACTCCCTCATTAGGGATATGATGGAAACTTGGAAATTTGGGTATTATCAATGCCCCATAGAAACTAAAGAAACTGTGGGAGTATTAAATCATGTCCAAGTGGGAATGCTTTAGTAAGGTCATCTCAAAGTTTACTTTGCTTTTCCTACCCAATAAATTGAATCAGACCTAAGCCTATATCAAGGAGATTGGTGCAGCCTGTCTCATAGAGATCTCCAAAGGCCTTAAATATTTTGCTTTTTTCTATTCACTCATTAGTATGCCAAAGGGTGAGGCTTTGGGTTCTTTACTTTCTCTCTGTCATAATCTACATTTTTTTCACGTCAAACATTATTGGTGGATGGAGTTCAGGAGAGGAAGATTGGCTTAATCCTATGGAAGGTATAACAGTACTATATAATTTTGATGTTATTTATAATAGTGTTATTATGAACCTGGCACAAATGTACTAGGACTCTACTCTGATTTCAAATCCTAATGTAGATAGGATCCAAATAGGAAGTATCATAATATATAATATACATCAAGAATCATAAACTAAACATATCTTTGTATAAATCGTCCATGCTAATAAGTTTACTTAAACCAATTTCATTTAAACTAACATTTCAATTAGATTTGAAAGTCTTAAAACTTATTCCCTGCAACTTGCAATTTAACTCATGAGAAGTGATCTTAGAGGACTGGTGAAAATGAGATAAATTACTGTTTACATGAAAGATCACTAATTCACAACCCTCTGCCTAGCGTCGCTGTTCAGTTATTCATTCAATAATATTGAATTCTTTATTCACTAAATATTGCCTGTGCACCCAAAATTTTGTACAGATCTCTGCAGGGCATATCAAATTAAATCAACACTAATTCTGTCCTCAGAGCACTTACCATCCTGTAAAAGAAATGGAAAATTTATAAAAGGAGTCAAGTACCACAAGTCAGGCAAAGAAAACTATCATGGGCATTCAGAAGAGGGAAAGACTATTCCAGCTGAGCATATGATGAGCAGAGTCATGGCAAAGATCTTTCTACTATGAAGAATGGAATACCTTTGTACCTGCCCTAGGATTAATCCCAATTAATCAAAACCAAAAACTAATTCCAATTAGTCAAAACCAGTACTATGTGTATTTTTCATTTACTAAGAAACAGTGTGTACACCTAATGATAAACCTAATGATTAACCTGTGAATTAGGGTTCCATCCATTAATGTGCGACTATTAAAATAAGCCAGAGTGAGTTGTAATGATGTCCCATAGGTGATTTCTTGATGAATGCTTCAGGGATGAGTCTCCCATAGCTATCCATTCAGGTACAAATTCTTCTACTGTGGAGATTTTTGAGGAGGCTAAGAAATCACTATCCCTCCACAGGTAAGTCTGATAGTCCTGAAATCAATAACTCTTAAGAAATATTCCTTGATATCCTATTACTTCCTCTTCTGAACATAAAATGGAATTGCTAGTGGGCCTAAGAATTGTCATATTAAGACAAAATCGTAGGCTGACTCCAGACTCTTTCTGACACAGGTGGAAGGTGACTTGTGATATATTAGAAGGCCAGGTGGGCTTTGCATCATACTATCCCTGACCTGAGTCACAGACCCGTTTCACAACACATCTAAGATTTGGAGTAGGCTTACATGTTGAACTTTAGCCAACTGTTGGAATTCAGAAAGTCCATACATCATACTTCCATTGTAACTTATATTTCTCCTCCAAGTCTAGAGCCTTAGAATTTGGAACAAAAATGTATACTCCCACTCCATATACTTTTAATAACTTCATACAGTTATTATTAAGTGAAAAGTTTAAAGGGGTTTTGCTAAATGAGTGTAAAGTTAAAGGTGAAAAGGAAAAAATAAATGTGAATATCATTCCTTCCTCATCTGAAGGGCTTTTCTTAAGCTTTCCCAGTTAAGTTTTGCACTGAAATATGATGGCATTGCTGTATCCAGGATGACCAAAACAAGTTTATATTGTTTTAGTCAAGAGGAATACACTTTTCTCTACTGTGTTTGTGTCTTTTCCCAACATTTCTATGGATTTTATTGACTTTTCAGCTTAGCCATCCCATCTGGCCTAAGTTTTCAGAAAACATTTCATAGGGCTTAAAGATTTTTGGTTTTCTTTCCCCTGCATTGAATATAGATCTTTAATTCTTACTTCCACTAAGCATAATTGTGACTGTTTTAAAAAATTCTATTATTTGATTTGTAATGATTTTATACATTTAATTAAAATCTTCTTTTGGAATATCTTTATTTCTTCCATTTATTCACTCACTTTCTGCTTGAAATGAGAGAGAAGGGCTGAGTGAAGAAGACGGTCTCAACAATTTGGAAAGCATCCATCTAGTGGAAGTTCATGTCATTGTAGGCTATGCCACATGAAATAAGACTTAAAAAGTCTCAGACATCATTAAACACAAATGATCTGTACTGCCGTTTTTAAAACTCTGAATGTTTTAGTGAGAATGATGACACACAAGTTGTTCTCCACTCCCTCACTTCAGTTTATAACTTGAAATATAACTATACTAAATCTACTTTCACAACTGGAGTTTCTTTTTTTGAATCCCAGAAATTAAACCCTGGACTCTGTGTAATAAATAACAGAATATGTGACCTTTAATAAGAAAGTTTACTTTCTTTTCCTTCTATTTCTTTAGTGCAAGAAGACTTGAGATATGATCTTGAAGATTCCCAGAAAGATTCTCTCTTTTCCAGCTTCCTAAAATCAACAGAGTACTATAAGAGCCAAAGTCAGAGGCTGTGGTATTTCCTTCTTCAAACTAATGGAGAAAAACTTTGTGTACATTAGTGACAGTAAGTTCTACACTTAGAGGGTCTTTGTGGCAATATCTCAGGATCCACTGTAAGGGGAATGTATAATCTATCAGAGGGTAGAACCAAGTGATAAAAACTCTTTTATTTGGTTTAAACATATTTCAATTATCTCATTCAGTGCTTCAATCCTGGCTGTGTATTAAAATTATGTAGAAAGATTGTTAAAATATACCAATATGTGTACCCCACCTGAATTGAGCTGGGACCCAAATATCAGTGATTTAAAAAATTCCTCACATGAACTTGATGTGAAGCTAGAATTGATAACCACCAATCAAAGTGTGAGATTTGTTAATATATGATTTAATAAAGCAATAGAGTTATTTTTGAAAGGTATTAGCTTTCTTTGTCTTCCAAGCCTTTCAAAATTTGCTGTATTGATTAAAGGTGATTCATTTCTTCAGTCCTCAGTTAATTTTCCTCCTGTTTCCATCAGTCTAACGTGCAAATTTTAAATGTCAATTATCAAGGTTTTAGGTCAGGCAACATTTTCATTAGTTTGTGTTCTTAAAACAGACCCCTGATTGTGCTCCTCCTGTACATTGTTTACATGCCAGCTAGAGTTTATTGTATTAACTCAGTCTCTACTAGTAACATCAGGGAGGTAAGAAATCTACATTCGGTGAAAAGTCAACTGATGTGAGTTGGCAAATTTACTTCCTTGATTTATTTATTCAACTAATGGATACTGTGGATTGAGTATGATTCAAGCATTTGCCCAAGGTCTGGGAATATGGCTCAAATAAACTTGCTGCTCTGTGTGTCTAACATTCTAATAGAGGGGACAGAAAAAAATATGTAAATAAAAATTATTCATATAAATAATAATTTTAGAAGTGATAAATGATACTAGAAAAACTAGAAAACTAGAAAACTTGTCATGGTTGACAAGGTATTTGGAATGAAGCTAATTTATACAAATGGTTAGGCAATGCCTTTCAAAGGAAATGCTATTAGAAAAGAGATCTAAATAAAGTGACAAAATGGATCACTCAAAGGTCTGAGGGGAGAACATTCTAAGTAGAGGGACCAGTATGTGCAAAGGCCTCCAGGTAGGAATATACTTAGCATGTTTAAGAAACAGTTATAAGGTTAATGTGGCAGGAGAAGAAGGACTGAAGACAAAGTGGTCAAAGGGTTTGTAGAGGTAGATAGGAAGGCATCACATAAGTCCTTGAAGGCACTGTGATGTTTCTTAATAAATTTAGATTTTAGCCCAAGTGTGGTGGAAAATCTTGGACTATTTCACCAAGTCAGTAACATGATGTGATTTATGTTTATAAAGACCACTGCCTTGCATTGGGTGACAGAAGATTTCAAGTGTGGAAGAAGGAAGATCACTATAGTAGCTGAGGCAAGAGATAATTTTGTCTCAGATATGACTGGTAGCAGAGGAAATGCTGACAAGATGTTTTCTGAGGCAATGTGTAATATTTTAAAGGTAGAGCAAAGAAGACATCCTGGTAGTTTAGATTAAAGATGTTAAGTCAAGGGTATGAGATAAATTGAAATAAGAGTATGAAATATGTATGAAATATAAAATAATTTGGGACATTGTGCAATACAAAGAGATTAATGAGATAAAAGGGCATATTAAGTGAAGAAACAACCCAGACTACCAGGTGGTTATTTGAAACAAAGGAGATGGGATGGACAGAATTCCAAGGGACCAGGAGAGGTTCATTGCTATTGGAAAGTAAGTAAGAAATGAGGTAGAAACTGAACCCAAATAAACATACAATGGGCTCTCAATAATTATGTGTTACTCCAATTACAGAATTTTTGGCTCACCTGACAGTGATAGAACAAGTCTACAGAGAGTCATTCATTCTCTTCATTCCCTGGTCAAACATTTATGCCATGATCCACTACAGTGGTAGCCATGTTTGAGGATGAGGAGTTTTGATTCCATAGCCTGTTTAGAGACATCAGTGAGCTAAGTCAAATTCCATTGTGCTAGCCAAGTTAAGGTGGGGGTTGCAAAGCAGCCAGCAAAGTACAGTGCATAAGCTTCAAAATATGTTTTCCAATACAATGTCCACTTTAATCAGCATGACTAACCACCTGAAGGAATTCATTGAAACTCTTCCATCTCTGAGGGAAATGGCAACTGATTTAAACCACTCTTTTCAAAACCAGTTTCTTTAAGTGCAGATTTATTTTGTCTATTCATGCATTGCATGTAATTTATTTCTCTCTTTATATCTGAACATTTACTCTTCTCTTATTAGAGAAAATGAAGATGGAGAATGTTCCCCAACACAATGGCACTGAGGCAACAGAGTTCATTCTACTGGGATTGACCAGTCAATGAGAGCTGCAGCCCATCCTTTTCCGGGTCTTTCTCCTGATTTACCGCATCACTATGATCAGGAACTTTGGATTGATTTTATTAATCAGAATTAATCCCAGGCTGCAAACCCCCATGTACTTTTTCCTCACCCATTTAGCATGCGTGGATATTTTTTATTCTACAAATGTCTCTCCTCAGATGCTTGTTAATTTCTTATCTGAGAAGAAAACTATTTCCTACACGGGGTGTTTGATCCAATGTTTTGTTTTTGTGACTCTGCTCCTTACTGAATATTACATGCTTGGTGCCATGGCCTATGACAGGTACATGGCAATCTGCAATCCCCTGCATTACAACAGCAGAATGTCCAGGCCACTTAGTATCTGCCTGGTCACTTTTCCCTGCTTCTGGGGTTCCATGGTCGGCACAGTGCAGGGAATATTGACCTCGCGTTTGTCCTTTTGTGGACCCAACACTATCAATCATTTCTACTGTGTTGACCCACCCCTCTTAATGTTGACATGTTCTGACACTTACATAAAGCAAACTGCCCTGTTTGTATCTGTAGGGATTAACCTCACGGGTTCCCTACTCATCATCATCATCTCTTATGTTTTCATTTTCCTCACCATTATGAGGATTCGTTCCAGTGAAGGGCAGTGTAAAGCCTTCTCCACCTGTGGCTCTCACCTGACAGCTGTCACTATGTTCTATGGGTCCCTATTCTGCATGTATCTGAGACCAGCAAATGAGCAGTCTATTGAACAAGGGAAAATTGTGGCCGTGTTTTGCATTTTTGTCAGCCCCATGCTGAATCCATTTATCTATAGTCTGAGGAACAAGGATGTGAAAGAGGCTTTGAGAAGAGTGTTTATGAGAAACCTTAGGATAAAGGAGAAAAGTTCCATTTTGACAGTCTCCCAATGAAAAATAGAAAAAAGAATCTCAAAAACAATCAAGGGTATCTCTTGTTGGTGGTGCTTGAATGCCAATCTCTGGAATAACAATAATATGTTTTATGTATGCATAGCTTGGGATCAAGTGAGGATATAGTGGAAACAATGAATGGAAAACTTGTTTGGAAATGATGATTGATAGGAAACAAGAACAGATATCAGCTGTTTATGATTAAGCAGGGTTATGTTTTTAGTCTTATTCAAGAACTCATTTCTACTTGATTAGTTAGCAGATAAATTCTTCCTTTCACTTCCTAGGTCATCAGTATTGAGAATCACTGAGTCATCCTATCAGTAAAGAAAGTACTTTACATCATATTTCCTCAATATGAAAATGATTTACTTTCATACAATATATTTCCTGTAATGAAAGCTGGTTATCTTCCAAAAAGAATCTCATATCTCTAATTTCAGATGTTTGTTCTCAATACCCTTTTGGTACATTTTTGTGTCTACTTCTCTTGAATATAAAAACATATCTGTTTCCACATGTGTGGTGATGGATTATAACTAGTCTTTGTGGGGGTGAACATGATGTGATCTACACAGAATTAGAAATATATTATGATGTACATCTGAAAGTTATATAATGTTATAATCCAATGTTATTATTATAAAACAAAAATTAAAAATAAGAAACTCAAAAGAAAATAAAAACATAAGCGTTTAATTTTTTCAACAAAAACCCTGACATTTTACATTTTAATAACCCAAAAGATGTGTTTCATTAGTTTCCTTTAATAAAAACAGACACTCTTATTAATTGGAGAAAACCATTCCTGATTCATTTCTTACATACGAAGTTCATATCATTGTGTCCCTACGATATTAAAATTAGTTGTCCTGTAATTTCATGTATTACCTTTGGTTTTGTGTCTACTCACAAACTATTTAAAAAGAACCACTACTCTAATATGCATGAAAATGTGGTTTCAGTGTTTTACAACTAAATAGTAGCATAAGCATATTCTAGATTGTTTGATACTATTTGAAACTGGTCTTTATTTAAGAGCATGGCATAACATTGATATGAAACATTTTACTACATCATTACCCTAATATTCAGGGAGTTTTTATTTTTCCCTCTTTAGGAAAATCTTTATACATGTAAGTCATTTTTTCTGATCAGCTATTGTATTAAGACAGATCTCCACAGTTTTATTTTTACTTCTTTTTATATTTCTTTCTTTTTGGATGCAGTGATGTGTGAAATCACCACCAGCAAACAAGTATACTAGTTTCCCTGCATACTCAAAAGCCCTAGGAGAGTTCACTTTATTGTGTTTATGTGTGAATGTAGTAGATATAAATTCAATAAAGACAATATTCATGTGTCAGATACAATTTATTGGTATTCAACATTAATTGATTTTACTTTATCTAAATTTCGTAGTATACTAGTTACTATGTTGGTGATGTTTAAGTTTAAGAAGAAGATGAAAACACCCTTTTTATTTTTTTGAGGAAGATTAACTCTGAGCTAACTGCTGCCAATCCTCCTCATTTTGCTGAGGAAGACTGGCCCTGAGCTAACATCCATGCCCATCTTCCTCTACTTTATATGTGAGATGCCTACCACAGCATGGCTTGCCAAGCGGTGCCATGTCCGCACCCGAGATCCAACCCTGCTAACCCTGAGCTGCTGAAGTGGAATGTGTGCATTTAGTCGCTGTGCCACCAGGCCGGCCCCAGACAAAAACCCTTTATTTGAAGGAAATTTCCCTTGAGAAGGAAACTTCTTGAGTAAAAGAAAACTTTAGCATCTAGATCAAAACAGAGTAGATAGAGATGTTGATATTCACTTGCACTATCCCTCCTTACTAACAAACAGTGAAGAATAGCTTTGTTTACCAGTGAAGACAGCAACCTACTCAGAAGCACAATATTTTTAAGGAGAAAAATAACAGAAGCTTGATTTAGAAGAAAGCTGGATGACCATCCTGTTCACCACTGTTGTAGAACAGGTTTTGAATCCCTGCTTTTTCCCACTTTCAAATTCCAATTCCAACATTGGTAAATAAAGATCTTTTAATTTTGTATCTTGGGATCTGGATGATATTGAAAATATGCACTTTTTTGTTTGTTTCTTGCTTATGAAAGCAGTAAATATTTGTCATGGAAAATTGTTACATGGATATAAAGAATAAGCCTTACTTTTCCTTAATCCTGGTATTTTACCAAGTTATCATAATATATATATTGTTGTACCCTTTCTTTTTCATAAAAAGCTGTACAAAATGATTTGCCCTTTCTTTAACTGAGAACTCCTTCATTTTAATGTCTGTATAACATGCTAATGCAAAAAATCTGTCATGCGATAGTCACACTCTCCTTATGGTCACAGCCCATACACCCTTCAGGGAATCTAGGTACTTACAGCCAGCATATTGCCTGTGCCTAACCAGTTATTTAAATGCAGGAAGTCCGCACTTTGCACAGTGCTGTGGTAACTGGGAGCCATGCAAAGCAAGATCACATTTCCCCAGTCTGTACAGGTTCCAGTTTACCAGTACCATGCAAAATGAGGGCTGCTTGTGTTAATATATCACTTGTTTCCCTTTTCTCAATTATAAAATAAATCTTACTACGAAAATTTTCTCCAAAATTTCTTATTATGCCTTCAGCACATTCTTAAATTTGGAATTGCTGAATAAAAGTGTATATTTTATACTCTTAAAAGCACAAAGTGAAAATAATTTCCAGAGAAACTGTGTATTTTTATTTTTCTAACATCAACGTATAAAAGTGTCAGTCTTTTTTGAACTCTCTTAAATATAGATACTACAAAAAGTATCAATTCATATTTTTGATCACTAAAATTTTTATTCATCAATTTTAGCATTTTTACATTTTTATTAATTTTCAGTTCATAACCTTTGAAATGTATTTATATGTTGGTGTTTAACGCTTGAAGTGATTTCTGTAAGCTTACCATACCTTAATACTATCATTTTATTTGTGTGGCAATATCTTTGTCAAATTGTTAGGTGCTGCTTAATTTTAAATTATTTTATGGTCAAAATGAAGTAACTTTTCTATTTTGAATTTCTCCCTCTGCTATTAAGCTCAGAGACATTTTCTTCTGATTATTGAAATATTTAATATTCATTTTAATTCGATCAACAGAATTGTTTTCATGATTGAATGACTCACAGTTGAGGGATTATGTGTGGGCATATCACTTCTTTTGGGGGATAGCTGTTGGCAAAAAAAAAAAAATCCAGTTAGGGATAAGATACTGTATTTAGATATCTTGGTTGAAAAATATTGCATATAGACATACTGGTATTGTGTAAAAATAAATGTTTGTGTAAAACCGTTAATAAAGAAACAACATTAATGTGCCAAAGTTATGTGCTTCTCTCCTCATTTATAAGCCACCAACACCTCTTTGTCTTTCTAGTAAAACAATTAACTCATCTATAAACTTTCATCCCTAAACAGTGCTCTCTATGGCCTCCACGTCTCACATCTCCTTGCTGGATCTGGGAACCAAGCTATAACAATATGATTATTGCTAAAATATCATTCCATATTTTTCAAATAATTTACTATGGCTATGTATTGTGTGTAGGTAAATTTGATATTTTTATGCTTGTGTATATACTTCATAAATTGAACTATTGTGTGCATAATTTCTAGGTTGAAAATAGTGGATAGCTAGAAGCATCTGATTTGCATTCTCCTAAGATAAATTCAAAAGGGAAAAATAATGAAGATGGAATTCCTCTGGTAGAAATTGAAATATTTAAAATCTACATTAATTATAAGAATTTGGCTTAAAATACATATATAGCTGGGCCAAAGAAAACAACAGAAATTGATGCATTTAGTGTACAATGAAGATGATATCACAAAGTAATGAAAAGTAAAGGGCTACTTAATAAGTAATAGAAGGAAATGGGTTGAATTGTGAGGGAAAACGTAATATACAGCACTACAACATACAACAAAATTGTATCTAGAATAACTCAAGATATCCCTATAGTATATGGACATGAAAAATCAATAACATAATATACATGCTTGTTTATTTAATTTTAATATGGACAAAAGCCACAAAACAAAACAAAAAGAGAGAATAATTTTCCGAATAAAAATGTAAATCTTCTTCATGTGAAGAATTATCAGAAACATGAACAGCAATCATCAAGCTTGTGTGTATCCTTCGTTAGATACATATTTCAATTCTTTTTCTGTTCAAATTAAAATAGAAACCTTTCCTAAGAATTTCAGTTGAGACAACAAAGAAGCAAATAATCTTAAATGATATTTCTTAATGTTTACAAAAGTACAGTGAAATGGTTACTTTCAAATGCTCTTTATCATAAGTGTAAGTGGTTCATGCTTTCTGGAGAAAAATTTACTGTTAGAAAAATTTAGCAAGGGCTTTAAAAAATATTCAAAGCACTTAAGTCAGCAATTCCATGTTTAGGAATCTATCCCAGAGAAATGACCAGAATGATATGTACATAGAGATTTGAGTCAATCATAACAACGATAGGATACATCGATATGATGGAATGATGGTCTGCAAGATAAAGTAAGCAGAAAAAAATAAACCAAATGCAAAGAGTAACTCTCTTTTAATAGGAGATTGCAAATAAATTTTACTTTTATTTCAAAACTGAAACTGTATTTAATTCCAAAAGTTAAAAATCTTTCAGTGTTTTTCAACTTGTTTTTCTACAATTGATAACGTAATATGTTTGTAATTAAATTCAAGTATGATTTAATTTCATGTATTATACCACATTAAAAATAACGTTCACTAAAAATTTTTAGTCTATATGAAAATACAAAGATTATACTCCCAAGTGAAAAATCAATGTTCATACCTGAATATGGCAAATGATTCCAATTTTGTTTTAGGAATTATAAGAATATAAATGTTTACCAATTTATTCAGGAAAAATATAACAAAATTCAAACAGAAGTTTCTGTTGGTTTAGGACATATCACTGATAAATGTTACTTATCAGAACTGTCTATATTTTTAGTTGTTTATAGTGAACATGTTGTATAGAATCAGCCTTACTCAATCAACTGAGACTTAAGAATGGAGTCTGATTTTCTAAAACTGCAGGTCATCTAAGCGACTTTCTGGAACATGATATGAATGCATTAGAGTAAATATAGCAGTTGCTTTCATATGAACATTTATTGTTGTGTTAAATGTTAAAATCAAAGTGCTCAATGTTAGTTCACCAAACATTTAAGACAGTTTAAAGAAAGTTGACTAATAATGCATCAAGTAGTGTGGATGAATTATGTATCTCTTTATATAACATTCTTTACTGATGATTTTCTCAACAGAACTTTTGAGAACTACCAGAACAGACTTCTCTGGAGAATAACGAATTGAGTGTTCTCCTCCAGAAAGATATGTAAGCACCTACTTATTGGTATACTGTTTCAGGGCATACTTGGGCCCCCAGAAGCCTCTTGATAGACTCTATTAACTCAATAAATTAGACCTAAGTCAGTGCTACTACATAAAAAATATATCTAGAATCCTTTATACTACACTGTGATTGAATTGGATCTATATTCCTGGAAACTCATAAGCAGACATTGAGGGTTTATTTTCAAAATTGAGGAGCATGACCCGTATTTACAAATGGACAAAAAATTTTCAGGATGTGTATGATATGAGTTGGGGAGACATTTACAGAAAATTTAACCTATGTGTGATTTATATATTTAAAATTTCCCTAAGGCGATTCTAGCAATTAGTCAGGCACCAGAGCCATTGTTCTATACCACACAGTAAAGAAGAAATAATTTCATAAGTTAAAAAAAGTGTAAAAATAACTATCCTATTTTGAACCTCTCTTTGGCACTGCAGACCATATAATTCAGAAAAGATGGATTTCCAGTGTTCCTGTTAGAATTAAATGTAATGTTTACCCTCAAGTAAGTAAAGATATTAAAGTATCATATGGAATTATTGGATACTGCCCAATTTATTTTTAGAGGTTCTCTGCTAAAGAAAATATTTCTTGATTACAACATTTCAGTGTGTATTAAAACAAGCTGTCTTGAAGATATTAATTTTGAGGAGAATTTAGCTAATGTCATTGACAGCTCATGAAGATAAATAAATCATGACTACAGAGTAGTAGGTTTGTCCTGTGAAGGGAGTCACTTTGACATCACAGACACTTAGTAATTACAAATGAACAGATGCTTAAACTGCAATTTTATGAAAGAGATTTCCCTTAATCATTTACTGCATGACCTGGATCGCATCCTTGTTCCTTAGGCTGTAGATCCATGGGTTTAGCATCGGGCTCAAAAAAGCATAAAACACTGTAATTATTTTGGACTCCTCTACAGACTTCTCAGATGGTGACTGTTGTCAGATGGGAACCACAAGTAGAAAAGTCTTTGTTTCTGCCTTCAGCTGAATGGATTCTCAGGATGGATGCAATGATGAAAACATAGGACAGAAGAATGATGAAGAGGGAGCTTAAGAGAGTAAAGCCAGCAACTATAAACATTGCCATCTTTTTGACATAAGTGTCAGAGCAGGCCGACATTAAAAGAGAAGGGTCAGTACAGTAGAAACGATTGATTTCAAGGGAGCCACAGAAAGATAAGTGAAAAGTCAGCAGTGTCTGAGAGAGTCCATTGAGGAAACCAAAAGTGAAAGGGACTGTGACTAGACACACACAAATGTTCTTGGACATTCTGGTACTGCAATGTAAAGGGCTGCAAATGGTTACATAGCGATCCAATGCCATCGAAGCAAGGATATAAAACTCAGTGATAACCAAGGCAATGAAGAGAAGACACTGCGTGAAGCATCCAGCATAAGAGATGGTCTTCTGGTCTGAGAGGAAATTGTACAGCATGTTTGGAGTAATGTTGGAGGAATAACAAATGTCTACAAAGAAGAGGTGGCTAAGGAAGAAATACATGGGAGTTTGGAGGTGGGAATTAATCTTGATCAGCACAATCATGCACAGATTCCCTGCCAGCATGATTAGGTAGATCACCAGAAACACCACAAACAGGACTTTCTCTAGCATTGGATCATCTGTGAGTCCCAGGAGAATGAATTCCATCACTACAGTGTGGTTTTGAGAAGACATTTTCTTATCCCTTGAAAATTAAAAGTGACAAAGTAAGGAATTCTTTCCGTTCCAGATTCTGCTTTTATTATTTTATTCCAACGGTTTTATCACTTATACATTGATCTATTCATGTATGAGGAAATTGCTATTCTCCTATCAACAAACACATCAGGATGTCTATGTAAATATATTCACCCCATATCTCTGTTGTTTCTCTCTATATATATCTCTCAAATGTGCACACACACTCTCTCTCTCATATATTTATAACTATGTATTTATATATAATTTTATTTATATTAATTAATTTAAAGTATACAATAATATTGCATATTATATGTATACATATTCACACGTTTATACTGTCTTATTAGGAAGCTTCATATTTGATATTTTGTTCAAAAGTTTTGGGAAAAAAAGCCAAAACAGTGCAAGTCTCATATGAAAAGCAGCAAGTCGTTGGCATCATTCAAATGGACAAGTGAAGGAAGTTGGGTTTCTAGGGTCCCTTCAGCTGTGATATCCTATTGTTTCAGGTATAAAATAAAAGATAAATGTTCTGTACAGTATTTTCACTGGAAACCCATAGTAGCCTGACTTAATTTCATAAAGAGGTCATTGGATTAGTGAAATTTAGCTCTTAATATATGGCTCAGAAGGTACAGAATGAAAAATTGTTCTCTCTGGTTTGTAAATTTCCCCACTCATTTTTTCATGCAAACTTCAAAGTTCAATATTTTTCCATTCTAGGGCTACAGCAGTGAACAAATTCCCCATCCTCATGGAGCACGTATGGTAGGAAGAGGAACGGATACTAAACACATAGGTAAAGATGTATAATATGTCAGTTAGAAGCAAGTATTAGGAAGAAAGTAAAGCTAGGATGCTTTAGAGGCAATTTTCCCCAACATTTAGGGCATACTAATCTACACACAAAAGAACAAAACATATTTTTGTGAAGAAATGTAGAAAATGACCTACCTGTAAAAGCTGATTTACCATACTTTATAAAAACACAGTGGGGGGCCCGCCTGGTGGGGCAGTGGGTAAGTTCACACATTCTGTTTCTGCGGCTTGGGGTTTGCTGGTTTGGATCCCTGGTGTGGACCTACACACAGCTTGTCAAGCCATGCTGTGGCAGGCGTCCCACATATAAAGTAGAGGAAGATGGGCACGGATGTTAGCTCAGGGCCAGTCTTCCTCAGCAAAAAGAGGAGGATTGGAAGCAGATGTTAGCTCAGGGCTAATCTTCCTCAAAAAAATGAATAAATAAAAACACAGTGGGAAGATTTATAATGTGTTTAAGTATATTCTCTGGAGTATTTTTTAAATAATTCTTAAAAAAACAATTAAATACTCCTTGCTCCTCAGGGGCATAAACTTAATTTGATGCTTTGGGAACTAGATTCTCCTTTGAGGCCAATGTCCCTACCTAACTTCTCTATAAACAGCTTGGTACTGTTTATGAGATCTTCAGCACATATAAAGAATTTAACCTTCAGTTTTAACACCATGGAAGGAGGAAAATATGTGTATATAAGTTTTATAATTTTAATATAGTAAAGAGCAATTGAAATTCCAATCAGAAAGCTTACGTTTTTCTCTATAACCACTGAAATGAAGTCATCTAATGAAAGTGAGGAGTAAGAAGGTACAATAGATGAGAGATTTGAGGAGCAGAAAGACTAGGAAAGCCATAGACTAGGAAAAATGATGCTCACCTTCCATAATTCTGACAAGGACTTGTATTCAGAATACATGAAGATTCTCAACAATAAACTGGTCAAAATATAACCATCCTAACTAAAAAAAAAAGTATAAGAGGTGAACAGAAAGTTCATAAAAAAAGTGAATAGTCAATAACCACATGAAAAGAATGTCAACATCTATAATTGTCAAGAAAATGGAAATTATAACTACAACAAAGATAATGCTTTATATTCACATTAATGGTGATAATTGCAAAGATTAACAAGAAAAATATAGATAATGACAATGTGAAGTAATTGTAACTTTCATAATATATCACTTGATGGGGTATAAAATAATTCAACTACTTTGGAAAACTGGTTGTTCCTTATAAAATTTCTTATAAAGTTAAAAGCCTTATAAAACTATGGCACAGCAAGTATTACATATTTATCCAAGAGAAAAGAAGACATACATCCATAAAGAAACTCAAATATATATCAGCAGATGCATATATAAACAAATTGTGATAGACCCAGATAATGGAATACGAGTCAGTGATAAAATTGAACAAACTACTAACACAACTTAAATGAATCTCAAAAACATCATATACAGAGAGCGAGATTAACTTCCTGAAGGGCAGAGTGATGATCTCCCCAAACCAGTTCCTCCATAAAAGCAACAAGAACACTGGCAAAAGTTGTCACAATCAACTCTTGAGAACTCTGGATATTTACCAAAGGCTTGCAACAATTCTAGGAAAATTGATTCCATTTATTCAAGTAAAAAAGCCAGAATCTTGTTAAAGAGTGAGCTTTGTGGCATTTTTGTATGCCTTATTCCTACCTCTCCCTCCACCTACATAGTCCCCTTGAAAACTAGAATTATGATTGCATGGCTGTGCATATTAGTCAAAGTGTATTAGAATTTCTACATTTTATTGTAAGTAAATTTTCTTTATAAATTTGGATTAAAGGTAAGTTTTACTTTCCTCAGAGTCAACTTGATCAAATTATTCACTAGATGTTTGATAATAAGGTGCTAATAAAAAATGACAACAGAGGTACGATGATATCAGGCCTCTTCCCATACTTAAATTAAAGCAGGTCAAAAGCAAAGCATTGGAACCTAATTCTTCAAACCGTTTCTTCACCTCCAAAATTTTTAACAATTACATCAATGGTGGAATCCAGACAGAAAGCTGATTAATCTCTTCTCCTTTTTTTGTTTCCACTATCAAGGAAGCTTGGACAAAAAAAAAAAAAAAAAAAAGATGAAGAAGAAAACGAATGCTCAAAGCAGCAGAAGGAGGAGAAGTAGTTGGATGAAGAGATTTAAGTAGTAAATAGGAGTGGACAAGGGAATACTTGCAAGTTTTCTCAGTGAGTCTTCATGAGTCTGTTCTTGGTGAATATTACATGCACGGTGCCATGGCCTATGAACGGTACGTGGAAATCTGCAATCCCTTGCATTACAACAGCAAAATGTCCAGGCCACATTGCATCTGCCTGGTCTCTTTCCTCTACTTCTGAGGTTCTACACTGGGCACAATGCAGGTAATATTGACCTCTCACTTGTCCTTTTATGGACCCAACACCAACAATCATTTCTACTGTTCTTGCCTATCTCTCTAAATGTTGACAATTTATGACACTTTCATGAAGCAAACTGCCCTCTTTGTGTCTACAAAGATTCAACTCAAAAGTTCCCTACTTATCATTCTCATCTGCTACATTTTCATTTACATCACACTTATGAAGATATATTGCAGTGAATGGCAATACAAAGACTTCACCTGTAGCCCCCCCGATGGCCTTCATTGTGTTTTGTGCTGCATGTAAATGAGACCAGCAAATGAGCAGACTGTTGAACAAGGAAAATTGTGCACATGTTTTGTATTTTTGTGAGTTCCACCCTGAATCCATTTATCTACAGCCTGGGGAACAACGATGTGAAACAGGCTTTGAGAAGAGTGTTTATGAGAAACCTTGGTTCAATGGAAAAAAGTTCTATTTTGACAGTCTCCCAATGATAAAAAACATAAAAGCCTCATAAACAATAAAAAGTATCCCTTGTTGGTGTTACATGAATGCAATTCTTTGGGATAACAATATTTTTTTACATATGTGCGTAACTAGGGATTAATTGAGAGTCTAATGAAAAAAATGAATGGAAAAGCTGTGTGGAAATGATGGTTGATAGGAAATACAACAGAAGATAGCTGTTTATCATTATGCAATGTCATGTTTTTAGTCCTACTCAAGAACTCATTTCCACTTGATTAATTAGAAGATGTTCTTCCTTTCACTTCCTAGGTCATCAATATTGAGCATTGCTTAGCTACTCTTACCAGCAAAGTGAAGTGCTTTAAAATAATTTCCTCAATGTGAAAATGATTTACTTTAATTCAATATATTACATAGTTTCCTTTAATGAAAAAGAAACTCACATCTCTAATTTCAAAGATTTTCTCACTGCACATTGGTGTATATTTTATTCTACTTCTCTTGACTATAAAAGCATATGTGCTCTTTTTTCAAGAAAGAACTTAATACTTTACATGTTTTAATTACTCTATGACTTGTTCCATTAGCTTCCTTTAATCAAAACATTATCTCTTCTTAATAGAGAATACTCACTTCTGATTTAGTATACTCTTTTGTTACAGAAGAGTTTTATATCATTTTCCCTACTACATAATTAATGATTGTTATATACTTTTACATATTACCTTTCAGTTCTTGTCTGCCCACAAACAATTTTACATAACAGCTCCTCAAGTATGCATGAATATTAGGTTTTAGTGTTTTAAAACTGAATAGTATTATAAGAATATTCCAAATTGGTTAACACTCTTTGAAATTGGCTTCTTTTTAATTGCACAATATAACTTAATGTTGATATTTTAGTATTTCACTTCCTTTTAATAGTCAGTTTTTACTTTTATCTTTCTTTGGGAAGGAACAAAAAGACTAATACTGTGGGGCTGGCCCCGTGGCCGAGTGGTTAAGTTCGCGCGCTCCGCTGCAGGCAGCCCAGTGTTTCGTTGGTTCGAATCCTGGGCACGGACATGGCACTGCTCATCAGACCACGCTGAGGCAGCGTCCCACATGCCACAACTAGAAGAACCCACAACGAAGAATATACAACTATGTACCGGGGGGCTTTGGGGAGAAAAAGGAAATAATAAAATCTTTTAAAAAAAAAAAGACTAATACTGTATGATATCACTTTTATGTGGACTCTAAAAAGCTGAACTTGATGAATCAGATTATAGAATGATGATAGGTAGGGGCTAGGAAAATGGGGAAATGTTCATCAAAGGGTATAAACTTCCAATTATAATATGAATAATTTCTGCAGGTCTAATTTACCACATGGTGATTATAGTTAAAATACTTTTGTGCTCTAACAAGTGATAAGCGAGTGGATCTTAAATAAGTTAGCAACTTCTAAGAGAATGAAAAACTGTTATTATGTGAGATGATAGATTTGTTAACTAACATTATTGTGATAATCATTTCACAATATATAGATGTATGAAATCATCATGTTGTACACCTTAAAGCTACACAATCCTATATGTCAATTATATCTCAATGAACCTTGAAAAAAAACTAGTCAATATAATTTCAAGGTTAAAATCATAAGTCTGTGTTCTCTTACAATAAAAATAAACTACAAATACGTAACAGTGAAATAAGTTTTTAAAGGTCAAATATAAGGTAATGAAGGACTCTCTGCTAAACAACCCAGAAGTTAAGAAGTCATTAGGAAAATAGAAAAATATTGCAGACTGAATGAGAAAAAATAGAAAAATTAGTGGCTTTCAGCTTAAGCAGTGTTTTGGTGAAATGTATAAACATATATGAGAAAATAAATAATACTGAAATCATTAATCCAAATATTCATTTGAAAATGAGAAGACAAGGGGCCGGCCCCATGGTGCAGTGGTTAAGATTGCTCATTCTACTTCGACAGCCCAGGGTTCACCAGTTTGGATCCTGGGTGCTGACATGGCACCGCTTGGCAAGCCATGCTGTGGTAGGCATCCCACATATAAGGTAGAGGAAGATGGGCACAGATGTTAGCTCAGGGCCAGTCTTCCTCAGCAGAAAGAGGAGGATTGGCAGGAGATGTTAGCTCAGGGCTAACCTTCCTCAAATAAATAAATAAATAAATAAAATGAGAAGACAAGATAAAAGATAATTCCAAGTAAATTCTAAATTTTGGAGAACAGAAAGCATTCATTCTTTTCCTAGACCTGAGTTTGTGGATCGAGGCTTGCAAGTCATAGGTAAGAAGTAGATCCCCATAGCTCAGAGGCCACAAACTGGACCCACAAACTAAGTCTAGGAAAAGAAAGATCATTCTATTCCTCTCTCTTCCTGTTCTCATATTGACCAGTACACGTGGACATTCACAAGAAACAGGAAACCACTATCATGACCCATAGTTTCTAGCTTTACTTAGTAAGTCAAAAGAGAAGTACAGAAGGACATTTCTTAAAAAGTTCTATCCCCTAAAGATAGATAGTAAGAAGAATGGAATAAATTCAAGGAACTGAGGTGAGAGCATGTTTATTCTGTTTACCATTATAAACAAGAGCACACTGGGGTTCCAGGGCATATGCGTTGGGAATTTTCACTTAGAGCAGTGCTCCTCAAAATCTAATGTGTTCACAAATCACCTAGAATTTGGTTAAAACAGAGACTTGAATATAGTAGATGTGAAGTGCAGAACGTGGTTCTACATTTCTAGCAACCTCCAAGGTAACACTTTTCCTGCCAGTCCATGGATCACACATTGAGTAACAAGGGCCTAGACTAATAAGTTCAGTTCATTTCTTCCCAGACTCAAGATTTTCAGCTGAGATATTTGAGACATATCCAGAGAGAACACCGAAACTCATCATGAAAATGCAAAGACATCTGAGCTAAAGATTTACAATTAGGATTTTTTGGAAATTGGAGGCGGTGCCATCTTATCGACCATATTTCATCTGAGGACATTCTTCAAGGCCTGCTTTACATCTCTGTTCCACAGACTGTAGATGAACGGCTTAAGCACTGGGCTTACAAAAGTGTAGAAGACAGCTATTATTTCGGATTCCTCAATAGTCTTATATGTTGGTGATCTTACATACATGCAGAAGAGTGTTCCATAAAATAGTGTAACAGCCAATATGTGGGAACGACAGGTAGAGAATGCCTTGTGCCTTCCATATGCTGATTTGATTCGGAGGACAGCAGCAAAAATGAAGGCATAAGATACCAGGATGATGGTGAGGGAGTTGGAGAGGTTGAAGCCAGCTGATATGAGCATGGCATGCTCTTTGAAATAAGTATCAGAGCAAGAAAGCTTGATGAGTGGCAGGTCAGCACAATAGAAGTGGTTGATGACATTGGATCTGCAGAAGGTCAAGCGGAAGGTCAGGATGGCCTGGAACAGCCCATCTGAGAAGCCATAGACATAAGGAAATGTGGCCCAGCAGATGCAGACACGCCGGGACATTTTCACACTATAGCACAGAGGGTTGCATGTGGCCACGTAGCGGTCATAGACCATTGCTGACAGCATGTAAAACTCAGTGAGGAGAAGTGCGATGAAAATATAACACTGTATAAAGCAGCCAGCAAAGGTGATGGTCTTCTTCTCTGATAAGAAATTAGTCAACATCTGTGGTGTTGCATTTGAGATGTAGCACAAGTCTACAAAGGCTAAATTAGCGAGGAAGAAGTACATGGGCGTGTAAAGACGAGAGTCCTGTCTGATTAACACCATCGTCCTCAGGTTGCCTAAGAGGGTGACAAGGTACACAACCAGACACAGCACAAAGAAGGGAGCCTGGAGTTCCGGACTATCCGTGAGCCCCAGGAGAATGAATTCTGTTACTGTACTGTCATTTTTGATGGACATTTTCTGAGAGCCTGTGCCTACACTTGAAATAAATGAAAATAAAGCAGACATGAAGGTACAAATAACATTACTGACTATTGAAATGATTTTTCTTCCTTGTCATTCAGATGAAAACTATAATAACCCCAACTTTGTACCTTTACTAAGCCATTATTTCAGCAGCCATTACATTGAATTGTTTTTATACATCTGTCTCTATGCCTACAGTTTTACCTCTAGCTGTACCTATACATAACCATACTTATACCTATTACCATATCCATATATACAACTATGGTACATATTCTCTTTTGCCTCTCAACTCTACTCAGTCTGTAATGCCTAGTTTAAAGGCCAGTTCTTTGTGAAACATCTCACTTCACTCCCATCATTCATGAGGCTGAATTAATCCCTTTCTGCTTTTTGCTTTAGTGCACTCTGTAAACCTCTAATTTATTCACAAGCACATTACATCACCATAGTGAATCTACTTTCTACTCATATGTTAGTTCTTCAGGGTCAGGCACAAAGTCCAGTTCATCATTATCTTGTGACTTCTAAGCATATATTTATATATTGATTTTAAAAAAGAAAAGAAAAAGTAGCGTAAGCATGAAAGATTAATTACTTGCAATGTTTTACTCATATCTGTGTCTCCACAGAGTTTTTCATGACATAATATCCTTAGGAGAATTAGTGCTTTGGAACTTCAGTGTACAAAGCAGTTGCTTGGGAAGCTTGTTAATCAAGAAAATTCACAGATCGTTTGTTTCAGAAAGTTTTATGTGGGATTCTGGGAACTTCATATTCAACAAGTACCCAGAAAATTTCAATGCAGATGTTCCCAGAATCACACTTTAAAAAGGCACAGTCACAGTAGTCCCATAAACATGTCAAATAAATGAACAAATGAATATTAAATCAAATAAAATCTTACACAGTTTTTGAGGACGATCTATGGCAATGATGTAATGTGTTGATAAAGAAAAGAAATAAATTTTGCATAGTCTGTATTTGTTATTAATCACAACTTGTGTCTATTAGAGCTATTTCAATCCCTATGGCTTTTCATCCCCTTCATTTCAGAGCTAGAGCTGAATCCCCTCTTCTTTGTCTTGAGATGCTTTTATTTTTTTCTCTCACACTTCATTTTTTTTAAAACCTCCACAATTCTTGTCTCATTTCAATAATGTGTCACTAGAACTTACTTTAGTATAAATTTTAGAAAGACAGTGACAAACACTCTTGGCACCTATATCTTCTTTGCCCAGAATTGTAAGTTCTTAATGAATAATGGTTGAATACACACTAATAATAGCTATTGATGACATACAATGATCTCTAACCATGAATCACCACTTTTTCCCATTTGTAAGTAGGATTAACAATATTAGTTCTGCCCCCCTCTCAAGTCAGGCTGACATAAAACTAGATATTCATAAACAAGTGTTTACTGATGCTCAGTGTATCATGTGATTAGGTACTACAGATGCAGAAAGGAACAAAACCTTCAAACCCCCTGCCTTTCTGGCATTCACATTGTAGTGGACAGATTCAGCTAGTAATGTAAGTAGGTAAATGGTATTTCAAATGGCACTATTATAGAGAAAAATAAAGAAGATGGAGTTTGGAGGAAAGGGTGTTCAAATTTTAAATAGTAACATCAAGGAAGAACTCACGAAGAGGTGAATTTTTAGCAACAAATTGAAGGAGGATGAGAACAAGCAATAAGCCTGTTTTAAGAAGGATGCTCTAGGAAGTATAAAGATCAGATGCAGAGACGTCATATGTGATCTTTCTGTGGAAGTGGTAGTGATACACGTGTGTAAAGAGTTCATGCAGAGAAGTGCAGAAAATCCAACTGAGATATTCCCTAAAACATGAATGTTTCACTTGATTGAAAGTCTGTTTCATCTCTACCTAAGACTTTCCTTCTAAGAATATCAGTGTCCTTCCCTGGAGAAGAGGAGTCAGGGGTTAGGTGCAGTCCTTTCAAGAAGTGTGTAGCAGGAAGTACTCCACAACCAGGATATTTATTTATATGACAGCAGCAAAGTGACTTAGGACATATTTTCATGTTCTTCTACACCTCAAAAACCCCACGGAGAGAATTGGTAATGCTTACCACAACTGAGAAAAATGGAATGAAAAATCTTAGGATTTGGCAATTTCAGATCTACAAAAACAGGGCAAGAAATTCGACTTCAGGGTTTCATTTGCAGAAGGACTCATTTGTTGCATGTCACTAACAACTACCTCTGCTTTCTGAAATGGTCGTGATGCAAAAGCTCAGTAACCTGTGTGAGATCCATCAAAACCCAACTGAAGTAGAACATTGGTACTGGTAACAGCAGAGTCAAAAAGGAATGAAAATTTTGTGTTTACAGAGAAAGAAAACCGTAGCCAATCTGACTGTCTGAGTCCGGCCAGAGAAAAAGGTGAACATCTTCTGAACAAGATGCTTGTGAGTTTATTAGTTCACAAGCAGAGAGAGCCTCTACCTCCTGGAGAAAGAACTCACAGCGGAGTAGCTCAAGGATGGTAAAAAGCCACAAATTGTGAAACCTGCAACTAGGAGAACTACGTAATACGCAGAGTCTAGGACAAATAAAAATGTAAGTGATCCTTGTTCAAAAATTGTTAAGAATTTCAAGACTCTGACACCAGAGCATTAAACCAACCTAGAGGGAGTTCTGAAAACAGAGCCCTGCCAACTGCATAAGCTTCATGTCCATGAAGCCAGCTTTTCCTGGAACACAGAAGGTATCAGAGCTGACAGTTGGGATATGAAAGGAGAAGCATAGTGTCTTAACCCCTGCTAAAGTAAAGAATAGAAGGAGAAGAAGGAAGCAGGGGAGGGTGATGTGGAGGGAGAGGAGCAGGGAAGAAGAAGGAGGAGGAGGAGGAGGAATATAGGAGAAGGGGAGAAAGAAGAAGAGGAAGAAGGAAAAGAGAAAGAAGCCTCAAAGCAAGGATTTAGCCCTGGTGAGATCCTCTAGATGGTAACCTAGCTCCACAGGCTAGTTTTTTTGTTGTTGTTGGCCATTCAATTACAAGTGAATGAGAAAAGACTTTGTTTAAGACAAAAAGCAAGTAGAGCTATGGAAAAACTTTAACCTTAATTCACTGTAAGAATGGTCCTTAAACATTGTTTTTTAATCTTTTACATGAATCCCTTGAAAACTCTAATGAAACTATGGATCTTCAACTAAGATAAAAGCACATACTCAAAATTTTATCCCCCCTCGAAAAAAAATATATTAAGGGTCTCATAGATAAGCTGGCTCTAACTATACGAACTCTTGTTTTGGGGTAAGCTCTGTCCTGTGGCTGAAAATGTCCTTACATTTGTGTGCAGTGACCAGAATGTTTTCCTTTTTAGTTCTTTTGCACGAGTGACAGGTCTATAACATATTGCACAGGAAGATTGACTGAAATTGCAATAAGCCTATTGTCAAGAAAATTAGTTGTGGTTCAAGCTTTGCTAGAGAAAACAGAAAGGATTGCCTCAAAGTATTTTGAAGAAACAGGGTGCACTAATGTTAAAATTATCCTAGAGGTCTACAGAGGAAAATATGATTTTGTCCATTTATGCATGTGAAGGTGAAGATAAGGGATATGTTTGAAATGAGCAGTATAAGCATAATAACTCGTCACTTTTTAAGAACCAACCCTCCAGGTGACTTAAAATCTTGGGAAATAGAAGTGCCTTATTTAATTGGAAATAAGGAGATGCAGGAAAAAAACCCGACTGAAATATGTTTTCATGTTGTCCTTAGGGACATAAAGAGCTCTATGCCATTGAGAACTACAGATAAAGACAAGCTGACTACTTCTTATGTTTTCAGGGTGACTTTCTCTTTGCAGTAGGGAGAGTAAATGGGACTACCTCTGTCTCCTCACTGCCCTCTCCTCCTTCTCCCTACAATGGTAACTTAGGAATTTTCCAACAGATAATTAAGAGGAGGAGAGCCTTGAAATTAAATTTATAAGGTGCTTAGAGGCAGGCATCAGAAAACAATATCAATTCATGAGAGCATCTGCAAGGAAGGAAAGTGTGCACAACTGGAGTTCCACAGTGAGAGATGAGTCTAAAGCCCAGCAGAGTGTCTTGTGTGAACTTGACATTTGCAGGCTGAAGTGAGATCAACCCTAGTTATAGGTATACACTAATGCCTAACTCATCAGCAGGTAAGTCCATATGATCAGATGCACATGCAGAGGGGAGCACTAAGCTATTCATTGAGCTTTTTCTCTGTGTTTAAGGAAAAATTCTATCAAGCAAAGGTTCTGGATGGGTCTGGAACCTATATTCAGCTCCATAGCCAACTTACTCATGAGTGAACTTGGATAACATCTAGCCTTGTTGCAGCTTTTTCAAAATAAATAAATCAAATTAGATTATGTAGGGTCTGCTCTAACATACTGAATATCAAGGAGTCAATACTTTAGTATCTAGAAAGTCAGAACTTTATGAATCTAATTCCACTTAGTAACCTGTTCTGATTCTGGCTCCATCGATTATGAATTCAATCATAGTGGCAAATTATTTAACCTGTCCTACCTTAATTTTACCAGCTGTAGAAGGGGAAATGCAATTGTCCTGAGGAATAAAATAGCTAATTCAAAGCTTAGAAAAATGTTTTGTGTAAAGTAGGGATGCTATGTGTGCTGCAAGAAATAGAATTAAGACTTTTCAGAGCTGACCTCACTTAGTCTCTGCCAACAACCACTGAGAGAAGGGCATGTTCTCTTTCAGAGATAAAACGCTAGATTCCTGAGCACCATTGATTTGCAAAGTCAGAGACAATATGATTTTTAAGGATGGAAAATCCTTATAATTTGTAAATGTCACTTTGAGACTTTAATAAAATCTCTTCTTGACTAAAAATAAAGAAAGTAAAAACACACAGACTTACTTATGATTCTGATAAGCACCTGTTTTCCTAACCTCTGATTAAGGAAGTTTCTTGATGTCTCTCTAAGCTGTAAAATGTACTCATATTTATACCAGGGTGTTGGCGGTAGGGACCTACTCTAACAGAAAGTCTCAGAAGGATTTGAGAGTAGCAGTGATGAGTGTTACATCACAAATCACCCCTCTTGGGTTTAATTGGAACTCTCTAGGGTCAGAATGCTAATCATATGCCTGTCATATTTTCCAAAATTTCAAATTTATTGTTTGTCCTAAAATCTCTGTGGAAGGCACACAAAGATGTTCTTCTTGAGATTTTCATGAGGGTCTGATTTTTATGTTTTCTTTTTCTTTTCTACTGAAACTGTCTCCTCTCCTTAAATGCAGAGTTCTTAGCAATGTCCTCTCTGATGAACATTGATGTCTCAAGCAGGGTCAGCCATGAACAAGAGTGGGAAACAGACAGGGCTGTTGGCAAATACCTTTGTAAGCACTTCCTACCTAAGGACAACTTTCACATAAGTAATTTAATTGATTCCTCAAAGTAACCCTCAGAGGTTGGCACTCCATCCTGACCTTTCAGCTAAAGAAATAGAGGCCCAATAAAAGAATAGGGATGGACTAACCCATCCAGTGTCAGGAAGCTGTTCTGTGGCTGGGTAGGATTTGAATTCCTGTCTTATACACTTTTTTCAATTGTAGGTAGCTGCCATTTCTCAATCTAAAGTCACAGTTTGTCCTTACTTCCCTCATCATTTTTTAAATATTTCCTTAGCTTCCCTCCAGTCAGTGCCTTACTTATTCTCAACAGATTCAAGTTGGTCCTGGCACTAGGAACAGTTCAAAATGAAGTCTTCTCACAAGATGCTTTCTCTACCTCCACAGAACTGGGTTCGACCTCCATCCTCCATGCTCTCTTGTCACTCTGCCCCATCATTGTCTAACCTAGTCTGTTTTAATTACCTACTAATATTTCTATTGCCACCATTAGACTACAAACCCTTAAGGGTAAAGACTGTGATCAACTGTCACGGGCCCTGGGAGATATTAGTCAATCAACAAATACTTGCTGAATAATTTATGGAGTGTGCAATGTGTGCCTAATACTCTGAATATACAACAAATGTTGGTTATTCTCTCCCAGGTGATGTTGCGCTTTATGGAGCACATTTCCTTATCTTTAAAAAATGAAACTCTGTAGGGAGATGAAATGGGATGAGTGGCTAATTTCTTTAAGAAACCACAGGAAAGAAAAGAGAATGTGGGGTAATCTTTATGGGTAACAAGAATCAAATACTTAATATGTGCCAGGAATTAGCTTAGCACTTTATAAACATTATCTCAGCTAATCCCCAGAAAACGCATGGGTCATACTATTTTTATCTTCATTTTACAGATGGGAAAGAAGCAAAGGGAGGTTAGGTAACTTTCCCTGGTGTATACAACTAATAAGTTTTAAAGATGGGCTTCAAACAGGCCAATTGACAATCCTTGAAATTACATTGTTGATAGTTCAGCAAAGAAATACGAAAGCTCACACAATACTAAACATTCTCCAGGTATAGCGACATTCATTCACTCACTCACTCATTCATTCATTCATCTATTAAGTTAAAAAATGTTCAGAGAAAACCTTCTATTTGGCACTGTATTGTTAATGTAGAAATCATAACAGAAAGTCAAAAGATGGTTTGTGTCCCTGACAAGTTTATGCTTTACTGTGGGAGGGTGAAGGACACACACTTAAAGTTTCACAATCAGGTTTTAAATTATCTATGAGCTCATGAAGATCATGTTAGAAAGTGATAGAAGGTGGAGTTTGCACCCAAATAATTGTAATGCAAAGGGCATAGTGATAGTTTGTTAACTCAATAGATATTTACTGAGAACCATCTCTATTCGAGGTTTTGGGATAAATCCTGGCTTTAAAATCATGAGCAATAGCAAACACAGACCTTGTCCTCATGGACCAGACATTTGGGGAACGATGCAACCATGAATCAATCACACATATAATTTTAAATTATCATTATAAAATATCCTTTAAATTAAAGGTACGTGAAACTGTGAGAACATACACAAAGAGGGTATGACTTACAAAGATCAGCCAAGGAGGCCGTGAAAGTGGAAAAGGGTAAATACAACTTAATCTCCACAAAGAAAAAACTGAAACTGAAAATTTCAAAACTTAAAAAAAAGAAAATATTTTCCTTACAGAGAAATAAAAAATCTAGTAGTACCATCATCTGTACAACAAAACTAACAGTGATGCGGGATCGGTGAGCCGAGGAGTCGAAAGAAAGATTTCTTAGACTCTCAAGATCTGGCAGTAGTGCTCTTTTATTTAGAGAATAGAGATAGAGTAGCATGGGGACAGGACCCATGGGCAGTCAGAGCTTCTGCTGCTCCTGCTGCTGCTCCGAACTGAGGGTTAGGGCCAAATTTAAGGCATAGGTAAGTGAGTTATCTCTTTATTAGTGCCCGTTTGGTCTGGCCATTTGGCGGTCCCATAACTTTAAGATAAGAATCAAACCGGATTGAGTAAATGGCAGAAGTCACCGCTCAAATATTATCTTCAACTAAAGACAAAGGAGGATTTTGGGGTGAGGGTCAGTTACATGAGGTTGCCAGGCAGTTTCCAGAGATAAGGCCATCCCCCCTTCCTCCTGGCTCAGAGGGGGAGGCATCTTCACAGATAGATGTTTCCCTTAGAAGTGTAAATGTTTTCTCAACAAGGGGGAGGCATCTTCACAGATAGATGTTTCCCTTAGAAATGTAAATGTTTTCCCAACAAGGGGCAAACAAATTCCAGAGAGGGAGGCATGGAGATTTCCTTTACAACTGCAATTGTCTCTGATCAAAAGGGCAAACAAATTCCACTCCTTGGAGCCTGCTTCTTATCTGTAGTTTTAAAAGTAACCAGCCTAAAAATCCTCATCATAAACTGTTTTAAAATTAAGCAGCCTAAAAATCCCCATCAACAGGAGCCAGAGTATGAAATATTTTCCAAGCACTGAAAGGAAAACTGCCTATCTAGATTCATACCCAAATGAATTCTTCTTTGACAATTAAAATTAAAACAAGACATTTCCATACAAATAAAAACAGAGAGCATTTATCTCCCATAAACTCTCAGGGAAAAAAGCTAATTAATGGTATATATCACACAAAGGAAAACTAAATCCAGAAGAAAGAGTAGGATGCAAACAGAACAGTGAGAAAGTCATTGAAAAAAGCAGCTAAATTTAAAGGAACGTTGATAATAAACAAAAAAGTAATATAATTATAATGTAATCATATATAAAATATAAACTATATTTCAACAGTCTATTATAAAACAAGAATTTATTATCAATGATTTATTTTATACTTCCACACAATAGCATGTAAGATAGAAGCCAAAGGTAACTGGAATTAAAATATTCTATGTTCCTTTTACTATTCAAAAAAAATACACTTACTGAGTAATAAAGACTTAGTTAAGTATATGTATCAAAATTTAATGGAATTTACTAAAAACAGAAAATAGAATGTATATTAATCAAACAAGAAGTAGAAAAAAAGAGGAACTTAGAAAACACAACTTAATCCATGGTAGGAAAATGGGGGAAAAGCACAGGGAAAATTTTTTAAAAGCACAAAATAAGCTGTTAGAAAATATTAATAAGTCTCAATATTCACAATAAAATAAGAAAGTCAGTAATTAGAAGGACTCAAGGCCTGAAAGTCAAAGGACAGAAATACACATAGTAGGCATCAACTAAACAAAAAGGTTGAAAAATAGTGCTAAACATATATGAATATCAGAGAGAAATAGACTTTCAGATTTTCATCATCAAAGATGGGATAGAAATTATAAAATGATAAAAGGAATAATACTAATTCATTACTTGACATGCTCTAATAATACAGCCTCAACATTTAAAGGAAAAATTTACAAAAAGAAATAGACAAATCCACAAACATCTCTCTGAGTTTTTATATGAAACAATCAAACATTTGTAGGAATACTGAAGATCTGAAAAAAAAAAATCAACCAGATTGACCTAATAGGACCTGCTCTGCTCTGCTCTCAATTCTTGAGAATTTTCTGCCACCATTGTCTTCCATAATTTGCATGTTCCAAGAAGAAAAAACAACGGTAAGAAGTCGGGTGCCATGACATGGATGGGTGTGTAAATTATCCAACAAGAAATGTACTGTCTTTAATGGCTAAAGAGTAAAATAAAATGACTGCCTTGGCTCTTTTCCTTGTGAACTCTTAAATTAGGTCATGGCAGCTTCCACTGTGGGTATTGGCCCAGGTGAGTAGGAAAGATATAATGATTAAGGCATGCAGAACTGATGACACCTTGAAAATATGATAAGCCATAACTAAAGAATATTTGTGATGTTAAATACCAAAATAAGAGGGTAGATACAAGACTAAATATAGCCTATAAATTACCTTTTTTTCTTTCTCATTCTCTTAACCACCACTACTGGATCAATGAAGTTGGTTTCATGCCCCTTCTGAGGAAATGATGGACATGGACTCTGGAGAGGCTATAGGTATTTGTATACATTTTAATGCCAGCTCTGGTGGTCTAGTGGTTAAGATTTGATATTCCAACCTCCAGTCTCCTCTCTTTGTCAGGGAACAACACCACCCACATGTCTGTTGTCAGACTGTGGTAGCTGTACGTTGCTTTGATGCTGAAAGCTACGCCACTAGTATTTCAAATACCAGCAGGGTCACCCATGGTGGACAGGTTTCAGCAGAGCTTCCAGACTAAGACAGACTAGGAAGAAGGACGTGGCCACTGACTTCTGAAAAAATCAGCTTGAAAACCCTGTGAATAGCAGTGGAGCTGTTTGTGATATAGTGTTGGAAGGAGAGAGGATGGTGCAAAAAGACCAGGCTAAGTTCTACTCTGCCGTACCCAGGGAGACTAGGAGTCAGAATTGACTTGACAGCACTGACAACAATGAATACATTTTAATGGTATATTCTGTCAGAGGTCCTTTAAGAAAATAATGTTTCAATTTTCCAGATAAGGGGCAGTAAAGGCAATTTTTGTAAAAGTAGTTTGTATTGATGAAGGATTGACAGATTGGTCCTAGAATAAAGAATCTGGAAACAGATTGATACATATGAAATCTTGATATAAGACAGAGTTTACACTAAAACTTTAGTTTTCAGAAATGTATGGAGTATTAGAAAAATGGAAATTTTTTTCATTAAAAAATAGGATTAGAGTCTGTTTTGCAACATTTAATAACCAGGCAAAATAAAGATTTACATGTGCAAAACCAAAACTGTAAAACATTGAAAGAGAAGATAAGTGAATATCCTAATAACAGGAAAGAATTATTTAGACAAGACATACAAAGCACAACCATAAAGAGATTAATAAATTTGAACTATGTTAAAGTGAAAAACTTCTGCTTCACCAAATATATCATGCACAGAAATGAAATACAAGCTACAAACAGGTTCAAGATATTTGCGTTTCATATATCATTAAAAAATTATTACTTCGTTCAGATACACAAGAAGCTATTACAAATGCAGGAAATAAAGAAAATAACTTGCTGAAAAGTAGGCAAAGAATATGGACATACAACTGAACAAAAGAGAAATCTTCAATTAGCATCAAAGCATTTAAAAACACTTCACTTGTAGTGATGATTCTAAAACTTAAACAAGGAGTGAGAAACCTTTTTGCACCCATCAGATTGGAAAACATTTTGAAGGTCTGACAACGTATTGTGTTGACAAAAATGTATAGTAAAAGGCACTCTCATACTGTGTTGACAAGTGTGTAAGTTGCTAGAGCAATTTGGCGACATCTACACATTAAAGATGTTCATATTTTATGACCCAGACATTACCATCTTAGGTCTATCCATGAGAGGAACTTCTGAACTGCTACACATCCCAAATTCCACAAGAAAATGTATTGCTGGATTTTCATGTTATCAGGAACTGGAAAAATGTAATTGTTGATCTGTAGAAGAATGAATGTAAATATTGTGGTTTATTTATATATTGCCATAGAATTATCAATCAAAAGTGCTGCTAAATGAACCAGAATGGATAAATCTAACAATATTTATTGAAAAGTGAATTGCAGAGGATACAAAAGTGATTTCATTTATATAGTTTTAAATCTTCATTTATAACTAAATCAATGTAATATTATATAAAAATAATATGCAATTCTGTTAATGCATAAAGACCCAGAAAAGTTAAAACTCTATGGAGTGATAAGAAACATTAATTCATATCAGAGTTTGCTGCAGGAAAGTAGGAGAGAAAGAGAGACAAGGAGGATTCAATTTGAGAATATGTGAGTATCTGAAATATCTGAAACAGAAGTGGCATTGTGTGAAAACTTAACAATGGTTAGTTAAGCTTCCATAACTAGTCTTTATATTGTTTTCCATTTTTGGGTGTGTGTTGGAAATGGTTCATAATAAAAAATCAAGTGAAATCGCAAAATCAGTTTTACAATGGGAATGCATATTAGTAAAAAAAAAAAAAAGAAAAAGAAGAAAACCCTTCTGAAGGAAATTTGGTATTTCCAGCTTAGAGCAATAATCTGAGATGCCCAAAGATCTTCATTGCTATATAATTTGTATAATTTGTATAGGAGAAAAGAAATAAAAACTCATCTGCTATAGTTGATGAGTTTCTGGAAAATAGTTTGGAATTTATTAAGCACTATAAAAATCTAACAAGTTATCATTGGCATAGAATCATTTGATAATTCTATCTTTTAGAACTTTGTACCTCTGTGAGTAATGTAGGTAATTTCCTCTGTTCTTTATTGATTTTATAGAGCAATAACAATGCCTTTTAGTCTTGTCTCTGAATTTCTATGTGGTATTTTCTTTTTGATTCTCTGAGATAACACTGTAAACTCTAGCAAATAATTTGACACATGCTTCTAAGTCCCACATGAGAATTACAAAAGATAAAAATTACTTAATGACAAAAAGTGATGGGTTAATTTAAAATGCTCATTAACTGGTCAGATAATATGGATATGTTATATATCTGTGACCAAAACGTCTATCTTATTTAGTAAAGAATTTCTTTCGGATCACTTTCCTCATTGCTCTTTTAACATCTTTGTTCCGAAGACTATAGATCAAAGGGTTTAGCAAAGGACTCACAAAGATATAAAAAATAGCTACAATTTTCCCTTGTTCTACAGAGGCCTTAGAAGGGGGCCTCAGATGCATGTAGAACAGTGTCCCGTAAAAGATGGTGACAGCTGTCGGATGGGACCCACAGGTGGAGAAAGCCTTGTGCCTCCCCTCAGCAGAGTGGATACGAAGAATCGCCATGAAAATGAAAATGTAAGAGATGAGGATGATGGTGAGAGAACAAGTCAGGTTGAAACCAGCTACCACAAACATTGCAGTTTCTTTGACATAAGTATCTGAACAGGCAAGAACTAAGAGAGGAGGGTCCGCACAGTAAAAGTGGTTGATTTCATTGGGTCCACAGAAGGAGAGACGAAGCATCAGGATAGTCTGTGCCAGACCATTTGCAAAGCCATAAATATAAGGAGTAGCAACGAGAGAGTGGCAAACAGATCTGGACATTTTGCTACCATACAACAAGGGTTTGCAGATGGCCATGTAGCGGTCATAAGCCATCACTGTGAGCATATAATATTCTGTGATCACCAGGGCAATAAAAAAGTGGAATTGTATACAGCAACCAATGAAAGAAATGGTTTTTCTCTTGGATAAGAAATTAACCAGCATCTGAGGAGTGACATTGCTCACGTAACAGAGATCTAGAAAGGAGAGGTGACCAAGGAAGAAGTACATTGGAGTGTGAAGTTTTGGGTCACTTCTGATTAACAAAATCATGCTCACATTGCCAATTACTGTGATAAGGTAGATGACTAGAAAAATCACAAAAAGGACAGGCTGCAACTCTGCTCGATCAGTCAGTCCCAGGAGAATAAACTCAGTCACTGCTGAATAGTTTTTCTTTGACATTGTGTTTGCTGGCTTCAAATGAGGTCTAAAGTAAAGAAAATAAAAAATGCATTTGTCTTTTGTCGTTTCTGCATTACCCTCAACATGTCATCCGATTCCTCTTCCCCTTCACTTAAACTTGTAAATACATGTTACATAAGTAAGCATGTGATTGATGTATTACATGTCTAAATCAATATAGAGGTCTTTTATATAAAAGCTGTCATATTTAAATGAATTTCTGCAAATCTTTTCTTGTTTGAAAAATATTCTGTTACTGCAAGTCTTTGTCTTTTTTGTTCAATTACAATTTCCTTAAACATTGTTTCTTTGAATTTGTAATCCTTTGTTTTTCAATATACCTGTTGATGTAGTATCCAAAGCATCAGTCATTGACACTTATCTGTTTTTCAGAGCTGAATGGACTTAGAGATGTGGAAACGATATATGGCATATATTCTTGTAAAACCAGAATCTAACTGTCCATTTAAACTCAATGTTATTTCCAAGCTGTTCCCTCTCCCTGAAAGTCTGTCCATTTTCCCCACTCCAGTCCACTTCAGGAGGCCCTGATTTCCTCAAATTTTACTTAAATTTTAAGACTCAGCTCAAAGCTTCTCCTTTGCTTTGTATATTATTGCCAATCATTGAGATCAAAAATTGGTTCATGGAGCACAAAAGTAAGTGTTTTTGTTTAAAAACAGATGTATATAACGTACATAAATAATATGTGTGTGTGTTGCTATACACATACACATATATTGGTGGCATAAATATTCTTTGGGGAGTGGTAAAATAACGTATTAAAAGTCTCACTGGTCCGGGGCTAAATCATGAAGAAAAGATCGACAAAAATATCCTTACATCATAACAATTTTCTTGTAACTTTACCTTATTTTAACTCTTGCAAAAAGCAAGAGAAAAACTCTATTGCATGAATCAATTTAAGTATTTTAAAACATTTACATGGTCATTTTGAAATAATAATCATGTTACCTATACATTGAGACGGCATGCAAGATATCACAAAGTGCATCTCCCAAAATTTGTGCAAGATAAAAGTGACCATGAAGACCATCATGGAAAAATCTACATTTTCTTTCAATAACATGCATCCAGGTATGCCGATATTATTCTGACTCTTTTTGATAGCTGAAACAGCAAAGATGGACACAGGTTACTTTGTAAGGCACTTTGTGAAGGTACCACTCCAGCATTCTTTCCCATTGCATTATTCCATTCTGCACATGAAGACTTTGGGCTTATTGACCAGGGTAATAAAATGTAAGGCAAGTCTCCTAAATCAATATATCATAAGAATTTTGTGGTTTTTCTTCTTTAAGTTCAAAGATCATAGTAATTTTCATACTAGACAAACTCACTTTGGTGCTGTGATGGTACATTATTAAGTCTCTATATTCTAAACATTAATTAGGAGCCAAAATAATTATTAGCTCCATTCAAATCTTTACTGTGTGGAAATGAGCAATGCGAGCAATGAACATTCCAAATAGTTTAACTAAGTGCTTTATGGTAATAACCTTCCTTTAAAGAAACAGAACACAACATCCTACATGAGTTGAGCAAGATGACTTCAGAGAGAAGTATTTGCAAGTGGACAGAAGTGGCTCAGGGGACACTTGAGGCTTTACACTCATGACATCCACCCTCACATGGAGGCTCTCTCATGTAGATGCTTGCTGCCACTACCCAGGTTTCCTCATGAAATGCATTTTGGATTAACTTTGAATAATTAATACAGGTTATAAATCTGAAAGTGGCCCATTCTCCATGAAGGGGCTCTAGACCATTATATGATACAATGCCTATAATTATAAAGAGTAACATTGTCAACTCGGAAGGAATCGGAGAGATTATTTAATACTATCCCCTTATTCTTCTTCATGAAACAAGAGAGAGCAAGCACGGTTAGCTCTTGAGAGTCAGCAAATTGTTACAGTTACTCAGGTCTGCAGTCAGAGTTTCTGCCTGGATAACCCATATCCTCTGATTCCCAGCTGTGGGGCTTGGGCAAGATTCATCTCCATTCTCCATTTACAAATGCTTATACTCTGAAAGACTAGTAAAATTTAATTCAAGACATTTACTACTCCATCAGAATATGTTTCAGCCCATAATTTTATTTTTTGATTAAAATACTTATTTGAGATATTTCGACAATACCTAATCTCACCTGTGAATGAAGGGTGATTTCCCAATGATAGCATGCCTATGAAGAAGTGAAGAGTTTATAATGGAATTGTTATAAAGGGACCGAATCCCTAGGGTTTAATTATTTCCAGCAGAAAGTCATTCAAAATATGAACAACCACTTTCTCTTTTACTCTTTTGTAAATCATAATCATATTGAGAACATGATTTTTACCCACTCCCCAATATCATCAGGGAATCAAATCTCCTGAGAATTATGAACCAGTGGGATTCATTATTTATTTTAATTTATGCCTTAATGTCTTAATACTTTTTGACATGGGGAAATATTAAGTTCTCTTATTTATGACATGTAAGATAGAATAATACATGGTTTAGGGAGAAAGTTTCTGTTTTTGGAATACCATTGGGAGATGAATTAAATTTTGTTGAACTTGGACTAGCTGTTTATTAATCTGAGCCTTGTGCTTTATTTTTCAGTAGGAATAATACGTAGCTAGGGAACATTGTGGATATATAGATAATATAGATGTGCTGGTGATTCTCCCTTTGTCACCCTAGCCCACCCAAAGCTATTGCCTTTTCTTCTCCACTTGCTCTGTCTACCTGGAGTTTTACCCTTAGGGAGTACACCAATGGAGCTCCTTTGGTAACTAGTTTCCAGGTGAATTTGGCCAATGGAAGAAACCAACAGGATGTCAGAGTTGAGAGGAAGAAAATAGAGCTCAGTTTCTTTTTCAATCTCTTCCAGATTCACAATGAAGGTGCTAGAGTGGCTGTAGCCTTCCAAGGAAAACTTTGGTGGAGCTGTGTGTTGAGGAAGAAGATGACCAGGGACTTTCTTCCTCATTCTAGCTCTCAATGGGCTCTAGTGAAAAGAGCCACTGGCTGGCCATTTCAGGACTAGGGGGTGTAACTTTAACATAAATAGAGTCATATAAACAAATAATCATTTCTGAAGTGATAAATGGTATGAGGAAAAATAGACCATGGTTCATGATTAAAGAGCTATTTGAAATGGGTTAACTTAGACAAGTGGCCAGGCAATCCCTTTCAGAGGAGGTGTTATTAGAATAGAGATCTAAATGAAGTGATGAAATGAGTCACCCAGAGGTCTGATGGGAGAACATTGTAAACAGAGGGAACAGTATGTGCAAAGGCCCTGAGGTAAGAATATGCTTGGCATATTCAAGAAACAGTTAGAAATTCAATGTGGCAAGGGCAGGAGGACTGAGGAGAAAGGGGTCAAAAAATTTAGAGAGGTGTATAGGAAGGCATCACATAAGTACTTGTAGACTCTATGATGTTTCTTAAGAAGTTTATATTCTAGCTCAAGTGGTATGGAAAGGCTTGGACTATTATACCAAGTCCGTAACATGATGTGGTTTATCTTTATAAAGATCACTGGCTTTCATGGGAGGATAGAGGATGTCAAGTGTGGAAGGAGAAAGATCATTGTTATAGTTTGGGCAAAAGATAATTTCATCTTAGACCTGACTGGTAGCAGAGGAAATTCTGACAAGCTGTGTTAAGATTTAATATGTAATATTTAGAAAGTAGAACAGTCAAGATTTCCTGATGGTTAAATACAAAGTGTGATATCAAGTGTATGGGACACGTTGCAATTTATTGGAACTCAACTTTAATTTGTTTCAATTTTCTAATGTCATAGTATGCTGACTATCTGAAGGTGATGTTTAAGCTTGAGAAGAAGAAGAGGAAAAAATCCTTTAATTGGAGGAACTTTCTCTTGAGAAGGAAACTTCTGAATGAAAGAAAATTTTATTTTCTAGATTAAAATATTGTAGATATTGATATTGACTTGCCCTCATCACCCACTCTAAACAACATAAGCATGACTTTATTTAACACTGAAGAAAGTCAAAATATTTGGAAGCACAATACTTTTAAGGGGAAAAATAGTAGGAGATTGAATTAGAAAAACATGGATGACCAAGCTGTTCCACACTGGTGTAGAACAGGTTTTTAATCCCTGCTTTTTCCTACTTTCATATTCAAATTCAAACATTAATCAGTAAAGATTTTTTAATTTAATGTCTTGGGATCTGGATGATATTGAAAATGAAATTTTTTGTTTGTTTCTTGCTAATAAAGGCAATAAGTGTTTATCATGGAAAATTGGGACATAGATATAAAGAACAAGCTTTACTTTTCCTTAATCTTAGTGTTTTACAAAGTTATCATAATATATATATTGGTGTGCTCTTCTTTTTTCACAAAAAACTATATAAAATGATTTGCCCTTTCATTCGTTGGGAATTTCTTCATTTTAATGTCTCTATAACATTCTAATGCAAAAATCTGTCTAGCTATAGTCCCAGTCTCCTGATGATCACAGTCAATACACCCCTCCAGAGATTCTAGATATTTACAGCCAGCTTCTATTTTGTCTGGCACATGTCTATGCCTAGCCGGTTATTAAATGCAGGCAGTCCTCACTTTGAACAGTGTTGTGGTAACTGGGATCCATGCAAAGCAAGCACATGTTTCCAGTCTGTACAGGTTTCAGTTAGCCCAGTACTGTGTAAAGTGTGGGTGACCTGTATGTAATACATAACTTGTTTCCCTTTTCTCCATCATAAAGCAAACGTTGCTATGAAAATCTCCTCCCATTTCTCATTATACCTTCAGCACATTCTCAAAATTGGACTAACTGTAAAAGTATGCAAACACTTTTGAGATTCCTTAAGACACAATGTTAAATTGATTTCCAGAAAAGCTTCATCTTATCGTTCTTTTTGATACCATCAATGTAGAAAGTGCCAGTCTTTTTGAACTTTCTTAAACGCAGAGACTACACAAAACTGTCTGTTAATTCGTATTTTTGCTTTCTAATATTTGTACTCATTAGTTTTAGCGTGTTTGTGTTTTTATCAACTTTCCGTACATAACCTTTAACATTTATTTATATGATGGTGTTTTAGTAATTCGTAAGATTTCTACCAACTTATAGTATTTTAATAAGTTTACACTTTAGCTTATTTTGGGCAAAATCTTTGCCAAAATATCTGATGCCTCTTTTATTGTCAAATTTCAGTGACTTTTCAACTATGAATTTGTCCACTGCAATTAAGCTAACAGATATTTCTTCCAATGATTTAAAAAGTTAATATTTATTTTAGTTTGGATCTCTATAATTTTTTTCAGTGTTCAAAATGACTCACAGTTGAGGAGTACATGTGAGCATGTCAGTCCTTTTGGGAGATAATCGCTGAAAAATAGTGTTGCATAATGGACACATAATGGTATAATGGAAAAATGAATGTTTGTGTAAAAGTGTTAACAAGTACACAGCATTAACGTGTAAAAGTTAAATGCTTCTTTCCTCATTTATGGGCCATCAGCACCTCTCTGCCTTTCTGGCAAAAACACCCTTAACTCACTTGTAACCTTTCTTCTCTAAGCAGTCCTCTCTGTGGACTCCATGCCATACGTCTCTCCATCAGATCTGTGGACCAAGCTATAATAATTCTATTAATACCAAAAGAACTTCCATATTCCTAAAAGAATTTACAATGCATGTGTGTTGCATCTATAGTCATATTTGATCTTATTAATATGTGTGCATATACTTTCTACAGTGAACATTCACATGCATAAATTCTGAGGCAAAAATATTGAATAGCTAGAAGCATCTGATTTTCATTCAAATTACACTTGAAAGAGAAAAATAATGAAGATAGAATTCCTCTGCCAGAGCTTAAAACACATTTAAAACCTACATTAATTATAAGAATTTGACTTCAAATATAGATATAGATTTGTCAAAGGAACAGAAGAAATATACCAGAAATGTATTCACTTAGTGTATCATAAAGGGAACATTGCAAATCTGTGGGGCAAAAAAGGGTTGCCCAATAAATAATGTGAGGAAGTGGGTTAAAAACGTCAAGGAAAAATTACGTACAACATTACAACATACAACAAAATTATATCTAGAATAATTCAAGATATTCCTATAAAATATGATTATGAAAAATTAATAACATAACATAGATACTTGCCTATTTAAATTGAGAATTGAGAAAAGCTACAAAACAAAAAATAGATAAAATTTTTTCCAAATATGCAAATATTCTTCACGTGAGAAACCATCAGAAATAACATGAAGGGCAATCATCAAGCTGAGGTATTTTCTTTCTTTATTAAATATACATTTCAAACTTTTTTGTTAAAAAAAATTCCAGTCTTTTCCTAAGAATTTCAGTTGAAACATCAAAGAGGTAAATAATCTTAAATAATATTTTCTACGATTAATAGTAGTACAGTGAAATGGTTATCCTCAAATATTGCTTGTCATAACTATAAAGTGTTACAAATTTTCTGAAGAAAAATTTATCTATAGAAGATTAACAGGAGTGTTAAAATTGTTCGAAACAATTAACTTAGTAATTACACTTGCAGAGATGTATCCTAAAGGACCAATCATAAAAATATGTACACAGAGATATAACTTAATCTTAAAAATACTAAGATACATCAATAAGACGGAGTAATGGTTCGCAAGATAAGCCAAGCGGAAAAAACTACACGAAAATGTTGAGAGTGGTTCTGTTTAGATAGGCAATTACAAGCAAATTTTGCTTTCATTCCTTATATCTTTCAGTATTTTTAGTTTCTTTTTCTGTAATCTATACCTATTCTTTTTGTAATTAAGTTCAAAATCAGTTAATTGTTAAGTATTATACTACATTAAAAATTATGTTCTCCAAAAATATTTTGTCCATATGAAATGTAAACATTATACCATCAACTGAAAATCAATATTCATACTTGTATATGACAATTGATTCCAATTTTGTTTTATTAACTATAACATATATGCATAAAATTATTGAGAAGGAATATTAACAAAAACACAGAGGGAAACCATCCAGTGGTTTAGGAAATGTCTTTGATAAATATTGCTTCTTCATTAGCTGTCTGTATTTTCTAGTTATTTAAAATGAACATGTGTGCTTTTATAATCTGGAAAATATATCGGTAAAATGCCAACTAAATACGTCTACCACATCTCAATATTGTCTGCTTTACATAGAACAGTAGGATAATTCTTTGTATATTGCACACAAATTATCATGTTTACCTGAAATGTCAGAGGAAATTCACATTACCCATTATCAGCTATATCACTCTCCTCAGACTCACCATGGTTTCTGGAACAGGACTAACCTCAGTAGCTTATTATCCCCAGCAATCTGTCCAGCATTTGCAATGCTGAGGAGTTTAACCACTGCAATGTGAGTTGGAAAGAGGAAAGAATTTGGAATCAAGGGATTTACCTTTGTGCTACTGAGTGGTTGAGTGACTTTGAGTAAGTCATTTAATCTCTCTGTGCCTAAGAATCCAAATGTTATAAATGGAGATAATAATTTTCTCACTAGTTCATTTGCAAAGATTGAAATGAAAAGTGATATGAAAAGGAGTACCAAATTATAATCGTGTGACTTATGATTATATTTACGCATGTTGATTTATGTTCTATCCTGTCTGTGAAGAAATTCTGAGATGACTTTCACCCCACAACTTACACAGTGAAAAGATTAAATCACAAATAGAAGTAAATAAATAGAAAAAAGTTTTTAAAAAAATCCTATAAAGAAATAAAGTATCTGGATTAAGAGAGTTGCCAAAATTGAGTTTAAGTTTGGTTCCTGAAAGCCACAGTAGTTCCCATGACTAAAAAATAAAAGGAAGAATACAATTATTTAGACGGAGTATAGAGTACTTTTACAATGATTCTAAAATACACTTTTCACATAGGATTATAAATCTGGATAGCAGCATATTCTGTTTCCTAGGAGTGGAAACACAACTCTTAGTTTAACAAAGAGAGATGTTTGTTATGTGTTAAGGGAATGTCCCACAGACTAAAATTGCTGATCCTCAAAAACAAACTTGCACTAGGGACCCTAGTACAGTTGGGAACCCTCTCTTTCTCATTTCTAGGCTCTAAACACCATCTTACCACAGACACTTAGTCATTTCAAATGAAAAGATGCTTAAACGGTAATTTTATGAAAGAGATTTACCTTAATCATTTGCTGCACGGCCTGGATCACATCCTTGTTCTTTAGACTGTAGATCACTGGGTTCAGCATTGGGCTCAAAAAAGTATAAAAGACTGCAATTATTTTGGAATCCTCTACAGACTTCTTAGATGGAGTCCTTAAGTACATGAAGAAGAGGGTTCCGTAAAATATAGTGACTATTGTCAGATGGGAACCACAAGTAGAAAAGGCTTTGTGCTTGCCTTCAGGAGAACGGATCCTCAAGATGGCTACAATAATGAAAAGGTAGGACATGACAATGATGAAGAGGGAGCTTGAGAGAGTAAAACCAGCAACTATAAACATTGCCATCTTTTTGACATAAGTGTCAGAGCAGGTCAACATTATAAGAGGAGGATCAGCACAGTAGAAATGATTGATTTCAAGGGAGCCACAGAAAGATAAGTGAAAAGTCAGCAGTGTCTGAGAGAGTCCATTGAGGAAGCCATAAGTATAATGGACTGTGACTAGAGAGATACAAATGTTCTTGGACATTATGGTACTGTAATGTAAAGGGTTGCAAATGGCTACATAGCGATCCAATGCCATCGAAGCAAGGATATAGAACTCAGTGATCACCAGGGCAATGAAGAGAAGACACTGTGTGAAGCATCCAGCATAGGAGATGGTCTTCTGGTCTGAGAGGAAATTGTACAGCATGTTTGGAGTAATGTTGGAGGAATAACAAATGTCTACAAAGGAGAGGTGGCTAAGGAAGAAGTACATGGGTGTTTGGAGGTGGGAATTCGTCCTGATCAGTATGATCATGCACAGATTCCCTGCCAGCGTGATTAGGTAGATCACCAGAAATATTCCAAACAGGATCTTCTCTAGTACTGGGTTGTTTGTGAGTCCCAAGAGTACGAATTCCATCACTATAGTGTGGTTTTGGGAAGACATTTTCTTATCCCTTGAAAACTGAAAGCGAAAAGTTCTGTCTGATCCAGATTCTTCATTTATTCCATTTATCCCAGTAAATGCACTTCATCATTTACTCTTTGATCTATTCGCCTATGGGGAAATTATTCTTTTTTCAACAAACACATCAGAACTTCTACATAAATATTTTTGCCTTCTGTCTCTGTAATATCTCTTTCTCTCTGTATCTCAAACTCTCCCTTTCTCACTTGTTTATATATATATATATATATATATTTCTATATATAATCACACCTTTATTTCTATCATCTAGGAGAACTCCATATTTGTCAATTTTTTTCAAAGTTTGTGCAAAAAAAAACATAGAAATTAAAATCGGTTATGAAAACCAGCAGGTCATTGGAATCATTCAAGTGGAAAACTGAACGAATTTGGATTTCAAAGGTCCCTCCCCATCTGATATCTTATTTTTCAGATACAAGCTAGAAAATAAATATTCGGTACAGCATTTTCACTTGAACCTATAAATATCTGCCTTAATTTCATTCAGAAGGCATTGAATTAGTGAATTCATCTCTTGAAATATGACTTAGAAGGTAGAGAATGAGGAATTACTCTCTCTGCTTTGCAAATTCACCCACTCATTTCTTCATGTACACTATGAGGATGGTTTTTTCTTTTTCTGTTCCAGGTTCTGGGGTTACAGCAATGAAGAAATTCCCCACGCTCATGGGGCATGTGTTGTAGGAGGAGGAACAGCTATTAAACACATAGATAAAAATGTATAAAGTAATGTCAGTTAGAAGCAAGAATTATGAAGAAAAACAAAGGTGAGATGCTTTTAGATGGCCATTCAAAGAAGGCTTTTTGGAGAAGATAGAATTTGAATAGTAGATAAAGAATGCACATACCTGGAGAAGAATGTGGCAGTTTTTGGTCATCATTTTTGTGCAAACTAATATACATATGAAAATATTTGTTTAGGGAAATACAGATCAAGTTTAAATGTGGCCTTAGCTCCCACCTAGAGCCACTGAATCTCAATTCTTTGTGAAAGTAAGATATGCCTGGAAAAATCATGCCTCAGAATTGCAACCTAAAGCTATTTTTATTTAGTTTTCACATATACATCAGAAGAGCGTGCATATAGTAATTAATTTTTAGAGATGTCATGAAATATTACCATATGAATAGAAAAAACAGACAGAACTGATGAAAATAATTTTTTTACATTGATAATATTAATCTCCACCCAAAAGAGCAAATGTATTTTTCATTAACAAATGTAAAAATGACCTATCTGTAAAAGTTGACTTACCATATTTTGTAAAAACAAGATGGGAAGATTTATAATGGATTTCTTGGGTACATTCCCTAGAGTATTTTAAAAGTCATTCTAAAAAATCCAATTAAAACAGTCTTTGTTCCTCAAGGGCATAACCTTATTTTGGTTCTCTGAGATCCTAGATTCTCCTTTGAGGCCAAAGTTCACACCTAACATCGTGTACCCTGCTTGGTACTGAGTACATGCAATCTTTAGCACAGATGGAGAAATTAGTCATCATCTTTAATAAAATGGAAGGAGGAAAATATGGGCAGACAGCTTTTGTTTTTTTGTGTATAGTAAAGATGACAGAATTCTCAACAGAAATCTTCAATATTTCTCTATAAGCACTGAGGTTAAGTCATCTAATGAGAGTGAGGTGAAAGATAATGAAGTTGATGAGAGACTTGGAGAACAGAAACAGTGTGGAGAGCAGAAGGGTGACACAACCAAAGAAAGGATGTAGAAGTACTGGTCAGAGGTGAGGACCCTTTGGAAGGTGGACATTATGGATTCGTACTGGAACCAATCTGCCCCAGAGAGTTAATTTCATCAACAGGCTAGGGATCAAAGATGAGATTGAGAGCCAGGATCATGAATAAAATTGATGATTCATGAAATCACTGATTTAGGAGGAGGATTGAAAGCAAAATAAAGAATAATTGGACATTGTTTGGTGCTACGAGTCTGTCCAGTGCACTGATAGTTCCACGTCAATACAATGAAAAGAATCAAAGTGTAGTATGACCAAGAGGAGAGGCATCTCTGATTTTGTTAACTCTCCAAATACCAGGTTACACTGAGAGAAGTCAGTCAGTGAGAAAAAGCTATATATCAATATAAAAATATAGATTGTTATCAACTCACTACTTTTGAGAATATTTGAGCATTACCATAAATTTTTTTTCAAATTGAAGTGGAAAGATTTCTCTGTTTCAATTTGTACCTCTATTTCTTCCTGATTTCTTGAACAAACAAAATAATAAAAGTTAAAGAGTAAAATCTACTGCTTAAATATTTCCATGAAAGAAAAATTTCTTGTAGGATTGAAGAGCTAATTTTGGGATTGCAGAGCCCTCATTTCCTGACCCTTTAATGTGGAGATTTCTTGTTTTGCACAAAAGTACTGGAAGATTTGACCCTTCTTTAAGCAGATGGCAGCATTTAGTTTGAAGAAAATTTGTTCTAAAGTACTTAACGCATGTATGTATTTAAATGTTTTCTGATATACTTTAATATATAATAACATTGTAATAATCTTATGATTTACAAAAATTTTTTTCAACACAAAATAGGACTAACTCAATAGTAACTGAATGGGCAGACAAAAAGAAATGAATTAACTCTTTCAGGTTTGGAAGGGCAAAGTATCCACACTTTTCAGTATGTGATCACTTGATCAGAAGTGCACACATAAGAATTTGATGTTCATTTATCAGAGGAATGAATAAGGTTAGAGGGGACAGATTTTACCTAAGTGTATAATACTAACTCAAAGAAGTCTTTCATGCATTCTTATTTTATTATCTTTGGACTCTATTTAAATTATACTTGAAGATATAAATTCTTTAGTTAATATCACTCTGCTTCAACTGCAATGACCAGTTGGCGTATATCTACTAAAATGACATCTAAAGACTTTAGCTACACAAATGTCACACTAGTCAGATAGGTGGAAATATCCTTCTGACACTGTAAGTTTCTTACTTATATTTTTATGATTATTCAATTGGCTATCTTTTTAAAGTAGCTTCAACATTGTACTGGAAGTTCCAATCTATGAAATGAAGTTATATAGACTTGAAAAGAAATAAAACTATATTATTTACAGATCACATGATAGTTTACATAGAATCTCCTTTTAAAATATGAACAAAAGATTGACTAGACTTATTGTGGTGATGTTTTCACAATACATACTAATATCAAATCAGGAAGTCGTACACCTGAAACTAAACTAAAATATATATGCAAAAGAAAAGTTGAGTATATTTTGGAAAGTGACATGATTACAAGGTCAATATACATAAATAATTTACATTTTAATGTAAAAAACTACCACAATTGGCAATTAAAATATTTAAAATATCACTTACAATAACATCAAAAGCACAAACTGCTTAGAAATGAATACAATAAAAACTGTGCAAGAGATACATAGTGAAAAGCACAGAATGCCAGAGAGAAAAATTAAAGAAGACCTAAATAATGGAGAGACATACCTCGCTTGTAGACTGGAATATTCTGTTGACACAAATAATTCATAATCAATCTATAAATCAAAATTTGGGTGAGTTTATTATGAGTCAGATCTAAGGACCATATAACCAGGAAGAGTACCTTCATGAAGGAAGGAAAAACTCCAAAGAAGTGGGTGTATGGGGTGGTTATATAGTGTATTAGAACAAAAAGTATCCATCATATATGACAGGAATATCTGCCTTATATTCTCCAATATATCCCATTACTTTTCATTTATTCATCAATTCAATATTAAGTTGTCAACTGCTCCTAAATTGAACAATAGTTTTAATGCCAGTCCAGTCAACATTTCAGCAAGCTTATATTTTCAATAATCAGTAAATGGATTCTAAAATATATATAGATATAAAAAAGACAAATTAGCCAAAGCACTTTTGAGAGAAAATAAAAATTATCGAATGATCTACACTGCCTAATTTCAAGAGTTAGTAAGAAGTTACAGCTCTCAAAACAATGTGTGGATCTAAGGATAACAAATAGATTAAGGGCACAGAATGGAGAATCCAGAAATATATCCACTTATGTATAGTCAGTGGAGTTTTGAACAAGGGTACAAAGGGGTTTCAATGGGTAATGTTGCTGGAACAATTGAATATCTGTATAGCAAAATTTAATTTTAATTCCTATATCACATCATGCTTTAATACTCCAATATTAATTTGACATGGATCATAGGACTAAAGTAAATACTAAATGTAAAAGTTCTCCAGGATAAAAAATTATAGAAGAATGTCTTCATGATTTTGAAGTAACCAAGAATTTACTAGGAAGGACAGAAAATCACTAGATATAAAACAAAAAATATATATATTTTATGTCATCAAATTTCAAAACAAGCACTCATAAAAAATAATGTTAAGATAATGAAAAGGCCAGACACGGACTATGAAGAATATTCTCATTAAGTAATCCTGACAAGGACTTTATATATCAAAATACATAAAGATCTTCCAAAATTCATTGATCAAAATACAGCTAGACAATTAAATTTAAAAAAGCAAAAATGTATACAGACACTTCATAAAAAAAGACATATGAAGGGCCAGTCCAGTGGCACAGTGGACAAGTTTGGATGTTCTGCTCTGGCAGCATGGGGTTCGCCCGTTCAGATCCCAAGTGCGGACCTATGCAAGGCTTGTCAAGTCATGCTGTGGCAGGCATCCCATATATAAAGTAGAGGAAGATAGGTACAGATGTTAGCTCTGTGCCAGTTTTCCTCAGCACAAAAGAGGAGAATTGGTGGCAGATGTTAGCTCAGGCCTAATATTCCTCAAAAAAAAAAAAAAAAGATATATAAATATCCAATAACTGCATGAAAAGAATTTCAATATCTATAATAGTCAAGGAAACACAAATTATAGCTAAAATGAGATACTACTTCACATTCACATCAATATCAAGAATTAAAAGGATTGACAGAAACAATGTGACGCAACTAGAGCTCTCATAATACACTACTTGATGAAATGTAAACTAACTCAACTACTTCGGAAAACTGGTAGTTCCTTATGAAATTTTTATAAAGTTACAATTTCTTAAAGACATTATGACCCAGAAATTCTACCCTTAAGTATTTATCCAAGAGAAAAGAATACACATATCCACGAAGAAACTCAAATGCATATTAGTGGATGCATAAACAAATTGATACGTATACATATAATGTATACTTATACATAATGTATACATATACATAATGTATATGTATACATATAATGTTCTACTATGCAGAAGTAAAAATGAACAAACTACCCATACACTTTAAATGAGTCTCAAAAAACATTATATGGAGAGGGGGATCAATTTCCTGAATGGTAGGATAGTGACTTCTCAAAACCTGCTCCTCCATAACAGTAAAGAGAACACTGGCAAAAGTAATCTGAGTGGAGTTTTTCAAAGTGCTGGAAATTAACCAAGGGTTGACAGCAAATTCTACGAGAGTTTATTCCAGTAAAAAGACAGAATCATGCTAAGACGAGTGATCTTCATGGCAATTTTTACTTATGCTATTCCCACGTCCTCTCCCCAGATGCACAGTAACCTTGAAAACTGGAATTGTGACCAAGTGGCTGTGCACATTTGTCAAACTGCATTAAATTGTACATTTAAAATTTCTACATTTTATTGAGAGTGAATTTACCTCCATAAAGATGATTTAAAGATAAATTTTGCTTCCCTTAGCGTCAAGAAGATCAAATTATGCACTTCTTTTTTTAATACTGAGGTACTGATTTAAAAAGAAAAATGCAAGGCACAATATTATAAGGGCTCTTTGTACTATAGATTAATGCACACCAAAAGCTTACACACTGAAAGCTAAAGTTTTCCTCAAATACATTCTTCACTAGAGTGTTTTTTTACAAATTAATTCAAGAATGGAATGTAGAAAGCCACATGGTTTATCTTTTTATTCTTTTATTTTTTCCTTGAGGAAGACAGTCATTGAGCTAACATCTGTGGCAATCTTCCTCTATTTTGTATGTGGGATGGTGCCACAGCATGGCTTCATGAGTAGTGTGTAGGTCTGCTTCCAGGAACCTGCAAACCCAGGCCACCAAAGTGGCGCACACAAACTTAACCACTATGCCATGGTGTATCTTTCATCTCTTGCCCGTTTTTGTTCCCAACATCACTGAAGTGTGGGACAGGGTAGGGGTAAGGCAGGAAAAGAAGGAGGAGAGAAGAAGCAGGAGGAAAAGGAGGGGAAGGAGGAGGGTGAGATGGAAATGAAGTAGTCAGAAGGAGAGTTTTAAGCAATTAATAGGGCTTGCCAAGCTAACTACTTATGGGCTTTCTCTGTGGAGATACAGCCCCAAAGAGTTTTTACCCAGGCTGATGGGGCCAATTAATTTTAAAAATCTATCCATCACACAAATTGCATTTTCTTTGAGAATCAGGCACACTAAATGATTAGTATAATAGTCAAAGATGATATTTATGTTATCAGGCAGTCTGATATAAGCATAAAGGCAAAAGCACATGAAATCTCAAATCTAGGAACCATAGAAAAACCAAAGGAGCAAGAGTTGCGTTTTCCAAGTTTTAGTTTAAATGTCATGTCTTCTGTAATGACTTACGGCCTGATATTTTCCTAACTTTCTATCCCATAAGGAGGGTCTGGCTGGTAGTTAGTTCAAACATTTCTGTGTAACAATTACAAACAGACTAGGAAGCTTCTGGCTTGTGGGTTTTGATTTTAAATAGATTAGAATAAGCAGTCAGCAAGCAGGTGTTGGGGGGCAGGCCTTCCCAAGATGCATCACTGATATGGGGATTATTTTGAGCTGAAGACAATAAAGGCTCAGAAAACTCAGGAAGAACATTTGACCTTCCCCCAAACTGTCTAAAAGAATTTAACATAGAACACTTGTTCCTGGAAGAAGTTAATACCACAAGATAGCTATCGTATAATGTAAAATAGCTGTGATAAAAATGCACCAACAAGCCCATTTTTGGCCCAGCAAAACTTGTTTAACAAATATTTGCATTTCCATCTCTGTGTAAATTGTTTTCATCCCCTCTGAAATCCCAAAGCACTACCCCCAACATCCTTTTTTGCCTTTAGCTGAAAGTAATATTTAAGCTGGCAGCTAAGCCATTTTGTTGAATTGCTCAGTTTTCCTGAGTTTCTCTCATGTATACATGTTATAAAGCTTCTTTGATTTTCTCCTCTTATTCTGTCTCATGTCAATTTAATTCATAGCCTAGTCAGAAGGACCATGAGGGTAGAGGATTTGTCTTCCTCCCCCACATAGGCTTAATAAGCCAAATTGTAATGATTTTAATCTGCTAGTTGGATGGATCCTGACCATTTCATTATGTGAAAAGCGATCTCGAGCCAATCACTTTTAACATAATGTTGGTCAGCATTGCAACTCAGTGTACTGAAATCACCAAACATACTTGTATTTTTCTATCAGCTGAATTCTAGGCACTATGATAGGCAGTATTGCAAATATGCTTGAAAAAAGGATTCCACAAATTGCGTCACATGGAAAAACATCTAACCCATCTACAAATAGAGTTAACATTAGTTGTAACATTCTTGTTGAGGTATAAACAGCATACAGCAAGGCTGCTTACACCGGGGGTTTGCAAATTAAATGAGCAATGGATAGAAAGGAAGTTAATTTTACTGAGCAAATGTACAGTGGAATGCAGTAGCTACTGTAGAGCAAGATTTCTTCTGACAATTCACGACCCCACCCTTACCACCAACATATACACACATGCAGATACATACATACCCCCGCACACCTACATACAATGAAATCATGAGCCATTTTGATAGCCGTTCAACACAAGGTTGACATAAGGGAAGCCATATTGTAGAAAAGAAACCATATTGTAACTTTGAATGACCTCTGACTAACTGATCCAGCTGGATAGGCACCCTCAGGAGATCTAACTGCTCTGTAGATTTAATGATCCCTGCTTATGCATGTACCTCCCAGTTGCAATAAGACAAGAACTTTGTTCTTTTGACTTCCTTAGGAATGTGATGACCCCTGGATAAAGAGTCTATCCAGTGTGGCCACTCCCAGTCTGTAACACCAGAGGGTCAACCTTCCTAACCCACACCCCTGTAACCCAATGGACTATATAACTGCTTCAAGATTCTGTGCCCTCCTTAAGATGGTTCTTTTGGACATTAGCCAGACATTATCCCCCTTGCAAGCAGGATGTAATAAACGTTCTTTCTCTGCCACAATCTTGCCTCTTGATGATTGGATTTTGTGTCATGGTGAGCAGATCATGTTCTTTGCATGTTAACAATTTCAGGCAACAGCTGTCCTTTCTAAAGAGAAAGAGACTTACCTGTGATGCAGTCAGTCTAAACTATACAAATGTGAGGCTATCATGTGAAAAGTCTGTGAAAGAGAATAAGTGAATCCCTAATGAGAGAGGAAATGAGAGACAAAGAGATAAAGAGAGAGAAAGACGGAAAGATATGGTGGTACTGAGTATTCCAGGGCTGTGCTAGTTTGAATCCATTATTGTGTTCCTTCATTGAAAAGGTACTATTACTATATGTTGAAATCACATTTATTTTATGCAAAATGAAAGACACAGGACTCTGAAATATCATCTGTTTATTAAAATGTTTAGTTTCAAAGAAGATAGTACAGGTTGTTTTAAAAAGAATAGAACAATATCCAGCCAGGTATAAGGTAATTTTTATTTTCTAATATTGACTTTTTGAAATTTTGGTTATTGAATACTTTCAGTTCCAGATGCCAGAAGCAACACTTTGTCTTCCTTCTCCCTGTGTCTTCCACTGGAATGATTCTTTCTTAATTCTAAAACCTTTATTGATGGCCTGCTATGAAGCATGGAAATATAAAGATAGATGCAAAGAGGTTTATTTTCTCAAGGAGCACTCAGTCTATGTTGGAAAGCATTACACTGCATTTTTATGATTTTTTCTGTGAGTAAAGTTTGATTAGTGTTGCAACATCCTTAGAATTACACAAATGGTGATGTGTAACTGTTTGCTTTAGGAAGGTCAAGGGAGGGCCAGGGACAAACATAAAGGGGATAATACTTGTGCTGTGTCTAAAATATGAAGAACTCTTTATAACAACAACTGTAAGATGGACAAAGACCATTGGATAAGCAAGAAAATTATGCCTTTTTAATATACAATGACTGAAAAGCAGAAAAGGGAGTATTAAATGATAAGTTCTGGGTTTAATTTCTTATAAAAAATCATAGACTGTAGCTGAAAGCAAAATTATTCCTTAGTCTCTTTTAACTGGCTACTTTTCTATGAGGATGACAATCAATCTTAAGATGAGAAAGGGATATACTAGGATCATATTTAGTATATTTTACTGATTCCTAACCAGTTTAAAACACTTTATGTTCAGATGTCAGTGGTCACTGTCTTTAAAGAAAATCCAGTCCTACTGGGGAAATATCCCACTTATGAAAATATCAGTCAAACTGATGGAAAGCTTTAAACTTGTTCCAATCAACATGCAGCCAGCAGTAAAATAGGTATGTATGGTTATTTGCTAAGATGTTATGGAAAGGATATCCATCTTGCTCTAGCTCTTTAAGTATAAACTGCTTACCCATTCAAAGATCAAACAACATGACACTTGATCTTCAGGAATTATGAAGAATTCCTGTTTTCTAAACCACAGAAATTTCCACTCCTTGATCCTTGGTGTCTTTGCTCTTTGGTTCCCCCTCATATATACCCTGTGATTGGTTCCCATTATGCTCTCAGGGGTCTACCTGATTTGTCCAGGTAAGAAACACTTGACCTCAGCACCTCTACCAGGATTTAGTTCTGGTATTTCTCTCTAGTTCACTAGGAACAAGAGGGAGTCTCTAAGCCCTGTTTTAGTCCTTTGGCCATATTCTGGCTCGGCCTACTCCTTATTGCCTGTCCTCTGACAGTTACATATGCTACCTCTAATAGTAGAGTGATGGAACAGGGAAGAAAATAGGGTCATTCCTCCTGCCACTCAGTCTTTTCCTGCCTCAGCTACCTTGTTTTTTTGGTGAGGAAGATTTACCTTAAGCCAACATCCCTCACCAATCCTCCTCCTGTTTTTCTTGAAGAAAATTAGCCCTAAGCTAACAGCCATGCCAATATTCCTCTATTTTGTATACAAGATTCCTCCACAGCATGGCTGATGAATGGAGTAGGTCCACACCTGGGATCTGAACCTGCAAACCTGGGCCAGAGAAGCAGAGTGCATGGAATTTAACCACACAACCATGGGGCTGGGCCTCAGCAATTTTGTGCTGGGTTTTATACTTCTGAATGAGGAAATGAAATGGGATATTTGTTTATTTTCAAGTATAGATGTTGTGTGGAATAAGTGGGATGTATACAAAGTGATCTTATTCCCCAGGGTGCCTAGGACGGTTTGTCCAGCTCCACTATCCAAAAATCATATGACATAATGAAATGAAGCCAGTGTCAATGGAAGTGGGTTTGGTCATTTCTAAGTTCCATCAGAATTCTCAAATCCCATGCTTTGATGATTCTAAGTACAAAAGTAAAACGAGGTTGTTTTAAAAATTTTACCTAAGGAAGCTTTAACTTCCTTGTTTCTCAGACTATAGATGAAAGGATTTAACATGGGAATGACCACTGTATAAAACACAGATACCACTTTGTCTTGCTCCATTGAGTAGCTGGAACTGGGGCACAGATACATGAACAGGATTGTGCCAAAGAATATGGTGACCACCATCAAGTGGGAAGCACATGTGGAGAAGGCTTTGTGCCTCCCCTCAGCAGACTGGATCCTTAATATGGAAATGAGGATGTAGAGATAAGAAATGACAATAGTCAGGAGGCAGCTCAGTTCATTAAAACTGGCAAAAGCAAAATTGAAAACCTCATTGACATGTGTGTCAGAACAAGAGAGTCTCAGGAGGGGTGGAGTGTCGCAGAAAAAGTGGTTGATGATATTTGAGCGGCAGAAGGACAGTTGGAAGGTGAGCCTAGTGTGAATGGCAGCATTTATAAAGCCTGCAAGATATGTGGCCAACACCAGGAGGACATTAAGATCAGGGGACATAGTGACTGTGTAAAGGAGAGGCTTGCAAATGGCCATGTAACGGTCATAGGCCATCACGGCCAACAGGAAGCCCTCAATGCCAGCAAAGGAACCAAAAAAGAAGAATTGAGTGACACATTCATTAAATGAAATGACTGGGTTCTCCACCCAGAAATTCACCAGCATATTAGGAGTAATGACAGAAGAATAACAGAAGTCAACAAGGGCCAAGTTACTCAGGAAAAAGTACATTGGAGTGTGGAGACGCGAGTCGATCTTGATTAATAGGATCATGCCAAGATTTCCAAAAAGAGTGATCATATAGATGACTAGAAACACCATAAAGAGAAGGCACTGTAGCTCTGGATAATTTCTGAATCCCAGGAGAACAAATTCAGTCACTGCTGTGAGGTTGCTCATACCATTATCTCAGAATAGATGACCTTTGTGTTAGGGTAAGAAAGAAACCAAGAAAATAAATTATACAAAAAAAAAAGAAGCTAGAAAAATCGAGCAGTTCTTCTTTTGCTATAAGTAAGTTTACTTCTAAGATGTCTTGATAACGTGTATTAAACTTCTTTATTTTCTTATCATAGTAAAAAAAAGACGAGATCTCTTAAGTAAATACAGTAATCTATTTTATTTAAAAATGAGTGTGTGTGTGTAAGGTCTTTAATGATCAACCCTTACTGATCCATATCCTACTGTAACTCCCAGCTCTTTTCTTCTCCCCCCTTGATCTTTCTGCCTTCACCACTTATCATCCAATCCCTTGCATTTGCTTTTGCAATTCAACACTTGATACAGTTAAATGTATTTGCTGTATCCAATTCTGTTTTTCCTGTTTTGTCTTAAGCCCACTCTAATCAGGCTTTCACCTCATCACTCCATGGAAGCTGTTCTCATAAAAGTCATTCAGGTCTTTATTTTGCCAAACCTAGAGGTCAATTCTCTGTGCTCATCTTTTTGATTTATCAATAACATTTGACAGAGTTTATTGCTTACTATTCCTTGAAAGACTTTCTTCTCTTAATCTTTCAAGACACCAGGCTCTGACTTTTCTTCATACCATATGGGTTACTCCTCATTCTTCTTTCTTATTCATCCTCTCTCTCTTTGACTCTTAAGTTTGGAGTAGCTCAGAGCTCAATTCTTGATCTTTTCCTCTTCTATTTACACTCTACCTTGGTGGGCTTATTCAGTTTCATGGCTTCAAATACCATGTATACACCTACAACTCCTGAATTTATACTTCCAGCCCTGACCTCTTTTCCAGACTCCAGGCTTACAATTTAATTGCTTACTCACATCTCCTCATGAATGTCAAATAGCAACTCAACATAACCCAAAGCTGAATTCCTCATGCTCTCCCTTAATTTGCTCCAAACAAGTATTGCCTGTCTTAAGTCATGGTACCTCCATACTTCCATTTGATCAGATGAAATTAAATAAACAGACAAAAAATTAAGAGAGAAATCATTCTTTTCTCTTCTGTACACCCTCCATAACCAATCGCTTAGATAATTATGTTGGCTTCTACCTTCAAAAAGTCTGTTTCAGTAATCCAACTACCTCCTAAACTGTCATCCCCACCACCATTCACCTAGATGACAGAAAAAGTCTTTCAACTGTTTTTCCTATCTCTAAAATCAGCTAAAACAGTACCCTATAAAATAACCACTTTTAAAAATGTGTAGCCATTTTTTAGAGCTCTACTTTAGGCAAATATACACAAACACACTTGCATTATATATTTAACAAACATATAAATTGACATAAATGAAATTATATTCTATATGATATATATGATCTTATATATGTGTGTATGTGTATACATATGTGTATGTATATACGTATGTCTATATATATGCATAGAACACACACAAGAGGAAGGCTGAAAATTGTAGACATTTTCTCAGTTTTTGCATAGAAGAGAACAAAATTATTTTATTTAATGCCCTTTAGAGGGTCTTAAATATGCTGTGTTTTTGTACCCTTTCTAACATTAAAGTTCCCTTCTCTGCACACACACACACATATATAAGTATACATAGACATAGATATACATCTATATGTACATTTCAATATGTATGTGTATGCATATGTTGACTATTCTATAAAATTCCTATCTGTTATTAGAGATCTTAAATCCCTCTCTTATTAAAAAAAATCCATGTTCATTTAGTTGGTAACACTAAATTCAGTGTCTAGGACATACATATTCCAATTGAAATATTTAGTCTTAATTACTTGAATATTTTTTGAGTCCACTCCGAAACTTTGTATACTTGAAGATTTTGAGATAAATTGAATCATCCTACCTTTTGTCCTTGAGAATTATTCACTGGGAGTGATGGTGTTTATTAGTTTTGTTTTATTTGTTGGTTTTTGGAGGAATGTAAGTTTTCTGTCATACAATGTGAAATTTATAGCTTCAATGAAAATATAAGTGGTATAAGCTATGAAAGAATCAATACATCATTAATTAATTCAACAAAGAGTAGAAAATGCTCCTTCTGAATCCAAGGCAGAAAGTCAGCCTTTTTAAAACTGAGATCATTCTCTTGAGATTTAGTCTCTGAAAAATGCTGAAAAGTCTAAAGCTTGAAATGTGCTAATCCAAAATTAAAATATGCATTTATTTTTCACTGATAATTGAACTACATTCTCTCCAGAGAACCACTTAATCCCTGGAGAGTAAATTAGACATTTAGAGAAGTGCAAAAACGATGTCAAGATTCTGAGACTCCATTGAGCATGACCTTGAATTAAATGTTACAGGATAGGTCAAATCCTGCCTCCAAACTTCAGAATTCCACTTAAAATAGGATTCCTATTCATTTTGACTAGAATACAGTTTACATGGCATTCATTAGTTAATTCATTCAACAAATATTTAGTGAATTTGTTTTACGGAGCAGGCAGTATCCTCTCTGATGCAACCACTCCCTATTTTGTTGACTCCTTTATTTTTCTTCAATGCACCACGCATATCCATGTCAAACACATACACACCACTATGCCTACACATATGCACATTTGGTATAAACAATGAAGTCTTCCTCACTCGAATATAAGTTATACGAGATCATTTTCAGTTTTCTTACCTGTTATATCTCCAATATATGTTACGTGCTAGTTTTTCATTAATATTGTTTTAATAGCTTTACTGAAGTATGCATATGCCCAAATTATAGACATTAAAATGTGCAGTTTTCTGTATATCAATGAATACTTTTTGAAAACATTATGAGTAAATAAAGATATAAAAGGTGTCTATTTTCTTGTTCCCAGCACAAACTAAGGAAGTATAACAGAAAATATATTTTATTACTTAACACAGAAAAGGATATTTTAAGCCCAATGACATACGGGTATTATGTATGATGCTAGGATGCAGATACTCCTAAGAGTGTAACAGGTATGATTCTTTTATAGATGTATGAGTATGATAACTAAGTAAGGAAAGCTAATTTCTTAATCCTTTTATCAAAATCCTTTTGTCAAATATCCCTAGATGTCAGGTTATCAATTCAATATACTAATCTGGAACTCAAGTGAGGGGTCAGAGCTGGAGATATGGATTTCTGGAGCACTGCAGACCTCTTAGATCACCTAAGAAGTGGGCACAGATGGAGAACCATAGTACTAATGAACCAATGTAAAGATTTAAGTCTTTGGCTCCAAGATTTGGAAACCAGCACGAGAAGGAGGAAGAGCTATTAAAGTTATCTGACAAGAAATGACAGTGGAAGGAGAAGGAAAATGAGAAGATTAAGGTGATACAGAAACCTAAAAACGTGTTTTATTTTGGGTAGCTGAAGGAATTAACCACGGTAATCCTCCTGAGATATGAAATAAAAGTAAGATAGAAGAGCAATCTTTGCATGAAGTAGTGTTAAGATCTCACGTGTCTTTGACAAGAAATACAACTGAAATATATTATGGGGTTGGAAGAAGTAGAAACAATTACTAGAGGTAGTTCATTTGAAAGATTAATTGTAAAGGGAGCAGAGAAATAAGTTTGTGACTAGATGGGACTTTAGGCCAAGGAAATTATTAAGAAGAGTGATACCTGATGATGTTTGTAAAAAAATGAGAATATTCCAGCAGAGTTTGAGAAATCGATTCTTGGGTAAAGTAGAGATATAATTTTTTAGGTAAAGTTCATGGAAAGCTCCAAAGTTGTGAAAAAACTGGTCTTAGGTGAAAGCAGGGATATATTATCCATTATGACAGGTGGGAGAAAAAGCATATGCATAAAGATTTAGAGGTGGTAAGATGGGGATGATATTACTTAATTGTTTCCATTTTGGAGGATGAAATATGAGGCAAGATCAGCAACAGAGTGAAGTTCTGAGGGATTTTCTCTAATTGCACTAAGCAGCTTAAGTGGAGGGCAGAAAGAAGAAACAATTAAGTTTAACTAAATTGGGATTTAAACAGATGACTAGGATGGAGAAAAAGTAGAACCATGAAATTGAGAGTGATTAAGAATGTGTCATTACATGATAGACCATGGAATCTCAGTTGGGCAATGAGTGAAATGTAGATGTAAGAGTAGTGATGAAAAAGGATAAAATGTCATTTTTCTTAGATTGGTGAACAAGAAGCAGTTAAAGGATGGATATTATAGTTGGTAAGTCAAAATGAAAGGGAACATGAGGGAGGATGCCAGCCATCATACAGTTTTGAATGTCTTTGAGAGAAACCTTGGTTAACAGTTTAACATGGAAGTTTTAAGGAGATGGGAGGACTGTTCAGAGTGGACAGGATGAGTTGACTCTTCCTTTGTGGTCTCTAAGAAGTTTTTCAGGGGTGAGGAGTTCTCACTTGGAGCATGCAGGGCACTGGTGCTCTCCCTCATGGTCTTCAGTGGATAGTGGAATGGAAAGAAATAGGGAGTAAACATTTACCTGATTTCAAATCATTAGGCTTCTTTCAACATCCCTTCTCATCAAAGAAGGTTGTTTCCCCATTGCTCCAACATTGACATTCCTCCCACTCCACTACCGTGAGCAACAAATAGGTAACTTAATTTTATCAATTTTTATTGAAAACTAGGTAAAACTTTGGGAGAGGTAGAGATTAAAAAGTTAAAATACAAAGATTACTACCTTCAAAATATTCCAATTAACTCAAAAAGTCAGTAGCCTATTGCTCTGTTAATTGCTGTGATACTCATATTATTATAACACCTCACAAGACTCTTTCTTGTATCTTATTTGGTACTCCTGACATCCATATGAGTGAAATAGTGTTACTATGTATAATGGTTTCTTGGTACACCACCCAAATCTGCCTTAAAGGGTTGAAGTATTTATGTCCTCAGCTTCCAAGTAAATTGGCAACTGACACTTCACAGCTGAGTTCTGATCTTAGAATGTCCCTGCTTAAAGGCATTGCCATGCCCAAGATTACACTGCTTCCCAGTGGGTGATCTGTATCCAAAACTGGTCATCAAGGATGTACTGGCCCTTTATCCACAATTTAGGATATCTTTGAAGGATCATCTCAGCTCCAGAGCTCCATGTAGTGTTGGTTGAGTACTTTTTTGCAACTTCATCACAATTCAACTTTTGCTACACAATTTTGATTCCCTAACTTCCTTACAGGTATTGTTCCTGGTAGCACTCTCCAATAAACTTCCCTCATGAAAATATCAGTCTCAGAATCTGTTTGCATGGATACCAATCAAAGACACCAATGTATATACAAGAAAACTAAGAGTAAGAAAAGCTAAATATTGAAATTAGAACTTAAACCCAGATTAGCCAATTTCAAGTAATTTGATACTTTTCCAGATGGTACTCTTCCCGACTATGTTGATTCATCATATAGGCCCATGAATGTGCATTTAATACATCAGGAGATTAAGAATCAGACTTCATTTTAAACAACCTATTTTAACACAGAAAGAGTTCTAAAGCAATCACACAAGAAAATCAATATGAAAATAAATTTTCTTCTACATAACAGGATGATGTGAAACATGACTTTACAGTAGGTATTTCTGTAAGATCTTCTTTATGGCCCCTTTCACATCGTTATTTTTCAAACTGCATATGAGAGGATTTAGCATAGGGAAGACAATCTTGTCCTGTTTCATTGAGTAGCTAGACATAGGGTGCAAGTACAGGATGAGAATTGTTCCAAAGAATATAGAGACAGCCATGAGGTGGGAGGCACAAGTGGAGAAGGCTTTGTGCCTTCCCTCTAATGAAGGCATCCTCAAGATGACAATGAGGATACACAGATAAGAAATGAGGACAATCATAACACAACTGATGACAATAAAACTGGAGAAAGCCATGATCGTGATGCCATTGATGTGAATATCAGAGCAAGAGAGTTTGAGCAGAGGTGGGTGTCACAGTAAAAATGGTTGATCCTATTGGAGCCACAAATTGATAATCTGAAAGTCATCCCTGTGTGTATGGCTGCATTTCCAAAGGCTGTAAGGATGAGATAGCTACTAGCAAGAAGCAAATTCTCCCAGTCATGAGAAATGGGTATAGCAGAGGGTTCCAAATGGCTGCATAGTGGTCATATGCCATCATGGCCAACAGGAAGCATTCAGTCCCCAGAAAGGAGCCAAAAAAGCAGGATTGAACAGCACATCCATGAAAATAAATGGCCTTATTCTCAGCCACAAGGTTTGCCAGCATCTTAAGAATGACAGAAGAAGAGGAAGATGCATCAACAAAGGAGAAGCTGCTGAGAACGAAGTACATGGGAGTGTGGATACAGGGATCAATCTTAATTAACAATCATCCTCAAACTACCGAACAGAGTTGCCATATAGATTAACAGGAACAATCCAAAGAGGACAACTTGGAAATCTGAATTGTCCAAAAGTCCTAAGAGGATAAATTATGTTACTTCTGTTTGATTCTTGCCTTGGATTTCTTTCATATATCCGGTCATTTGAGCTGTAAAAAGGAGAGAAGACAGAACATGACATTTGGTCAAGTGAATACATGACAGAGCTATAAACATATTTTTACTGACATAGACACACACAGTTTCTAACAGAAGAGTACAAAGTAAAAAATATAGTAAAAAGTGTATTGGACTTGATGCCAAATCAAAAGACATCAAAAGACTGTCTGAATTCGAGGTGTGCTGTATACTAAATAATGATCTTGAAACAAATGACTTACTGTCCGTTAATTAAGATAAAATCTGACATTAACTATTTATTGAATAATTATAGGAACTTATTCTTATGAAGTATTTCTCTTCCTTATTTATGATAAACAAATTAATTGATTTATTAACATACCTTCTAGAAACAACTTCTGGAGAAAGACGGTGAAATGAATTCAGACCACTGACTATTCCTATGCAGTACTAATGGAATGAATAAAAAAGTATTGAAAGTTAGCAAAATTAATCAAAAGTTTCAAACAGGAAGAAAAGAGTTGAATTTCCTGGAGGAGGAAGGAACTTAAAAAGTTGATGGCCAAGGAAAGAAACAGACAATAGTCCCATGCAGCTAGCATAGCACCAACCTTGCCCTAATTTCCAAGTATCAGCATCTACAGAAAAAAAAGAAAAGGTGTTAGTTAAATATTGAGAATTTTGAATAATTCCCCCAAATATTTAGAGAATTAGATTGTGAGAATGAGTAGATATCCTGGATGAAAGTAATAGAACAAGCCATGGCAGTGGAAATCCCTACTTCACACTCAGACTCACAGGATCACAACAGAACCAGAAAACACCAGCAGCACCACACGGAACACTTCAACCACCACACTGAATTGGGGGAATAATTTACCATCAGGTCATCTAAGTGGAAATAAGTTTATCCCTTGCAATGTGTAATGAAGCCAAATATCTGACCAAATAAAAAAAAGAAAAAGAAAAGAAAAAGGAAAATTCAAAATAGATGCCCAGCCCATGTTTTCCAAGTAAAAGTTTAAGTAACGGCTCCAGTGGAATTCTCCATTTTCACCCCAATGCCCTCCCACTTCCATGACCTCAGATTATTGAGCAATAGGTAAAACTGTACTAAGCTAGCTGTCAAATCATAGGTCAGACAAAGATTAAATCCTTTATCAGTCACAGGAGAAATATATTTGATACTGTAAAATTAAAACATGGGACAAACGTAACACAATAGCTGTGCTAATATTGCAGATAATAGATCTACTGAGCACAGTTGTGGATAAGAGTGGGCACAAACTAGTTTTATTCTCACGGATACTACCATACACGGAAGTGCTTATCCGTGCTTTGCTCCACATAGTTTCCAATGTAATAGGTGCTCGATACCCTAACCAATAATAAAACCTGGCATTTTTATGCAGTATTATAATGCTTTCAAAGTATCCTTCCACCCATTATCTTATCTGAGCCTTATCACAAATCAGTGAAGGAGATAATCATGTTATTATCCCAAAAGCGTTAATAAGATCATATTTTTTTAACATACTTTCTCATCCACTCAGTGCTCTTGGAACTTTGGGTATAAAGGTGACTGGAGAAATTAACAGGATTGTGAATTTTGTTCAGGTCAGTAAATTATATGGGCAAAACCCTATATATCTGTTTCTTACCTTTCTCAACTGGTTGACTTCTATTTGATTGCTTTGTTCCTGTCCAATGCCTAAATTCAGCAGAAGAGAAAAAAAATAAAGCCTTCTTCTTAGAGAAAGCACTGACTCTAATTCTCCCAGATGAAGCAGTAGGCACAACTGGAATGGCCTCTAGACACCATCCATTACAGGTATAGGAAAATTGAAACTCTTTACACCTTCTCTGTCTTAAGAGTTACTCCACATTCCTTTGAGATTGAGTCATTCTTTCTTTAACTTTTCCTTAAAGATAAGTATCCAAATTAGTTAAATTAGGGTAAAATACATTTTAAGATAAAGAATATATCACTGCAATGCAGCTGTAATATTGTTTGCAGTTATTTCTAATTATAGAGTCTCTAGACCAGACTCTGGATTAAGCATCTTAACCTGTTTTAAGTAGGATATATTTCTTGTTCCTTAGTCGCTGGGGACTGCATCCCTCATATCATCTAATTTTAATCTTCTTGTTTTTCCCTTCTGAAACTAAGGAAATCATATATGTCCCTTTCATATTTCTCTTCTTTACCCTTGGGACAACTGGGCTCAGTGGAGAATGAATTTTCAGTTCCATATTCCTAACCCCCACTTAACATCATTTTTCTCTCTCCCCTGATAGTTGGTGGCCTGGTCCCCTCTGGACCAATGAAAGAATCCACAAAATAGCAGGTTAGCTGTTAGAGAGTTAACAACTCTACTCTGGTCCTGCCTTCTCTAAGGACTTTGTGTACATATAAGAAGTTAGGCTACCTGGATCATGGTGAAGAGCTTATAGGAGGAGGTGTAGGAAGAACAGGGTTGTCCTAGTTTTCAGTCCTCACTCTGTGTCTCACTGATAGTGGATTTTGGATATTGCACTAAATGTCTTTGCACCTTAGCTTTTTCATTTCTAAGCGAGAATAATAATGTTACCAGCACACTGGATCCTTGTTGTCCTGCAGCATGGAAATCAACAACAAACGGGAGTAGAAAAGTAAAAGTTTATTAACTTGTGCGCAGGATAGACACAAGAGAGCACGGAGAAAGGAAAGGGGCAGGTGACCAGCTCATTAGGGAGTGGGATTGTGGGATGTTTTATTTGGCAATGGCTGAGGAAGAGTTCTTTGTCATATCATGTAGAGGCGGGCTTGTCTTTGTACCTGCATTGTTGCGTGGCATGCTACTACATGTGATACTATCATTAGCATGCTAGCTCTCCACACCTAGGTGTGATTTTTACTATGAGAATGGGTCTAGGCTCACCTTCAGATGACTACTGGGTGCTAGGGTGCATGTAAGCCGAGGAAAGTCCAGAGGCTGCAGAATGTGGATCTTGGTGGTCTCTATCTGATTCTCCTAGCTTGTTGATTGGTTAGGGGTCTTATCTTGTTAGACTATGGGCCTTACAGATGGCCCTCTCTCATTAGGCTGGTTCTTGTCTCACTAATGCCTACCTCATAGAGTGACTCTGTAGATAAAATAAATGAACGAATGTGAATTGCTGCATCAAATGCATATAGATAGATGATTAAAAAATAAGAGTTTCCCCACTTTGACACTATTCCTTACTGTCCAGAGTAAGAAATAGTTACCGGCCTATGCAGCATAAATTGATAGTTACCAGGTTCCCCATTTGCCAAAATATATCTTCCATATAGAGGACACAGAATCTGAAACAAATTGATCAGTATCTGAAGATCATTTACGTTATGCCACTTTGAGAAGACACTAATTAATTTGTCTCTCAGTACCATTTAATCAACTCAATTTGCACTAAATGCTGGGGGCACAAAAACTTAAAAGATGTGTTGCTTTAACTCTAGTAATTCAGACAATATTTTGGTTATGTCTGAAACTCCTCACTTTTAATTGGTACCTTGGAGGGAAAATACAGTAAGTTGCTATCAACACAGAGTCTGAAACATAATTGGCAAACAATGAAGATTTATTTAATAAGTAAATAAATAACAGTTACTCAAGTGTTAATTAGTTGTTATATAGGAACAAACTCTGATAAGTTAAATGAGATTAAGTTTTATGCAACTGGAGTATGGATGGCGACTGAAAGATAGATCACATGGCACTAAGAGGCCAAGAGTATGGGACACAAGATGTAAGGACCCTAGGTGATAGCAGAGTGGTAGAATGAGACCACTGGGCAACAAAGGAGTAATTAATCATGGGCAGCATAGGTGGTAGGCCCTAGTCAGTCTCAGGCTATAAAGAAGCAAATCTCAAAAAGTTTCAGAATAAGAAAACTCATTTTTAATCCCAGCTTAAGTGTCATTCAAAGAGACAGCAGATGATGCTATATCTCTCTTCCCCCAGGATGGGGGCTCATCAGAACATGGGATGCAATTTGATCTCTGTGAATTCTGACAATTCACAGAGAATACAGGGCTGTGAGCTTGGTACCATAAGAGATAAATCATTGACAGTTAGGTTTCACAGAGAACCATGGGGCTCTAAAGTCCAAGAAGCAAGCAGCAAACATTTATTGATCAACTAATAGAGGTAACGCTAACCTATATAGAATAAAGATGTGACCTCCCCTCTAGAGAAGCTTATATATTAATATGAATTATGAATAATGATGAGAAACTATTCAGCCAGTCCTCTTCCAGGTCATAATTAGAAGAGACTAGGATCAAGTAATAATAGCAACTGATATTAACTGAGCATGTACCTCCTAAACACATGCATTTTCTTATTTTTATTAAGCATCTCCTCACAGATAAGTACACTGGGGCCTTGAGGAGTAACTTATCTAAATAGTTAATATAGATCAGAACTGGGATTCTAACACAGTTTTTTCTTACCCCAGAATTTGCTTTGCTAACCATTTTGTATTACCACAGCCCAAAAGTAGCAAATAGTTTCTGAAAAATATCCTTCTATGTTAAATATGGATTAAACATAAACAAAGTAATGACTATAGTAATGACTTGTTTGATGGCTTCTGGACAAGGTTGACTAACTGGGGAGTAATGCACATGGTAGTTGTGATGGTTAATTTTATGTATCAACAAGACTGGACTAAGTGATGCCCAGGTAGCTAAAAAACATAACAAAGAAAATTCCCCACACATAATATTTCTGGTTGTACCTGTGAGGGTGCCTCTGGAAGAGATTAGCATTTAAATTATAAATTGAGTAAAGAATATCAGCCCTCACCAATGTGAGTCAGCATCATCCAATCTCTTGAGGGTCTGAATAGAACAAAAAGTGTAGAGGGTGAATTCTCCCTCTGTATTTGAGCTGAGAGTTCCATCTTCTCCTACCTTCACACATCAGTGCTCCTGCATCTCAATCTTTCGGACTCACACCAGGATTTACAGCATTGTCCCAACTCCCACTGCATTATCAGGCCTTTGGACTTGGATTGAATTAGACCACTGGCTCTCCTACTTCTTCAGACTGCAGAAAGCAGATCATGGAACTGTTTGGCCTTCATAACCATGTGAGCTAATTTCTATAATAAATCTCCTCTTCTCTCTCTCTCTCTATCCATCTATCTATCTATCTATCTATCTATCTATCTATCTATCTACCAGCTATTGGTTCTTTTTCTATGGAGAACTTTAATAAAAAAGTCTTGGTGGTGTTCACTGCTGGAGAAAAAGTGAATCAGAGGTATTGGGGTGGAAAGGTGGAGTAGCTAAATGTCTAACTTACTAGGCTATGGCACTTCTTAGTTGAGAAGGATTATTTAATATCAGATGCCTAGAATTTCAAGCAGAATGTCTCACTGGAGGTGGTATTTTCCCTCTACAGAAATTATGGTTCTTTATGGTTGTCATAGTGATAAGCATACACTACAGACTCTACTGGGTAAGAGAGAAGGATGCTAAGGTGCACTACAGTCCTTAATGACAAAGAACTGTCCCTTCTCCATGTGATTTTCAAGTATTCTGCCAGTTGATGCACTTGATCAAGTTATCTAAGCCTTGAATCTACCTCCATTTTACGTGTAACCACATTTTATATATAAATATTGGGAATTATTGAATGGATTTTGTATATAACAAATTTGTCGCAAGTGGACCCATTAAGTAACTCAAGGGTGAACAATGGCTTCGGGCTTTATGAACAGCTGTCTATCATTTCAGAAACTTATGTCATGAGCTAGAATGTTGTAAGATTGTTTGAGGTGCCTATCCAACAAACCCATATCAGCCTGCATTTTTAAGTGTCACGTTTATGGAGATTTTAAATATATATGCAAGCATCTGCCTTTTTCATTATGTAGTTATGTCTGACTCATTCATTACGAAAATGTGCATTATTTTATTGTAAATTATTTTCTTTTTGTTTCTCCTCTTTAAATTTTGTGTGTCGATAAATTTTCTATAAATGCCATTTAGGAGCATAGAGGGGGAAATATAAACTGCTTGCTATAAAAAGACATCTTTTGAGTCTGAAAGGGTATAAATCCACTGTTCCAAGGGACACCTATATACTAGTCCCTAGTATCATCCAAATAGATTTTATTTCATTTGGCAAAACCAGGAAGATAAATTCTTTTCTTAGGAGTTGGAGGCTCATTTTATTTTAAATAAGGCTTCCTTTGGCCAGTGCAAGGTGTGGATACATTCTAATATGCCACACATAAAAATTATCACTACTGTTACTACCAATAAAAAAAAGAGAGAAAAAAATTTAGTAAATTAGTAAAATGTAAAAGTAACTTAATAACCTCATATAAACAGAGAAATCTCCAGTTATAAAATTTAAATAGAAGAGAAGATCCTCATTTATGATTGGAAAACATAAAAGAGCTAAGCATAAGCAAATAAGAAATGCACAAAACGTCTGTGAAGAAAAAGAATAAAACTTCAGAAATTTACAAAAGTAGATTTGATTAAGTATGAAGATATACATACTCTTTGATAACAAGACTTGATGACACAAATATGACAATTCTTCCTAACAATTTATAAATTTAATGTTTTCCTGAGAATGATATGCTCAGATTTTCTTCTAAGTAAGTTTACTATAAAGTTTATGTTAAAGATAAAGATAAATTGTATTATAGCCATGATTATACTTATGTATATTTATATATAATTAATTATTGAATTGTATAGAACTGGTGAAACAACAAGGGAATAGAATAAAATATAAAAATACAGACTCAATGAAATGAAATGAAAATTCATTTCATATGATAATAGCATCTCAAAAGAGTGGAGAAAAGATACATTTTTAAATAAATATTTTTAGAACAACTGAATGGTCTTATGGAAAAAAGAAAAGTGGATCTTTTCCTCTTACTAGACACTGTCAACATTTCAATGAAGCATTATTGTAAATATTAAAACAAATAAGCCATATTAGTACTAGAAGAAAACATGGTGATGTCTTTTGTAGTTGGAAGCATTATTTAAAATACACAAAACAATTATTATTTATTTTGCCTTATCCAATATACAATTTTAAGTTTAATTGCATTTGAATTTTGAATATAAATAGAACTTAAAACTCAGAAAAACTAAAATTGAAAATTGATAAATTTTGAAATGTAAAGGAAGAAAAGGAAAGAAGAAAGAAAGAAAAAAGAAAGGAAGAAAAGAAAAAGAAATCTGTTGCATTGTAATAAATTTTGTAGGAAAAGCACAAGGCAGATGATAAATTGGAGAAAATTTACACCTTATATGCTAGAACAAGAGATGACAGCTCCAATATGTAAAGAATGCAAAAACTAAGAAAAAAAATATTTGTGAACAAATCCAAAATATGGAAGAAGAGTGCCCTAGAAAATTGAACACAAAATATGAGTAAACATTTCAAAAAATAGAACTGCAAATTGCCCTTAAATATATGAAAATATATTCAACCTTTGTATCAGTCAGGATCCCGTCAGGAGACAGAACACCAAACAGTAATTCTATCGAATAAAATTTAATATAAAGACTTACTACCTGGCAACAGGAGATTAACTATCCAGCAATCAAGAAAAGTCCAAAGTATACAGGAGGAACAGACATGGGGAGCACTACTACCTCTGGGGCTGAGGCAGAACACCAAGGTAGAGACACACTTAGAAGAGGACCCCACTTACAAGGCTCCTTCAGACATGGTTGTACTGGCTGTGGCTGTAGCTTCCTATACGGCAGAGATATTCCCTGGCCAGGTCTGCCAAACAAGAACCACTCAATAGAGTTCCACTGAAATTCATTGGATAGCTAACCCCTAAGGTTCTAGCAAGACTTACTAGAAAGCCACCTCTGGGATGCTGATGAAACTTGATGGGAAACTACTTGTGGGAGTGCTGGTCAACCTTTATGAAGGGTGAGCACCACTAGGTATCCCACATGCTACTGGCTACCACACATCATCGAGCCAAAAGGAAACAACACACTAGTATCTGAAAGAAAGCCTTTTCCTCCTGCAGTGTCCCATCAGTGTTCTCCAGTGACTAGAATAATATTGTTTAGCTGGAAAAGGGGATATGTTTACAGTGTCCAGATCCAGTATCACTAAAGCAAGACAAAGATGTATGGATTTGAAGGTGAGAGACAAAAAATTTACAAGGGATATATTATTCCCAATAAGAAAAAGATCTAAGAGCTAGCTCCATGGTGCAGCAGTTAAGTTCACATGTTCTGCTTTGGTGGCCCAAGATTTACTGCTTCGGATCCCAGGAGTGGACCTATGTACTGCTTGTCAAGCCATGCTGTGGTAGGCATCCCACATATAAAGTAGAGGAAGATGGGCACAGATGTTAGCTCAGGGCCAGTCTTCTTCAGTCAAAAAAAAGAGGAGGATTGGTGGCAGATGTTAGCTCAGGACTAACCTTCCTCAAAAACACCAAAAAACAAATTATGACTACCTTCAGAGAACATTTTCCAACTTTTAGATTGGCCAATATACATAGAGTTATAGAGAATAGATATAAAAATTTAGATGAGAAATATAAATATTTGATAATAAACTTTAACGACAAGACTGTGGGGAAATAAGCACACTTGGACATTGCTGAGAGGAAATTGGAATATGTAGCAAATTCAATATTAAATTTCCCTTTTACCCAACAATCCCACTTCTGGGAACCCACTTAAGTGATGTACTGACCAAAGTAGGAAAAAGTATATGCATTAGGCTATTTATTATTGCATTTTTTCTTCCAATAGCAAAATATCAGAACTAACTTTGATGTCTAATATTGGGATACTTTATAAATAAACAACAATATCTCCACACAATGGATTATTATGCAGAGAAATGAGAGAAAATCATTTATTTAAAATCAAAGTTTTGCTTGAAAACAAATACTAGAGGTAACAGAACATGTCAATGTTATTAAGAATTAATTTTTCATCATAAAATGAGATTTAAGCAAAAATTAAAGAAACTGGATAAAAAAAAGATCCAACTATACGTGGCTTACAAGAGCTCACTTTAGGTGTAAGGACACAGACACACTGAAAGTGAAGGAACAGAGAAGAGTATTACAAAGTTTCTTTTTATTAACTTCTTTCATTATATTATTGAATTCTTTTTTGAGGAGGAGGAAAATTTCTCTCAGATCATATAGTATTTCCAAATTAAGTGACTATAAAAAAAAGTGTAGGTTGTGAGATTTTACAACTACTCATTTTCCTATTTCTTTATACAATTGGAAGCTGAAACAAAGATTCATGATATCTGTTTAAATTAAAAAGTAATTTAAAGCATGAATTATTTTTTTATTAACCTAATCCTATTTTGATTTGTTTTTAAATTTTATCTATTTATTTCTTTATTTTGAGGAAGATTAGCCCTGAGCTAACATCTGCCACCAATCCTCCTCTTTTTGCTGAGGAAGACTGGGCCTGAGCTAACACCCGTACCCATCTTTCTCTGCTTTATATGTGGGATGCCTGCCACAGCATGACTTTATAAATGATGCGTAGGTGCACACCCAGAATCCAAACCTGCGAACCCCAGGCCAAGGAAGAAGAGCGCAAAACTTAACCACTGTGCCCCTGGACGAGCCCCTTAATCCCATTTTTAATGTTTGACTCTTATCTTTCCTTCATTCTATTTTTCTTACAAATATATACCATGGTATAAAAAAAAAATTGGTACGCTTCCCCAGATGTCTTCCTGGAACAGGAGTCTGCCTTGTGAATGTTCAGTCTTCTCATGATTCTTATCAAAGGAGCATAAGCATGAATATCATACTCAGACAGATGAATGTTTTCGTTCTGAATCTACCACTTCTAAGTTTTGTGGTCCAGAGAAAAGTTAAACAACTCTCACTTACTCACTTTATCTATAAATCAGTGATTCATTCACTTCATCTGAAACCACAGGCAATAATGTTATCCTCCAAAGATTCAACAGATCACACACGTGAAAGTGCCCTACAGAGGCTCTAGCAAGTAAACATTCTCAAAAAATGTTAGTTTCCTTTCCCTGTCCACCAAACTATGGTCTCAAAAAAGATCAAATCTCATTGATTTGTTTTGGTTCATTAAGTCAGACACATCTCTACTTGCCAGATTAAGATAGTTTAAATTTGTCCATTCCATATAACATGGAAAGAATCAGCCTCTTTGAAGGGACTTCCAGGCATCAACAAACACACCTTTCTAAATTACTGTTGAAATTACACCATATAGGTAGCTTTGAGCCAGCCCTGATGGCCTAGTTGTTAAGATTCAGTGCTCTCACCACCAAAGCCTGAATTCTTTTCCACGTCTGGGAACCACACCACCCATCTGTTGGTTGTCATGATGTGGTGGCTGCGTGTTGCCATGATGATGAAAGCTATGCAACTGGTATTTCAAATACCAGCAGGGTCACCCATGGTTAGGTTTTAGTGGAGCCTCCAGATTACACAGACCTAAGAAGAAAAACCTGGCCAATCACTTCCAAAAATATTGACCTGCAAACCCTATAACAGCCAGATCGTAAGTGGACACGAGGAAAGCCATGTTAGTGAAGAGAAGCAATATTTTAACTATGACCTTGACTCACTGATCTCTGTGAATACGTTCTAGTCTGCACATATCTTAGATGAGTAAGAACCTCTCTCTTTTACAAAATACATGATCTGCTAGTTCTATGACTCTTGCTTACATAAATCTCCCAGCTGTGATAAGACAACTTTATTCTACGAGTTCCCCAGGAACATCACGACCTCCAGAAAGAAAAATTCTGCGTTGCTAACCATCACAAATGACAGAAGAGATAATGTGGCACCTTGAAGTTTGTCACACCAGAAGGTCAACATTCTTAACCCCCCACCTTCCCTACCCCTTTCCCTATATCACTGCCTCAAGATTCTGTATGATTTTAAGATGATTCTTAAAACCATCTCTTGGACACTAGTCTGCCATCTTCTGATCATGCTGGCTAATCTTATGAATTTTCATTTCTCAACCAGTAGCTTGTTTGCAATTGATTGGCATCCGATTGTGGTAAGCAAAATGAGACCCTACGGATAGCAGTAGAGCATTGTCTGTTATAGTGTTGCAGAAAGACCAAGCCGTGTTCCACACTCTGCTGTACACAGGGAAGCTAGGAGTCAGAATCCTCTCCAGGCACTAACAACAACAACAAAGCAGCTTTGGGCTGGTAAAAAAGTCCCTGTAGCACTTATGGTTCATTCAATCATCACAACTAGACTGATTGAAAATTCCCTTGTGCTTACTTCTTTTATTATTAAGGCTTAAGAAAGAAAAAGTGAAATTCTCTAGGGGATGACAGTTCATTGAACATTTGAGTCTCCTGTGAGTGCAGAAAGCATTTCATCATATTTCTTCTGAGGATTATTTGTGACTCTGAGATTTAAACACCTCCTGTAGAATGAAGCAAAGGTGGGATGAGCAAGTAGCTCAGACAACTATCAGAGTGATTCACCATCTTTGGATTCTTCTCAGAATATCTGTTCGGTATAATTCATCAAGGCCAGAGGAGACATTCAACTTCTCACCAATAGGTAGAAAACAGGTTAGGTTACAGTTCAATATTTGGAACCCAGAGGGAAAGAGATGTGACCTGTTGGGAGTGGAGCATTACACTGCCCAGTGCTCCTGTGAGCATGAGTTTGCGTGGGACCAGGTCCATGCCATTTTCAAATTTCAAAATGAGACATAGATTCTGAGTTTGGCATTTAGTTATCTCATAATAACTCCAAATTCAGAAAATAATAGAATTGGAAATCTCCATCAAGTTTGCATTCTCCACCTCACTCATTTCACAGATAAGGAAACTGCAACTGATACAACAATTGATCAGGTAATTAGTGCAAAAAACAAAACTACAGCCAAGATTCCAGACTTGTACTCCAGTATTCTTTTCATATAAAAGTGCAAAAGATGGTAATACATAAAAATCTAAGAAATTTTTGGCCTGTGTTTGCTTCTATAAGACGCTGCTTTTGACGGTCTTTTAAAAATATTTGAGTTTAGTAACTATGGAATATGCTTATTTACTCACTATTCTACCATTTCTTCAAGAGTCAGATCTGCTGAATTTTAGCCACATGAGACTAAAAAGAAAAACTATGAGTTTTCTTTACTTTAGTCTTAATCTGCCCTGATTTTGAATTTTCTATCTTCATCTCTACTTGTTTTATCGTTTAATTTAAGTGTTCTCTAATTAAAACCACATCTTTCTTAAAGGTTGAGGCAGTCCATGATACATCACTTCCGTGGAATAAGCATTGAACATCTTTTTTCCCTCTGGGAGTTATGAGTGCACACTCATCTACTGAGTTAAATTATATACACTCACATACAACTGTCAAATGCATGAGCATGTAGCACATGACAGTCACTGAATTCAGCACTGTGTGTGTGTCTATATATATATAATATATATATATAGAATATATATATATATATTCTAACCAATTTTTTGTGGAAAGTTATTAAGGTAAGTGTTAATCTCATTTAACAAATGAAAAGCTGGAGATAACTAGTGTGCTAGAAATCAAGAGCAGTAAGTAGCAAAGACTGGATTTCTCTGTACACTCTAAGAGAGAACAGGCAGGGAAATTTATGATTGCTGAAACACCTTTTCATATCCTTCCTCAATTAACTGGAACCCTGAATCTACAAGGGAGGAGAGAATTATTTTCTAATCACATATTCTCAGTGCAATGAATTGTTCAGCACATGCCCAGCTGTGGATCAGTCCTTCTGTGCTGTGTTCTTATCAATCATCTCTACTCTTCTAAGTACTGCAGTCTGGTATCACCCCTGCATTTTCAAGCTTGATGTCTGGGTCTGTTTCCTCATTTATAAAATTAGGAGATTGGACTAAATGACTCCTTCCAGTGTCAACAATAGGATTATTTTACCTCTTGCTAAAGTGGGAGAACAGATGAAAAATGGAAGGTCTATGGTAGATCTTTTATTTTTGCTTTTTTCACGGTGAATTTTTTTCAAATTCCTTTATGAAGAAGTGGGGGGAAAATCAACACAGCTGTATATATGAAATTGGCAGTCTCAGGTTCATTTGCTGATTCTCCAAGTAAGTAACACAAAATAACTAATTAACTGTGTGACTTTGCAAGTCTCCCCAGCCAAAGTTTTTGTTTCCTCATTCACATAACCTATGAAGTGACATATTTATTCACATGTAGTGAGAAGGAGCTAAACTGGCATAGGGGCAAATTGTTATTTTTTCACAGCTTTATTGAGGTATAACTGACATGCAATACATTTGAAGTATACATTTGATATGTTTTAATATATGTATAGACCCACAAAACCATCATCCCACTCAACCCAACACCCCCAAAAGTTTCCTCTTACCCCTCTGCAATCCTTCCCTCCTGTTCCTCCTCACTCACACCTCTACTCACATCTTCATTGATCTACTGTCTGTCACTATTGATTAACTTACATTTTCTAGATTTTTATAAATGGAATCATATCAGGTATACCCTTTTTTATCTGGCTGTTTTCTCTCAGCCTAATTATTTTGAGATTCATTCATCATATTGCATGTGTCAATACTTTATTCCTTTAATTGGAGAATAATATTCAATTTTATGGACATACTATAATTCATTTACCCTGTCACCTATTGATGGGCCTTTGTACTGTTCCCAGGTTTTTCTAGAATCATTCCACCACAGGGTAGATATGTTCAGGATTAATTCTATACTACCTAAGTGTTTTCCAAAGTAGTTGTATTATTTTACATTCACACCTAACAGTGATGAAAGTTCCAGTTCATCTACTTCCTTGACAACACTTAGTATGGTCCATCTTTTTAAATTATAACCATTCTAACAGATGCATAGTGATACCTCATTGTGATTTTAATTTGTATGCCCTTAATACAAATGATTTGAGTATTTTTCATGCATTTATTTCCTATTCTTATATTTTCTTTGCTGAACTGTCTATTCAAACCTTTGGCCCATTCATTTTATATTATTTTATTATTATTGAGTTTTAGAGTTGTTTTTTTTAAAGATTGGCACCTGAGCTAACAACTGTTGTCAATCTTTTTATTTTTCTGCTTTTTTTCCCCCAAATGCCCCCTGTATATAGTTGTAGATATTTTTTTTTTTTAAGTTGTGGGTCCTTCTCTTTGTAGCATGTGGGATGCTGCCTCAGCGTGGCCTGAGAAGGGGTGCCATGTCTGTGCCCAGGAGCCTACCCAGCGAAAAGCCAGGCCGCCAAAGCAAAGGGCATGAAATTAACCACTCGGCCACTGGGCCGGCCCCAAGTTTTAGAGTTGTTTATATATTAAGTGTACAAGCTCTTTTTGAGAAATATATTTTTTAAATAATTTCCCCAAGGTTTGTCTTTTCATTCTGTTTTCTAATTAACCTAATATATGAAATGATCAAGAAATTCACAACATCTTAAGAGTGAGTTGAATAGGGGGAGATATAAGTACTTTATAAACTGTAAACTCTTGGGCAGACATGTAGTGTTGATTATTCATTATTAGAGCCCCTTCTTTGTTGCAGTTGATTATATTCTATGAGGAAATTGAGAGATGAGGTCAGTAGTTTCACCTCACCTAGGACTTAAGATAACCTGTTGTGAATGTCCACACCCCAATGAAAGACACATTATACTACTGTGCTTTCTTGTCTTTCTTAAGCAATAAACCAGTTAAAGTAGGTAGAGCCTGAGTTCTCACTTCAGGTTTAGGGAGAGGATGCTACTAATTTCTAAATGACTTTGTGTTTTGTTTTGGTTTAGTGTTGCCTACTTCCTTCTTAGAATTCTTCAATGGACCAGATATTCATCCAACTAAAGAGAAAAAAGTTTAACAAATCCATGCTCCCGTGTGACTACAGAGTTGGATAATGCTCTCTCTATTCCCCTTGAGTAAGGGATGCTTGGATCTTAACTTTGAACTAAGCTGTACAACAACCTCTTGGTTAGACAATAGAAGTATCCAAAGACACAGCTGTGTCTTCACCCTGATCATGTCCCATGTTAAATCACTGGGTGCTTCTAAAGATCAGTGAAACCAAAAGACTAATTCTGTGTCCATGTGCGATAGGCAAGACAGGAAAAAGAAAGGCAAGCACAAAATTAAGGAGATTTAACTTCCGTCAAATCCCATATGCACCGAAGACGATAAAGTGAAGTTGACTCTAGAGTCAGATAGACCCATCACTGCTACTTACTGGCTATTGATTTTGTTGAAGTTACTTAATACCTAGTCTTGTTCTTTTTAGATATGAGATGGAGATAGTGGTGGTACCTACTTCATAGAGTGGTTGTGAGGTTGAAATTATGTAATGTGTGCAAAGCACTCAACTTTCTCACATATAATTAACGCTCACTAACTCCTGGCTTTTTAAAAATTGTTATTATCCATTGCCTTTTCTAATATTGCCCACACTCTTCTCTAAGTATTTCACTTTCTGTATATGTGTGTATATCATATGTTATACTTAGAGATCCCTGAGTCTCATTTTCATTTTTGTGCCTACTTGTACTGAGAGTTGGAGTCTATTCATTGTCTGTTCATGTTTGATTTGTTTTAGAAAGAAGGAAGGAACACTCAAAACTGTTCTTCTTTACTAATTAATAGGACAGATAATTCCAGAGATCAGGTCAAACTTTTGGTACTGATGAGGATTTTTAGGCTGGATACTTTTAAAACTGCAGATGAGAAGCAGGTTCTGAGGACTGTAGTTTGCTTGCCATTTGTCAGGAAACATTCACATTTGTAAGGGAAACCTCCATCTGTAAAGATGCCTCCTCTCTGTGCCAGGAAGAAGGGGGATGGCCTTATCGCTAGAAACTCTTAATGGGGCAGGCAAGAACTTAAGTTGTTTACTGTCTGGCAACCTCATGTAACTGATTTAGGGTGGTGGCTTCTGGCCTTTACTTAATCCAATTTGATTCTTATCTAAAAGTTGTGGGACCACCCAATGGCCAGACCCCACCTGCACTGATACCATTTTAACTTTTTTACATGTTCTTTCCTTTGTCTTGTAAAGAGATGGCTCACATACCTATGCCTCAAATTTAGCCTTACTCTCCACCCATGTTGGCAGCAGTAGTGGGGGCAGCAGCAGCAGCAGCTCCTCCTGCCCGTGGGCCCTGTACCCACGCAGCAGCCTGACTGCCCATGGGTCTCGTCCCCATGTCGGTAGCGGCAGCTCTGAATGCCCATGGGTCCTGTCCCCATGCTATTCCACTCTATTCTCTAAATAAAAAGAGCACTATCGCCAGATCTTGAGAGTCCAAGAAATCTTTCTTTCGACTCCTCGGCTCACTGACCCCACATCATTTCCATGTGATAAATGACCTCAGAGCACCAAGATCTTTGCAGAAGTGGAAGTTGCCATCCCCAACACGCTAACACTTTCTCCTATTTTTACTGAGCACCTGGAGATGACACACGACCATCACAAAAGTCATTTGAGTTATCCCAGGGGTCATAGAGTATAATTACTGGCAATATTTTTAAGAATGAGTCCAAATAATAAAGCAGATCCAGGCACACATAAAATTGAAGAGATAGATAAAGCAAACTACTCAATGGTGACTGAGTTTATCTTTATCTCAGGACCCTCCGCTGTAGATCATCTTCTTCGGAGTCTTCTTTTGGTCTACCTGGTCAATGTAGTGGGGAACGTTGGTATGATTTTCCTGATCATAGCTGACACTCAGCTGCATACACCAATGTATTTTTTCCTCTGCAACCTCTCTTTTCTTGGCCTGGGCTACGCCTTGGCAATTACTCCCAGGATGCTGGCTGGTTTCCTAACAAAACACAAAGTTATCCCATTCCCTGGCTGTGCCACTCAGTTTTCTTTCTTTGTGGGTTTTGTGGATGCTAAGTGCTATGTCCTGGCTGCCGTGGCCTATGACAGTTTTGTGGCCATCTGTCAACCCCCCTACTATAGCACTCTCATGTCTAACCAAGTCTGCTTGGCTCTCATGCTGGCCTCTTACCTGGCTGTTCTGGTGAGTTTAGTTTCCCACACTTCTCTCACCTTCAGTTTGAGTTACTGTGGTTCCAGTATCATCAACCACTTCTGTGAAATCTCACCACTCTCGGCCCTCTCTTGCTGAGACACTTACATAAGCGAGACCTTATTCTTTAGTCTGTGTGGCTTCATTGAATTCAGCACCATCTTCATCATCTTCATCTTGTATGCCTTCATCCTCATTGTAATCATCAGAATGCACTCAGATGAAGGCCGCCTTAAGGTTTTCTCCACTTGTGGGTCTTACCTCACAGGCGTCACACTTTTCTATGGCACAGTTGTAATTATGTACCTGAGACCAACATCCAGCTACTCCCTGGAGCAAGACAAGTGGGCCTCTGTGTTCCACACTATTATCATCCCCATGTTGAATCTCTTGACCTACAGTTTACAGAACAAGGATGTGAAAGCTGCTTTCAAAAAACCAATTAGAAGAAAACCTCAATAGTAACAAAAAATGGAAATATGTTATCACCACAGGTAAATGATAGTGGTAGAAAGATGATGGCAGCAGATAGAAAATGCAAATAAATGTCCAATAAACACTACCCAGATTATCATCTGTTCACTGAGTGAATCTTACTTCCTGAAGAATTTTCTGATTTTCTGTAAACCTTAACCCTATGATCTGAAGGAAATAAAAATTAATGTTTTTGAAAGACATGTATATGTTACAGCAAGTATATGTTATAATTGAAAAAGCAGTTGCTTTAGAATCAGGAAGATCTTGGAATCTCATTTTTTTACATCTCTAATCAGTGACCTTGTTGCTAGAGGACTACCTTTTCTTTTTCTTAATTGATTGTTGTATCCTGTCAATAAACAAAGCCCTTTAAATTTCATTAAGTTCTTACAACAATTGTTAGAGGTAGGCATTATCTTTACTTTAAAAATGATAAAAGTAAAACCCAGACAGGTAAACAAACTTCTCAAAGGTAAGAGATAGAATCAAGATTTGATCCAATGGCCACTTTCCATTTTGACTAATGACAAACATTCAGGCTTTGGAATATTGGGAAAGAAGCCCTCATCTAGCCTCTGCTATTTTCTAGCTATATGATCTTGGGCAAGTTACTTGATCTCTGTAGGCCTCAGTTTCTTCATCTAGTAAATGGTAATAATAACACTTATCTTTTAGTATTTTTCAAAGGATATACTATAATCTCTGTAAAGAATCTGTCAAACAAAAATACTTAATAAACATTATTTGTTTTATTTTCCTTCATTTATATGTTAACTATCCATTATATGCTATCAATGCAACGCAATAAAGTGAGGAATTTTTTTTTCCATTTAGTTGGTGATAGAGCATGCATATCAACTTATAATGGCAAGAGATAAATGGATAGAAGTTGGGTCACCTTGGTCTTAGTGCCACTCCCACCAATGATTATCTCAGATAAATTCCATAATACCTCTGTACTTCAGTTTCTTTTTTTTTTTTTTTTTGAGGAAGATTAGCCCTGAGCTAACTGCTGCCCATCCTCCTCTTTTTTCTGAGGAAGATTGGCCCTGAGCTAACATCCGTACCCATCTTCCTCTACTTTATATGTGTCATGCCTACTACAGCATGGCTTGCCAAGCAGTGCCATGTCCACACCTGGGATCTGAACCGGCAAACCCCGGGCTGCCGAAGTGGAACGTGCGCGCTTAACCGCTGAGCTCCGGGGCCAGCCCCTTTACTTCAGTTTCTTCATCAACAAAACAAGGATTATTATTTAGACCTTATCTATCCTATTAGTTTAAATGATAAATGAATGTCTTATGTTTGAAAGATCTGATTTCTCTTTCATATATTAAAAACTTTGTCCAGTAATAAAATCATAACAAAGGTAAATATGTCAATCACGTTCTCTACAATAGACTGCAAAAATCACGAGTTGGTGTTTTCTTTCCTTAACAAAGTGTTGGTAATCACTGTTGCAGAGGCTGTGAAAGGCAAAATTTGAGGGAGAAGTGGTTAAGAAGGGACATATAGCTGAGATTCAATTATGCTTCCTCCCAGATCAAGCTGTATAACCTTAAGGGAGATTTTCTTAAACAATCTGTGCTCAAGACTTAGTGGACAATATGATATTAAAGATAAATAGATAGATAGAGATATGAATGCATGTATTTCCTGACCTCATGCAATTTTATATTGACAAGGAGATAAGATAAAAATGCAAATGCCTTGATTCATAGGAAAAAAATTAACGAATAAATGCCAGCAGAGAATTGAAGACAAAGTGCTGTGGCAGCTCAAACTAGAAAGATAGCACTTCCTCTCAGGAGATCAGGATGCCTTTCTGAAGAAGGGAGCAACTTAGTTGTTTTTGAGGCATGGCCCCAAAATAAAGAGGGAGGCAAATGAGATAGGGAATGCCAGAAGGAGAAAACATAGTGAACAAAATCAAAGAGGTTGTAAATATGGGATGTGTCCATGGGCCGTTTTGGCTGGGTGTCCAATGGCCAGGTTTGGTGGCGAAGCTGGAATGAAACTCAAGTTCTGACACCAATTTAAGGACACGGAAATTTTTGCTTGGTGAGTAGGAAGTATGCCACTTGTGGATTCTAGAGAAGATTCCTCTTTGCGCCCTGAAATTCTGTCACATATCCATTAGCAGAGCAATCTTTGGGAAAACCAGTGTCGCACCATAGCCCTTGGACAGGTAACTCTGAGTAGCCTGTACAAGTTCAAGCAGGTTCTAGATTATGTGCTTTTCTAAATGGGGCTTTGATAAAACTCTTACATTTAGCCTCACATCTGGTCTTCTCCCAGGGGAAGAAATTAAACTTAAGTCCCTACCTTTAATCTCTGCCTTAGAGAGGACAGCTGGAACAATTAGAGTCTAAGATTCCTTATCTATTTCATAGCTACCCGTCTTTCCCAACCCAGTAGCTATAAAATTTCCAAAGTCCTTTGCTCAGCATTTCCAGGCCCTCCTTTTTCTTAAACCACCTCTCTGCTATTATTGCTCCTTGCTATCATTGTGCAGCAGTTTCTTCTGTAAAAATATTTCTTGAATTACCTTCACATTTTTCTATCTCTGTCATTCCCAAGTTTGTCCTCTCTTCATTCTCTGCTTCTTTGATAGTTCCAACCCCATGTCTCAGAATGTCGAAACTCATCCCTTCCTTCCAGGACCAGCTTAAATACCACTCCTTAAAAAGCCCACTCTGAGCTACTGGACTGGTAAAAAAAAAAAAAAAAAAACTCTTATGAACAGCAACATCCTTTAACCTTTAATTTATAACTTTCTTATGGTTGTATGTGTGCATATTAGAGTAATGCACATACGTATGTAAATCCCTTAAAGGGAGACACTATGTAAGATGTATCTGGGTTTCTCCCATTGCATAGAGAGCTCATAATGGACACCTAAAGAATGCGTATGAAAAGAAAAGAGTGAGCTGGCATGTTTGTTGCCTAGACTGTTTCAAACAGCTACATGCTCTACAAAAATGGGCAGCCTCGTGAGAGGCTCTGGAGGCAGCTGTGTTGGTGTGTGTGGCTTAACTCTGTCAGATTATTAATGAGACTAACAATCTCCTTCACCAGACCTGGTTGTAGGAGACTGTAATAGGAACCCATAATGAAATCCACACTATGAATGACATTGACAGATAACATCTGAAATTCTACAGTTTCAGCTTTATCCCAGCCATTTCCTTCTATATACTCCTTCCCAGAAGTTCAATTCACATCGAACTGAAGTACACCATGAAATTTCTCCTTCTGTATACCATTGCTTATACTAGTCTTATGTTTCAAACACCACTAACCCGCCTACGAAACACATACGTCCGTTTTATGCCACAAATCGACCATCACCTCATCTATAAGTCATTCCCGGACTCATCTTCCAGAGTTTTCTCATCTGTCAAATGGTGCTAATAATACTTACAACATAAGCTTGCAGTGAGAACTAAGCAAGATATTATTACCATGGCCAGTTGTCATTCTAGCTCAAGGAAGTTTTGTTTTTTGCCTATTATCCTGGAGCAAGTGTCAATCGTGCTACCTTTCACTCTCAAATGTGCCCAAGTTCAGATATTAAAGTATATGGAAAACCTAAGTGGTATATTTAAGCACTTTGGGGTTTAATTAGATGGCATCTTTCCTCTGCCTGAGAGAAGTACTGTATACATAATTTTGCCATAACATTAAAATATATATGTTTGTGCATCGCTTAAGGACTTGGATACATTAAGTTGAGCTGACTGAAACTTCATTATGCAGCTCATGACTGCCCTCCTTAATACGAAGCCCTCCTTGGTACACTGTGGTACTTTAAGGTAGTCTAATTACTTATCCTCAAGTTCTGGGTTAAGAGAGCAACACATGTTCATTGAACAAATGAATGACTATTATCTGCTAGACTAGAGAACTACTGAAACCTAGTCCCAATTCTGGATCTCACTGAAATCTATTGAAAATATTGAATGTATGTATAAGATTCCAAAATTCATATGGAAACATTATTGGCCTCATATTTTACAATGATGAAACAGGATTTATGGAAATTTAAATAACATTCTAATGTGCTTTTAGTTTATAAGCAGCACAGCTGGGACTAGAATAATTTCTACTGATTCCTATTCCAGGGTTCTACATAATGGGGAAATGTAAAGCATGGTCATTCATTGTAGAGAGTGACAGGCATAATTAGAATTGAGGAAGAGATTTGGAGAACCTCTATAAAGGTCTAGTTCACAGCTATATTCAGTCTGATGATTTGATCATTTTGATTAGTCAGGATTTAGACAAGATTGCATTGTGAAGCACTTGTTGAAAGATTCACATTCACTTCTGACTATGGTGAGCCGAATCTTTGCAAGATCAAATGGGCTAGAGAAGTCCCTATAACAAGAATAAGTCAGAGAAAGACATAAAATAGGAGACGATATCAAAGAAGCAGTTCAGCTTTCAGATTATGCTGAAAGAGTGGTATTGATGAGCAATAATTAGGTTCACCATGACTTTCTTCCCTTTTAGTATTTCACAATTCTCATACTTACTACTTGTAATAGTAATTTTTTTTTTTACTTTAAGAGGAAACATATCCATTAGGAAAATGGAAGCATGAGGTATGATGGTAGTGTTTATTTTATCCTCTATGCCTACAATGATAACATCAAACCTATCAACATTGCATTATTCTCCTTGAAATTAATCAACCAAATCCAAAAAGTGAAAATATAAAGCTATTTCAGAATAAATTTTGACAGATTTATATTATAGAAATTTTATAATAAATTTATAATAAATCTAACCTACAGAGGATAGAGATAGCTAGATATAGATAGATTGATTGAGAGATACTTAAAGATTATCTAACCCACCAACTGTTTCATTTTGTAAATAAAAGGAATGAGATCCACAGAGAAGTATTCTCATAATGCACAATAATCCTGCTTAATCAAGCACTGAAAAAATGTAGTTCATGACATTAGTCCATTCTCCAATTATTTTGTTTCCTCTAAGCTTTACTTTTATTTAAAAATGACCAAAGCACTAGTTAGTCTATTTCCTAGCTCTGTTGTCTTCATATTGTCATAATCCCAAACAACTGTAGGCAGGAAATAACTCAATAGGATATTTGAGGTTGTGAAGGATGAATAATTGTTGAGTTCACCAATTTTGTGTTAGTCTTAAAATTAACTGATGTTTGCTCCAGCAATGATTCTGACATACAGTACATAGAATTATCAGTTAAAAGTCTTAAATGTTACCTTTTCCTCTTATGTCAAAAGAAGCAAATATAGAAAAGGAAGGAAATTTGGATTGAAAAGGCTAGACAAGAACTAGGATAGGACATGGGCTGTATGGATGGCATTATTCTTCTTAGTTCACCTACCTCCAAGTTATTGATCAAAGCAAACTAGTCAAAATAAACTGATTAGGTCAAGTAATTGGTCTAAATAATGGCTTTTTAGAAAAGCAAGACAAAAGTATTTACTTCCACTTGTGTACATGTTTTGGCTATGTGTGGCCCCTATGAGAATGGTTTTGCAATTTTTTTGTGCATTTTTAAGTAATTCATCCATGTATGGAGTTTGAGAGGAAGAGGGATTGATAATTTTCGTAAAAGAAAAACATATTTCATTTTATGTACTTTTAGACATTTCATGTTTCTTTTAAATGCTAATTTAATGCTATGTTTCCTATTTAGAAATAGGCAACTAAGTGTGTATTTGTTATTTGTTAGTATTTGGGAGCATTTTAAATGTCGCTTTTTACTTTAAATAAATTCTTCGAAGAAATTTGGTTAGAAGTATATGTTTCTAATCCTCATTCATGTATTAAGCACATGTACAATATATAAAGCCATTTGTAGACCAAGGAAAATATACAAATAAAATCCTACTGTTTAATGAATATGGATGTTTGGTTAGTGATTTTGCCTTTTACTTTTTAAATCTATTTTAAACCAGCGATGTCTACTTTTCTTATTCCATCAGAAATGCTTCATTTGCCAATTGTATATGACCTTTATATTTAGGTACAAGACATGGTAGCTTTTTAGTTGTTATGTATCTGTGACAGGGAAATTATATTCTTTTTATTTTATTCTAAATTGTGAAATAAAGTAAGAAAATTTTAGAAAATTTTATCTCTAATAACATTTTAGTCTAGGGCCATATGTAAACTTATTGAGTGTATTAATGCTAAATTATAATTTGCTATTCTCTTAATTCAAATAAAAATTATTTTTAAAGACACCACTGGTTGAAAAGCTTCAAAAGAAAGAAAATATTTGTTTCCACAAATTTGTGATTATATCTGTCTATCTGTGTTTCACACAGCATCCTGTGAGTCTTTTCAAAAACATAAGTTGTGTCATATCACCCTTCTTCATAATACTTACATTTTACTAAGAATACATCCTTACTTCTTACCTCAGTCAACTCAGCTCTGCATGGTCTGGCTGCTGCCTACCTCCCTAGCCAAACCTCCTGCTGCCCTGATTCTCACTAGTTTCCTTTATTCCTTCAAATAGAGCAAACTCTCTCACACCTCCACAGTCTTTGTTCACAACCACTAAAAAGTATGTCTGCTCAGTCTCACTCCTATCTGTCCTTCTGATCTTTGCATGCAGCCTCCATAGAGAAAGTCACCCTACCTACTATTGTCTGTCACTCTCCCTTGATGATTATTTCCTTTATTGCATTTATCAAAATTTGTCAGTATGTGTGTATACTATATGTATATTATAAATATTTATGTATATATGAGGAAAGGAAGTGTTTCTATTTTATTGAAAATTATATTATACCATCAGTCAGTATTATGTAGTGAATGAATGAATTAATCCATTAATGAACATTTGACCAAATCATCTGCTGGTGGTGATCATTATCTTCTTGTCTACATAATCAACCTAAAACTACCAGAAGCAAACAGATAAAACCAGATCTATTGATTAATTGAAAACAGGAATACCAAATACCAGGATTTGGAGGTAAGGGTAGAGTTAAGATGAAATTTAAATGAAGCAATATTTTGACAGATTCATTGCAAAGCAGGGCTGTATGTAAAGGGGTCAAAATCAGTTCTAAAACACAAAGTAGGTGTAGGGTCTTGTTTTCTTGGAAACTGCAAAGTTAAGAGAGATGTGAAAATACATTATCTGAAATCCTGTTCCTCAGTGCAAAATTAAGAATGCTTCCCTATATCAATGTGCTTTAGATCCTCCAGGAAGGACTAAGAATCCTCATGTTACTGATATAATCTCAAGCAGTTAATTCCAGATGGTCTATAATATTAGAGAACTAACATTTCTCAAATAGTAGGGAAATAGTAGTCACTAAATGAATGGAGTTATTTTGACACATTAAAGCTGTGGTTTGTTCTTGGGGGAGACATGTTTCCTGCTGAATTTTCAGCTGGATTTATGTGTCTTTTGTGAATGGCAGGGCAGATGTTGACAGTCCAAGCTCTTTTTTACTCTCTCACTTCATATTCAAAAGTCAATTATATTAGATTAACAGTTAAATTTAGTGTCACATTAAGAGCTCTCATGTCCTCTGTCTTGCAATAGCTCTCCTTAAAACCCCTTTCACATCCTGGTTCCTTAGACTATAGATCAAGGGGTTGAGCATAGGTGTGATCACAGTGTAGAACACTGCAATGATCTTGCCCCCAACACTGGAGGACTTCAACTAGGGTCTCACGTACATGAAGATGGCGGTTCCATAGAATAAGGTCACCAATGTCAGATAAGAGAATGGAGAGTGCCTTGTGCCTCCCAGAGGCTGACTGCATCCTGTGAACTGATAGAAGGTCTGGGGCATAGAAAACAACAATGAAGAGAAAAGGAATGAAGACAATGATAACAGTGAAGATGAAAACAACCAGCTCAGTAAATGAGGTGTCCAGTGCAAGCTAACCTCAGAACAGAAGGTACTTCACAAAAAAAATGATTCAGGATGTTGGGCCCACAATAGGGCAAACTCAAGGTGAGGACATGGATAAACAAGGGACTCAGGAAGCTACTGGACCAAGAAATAGCTGCCAATGGGACACAGGTTCTTAGGTTCATAAGGACAGTGTAATGAAGAGGATGGCAAATGGCTACATAACTGTCATAAGCCATGACACCAAGGAGAACACATTCAACCATTCCAAAGTAGAGGGAGAAATACATTTGAGTAGCACAGCTGGAGAATGATATGGTCTTCTTTTTTTCCCACGATGTTGGATAGCATTTGTGGAACATTGGTGGGTGTGTAGCAGATATCTAGAAAGGATAAATTAGCAAGGAAAAAGTATATCAGAGTTTGGAGATGAGGTTCCATCTGGATAATAATGATAATAATAATATTATCAGCCACAATTAATAAATAGAATAAAAATAACATAATAAAAGGAATGAGCTGCATCTTTGGCTGAGGGGAGAGCCCTAGGAGCACATATGCAGTCACCATGAAGTTTGCTTTTGTCATATCCATTTTTCAGGCCACTCCCCTCTTATAGAACTATCCAGTCACCTGAAGACAGAAAGCAAATGCCCTTTATGTCACAATGTTGGGAATTCAAGACATAGTAAGAAAGCAAAGAGAAGTATTGGTCTGAGATTATATCTTGAATATCTGAATTGTACCACAAATGGAAATCTTTTCTTTGGCTTGTGGAAGGAATATTCTCTTGATGAGATTAAGAATTTCAAACTCAAGTGATCATTAAGTTAAGCAGATACTTTTGCCTTTTCTCTAAGAGTATGCTCTTTTGCCCATTCGTAATATTCCTAAACCCTACATATTTTTCAAAGCTTTTCTCATGTCTCATCTCTTCAAAAATATCATATTATATCTTTGTTTTACACCTAACAACAGAGCAGCATGGTGCAGCACTCAAGCAAAAAGCAGTGAGGGACATTGTTTCATGTGGCATCCATTAACCTAAAAGTAAAAGCAGAAACAGCAGCCTATGGTTGTTCTATATCATCCTGACCTGACCCTCTAGTGCTTAGACATTGTGATACCCTAAAGAACAAAGACTGTGCACACCAACAACAAAACCAGCCATAGGTGTCACTAGTTGCCAATTTTCCCAGCTCCATCAATTCCATATTGTGGGGTCTTGGATGGTTTCATTATGTATAAATTGACAATAATGATAGAACCATTTCTTAGGAGTAAATCAATGTGTATAAAACTTTAAGACACTATCTACCTATAGGAAACAATACACAAATAACATCTATTATTAATAGCCCTAATAACATATAGTAATGCTACATTTATCTATAATTCACTTCTCTAATACAAAAAACATTTCATAGAAATAATATTATTAAAAAAGATCCAAACAAGTTAACGGTTCTGGCTCCATTCACTGAGAATTTCTTAGTCCCCACCTTGTGCCTACTTACACTTAGTTTATGCACAGATTTAGTATGTTTAGTACATTTGGTCAACTGACTTGCAGCCTGTCAACAGATTGAAAGTAGTGACTTACAAAGATATGAGGTAATGAAGAGTTCTAGAGTTGGGCACAGTTACAACAGCAAGAGGAAGCTGCCAATCATTCATCTACTCATTTGTTCATTTGTCTTTTTACTTTTCTTCTTCTTTCCAAAAATATCTCTTTGATAATCTAGTATGTACCAGGTACTGGGCACATGCTGAGTACATACAATAGACATTTTCAATCTCTTGTAGAATTTATGGTCCAGTGGAAAGTTGCCATGAAGGAAAAAAACTGACTTCTGAGGGAGTGGAGAGTCTTATAGAGAAGACATTTAAGAACCAAGCAAATAGTTGCAGGTCATGAAAAAGACCACTTTATGCAAACTCTCCCTTGTCAAGTAATATTGGTTCTCATGTAATATGTTTTAGAGGGTTTTCTTACATTTTGATTTAAGTCAGGGTATTTCAAATCAAACAATTCAATGAACTGGTTAACTAAACTATCTAATATATGAAATCCAGTGATAAAGGAGGGATGGGCCTGGAAATAGGAAAGAGAGAAGGTAAGTCAAAGTCCTGTTTTCATCAAGAGTAGCAAGAAAGGGAGTAAGAAGGAGAGGTTCCCATACCCCCCTCCAGGTCCTCCACACAGCACTAAAAGGTTCTGCTGCAAAATGAGAAATGTTCTGATGATTTGTAGGAGTGATTATAATGACAACAAGTGGCATCCACAGTTAGTTTCTCAGTTGACAGCAAGATGGCACACAATTGGGAGACTGCATGACTAGTAGTGAAGTGGGATCTGCCATCGGAGAGCTGAGGGTATACGCCTGGCTCCACCACATGTCAGCTGAGAGCTCTTGCACAATTCATGCCACCAATCTATGCTTAACCTTCCTAATCTGTAGGATGGGGGCAAGAATAACATCAACATGGAGTTGATGGATGAGGTAAATGAGATAATGCACGTAAAGCTCCTAGAACAGAGTTAGGCGTATATAGTAATGGCTCAATACATATTAACTATTATTATTAGGATCCAAGTGATCCTCATTAGAGGATTTTTGTTAAGTCCACAGAACAAGAATTATTGGCAATCTTCACCCTCCTTCCAATGATAGAGAGACTAAGTCTTTAAGACAGTAAACAACTTGTCCAAAATCACTTGAAAGGAAGTACTAGATATACATGCAAGCACCTACAACACATTGTATATAGTATATCTATATCTATAGTAAAAATAAACACCAAAAATAATACTCTTGGTTCCAGAGCATGTGTGTATAAGTAGAATTGTATTCACATAAAGGAACATAAATAAATTGGGTCAACATTTAAACACTGTCTATATTTTGAAGACTCAAGAAACTAATATAGTACCTTAGTTCCTCTAAATGAAAGATATCTCAAAGAGCATTTTTAGTCACTTCGTGGCTGCAACTACTGAAAGTCAGATAGAACCCATTCAATTCTCAGTTTTTTAAGATACATTGTTTCTGTTATCAGAACACACAAAGTTGCATCTCCAACGTAAGAATAAGAGGAATAGGAATAAAAGCACTTCTGTAAATAAATATAGCACCCACAATATGAAGCAAAATCATCAAATTAAGCATGAGGCTGCAAAAGCCCTGCATGTTTTGTAATTACCTGTGGATTCTATGTAGGTATCTCAATCAAGCAAGCAATCACCTAGTTAACCATAAACCCTTCATTTTACCTCACAAGGCAAAACCTACTATTGCCAAATGCCTTCTTCCAACTTGTCTGCCTGGAAAACTCTTATTCAGTCTTTTAAATACTAAGCATGCATGGCATCTTCTTTGAAACACTCCTCAATTTAATTCACCCAGACAAAGTTAATCAGAGCCCCCTCTGCAGAACCACCTCCATTCTTTGAACAGACTCTATTGTTGTGTGTGTGTGTGTGTGTGTGTATGAATAAAAATTTATGTCTGTCTCTGCTATTGACTTTGGATTCAAAGGGATCCTGTTTTTTTTTTAATGTTTTTCCATTCCTTAGCACATAAGAAGCACTGTTAAAAGTTGATAAAACTTAAATAAACCATTCCTATTTGTTAAATCCTGCTCTTCTTAAGCCTTGAGCTCAGATTAAGAATAAATTCCTGGTAATCATGACGTTAGTGAAAGAATAAAGTCTAGCAAGGTCATTTACTCCCAAATAGTTTCTTTTTCTGAACAACACTGTCTCATGCTTAAAAAAGCTATCTAATTCAGTCTGAAATAAAAGAAAAACAATTAATGTGATGATATCAAGAAGGTACAATGAGTGCTAACTAATATTTTACTCAAATTTCAGATTATTTTTGCATCGTAGAGACACAGCATATTAGTCATTTTATGTATCCCATAGATAATTGACTCACCTTTCCATTCTGCAAGTCACAAGAAGAAATAAAAAATACACTTGACACCAAACTAGAAAAAATTAATGTTCCTTCATAAATTCAGGATTTTCAAAAGCTAATTATTTAACATCTGTAATTTAAATCACTAGTATATTGTTTTCTCCAGTGTGCAATTAAATGGCTTATTAAGTTTGGTAGAAAGAGTTCATACATAGCAATGATATTGCTGGTCTTTGGTAATAGATCATTTTCCAGGACTAATTTTGCAAGGCCTTATAGTGTAGGGGTGAGAATCAACTCTGGAGAAGGACAACCTGAATATGAATTCTGATCCTGCCATTTTTCTACTGGGTCACCTGGGTAAATTTTTAAACTTCTATAAACCTCGCTCTTCTCCTGTTAAGTGGGAACTAGATTAGTATTTAATTCATAGGATTATCTTGATTACATTAGAAAATACATCCAGCAGTTTTAGCATAGTATTTGACACATAGTAAGAACTTAATATATTGCAGCTAACAATTATATAAACTTCAGGAATTTTCAATTTGCTAGAAATATACTTGTGTTGTAAGAGTGAAAGCCCTGTTAGATACAATCATATGGGAAGTAGTTGCTATATCACTGTAGAGACATAGAAAGCCTACACAAGCTCATATAATCCCTATGTGTGTTTAGTATTGCCAGACTTTGTGATGCCCTTTCATTGTTTATCAGTTCATTAGTAAATGAAATGTATTATTAGAACATCAATTTAGAGGCCAGCCCAGTGGTGTAGCGGGTAAGTCTGCACACTCTGCTTCAGCGGCCTGGGGTTGGCTGGTTTGGATTCCAGGCACAGACCTAGCACTGCTTATCAAATCATGCTCTGGCAGGCATCCCACATTACAATAGAGGAAGATGGGCATAGATGTTAGCTCAGGGTCATTCTTCCTCATCAAAAAGAGGAGGATTGGCAGCGGATATTAGCTCAGGGCTAATCTTCCTCAACAACAACAACAACAAAAAGAAACATCAGTTTAAGAACTAAGGTTAAGGACTAAGAAGAAGATTAAAAATAGCATAATTTTTCTGCCCCTTACCTAATTAAGCAAGAACATTAGGAAGGAAAACCAGGAAACCCATAAATATTTTTTCTAATGAATCCATCACTGAGTTATGAAAATTTTGCTAGAAAAGGAATGATCATTTCTTGAATAAAAACACCACTTACAGTGTTTACAAACTGCACTAGAGGTGGTAATTTACCTCTTAGAATAAATTAGTTTCACAAGTCCTCTTGAACAAATAATTGGGATCTGCTTGCGTTATAGCATGGAGGAGAAAGAAGAAAATATGAAAACAGGGGATCCTGAAAGGTCATCTCCAAGAAAGGACCAACCCCTAACATCAATTAGAATGCTACGTTGGAAAACATCACAAAAATGTTAACAAATTTTGATGCTTAGTAGGGGCAAATAAATCACCCGCCCAACTCCAGAGAAAAGTTTTCCTGGTGAAAAAATAAAAATCATCAAAAAGAGCTATTAATTATTACCCATTAGAATTCTCTATTAAATGAAAATAATTTTTCAGTATTTTGCTGATAGTAAATCACATCTTCACAACTCCCAAATCTGTTTATATACATTTTAAAGATGAGAACATTGAACATCAGCTATACAACTTTATCAAAGACAGTGTATTTAGCAGAGCCATAATTTGTGCTCGTCTGCCTAATTCCAAAATTTCCTTTAGTGAGGTAACTTCTAGTTTCATTTTACTGTTACTATTATCATGTTTTTATATCTCAATAGGGAATTGTAAACATAGACACAGGAAACAAAATGTACCTAAGACCATACTTGATGTGTAGAAATAATCTGCTTCAAAACTGTCCTCACCACATACCCATGCAAATAAAAATATAAAAGATAAAACAGACATGATACCCATTTGCAAAAATTACAATTCCATGAAGATAAAATAAATCTTCTTTTATGATAGCCACAAATGAAATACTGCTATAAACCAACTCAGCCCTTTAATAGATTAAAAGTAAAGGTAATGAACGCATACACAGTGAAATCCCTGAGTCATCTAAATTTTTCTCTTTTTAGGACCTTGGGCTGAATTTTGGATTCTAGAGGGATCATGTCCCAGGCCAGTAATTAAGATTTAATTATTTGTTCTGAGGGACTCCTGATTGATGCATTTGTTGGCTGTTCCTCTCTTCTGTCTCATCTGCATATGAAACTTTACCATGGTTAAACCTGACATGCCTTCCAAAAGGCAAGGTGTCCTCATATTCCTGTATTGCTTAATACTGATAATCTTGAAAATGGGTGCATTTATCAGAAAAACAGCACAACTTAAAATTCAGCCTTCAGAGACCATCCAAGTGGAATTTGGAGATGGTTGTGATCCTAGTATATTCCTAATTATCTGCATAGCAAATATGAACCTTAGGTTCTCTTCTCCCTGATCATAGAAAACCCTAGAAGCACCTACTATTGCACAGCATCTAAACACAAACTGTTCTTTTTAAATTTATTTATATTTGTTTACTTTTCTGAAGTGATTCTATTGAGATTATAATGGTTTATAAAATTGTACAGTTTCCACTGTGCAATCTTGTTTATCAATTTCTGAATACACGCCATTGTGCTCAACCCAAGTAGTCTAAATTTTATCCATCATGGTGCATATGTGCCCCTTTATCCCTCTCACCCACTTCCCAACTCTCTTCTCCTCTGTTAACCACTAATCTGCTCTCTTTATCCATGTATTTGTTATCTTCCACATTTGAGTGAAAGCACGCAGTATTTGTCTTTCTCTATCTGGCTTATTTCACTTAACATCATACTCTCAAGTTTCATCCACGTTGTTGCAGATGGGATGATTTTGTCTTTTCTGTGGCTGAGTAGTATTCCATTGTATGTACATATATCTCATCTTGTTCATTCATTCATCTGCAGAAGGGCACGTGGGGTTCTTCCACATCTTGGCTATTGTGAATAAGACTGCAATGAACACAGGGGAGCATAAATCTCTTTGGATCATTGATTTCAAGTTCTTTGGATAAATATCTAGTAGTGGGATAGCTGGATTGTATGGTATTTCTATTTTTAATTTTATGAGAAATCTCTATACTATTTTCCACAGTGCCAGCACCAGTTTGCCCTCCAACCAGCAGTGTGTGAGCTTTCCCTTTTCTCCACATCCTCCCCAACATTTATTGTTTTTTATATTGGTAATTATAGCCATTCTGACCAGTGTAAGGTGATATCTCATCATAGATTTGATTTACATTTCCCTAATAATTAGTGATGTTGAGCATTTTTTCATGTGTCTGTTGGTCATCTGTATATCTTCCTTGGAAAAATGTTTGTTCATATCCTCTGCTCATTTTTTGATCATTTTTTTGTTTTGTTTTGTTGTTGTTGAATTGTATGCATTCTTTATATATTTTGGATATCAACCTGTTGTCTGATAAATGATTTGCAAATATTTTCTTTCTCCCAGTTGGTTGTCTTTCCATTTTGTTCCTGGTTCCTTTGCATTGCAGAAGTTTTTTAGTCTGGTATAGTCTCATTTGTTCATTTTTTTTCTTTTGCTTCCCTTGCAGAAGTAGATATGGTATTTGAAAATATATTGTTAAGACCGTTGTCAACGAGTGGACTGCCGATATTTTCTTCTAAGGGTTTTATGGTCTTAATTCAAATCTTTAATCCATTTTGTGTTTATTTTGGTGTATGGTGCAAGACAAAGGTGTACTTTCGTTCTTCTGCATGTGGCTGTCCAGTTTTCCCAACAGCATTTATTGAAGGAGACTTTCCTTTCTCCATTGTATGTTCTTGGCTCCTTTGTAAAAGATTAACTGTCCATAGATGTGTGGTTTGCTTTCTGGGCTTTAAATTCTGATCTCTTGATCTGTTTGTCTGTTTTTGTGCCAGTATCATGTGTTTTGTTTACTACAGCTTTGTAGTATGCTTTGAAGTCAGAGATTATGATGCCTGCAGCTTTTTTTTTTTTTTTTCCCTCAGAAGTGCTTTGGCTATTTGGGGCTTTGTGTCATTCCATATAAATTTTTGGATTCTTTGTTCCATTGCTGTGAAGAATGTCAGTGGGATTCTTATTGGGATTGCATTGAATCTGTAGATTGCTTTGGGTAGAATGGACATTTTAACTACATTTATTCTTCCAACCCATGAACATGGAATATCTTTCCACTTATTTATGTCTTCTTCAATTTCTTTTGACAATGTCTTATAGTTTTCAGTGTACAGCTTATTCACCTCTTTGGTTAAGTTTATTCTTAAATATTTTACTGTTTTTATTGTGATTGTAAATGGGATTGTATTCTTGATTTCTCTTTCTGCTAGTTCATTGTTAGTGTATAGGAATGCAACTAGACTTTTTTAATTGATTTTTTACCCTACAACTTTTCTGTAGTTGTTGATTATTTCTAATAGTTTTTTGGTAGATTCTTTAGGGTTTTCTATATATAGAATCATGTCATCTTCAAATTGCAAAAGTTTCACTTCTTCCTTTCCAATTTGGATTCCTTTTATTTATTTTTCTTGCCTAATTGCTCTGGCCAATACCTCCAGTACTATGTTGAATAGGAGTGGCAAGAGTGAGCACTCTTGTCTTGTTCCTGGTCTCAGAAAGATGGATTTCATTTTTTCACCATTAAGTATGATGTTGACTATGGATTTGTCACATACGGCCTTTATTATATTGAGGTACTTTCCTTCTATACCCATTTTATTGAGAACTTTTTTTAATCATTAATGGATGTTGAATCTCGTCAAACCCTTTCTCTACATCTATTGAGATTATCATGTGACTCTTATTCCTATTTTGTTGACATGATGTATCACATTGATTGATTTGCGGATGTTGAACCATCCCTGTGTCTGTGGTATAAATCCCATTTGATCGTGGTTTATGATCCTTTTAATTTATTGCTGCATTCGGTTTGCCAATATTCTGTTGAGGATTTTTGCATTGAAATTCATCAGCAATATTGGCCTGTAGTCTTCCTTCTTTGTGTTGTCCTTGTCTAGTTTTGATATCAGGGTAATTTTGGCCTTATAGAATGTGTTAGAAAACATTCTATCTTCAATTTTTCACAATAGTTTGAGAAGGGTAGTATTAAACCTTGTTTGAATGTTTGTAGAGTCCTCCAGAGAAGCCATCTGGTCCCGGACTTTGCTTTTTGGGAGATTTTCAATTACTGCTTCAATCTCTGTATTTATGATTGGTCTATTCAGATTCTCTATTTCTTCTTGATTCAGTTTTGGGAGGTTGTATGAGTCTAGGAATTCATCCATTTCTTCTATGTTATCGAATGTGTGAGCATATAGTTTTTCCTAGTATTCTCTTATAATCCTTTGTATTTCTGCACTGTTGTAATTTCTTCTCTTTCATTTCTAATTGAACTTATTTGCAACATCTCTCTTTTTTCTTTGGTGAGTCTGGCTAAGTTTGTCATTTTTGTTTTTCTTCTCAAAGAACTGGCTTGTAGTTTGATTAATCTTTTCTACTGTTATTTTTACTCAGTATTTCATTCATTTATGCTTTTGAATTTTATTATTTCCCTCCTTCTGCTGACTTGGGGCTTTGATCGTTCTTCTTTTTCCAGCTCTGTTAGGTGCATTTTAAGATTACTTATTTGAGATCTTTATTACTTGTTGAGCTAGGCCTGTATTGCTATGAATTTCCCACTTACGAACACTTTTGTTGCATTTCATAATGGTTTACATGTTGTCTTTTCATTTTTGTTTGTCTCCAGGTATTTTTAAATTTACCTTTGATTTCTTCAATGATCCAATGGTTATTTAATAGCATGTTGTTTAGTCTCCACATATTTCTGACTTTTTCAGTTTGTTTCTTCTGGTTTATTTCCAGCTTCATAGGACTGTGGTCAGAAAAGATCATTGAGATGATTCCAATGTTCCTAAATCCACTGAGGATTGCCTTGTTTCACAAAATATGGTCTATCTTTGAGACTGATCTGTGTGCAGTTGAGAAGAAGGTATATTCTGCTGTTTTTGGATGGAATGCTCTCTATATAACTGTTAAGTCCATCTGATCAAGTGTTTCATTTAAATGTACTATTTCCCCGTTGAATTTTTGTCTGGATAATCTCCCTATTGATGTAAGTGGGATGTTGATGTCCCCTACTATCATTGTGTTGCTGTTAGTTTCTCCTTTTAGGTCTGCTAATAATTGCTTTATGTACTTTGGTGCCCCTGTATTAGGTGCATATATATTAATAAATATTGTGTCCTCTTTGTTCAATGTCCATTTTCTCATTAGATGCTTTCCCACTTTGCCTCTCATCATTTTTTTTAACTTGAAGTCTGCTTTGTCTGACTTAAGACACCTGCTCTCTTTTGTTTGTGATTAGCTTGGAGTATCGTCTTCCATCCCTTCACTCTAAGCCTATGTTTGTCTTTAGAATTGAGATGCATTTCCTGGAGGCAACATTTTATTGGGTTTGTTTTATAATCCATCCAGCTATTCTGTGACTTTTGATTGGAGAATTCAATCCATTTACATTTGAAGTGATTATTGACATATGAGGGCTTAACACTGCCATTTTATCTCTGTTTTTCTGGTTGTTCTGTTTCCATTGTTTTTCTTCCTTTGAATTTCTGACTGCCTTTTCATTGTTTTAACTGGGGGGGGATGGCATTCTCAGTTTTCTCTCTTTTCTTGAATTGTGCATGTGCTCTGATTCTTTTATTTAGTGGTTAGTGTGAGGATTGTATAAAAGATATTGGAGATGAGATAGTCCATTTTCTCAAAACCTCTTATCTTCATTAACCTAAGCAAATTCCTTCCTTTTCCTCTACCATTCTGAGTTATTGTTATTACAAATTGTTTATTTTTAATGCTGTGAGTTTGTGACTAAGTTGAAATATTTATCATTACTTTGATGTTTTCTTTCCTTTTCTCCTTTAAGTTGTAATTGAGTCTTTGCCTCCCCATTCGGGTAGGGAGCTTCAGCTTTCTGATCATGTGTGTCTATTTATCTCCTTGCTCAGAGCTTTGTAGAACTTTGCCCTTTTTTTTTTTTTTTTTTTTTTTTGCCAGTGTGAGGGCATCTTTAATTATTTCTTGTACGGGAGGTCTAGTGGTGATGAACTCCCTCAGCTTTTGTTTATCTGGGAAAGCTTTTATTTCTCCATTGTATCTGAAGGACAGTTTTGCTAAATAGAGTATTCTTGGCTGAAAGTTTTGTTCTTTCAATGTTTTGAATATATCATTCCATTCTCTCCTAGCCTGTAGGGTTTCTGCCAAGAAATCCCCTGAAGGTCTGATAGGGTTTCATTTGTAGGTTATTTTCTTCTGCCTTGCTGCTCCTAATAGTTTTTCTTTATCCTTCACTTTTGCAATTTTTACTGGTATATGCCTTGGAGAAAGTCTTTTAGCATTGATGAAATTAGGCATTCTATTAGCTCCATTTATTTCTAGATAGGGAATCATTCTCAGGTTTGGGAAGTTCTCAGCAATTATGTCTTTGAACAAGGTCTCTGCTCCTTTCTCCCTCCCTTATCCCTCTGGAATACCTATCATCCTTACCTTGTTTTTCCTAGTTGAGTCTGATATTTCTCAAAAAATTTCTTCATTATTTAAAAATTTTAGTTCTATCTCCTCCTCCATATGTAGAATTTATACATTTTTCTCCTCTAGAACACTAATTCTCTCCGCCATAACATCAGTTCTATTTCTTAAGGATTCTAGATTATTTTTTATTTCATTAATTGTGTTTTTCATATCCAGAATTTCTGCCTGATTTTTTAATACTTTCAATCTCTTTGGTAAAGAGATTCATTTTACTGCTGAGCTCCTTGAATTCTTTCTGTGTTTTCTTGTAAGTGGTTGAGTTTCCTTATGACAGCTATTTTAGTTTGTAAATTCTCTGTCATTTAGGTTGTAAATTGTCATTTTCCTTCTGTTCTGAATTGTTGCTGACATTTCTCATGGTGTTTGATGAACAAATCCTTTGTTTGGGCATTTGTGGTTGTTTTAGGTCACAGATTCCACTATGGGGAAGCAGGAGCAGAGTTTCTCACCCCACCCCATCTGCTGGAAGCTTTGGTGGTATTATGGGTGCTTGCCCCAGCCTGGGGTACATTCAGGAGCTTGGGTGGACTGTGCTTGGTGAGTGGGGTTCCTTCCTGGGCCAAGAAAAGACCACTCTTTGATGCCACAGGGGCACTATGAGCTCCCTCTCCCCTCCAGGAACGTGATCACCAGTGGGCTCAAAGTTGCTGCCACCTCTTCCCACGGCTACCTGGGTCACATTCCCTCTATGGGAGCTCAGCAGTACTGTGAGTGCTCATGGGCCTGGAGTCTATTTTCCCCAGTGTGTAGATCTGCTTCAGTCTCTGCTTGAGGTCCGCAGGACCACTATACTTGGATTTTGGGGCTTCTTTGCTGAGACCAAAGCTAGGGCAACTCTTTGGTGCCACAGGGGCACTATGGGCTCAACCTCCCCACCTTGAAAGTGAACCTGAGTGGGCTTAATGCTGCCCAGGACACATTCCCTCTTTTTCAGCTCAGCATCACTATGAGTGCCTGGTCTGGCCTACAGTGTGTTTAGCCCAGTGCATAGATCCGCTGTGGTCTCTGATTACAGTTCTTGGGACCACTGTGATTGGTGGGCAGGGCTTCCTTGCTGGACGAATCTAGGCCACTCCTTGGTGGCACAGAGGCATGGTGGGCTCCTCCTCCCTGATGGGATAGTGATTGGGAGCATGGACTAAGGATTACCACTGCTTCCTCTTAAGTTCACTCTACTTCCTGTTCCCACCTTTGGGGTCCTTGCACCAGGCTAGAAATCATTTGCGTGGGTGCACAGTGCTTCTGGAGGAGAGCAGGGCATGCTCACTTCTCTCTGCCACTTCCCGTGGGTCCAGTCCATCCAGCCTCCATTGTAGAGCTTCACGTGTCTCTCAGGCATCCTTTTGTGTTTTGTGAGCTTCCACCATTGGTCAGTGAATGTACATTTGGTTGTAGTTCAAAAGGGGGAGAAACAAAGTAATCAGCTCACTCTGCCATGTGGCTGATGTCCACCTATGAATTAATTTTTAATATGTTTCTATGACTATTGACTAGTTGAAACCATCACTCTCTATTCCCTTAACAAGTATTTTTATAAGTACTTTTATCCCCCAGAAGCATTAGCACAAAGACTCAGAGGCAGCCATGAATAATTCCATGCAAGTAGACTCAGCAAGCATAATCTCTTCAATTTCTATGTCTTTTACATATGTTTCTCAATTAAGGAAAATAGATCAAGTCCTCATAGACATGATTTTTGTGAATCACTGTATAACTCCCAGGGCTCCTCTTTTATTTTATAGGAGTGAACATACAAGGACTTCTTCATCCAAATTTTCACAATCAAACACAATTATTACAATAAAAAATAATAATAACTGTAATGAGGTGAGACAACTTGAGAAATGAAAGCCTATGAGTACACATTTTTCAAACAATAAAAAAATTGTGTAGGGAATATGTACAGGTAGTGATAAAACAAAAAGACAAATATAATGAGTAGTTTTTAATTTTTATTTTTAAAAGTGAAGAAATATTGGTGGAATTTATGTGACTAAATCATGAATATGTCTGTTTCTATCAGGATAAGTAGTAACTAAATTTTAAAAAATGCAATAAAGTGAAATTTAAGTAAATAGATCCCCCAAAATGTAGGGGCTCCATGCAGAGCAGGAAAGATTCATCAACACTGGTAGTGATAAACATTGATCTGAAAAGTAAATCCAAGGTATATAATCCCTACTGGTTGTAACACATACTCACTCAATAGAGACAGGGCCCAACAGTATAAGTCCAAGGTGTTTGATTTAGACAATGTTCTAAAATAAAAAGCTATTTATGCCAACTCAGATTATCATTTTCTAAAAGATACACCCATATTTCCCACTAATAATAAAAATCCTATAACATATATTCTTTTTAACCAATGTTAACATGTGTAATTATGTATTAGAGTGGCAGAAAATCAGTTATTTAATGTTGTTTATGTGAAACTAGAAAGTACATCATTCCAGAGGGAAATATTGGTTACAAAAGAATAAAATTGGTGTAATAAACCTATCCTTAAAACATCCTAGTATCATAAATCCTGATACTTCACTACAAAAAAGAAGCTCAAACTACTGGTCCAGAACTCTTGTTTTAATCCTTTCAGGAGAAACAACCAAATCCTGTTCTCCAAATAATTATTAATATATACTCAGATAGTGTAACTTTCACTGGCCTAAGTGTTTAGTCATATTATTTTGTGTATGGAAAAGTAGTCTTAACTTCAGAATCAAGCCTAAATAACATTAACAAGACCCTAGTAAGAAGATAAAGCACAGCTAACAATAATCTTAGGAAGACATAAACATAAATAAGAAGATAATAAAAATGCAGTTAAACAAGTGGCAATGATGTTTTAGAATATGTTTAAGTCTGACAGTAAGATTTTAGCTGATTGTTGGGAATGCTTCATCTGCAGTTTATAGTAGTGAAACATTCAAAAGAATCTTCCATGTTGATTTGAAATTACAATAGAAATTCCAAGGGAAGTTTATTATTCAAATCAGAAATGAAGTTTGAAGTCTTAAAAAATGTGGTTTCTAAATTGTGTCATTTAGATATAGAAGTTTTAATAAATTTTTTTTAAAGTACAAATAATTCAACGATGTTCTCCTCCATAAAAAAAGAAAAAACCTCTTGGACTTACATATTTTAATAAAAAACAAAAATTAACTCTTGATGGACTTCCATAGCATAGATAATGAGCAGTGAGCATTTTTAGATAGCAGGACTTGTGGTATCCCCAAAATCATACAATAAGGGTCTTTATATTCACTTGCAGCTTTGTGTATAGCAAAAAAAGAGACGGAAGTGAAGTAATAAGGATCTATATAGGTGAAATTTACAAAACTATTACTATAACTTCCTATTGCTATAACTACAAATACAAACCTTTTTTTGCCTCCCTTCTTGCATGACTCTGGTTCATTTACGCTGTCTCAGCGCCTCAGTTTAGTGAGAGTTAACTGGTAAGTTCTCCACATTTTCTTATTATTAGATCTGTGTCTTTGATCATCTTGTTTGTATTTGGTTGCAGTGCTTTTCCTCTAAAAGAGGGAACTAAGGGGATGCTAAGAGATTTACTCCTAAATCCCCTCGGTTCCAAACATAATTCCACTTAACCCAAATTTGCTGCAATGACTAATTTCTCTCTGGTGATTGGGATCAATCATGTTGCCCAGTAGACTAATCTTTGACAGATCAATGCAGGAAGAGCCCAACATGGTCAGAGTGCAGGCCCAGATTCCAATTGATCAGAACACTGAGTGTGTTTCTTTCGGGAAGCATTCCAGCCTTGTCCACACAGATTTCCAAATACGTATATTAAGTATACTGACTGAGTACAAGGTTCTGGGTAGGGAAATTAAATTCTCATGGCATATTCCCTACAATAGTAAAAGAGGCTGTATTAGCCAGGGTCTTCCAAGAAGCAGACACCAACGTGGAATTAAATGGGGAAAGATTTTATTAGGAAATAACAGCTGTCCCTGTGCAAGAGAAAACATAGAGAGAGATAGAAAAAGTGAGAGTGCCACTAAAGCATGATGCAAGTCTGACTGCAAGTGAAGAAGAGAGGGAAGGAAGGATGGGTGAGAGCATCTGACACCATTGTTCAGTCTATGGCAAGATCAACAAGATCACTGGGAGGTGCTTGAGGCAACATTAACCATCAAAGGAATCCGATGTCTAGCAGGGATGGTCCTGCCTTAGAATTTCTGCTGTACTCAGTCTTAGCTGAGAGCAACCTCTGGGAAGTAGGACTTTGGTACAAATGGAAAAATGTATTTGAGAGATCAGCATCTAGAATCTTTGAAAACCCATACTCTTGGTACTTAGAGTTTTGAAAGGCTCATTTTCCTGACCACCACAAGGGCTTTGACCACCCCGTCCCTTTGGTTCATAAGGATGAAGATTTTTGATATGGCAAAGGTGGAAACATATATTGGCTGCTGTTTTAAGGCATGTAACGTGCTTAGAGGACACCTCTCAACCATGTCTGAGCTTTCATATAGCCATTCCAAGAGTTTTTTAGGTCAATTACTTCTGAATAATGGGGAAAATAGTAAAACCAATTATTTCTGTGGATTGGAGGAGATGGCTAGAATTCTTTTGCTGTCTATTGTATTTCTTGTTAGAGGTAATGTTGGTGGGATACTGTGTTCATAAAAAAAGGCATTATGTACATCTACACATACAGGTGCTGGCAGGACAAAGCTGGTAGGAAAATGGGTATGTAACACAACTAAATCTGTCAAAATTTAATTATTCATTGGAGGGAAGTCATTACCTCTGCAATTTTGGATTAGTAAGAAGTAGTGTATTCTAATCGTCCTGCTACCCAAGTGGTTCACCGATTCTCCCGGAAAATGATGATATATCAGAGGCACAGTTGTAGCCTCTGTTGTTGGTATTTTGGACACCTAACAGTGGAAGTAGTCAAATTAGCACCGATGAGAAGAAGTCCATGTTGTTAAGCCCATTTCAAATGTTAGGGTCACTTTATAAAAGGGCCCATTGAACATGAACTAGGGTTTGTGGCGAAAGAGGCTGAGTAAAATTCACAGAGCATGTCACCTCATCCACCTGATTAGTGACAGCCTCCCAATATATGCAAAAGGATATAATTGTGTACATATATGTGAACATTAAGGGTTTAGGACATCTTCTAAACAAAGTCTATGACTTTGAAGATTCAATAAAATGTGTCAGTCTCTCAGCCTCCTCTGCAAACCCAGTGACCTCAAAATGCAATGTTTATCTCTCTAAGTCTACAACTGCTTAACACTAGTGTGAGCCTATTCAATTGCACAATTTTTGAAGCTATAAATTTGTTTTTACTCCAAGCTAACACTCTCTATTTCATTTCCCAAGATGAAAGTTACTATTCCTACATCCTTTCTTTAAATTCTCTACCTGTAAAACTTGCTCACTCATGAACTCCACTATGAAGATCCTCAATTCATTTCTACTTAGACAGAGAGATGAGTTAAAGGTGATGGATTGGGATCGCCACCCTTGCATCCTTCAAGTCTTTGATGAAAACACTACTCTCTGTGCTTCTCCCAGGGATGCAACATACCATTTTATTTACTATCTTAGCAGAGGGGATGTCTCAGGTCAGTTATTTTAGGCACCCCTACTTGAGCCATCCAACAATAATAATTCTAATTCCTAAGGTCAAGGACAGGGAGCTAAAAATTAAGATTCTGTGTTATTCTATATGTCTATACTCAATATGAATTCTCAATCTGAGTAATAATGATGAGCTATATACCTGGTCCCCTTGGCCCAACTGAGGGATACACTCAGGCCAAAATTATCTTTCACCTTGTTTCTGTTAGCCTCACTTATGAGTGCTAACAAAAACTCTGATGTTTTTCCATCTCTGGAGATTAGTGTCAGTTCAGAGCCAGGATCTAGTAACCCTCAGAAGGTCTGGGTATTTCTCTTTTCCCAATGTAGGCCTACCCTCATAAATGGTTGCAAGCCATCCACAAGAGTGCTTGGAGGAAGGTGTACAGTGTACACCTTGGCTTAGTTTCATGATTCTTCCTCAAAGGGATTGTGCCTCCCCATCAATCTGTGGTTTTACTGGCTATAAACTAGCTTAGGTCAGAGAATAAAGTAAGAGGTTGTACTTTCCTACTAGAACATCCTGAACTAGTTGTGTCCAAGTAAAAATGTTTTTCTTTATAAGAAAAAGAGCACCTTGATTAGTTTCTCATCTACTTCAATGTTGGCAAACACCTAATGCATGAGGTATTGCCACAAATGTCTGAACAACAAAATACTTGATTAGTATCTAGAGTTTGAGGTATATGTGGATAATTGCTTGTATCTCATCTCTTACATATGCACTGCAATGTGGCTTTCTGGCTGCCTGTTTGTTTTTCGAGTTGTATGGTCACAGGTTCAAATTTCAGCAGAAGCCAACTCACCACATGATATTTATAAGCTCTATTTGCATGTCTCTGTGCCACAGACAACTGATCTCTCAATGTTTTCCTTTCACTAGTCCTGTATTCCATGATGCCACTGATAATCAGTTAAGTAAGTTGGATGCCACTAAATACCATAATTTCCAGTGTCCCATTTCATAGCACTTTGAGTTTATATGTCTAATCTTCAAATATGTGAATAATCCAATTCCATCGGAATGTTTAGCTCCTTCCTATACTACTTCTAGGATCAGTATCAGTTATGAACCTGGCAGGCAGCAGATGGCCACTTAATTGATGGAGGGATTAATAAAGGGATTATTACAAAGGAATGTGTGTGGAGTAGGGAATTCCCAAGGAATAGTGTAATAATCCTAGGACTCCAAAATTCTGAGAGTTGTTCCTCCTATATCCCTGAAGGTACAGGAAGAGAGAGAAGTTACGAGCACTGGAGGGAGAGTTTTGAAAGATGCTCACTTGGGAGGAACTACAGACAAGATCTAGGGATATAGACAGTTGGGGCATCTCTGCAAGCAAAGAGCCTGGGGAAAATCACTCTGGCCTCAGCTTCCCTGCCATTGACAATCATTGGCTAAACCCATTAAGTAGATAGAGAGCGAAGGAGCACATTGATTCAACTGGGAACAAAAAGAGGTTAAAAGAGGGGAGAAGGAATTGGGAAGGAAGATGAAAAAATGTTTACCATAAAAATATCACTATTATTGAACAGATGTGCTTTAATCTGTAGATGTGAGTATTATGAATGTATATAGTATACGATGAAAATGAAAATTCTGATTACATTTTTGCCATAAAATTATAGAACCATCCCCATTTTTCTCCATCATTAAATAATGCTCAATTTTTCAACATACAGTTTTGTTTAATTGTCCTGTTAGTTATTTCCCAAGCTATGAAATCCTGAAGGGTTGCAGGAATCAACCATACTGGGAAACCAGAAACTGATAGGAAAAATTCTAGGACAGGCTGTTTTGAATTCTGTTGAGGTGATAGTGTGACTGAGAATTTTAGGTAATTTGCCTAATTCAAATGTTAGAGGAAGATGGAAAATTTCACTTGTTTCTCACAACAAGTCCAAAGGTCATTTAAATACTAAGATTTGATAAGAGCTAAAGAAAGGGCCTTTTTTGAAATCTCTTCACCATCTTCCTATTGCAGTTTCTGAAACTGCTTATAGTTTGTAAGGAGAAGTAACACTTCTCACTCTTACAGATCAAAATGAGCAGTTAATATTACAGAAAAGGACAATGGAGAAAAAACTAAATGCACAAATAAGCAACTATCGGAAACCACTTACAGAAGACACACGATTGTCAATATGTCAATATCTCAAGAGCAACTACGACAACGGAATGAAGTAGCAAAGATTACTAGAGATTACCGGGGGGAAGGCCAAAAGATATCAAGAAAAGTTTAGGGGCCAGCCCAGTGGCATAGTGGTTAGGTTTACAGGCTCTGCTTCAGGGGCCGAGGGTTTGTCGGTTCAAATCTTGGGCACAGACCTGCACACAACTCATCAACCCATGCTGTGGCAGCATCTCACATATGAAGTAGATGAAGATTGTCATAGATGTTAGCTCAGCATCAATCTTCCTCAAGCAAAAAGTGGAAGGTTGGTAACAGATGTTAGTTCAAGGCCAATCTTCTTCATGAAAAAGAAAAATTTAAATTTATTTCAGTTTGATATTCTTCAAGAAATCACAAAGGCATATGATATTTTTGTAAAGAATCCATGAAAAAGAAGCTTATCTCTAAATATAAAGTTATGGGGCCCAGCCCCTTGGCAGAGTGGTTAAAGTTCTGCGTGCTCTGCTTCAGTGACCCAGAGTTCGTGGATTCAGAGAACAGGTGTGGACCTACCCAACTCATCACCCATGCTATTGAGGCATCCCACATACAAAATAGAGGAAGACTGACCCGGGGCTAACATCTAATGGCATCCCAGATGTTAGCTCATGATTAATATTCCTCAATCTCAACACATGTTAGCTCAGGGTGAATCATCCTCACAAAAAAAATAAATATGATAAATAAATACATATAAAGTTATATTTTAATTATTTTAATAAAAAAATATTTTTTAGCTTATAATACAGCTTTTTTCTATTCTTTTAAACTTTTATTGAGGTCTTATTGGCTTATAACATTGTGTAAATTTCAAATGTACATCATCATATATCTGTTTCTGTACAGACTGCATTGCGTTTGTCACCAGTAGTCTACTTTTATCCCTCACTGTAGATACGTGCCCTTTTTCCCTTTCTGCCCTCCCCCCACTCTCTTCCCCTCCAGTAGCCACTAATCTGTTCTCTTTATCCATGTGTTTGTTTGTCTTTACAGGGAGGATAACATGTTAACTGGTTAGCAAACACAGCCAGATTACCATGATCTTCTGGTTCTCATTAAAACTACAGAATGCAATTCTTCAAGCCAGTTTCTATGCAAAACAAATGTGTTCTGTATCTTGTTATTGTGTTGGCATTAGGATTCCAGGTAGAACTCTTTACAGCTCATAATTTTAAATGTATAATATAATGTGACACATCTTTAAATCTGTTGACTCCTTGAGTTTTCACAACATTGTAATGCAGGCAGGACTACTATAATAAAAAATAAGAATAATAATACAACAGATAGTTATTTCAACATTTCTCAGATGTGATCTGCAGGCAACCTGCGTTACAAGACTTGGGCTTCTTTAATGAAGGCATGTTCTTGGGCCCCAACAGCAGCCTGCTAAATTCTTGTGTGTGCTGAATTTGAGAACCACTGGTTACTTGAGTGTGTATGATGGCCCAGGCACTGTGCTTAGTCCTTATTTAAGTTTTCTTCTTTACAACAACCCTAAGGAGAAAGAAGTCATCCTTGTCTTACACAAGTAATTGAAGCTTACAATGTTGACTAGTGACAGAGAATCAGAATCCTTGTTAATTGCCTGAAAGTCAAATGCTTTTCCTATGATGCCCTGACTATCTCTGGTTTGAGCAATCAGTTCTGATTTCTAAGAAATTCTTGCTATCCAGCATGACATATAACGACAAAAAATCTGTTGATGACATAAAGAACACCTTCACAGACACCCTCCATTTGGGCAAACAAATGGGCTAAGGATGTTTTGTAGGCAGATTTCTTTGTTTCTTCCTTTTCCTGTCTGCAAAGAACACAAATGGGCAGAGATTACTGGGTGCTGTAAAATGCATGCAGGATATCCAACAATTCTGTTGATAGTTTAAGGGTAAATGACATAGCAGTTAAGTTCATGTTCTCTGCTTCAGTAGCACAGGGTTCACTGGCTTGGATCCTAGATGCCAACCTACATGCTGCTGTTTATCAAGCCATTCCATGGTAGGCATCCCACATGTAACGTAGAGGAAGATGGGCACAGATGCTAACTCAGGGCCAATATTCATCAGGAAAAAGAGGGGGATTTATGACAGCTGTTAGCTCAGGGCTAAGCTTCCTCAAAAAAAAAAAAAAACAACAACAACAACCAAAAACAACCTGAAAATAGATAATTGGCCTAAGTGTAAGAGCTAAAACTATACGAGGAAGAAAACAAAGCAAGTATTTATAACCTTGGGTTAGTCAACTTATTAAATAAGACACAAAAGCAAGCTAGAAAATAAAATGTAGATAAATTGAACTTTTTCAAATTTGAAAATTTTTCTACATCAATGGAGACCATGAAGAAAATAGAAAAGATAACCTAAATGATGGGAGAAAATATTTACCAGTAATATATCTGATGAGGGTCTTGTATTCAGAATATATAAGAATCCTTACAATTCAAAAATGAGGACAAAAATTAAAAGACGATCCAAAGATTTAAATAGATATTTCTCCAAAGAAGATAAATAAGTAGTCACTAAGTACATGAAAAGATGCTCAACATCATTAGTCATTAGGAAAATGTAAGTCAAAGCCACGATATAGTAGCACTTCACATTCACTAGGATTGTTAAAATCAAAAAGAAAGAAAATAACTTGTGTAGGTAAGAAGGAAAAATTGGAACTCTCATACCTTGCTGGTGTGATTGAAAAGTGGTACAGCTAATTTGGAAGACAGTCTGGCAGTTCCTTAAGATGTTAAATATAGATTCAACATGTGACTCAGCAATTCTGTTTTATATATCTACTCAAGATAAATCAAAACATATGTCCATACAAAATTCATACAAGAATGTTCATAGCAGCTGTCAAGAAGCAGAAGGAACAAAATATCCATCAATGGATGAATGAGTAAACAATATATGGTGTATCCATATGAAGAATATTATTCAAAAAGGGATCCAAATATGAAGGGAAGAAGTGAAACACTCACTATTTGTGGATGAAATTATTCTATATATAGAAAACTCTAAAGAATCCACTAAAAATGAGAAATAATAAATACAGTAAATTTACAAGATATAATATCAAGATACAAACCTCATTGCATTTCTATTCACTAATAATGAGGTATGAAAAAGTGAAGTCAAGAATACAGTCTGGGGGCCAGCCATGTGGCTGAGTGTTTAAGTTCGTGCACTCTGCTGCAGTGGCCTAGGGTCTTGCTGGTTTGGGTCCTGGCCACAGACATGGCACCACTGGTCAGGCCACGCTGAGGTGGCATCCCATGTACCACAACTAGAAGGACTCATAACTAAAATATACAACCATGTGCTGGGGGCATTTAGGGAAAAAAAGCAGAAAGAAAGAAAAAGAAAGAAGATGGGAAACAGTTGTTAGCTCAGATGCCAACCTTTAAAAAAAAGAATGCAATTTGATTTAAAGCCACAATAAAAAGAATAAGATCCTAGGAATAAATTTAACCAAGGAGGTGAAAGACTTACACACTTAAAACTATAAGACGTTATTGAAAGAAATCAATGAAGACATAAAGAAATGGAAAAGTATTCCATGCTCATAGATTAGAAGAATAAAATACTTAAAATGTATGTAAATAATTAATATACTTATATATACTTAAATTAAATATACCTAAATTAAAGAATACTTAGTATACTTAAATATGCTTAACATACTTAAAATGAATATGTAGATTAACTAAAGCAATCTACATATTCAGTGCCATCCTGATCAAAATCCCAGTGACATTCTTCAGAGAAATACAACAAACCATCCTAAAATTTATGTGGAAGCAAAAGATGCCAAACAGCCAAAAGAATCCTGAGAAAAAGAATAAAGTTGGAGGTATCACACTCCCTGAATTCAAGCTATACTACAAAACTATAGTAATCAGAACAGGACAGTACTGGTAGGAAAACATACACAGAGATCAGAATTCTCAACAGAATTGAGAGCCCAGAAATCAAACACATCTATGGGCAGCTAATTTTTAAAAAAAGAGTCAAAACTACACATGGAGAAAGGGAAGTCTCTTCAATAAATGCTTTTGGGAAAATTGGACAGGCACATACAAAAGAATGAAAGTAGACCATTATCTTACACTATACACAAAATTTAACTCAAAATGGATTAAGGATTTGAATGTAAAATCTGTAATAAAAAAATTCTTAGAAGAAAATACAGGCAGCACACATTTTGACATTGGTCTTAGTAGTATCTTTTCAAATACCACGTTCTATTCAGGCATGAGAAAAAAAGAAGTAACAAATAAATGGGACTACATCAGATTAAAAAGCTTCTGCACATCAAAAGAAACCATCAACAAAATGAAAAAACAACGCACCACTGGTTAGAGTATTTGCAAATCATATATCTGACAAGGGGTTAATTCCCAAGGTATATAAAGAACTGATACAGCTCAATAACAAAAAAAATGAACAATCCAATCAAAAAATGGGCAGAGGATATGGACGGACATTTTTCCAAAGAAGATATGCAGATGGCCAACAGGCACCTTAAAAGATAGTCAGCATCACTAATTATTAGGGAAATGCAAATAAAAACTACCAGAAGATATCACCTCACACACATCAGACTGGCTATAATTAAAAAGACAAGAAATAACAAATGTTGGAGAGGATGTGGGGGAAAATGAGCCCTCATGCACTCCTGGGGGGAATGCAAACTGGTGCAGCCACTATGGAAAACAGTATGGAGATTTCTCAAAAAATTAAAAATTGAAATCTCATGTTATCCAACTAACTCACTACAGGCATTTATCAAAAGAACATGAAGTCAACAATTCAAAGAGATTTATGCATCCCTGGGTTCATCAGAGCATTATTCACAATAGCTAAGATGTGGAATCAAGCCAAGTGACCATAAATGGATGAATGGACAAAGAAGACATACATATGCAATATAATACTGCTCAGCTATAAAAAAGACAAAGCCATGCCATTTGCAGCAACTGGATGGACTTGAGGGCATTATGCTAAGCAAAATAATTCAGACACAGAAAGACAAATATCATAGATTTTTCTCATATGTGGAAGATAAACAAACACACACATAGATATGGAGAATAAACTGGTGATTACCAGAGAAGATGGGTTGGGAAGAGGATGAAAGGGATAAAGGGACGCATATGCATGGTGATGGAAAAAACTAGACTCTTGGTGGCAAACAAGTCACAGTCTATTCAGAAACTGAAATATAATAATGTACATCTGATATTTACAATAAAAAGGAAGAAAGTAATGATATTTGCTAAAACATGGATGAAAAAGGAAAAGAACAAATTATTTAGACAATAATACATTTATATAGCTCTCCTCTCAGTTTTCACCCATCATCTAGTTTTATTTTCTTAATATAATCTGACATTAACTGAAAGTATTTCTAAACTTATTCATTTATGATGTATTTCTTCTTTTTAAATAAATGTTACACAGAATAAATTTCAGCCGTATGATCCTCATTGCTGTTTCCCAATACCTAAACAGCATCTGGGGCTCAAGAAATATATTCTTGAAAAATGAATAAACTGTCAACAGGCAGTGAAGCTTTCCTTTTATTAAAATAATTTTATTGAAATGAATATATTGAGGCTCAGAAAACTCCCATTACTTGTCTAAGTCAGGCCAGATTATTGCTTAGATCTTCCTTACTCTAAAATTCATAGACTGGAAGAGAGAATGCCCTCCTTTGGCACTGGTTGAGAGAATTAAACTCTTCACTCTTCCATCTGTAGGTGAGGTCTTTTTAAGCCATGGAAAGGAGCAATCACACAGTGACAGAGCTCATCCTTCTGGGCTTCATTAACAGAGCCCCTGATGCAGATGGTCCTGTTCCTAGTGTTTCCTGGTGTGTAATCTTTGACTGTGGTAGGAAATATCACCATCATTGTGGTGATCTGTAATGACTCCTGGCTCCACATGCCTGTGTATTTTCTCAGAGGCAAACTTTCTTTTCTGCACCCTACCTACATCTGGTATTCCTCTGTGTACACCCCAGGGACCCTAGTGTCCTGCATGTCTGCACACAAAAGTAACTCCTTTGGTTTCTGTGTAGCTCAGTTCTTCTTCTCCACTGGGCTGGTATACAAAGAGTGTTACCTAACTGCCACAGCTTATGACAGCTGTGTGGCCATTTCCAACCCCCTGCTTTATGCTCAGGTCATGTCAAGGAGAGTATACATCTGTGTGATTGTATATTCCTATACTGGAGGTTCTGTCAATGCAATAATTCCCACCGGCAACACATTCACAATGTATTTTTGTGGTGACAATGTCATTGATGCCTTTTTCTGTGATGTTCCATGCCTAGTGAAGTTGGCATGTCATGCGAAAACAGCTTACAGGCTGTGCTGAACTTGCTACTGGCCTCCAATGTCTTTACTCCCACTGCACTTATATGGGCGTCCTACCTCTTCATCAAGGCCACCATCTTGAGGATCTTTTCCACCCAGGGCTGCCTCAAAGCCTTCTCCACATGCTCTTCCCACTCGATCTCTGTCACCTTGTACTGTGGCTCGACTCTCTGCATCTACTCTCACCCAAATTTCAGCTGTTTCCTCTAGAGAGGAAAACTACGTTCCACAGTTTATACAGTGGCATTCCCCATGTTGAATCCCATGATCTACAATGTGAGGACTAAAGATGTCAAAGAAGCTCTGAAAAATTTTTCAGGTTAACAAAATCCAAACACTAAATTGACATAAATTTCTTAAATCAATGCCCAGTGAAAGTGAAATTCTTCAGGGGAAGCTTGGAGAAATGGATTGAAAAGAAAAAAGAAAATTTTATTCCGTTAAGAAATCCAGGGGCCGGCGCACTAGCACAGCATTTAAGTGCACACGTTCCGCTTTTGCGGCCCAGGGTTGGCTGGTTTGGATCCCCGGTGCGGACATGGCACCACTTATCAAGCCATGCTGTGGCAGGCATCTCACATATAAAGTGGAGGAAGATTGTCACAGATGTCAGCTCAGGGCCAGCCTTTCTCAGCAAAAAGAGGGGGATTGGCGGCAATTGTTGGCTCAGGGCTAATCTTCCTCAAACAGCAACAAAAACAACAACAACAACAAAGAAATCCAATGAAAAAAAATTTATTTCTTTGTATTAGTTTATTTTGTTTTTGTGATCAGACTATAATCTGTACTATGGAATCAATTTACTATTAATATCGTTTTAAAAAGCAGTATTACAGTTTAATGCAAAAAAATGAGTATATGTTACTTTGGGATCAAAGGAATGCACTTTACTTTGCTATCTCCCCTGAGACTGATCCTTTTTTTTTTTTTTTTACCCCCTACATGATGGGTATTGTGGGAATGTGATGAAAAGATTATTTGGATATTTGAGGTTTGTGGAATACATCCCAAATCCTTCTTGTCCTGTATACACTGAGCTTATGTGGTATGGAAGAATAAGGAATGTTAAAAATTTTGTGATAAAAAAAGCGAGAGAACTGATATGTTAAATAATAAATTCTGGTGAAAAGATAGATCAGAAATGTCAGAGCTAATAAAAATGGTGAAGTGGCTACAACTATGTGTTCTAAAATTTTCATTTAAATGCATTCTATAAATGTGCTCATTACAACAAGTATAAGTTTTCAATAGCAAATTCTAACTTCTCAGGCTCAAGGGGCTCATTTGTCAAATGTGATTAAAACTCCTTAATTTGCAGTGTTGTTGCAAAGAGTATTGAGAAAAAAAATTCAACTAAACCTGCCACATACTGAATATTGAGCTGTAAGTTTCCTTGTATTGAAAAATTCCAGTGGGGGAAAGAAACAAGCATTGGGTCTAGAATGGGGTTTGGTTTGTTGGTTTTTTGTTTCAGTTGTTTCCCTGAATGTTGTTATTTTCTGCATGCGGATATGTAGTGGTATGGAATGACAGACAGGATGAAAGACCAACTCATTCTCTGTGCAAGAGATCACTCTTTCATAGTGATATACAATCCTAAAGACACATCTTTCTCCATGGATTTAAAGGTGTTTTGGGTGTTTTCCTTTTTTTTTTTTTTTGTAATCTAAGCAACTCAAACATTTTGCTTAATGTTAAATTGATGTAGAAGGCTCAATGTTTGCAAAGATATATTCTATCTACTCAAATTAGAGTTTTATGCAAGTACTTGGAGGGAATGACATCAAAAATAAATGTGTAAATTTCCAAGAGTTTCACCATTCCAAATCTTATTCTTAACAAACAAAGTTTTCCTGCCAAGCTTCAAATTCAAATTATGTACACTAAAACCATTCAATTTTATATTCTCTTTAGGAGACTTCCCAAAGATAAGCAAGATGATAAATTTTTAGAAAATCCAAAACTGCAAAGAAACAAAATGCAATATTGCGGAACGTCAAACAAGTCAATATTTGAAGTTTACAATAGTTTAATCATAATAAAATAATAAACTGTTAGAAAATGGTTTTCTCAACGTGTCATTGTTTTAAGTATAACTTCTTGAATATATTTGAAATATTACAACGCTTACAAATTATCTATAAGCCCATAATTTGGAAAATACAATAAGAGCATTCTGCAAAAAGATAAGCTTCATCTCTGTGGCCTTATGATCTGTGTTGCTTTCCAGAAGGCCCCCTTGACCTCTTTGTTTCTCAGAATATAGATGAGAGGATTGAGCAATGAGTTGACCAGGGTGTAGAGGAGAGAAGCCACTTTGTCTCTCCACATGGAGTAGGTGGAACTTGGCCCTGAATACGTGAAGAGTAAGGATCCACAGAAGAACATGATGGAGATGAGGTAAGAAGCACAGATGGAGAAGGCCTTGTGCCTTCCTGAGGCTCAGCGGATCCTCAAGATAGCCAGAAGGATGTTGAAATAAGAAATCAGGATGGCAAGAATGCTGGAGAGTACCGTGAAGCCCACCAAACCCCGGGGGACTTTTCATATACCTGGGTGTCTATACAAGACATTTTTGCCAATGTTGTTCCATCACAGAAATAGTGATCAATGATATTTTTACCACAGAAATTCAAGTGGAAATTGTTAGCAATATGAGCTACAGCATTCAAGGACCCTCCTATGTAGGAGGCAGCAACTAGTCCAGTACACAGAGAATTGGACATAATACTTGAATAAACTAATGGATTACGGTTGGTCACAAGAGAGTCATAAGCCATGGGTGCTAGGAGATAGCAGTCAGTGTAGGCAGCAAGGTAATTAAAGAACAGTTGGGCTGCACATCCAGCCAAGGAAATACACTTATTTTCTGAGACACAAATGGCCAGGATTTGGGGAATATACACAGACGTGTACCAGAAATCCAAAAAAGATATATTGCCGATGAAAAAGTACATAAGAATGTGCAGGTGGGAATCAATATGGATTAAGATAACCATGGTCATGTTTCCTGACATGGTTATCAAACGGAGCATCAGAAATATTTCAGTTAGAATCAGCTGCCACAAGGGATCTTCTGAGAAGCCCACCAAGATGAATTCAGACAGAATGGTGCAATTTCCAACTTCCATGTCCACAGAGGTAAAAGTGTGATAAACATTATGAGGAAAAAATTATGTAGTGATTTTACTGTTGAAAGAAATACACAAAGGTATCAGTTAAGACAGTAATTACTAGAGGCTTATGGAATTTTATCTCTTACTATCTAGAATGATACAATTTCAATCTGAGACTAAAGAAATACAGGCATTGGAGTAGAATCTGATTCTGAAATTAGGGTTTTCACTTAGTAATTGCTCAATGCAGGGTCAGTCCCTAATTCTCACCAAAAAGATGAGCAAAATGATGACCCCTGACAGGTGTCTCATTGAATAAAGAAGATATGCATGAAAACAGCGAGCCTGATGTTTGGTATATCATGAGAACTCAAAAAATTTCAGTATATTTCATATATTATTAAGAACTTATGTGTCAAGCATTGTCCTCACAGTTATACAAAAACAATATATTGTTCTATTCCTTCTATTTATTCTGTTAGTACAAACAGAATAAATAAATAAATATGTGTACATATAGATATATATATATATTTCTCACTATTTGCCAGTTAATATTCTAAGTTCTAATATAACCCACTTAATGCTTACCACAACTTGATAAGATAGGTATGTATATGATCCTCATGTAGTTTAAGAAATATTTCCAAGGTTATAGAGTTATTCAACAGCAGAACTGATTAGAACACAGAATTTTCTTTATCAAGTGCATATGCTTTCAACTGTTAAGCTTTACATCTTTTACAGGAGAATTGTGTTCTCTCTTTTTCTAGCTAAGGATATCCTATAATTCTCTGACAACTTGAATTTCTTTACCTATTAAAAAGAGCTTTAAAACATCACTTTTTAAAAACAATTCATTGTTTTACACTTTCTCCTACTAGATGTAAGATTCATATTCATAATTTGGGCATTATTTTATATAGTGGATGGTGAACATTAGACCGAACCCAATTTTTGGTGTCAAGGATTTATTGAGAAACAGTGAATCCTTCAAAGTTACTATCTTGAAGCTCTAAAGCTCTCCGAGAGAAGCTAAAAGGAGGTATCTAATTTAAAATGTTACGTAATTAGGGCTGATGCCCCAAGAGCTTTAGATCTGATGTCCCTTTAACTAAAAAGGCAGTCAGGAAAGCTAAAATCAAGAAAGGATTGTAATTTATTCTGATGCATAAAACATTTACCATAGAGAACCCAAGTCTTCGCCCTTGAGCTCTAGATCTGCTTCTGCTAGGAAGAGAGTTACAGTATCTTTCAAATGTGGCTGATGATGTTATGATAGGTCATGACTTCATTGATGACACTTTGGTAAAAGCAGCTTGAAGTTCTGAAGACCATTCCATTTCTTTATTACTAGATGATGTATCTTTTCCCATTAACATACAAAGAACAGATGCTTTAGTGCTACACCCAATGTTCCATAAGCTTGCTCTAATTTACCTTTATAACTCTCTCTCTCACCACTTGTCTTCATCTATTTAGGATGTCAACCAAACTAAATTCCTCCATGATTGATTTCCCATGATAATCTCACAGGAGCTTCACAGTTGATAGTGCTAAGATGTTATTCACATGTATGCTATGAATTTTTTTCATAATTTGCTCAAACTTGAGTATAAATACTTGCCAAGAATGTATGCTTATTATATTGGTAAAGTAAAAGTGGTGGGTTATAGCCACCATCTCAATAGTTACCATGAATTTTTTCTGCTACGTTATCATGTGTCTGTACATAGAAGTGTATCTGGATCTTATTAAGCTCATTTTTAATACAGTATAATTTGGGGAAAAATGTAAATATCTAGCCAGAGCCAATAACTACTTTTCTTATATTACCTTCAAAACAGGCAAATAACTGATAAAATAAAAATTCTGCCCTAAGTTCAAAGTCTTCCCAGAAGAAGAGGTATTTAAATGAGACTAAAAATGACTTGAAATGAAAAATCATGTTAAAATGCTCCTAATGTTTTCTAAGTTAAAGTCAAATTCCATACGATGGCCTAAGGGTCTGCCAAGAGCCTACCCTCCATTACCTACTGGCCCTTATCTCCTAAGACTCACCCCTCCTCCTGCATTCTGTTCCAGTTCTGCTGACTTAATCACTGTTTGTGAAAAAACGCCAGCCCTTCCCCAACATCAAAGATTTCTAAACTGTCTATATCTTTGCCTGAAACACTATTCCTCAGATATTTCCAGGCTGAGACCCTCATCTCTTTTAAGTCCCATTCAAATATCATTTTCCGACTAAGACTCATCCTCATCACTATTTTAAATTCTATGCCTTCTTCCCATCAACAATCTTCAACATTTTTATTCTATTCAGACTCTGCTCTATTTTGTACCAGACCTATTGGGATCATCTAACTCTTGTTTACTAAGTTTATTGTCCATTTTTCCCACCAGAAGGGATTAACCATGGGGAGAAAGATTTCTCTGTTTTGTTTACTACTGTATCCCAGCATACAGAATGGTTCCTAAAAACTAATTGGCACTTAACAAATATTTCCATAATGAATAAGGGGGTAATTAATTTTTTACTTTGAAGTTGTTTTTCTTAAAGTGTTGTCTACTTCTAACTTAGCTCAAAATACTCGGGACTAATCTACTCTCACGTGGACTTTCTTTGTCTAGTGTACTGTATTGCTAATAAGAAAGAAGAGTAAATAAAGAGAAGACACATAACCACAACCTCAAATCCATCTTGATTTTGAAATAAACTACAATAAAATGTGAATGTGAAATGAAAGACACAGAAAATATCAGAGACAATTATGCTAAAGTTTCCCATATAGAATGGCTTCTAAAGATATGTGTTCCCTTGTAGAAGCTCTGTTCCATGCTCTCTTCACTGGAGCACTTAAAATTATATGGATGAATGTGCCCCTGTAGCACCTAAAAATGAATACCAAGAAGTGAAAATATGATACATTAGCAGTTTGGACTGCACAGAGTACCACAATCTCTAGAATCAAAAAGCATGTCACATTTTTTTGTCCTCTTGATCTCTCCACTGTGTAGGCGAATATATGATGACTCAGCATAACTACGATGCTGAATTTTAAATTCTTGATGAGGGTTACATATATCATTTGTGGGAATACTATTTAGGAATGTGTGTGTGTGATTGCATAACAATGATCTTTTGAGAGCCAGGCCAGACTCTGTAATCACCTTCTAATTGCAGTAGCTGAGGTCATAGAGAGGTCAGACCACTTAGCTGTCCCTAATTCCAGTTGCTAACCCTTAATCAGGAAGGACCCTCCTGGAAGTCACATACATTTCCCTCTCCTGTGATATTTTGGCATGCTCTGTTAGACTCCACATGCGTATTTTCTCACACAGTCCTGTTGACCTCCTTTCACAGAAGCCAAGAAATATGTACCTCAGTTTCCAAAGATCAGTTAGAATTCATTTGGAACATAGAGATGATAGCTTAATTAGGATACAATGAAACGAAGAGGGTTTTACTAAACATTAGCTCTCTTAATGGATCTAAGTCACAATACAGTTATTAAATGAATCTGATGATAGAAACTCTCCAAATTGTACTAATTAGACTTTTCTAGAATGTGTCATATTGTTCATAATTCCTTTCCTTGCCATATTCTCTCCTTTATCTTCTTGGCTACTTTTCCTTGTTTCATTCATCAGGAGACTCTAATCAGTCCTGGTCTTATGGGTTGAATTGAATCCTACCACCATTCATATGTTGAAATCCCAATGCCCAGTAACTCAGAATGTGACTGTATTTGGAGATATGCCCTTTATAAGGTGACTATGTTAAAATGAGGTGGTTAGGGTGAGCACTAAACCAACTTGGCTGATATCTTTATAAAAAGAGGAAATGGAAATTTGGACACCCAAAAAGATACCAGGGATGGGTATGAACAAAGAAAGGACTATTTGACGACATCACAAAAGGGTGGTCATCTGCAAATCAAGAAAAGACGCCTCAGTAGAAACCAACCCTGATGGCATCCTGATCTTGGTCTTTTAGGATCCAGAATTGTGAGAAAATAAATTTCCATTGTTTACATCATCCAGTCTATGGTATTTTGATATTGACAGCCTTAGCAAACTAATGTACTTGTTTATCAACACTAGCACGTTTTTATGTTGGTGCAATCTCATGTTTTATATGTCAAAAGACTATTAAAATTAGGAAATGTGATGCATCACAGTGAAATATTCACCAATTTTTCATTAATGCATATGTAACAGTGAACAAGGAAAGAAATACAAACATTCACAGAACCTTGATTGCTATCCATCATTGCTTCATTTGTAAAAATGTGTACTCTGTCTTCTCATGCATGTAAAGCTTTTTGATATTTATCTATCTCTCTTCTTATCTATATGTTTCTATCTATATTTCCATATCTGCCTGTGGCATACATCTGTGCTACTTTTCCCTTAATTCTTTTATTGTCATTGCTGTTGAGGTAACATTGGTTTATAACGTAATTTTTTAATTGTTGGAGAAAATTTAATTTAATTAAATTTAATTGTTGGAGTCTTTTATTGGAACCTCACAGTGACTCTAAATAAAGCTATATGTTCTTTCTTGTATCTATTGCCAAGGAAATCTTTTTATCACAGCAAGTAAAATATTGAAAATCAGGAAAGTAAACTATTTATTTCTAGGTGCACTTCACATTAGATTTTTTTACTTAATGATATTCTAACTCTCTCTCCCAACAGATAGTTAAATACATTTGGAGTAACAAGTTCTGGGGTTGAATTCCTGTTTGCTTACCTATGAACTACATATTTTGAAGCAAGTCATTTAATCCACCTAACCCTGAGAATATTTCCGTAACCAATTTCATTATTCCCACTTACAGATTAAAATATGTGATATACAGGCAACTTATGTACTATGTGAAAATTATTTTAAAAATATACTCTCTCACTCCATTTTAAAAATCTTAGTAATGCTGCAAACTCTGTTCCATACTAGCAGGTATACAAGTTTTTCCAAAAGGCCCAGCCTAATTTACTTTAAAAACTTATTTAAATGCATTAGTACCAACTTGAATAGACAAATGTAGATAGCTGCTCTCACATTTCTGTTGATGTTTTTGTTTTCTCATATTACGTATTTCTGACAGAACAGTCTGATAACAATGATAGGGAGATAATCTGAAAAATAAAATACAGCCATTGCTTACCAAGTATTTTCATTTATGCAAACTGCTTTAACCAACATTTTCTTCAGGGCATTTTGAACAGCTTTATTTCTTAAGCTATAGATCAAGGTATTCAACATTGGAAACACCACAGTATAGAACACCAACACCATTTTATCCCTTTTGAGTTCATAGCTAGTACTTGGTCAGGAGTAAATGAAGAGAATTGAACCATAGCCCAAGGTGATAGCTTTCAAGTGAGAGCTACAAGTGGAGAAGGCCATGAGGAGGCCATTGGTGGAGTGGATCTTCAAGATGGCAGCAATGATGAACAGGTAGGAGACAAGCATAAGCATGGTGGGAATGATGACACTGGAGGCAAATATGAAATACAGCACAGCCTGAAATAGCTCTCCTTCACATCACAAGCCAACTTTAAAAGAGGCGTCAGATAGAAGGACTCATCAATGATGTTCTTGGGCAGAAGGCCAGCGTAAATGTATTTGATGTGATGAGAATTGAGTTAATAATGCCACGGATGTATGAAGTTACAACAAGACTGGCATATAATCTTAAGGAGAAGGTCTGGGATTAAAGCAAGGGTTTATCGGTCACCACATAGTGGTCACAAGCCATGGGAGCCAAAAAGTAACGCTCACTATAGCACAGTCCAGATGAGAAGAAGAACTGATCTACTCAACCAGCAAAAGAGATACTTTTGTTATCAGAGATGCAGGTCATCAGGATTTTGGGTCTATAGACAGCAGAATACCAGAGATCCAGGAATGACAGGTTTCCAGTGAAGAAATACATAGGTGTTTGCAACCAGGAATGCCCACAGAGAAATCAGGGTGATATTCCCTAAGAGACCCATGACATAAATGATGAGGATGATGAAAAAGAACACTCTGTAACAATAAGTCTGCTGTGAACTGCAAAAGTAGGAAATATTTTACTTTGTTGAAATTTTGTCCATCCATTGATTGTGGGTTTCTATGGTCCTTTTCTTGGAAAAGGTTAATAAATATGTCATGATTTGAGATATCAGCATATGAACTCCACAATGTTTTGCCATTTCAATGACTGAAAAATCCAATTAATATGTTATTCATTAAGAGACATAGCTACGCTGAATTGGGCATCATTCTTGTTGGATAACTGGGAAATCATTCTATGCTGCCTTTAGAGACCAGGAATTATGCACAAACACAGTATGTATTACTTTATATTTTTAAAATTTTTTCTACTTTTTGGAAGAGGTAATTTATGTTTTTTCTCTTCCATTTGCACTTAGGACGAATGTAGACCACGTAGAAGATATAAAAAATGGAAGTTGAAAGGATATGCTGATTTCTCTTCAGGCATTTGAATCGCTTTGTCTTTTTCCAGAGAATTACATGAAGAAGCATCTTTATACTATTCTAACCATATTTTGGAATATCCTTTGAAGTACAGTTTACTGAAGTTTCTTGGAAGGCAATAGTTATATTTTATTTAACTATTTATCCGCAAAACCAATAAAGTAGTTTTGCATTAAAAAGAAAACATGTAACTTATATAAAATAATAAATTTACTTAGATAATAAGAATTTGAGACCATAGCTACCTGTATAACTCTCAAGTGTACCCTCAAAGAACATGAAAATGTTAATCAATCGATAATCACATTCATAATGTGGTTGAATTTCCTATAGGAGAAAGAGTAAAACAAAAACCAAATAAGCAAAGGAAAATGAAGCTGGTAAACCTAAATTTTTTGGAAAATACAATAGGTTAAATAATGGCCTCTATTGATATCCATATTCTAATCATTGAAACCTGTGAATGTTACTTTACGTGGGAAAAGAGCTGTTAAGAATCTTGAGATGAGTAGATTATCAGGGTGAGCTCTAGGCAATGGGAAGTCAGAAGCAGACATTGGAGTGATACAACTGCAAGGAATGCCAACAGCCTCAAGAAGCCAGATGAACCAGAGAATGGATTGTCCTCTGGAGCCTCTGGGTGGAATGTGGCCCTGCCAACACCTTGATTCTAGCGCAGTTATATTGAGTTTGGACTTCTGACTTGTGGAACTGTGAGGGAATAAATTTTTGTTGTTTTAAGCCATCATGTTTGTGGTAATTTGTTAATACAGGAAGTTATAGACCTCAACCTCTACCAGTCTCCTTTCCTTTAAAAGTAGAAGCAGGATACTGGGCTGTTTCCAGCAATGCAAGATGCACCCTTTCTACTAGTCTATGTTGCAACCCAGGAGGTCCCTACTACAGCAATCAATAAAGGGCTAAATGATAATTGTCAGGGTTCTGAAGTGACAGGGGATGTAATATTTCTGCTATTAGACACAAAGCTTTGAACATCTCTTATGCTAGAGAAAAAATTAATAATTTTTGTTGTATACTAGGTGATGGACTTGAAATTGTGCTAGAAAAATAAAGATACAGCTCTCCTGAACTGTATGTATTTGATGTTAAGAATCTATTATTTTTAACTAAAATAAATATTAATGCTATTGTTATTGTGTGACAAATAGAAATGGCAAGCAAGAGGACATATTGAAGCACATGAGGAAGCCCTTTGGTGTAAACCTAATTCGGCCTGACTTTGTTTTTCCAAAAGGGCCTGACATGGTCATTGAGCATGCATTGTATATCTGCTTTAAATATTTACTATGGCAAGAACAAATGGCCTTAAGATAAAGGTGCAACTTCCCCCCATGTTGGCATTTCCTTAAGGATAAACATCTTTCTTCGTGTGAGATATAAAACACAGTTAAATAATATAAATTAAGAAAATGTGAAAAGGAAAAAAAAAGCTAGACATAAAAGGGAGGCAAAGATAAACCTGTGGCACACCAATGAATCCAATCTACTGATCTGTACATGCCACATGTCAGACCAAAAGTTTCTAGCAGCTCATATACATATATATATATATATATATATATATATATATATATATATAATAAATAGCATCCAAAGGACAAGCAAAGCAAAGCAAACATTGGGCAACATGTTACAATTCTTAATGGTACTAACTTGCAATCATTTCTTGCAAGGGGCCTTACAAAAGAGTGAGTGAAATAGCATACATAATATATGGAATGGTGCTCTTATGTATGAAGACACAGAAAAAGAGCTTTGGTAAGTTACAGTTACTTGACATTAATCTGTAGACTTAAAAGACAGAGGCATGTCTCGATAGATTCAAGGGGCATTCAGAAACCTTCTTTGCACAGCATCTCTCCTCCTCATTGGTCACATCTCCCTTCACAAGAAGACCTTTTTAAAAGGAAGATGCCTCTGGAAGTGGTCACCCAAAAGGAACAGATGCTCAGCAGTCTCTAGGCTTAAGGCACCTGCCATTTCTGTCATTCAGTTTGAGATTTTAGTCAGATATTTCTTAATTTGTATATTAATCTTAAGTGTATTAAATGATCCCAAAAATATATCTATATTTTTATCTGTATCTATTTATGTATACATATTTTAGATAGATACATAAATAGATAGATAATTCGATATAAATACAGAGATATAGAATTGTGCACTCCTCTTCTTAAGGAACTCCTGTCCCATACACTGCCTAACATAGAATAAGAACCATTTTAAAGTCATGAAAATATTGACTCATTTTAATTTTTCTATATTTGACCTACTCTAAGAACTAATAAGTTTCCTGCAAGATAACAGAAAAGACAACAATGGGCCACACACAGCTACAAAGGGTTTATGAGAGTGAAATCCATCAACTAATCATCTAATTGCCTGTTTCAGTAAAAGAGAAAATAAGGCCAGATAAAAAGATGTTTGGAGACATTTTGGATTCCTTTATTAAATATAATTACAGGAGAATAAATCTTATTCTATTTCATGAAGTGGAATTACCTATGTATGATTATTTTAAGAATTGTTTTCTCTTTTGTCCAAATTGTGATTTACTGACATTTTCCTTCTGGTTACTTAAAGCAGTAGTATTTCATGAACATAAATAGTTACTTCGTGAGAATTTTGACTCAAGTCCAGAATATCTCACATTACCTAGAATAAAAAGTGCCTTCTATTTACTCCACAGGAATCCTATTTCCAATTGTAACAATAGTGAAGACCATATAAACTTGAGCATCCCATTGAGATATGCTGCTAAAAGCAAAGAGAATCTTCATGTGCTTTTCTGGTGCCAAGTGACCAATTATAATGCTCAATCAATTTTCTGGAATGCAGTAGGGAGAATTCCTTCATCATAGATATAATTGGTCCAACTGACCTGTAAAGCCCTTCTCCTTCATAAGTTTCCTTCATACATTTGAGATAGAAGAGAATTTGACAGAAAGGAATAACCAATAGGATAGTCTGCACACAATAGATGCTTAAGAATTATTTGCAGTCCATAATGATAATTATAATCATTATGATAACGAAATGCTCATAGGATTAGTACTGAAACATATTGATTATCAGTTAATAAAATGTGCCCATTTTCCAAACAGTAAAATTTGAGAGATAGAATTTAAGAAATTGAAATTGAGAGATAGAATTAGTGTCCTATAGTTAGAGCAAACATTATCTCTACATGAGACCATGATTATATTTATTCATTCACAATATTTTTGTTGAGCAACTCCTATATACCCAGCATTGACTTAGATGTTGGGAGAGACAGAACAGTGAGGCAAAGTAAGGTCTTAGGTGACATTCAGTAGTGGGTAAGAGGAAAGCTCAGGAAAGGGATAACCAGGTGCGAATCCCAGGTCTAAACTCACTAGTTGTGTGAGCAAGGGCAGCACATTTAAAGTCACCAAGGTTCAGTTTCCCTATTTATAAAATAGACATAACTTGTCTTTCTCATAGCATTGTTCTGAAGATTGAATGAGATAACATATAATAGGTTTTAACAAACAACAATAAAAAATAAACAAAAGTAAAAATAAAATAAAGAGAAAGTGATACAGTGACTGCTCTTGTGGAAGTTATGGCCTTGTGTGGAAGGTAATCAAATGATTACATAAATTTGTACTTATAAATTAGGACTAGTATTGTAGAATCATAAAAATGAGGAGTCATGAGATTTTATTATAGGATCTGTCATAGTGTGGGACCTTAGGGAAGATTTATCTGATGAGGTAATTTTTAACCTGAGAATTTAATAGTAATAATAGGATGTCATTAATCATAGTGAGTGATGAAGGTGAGGTTGGCAGCTGCAGGGAGGGTAGGGAGAATAGTCTTGCAGAGGTTACAGGAAATACAATGATCCCAGCTGAGAAAAAGCACCATGCATTACAGGAAGGGAAGGAAGTTGAGAGTAGCTGTCCCCTGGAGAAATAAATATAGCCACAATGAATTAGACAGGAGAGGTGAGCAAGGTCAAGTAGCTTAGGGACTGAATTGTCCATATTAATGAATATATGCTAAGTTCGATCATTGATGGGTTTTAATCCAATGCATGATTTGGTCAAATAAAATTCAAATAAAACTCTCTTTACAATGTGAAAAATAGAAGTGTGAAGGCAGAGAGGTTTAGGTGACTATTTCAAAAACCCAACCAATTACTGATGGCACTTGGAATTAGGGATAGCAATGGATTTGGTGATAAATAGTCTGATCTAAGAGATATTTGAGAAGTAATACACATACGGGATGTGGTGCCGAAAACTTTGAACACCCAAATATCTCTGACATTTCCTTGACTTTGAAAACAGCCACATTCCTCTCTCTCTGGGAAAAATAATTTAATGACTTTGTAAGGGAAGTTATCCTGCAGAAATTGTCAGTATCTTCTCAGTTCCTACCATCAACATTCCTCATTGTTTCCAGATCCAAAGAGAATTAGATCCAAGCATAACCCAGACAAGGAGTAAAAGGACTTCTCTGGAAAAGACACATGTATTCAACCTCTGGAGGGGCAGGAACGCACTAAGTGTCATTAACAGGGCATGAGAAGCACACTAGGAATGGATACTAGGAAGTAAAACAAGGTGGATAAATGGAGAAATAACATCAACAGAGGCCTATATTCACTACAGGCTAGTGCAAGTGGATCCCTTACCAACTGCAAAGGAAAGATTCCAAAAGCTTACAGGGACAGGCATGTTGGTGTAGCTCAATTACATACATTTTACTCGACCCCCAACTAAATCTGATTTTCTCAAATCTTTTTTTCAGCACCCTTTTACACTCTTAAAAATTGTTGAAGACTCTAAACATATTTTCTTTATATAGAGTGTATTACCACATAAGAAATACAAACAAAGAAAATTTTTTTATATTAATGTTATGATAGATTACAACCTTGTGAGATTTCAGTTGTACATTTTTGTTAGTCATGTTGTGGGTACACCACTTCCCCCTTTGTGCCCTCCCCCCACACCCCCTTTTCCCTGGTAACCACCGATCAGATCTCCTTATCAATATACAAACTTCCACCTATGAGTGGAGTCATATAGAGTTCGTCTTTCTCTGACTGGCTTATTTCGCTTAACATAATACCCTCGAGGTCCATCCACGTTGTTGTGAATGGGCCAATTTTGTCTTTTTTAATGGCTGAGTAGTATTCCATTGTGTATATATACCACATCTTCTTTATCCAATCATCAGTTACTGGGCATGTAGGTTGGTTCCACGTCTTGGCTATTGTAAATAATGCTGAGATGAACATAGGGGTGCAACGGACTCTTGAGATTTCTGATTTCAGGTTCTTAGGATAGATACCCAGTAATGGGATGGCTGGGTCATAGGGTATTTCTATTTTTAACTTTTTGAGAAATCTCCATACTGTTTTCCATAGTGGCTGTACCAGTTTGCATTCCCACCAACAGTGTATGAGGGTTCGTTTTTCTCCACAACCTCTCCAACATTTGTCGCTCTTGGTTTTGGATGTTTTTGCCAATCTAACGGGTGTAAGGTGATATCTTAGTGTAGTTTTGATTTGCATTTCCCTGATGATTAGCGATGATGAACATCTTTTCATGTGTCTCTTGGCCATATTCATATCCTCTTTTGAGAAATGTCTGTTCATGTCCTGTGCCCATTTTTGTATCGGGTTGTTTGTTTTTTTGTTGTTAAGCAGTGTGAGCTCTTTGTATATTATGGAGATTAACCCTTTATCAGATAAGTGGCTTGTAAATATTTTTTCCCAATTAGTGAGCTGTTTTTTTGTTTCAATCCTGTTTTCCCTTGCCTTGAAGAAGCTCTTTAGTCTGATGAAGTCCCATTTGTTTATTCTTTCTACTGTTTCCCTCAACTGAGGAGTTATAGTGTCCGAAAAGATTCTTTTGAAACTGATGTCAAAGAGTGTACTGCCTATATTCTCTTCCAAAAGACTTATTGTCTCAGGCCTAATCTTTAGGTCTTTGATCCATTTTGAGCTTATTTTGGTGTGTGGTGAAAAAGAATGGTCAATTTTCAATCTTTTGCATGTGGCTGTCCAGTTTTCCCAGCACCATTTGTTGAAGAGACTTTCTTTTCTCCATTGTAGGCCCTCTGCTCCTTTGTCGAAGATTAGCTGTCCATAGATGTGTGGTTTTATCTCTGGGCTTTCAATTCTGTTCCATTGATCTGTGGGCCTGTTTTTGTACCAGTACCATGCTGTTTTGATCACTGTAGCTTTGTAGTATGTTTTGAAATCAGGGATTGTGATTCCACCGGCTTTATTTTTCTTGCTCAGGATTGCTTTGGCAATTCACGGTCTTTTGTTGCCCCATATGAATTTTAGGATTGTTTGTTCAATTTCTGTGAAGAATGTTCTTGGGATTCTGATTGGGATAGCATTGAATCTGTAGATTGCTTTAGGTAGTATGGACATTTTTCCTATGTTTATTCTTCCAATCCATGTGCATGGAATGTCTTTCCATCTCTTTATGTCATCGTCAATTTCTTTCAAGAAAGTCTTGTAGTTTTCATTGTATAGATCCTTCACTTCCTTGGTTAAGTTTATCCCAAGGTATTTTATTCTTTTTGTTGCGATTGTGAATGGGATTGAGTTCTTGAGTTCTTTTTCTGTTAGTTCATTGTTAGTGTATAGAAATGCTACTGATTTATGCATGTTAATTTTATACCCTGCTACTTTGCTGTAGTTGTTGATTATTTCTAATAGTTTTTGTATGGATTCTTTGGGGTTTTCTATATATAAGATCATGTCGTCTGCAAACAGCGAGAGGTTTACTTCTTCGTTACCTATTTGGATTCCTTTTATTTCTTTTTCCTGCCGAATTGCTCTGGCCAGCACCTCCAGTACTATGTTGAATAGGAGTGGTGAAAGTGGGCACCCTTGTCTTGTTCCTGTCCTCAGAGGGATGGCTTTCAGTTTTTGTCCATTGAGTATGATGTTGGCTGTGGGTCTGTCATATATGGCCTTTATTATGTTGAGGTACTTTCCTTCTATACCCATTTTATTGAGGGTTTTTATCATAAATGGGTGTTGGATCTTGTCGAATGCTTTCTCTGCATCTATTGAGATGACCATGTGGTTTTTGTTTTTCATTTGGTTGATGCAGTGTATCACGTTGATTGACTTGCGGATGTTGAACCATCCCTGTGTCCCTGGTATAAATCCCACTTGATCATGGTGTATAATCTTTTTGATGTACTGCTGTATTCGGTTTACCAAAATTTTGTTGAGGATTTTTGCATCTATGTTCATCAGTGATATCGGCCTGTAGTTCTCCTTCTTTGTGTTGTCCTTGTCAGGTTTGGGGATCAGAGTGATGTTGGCTTCATAGAATGTGTTAGGGAGTACTCCATCTTTCTCAATTTTCTGGAACAGTTTGAGAAGAATAGGTATTAAGTCTTCTTTGAATGTTTGGTAGAATTCTCCAGAGAAGCCGTCTGGTTCTGGACTCTTATTTTTGGGGAGGTTTTTGATTACTGTTTCTATTTTCTTACTTGTGATTGGCCTATTCAGATTCTCCATTTCTTCCTGATTCAGTCTGGGGAGATTGTAGGAGTCTAGGAATTTGTCCATTTCTTCCAGGTTGTTCAATTTGTTGGCATATAGTTTTTCATAGTATTCTCTTATGATCTCTTGTATTTCATTGGTATCTGTTGTGATTTCTCCTCTCTCATTCCTAATTTTATTTATTTGCGATTTCTCTCTTCTTTTCTTGGTGAGTCTGGTAAGGGTTTGTCAATTTTGTTAATTCTTTCGAAGAACCAACTCTTTGTTTCATTGATCCTTTCTATTGTCTTTTTTGTTTCAATATCATTTATTTCTGCTCTTATTTTTATTATTTCCCTCCTTCTACTGACTCTGTGCTTTGTTTGTTCTTCTTTTTCTAGTTCTGTTAGGTGTCGTTTGAGGTTGCTTATGTGAGCTTTTTCTTGTTTAGTGAGGTGAGCCTGTATTGTGATGAATTTCCCTCTTAGGACTGCTTTTGCTGCATCCCAAATGATTTGGTATGTCATGTTCTCATTTTCATTTGTGTCCAGATAATATTTGATTTCTTCTTTAGTTTCTTCAGTGATCCATTGTTTGTTCAGAAGCGTGTTGTTTAGTCTCCACATTTTTGCACCTTTCTCTGCTTTTTCCTTGTAGTTGATTTCTAGTTTAATAGCATTATGATCAGAAAAGATGCTTGATATTATTTCAACTCTCTTGTATTTATTGATGTTTGCTTTGGTTCCCAAAATATGGTCAATCCTTGAGAATGTTCCATGTGCACTTGAGAAGAATGTGTAACCTGCTGTTTTTGGATGAAGTGTTCTATATATATCTATTAAGTCCATCTGGTCTAAGTTTTCATTTAATTCTATTATTTCCTTGTTGATTTTCTGTCTGGATGTTCTGTCCATTGGTGTTAATGGTGTGTTGAGGTCCCCTACTATTATTGTATTGTTGCTGATGTCTTCTTTTAGTTCTGTTAAGAGTTGCTTTACAAATTTTGGTGCCCCTGTGTTGGGTGCGTATATATTTATAAGTGTTATGTCTCCTTGGTGGAGAGTCCCTTTTATCATTATATACTGTCCATCTTTGTCTTTCTTTATCTGTTTTGCTTTGAAATCTACCTTGTCTGATATTAGTATTGCGACACCTGCTTTCTTTTGTTCATTATTAGCTTGGAGTATTGTCTTGAATCCCTTCACTCTGAGACTCTGTTTTTCTTTGGGGCTGAGGTGTGTTTCCTGGAGGCAGCATATGGTTGGATCTTGTTCTTTGATCCATCCTGCCACTCTGTGTCTTTTGATTGGGGAGTTCAATCCATTTACATTTAGAGAGATTATTGAGATGTGGGGGCCTACCACTACCATTTTGTGTCTTGTTTTCCGGTTTTCTTCAATTTGCTTTGTTTCTCGTCCCATGGTTTAATCTGTTCTGATGAAGAGCTGCTACTCTCTGTTGTTGTCCTTCTACTTATCTCCTCTGCTCTTGGTTTTGTAGCCCCTTTCCTTTTCTGGATTTTCCAGGAATGAGGGTTTTCCTGAAGATTTCCTGAAGAGGAGGTTTTGTGGCAATGAACTCCCTTAATTTTTGTTTATCTGGGAAAGTTTATATTTCTCCATCATATTTGAAGGATATTTTCGCTGGGTAGAGAATTCTCGGCTGTAGATTTTTGTCCTTCAGATTTTTGAATATATCATTCCACTCTCTTCTAGCCTGTGAAGTTTCTGCTGAGAAATCTGCTGATAGCCTGATGGGGGTTCCTTTGTAGGTTAGTTTCTTTTGCCTGGCTGTCCTTAGTATTTTCTCCTTGTTGTTGACTTTTGCTAGCTTCACTACTATATGCCGTGGAGTTGGTCTTCTTGCATTGATAAAGTTTGGAGATCTATTGGCTTCTGTCACCTGAAGATCCATCTCTCTCGCCAGATTTGGGAAGTTCTCAGCCATTATTTCTTTGAATAGGCTTTCTGCCCCTTTCTCCTTCTCTTCTCCCTCTGGTATACCTATAATCCTTACGTTGCATCTCCTAATTGTGTCTGATAATTCTCGGAGAGTTTCTTCATTTCTTTTTAGTCTTGCTTCTCTCTCCTCCTCTGCCTGCAGCAATTCTATATTGCCATCTTCCAAATTGCTAATTCTTTCCTCCATATTATCGGCCCTACTGTTCAGAGCATCTAGATTTTTCTTAATCTCCTCTATTGTGTTCTTCATTTCCAATATTTCTGTTTGGTTCTTCTTTATCGTATCAAACTCTTTTGTGACATAGCTCCTGAACTCGTTGAGTTGTCGGTCAGAATTCTCTCTTAACTCATTGAGTATTTTAATGATGGCTGTTTTGAAGTCATCAGCATTTAGGTTATATATCTCATTTTCTTTGGGATTGTTTTCTGTGTATTTGTTATTTTCCTTCTGTTCTGGAGATTTAATGTATTTTATCATATTGCTTGATGTTGTTTATTTGTGCCTCCGCATAGAGATAGAGTTTAGTTGCCTCTTTCACTTGTTTCAGCTGCTGCGGTGGGGGAGCAGCTGTTTATACTGCACCAACCAGGAACCCTGTCCGCAGTTGCTAACTCGGCCTGGGCCCCTCCTCGTAGTCACAGTGGTCCTTTGGATTCCCTCCTCTGCTGTGGGGGCCATCCCAGGGGGGCTTCAGGCTGCTGGTGCCTACTGTTGCAGCCCACCTAGACGTGCTCCCTCCTTGGGGTCTGCAACGGTGTTATGGGCTTTTCCAGCGGCCAGGGGTGGGATCACTTATATTTGTCGCTCCATCGCTGTTGGCACCCACAAAATCTCACTTGTCCACTATGGGTCGCAGGAGAGCTATTGGCATCTTCTACAGTCTGTGGTTAGTTCACCTAGCTATGCTACTTTTGTCCCAGGGTCTTCCAGCCTTGTGGCTGCTGGATGGGTGCTTTCTACTAGTGCTGTGCAGAGGCTTTCCCTGAGGCTGCTGTGAGCCTGTAGGGTTTCCCCCTAGGCTACGGAGCTGGGTCGCTGGAACTCCCCCCAGCCCCAGTCCTGTTCCCCAGGAACTCAGGGAGCCCTTTGCCCTGTCTTGGGGGGATGGCCAGAGATCCTGATTTCAGTGGTAGCTGGTCAGCTGCTGCCCTGCCTGATATTCTCCTCTCCGGGACCCTCCCAGTATTGTGGATGCTGGGCGTAGCCCCTCCACTAATAGCAGACAGAGAGTTTTGTCTGCTGCCCAGGCAGAACTCTGGAGCTTCCCCTCTGGGCTGTGGAGCCGGCCTCTGGAGCTTCACCCAGCCACAGTCCTCTCTGAGATCTCCGAGATCTCCAGCAATCCCCAGCCCCGCAGGGCAACGGCAGCCTGGGGGCACCTCGCCCTCTGGGATTCCCTCCAGGACCTTCCTGGAGTTGTGAATGCTGGGCGTGGCCCCTCCACTAGTGGCAGACAGAGAGTTTTGTCTGCTGCCCGGGCAGAACTCTGGATCTTCCCCTCTGGGGCACGGAGCAGGCCTCTGGAGCTTCACCCAGCCCCAGTCCTCTCCAAGATCTCCGGCAATCCCTAGCCCCATGGGGCGAGCAACGGCAGCTGGAGGTCACTTCGCCCTCTGGGATTCTCTCCGGGACTTTCCTGGAGTTGAATGCTGGGTGTGGCCCCTCGGCTAATGGCAGACAGAGAGTTTTGTCTGCTGCCCAGGCAGAACTTTGGAGCTTCCCCTCTGGGGTGCAGGGCCGGCCCCTGGAGCTTCACCCAGCCCCAGTCCGCTCTGGGATCTCCAGCAATCCTTAGACCCACAGGGTGGGCAACAGCAGCTGGGGGTCACCCCGCCCTCTGGGATTCTCTCCGGGACTTTCCCGGGGCCGTGAATGCTGGGCGTGGCCCCTCTGTTAATGGCAGACAGAGAGTTTTGTCTGCTGCCCGGGCGGAACTCCAGAGCTTCCCCTCCGGGGCTTGGAGTCGGCCTCTGGAGCTTCACCCAGCCCCAGTCCGCTCGGAGATCTCCGGCAATCCCTAGCCCCACCATGCCAGCAGTGGCAGCCGGGAGACCTCCGTACCCTCAGCGACTCTCTCTGGGACCCTCCGGGCACCGCGAACACCAGGCAGGATCTCCCCGCCAATGGCAGGGAGAGACTCTCCCCGCGGGCCCAGGTGTGCAACTCCAAAGTTTCCCTCTGCGTTTAGGAGTAATTGTGGGGGGTTTAGGTAGGGTTCTGGTCACCTGTTTCCACCGTTGCTCCTCTGTTGTGTGCTCGCTCCTGCCCTAGATGTGTGTTGATCTTCTGGGGGCGTCCGTTTGAAGAAAGCCGCTTGCGGGTACAAGGCTGTTTGGTCGGGGTCAGAGAGTTTTCACCTATTTCCACATCCTCCTGGAGGAAAGTCCATCCGCCTTCCAAAGTATAGTCACGTGGGTCTCTCAGACGTACTGAGATGTTGTCTGGATATCCTTTGTTAAGCGATAAGTGTCCGAATAATTGTAGACTCGAAGGGGGAGAGACAAAGATGACTACTCACGGTGCCATCTTGGATCCGCCTCCAAACAAAGAAATTTTAACAGATTTTATTAATTCATTTAAAATAAAAACCGAATGATATATCACCATAAGTAATAAATTAAAAAAATACAGGTAACTATTTATATACAAAAATAGTGAAAAGGGTGACATTGTTTTATATATTTGCAAATTTAAAAAATGTGTCTTATACAAGACAGTTGAATTCTCACACATGTTTCTGAATCCCAAGTATGGAGCTCTAATGTTTCACCATAAGGAAAGGAAGACCCAGAAGAGTGTCAAAACATAGGTGTTTTTATAATTGTTTCAACAAAGTGAAGCAATTGTAGAAAAGAAACTAAAATATATGCTAAGGCTAAAGGAAGATAGAATTTATTTAAAAAAAGAAAAAATGTTAAATGATTCCCACTTCCTAATTTTAAAACTTACTACAAGTAGCATTAATTAAGACAATTAAGACACTGACATAAGGAAAGACAAACACATCAATGGAATAGAATGAAAAGCTCAGAAATAAACCTTTACATTTTTGGGTTTTGAAGGTAGGATAATGCCTCCCCCCAAAATGTCTATGTTCTAATCTCTGGACCCTGTGCCTATGTGAGGTTACACGGAAAGTGAAAATTAAGGTTGCTGATCAGCTGAATTTAAAATTAATTATCCTGGTTTATCACCTGGGCCCAATGTAATCACAAGAGTCCTTAAATTTGAACAAGGAGGCAGAAGAGTTCAACTGAAGATGAGACTATGAACGAATGGCCATAAAGATACAATGCTGCTGGCTTTGAAGTTGGAAACAAGGAGCCATAAACCAAGGAATGTGGGCAACCTTTAGAAGCAACAAAATAGATCCTCTCTTAGAGCCTCCAGAAAGAAACACAACTGGACCAGTATCATGATTTCAGCCCAGTTGGACTAATTTTGGACTACTAATCTGTAGAAACATAAGATAATAGATTTATTTTGTTTTAAGCCACTGAGAATGAGATAATTTGTTATAGGGGCAACAGAATACTAAAGCAATGGTCAAATGATTTTTGACAAGGATACCAAGACAATTCAGTAGGGAAAGAACAGCTTTTTTGACAAATGGTGTTGAGACAAATGGATATTCATGTGGAAAAGAATAGATTTATATCCCTACTTCATACCATATACAAAAAGTGACTCAAAATGGATCAAAGACCTAATTGTAAGAGCTAAAATTGTAAAAATCTTACAAGAAAACAGCAAACATTTGTGACCTTGGGTTAGGCAATTGTTTCTTGAATAAGACACAAAGAGCAAGCAGGAAAAGAAAAATTAAATAAATTGGACCTGATCAACTTTAAAAGCTTTTGCACAACAAAGGAGGCCATCAAGAAAGTAAAAAGATAACCCAGACAATAGACGAAAATATTCTCAAGTAATTTATCTCATAGGGACTTGTATCCAGAATATCTAAGAATCATCCCAATTCAACAATAGGGACAGAATACCTAATTAAAAGATTTTCCAAAGATTTATATACATTTCTCCATAGAAGATAAACAAATGGCCAATAAGTACATGAAAAGATGCTGAAAATCATTATCAGCAGGAAAATGTAAATAAAAATGATAATCTTATACATCTTCTCATCCACAAGGATTGTTAAAATTAAAAATACAGATAATAATGGTAAGTTTGGCAGTTCCTGAAGGTGTTAAATATAGAATCAACATATGACTCAGCAATTCCATCCTAGGTATCCATTCAAGATAAAGGAAAATAGATGTCCCTAAAACACTTGTATAAAAATGTTCATAGTGGCATTGTACAGAATTGCCAAAGCTAGAAACAACAAAATGTCCATCAATTGATGAAAGACTTACCAAACATGTCATATCCATATGAAAAAATATTATTTAGCAATAAAAGAAACAAACTAATAATACATGCTAAAACATGGATGAAAAAGAAAAAAAATTAGTCTTTTAAGAATTTTAATTTTTCTTCCAAAGCTCCCAGGTACACAGTTCTGTTATTTTAGTTGTGGGTCCTTCTAGTTGTGGCATGTGGGATGCTGCCTCAGCATGGATTGATGAGCAGCACCATCTCCGTGCACAGGATTCAAACTGGCAAAACCTTGGGCCGCCAAAGCAGAGCGTGCAAATTTAACCACTCGGCCATGGGGCTGGCCCCAAAAGAATTATTTTAACAAGGTCTATTTGTGCAGAATTCTTTTGGTCTCAACTTCCTGTCCTTGATAACAAGAATATTTCTTTTCTGGTATAGAAATGGCAGCTCTCACATGAGGGTTTTATCTCCCGTTTTCAGTAAGAAAAGAGGAGATCAGACTGTCCCTTTTGTATCTGCAGTTTTTTAAATGCCATTAACTCAAAATTATCCTTACACCAGGTGTCATATTTTAGGTGATATATTCTGTCACCTTTCAAATGTCGCAACCTTCTAAACCATAAGAAATTTCCAATTCCCATGGGCTTTGAATATCTCATCCATTTCCAGCTGGGAAATGAGAAAGGGAAGTTTTCTTATGTTGCCCAGTTTTCTTTACTTTTTTTTTGTTCCTGGCTTGTGTTTATTTATTTATTTATTTATTTATCCCATTTATTTGTTTATTTTTGGATGTACATCATAATATATTTCAAATTTTGTGTAGATTACATCATGTTAACCACCGGAAAACTAATTTTAGTCCATCCCCTCACATTTGAGCTTAATCACCCCTTTTGCCCTTCCTCCCCCCCACTTCCCCTACGGTAACCACCAATCCAATCTCCAATGCTATGTGTTTGTTTGTCGTTGTTTTTGTCTTCTACTTATGAGTGAGATCATATGGTATTTGATTTTTTCCCTCTGACTTATTTCACTCAGCACAATACCCTCAAGGTCCATCCATGTTGTGACAAATGATCGGATTTCATCATTTCTTATGGCTGAGTAGTAGGCCATGGTGTATAAATACCACATCTTCTTTATCCATTCGTCCTTTGATGGGCACCTAGGTTGCTTCCAAGTCTTGGCTGTTGTGTACAATGCTGCAATGAACATACGGGTCCAAGTATCTTTATGCCTTTGTGTTTTCAAGTTCTTTGGATAAATTTCCAGCAGTGGAATAGCTGGATCATATGTTAGATGTATCCTTAATTTTCTGAGGAAACTCCATAATGCTTTCCATAGTGTTTGCACCAGTTTGCATTCCCACCAACAGTGAACAAGGGTTCCCTTCTCTCCACATCCTCTCCAACATTTGGTGTTTCTTGTCTTGTTAATTATACCTATTCTGACTGGAGAGAGTTTATACCTCATTGTAGTTTTGACTTTCTCTCAGTGTCAAAATTTAATTAGCTCCTCTCCCTTTTTCTTTTCACATGTCGCCCAGTTTTATTTTCTTAATATGATCTAACAGTAACTAATAATCTATATTTATTTATGATGTATCTCTCTCTTCTAAATAAAAGCAATATAGAAGAAATAGGCACCCATATCATCCTCACTGCTGTATCCCCATGCCTAGACAGCACCTCAGACTCAAGAGATATTTTCTTTAAAAATGAACAAATTCCCAACAGCACTGAGGCTTCCCTATTATTAAAAGAATTTTATTGAAATGAATTTATCGAGGCTCAGAAAGTCCCATTACATGCCAAAGTCAGGCAAGATACCTCTCTTACTCTGAAATCCATAGACTGAAAGAGAGAATGCCTTCCTTTGGCGTTGGTTGAGGAAATTAAACTCTTCACTCTTCCATTTATAGGTAAGATCTCCTTAAACCATGGAAGGAACAATAAGATAGTGACAAACTTCATCTTGGTGGGCATCATAAACAACCCTGCTCCTGGTGTCCCTTAGCATGTACTGAGTGACTGTGGTAGGAAATGCCACCCTCATAATGTTGATCTGTAATGACTCCTGGTTGCTCATAGCCATGGATTCTTTCATTGGGAATCTGTCTTTTCTGGATACCTTTTATTCCACTGTCAACACACCAAAGATCCTATTAACCTGAATCTCTGAAGACAAATGCATCTCCTTTGCTTGCTGTGTAGCTAAGATTGTCTTTTCTGCTGGGCTGATCTACAATGTACAGGTTCAATGTCATCCCAGTCAGAATACAAGTGACATTCTTCACCGAAATAGAGGAAAACATCCTAAAATTTATATGGAACAACAAAAGACCGCAAACAGCCAAAAGAAATCCTGAGAAAAAGAACAAAGTTGGAGGTATCACACTCCCTGAATTCAAATTATACCAGAAAGCTATAGTAATCAAACAAGATGGTGCTGGCAGAAAACAGACACAGAGATCAATGAAACACACTTGAGACACAGAAATAAAAGCACACATCTGAGGACAGCTAACCTCTGACAAAAGAGCCAAGAACATACAGTGGAGAAGGGAATGTCTCTTCAATAAATGGTGTTGGGAAAACTGGACAGCCACATGCAAAAGAATAAAAGTAGACCATTATCATACATGAAAGACAAAATTTAACTCAAAATGGATTAAGGATTGGAATGTAAGACCTGTAACCATAAAATCCTTAGAAGAAAATGTAGGCAGTACACTCTTTGACGTCAGTCTTAGCAATATATTTTCAAGTTCCATGTCTACTAATCAAAGGAAAAAGAGAAAAAATAAACAAATGGGACTACAGCAGATTAAAAAATTTCTGCACAGCAAAATAAACCAACAACAATATGAAGAAACAATTCAACAACCAGGAGAAAATATTCGCAAGTCAAATAACTGACAAAGGGGTTAATTTTAAAAATATATAAAGAACTCATACAACTCAACAATAAAAAAAAGAACATCCTAATCAAAAAAGGGGCAGAGGACATGAACAGAAAGTTTTCCAAAGAAGATATACAGATGGTCAACAGGCACATGAAAAGATGTTCACCATCACTAATTATTAGGGAAATGCAAATCAAAGCTACAATAAGATATCACCTCATAGCCATCAGAATGGCTATAATTAAAAAGACAAGAAATAGCAAATGTTGGAGAGTATATGGAGAAAAGGGAGGAAGCACTCATGCATTCATGGTGGTAATGCAAACGTGCAGTCACAATGGAAAATAGTATGCAGATTTCTCAACAAATTAAAAGTAGAAATATCATATTATCCACTAACCCACTAGGGGTACTTATTGAAAGAACATGAATTCAACAATTCAAAGAGATTTACACATCCCTGTGTTCATCACAGCATTATTCACCATAGCCAAGACATGGAAGCAACTCAAGTGTTCATCAACGGGTGAATGGGCAAAGAAGATGTGTTATATATACCACATATATACACAATGGAATACTACTCAGCTATGAAAAAAGGCAAATCCGTGTCATTTGCAACAACATGGATGGATCCTGAGGGTATTATACTAAGAAAAACAATTCAGACAGAGAAAGACATATACTATATGATTTCTCTGATATGTGGGAGATAAACAAACAAACACATAGAAAAGGAGAATTGATTAGTAGTTACCAAAGGAGAAGGTGTGGGAGAAGGACAAAAGAGATAAAGGGGTCCATATGCATGGTGATGGATAAAAACTAGACTGTTGGTGGTGAATATGATGAAGTCTATACAGAAACTGAAATATAGTAATGTACACTTGATATTTACAGAATGTTATAAGCCAATATGACTTATTGAGTCATATTTTGACATATTGAGTCAGTTTTAAGAATAGCATTATTCAGGGGGCCAGCCCAGCAGCACAGTGGTTAAGTTCGCACGTTCTGCTTCAGTTACCTGGGGTTCACTGCTTTGGATCCCTGCAGACATAGCACTGTTTGGCAAGCCATATTCTGGCAGGCATCCCATGTATAAAGTAGAGGTAGATGGGCATGGATGCTAGCCCAGGGCCCGTCTTCCTCAGCAAAAAGAGGAGGATTGGCAGCAGATGTTAGCTCAAAGCTAATCTTCCTCAAAAAAAACTAAACAAAAAAGACAAAACAAAACAGAATAGTATTATTAAGCAATAAGAAGCAATAAAGTAATGACATATGCTAAAACATGGATTAAAAAAAGAATTCTTTTGACAAAGTATATTTGTGCAGAATTCTTTAGGTCTCAACTTTCTATCCTTGATAATAAGAATGTTTCTTTTCTCCTGGTATAGATAGCAGCTCTCACATGAGAGTATTATCTCCTGTTTTCAGAAAGAAAAGGGGAGATCAGGGTGTCCCTAATGTTTATGCCATTTTTTTAAGTGCCATTAGCTCAAAATAGTCCTTATTCAAAAGTGACATATTTTGAGGTGATATATTCTATGACTGTTCAAATGTCACCATCTTCTAAATGATAAGAAATTTGTCAATTATCATGGATTTGTACATCTGGTCCATTTCTGGAAGGGAAATGAGAAGGGAGATTTTATCTTAGAGTCTAGATTTAATTAGCTGATCGCTCAGTTAGTTTTCACCTATCATCTAATTTTATTTTCTTAACATGATCTGACATTAACAGAAAGTATTTCTAAACTTAGTCGTTTATTATGTATCTGAATAAAATTCAAAGAGAATTCTTCTAAATAAAAGCTACACAGAATAACTGTCTGCCCTATCATCCTCACTGCTGCATCACAATGCCTAGATAGAACATGGGGCTCAAGAAATAAATTATTGAAAATTGAATAAACCACCAACAGGCACTAAGACTTTCCTATTATCGAAAGAACTTTATTGAAATGAATATATTGAGGCACAGAAAACCCCCATTATCTGCCCAAGTCAGACAAGACTCTTGCTCAGATCTCCTTTACACTGAAATCTATAGACTGCAAGAGGGCATGCCCTCATGTGGCACTGGTTGAGAGAATTAAACTCTTCACTATTCCATCTGTAGGTGAGAACATGTTAAGCCGTGGAGAGGAGCAATCACACAGTGACAGAGTTCATCCTGCTGGACTTCATAAAAAAAGACCCTGATGCAGATAGTTCTGTTCCAGGTGTTTCTTGGTTGTACTCTTTGACTGTGGCAGGAAATATCACCATCATTGTCTTGATCTGTAATGACTCTTGGCTGCACACACCCATGTATTTTCTCATTGGCAAACTTTCTTTTCTGCACCCTACCTACATCTGGTATTCATCTGTGTATACTCGAAAGATGCTAGCGACCTGCGTGTTTGAAGACAAAAGCATCTCCTTTGCTTTCTGTGTAGCTCAGTTCTTCTTCTCCATCGGGCTGGTGTAAAGAGAGTGTTACCTGTTAATTGCCACAGCTTATGATGGGTGTGTGGCCATTTCCAAACCCCTGCTTTATGCTCAGGTCATGTCAAGGAGATGATGCATCTGTTCGGTTATATATTCCGCTACTGGAGTTTTTGTCAATGCAACAATACCCCCCAGTACCACATTCATAATGGGTTGTTGTGGTGACAATGTCATTGGTGACTTTTTCTGTGATGTCCTACCCCTGCTGAAGTTGTCATGTGATGTGAAAGACAGCTACTAAGCTGTGCTGTACTTGCTCCTAAGCTCCAATGTCATTATTCCCACTGTGCTCATATTGGCCTCCTACCTCTTCATCGGGGGCACCATCTTGGCAATCTGCTCCACCCAGAGCCACCTCAAAGTCTTCTGCACTTGCTCCTCTCACGTGATCTCTGTCACTTTGTACTATGGCTCCATTCTGGACACCTACTTTACACCAAATTTCAGCTATTCCCTCTAGAGAGACAAAATGATTTCCACATTTTATACCATGTGTTCCTCATTTTGAACCCTGTGATGTACAGTCTGAGGAATAAAGATCTGAAAGAAGCTCAGAAAAACTCTTCAGGTTAACACAATCCAAACACTAAATTGACATAAATTTCTCAAATAAGTGCTCAGTGAAAATGGAAGACCTCCCAAAGATAATCAAAATGATTCATTTATCGAAAATCTAGTGCTGCAAAGAGGCAAAATACAATCTTTGGAACATTAAACAACTCAGTATTAGAAATTTAAATTAGTTTAATCACAATAAAATAATAATAAACTGTTAAAGAATGATTTGATCAATGTTTCATGATTTTAAGTATAACTTCCTGAATATACTTGAAATAGTGGAATGTTTACAAATTGTAAGCCAATAATTTTGAAAATACAGTAAGAGAATTTCAGAAAAATATAACATTCACCTCTCCAACCTTATGCTCTGAGTTGCTTGCCGGAAGGCCTCTTTGACGTCTTTGTTTCTCAGGCTGTAGATGAGAGGGTTGAGCAATGGGTTGACCACAGTGTAGAAGAGAGAAGCCACTTTGTCTCTCCCCAGAGAGTAGGCGGAACTTGGCCTTGAATATGTGAATAGTAAGGATCCATAGAAGAGCATGACTGAGATTAGGTGAGATGCACAGATGGAGAAGGCCTTGTGCCTTTCTGAAGCTGAGAGGATCCTCAGGATAGCCATAAGGATGTTGAAATAGGAAATCAGGATGGCAAGAATGCTGGAAAGGATGGTGAATCCCACCATACCAAGGAGGATTTTTTCATATACCTGGGTGTGTGTACGAGACATTTTTACCAATGGTGGTACATCACAAAAATAATGGTCAATGATATTTTTACCACAGAAACTCAGGCTGAAAGTGTTTGCAGTATGGGCCATAGCATTCAAGGACCCTCTTATGTAGGAGGCAGCAACAAGTCCAGTACAGAGAGAATTGGACATCATACTAGAATAAAGTAATGGGTTACAGATGGCCACGTGGCGATCATAGGCCATGGCTGCTAGGAGATAGCACTAGTGTAGGTTACAGCGCAGGAAAAGAACAACTGGGCTCCACATCCAGCCAATGAAATGTGCTTATATTCTGAGACACAAACAACCAGGATTTTGGGAGTATACACAGAGGTGTACCAGAAATCCAGAAAAGACAGATTGCCAATAAAAAGTACATAGGTGTGTGTAGGCAGGAATCAGTTCGGATTAAGATAACCAGGGTCATGTTCCCTGACAAGGTTATCAAATAGAGGATCAGAAATATTCCAAACGAAATCATCTGCCACCAGGGGTCTACTGAGAAACCCACCAAGATGAATTCAGTCACGGTGGTGTGATTTCTGACTTCCATGTTCACAAAGGAGAAAGCCTAATTAAAGATTATGAGAAAAAAATATTTAGTGGTTTTACTATTGAAAGAAATATGCAAAGGTATCAATTAAGTCCGCAGTCACTGCAGGCCTATGAAATTTTATCCCTTAGTATCTAGATTGACATAATTTCACTTGGAGTCTTGGGAACCACTGGAATTGGAGTAGAATCTGAGTTTGAAATTAAAGCTTTCAGTTACTAATTGTTTAATGTAGGGGAATACTCTCATTCTTACCAAACAGATGAGAAAAATGATGTTCCCTGTCATGTTGTCTGATCAAATATTGAAGATATGCATGAAAAACACCCAGCCCGATGTTCAGCACATAGTGATCAATCAAAAAATTTCAGCATCTTTCATATATTACAAAGAATATATGTGTCAAGTATTTTGCTGATAGTTACACAGAAACCAATATATTGTCCTATTCCTGTTACTGTTAGCACAAGAATTTGTATGTACCCTCCGTATGTATATATATACTCAACATATATGTATATATATATATTTATGCATATATTACTAGTATGTGTCGGTTAGTATTCTGAGTTTCTGGGTTCTAAACTTAACCCACTTTATTCTTACCACAACTTTATAAGGTAGGTAATGCTATGATTCTCATGTAGTAAAGAATCATTTCCAAGGTTCACATAACTGTACAACAGCAGAATTGGTATTTGAATCCAAAATTGTCTTCATCAAGTGTATATGCTCTCAACCAGCTTTTTGAAGGTGAATTGTTTCTCTCTTGTTCTAGCTAAGGAAATGCTATACACCTCTGACAACCTGAATTACTTTACCTCTTAAAAAGAACTTTAGAAATCCATTTCTAACCAAATGCTTCATTTTCCACTTTCCCCTAGTAGATGTAAGTCCTTTGTACATAATGGACGCATTTTTTTTATATCATGAATGGTGAATATTAAAAAGAACCCAGATTTGATGAGAAACCATGAATCATTCATTGCTCCTATCTTGAAGCTCCAAAGCTGTCAGAGAAAAGCTAAAAGGAAATACCTAATTTAAAATATTATCAAACTATGGCTGATGCCTCAGGAGCTTTAGAGTTGATGTCCCCTAACTATAAAGACAGCGGAAGAAAGCAAAAACCAAGAGAGGATTGTAATTTATTCTGCTGTTTGAAACATTTAACTTTGAGCTAAGCCAGTGTCATCATTCTAACTGGAACCAACCCCAAGTCTTCTACCTGGAGTTCTAGTACTTCTACTTCCTAGGAAGCAAGGTATGGTCTGAATCTTTCAAATGTAGCTGATGATGTTATGATAGATTATGACTTCATTGATGACATTGTGGTAAAAGCAGTTTGAAGTATATAATGGATCTTTTCTCATTAACACACAAAGTGAAGATGCTTTATTCCTATACCCAAAGTTCCATAAGGTAGCTCTATCCTACCTTTATAACCCTCTCTCTCACCACTTGCCTTCATCTATCTATGAAGTCAACCAAACTAAATTCTTCATGTGATTGATTTCCTCAGAATAATCTCACACAACCTGGGACCTACACAGCTATAGTGCTACGCTGTTATTCATATGTACACTATTATTCTTTTTTCTGAATCTACTCAAGCTTGAGTATTATTAACTTGGCAGAAATGTATCATTATTATATTGATAATGTATAAAAAGGTGTGTTACAACCACCATCCCAATGGTTACTATGAACTTTTTCTTCTGTGTTATCATGTGTCTGTACAAGGAAACACATCTGGGTCTTATGAACCTCAGTTCTAGTACAATATAATTTGGGGAAAAAAATGGAAATATCCAGCCAGATCCAGTTACTACTCTTCTACTACTACCCTCTAAAGAGGCAAACAACTAATAAAATAAATATTCTGCTCTAATCTCAAAGTCTCAGAAGAAGAGATATTTAAATGAGACCTGGAAAATGATCTAAGATGAAAAATGACCCTAAAATGCTTCCAATTTCATTAAGGTAATGTCAAATTCCATACAATGGCCATAAGGTCCTTCAAGAGCATACCCTCTATTACCTACAGGTTCATATTTCCTAACACTCATGCTTTCCTTCATTCTGCTCCAACTTTGCTGACTTTCTCACTGCTTCTCAGAAATACTCCAGCCAGCATCAAAGATTTCTGAACTCTCTATTCCTCTGCCTGAAATGCAATTCCCAAGATGTTTCCCAGGCTGAAAATTTCATCTCCTTTAAGTGCCATTCAAATATCCTTTTCTAATTAAGACTCATCCTCATCACTATTTTAAACTACATGCCCCTTTCCCACCAACAATTCCCATCCTACTTATTCTGCTCTGATGCTGCTCTATTTTACCCCAGACATATTGCCATAATCTAACTTCTGTTTATTAGATTTGTTGTCAATTTTTCCTCAGCAGGATGCATTAACCATGGGGTAGAAATACTTATCTGTTTTCTTTACTACAGTATCCAAGCATACAGAACAGTTCCTAGTAACTAAATGGCACTTAATAAATATTTCTAGAATGAAAAAAATAGGTAATTACCTTTATATCATGAATCTGATTTTCCCAAAGTATTGTCCACTTCTAACCTAGCTCAAACTATTCAGGACAAAATGTACCCTCAGGTGGACTTTCCTGACTCAGTATACTGTATCACTAATAAGATGCGAGAGTAAAGAGTGACCTCTTAACCACAGCCACAAATCCATCTCGACTTTGAAATAAATTGCAATCAAAACGTGAATGTGAGATAAAAGCACAGAAAATATCAAAGGCAATTATGCTGAAGTATCCCATATGGAGCAGCTTTTCAAGTTGTGTGTTCACCTGTAGCACTTAAAATTCCCTTCACTGGAGCACTTAAAATTCTATGAATGAATGTCTCCCTCCAGCATCTAAAAAAGAAATACTAAGAAGTGAAAATACCACACATCAGTAGTTTGGAAAGCACAGTACCACAACCACTAGACTCAAAAAGTGTATCAAATTTTTTCATCCTCTTGATTTCTCCACTGCATAAGTGAATATGCGATGACCTAGCATAAGTACCACATTGAATTTCAAATTCTAGATAAGGGTTCTATATGTCATTGTTTGGAATCCTGTTTAGGATAGTGTGTGTGTGTATATGTAGGATAGCGTGTGTGTGTGTGTGTGTGTGTGTGTGTGTGTGTGTGTTTGGCACATGTGTTTGGCATAAGTGATCTTTTGAGATCCAGGAGAGGCTCTGTATCCCCCTTCTAATGTAGCTGACGTCATAGAGAGGTCAAACCACTTCCCTGTCCCTGATCCCAGTTGCTTACCCTTGATCAGGAAGGACACTCCTGGAAGTGACACACTTTTCCCTCTCGTCTGATTTTTTGTGTGCTCTGTTTGACTCAATCTATGTATCTCCTGACAGCCCTTTGGTACTCCTTCCTCACAATAGCCCAGTAATATGTATCTCAGTCTCCAGATACTCAATTACAGTCCATTTGGAGTACAAGGATGATGTATTAATTAGGATATGCTGAAATGAAGGATATTTTATCAAAACTTCACTATCTTAATGGATCTAAGTCACAATATGATTATTAAATGTTTCTGATGATAGAAACTCTCCAAATTATACTAATTATATTTTTCTAGACTGTATCATGTTGACTACAATTTATTTTATTGTCATAGTCTTTTTTCTCTCTTTTAGGCTATTCTTTGTCTCATTCATCAGGAAACTTTTGTCAATCCCTTTTGTTAAGAGTTGAATTGTAACCCCCCCAATTCATATGTTGAAGTCCTAATGCCCAGTGACTCTGAATATGACTGTATTTGGAGACAGGGCCTTTATAGAAGTGACTAAGTGAAAATGAAGTGGTTAGCGTAAGCCCTAATCTTTTCGGACTGGTATCTCTATAAAAAGCAGAAATGGAAATTTGGACACAGAAAGAGACACTGGGGATGGGTGTGAACAGAGAAAACACCATTTGAGGACACAGCAAGAAGGTGGTCATCTGCAGACCAAGGAAGGAGGCCTGAGAAGAAATCAACTTTGATGGCACCTTGATCTTGGCCTTTTAGCTTCCAGAACTCTGAGAAAATAAATTTCTTTTGTTTACATTATCCAGTCTGTAGTATTTTGATATGGTAGCCCTAGCAAACTAATATACTTGCACACACATTAGGGTTTCTTTCATGTTGGTACAATCTCATGTTTCCCATGTAAAAATACCACTAAAATGAGGAAAAGTGATGCACCAAAATGAAATATTCTCTAATTTCTCATTAATTCATATGTAACATTGAACAAGCAAAAAAATACAAATACTCATAGAATCTTAATTGTTATTAGTTATTGTTTCTCCTAGTGGAGATTTTAACTCTGAATCTTCTCTTGGATGTAAATCTTTTTAAAATTTATCTCTCTACTACCCATTTATATCTACATACAAATTTCTGTCTATTTCATATAGTCACTGTACATTTGCCCTTACTTCTTTTTTCATTTTTGTTGTTGAGGTAAGTTGAGTTTATAACTTAATTCTCCAATTGTTGGAGAAAAACTCTTTTGTCAGAAGCTCATGGTGATTCTACATAAAGATATTTGTTCTTTCCTGTATTTGTTGCCAAGGAAATCATTGTATCATGGCAATCAAAATACTGAAATCAGAAAAGAAAATATTTATTTCTAAGGGCACTTTATAGTCGATGTTTCACTTATGACCCCCTAACTCACTCTTTCTCCCAACTTATGGGTAAGTACATTTGGAGTCAGAAGTTCTGGGTTTGCATTCCTATTTTCTCATCTATGAACTATATGATTTGCAGCAAGTCATTTAATCCATCTAATCCTGACAATCTTTCCATAACCCATTTCATTATTCCAATTAACAGATTAAAATATATTACTCACAGGCAATTTATAAACTGTCAAGTGAAATTTTTTAAAAAATCCGCTCTCTTTCTACTCTCTTAGAATCCCAGTAATTTTATAAACTCTGTTTCAAGCTAGCAGGCATGGAAGGTTTTCCAAAAGGCTGTCTCATTTATTTTAAAAACTCATTTGAATACATTAGTACTAACTTAAATAGACAAACACATGCTAATGATTTCACATTATTCATGGATTTTTAAAATCTAATTCTCTTTATTCTTTATTTTATTTATTTATTTATTTTGGGGGGAGGATCAGCTCTGAGATATCATCTGCCACCAATCCTCTTCTTTTTTGCTGAGGAAGACTGGCCCTGAGCTAACATCTGTGCCCATCTTCCTCTATATGTGGGATGCCTGCCACAGCATGGCTTGACATGTGGTGAGTAGGTCCACACCTAGGATGTAAACCAGTGAACCCCAGGCCACTGAAACAGAACATCTAAACTTAACTGCTGTGCCACTGGGCTGGCCCCCATTAATTTTTTGTTTTCTTATTTTATGTATTTCTGAGAGTACAGGCCAATAACAATGACAAGCTCTAAAATAAAATGCAGCCATCATTTACCAAGTATTTTCATTTAAGAAAACCTTGTTTTATCTAACATTTTCTTCAGGACATTCTTAACACCTTTATTTGTTAAGCTATAGATCAAAGGATTCAACATTGAAAACACCACAGTACAGAACACCAACACCATTTTAATCCCTTTCCACTACAAATCTAGTACTTAGTCGACAGTAGATAAAGAGAATTGAATCAAAGAGCAAGGAGACAGCAGTCAAGTGAGAATAACAATTGGAGAAGGCCTTGATGTGTCCTTGGGTTGAGCAGATATTCAAGATGGCAGAAATGATGAAGAACTGGCAGGCAAAAATAACCATGGTGGCAGTGATGACATTGGAGGCAAGCATGAAGCAGATCACAGCCTGATATCTATTCTTCACATCCCAGGCTAACTTTACAAAAGGGGATGATCACAGGAGAAATCATTAATATTGTTGCCTAGAAGCTCAGGGTAAATGTCTCGCTGGTGGTGATAGTTGAGTTAATGAAGCCACTTGATATATGAAGTTGCAAAAAGACTGGCACATAACCTTGGTGACAAGGTGTGGGGATAAAGCAAGGGGTTAGAGAGATGGCCACATAATAACTTTCACTATAGGTCAGTCCAGCTGAGAAGAAGAACCGAGTTAGGCAACCAGCAAACGAGATCTTTTTGTCATCAGATATGCAGGTCATCCAGATTTTGGGATATGGACAGAAGAACATCAGAGGTCCAGGAACAACAGGATTCCAGTGAAGAAATGTATGAGTGTGTGGAGCTAAGAATCAGCAGAGATTAGAAAAATCAGGGTGATGTTCCATGAGAGACTGATGACATGAATGATGAGGAAGATGAGAAAGAGCACTCTCTCTAACTGCAAGTCTGCTGTGAACCCCAAAAGTATAAATTCTTTCACTTGGTGAAATTTTGTTCACCTATTGATTTTGGATTTCTAAGCTCCCTTTCTGTGAAAATATTAATAATTATGCTATGATTTCAGAAATAATTATTTCAGTTCAACCATGTTTAGCCGTTTTCAATCATGAAAAACCCAGTTGATGCATTTGCATTGTAAACTGTGAGACATGGTTATTCTGATGTGGGTATCATCCTTGTTGGATACCTGGAAAACAATTCCATATTGCCTTGAAAGATCAGGAATTACACACAAACAGTGCCTATCACCTTATATTTTAAAACTTTTTTCTACTTTTTGGAGGGAGTGATTTGTGTATCTTTTCTTCTATTTGCAATTAGGGTGAATGTGACCATTTGGAAGAGATAAAAAAGGAAGTTTGAAAGGATGTGCTGATTTCTCCTCAGCCATTTGAGTCTTTTTGTCTTTTTCCAGAGTATGAAGCACACATAGTAGTCTAACCATATTTTGGAATACCTGTGGAAATTCATTTTACTGTAATTTCTCAGAAGGCAATAATTATATTTTATTCATTTTTAATCCACAAAACCAAGAACAGAGTTTTGCATAAAGAAGAAAATGTATAACTTGAATAAAAGAATAGATTTACTTACATAATAAGAATTTGAGACCTTAGCAAACTGTATGACCCTCAAAGAAAGTTAAAATTTTAATCAATTGATGATTGTGTTCATAATACAGTTGAATTTCCTATAGAATCAAATCAAAAGAAAAACAAAACAAACAAACAAAAGAAAACCAAGTTAGCAAAACTAAATTGCTTTGGGGAAAGCAGTAGGTTAAATAATAGTCTCTATAGATATCCATGTTCTAATTCCTGAAATCTGTGAATGTTATCTTATATGAGAAAAGAGCCAATAAGTTAAGAATCTTGAGAGGGGTAGACTATCAGGGTTAGCCCTAAATGCAATAACAAATATCTTTCTATGAGGAAGGCAGAGGGAGATTAGAATATATAGACACAAGAGGACAAGGCAATGGAAACTCAGAAGCAGACATTGGAGTGATGTAACTGCATGAAATGCCAGCACCCTCAAGAAGTCAGAGGAGGAAGGGAATGGACTCTTCACCGCAGCTTCTGGGTGAAGGTGGCCCGCCAGCACCCTGATTTTTGCTTAGTGACACTGAATTTGGACTTATGACATGCAGAGCTTTGAGAGAATAAACTTCTTTTGTTTAAAGCCATCAAGTTTCTGGTAATTTGTTAATATAGGAAAGCATGGAACTCAACCACTAACAGTCTTTCTTTTAAAAGAAGAAGCAGGAGACTGAACTGTTGCCAACAATAGAGGAAGCATCCTCTCTGTCAATGATACAACCCAGGGGGCCCCTAGTAGACCACAAAAAAAAAGACTGTTAAATGATGTTTGTCAAAGTTCTGAATTGAGAGGGAGTATAACATTTCTGTTATCAAATCCAAGGTCTTAAAAATTTCTTATGCTAAAGAAAAAAATTAATTATGTTCCTATGCTAGGTGATGGACTTAAAATTGTGTTGGAAAAAAGAATCTCTCTTGGAACTGTATCAATTTGATGTCAAGAACCCATAATTTTTAATTATAAAGTAAATATTAACACTATAGTTATTGTGAAATTCTTCATAACAAGCAAAAGAGGATTGAGATAGGTGACCTTTAAATTCCCTTAGAATTTCAAGGCTCTCAGAAGCTAAGATAATTTTTAACAAAGAATATTCCTGGCAAAACTTAAGACAAAGAAACAAGAGACCTGAGTCTGAACTTAGTTGGCTGCTGCCAATTTTAAATAAAATTATAACCTCCAAAATTGTTTTCTCACTATCTTTTTAGTTTAGTGAGACTTTATGAGATCACAGGTGTGATTAAGCACTTTGAAAACTAGAATTTATAATTATGTATTATATTTTCTATGATTTTGTGATGAATTCACCTCTGTCACCTGCTCTTCTGATATATTTGTTTTACCTCTCAAGAATTTCCAATTGTAGTTATGCTACTGCCCCCCTAGATTTTCTTGTGTTCTCATGAAGAAACTTCTCCTTCTTTAATATGCTGGGAAATAGCTGAGCTTTTTTGAAAAATTACAATTCGGAATAAAATTTGCAAAAGATATTTCATCTTTAATCTTTTTTTATACAATTACTAAAATATAACCTAAGTGTGAATGTCTACATATATGAATGTGTATATCAATGCTTTTACAAATAATAAACGGTTGAAGGTAGTTTAGTGTAGGACATGAGACACAGGTAAATAGCATAAATTAAGAAAATGTGAAAAGGAAGAGCATGCTCTGGACATAAATAGAGGCAAGGATAAAACTGTTGTACGTCAACCAGTCCAATCCACTGCTCTGTGCAGACCACAGGTTTGGTGAAAACATTCTAGCAGCCCATAATTACAATTAGTAGCATCCAAAAGACAAGCAAACCAACTAAAAGGTTGGGTAACATATTACCATCCTCAATGACACTAACTTAAAATAATTTATCCTAAGGGTCATTTTAAAGAGTTTGAGTAAAATACTGTGCATAATATATTGAATAGTGTTCTTATATATTTAGTTTAAAAAAAGAGCTTTATTCAGTTGCATTTAATAGTCATTAATTAGCAGATCAAAGTTGGATGCATACATTATTAGATTTTAGGGATATTCAGAAAACTTCTTCCCACAACATCTTTCCTCCTCATCTATCTCCCTTCACAAGGAGAACTTTGTAAAAGGTAGATGCCTCTGAATGTGGTCACCCAAAAGGATCTGATGTCTCAGTCCTCCAGAGGTTTAATGCACCTACTATTCCTGTCATCCAGTTTGGGATTTTAACAGATATTTCTTTATTTATATATTGATTATAAATGTATGAGATGATCCCAATTATTTGCAACCTTCTCTTAAGGAGCCTAAGATAGAAAATCAACATTTCAAAGTCATGAAAATATTGACTCATTTTAAGGTTTTATACTTAACCTACTCTAAGGACTAATAAGTTTCCTGCAAGATAACAGAAGGGACAACATTGGGCCACACACAGCTACAGAGGGGTTATGAGAATGAAAAAAATCCATCACGTACACATCAAATTGTCTATCTCACTGAAAGAGAAAATAAAGATGGAATAAATGACATTTGGGGACATTTCAGCTTTCTTCACTAAATATAATTGTAGGAAAGAAAATCTTATTCTATTACAGGAGGGAGAATTACCTTATGTTTGATTATATTAAGAACTGTTTTATCTTTATCCATGTTGTAATTTACTGACCTTTTTCTTCTGGTTACTTAAGGCTATACTATTTCATGAACATAAATAGTCACTTCATATGAATTTCAACTGAAGTCCAGAATTACTCTCAATACCTTAGAATAAAAGGTGCCTTCTATTAACTCTACAGGAATCTTATTTCCAGTGGTAAGAATACTGGAGAACATATAAGCCTGAGCATCCCTTTGGGATATGCAGCTAAAAGCAGACAGGCTCTTCATATGCTATTGTGGTGCCAAGTGACCAATTACAATACTCAGTTATCTTTTGGTAATGTAGTAGGGAGAAATCATTCATCATGTATAAAAATGGTCCTGTTAATCTGTAGAGCACCTTTCCTTTGTAAATTCCATTCTTGCATGAGACAAAAGAGAATTTGGCAGAAAGAAATACCCAAGAGGACAGGCAGAACACAGTACATGGTGAAGAACTACTTGAAGTCAATAATAATGATAATGAAAATACCTTAGGATTTTAGTCCTGAAACATGTTTACTATCACTTAATACAATGTGCCCATTTTACAAACAATGAAATTGAGAGACAGAATTTGAGAAATTGAAATTGAGAGAGAGTACCAATTCATATGGTTAAAGCAAATTTTACATCAGATCATAATTATATTTATTCATTCAAAACATGTTTGTTGAACAACTCCTATATAATTAACATTCAGTTAAATGTTGGGGGAGATAGAACTGTGACGCAAGGTAAGGTCTTAGGTGACCTTGAGTAGTGGTTATGGGGCAGTCTGACGAAAGGGATAACAGGTTGTGAAACTCAGTTTTCCTATCTATAAAATAGAGGCAAGTTTTCTTTCTCATAAAGTTATTGTAAAGACTGAATGAGATAACATATAATAAGGTTTTAATAAATATCAAGAAAAAATAAAAAATAATCAAAAGTAAAAATATAAATAAAATAAAAAGAGAGACATACAATGCCTGTGCTTGTGCAAGTTATACACCTCATGGGGGAAGTAATCAAATAATTATATAAATTTATACTTGTAGATTAGGACTAGTGTCGTGGAGTCATAATAATGTGTCACGGGATTTTATTGCAGGAATTGACATAGTGTGGGATCATATGGAAGCATTATCTGGGGAGGTAATATTTGACATGAGAACTGAAGGACAACATGTCACTGGTCATAGTGGGTGATAAAGAAGGGGGTGGTAGTTGCAGAGAAGGTAGGGAGAGAAGTCTTGCAGAGGTTACAGGAAATGCAAAGATCCCATTTGAGAACAAACATTGTTGATTCCAGGAGTGGAAGGAAGTTCAGAGTGGCTGGATCCTGGAGGGATAAATAGAGACACACTGAATTAGGCAGGAGAGGTGGGCAAGTTCAAACAGCATAGGGACTGGGTGGTCCAGGTTAACGGTTTGTAGTATTTTCTAGTGCAATGGGAGCCATTGACGGTTTTAGTCAGATGCATGCTGTGATCAAATAAAATCAAAATAACATTCTCTTTGCAATGGGAAATATAGAAGTGTGAAGGCAGAAAGTAGTTCAGATGAGTATTTCAGAAACCCAGGCAATTGCTTATAGCACTTGGATTTGGTGATAGCAATAGAATTGTTGATAAACAGTCATGTGTAAGTGATATTTGGGAAGTAACATACATATTTTACATATGTATATGTACATATACGTACATAAAAATATACATCTATTAATGACTTTGTAAGAGCTGTTATCTTGCAGGAAACATCAGTATCTTCATAGTCCCTACCCTCAACACTCCTCTTTGCTTCCAGGTCCAGGAGAGTTACATCTAAGCATAACCCAGACGGGGAGTAAGAAGACTGCTCTGGGAGGACACATGTATACATCTGAGGAGTGGCAGGACTGCGCTAATTGTCATTAGCAGGACCTGGATAGCACACCAGGAATGCTTACTAGGGAGTGAGAAAAGCTAGATAAACCATGAAATAACACCAACAGAGGCCTACAGTCGTTATAGTTTAGTGTAAGTCCATCTGTTAAAAACTGTAAAGGAAGGAATCCAAAAGCTTAGAGAGACAGGCATGTTGGTGTAGATCAATTATGTGCATTCTGCTCAACCATCAACTAAACCTGAGTTTCTCAAATCTTTAATCTCAGTCCTCTCTGAATAATTCAAAGAGATTTCATTTACGTGGATTGTATTCATCAGATAGAAATAAAAGCAGAGAAATTTTAAATATTTTTATTAATTCAGTTAAAATAATAAAACTAGTAATATAGTAACATAAATAATAGATTAATAAATTCAGATAATTCTATTTCCATACCAAGAATATGTAGTAAGCAGAGTGGCATTGTTTTATACATTTGCATTTTTTAAAAATGTGTCTTATACAAGACAGTTGAATTCTCACATGTGTTTCTGAATTCAATCCATTGAGATATGTTGTTTCGTTGAAGTACATGAAGAAAATTCAGCCTTGAACAGATATGCAGTTAAAAAGGAGAAGAATATTCAAATAGTCTTTTCAGATAATCATGATACCCTTCTTTCTCTTGCCATTTAAAAATTGGGTAGCGAGTTGATGAAACATGAGAGAATGTTTGTTGCAAAATCTATCTGTATAGACACTCAGGTTAACACAAAGTCCACTTCTAAAACAGTGTAGTCACAGCTGAATATTACTCAAATAATATGACTCTCTGAAGTAAGCTTGGTGCAGTGGAAAGATAATGAATTTTATAATCAGATTTCCTTAAATTTCAATCCTGACTGCAATTGCTTTCTGAGTTTATTTTGGGCAAGTTAATTAATTGCTCTGGATTGATTTTCTTGTCTATAATGGGAACTGCACCTCATACTCCATTGAACTATTTGACAGTTAAATAAACTTCCCAGGAAGGTGTTTTGCAAAGAATAGTTTATCAAAATATAGTAATTGTTATTATTACTTTTTAAGTCATTCTATTCTTTTGCATTGAGCAAGATTTTCCTAAATAAAGTTAACACACCTTTTCATTAATTGCCTTTTCAGAGACTTTCAAATCTCTGAACCCCTGAGATTCTTAAGGAATCAAATATATTGAGGAGCCTGAGCAGGTATAAGTTATCTGGATCCATGGTATGGTCTTTGTTGGTTGGGACTGTGAGAGTTGCAGGTAAGTGTTCTGGTCCTGGGTGAAGTGAGTAGAATGTTTCTGCACTCATAATGAGAGTTTGCTGTAATTATAAGGGACAAAGGACTCTGCCAGAAGATGATTTGTGGTAGCATTTATCTAACCCCGCGTGTATGAGATACTCACCTGGGACAGCATCTGAATCTCTCAGCATTCTCCATTTGGTTTTTCCTATGGTGCTATAACAAAAACAGAGGAACCCATGGAGCCTATAAGCAACTGTTAACCTAATATCAAATATGAAAGGTGGTGGCTGAGTGTTAAATACTAGATCTCTGGATTAAGACAACACCACTTACTAACACTATAACTACCAGCTACTTATTAAAACTCAGTTTGATCATCTGCAAAATTATTGATATTAATCTTTAAACACACCTATGATGGATGCTGTGGGAATAAATATAATAATGCATGAGAAACTCTAAGCATGGTGCTTGACTCAGAGTAAAGTATTCAAAATTGTTAGCTACTATTTTTATAAATCATCAAATCCTGCGATAATTATGAGAATCAGAGAAAAATAGAATCAGGGGATACTAAGTTTAAGGTGGAATCCAGGAGTTTTCAACTTTTTCCTATAGGAAACCTCTTTTGTCTCATGTATTTATGTTTTCAGAGATTTTACTCAGCTACAAAATTGTTCTGTTTGTATTAAGTGATTCATTTAAAATAGGCAGCCCACAAAATCTTACAATAAACATACAAATTAATATGAGATACACATTGAATTGATGTATGTTTTCCACCAAAAGTAGATGGGAAAGAGTAGATTTTAGTGAAAATGAAAAGAAAATTTAAATTAATGGGATGCGTGTAATAGTAGATAATGAGCAGTGCTACAGAGAATGATAAAGTAGGAAACAGTTGTAAGAAATGTCAGGAAAGTAGATTACAATATGGTGATCAGGGAATACCTGGAATGGGGTAATATTACTGTGAATTAAGACTTGAACAATGGGAGACAGTTCACCATAAAGACATCTGAGGATGACATTCCACTCCTAGGGAGGAGCAGATGTAAAGGCTCTGAGCATGCCCTGTTTAATCTAAGAACTAAAAGAAGGGTGGCATGGCTGGAGCTGAGTGAACAGTGGAAGGGAGAACTGTAAAAGTCAGATGTAGAAAGGTCTTGCAACCTTGTACATCTTCATAAGTATTTTGGCTTTTATTCTAAATAAATTGAGAAGTCATTGGAGTGTTTGAAGAAGAGAAGTAACATGATCTAAGAGGTATTTTAATAAGATCACTCTAACTGCCTTGTTGAGGAACTCACATAGGGTAAGCGTGGAAGCGGGGAGGAAGAAGGGAGACCATTAGGAAGTTCTGCAATAATGGAAATACGAGATAAGAGTGGCTTAATCTAGGGTGAAACCACTGACACTGGGACAAATTGGTCAGATTCTCAATCTGTTTTGAAAGTAGAACAAGATGTTGTTGACTGGTCGGCTACAATGTAAAATACAAAGACGAGTCAAAAAAATTCAGTGGTTTTCCTTAAAGTGAGATAATGTCATTTACTGCAGTGGAGAAGTCTGAGAGAAAAACAGCCTTAGGAAAGATTATTAGGAACTTAGTTTTTCTGGAAATGCCCAGTGGACATCCTGTGGGAGATATTAAGTATGCATTTGTACTCATGAGCCTGAAGTTCAAGAAAGAGAAATGGGCAAGAGATTTTAAAAAATAATAATAAATTCACATATGGAGAGCATATAAAATCATTAGACTGGATGAATCAACAGGGAGTATTGTGGATGGAAAAGAAAAGAGATTCAAGGGTTGATTCTGGGGCACTTCAAAATTCAAAGCTAGGGACAATAATTCTACTGAGACTATACAGCCATGGAAGTAGAATGAAATTCAGGCAAGTTTGAGGAACTGGAAACCAAAGGAAGAGAGTGTATCTAGCAAGAAGGACTGATGAACTATGTCAAATGCTTCAGATAAGTTAAGTTAGATGAGGACTGAAATGTGATCATTGGATTCAGTTATGTGTGGTCACTGGACCTAGATGAAGACATGTTTAGTGGAGTAGAGGTAGCAAAAGTCTAGGAGGAACAATCTTCCTTTGCTCAATATTTTGCTGATAAATGTCAATTTATTATGTTGTTATTTATTAATACTAATATTGATAGTCTAATATGAACTGAGTGTTTTCCTAGGTTCCAAGAGGATGGGCATACAAATAATAATATTCACTATGATATTTGCATATTTAGCTACAAAACCACTTAGGTTAATGGGAAATTAGTCTGACTGGAATTGCCCATGAAGTGTAATATAGATGTACTGTTGCTACATTCCCATCTATCCATTTCAATAGATCATTTATAGTTCCATGTGCAGGGAAGCCTGAAGAAAGTGAGTAGATTTCTGTGTCATCAGATCCATTGCTGAGTCTCATTCATGATATTCTAAGTTACATATTTTTTCCTACTCATTATCATTAAGGAAAAAATCCTTAATAATGAAAAAATATGAAAGAAATAAAAATGTAATATAATGTGTAAATTTCTAGTAATACTTTACTTATGTAGTATAGATGAATTAATTAAATTTAAAATTGTCTCTTTAAATTATTGATATATAGGTTTTATGGTTAGAATATGTATAAAATATTTAGTTCTGAGTTCTTTATAATGTGATCATTTTATATCATCCTTCTGTATACATTTTTCCAAAACTTTCTACATATCCTCCTTTTTTCTTATAATCTCCTTTCTCTTATGCCTATAAATATTATTATGGAACATGAATTTATAATGGCTATATGATCTCAATATATGGGAGTACTGAAAAACATATTTGATTCTTTAAAAAATACATTAAAAATATGTGAAGTTTAGTATTTCAGATACAAATAAGTAACAATTTAAGCTAAGAATTCACACATTTAAGAAAAAAGCATATTAATATTTTAAGGAAGACTAAAGTACAAGTAAAAAGAATTTATATGTCCATCCTTCCTTTAGTTGAACAATCATTCTTAAGCAAAAAAATAAATAACCAATTTCAGAAATTTGGAATTGAATATTGTTAAAGTCATTAATCAAGGAGGCCCTTAGGCTGAGGTGACTCAGCCTATACCTTATATCTTATACCTATACCTTAGTAACAGTTGTAAGCCAACCAAAACCTTACTCGCAGTGAATGAACAGATGAACATGAAACTTAAAAACAAAAAAACAATCACAAAGAACCAGCTGAGTTTTCATGAATAAGGCAGCCACATAATCTAATCGCAATCGAATAATTTCCTTACTTTGCTTCCAGTTCTTCTTGATAAATACTCTCCGAGCTCCTGTCTGTGGAGAACTCCCAAATGTTTTTGGGTTGGTGCTGTTTGATTCAGATCAATGTATGCTCAAATAAACAAAAATTTTAATGTACCTAAGTTAGTCTATTAATATATAATTGTAAATTCTGAGTAGTTTGTTGCAAAATGAAAACTCTTTCTAAAATAAGCACTTATATTGCTAGATCTTAGACTTTTGGGTTTAACAATGATGCAATATTATTTATTTAGTATATTTTCCTTTTTTAAAATTTATTCATTTATTTATTTTAGGATGTACATCATAATATATTTCAAATTCTGTGTAGATTACATCATGTTCACCACCTGAAAACTAATTATAGTCTATCCATTCACATGTGAGCCTAATCACATTTTGCCCTCCCCCATCCCCCCCGTCCCCTATGGTAACCACCAATCCAATCTCCAATGCTATGTGTTTGTTTGTCATTGTGTTTATATTCTACTTATGATTGAGATCATATGGTATTTGACTTTCTCCCTAGGACTTATTTCACTCAGCATAATACCCTCAAGGTCCATCCATGTTGTCACAAATGGCCGGATTTCATCATTTCTTATGGCTGAGTAGTAGGTCATGGTGTATGAATACCACATCTTCTTTGTCCATTAGTCCCTTGATGGGCACCTAGGTTGCTTCCAAGTCTTGGCTATGGTGTATAATGCTGCAATGAACATAGGGGTGCAAGTATCTTTGTGTTTTCAAGTTCTTTGGATAAATACCCAGTAGTGGGATAGCTGGATCATATGGTAGACCTATCCTTAATTTTCTGAGGAAACTCCATACTGCTCTCCATAGTGGCTGCACCAGTTTGCTCTCCCACCAGCAGTGAACAAGGATTCCCTTCTCTCCACATCCTGACCAACATTTGTTGTTTCCTGTCTTGTAAATTATAGCCATTCTGACCAGAGTGAGGTGATACCTCATTGTAGTTTTGATTTGCATTTCCCTGATAGCTAATGATGTTCAGCATCTTTTCATATGCCTGTTGGCCCTCCATATATATTCTTTGGAGAAATCTCTGTTCAGATCTTTTGCGCATTTTCCAATTGGATTGTTGTTTTTTTTGTTGTTGAGCTGTATGACTTGTTTGTATATTTTGTATATTAACCCCTTATCTGATATATGGTTTGCAAATATCTTCTCCCAATTGTTAGGTTGTCTTTTCATTTTGTTGATGGTTTCCTTTGCTGTGCAGAAGCTTTTCAGTTTGATGTAGTCCCATTTGTTCATTTTTTCTTTTGTTTCCCTTGCCCAGTCAGACATGGGACTTGAAAAGATGCTGCTCAGACCAATGTCAAAGAGCGTACTGCCTATCCTTTCTTCTAGATGTTCCATGGTTTTGAGTCTTAGATTCAAGTCTTTAATCCATTTTGTGTTGATTTTTGTGCATAGTGTAAGGGAATGGTCTGCTTTCATTCTTTTGCATGTACCTGTCCAGTTTTCCTAACACAATTTATTGAAGAGAGTCTCCTTTCTCCATTGTATGCTCTTGGCTCCCTTGTCAAATATTAGCTGTCCATACATGTGTGAGTTTACTTCTGGGCTCTCAATTCTGTTCCTCTGATCTGTGTGTCTGTTTTTGTGCCAGTACCATGCTGTTTTGGTTACTATGGCTTTGTAGTATATTTTGAAATAAGGAGTGTTATACCTCCAGCTTTGTTCTTTTTCCTCAGGAATCCTTTGTCTGTTTGGGCTCTTTTCTTGTGCCTTATAAATTTTAGGATTCTTCATTCTATTTCTGAGAAAAATGTTGGAACTTTGACAGGGATTGCGTTGAATCTGTAGATTGCTTTAGGAAGTATGGATATTTTAAAAATGTTAATTCTTTCAATCCAAGAGCACAGAATATCTTTCCATTTCTTTGTGTCTACTCTGATTTCTTTCAACAATGTTTATAGTTTTCAGTGTAGAGAACTTTCACCTCTTTGGTTAAGTTTATTACTAGGTATTTTATTCTTTTTGTTGCAATTGTAAATGGGATTGTATTCTTAATTTCTCTTTCTGCTACTTCATTGTTAGTGTACAGAAACACAACCGATTTTTGTACATTGATTTTGTATCCCGTGACTTGACTGTATTCCTTTATTGATTCTAAATGTTTTTTTTTACTGGAATCTTTAGAATTTTCTAGATATAATATCATGTCATCTGCAAAGAGTGACAGTTTCACTTCTTTTCATATGTGGATCCCATTTATTTCTTTTTCTTGTCTGATTGCTCTGGCTAAGATTTCCAATACTATGTTAAATAAGAGTGGTGGCAGCAGGCATCTTTGTCTGGTTCCTGTTCTTAGAGGGATAGCTTTCAGTTTTTCTCCATTGAGCATGATATTTGCTGTGGGTTTGTCATATATGGCCTTTACTATGTTGAGGTATTTTTCTTCTATACCCATTTTATTTAGAGTTATTATTGTAAATGGATGCTGTATCTTGTCAAATGCTTTCTCTGCATCTATTTAGATGATCATGTGAGTTTTGTTCTTCATTTTGCTAATGTGGTGTATCATGTTGATAGATTTGTGGATGTTGAACGATCCCTGCATCCCTGGAATGAAATCGACTTGATCATGATGTATGATCTTTTTTTTTTTTTATTAATGTTATGATAGATTACAACCTTGTGAGATTTCAGTTGTACATTTTTGTTAGTCATGTTGTGGGTACACCACTTCCCCCTCCGTACCCTCCCCCCACCCCCCCTTTTCCCTGGTAACCACCGATCAGATCTCCTTCTCAATATACTAATTTCCACCTATGAGTGGGGTCATATAGAGTTCGTCTTTCTCTGACTGACTTATTTCGCTTAACATAATGCCCTCGAGGTCCATCCACGTTGTTGTGAATGGGCCAATTTCGTCTTTTTTTATGGCTGAGTAGTATTCCATTGTGTATATATACCACATCTTCTTTATCCAATCATCAGTTTCTGGGCATGTAGGCTGGTTCCACGTCTTGGCTATTGTAAATAATGCTGCAATGAACATAGGGGTGCAACGGACTCTTTTTTAATGTATTGTTGTATTCCATTTGCTAGTATTTTGTTGAGGATTTTTGCATCAATGTTCATCAGTGATATTGGCCTGTAATTTTCTTTTTTTGTGTTGTCCTTGTCTGATTTTGGTATCAGGATAATGTTGGCTTTGTAGAAGGAGTTAGGAAGCCTCCCCTCCTCTTCAATTTTTTGGAAGAGTTTGAGAAGGATAAGTATTAAGTCTTCTTTGAATGTTTGGTAGAATTCACCAGGGAAGCCATGTGGTCCTGGACTTTTATTTTTTGGGAGGTTTTTGATTGCTATTTTGATCTCCTTACTGGTGAGCAGTCAAATCAAATTTTCTACTTCTTCTTGGTCCAGTTTTGGGAGGTTGTATGTTTCTAAGAATTTATCCATTTCTTTTAGATTTTCCAATTTGTTGGCATATAGCTTTTCATAGTATTCTCTTATTATCTTTTGTTTTTCTGAGGCGTCCGTTGTAACGTCTCCTCTTTCACTTCTGATTTTATTTATTCAAGCCTTCTCTCTTTTTTTCCTGGTGAGTCTAGCTAAGGATTTGTCTATTTTGTTTATCTTTTCAAAGAACCAGGTCTTGGTTTCATTAATTTCTTCTATTTTCTTTTTAGTCTCTAGTTCATTTCTTCCACTCTGATTTTTATTATTTCCTTCCTTCTGCTGATTTTGGGCTTTGTTTCTTCTTCTTTTTCCAGTACCTTTAGATGTGCTTTTAGATTGTCTATTTGGGATTTTTCTTCTTTGTTGAAGTAGGCCTGAATTGCTATAAACTTCTCTCTTAGAACTGCTTTTGCTGTATCCCATAGATTTTGGCATGTCATGTTTTCATTTTCATTTGTCTCCAGGATCTTTTTGATTTCTTCATTGACGCAATCATTTTTCAGTAGCATTTTGTTTAACCTCTTCATTTTTGTGGCTTTTCTGGTTTTCTTCCTGTAGTTGTCTTCTAGTTTCATACCTTTGTGGTCAGAAAAGATGCATGGTATTATTTCGATCTTCTTAAATTTATTGAGACTTGTTTTATGCCCTAAGATGTGATCAATCCCGGAAATTGTTCCATGTGTATTTGAAAAGAATGTGTATTCTGTGGTCTTTGGATGGAATGTTCTGTATATATCTGCTAAGTCCATCTGGTCTAATGTGTCCTTTAAGGCCAGTGTTTCCTTATTGATCTTCTGTTTGGATGATCTATCTATTGATGTAAGTGGAGTGTTAAAGTCCCCTACTATTATTGTGTTACTGTCTATTTCTCCTCTTATGTCTATTAATAATTGCTTTATATATTTCAGTGCTCCTACGTTGGGTGCATAGATATTTACAAATGTTATATATTCTTGTTGGATTGTTCCCTTTATCAGTATGTAGTGCATGTCTTTGTCTCTTGTTACACTTTTTGTTTTAAAGTTTAATTTGTCTGATATAAGTATTGCTACCCCCACTTTATTTTCTTTGCCATTTGCACGGAATATCTTTTTCCATCCTTTCACTTTCAGTTTGTGAGTGTCTTCAGGTCTGAAATGTGTCTCTTGTATGCAGCATATACATGGGTCTTGTTTTTTTATCCAGTTGGCCAACCTATTGCATTTGACTGGAGAATTTAGTCCATTGACATTTGAAGCAGCTGTTAATAAATATGTATTTATTGCCATTTTGTCACTTTTTTTCCTGGGTGTTTTAGTAGTTGTTCTCTAATGCTTTCTTTTTCTCTTGCTCTCTTCCCTTGTGGTTTGATGGCTATCTTTAGTAATATGTTTGATTTCTTTTGTCTTACTTTTTTTCTTGCTTCTTATAGGTTTCCGATTTGTGATTACCATGAGGATCTTATTTAATACTCTATGCATATAACAGTCTACATTGAGTTGATAGACTCTTTAGCTTGCTGTCTCTCTAAAAGCTCTAGTTTTTCACTCCCCTCCTCCCACACTATATGTTTTTCCAATCATATATAGTCTCTTGTTTAGTGTGTGTCTATCTATTACCCTCTTATCATTGAAATAGGTGATTTTAGTACATTTGTCTTTTAACCTTCATATTATCTTCACAGGTAGTTGATCTGCTACCTTTACTACATTTTTACCTTACAAGTGATTTTATTGCCTGGTTTTAGTTGTTGTTTTTTTTTTTTTATAATTTTTTTATCTCTATTTGTGGTCATTGCTTTCCCACTTAAATAAGTCCTTTCAGCATTTCTTGCAGAACTGGTTTCTTGGTGATAAACTCCTTTAACTTTTGCTTGTCTGGGAAGCTCTTTATCTCTCCTTCTGTTCTGAATGACAACCTTGATGGATAGAGTATTCTTGGCTGTAGGTTTTTTCCTTTTAGCACTTTAAATTCATCATGCCATTCTCTCTCGCCTGCAGGATCTAGGCTGAGAAGTCCACTGATTATCTTATGAGTTTCCCTTTACATGTCACTTGTGGCCTTTCTCTTGCTGCTTTTAGGATTCTCTCTTTGTCTTTAATTTTTGACATTTTAATTAAAATATACCTTGGTCTGGGCCTTTTTGGGCTTATCTTGTTTGGAGCTCTCTGTGCTTCCTGAACTTGGCTGTCTGTTTCCTTCTTCAGGTTAGGAAAATTTTCTTCTATTATTTCTACAAATAAACTTTCTGCCCCTTTGTCTCTCTCTTCTGCTTCTGGGACACCTATAATCCAAATGTTAGCATGCTTGATATTGTCCCAGAGATCCCTTAGACTGTTCTCATTCTGTCTAATTCTTTTTTCTCTTTTCTGTTCTGCTTGGGTGATTTCCTCTAGTCTTTCATCTAGCTTGCTGATTCGTTCTTCTGCATCCTCTACTCTGCTATTGAATCCCGCTAGTAAATTTCTCATTTCCAGTATTGTATTTTTCATTTCTGATTTTTTTTTATATCTTTGCTGATGTGCTCACTGTGTTCATTCATTCTTCTCCCCATATCTGTGAGCATCCTCATGATATTTTGTTTGAACTCTGTCGAATAGGTCACTTGTTTCTGTTTCATTTAGTCCTTTTTCTTGGGTTGTATACTGTTTCCTTGCTTAGAAAGCATTCCTTTGTCTCCTCATTATTCTTCTTTTTCTGTGCTTATTTCTATGTATTAGGTGAGTCAGCTATGTCTCCTGATCTTGGAGAAGTTGCCTTATGTATGAGATGCCTTATGACGCCCAGCAGTGTGCTTCCTTCTCATCACCAGTCCATAAGAACCAGGAGTGATCCCTTTGTGGGCTACTTGTGTCTTTCTGCTGTGGCAGGGTTGCTTCCACTCCAGGTACCCAGGAAGTCTAATCTTTTCTTCCCTGGCCAGTTGTTTGTAAATCTGGTTTGGGAAGCCTCAACACTGTTGCCTACAAAGTTTATCCGCACACTACTATTGCAGTTTTCCTCTTAATTGTGTTGGTACCCAGTTTAGCTGGTTGTTAGGCTCAGGGGTGTACAGTTGTGATAGGCCTTAGGCCTACAAGGCTGTTGTCAGTTCTCTTAGGAGTGCAGCTGAGTGGGGCTGGTCCCAGGCTTGGGAGCACTCAATTGTTTCAGGCTTTGGAAGGTGGGGCTTATCCTTTTTATGGCTATTTGTGAAACCAGGACTTCTGCCACTGGTATGCCTCACCCCCCACAGGACCACATACATGATTAACATAGTCCTGGTCCATACAGACTTCTCAACCCCCTGGAGTGTACCCCGATGCCACACTGCAGAGGCCCCCACCTCTCCACCAATGCCCACCACAGTTCATCTGGTCCTCACACAGGCCCTGCCTCCAGAGGCAGACACCCTTGCCTGCCTGTGGAGGATCAAGGCACCCAGCTAATGCAGGCTGAAAAGTAGCCTGAGGGCTTGCTGTTAGGTGGGACTAGTCTCTAGGGTGGGTTGCCTGCCCTGGCTGTACTGGATTAAATCTGTGCTCTAGTGGGTGTGGCAGACCCCTGGGCTAATGGGCCAAGGGATGAACCTCAATGGCACCCACGAGGGTTGTGTCAGCATACCTGGACCAGCTCAGAACAATGGCCCCCACCAATATCTCAGTCTCTGGAGAGGTCTCTCCTCTCACCAAGATGCCCTCAGAGCCCACCAGGTGAGTATCGTTTCACCAAAGGACTGTCAGCCTTCTCTCTGGTGATTTTAGATTGCTGCAATGAGTGAGTTTGTGCGAAGGCACTTTAAGAGCCGGGTCTTTTTGGCTTTCAGCTGATAACTTTTCTGGGGGTATCCTTGCTGCAGTTCATAGCCAGCAAAACCAGACAGTAAGAGCTATGTCTCAGTTGGGCTGAGTCTGAAGTATGCTTATAGCAGTATTGGCCCTGCTCTGGACCTCACTCCTCCAGGGAGGGCTGCGTACCTTAGGGTGTTTCCCACCTGGCCAGCTGAGAAGCTGCACTGCTCCCAAAGGTGGCTTTTTTTCCTCACCAGAAGCAATTTCTGCCTCTTCTTCCTTCATCAGGACTGTGCCTTGTTGTGGGGGTTCTTTTTAACCAGTTTTCAGTCTGGGGTGATTTTTCCAAAAATAGATGTAACCTGGTTGTGTTGGTGGGAGGAGATGAGTTCAACATCTGCTCACACCACCATCTTGATGAGCTCCCCTAAGCATCTTTTCCATCTGGCTACTCCCAAGCTATATCCTTTTATGATCAAACAGTAAGATGGTAAGTAAAGTGTTTCTCTGTGTTCTGTGAGCCAGCCACTCTAGCAAAGTAATCAGACCCAAGGAGGGAGTCTTCAGAACCTCATATCTGTAGCTGATTCTTCAGAAGCACAGGTGACAACCCGGACATGAGATTGGCATCTAGAATTGGAGACAGGGTGCAATCTTGTGAGACTAAGCCCTTAACCTGTAGATCAGATCCTGTTCACCAGGTTGATAATGTCAGAATTGAGTTAAATTTTAGGACACCCAGCTGGTGACAGAGAATTTTTTGGTTGTTTGGTGAAAATAATTAGTGTTAGAATCCTACTTCCTTAATGGAAACCCCAAGAAGGCTAGGTCCATATCTATTTTTGCTCACCAACATATTGAATTCCAGCCCTAGCTTTGACGCTTGCATAGCACCTAGCAGAGTAGCACTTGATAAATATTTAAGTTAACTCATTAATGTGCTGAAACATAATCATTTCTAGGTTATTTTTAAATTAAAAAAATACAGAGGAGAGTGTACAATGTCTTCCCATTGCCTGGGTGTGCAAAGATATATTCATATATACTCTTCTAAATGGAAAAAATCCTCCAGAAGGAGACACAGGAACTATTAATACTGTTTGTAGTTAGAGGTAAGCTGGAGGTCTGGACTGTGAAGTTCACTTCTTATTGTGTTCTCACTTGCATACCTTATTGGAATAATTACCATTGACATATATTATTTTTCAATATAAAAGCATGAAACAAAACAATAATAGTATAACCATTGTCAAATACAGATGGCAGATTATTGTTTTCCATAATGTAAAAGGGGGTAAGTAAAATTTAACATGTTTTTTAAAAGTTTTTATAATTAGATATATTTAAGGTGTGCAACATAATATTTTGATATACATATGTATAGTGAGTGATTACATCAGCAAGCTAATTAACATACCATTCTCCTTACAGAATTAACATTTTTATGTATGTGTGAGGACACCTGAGATTTATTCTCTTAGTAAATCTCCAACATAAAATGTAGTATTTTTAACTATAGTCACCATGCTATACATTAGATTTCTAGAAATTATTCATCATACTTAATTGAAGCTTTTTATGCTTCAATTTGTATACCTACAAATGCTTCAACATTTCCCCATTTCCTTTAACTCCCTGGCCTGACCACTTTTTACTCTCTGCTTCTGTGAATTTGACTTTTCTAAATTCTACATACAATTGAGATTATGCAATATTTGTCTTTCTGTATCTAGTTTATTTCTTCTAGCATAATGTACTCCAGGTTCATTTATGCTTTTGCAAATGGGAAGTTCGTCTTCACTTTTAAAGCTGCATAATATTCCACTGTAAAAATATATATCATTGATGGGTAATTAAGATTGTCTCCTTATTTTGGCTATTCTGGATAATGCTGCAATGAACACAGGAGCACAAATACCTCTTCAAGGTATTGAGTTCATTTCCTTTGTATATATACCCAGAAGTGGGATTGCTGGATCCCATGGTAGTTCTAATCTTAATTTTTTGAGAAACCTCAATACTGTCTTCCAAAATGTCTGTACCAATTTAATATTCCCCAGAACAGTGTATAAGTGTTCCCTTTTCTCCACATCCTCACCAACATTTATCTTTCGACTTTTTGGTGATAGCCATTCTAAAAGTTGTGGGGAGACATCTCACATTTGCATTTTTCTGATGATTAGCAATTTTGAGCACCTTTTCATATATCTGTTGGACATTTGTGTGTCTTCAGAAAAATGTCTAACTTAGGTCCTTTGCACATTTTTTAATCAAGTTGCTTGTTATTTTGCTATTCTGTTGTTTGAGCTCCTTATATATTTTGAATAATAGTCCCTTATCAGATCTATGGTTTGCAAATATTCTTTCCTAATCCATAGGTTGTGTTTCCATTTTGTTGATTGCTTCGTTTGCTGTGTAGGAACTTTTTAGTTCGAAGTAGTTGCACTTAATTATTTTTGCTTTAGGTACCAGTGCCATATTCCCGACATCATAACGAAGACCAATATTAAGATATTTTTTCCTATTTTTTCTTCTAGAATATTTATGGTTTTAGGTCTTATATTTAAATATTTAATTCATTTTGAGTTGATTTTTGTACAGGTTTTAAGGTTCCATTTTAATTATTTTGTATAATTTCACCTAACTTTTATTTCAACCAGGTCAATTTTTCTTAAACCTTAGCACTTTAAACATTATTTCAGCAAATATGGAGCTAATATATGTATATACATATATATACACAAACAAATATGTGTATATACATATACACATACACAAACTTTACATCTATAAGAAAACACATAAATTATATTTGCATAGCTTTATCCATTCAGAAGATTGTATCAATCAAGTGTCTCTCAGAGGAAAGATCCAGGTAAATTGATAAACAGTTAGGAAGAAAAGAGAACAAAACAGAGGAAAGGGAGAACAAGTATCACTGCTTCCTTGTGTGCTCAAAACTATTTTCTTCCTCTTACTGGCTCCATCATAAAGTACCAGGAAGCACTGATTCTCTTTTCAAAAAAATCTCCTGTACTTCTCTATCACAAGTTTCTAAAATCCTGCTAGAATATGTATATATTTTTAATTATTTTTTAATGGATTTCCTTTGGGAAGAGTCATGAGTTAATGAGTTATAAAAATGTTTAATATTCCCTTTCAACGTGAAAGCTATTGGAGTTTTCTTTTCCTCCTCCATATTCTTTCTTTCTTCTTTCTTTCTTTGTTTCATTTATTTTTCATGAAGAGGTAGCATAGCACTTAGAATCAATCATGAGGACCGGCTTCTTGACAAAGTTGTGCTCCTAACTAACTTCCTGACCTAGAGGAGATCAATTCCCACTCTACTTATTAGTTCGTTCACCAGACAATGAAAGTGCTCACCCAGATCATCTCTAAAGTAGCCTTCACTTTTAACATTTCTATGACTAAAAGATACATATATATGTTAGTTTGGAGCCTGTCCAATCAGTAGTTAACTCTTCAGAGAAACTATCACAGCAAAATGCTAACTTAAACTGTTCTTGGTAGTGTGAGACTAACTGTTATGTATCACAATGTGACTTCTGACATTCTGGGGATCCAGTGCCACTGCAGCTTCTCGTGCCATCATCACTAGCTTACTGGTGGTAGCGTCTGCCTAGTTTTACAGGGATATTGATGACTGCCTAAGCAGTGAGTTTCTTACTGCCTTAGTAAAATGAATGTCCTTGGAGCCTTTGGATGAGCAAGGTGGGAGGTGAGGAGGAGGATGATTAGGCAGTGGTAGAGCAGATTACACACAATGGATCATTTATAGTTTCTCAATCTTCCTTCAGATTTCTCCAAAGGTATGGCAGGTTGGTTTGAGATTTTGACCTCAATGACTGCAGACAGCTTCTTTGAACTCAAGATTCAGTTAACCAGCCTCATGAATTATTAATATCATTCTAGGGATTCAAGCTATCACATTAAATCCCAAATCCTTGGTAAGTGTGCCTGTGTCAGTAAATTTAGCTATATGAAACTTAATATGTCCATGTCCTTGGTCTCATGCTATTAGAATTCTTTCCTGTCGATGTTCCCCATTCTCTTGTCAATAGCGATTGGTGAGGTCCTTTTAATCTTACCACATCAGGTTTTCTATGTCACTATCTGGGCTATATTGATTTTTAAGTTTCACCACAAGCCCACAAGCAATGTGGGGGCTTGGTGTTAAGGAGAATTATATTTGAATGTGCAACTACCTCAGGTGCTGTCAATAAAAGGCTGTCATTGAAGGGAATTCCTTAGTCCTTATATGAGATGAAGAAACTCTTTGTTTTTCAAAAGTGACTTAGGAGGATTTGAGATTCAGAATTCTCAGATTTGTCCTTCTCTGCCCAAATGCTCCTATCCTATATCTCAGAACCTTGCTCCTATCCAGTTAGAACTCCTCTATTCCCATGAAATACTTACCAAGGTTAACCATTTTTGGGGGGAGGCAACTTTTCAATGTTGACAAGGATGTCATGGCATTGGTCCTCAAATGCAGCTTATCAAGGACAACAGGAGATAAAGACTCCTTCATAACTGTAATTTAAACTTCTTTGCTGCCTGTTTCCTTTTTCTGCAGGTTAGCCAGAGGTATAAATTTGGGCAGGAGCCAACTGACCTCAGGATATTTATAAGTTCTACTTGCATGCCTCTGTGACACAGAAAGTTGATCTCTCACTGTCTTCTCTTCACTCATCCTTCAGTCCATGATGCCATCGGTAACCAGTTAAATAAGTTGGATGCCACTAGATGTCATAGATAAATAGTGTCCCATTTCCCACCACTATGGGTTTATATCTAATCTTCAAATATGTGAAGAATCCAGTTTCATTTGAATGTATGTCTTCTGGGACTATTGCTAGGACCAATAACATATATAAACCTAGTAGCTAGCAGACATTTACCTAAACGGCTAATTTGGGAAGGGATTAATAAAGGGATTATTAGAAAGAAATGTATGGTGCACGGAATTCCCCCGAACTCGTGTAATAATTCTAGAACTAATAACTTCTGAAAGATATTCTTCCTCTATCCCTGAAGGAGCAAGAAGAGAGAGAGTTTACTAGCACTGGAGAGAGAGCTTTGAAAGAGGGTCACCTGGAAGGAGCTATGGTCCAGGTCCAGGGATGCAGCCACCTGTGGCATGTCTGCAAGCAAGGGGCCTTGGAAAAACATTATGACCTCACTCTCCTCCCTGCCAGTTACAACCACTGACTAAACCCATTAAATAGATGGAGAGTAAAGGAGCCCCCTAATGCCGTTAACACAACTAGCATCCTGGAGCAAAGGGGAGTTTAAAAGAGTAGAGTATGGATTTGGAAGGACAAAGGAAAGGTCTTCAATATAGAAGAAAATTATCAGCATCATTGAACTTATATGCTTTAATATGCAGATGTACGCATATGAATATATAGTATATGGAATTTATGTGTACACATATGTTTACATTAGCTTCTACACAACTCAAGAGAGAATGAGAATGCAAATTCTGACTGATGACATTTTCACCAGGGACTTGCAGCCTTAAGTCAATTCCCCATCTTATTAAATAATACCCAACTTGTTAACAGATAGTTTTCTTTAACTGCTATTTAAGTTATTTCTTAAGCTAGGAAATCCTGAGGGTTACAGGTATTTACCCATCCAGGGATGCAGAAACTGATATAAATGATTCTGGGGCAGGCATATTTGAATTCTATTGAAGTGACAGTCTTGCTCAGAATTTTAGATGAATTACCTAATTCACATGTTAGAGGCTTTATCTTCATATTTAAAGATATATATTTTTGGCCTAATTGTTCTCATTAAGGTTAAAGTCCTTAATAATAAGAGCAATAAATAATTTAAATAAAATATAAATTTCCAGTACTACATTATTTATGTAGTGTATTTATGTATATTACTTATATTTAAAATTGGCTTTTTAGAGTATTTTTATATATTTTTACTGTATAATATGTATAAAATACAGTTAATTCTGGGTACTTTATGATTCCATCATTGTATATTATCTTCTGTACACATTTTTTCCAAACCTTGGTAAATGTCCTCTTTTTTCCTCATAATCTCCTGAGTATTTTCTTATGTCTACAGATATTATTATGAGATATGAATTTATAGTAGCTGCAGGATGTTTCAATAGATAGAAGCACTGATAGAAAAATATTTTATTCTTAAAATATGGATGAGTCTAGTTTTTCAGATATAAAAAAATAACACTTGAAGTTGAGATGTCACACATTTAGCAAAAGAGCATTTGATATTCTGATGACAACCAAAGTACAAGAAAATAGAAATTATAATTTAATCTTTCCTTTAATGAAACAGTCATTCCTAAAGGAAAAAAAATAATAATCGTCTTGGGAAATTTTGAATTTAATATTATTAAAGTCATTAGAAAGGAAGCCATTACGGTGAGATGGGTCTTATGCTTTGGTAGCCTATGTAAGCAAACAAGTGCCTAAGGACAGAGTCATTGTACGTGAATCTGGGAAAATGAAACTTAAGAACAACCAATCATAAACAACCATCTGAGTTTTCCCAAATATGACAACCACATGAGCTATAACCAATCAATTAATTTCCTTGTTTTGCTTCTATTTCTCTATAAAAACCTCTCCTCTAGCTCCTGTCCATGGAGGACTCCTAACCACATTCGGTTTGGTACTACCTGATTCAAATCAACGTATGTTCATATAAACTCTTGAAAATTTATATGTACCTAAGTCTATCTATTAACAACATATAATTGTAAATTCTGAGGAGTCTGTTGCAAAATGCAAACTCTTCTGAATTAAGCACTTATATTGCTGACTCTTAGACTTCAAGGTGTACCAGTGATCCAATGTTATTTATTTAACATATTTTTTCATTTATTTGCACAACAATTCAAGCTGAACTCTGATTTTCTCTTTTCTTAGGTGAGATTCCCTATAGCCATGGAGAGAAGCAATCACTCATTGACAGAGTTCATCCTGGTGAGCTTCACAACAGACTCTGTGATGCAGCTGGTCCTGTTTGTGGTGTTCCTTGGCATGTACTCTGTGACTGTGATAGGAAATACCACCCTTATAATGTTGATCTATAATTATTCTCTGTTGCACATGACCATATATCTTTTGACTGGGAAACTGTCTTTTCCAGGTTTCTGGTATTCTTCAGTCTACACCCCAAGGATCCTAGTGACCTGCATCTCTGAAAACAAAGCATCTCCTTTACTGGTGGTGTAGCTCAGTTCTTCTTCTCTGCTGGGCTAGGGTAGAGTGAGAGTTACCGTTGGCTGCCATGGCTTATGACTGCTATGTGGCCATTTCCAAATCCCTGCTTTATGCTGAGGCCATGTCAAGGAGATTGTGCATCTGTTTTGTTATATATTCCTATACTGGTGGTTTTGTTCAACGCAATAATACTCACCAGCCACACATTCACTTTGAATTTTTGTGATGACCATGTCATTGATGACTTTTTCTGTGATGTCCCACCCTTGGTGAAGTTGGCATGTGATGGGAAAGAGAGCTACCAGGCTGTAGTGTACCTCTTCCTGGCCTCCAACATCATTACCCTTACTATACTCATACTGGCCTCCTACTTCTTCATCATTGCCCCCATCTTGAGGATCCACTCCACCCAGGGCTGCCACAAAGCCTTCTCCACATGGTTGTCCCACCTGATCTCTGCCACCTTGTACTGTGGCTTTATGTTCCACATCTGCACTTGCCCAAATCCCAGCTATTCCCTGGAGAGAGATAAAATGGTTTCTACATTTTATACTGTGCTGTTTCCCATGTTCAACCCCATGATCTACAGTCTGAGGAATAAAGATGTGAAATAAGCTCTGAAAAAACTTTTCAGGTTAACACAATCTGAAGTCTAAATTAACATAAATTACTCAAATCAGTGCTCAGTGAAAATGGACTGCTTCCATGAAAGGCTAGGGAACTAGGTTAAAAAAAACTTTTTTTGCTTTTCACAGAAATCCAATGAAAGAGATTCTATTTCTTTGTATTAGTTTGTTTTGTTTTAGTGATTGAACTATAGTCTATACTGTAGAATATAGATTCAATTTAATATTGATATATTTTTTAGAAATCAGAATCAGAGTTTAATGCAAAATAGACATGTATATGTTACTTCTGGGATCACAAAGGATTGGATTCTACTTAAATATATCCCCTAAGAGTGACCCAATTATTTTTTTCCCTACATAATGGCCAGTAGAGGATGTCAAGAAAATTTATATGGATTCTTGAGATTTGTGCAATATACCACAAATCCTTCTTGTCCAATACCCACAGAACTTTTGTAGTAATGGAAGAATAAGGAATGTTAAGTATTTTGTGATGCAAGAAAGAGAGTAGTGACATATTAGATAATAAATGCAGATGAAAAGAAAGATAACAAATGTCAGATTTATTACAAATGGTGAAATGGCTACAATTATTTGTTCTAAAATTTAAATTTGTGCATTTTATAATTGTGCTCATTACAACAATAGCTATAATATTTCAATAACAAACTTCTTCCTTCTTGGTCTCAAACTAATTATTTGTCAAATGTAACTAATAATCCTTAATTTGCAGTCTTGTTAAAAAGAGTATTGAAAAAAATCAGCTAAACCTGTCATGTACTGAATATTGAGCTGTAGATGGAAAAAGAAAAACAAACAAGCATTGAGTCTAGAATATAGTGGGTTTTTGCTTACTGATTTGTTTGATTCCCTTGATGTTATTTTGTTTCATAGGAAATATGTTGTGTTATGGAATGAAAGATATGATAGCAGAGTACACATTCTCTGTGGAAGAGATCACTCCTTTTATGGTGATGGTAAAACCATAAAGATACATCTTTCTCCAAACATTTAGAACATTTAGAAAAGTGTTTTGGTCCCTTTGGTTTTTTATTTTTTGGGTTTTTTTTTTTTTTGTAATCTTAACCCTTAAATGTGTCGCCTAATATTAAATTGATATAAAATGCAAAAAGTTTACAAAGATTTTTTTCCTATTTACTCAATTAGAGCTTTATGAAGGAATTTGGAGGGACTGCTTTATGAAAAAATAAGTAATTGGAAAATCTTGAGAAAATTTCCACTATTTTAATGATTCCAAATATTTTTTCCCCATAACATAAAGCTTGTTTTCCAAACTTCAAATTCAAACAATACCCATGAAAACCATCCAATTCTCATGTTCTCTTCCCAAATCTCCCAAAGAAATGATGATAAATTTTACAAATATAGTATTACAAAGTATCAATATTGCGGGACATGAAACAATCCAATATTATAGGTTTAAAATCTTGTAATTACAACAAAATAATAATAAACAATTAAAAGTGGTTTGCTCAATGTTTCATTGTTTTAGGCAGAGTTTGTTGAGTTTACTTGAAATATTGCAACGTTTTCAAATATGTGTATAACCAAATGTTTGGAAAATACTTTTAGAGCATTCTGCAAAATTACAAACGTCATCTCTGTGGCCTTAGGGTCTGCATGGTTTTCCAGAAGGCCTCTTTGACGTCTTTGTTTCTCATGCTATAGATGAGAGGATTGAGCAATGGGTTGACCACAGTGTAGAACAAAGCAGCCACTTTGTCTTTCTCCAGGGAGTAGCTGGAACTTGGCCTTGAATACATGAAGAGCAAGGATCCATAGAAAAGCATGACTGAAACTAGGTGAGAAGCACAGGTGGAGAAGGCCTTGTACCTTCCTGAGGCTGTTTGGATCCTCAGGATAGCCAGAAGTATGTTGAAATAAGAAATCAGGATGGCAAGAATGCTGGAGAGGACTGTGAATCCCACCACACCCAGAAGGACTTTTTCATAGACGTGAGTTTCTGTACAAGACATTTTTACCAATGGTGGTGCATCACAGAAGAAGTGATCAATGATATTTTCATCACAGAAACTCAGACAGAAAGTATTGGCAGTATGGGCTATTGCATTCAAGAGCCCTCCTACATAGGAGCCAGCAACAAGTCCGGTACAGAGAGAACTGGACATAGTACTTGAATAAAGTAATGGATTACAGATAGCCATGTGGCGGTCATAGGCCATGACTGCTAGGAGATAGCACTCAGTGTAGGCGACAACACAAGAAAAGAACAACTGGGCTCCACATCCAGCCAAGGAAATGCGCTTATCTTCTGAGATACAAATGGCCAGGATTTTAGGAGTATACACAGAGGTGTACCAGAAATCCAAAAATGACAGATTGCCGATGAAAAAATACATAGGTGTGTGCAGGTGGGAATTAATATGGATTAAGATAACCAGGGTCATGTTCCCTGACAGTGTTATCAAGTAGAGTGTCAGAAATATTCCAAATAGAATCAGTTGCCACTGGGGGTTTGCTGAGAAGCCCACCAAGATGAATTCAGTCAGGGTGGTGCGATTTCCGACTTCCATATCAATAGAGGAGAAAGCCTGATAAAGATTATGAGAAAAAAAACTGTTTAGTATTTTTCTATTGAAAGAAATAAACAAAGATATCAATTAAGTCAACAATTACTAGAGGCTTATGGACTGTTATCCAATATTACCCAAGATGATATAATTTCAGACTGTTACTTGGGAACTGCTTGAATTGGAGTATAATCTGACCTTGGAATTAGTACTTTTACTCACTAATTGTTTAATGCAAGGTAAGTCCCTTAGTCTCCCCAAACATATGAGAACAATGAAGCCCCCTGACAAGTTGTCTAATCGAATACATAATCTCTGCCTGAAAACACGTAGCTCAATATTTGGTACATAAGGAACACTCAAAAAAAATTGAGTGTCCTTCATGTATTATTGAGAATTTATAGGTCATGCATCATGTTGGTAGTCACACAAAAACCAATGTATTGTCCTACTACTGCTACTATTAGTACAAATAGAAAAATATATTACAACTGTGGACAGATGGTATCCTGAGTCTTATACTTCATCTACTTAATCCTTTCCATAACTTTATAAGGTAGGTACTATTATGATCCTCATGAAATTTAAGAAACATTTTCAACATCACAGAATAGTCTACAGCAGAGCTGGTATTTCAACCCAGGGTTATATTTACCTAGAATATATGCTCATGTTCTCAACTGTTAAGTAATATATGTGTTTTATAGGTGAATTGTTTGCTCTTTTGGTCTCCTGGCTAAGGCAATCCTATAATCATCTGGCAACCTGAATTTCTTTACCTATTAAAAAGAGCATTAAAAAATTCTTTTATTAAACACTGCTTTTTTTTCACAATTCTCTAGTTGATGTGAGATTTATATACATAGTTAAGGCCTTTTTTTTTAATATAGTGAATGCTGACCTTTTGGAAGAACCAGTTTTTGGTGTCAAGCATATTCAAACATCATGAATCCTTCCAAGTTGAAATTCCAAAGTTCTCAGAGAGAAGCAAAGGTGGTATCTAATTTAAAACGTTACAGAATTAGGGCTGATGCCCTAGTAGTCAGCTGACTTTCCCACTAGGTTTAAGGCAGTGGGAGAAAGCTAAAACCAAGAGGACTGTGGTTTACTTCAATGTTTAAAATATTTGCCTTTGAGCTAAACCAGAGCCAATGTTGTAACTAGATTGCAAATCCAAGTTTTCTACCTCAAGTTCTACTGTTACCATTTATTCGTTAGTGAGGTACCTTAACCTTTCAAATGTAGGTGATGATGTTCAGAGAGGATCTGACTTCACTGATGGCACTCTGGTAAAAACATCTTGGAGTCCTGAATACAATTCCATTTTTTCACTAGTATATAATGAATCTTTTCTTGATAGCACACAGAGTACAGATGCTTTATGCATACACACAAGATTCTATAAGCTGTCTCTAACTTACCTTTATAAAGGTCTCTCTTACCACTCCTCCTCATTGATTTAGTATTTCAACCGAACTATATTATTCACATGATTGATTTCCTCATAATATCCTCACACATCCTGGGTGTTTCACAGTTATAATGCTTTCCTATTATTCATTTATACAATACAACTTTTTTCTGAATATGCTGAAGCTTGAGTAGAATTATCTTGGCAGAAATGTATAGTTTTTATACTCATAATGTATAAAATGGTGGGTTATAGCCATAAACTCAGTGGTTACTATGAACTTTCTCTGCTATGTTATCACTCATCTTTACAAGGAAAAATGTCTGGTACTTAATAAGTTCATTTTTAATACAATACAATTTGGGCAAAAATGAAATATCTGGACAGAGCTAATTACTACTCCTCTACTACTACCCTCTAAAGAGGCAAATAGCTGATAAAATAAATTTTCCAGTCTAAGATCAAATTCTTCTCAGAAGAATAGATATTTAAATGAGACCTGAAAAATGAGCCCAATGCTAGCCCATTGTCAGGGTAAAGAGAGAGAGGAAAGCAGTTACATGAGAAGAAAGAACACAAAACAGAACCCTCCCCTGAGAGAGAGTCTGGTGAGTTTAAGGAGCAGAGAGAGATTAAACAAAGATTGAGATGGAGGAGGGAACCAGGGATAAGCCACAAGAGCTACCAGATCACAGAGCTTACTGAAAACCTTATTAAGGATTTTGACATTCAAACCAATACAAATGGAAGCCATCGCTATTATGAGGAGGTAACATGGTCAGATTTATCATTTTAAAGTTTACTTTGGGTGCAGATCAGAGAATGGATTGAAATGGAGGAAAAGTTCCCTCTTAACAGGAATGTCTCTGAAATCTTCAGTTGTCTACTATGCGTTGAGACCAGTCCTCTGGTAAAGGCACAAAAAAGAGGCATTCAAAATTCGAAATAGAATTGCTAAGGCTCGTATAAACTGGGACAGTATCCTGATAGACAGGACTCAAAGACTGTCAGTCTCAACCTCTCTTCTAGCCAAGAATGTGCATTTATACAGGAATTTAACCTCAAAATACTAGAAAAGTTTTAAAGACAAGATCCTTTCAAAGTACTAGTTGATAATGAAAGCATCACCTCTCTATCTTTACACAAGAAAGTAGAAAGTTGTGGAAGGAATGGATAAATCAATTTGATGAAAGCTTTAGAACATAGAATTAAATGAAAGATACAGTTATCATTCTGAATTCTGTGTGAAATATAGTTGTATCTCAAATTCATCACATTATATTTTGTACAAAAGCTCTAATTTTAAAAGAGAAAGAGTTAAATTAACCACTAACCAATAATCTATGTGATATGTGACAAAAGAAAGACTACAGTTCTTTACTGATTCCTTGATTTCAAGACTAGATTTTGTGATTCTAACCTTGGAGTCAGCCATGGCTTTGTGGTTTGTCGTGGCCAATAGTTTACAGCACAGACAGTGCTATGCAGATGCGAAAGTCTGGGTCTCAAGAGGCTTTGCAAACTTCTCTTCTCACTTTTCAAATCCTGCTACCACAATGTAAATGAGCCTTAGTTAGCTTGCTGAATAATGAGACATCTGCCTGTGTTCTCTTTGTGACCCCAGCTGACAACAAGCTGTCCCCCAGACATGTTAGTGGATCCATTCTTCATCATCCAGCTCTCAACTGAGCTAACAGCTAATCACAAACCTAAGAGCACAAACCCAGGTTAGAGCCAACATGTCTGACATAAGTAGATGTGCATAATTACAGAATTGAAATGGTACCTGCAGTCAAATCTTGATTCCACTCAGTAGTAGTTCTTCAATCTTGGGAAAGTCTTTAACAACCTCCAAGCCACATTTCTTTACCTTTTAAAAGGTAAGAAAAGTGTCAGTGCTATGTAGATCAAATGCATATCTCAGAACATGGTCAGAAAACATGCATAACTGATGGTATCTACTTTTACTCTCCAAAGCATAAATACTACCTGACTTATTTCTAAAATCTGAACTTCAGGGAAAAAAAGAGAAAGCCACTTTTCTACAAGGAAATAATTTAATCCAGAAGGATGATATATTTCAGAATCTTTCTAAAATCCTCAAAGTTAATATTTTTGTCACCTACACGCAAGCAATTTGACAAAGGAGTGTCAGGCTTGAAAGTGAACAGTTCATTGGCCTTGGATTGAGGAGTCTTGTGATAAGGATGGAGGCTGAAGCTTAATCACCAGTGTTACTTTAAGAGCATCACAGGTCCTCTCTGAACTTAATTTCATCCATATGAAAAAATTGGTCAATCCTTTTCCAGTAGCCACCTTTTAGGTTATCAGTTTGTTAGCATCTCTTGTAAAATCTATCATAAAGATAAGAATAGAAACCTCAGCTACAACAATGCAGTGTGTTAGAAGAGATTAGCAATCCTTATGTATGCATATATTTCTGGATATTTGTGGCATTATCTTGGTTAAAGGGAGACATGGAATATACCAAAGACAGGAGCATCCTTTTCACTATAAGATTTGCATGTTCATACTTATTTCCCTAAAAATCAATCATGTGAGCTTGTGTACATTCTCCAACTACAGCGTTCCTTTGTTTATCTAAAATTTTAATGGCTCTTAAACTTTTGGAATCCTAGACCTCCTAAAGAATGTGGTAGAAGCAATGATTCTTCTCCCAACCTCCAAAATGTAGATATGTATAAGCACACCCAATTTTAGAGGGTTCACAAATCCTCAGAAATCTATCATTAGATTTTGTCATTATGATTCTCAATTAAAAATTCTACCACAGGGGTCTGGCCCCATGTCTGAGTGGTTAAGTTCGTGCACTCAGCTTCAACAGCCCAGGGTTTTGGTGGTTTGGATCCTGGGCTTGGACCTAGCACTGCTGATCAAGCTGTGATGAGGTGGCATCCCACATGGCAGAACTAGAGGGACCTGCAACTAGAATATACACCTATATACTGGGGCACTTTGGGGAGAAGGAGAAAAAAGAAGATTGTCAACAGATGTTAGCTCAGGGCCAATCTTTAAAAAAAAAATCCCACCACTAAAAGATGCCTAAGTTTTTTTTCAGTGCTAACACTATAATTAAAAGAGATGAGTAATAATTATTTCAAACTCTGCATGTTTACAGTTGAATTCCCAATATTCACTCCCCAAAATTGATCAATCTGCTCATTTATCATATCAGGTAATAAACCTACTTTTCCAGTTTCTCAAGTCACAAATTAGGAAACAACCTACTCTCTTCTACCTCTTCTTCAATCTTCCAAGAAATCCTGGCATCCTTACCTGGAAAACACATCCTGAATCTGAGCACTTCTCACCACCTCCACGACTACCAGTCTGGTCTAAGAGATCATCAGGTTTTGCCAGGAATATTGTGATAGCCTTCTAACTGGTCCACACACTTGTACCTCGATAGCCTATTTTCAATATTTCAATCAGTATGGTCCTTCAAAAAATATTGTCACAAGTAACTTTAGGATTGTTCTTAAAACCACACTAAAATCCTTGTAATTTATTCCAAGCTAAATTCAAGTGCCATGCAATGTCCTAAAGGTCCTCCAAAGTACCAGCCCTCCATTACCTGCAGGTGCAAATCTCCTAAGACTCACCTCTTGCTTCATTCTGCTCCAGCTTTGCTGATTTTCTTACTGTTTCTCAAAAATGACAATCCTGCCTCAGTATCAAAGATTTCAGAATTGTTTATTCCTCTGCCTGAAAAACTATTTACCGGTTATTTGCTAGGCTTACACCCTCATCTCTTTTATGTTCTATTCAAATATCATTTTCAGACTAAGACTCGGCCTCATCACTATTTTAAATACCATGCCCCCTTCCCACCAACAATCCCCTTGTTTCTTTTTCTTCTCGACTCTGCTCTATTTTCTCCCACACCTATTGTCATCATCTAATTCCTGTTTATTAAATTTATTGTCCATTTTCTCCCCACCAGAATATATTAACCATGGAGCAACACGATTTTTTTGTTTTGTTTACTTCTGTTTCCCAACATACAGAACAGTTTATAGTAACTAATTAGCACTCAATAAATATTTCTATAATGAATAAATGGGTAACTACCTTTGTACCTTGAAGCTATTTTTCCCAAAGTATTGTCTACTACTAACCTAGCTCAAACTATTCAGGACTAATCTACCCTGATAGGGAAATCTCTGGCTCAGTGTAGTTATCATTAATAAAAAGGAGGAGTAAATAAAGAGAAGATTCATAAGCATCAAACTCATAACCATAAAGATGGAGTAAAATCCGTTTTGAATTTGAAATAAATTGCAATTAAAATGTGAATGTAAAGTAAAAGACACAGGAAATGTCAGAGACAATCATGCTAAGCATTCCGTGTAGAACGTCTTGTCAACCTGTGTGTTCCCCTGCAGAAGCTCTGTTCCCTGCTTCCTTCACTGAAACACTTAAATTCTGTGGAAGAATATGTCCCTCTAGGACCGAAAAATGAGTACAAAGAACTGAAAATACCATACTTTAGTAGTTTGGACAGCACAGAATATCACAACCACTAGAGTGAAAAGGCATGTCATCTCTTTTGTCCTCTTAATTTCTCCACTGTGTAAGTGAATGTATGATGACCCACCATAACTACCACACTGAATTTTGATTTCTACAGGAGGGTTACGTATACTATAGGTTGGAATCCTATTTAAGATAGTGTGTGAGTGTGTGTGTGTGAGTGTGTGTGTGTGTGTCTGTTTGGCATAACAACAATCCTTTGAGAGACAGGTCAGACTCTGTATCTCCCTTCTAATCACAGTTGAAGTCACAGAGACCAAACAATATAGCTTTCCTTGATCGCAATTTCTTACCCTTGGTCAGGAAGGACACTCCTGGAAGTAACACACTTTTTCCTCCCCTTTGATGTTTTCGTGTGCTCTGTTGGGCACAATATATGTATTTCCCCAAGAGCCCTTTGTGAATCCTTCCATAGAGCATTCCAGAAATATGCATCTCAGTCTCCAGAGACTCAATTAGAGTTCATTTGGAGTATGGAGATCATATATTAATTATGACAAGATGAAATTAGGAATATTTTATTAAGTACATTCTCTTAAGGGATCTAAGTTACAATAGAATCATTAAATGTGTCTGATGGTAAAAACTCTCCAAATTGCACTAATTACAACGTTCTAGAATATATCATACAGTCCATAACTTTTTTCCTTGCCATATGCTCCTCTCTCTCTTCTAGCCTATCCTCCCTTATCTCATTCATAAAGAAACTATCAATCCCAATGTTATAGATTGAATTATATCCCCCTGAAATTCATATACTGATGCTCTAATGCCCAGTAACTCAGAATGTGACTGTATTTGAGATAGTGTCTTTGTAGAGGTGATTAAATGAAAATCAGGTGGTTAGGGTGTGCAGCTTGATTGCTGCCTTTATAAAAAGAAGGAATGGAAATTCGGACACAAAGAGACACCAGGGATGGATGTGAGCAGAGAAAAGACCATTTCATGACACAGTAAGAGACTGGCCATCTGCAAACTAAGGAAAGATGCCTCAGAAGAAAGCAACCATGACTGCACTTGAATCTTGGCCTTTTAGCCTCCAGAACTGTCAGAAAATAAATTTCTGTTATCTACATGACCCAATGTGTGGTATGTTTTTACAGTAGCCCAGGCAATTTAATATACTTGCTTATCAACACTAGGGCTTATTAATGTTTATGCAATCCATATTTTACATGTAGAAAGACTAATAAAATTAGGAAATGTAATGCATTAAAACAAATATTCTCAAATTTTTCATTAATTCATACACAACACTTAACAAGTAAAGAAATATAAATATTCCTAGAAACCTAATTGTCATTAATTATTGCTTCACCTCATAGACATTTCCATTTTGAAAGTTATCCTAGAAGTAAAACTTTCTGAAATTTATCTCTCTACTTATCCATCTATTCCTATCTCGATCTCCATTTCTATCTATTTCATATAACTGCTATATTTTTGCCCTTAGTTCTTTAATTTAGGGAGAAAATACCCATTTATTGAAAAGTTAAGAGTGACTTTTGTAAAGATACTTGTTACTTTCTCTATTTATTATCAAGGAAATATTTGTATGATGGTAACCAAGAAATGAGAGTCAGAAAGAAAAAAATAAATTTATTTCCAAGGACATTTTACAGTAGAAATTTACTTACAACCTCCTAATTGACTCTGTCTCCCAACAAATTGGGTAAGAGGATTTGGAGTCAGATGTTCTGGGTTTGCATTCCTATTTTCCTCACCTATGAACTACATGATTTGAAGGAAGTCATTTAATCCACATAAACAAGGCAATGATTCCATCACCGAGTCTCTTATTCCTATCTATAGATTACAATATTATACATGCAAGCAACTTATGAACTGCAAGTGAATATTGCAAAAAACAACAAGTGCTGTCTTTCAAGCTTCTTAAATCTCAGTAATTTTATAGACTTTATTTCAAGATAGCAGACAAAGCAGTTTTTTTCAAATGCCTCAGGCTCATTTATTTTAAAAATACATTCAAAGACATTAGTGCAAACTGAAAAAACAACACAGACTGATATTTCAACATTATCCAAAGATTTTTTTTCTATTTTATGTATTTCTGAGATTACAGGCTGATAATATTAACAGGAAGATCATCTGTGAAATAACATATAGCCATTGTTCACCAAATGTTTTCATTTAAAAAGAGTTTACTGAGTCTAACATTTTATTCAGGGCTTTTTTAACATCTTTATTCCTTAAGCTATAGATCAAGGGATTCAACATTGGAATCACCACAGTATAGAACACCGACACAACTTTGTCCCTTTCCAATGCATAGCTAGTACTTGGTCGGGAGTAAATGAAGAGAATTGAACCATAGTACAAGGTGACAGCTGTCAAGTGAGAGCTACAAGTGGAGAGGCCTTGAGGCGCCCTTGGGTGGAGAGGATGTTTAAGATGGCAGCAATAATGAAGAGGTAGGAGGCAATAATAAGCATGGAAAGAGTGATGACATTGGAGGCAAGTATGAAATAGAGCACAGCCTGGTAGCTCTCCTTCATATCACAGGCCAACTTTACAAGTGGGGGCAGATCACAGAAGAAATCATCAATGATGTTGTTGCCACAGAAGCTCAGGGTAAATGTCTCACTAGTGATGATGGTTGAATTAAGAAAGCCACCTATGTATGAAGTTGCAACAAGACTGGCACATAAACTTTCAGACATAGCCTGGGAATAAATCAAGGGCTTAGAGATGGCCACATAGCGGTCATAAGCCATGGCAGCCAAAAGATAACATTCACTATAAGGCAGACCAGCTGAGAAGAAGAACTGAGCTAGGCAGTCAGCAAAAGAGATGCTTTTGTCATCAGAGATGCAGGTCATCAGAATTTTGGGGGCATAGACAGAAGAGTACCACAGATCCAAGAATGACAGGTTTCCAATGAAGAAATACATGGGTGTGTGGAGCCGAGAATCAGCACAGATCAGAGAAACCAGAGTGATGTTCCCAAAGAGACTGAGGATGTAAATGATAAGGAAGATAAGAAAGAGCACTCTCTGTAACCGCAAATCCGCTGTGAACCCCAAAAGTATGAACTCTTTCACTTTGGTGAAATTTTTCTCATCCATCGTTTTTGGGTTTCTATGCTCCTTTTCTGTGACAAGATTAATGAATAAATCATGATTTAAGATACCAGTATATCAGCTCCCCTGTCATTTGCCATTTTACATGATTGAAAAATCCAACTGCTGTGTTTACATTGTCAATTGTGAGAGATGTTTATGCTGAACTGGTTATTATTGTTGTTGGATAACTGGGAAATCTTTCTATGCTGCTGTGAGAGACGAGTTATTATGAACATAACATAGTGTGTGTCACCTTATATTTTTAAACTAATTTTCTTACTGTTTGAAGGAGCGATTTGTATATCTTCTTTTCCACTTGCATAAAGGGTGATTGAAAGCCAAGTGGAAGATATGAAAAAGAGGATTTGAAAAGATGCACTAACTTCTCTTCAGGTCTGGGAATCTTTTTGTCTTTTCCCAGAGAATTACATATGGTAGCACATCTATATTATTTTAACTATATATTGGAATATATTTAAAAGTGCATTTTACTTTAATTTCTACAAAGATAATATTTATATCTTCTTCAACTTTTCAACAACAAAACAAAGAACATAGCTTTACATAGTGTTGAAAATGTTAACTTGAATAATATAATAGATTTACAAAGATAATAGCAATTTGAGACAATAGCTACCTGTATGACGCTCAATGTTCAGTGAATGGAAGTATTCAAATTAATTAATGGATAATTGTGTTCATAATGAGGTTGAATTTCCTATAGAATCAAGATTTTTAAAAAGAAAGAAACCAAAAAACCTAAACTGCCCAAACTGAATGATTTTAGGAAACATGGTAGGCTGAATAATGTCCCCTATAGATATCCAAGTTCTAATTCCTGAAACCTGTGCATATTACGTCATATGGGAAAAACGTTATTAAATTAAGAATCTTGAGATGGGTAGATTAGATGAGGCCAAAATGCAATCTCAAATATTTTTATATGAGGGAAGCAGAGGGAGATTTGACTACAGACACACGAGCACAAGAGGATAAGACAATGGAAACTCAGAAGCAGAGATTGGCTTCCTCAAGAAGCCAGAGGAAGCAAGGAATGGATTCTCCACTGGAGATTCTGGATGGAGTGCGAACCTCCAACACTTTGATTTTGGTTCAGTAACATGAGTTTGTAATTTTAACCTCCAGAACTGTGAGGGAATAAATTTCTATAGTTTTAAGCCACTATGTTTTTGGTATTTTGTTAATACAGGAAGTTATGGACCTCAACCACTAACAATCTTCTTTTCCTTGAAGGTAGAAGACGGAGACAGAATTATTGCCAGCATTGAGGGAAGCATCCTTTCTGTTTGTCTACATTACATCCAAGGGGTCCCTACTATACCTTACTAAAATCAAAACAGTGCTGAATGTTGATTGTCAGGGGTCTGAATTGACAGGGGATGTAATAATTCTGCTATTAGATCCAAGACTTTAAAATCTTCTCTGCTAGGGGAGAAAACAAACACAAAAACAAAAATTTAATCTTGGTCATATGCTTGGCTATGGACTTAAAATTGAGCTAGAAAAATAAAGAATTGCTCTCTTGGAACTGTATCTATTTGATGTTAAAAATCTATAATTTTTAACTCTAAAATATATATTAATGTTATAGTTATCATCAAAGTAGAAATTCTTCACAATAACCGAAAAGAAGATCGGAATAAGTGAACTTTCAATTCCTTTAGAATTTCAAGGGTGTCAGATGCTAAGGTCATTTTTGTCAAATTGTGGGAAGCAGCTTGAGACTAAGAACCAAAAGATCTGGATTTGATCTTAATTGGCTGCTACCATCTTTAAATAAAATTATAACCTCCCAAGCTCTATTTTCTCACCTAGTTTTCTTAGTTCAGTGGCCTTTTTGAGATCACAGATGTGATTAACCACTGTGAAAACTAGAAGTTAAAACTGTATATTGCATTGTCTGTGATTTCTTAATCTCTGTACTCTGTGAGTCAGATATATTTACTTTACCTCCCAGGGATTTCCAATTGTACCTATGCTATCAACTCCCTAGAGTTTCATGTGTTCTCATGCAGAAATTTCTTATTTAATATGTGGATTTTACCCAAGTTGGGCAATTGCTGGGTTTCTTCACAGAATTACAACTGGGAATGAAAATTGCAAGACATACTTCTTACCTAATGTCTTGTTTTCCTCTACAGTTATTAAATAATTTTAAAAACTTAAGTGTGATTATATATGTGTTTGAATGTGTATATTAATGCTTTTCAAAAAAAAAGGGTTAAAGTTATCTTGGTGTGAGAGATAAAACACAGGTAAGCAACATAAATTAAGGAAATGTGAAAAGGAAAAACAAGCCATGGACATAAAATGGAAGCAAGGATAAACCTGTTTTGAATCGATTAGTCCAATCCATGGCTCTGTGAAGACCACAGATCTGATCAAAACTTTCTAGCAGCCCATATATACAATTAGTAGCATGAAAAGGACAAGCAAACCAACCAAAAAGTTTGACAATATATTACCACTTTTGATACAAACCTGAAATTATTTCTCCCAAGATTTCTTGTAAAGACAATGACTGGAAAAAAAATGTATAACATATTAAATGGTATTGTTATATATGTAGACACAAAACAGAGTTTTTTTCAGCTACATTTACTTGCCAGTAATTTGGAGCCTTAAGGCTGGCTGCATACTTTCTTAGACTGGAGGGGCCCTGAGACCCTTCTCCCCACAAAACATATCTCCTCCCCCATCCGCCACACATCTTCCTTCACTCAGAGGCCTTTTTAAGACATAGATGCCTCTGGGAGTGGTTGCTCACTTAACTCTCAGTGATCTCTCATTCTTCTCCAGGCATAACTCACCTACCATTTCTGTCATTCAGTTTGATATGTTAATCAGATACTTCTTGAGTAACGTATTAATTAGAAGTGTACAGTATGGTCCCAAAGATTTGTATCTATATCTCTATATTTTGTATTATATTTGCATTCCTTCTCTTAAGGAGCTCTTGCCCCATGCAATGCCTGTCATAGAATAAAAAACATTTTAAGTTCATGAAAATATTTCGTTATTTTATTTTTTCTATACTTGACCTACTCTAAGGACTAGTAGGCTTCCTGAAAGATAACAGAAGAGACAATGGTGGGCCACACACAGCTTTAGAGGATATATGAGAATGAAAACATCCATCAAGTGCACATCCAATTGCCTGTTTCATTGAAAGATTAAATAAGGCTGGAAGAAAGTGCATGTGGAGACATTTCAGCTTCCCTTATCAAATACAATTATAAGAAGAAAACTTTATTCTATCTCACAAAGTAGAATTATGTCACGGTTTGATATCATTATGAATTGTTTTGAGGTCAGCCCTGATTGCCTAGTGGTTAAAGTTTGGTGTGCTCTGTTTCAGCTGCCCAGGTTTGGTTCCCGGACATGGAACCACAGCACTTGTCTATCAGCGGCCATGCTGTTGTGGCAGCTCATATTAAAAAAAAAAAGAAAAGAGGAAGACTGGCAACAGGTGTTAGCTCAGGGCAAATGTTTCCCAGCAAAAAAAAAAAAAAAAGAGAGAAAAAAATTAAAAAACTTGTTTTGTCTTTTGTCCCTTGTTTTGTCTTTTGTCCCTATTGTGATTTACTGAACTTTTTCCTCTGGTTGCTTTAACAAAATACTTCATGAACAAAAAGAGTCATTTCATTTGAATTTCAACTCAAGTTTAGAATTTCTTACTTACCTTGGAATAAAAAGTGCCTTTTATTCACTCCACAGGAACCCTATTTCCAATGGTGATGATGTTGGAGAACATATAAGCCTGATCATCCCTTTGGCATATGCTACTAAAAGCATAGACGATCTTATGTGCTTTTCTGGTGGCAAGTGACCAATTATAATGCTCACTTATCTTTGTGGAATGCAGTAGGGAGAAACCATTGATCATGAATATAATTGGTCAAATTAATACCTAAAACCCTTTTGCTTTGTGAGTTTCATTCATCCATTTGAGATAAAAAGAAAAACCTACAAAAGGAATAACCAACATGATAATCAGCACACAGTGGATGCTCAAGAATTATTTGCAGTCCCTAGTGATAATAATGATAATGAAAAGGCCATAGGACTTTAGTACTGAGACATATTGACTATCACTTAATAAAAAGTGCCCATTTCACAAACAAGGCATTGAGACATAGAATTTGAGAAATTTGAGAGACAGAACCAAAGTCATATGGTTAGATCAGGCTTCATTTCTACTTCAGTCCTTGATTATATTTGTACATTCAAAACATATCTCTCACACAATGTCTAGGTACCCAGCACGGAGTTAGTAGTTGAGGGAGAAAAAACTGGGAGGCAAGGTAAGGTCATAGCAGAGCTTAGTTATTGTCAAGAGGCAAGCTATGACAGAGACTCTCTAAGAGTGAACCCCAGGTCTAGTACTCACTAGTTTTGTGATCAAGAGCAGTGCACTGAAACTCACCAAGCCTCAGTTTTCTTATCTATAAAATGGAAATAACTTGCCTTCCTCATAAAGTCTTTTTGAAGATTGAATGAGTTAACATACATAAAGCTTTTAATAAATGTCAGTGAAAAAATCAAAAAACAAGTGAAAGCAGAAATAAAAATAAAATACAGAGAAGGGGATACAGTGCTTGCCCTTGTGGAATTTATGGCCTCATGGGTGACATAATAACATGATTATATAAATTTATAATTATAAATTAGGACTAGTATTGCAGAGTCATAATATTAAAATTTCACAAGATTTTATTACAAGATTTGGCATAGTGTGGGACCTTAGGGAAACTTTATCTACAGAGGTTATATTAAACTGAGAACTGAATGACAATAAGAGATCACTAGTCATAGTGAGTGATGAACGTAGGGGTGGCAGCTGTAGGGAGGGTATGGAGAGTAGTCTTGTAGAGGTTACAGAAAAAATGCAAAGTTGCCAGTTGAGAAAAGCACTGTGGATTTGAGGAAGGGAACGAAGCTAAGAGTGCCTGGACCCTGGAGAGATAAATACGGCCACACTGAATTAGGTAGGAGAGGTGAACAAGATCAGACAGCATAGAGACTGGGTGTACATGTTAATGATTCAGAGTATATCCTAAGTGCACTGGGGACACACTGAGGGGCTTTAATCAGATGCGTGCTGTGGTCAAATAAAATTCAAATAAAACTTTATAATGTGAAAAATAGAAGTATGAGGGGCCACTCTGGTGGTGTAGTGGTTAATTTCATGCATGCCACTTTGGTTCAGATATCAGCTGCAGACCTACACACCACTCATCAAGCCATGCTGTGGCAGCATCCCACATATAAAATTGTGAAAGATTGGCACAGATGTTAGCTTAGGGACAATCTTCCTCAGGAAAAAAAATAGATATGTGAAGGTAGGGAGGTTCAGATGACTATTTTTTGGACTGGATGATAGCAATATATTTCACAATAAATGGTTAGATCTGAGAGATATTTGGGAAATGATATACATATAGGACTTGATGAAAACTTTGAACACCCAAATATCTCTGAAATTTCCTTGTCCTTGAAAACAGTCAGTCTCCTCTCTCTCAGGGGGAAAAAATCTTTTATTGACTTTGTAGGGGCAGTTATCTTGCAGGAAATATCAGTATTTTCTCTGTCCCTACCCTCAACAACCCTCTTTGCTTCCAGGACCAAGAGAGAGTTAGATACAAGCATAATTCAGATGTGGAGTGAAAAGACTGCTTTAGGAGAACATGTGTATATACCTTAGGTAGGATTGTGCTGATTGTCAGGGTCTGAGGAGCTTGTGGGGAATGGGTACTAAGGAAATGGAACTAAGGAAGACAAACCAAGAGAAAACCTCAGCAGATGCCTGTAATCAATATAAATGAGATGCAATACCATCCCTTCCATCCTTTGTAAAGGAAGGATTTGAAATATTAGAGAAACAGGCATGTTGGTGTAGATCAATTATGTGCAACCTACTTACCCATTTGCTAAACCTGCAGTTCTCAAATCTTTTGATCTCAGCAAGCTTTACACTATTAAGAAGTAGTGGGGACCCAAAGAGTTTTTGTTCATGTAAGTTACATCTATCAATACCATTTCAGAAATAAAAAAGACATTTTAAAATTTTCTATTAACTCATTTAAAATAATAATAAACCCACTACATTTTAACATGGATAATCGATTAATAAATACAAATAGCTATATTTCCATACCAAAAATATATTGTAAGCAGAATGACACTGTTATATACTTTTGCAATTTTTAAAAATTTCTGGCTTATACAAGACAGTTGAATCCTTACACATATTTCTGAATTCCATGTATTGAGTTATGTTGCTCTGGTTGATGTATAGGAACAAAACTCAGCCTTAAACAGATATGCAGCTAGAAAACAGAAGACAATTCAAATACTCTTTTCAGATAATTGTAATACTCTTCTTTGATAGTATACCAGATCACAAGTAGTATTTTTAAGTTAATTTCAATGTGACATGTGAGGCCAATATCTGTAATATCTCAGATTATTGTGAAAATAGTGTTCAGATTGTGGACCCCTTGAAAGTGTCTCAAGAAGATCCAAAGATCCCTATATTACACACTGAGAACCAGTGCTCTAAACATACCACTTGAAAGAGCCCAAAGGACATTCCTTTCTTAAAGCAAAGGAAATGCATTTGTGAGAAGATCATTGAAAATCTCTGCGTGACTGTTCTCAGTAGGCTGGAAATGACAGTCAGATATGCTGCCACAAAATTGGGTTTCTTGATTTCAAGGAAAATAAAGGAATCCTAGAGAGTTGCAACTATGAGGAAGCATATAATCATTAGAGATCTGGTGGGTAAAATTACTAAAATAGCCACAGGAATATTTTATAGTTGAGGTAAGTGGAAGACTAGGAATAGTTACGAATGAATTGTGCTGGGTCACACATCAAATGCCTTTCAAAGATAGACAAATTTCAAATCCAGATCTTCTCATCTCCAAAACATGTTCTCTTAACTATTATAATATCCTCCATATCTATAATACCCCAGTCACTGAGAATAAGTAATAAAAAAGGTTTGGCCCTGCCCTCAAGGAAAGAACAACCTAGTGGGAGAAACAAGCACCTATCATCAAAAAAGTAGAATAAAATGTATGAGATGTAATTATAGATTTATGTAAAAAGGATATTGTGATGGGAAAAAGAAGTGAGTGTTAGATGTTGTCAAGGGAAATAAGGGAATTGTAGACATGTCTGACCAAGCTTACACAATGAAGGAGATATTTATTTCTGGTTAAAATTTGGTAAAAATTAACCAGTTGGTTGGAGCATGTGCCAGTTAATAAGCTACTATTGTTTAGCTTCAAATTCATTTTATACTCTGCTCTAGAATGCTTTGGTTGGGACTCTGTAAACCACATTCCTTCCTTGCCACTAGCCTCCTGAAAGATTCTACCCGCAAAGGGTGCAAGGAAGCTGGAGAGCATGAAGAGGGTTAAAAGACTTGCTCCTTTCTGTTTTTACTACCTGGTCCTCTCAGAGTCATCCTAGAAATTCTTCTCCAGTCAGAGTGTAGCAATTTTGCTCCAGTAGGAGCATTTCATTCCAGTTTTCAGTTGTTCCTACACTGTTTGAACCAGGCTTATTACATCACCTCAAAGATACCAGCCTCAGACACCTGGGTCCCAGCTCCATGTGGCAGAGAGGCAAAGGAGAGTCTTCTGAATTTTGTTGAACAGAAACCCCTTTTCTGAGGTCTAAGTTTTACCTTTGCAGGATCCCTCCTTCGACTTTCTAAATTTCAACGTTTTACTTTGTGGTCCAGCTCTAAATGCCATACCTGCTTTCTGAAGTTGCTACCTCTGTTATCCTTAAGTTTTTCCCTTTGGTCTCTTCAATTCTTCAATAACAAGTTAGCAACTCTTTATATTTACATTTTATCTGTTTGGATAATTTCTGTGGTTTCTATCTCTTGGCCAGACCCTAGCTGATACAAATAGCATTTCTCAGAAAGCAACCATAAATGTAAAGACATGGAAGTACCATAAAAATTAATGCGTGGATGAATGAGTTATAATACAAACTTTTTCCTCAAAATACTTTGTGTCAAAAAGAGAAATATTTTTTAAAATCTTTTTCTCCTTTATAAAAGTGCTTAGCACATTCTGGTTTTCTTCTTATTTTCCTGATTAACTACTACATGATTTATATTTATTAGGCACTAACTATGACAAACACATAGTAACAAGCAATCCTCATCTCATTTATTCCTCATGAAGTCAAATATCTATTATTTTCTCCAAATTATAGGTGAGGAAACCATAGTTTAGGAAGGTAAAATCCCTTACCCATGATACCCAGATGGTAAGAGGCAGAACCAGAGTTTGAATTCAGGCATTCTATCAGTAGACACTACAAATAAAAGAAAACAAGATCTTGCTGGGGATTGCTTTCATAATGTCAATAATAGTTTTTAGTGAACTATGAAAAATGTTTAAAATGGAGCTATATTTACTTTCACTTTCCCAACTATGGGGGATGTTATTTGCCAGTGGATACTACATCCAACATTGCACACCCCAAATTGACTAATTGCCTGAAGACAGCAGGTCTTGTCTGGTTTTCTCGAGAAATTTCTCCTGGATTTAGTTTTTCCTTCCGTTTTTCAGTTTTTACAACCCTTGCAGAAGCAACCACACTGCATTATCTCAAAGATATCAGCACCATCTACTGTCATCTCCTCTGCACTTAGACAATTCTGCTGTTGCTGGACTTCTGGTCACTGGTGTCTCCTGCTTGCAATTTATCCTTCACACAGCTTCTCTAATAATCCTGCAAAAAAAGTCTAACACTTCTATCAGTGCTTTAAAATAAATCATATTGATTCCCCATTTTCTACAGGATTGAACCAGGTATGTCTATGGGTAAGTTTAAGCTGTGTACCTATTTTAATTTTAATTGTTTCAGGGAATATAGGGAAAGAGAAACCTGGGCCCATAAATGTAAATTTCACACAGAATCAAGGAGCCTCCTCAGACAGCACTCAACATCAGGGAAAAAGGAGACAATTGGGCAAAATTGATTCAAGGGCAAGGGGGGAAAGGTGATTTGTAGAATACTATGGATTTAGTCATTATTACTCAGCCATAAAAAAGAAGGAAATCCGAGGTGGGACCAAGATGGCAGAGTGAGAGGTCTTCTTTGTCTCTCCCCCGTCGAATCTACAAATAATTGGACATTCACCGATTAACAAAGGATATCCAGATAGCACCTCAAGACGTCTAAAAGTCTCGTGGTACTACACATCGGAACGCGGACAGACTTCCCCCCTGGGAGGAGGTGGAAATAGGTGAAAGCTCTCCGACCCCTGACCCCTGACCCCCAGACAGCCTAGTTCCTGCAGGAGACTCTCTTCCAACGGACTCCACCATAGCATTGCCAGACACAAAGGACAGGAGAGTGCACTCACCAGTGGAGCAACAGTGGAAACAGGTGGCAACACCACTACCCAAGCCCCGTGTGATTACACCTAGGCCCAGGGGGAAATCCTCAGGGCCCCGCATCCACTGGCAGGGAAGGCTTCTACTCGCCATTAGCAGGAAGGCACCACCCAGAAACCAGAACAAAGAGAAGCTCCTGGTGGCCCCGGCACAGCACCAGACCACAAGCTGCCACTGAGCTCATGGTCTCTGGTGCACGGCTCGGTACAGGGGGCACCCTGACTTCCCATAGATGTGCTTGGGGACACGTTTGGAGCTCCAGCACCTGGCTCTGCGGTGTGGGGGAAGGCTTCAGGGTCCTGTACCTCCCCAGCAGGGAAAGCCTCTGCTCGCCATTAGGAGGGAGGCTACGCCCAGAAGCCAGGAAAAAGGGAGCCTCCCGGTGGGTAGATCCCCTGGTGCAGCTCCAGACTGAAAGCTGCCACTGGGCTCACAGTCCCCGGCGCAGAGCTTGGTGCAAGCGGTGCCTGGACTTCCCATAGACGTGCTTGGGGAGACGGTTGGAACTCCAGCGCCTGGCTCTGTGGCGTGGGGGAAGGCTCTGGGGTTCCGCATCGCCCCGGCAGGGAAAGCCTCTGCTCACCATTAACAGTGAGGCCACGCCCAGAATCCAGGAAAAAAGGAAAGCTCCTGGTGGACGGATCCCCAGGGGCGGCTCCAGACTGCAAGCTGCCACTGGGTTTACGGTCTCTGGCACTTGGCTCAGTACAAGGGGCACCCGGACTTCCCATAGGCGTGCTTGGGGACACGGTTGGAGCTCCAGCACCTGGCTCTGCGGTGCGGGGGAAGGCTCTGGGGTCCCGCATCTCCCCAGCAGGGAAAGCCTCTGCTCGCCATTAGCAGAGAGGCCACGCCCAGAATCCAGGAAAAAGGAAAGCTCCCAGTGGGCGGATCCCCCGGGGTGGCTCCAGGCCACAAGCTGCTGCTGGGCTCATGGTCTCCTGCACACGGGTCGGTACAGGGGGTGCCCAGACTTCCCGTGGAAGTGCCTGGAGACTGGGTGGAGCTCCAACACCTGGCTCTGCAGCCCGGGGGTTTGATCAAGGTTCCCGCACCCTCCCAGCAGGGAGGGCCTCTGCTCACCATTGGCAGGGAGACCCTGCACAGCATTCGGAACACCAGGAATCTCCCTACAGCAGAATTCCCCACAAGGCAGCAGCTTACAAGCCACCGCCAGGCCTACGGACTCTGGCTGTGTCCCAGACGAGGCAAGGGGCTCCCAGAGATCCCATGAGAGTAAAATGGGGCAGAGTAGAGCTCCAGTGAAATGACTACGTAGCCCACTGGGGAACTCCAGGTTCTTAGAGCAGCCTCAGTGAAAGCCTCTGCACAGCATTAGTGGAGAGGTCCTGACTGGCAATCACAAGGCAGGAAGGCCCTGGGGCAAAAGCTAAGTGAGCTAATGACAGACTGCAGAAGATACCCATAGTTCTGCTGGGACTTATAGTGGACAAGTGTTATCTGGTGGGCTCTGTTAGGGACAAATCGGAGATTATAGGTGATCCTGCTCCTGGCTGATCGGAAAGCCCACAACACTGCTGCAGACCACAAGGAGGGAGCACGTCTAGGTGGGCTGCAGCAGTAGGCACCAGCAGCCTGAGGCCCCCTTGCCATAGCCCTGACAACCAATAAGGGACCCCACAGGACCACTGTGACTACGAGGAGGGGTCCAGACCCAGTCAGTAACAGCTGACAGGGTTCCTGGTTGGGGCAGTCTAAACAGCTGCCCCACACACACACACCAGTCGCAACAAGTGGAAGCAGAGACTAAACTCTATCTCTATGCGGAGACACAAACCCACACCATCAAGCAGTATGAAAAAATATATTAAATATCCAGAACAGAAGGAAAATGATAAGCATCCAGAAAACAATCCCAAAGACAATGAAATCTACAACCTAAATGACGATGATTTCAAAACTGCCATTATGAAGACACTCAACGACCTAAAAGAGAATTCAGATAGACAACTCAACGAGTTCAGGAGCTATGTCACAAAAGAGCTTGAAACCATAAAGAAGAACCAATTAGAAATACTGGATATAAAGAACACATTGGAGGAGATTAAGAAAAATCTGGACTCTCTGAACAGTAGGGTCGATAATATGGAGGACAGAATTAGCAATTTGGAGGAAAGGAATATAGAAATGCTGCAGGCAGAGGAGGAGGGAGAATTAAGACTAAAAGAAATGAAGAAAATCTCTGAGAATTATCTGACTCAATTAGGAGATGCAACATAAGGATTATAGGTATACCAGAGGGAGAAAGAGAAGGAGAAGGGGGCAGAAGGTCTGTTCAAAGAAATAATAGCTGAGAACTTTCAAACTTGGGAAGAGAGATGGAACTTCATGTCACAGAAGCCAATAGATCTCCAAGCTTTATTAACGCAAGAAGACCAACCCCAAGACATATAGTAGTGAAACTAGCAAAAGTCAACAACAAAGAGAAAATACTAAGGGCAGCCAGGCAGAAGAAAATAACTTACAAAGGAAACCCCATAAGGCTATCAGCAGATTTCTCAGGAGAGACCTTACAGGCTAGAAGAGATTGGAATGAAATATTCAAAACTCTGAAGGATAAAAACTTGCAGCCAAGAATACTCTACCCAGCAAAAATATCCTTCAAATATGATGGAGAAATAAAAACTTTCCCAGATAAACAAAAATTAAGGGAGTTCATCACCACAAAACCTCCTCTTCAAGAATTGCTCAGGAAGAAACTCATTCCTGAAAAATCAAAAAAAGGAAAGGGGTTACAAAATCCAGAACAAAGGAGATAAGCAGAAGGAATAATACAAAGCAACAGCTCTCCATCAGGACAAAATGGAAAAGAACCAGAAAGCAAGTGATAAAATTGCAACAGTAGGCCCCCACGTTTCAATAATCACACTAAACGTGAATGGATTGAACTCTCCAATCAAAAGGCACAGAGTGGCAGGATGGATCAAAGAACAGGATCCAACAATATGCTGCCTCCAGGAAACACACCTCAGCCCCAAAGGCAAACACAGACTCAGAGTGAAGGGGTGGAAGACAATACTCCAAGCCAATAATGAACAAAAGAAAGCAGGTGTTGCCATACTTATATCAGACAAAGTAGACTTCAAAGCAAAACAGGTAATGAAAGACAAAGAGGGGCAGTATATAATGATAAAAGGGACGCTCCACCAAGATGACGTAACAGTCATAAATATATACGCACCTAACACAGGAGCACCAAAATTCATGAAGAAACTCTTAACAAAACTAAAAGGAGACATCAACAGTAAAACAATAATACTAGGGGACCTCAACACCCCATTAACACCAATGGACAGACCATCCAGACAGAAAATCAACAAGGAAATTATAGAATTAAATGAAAAATTAGATCAGATGGACCTAATAGATATATCTAGGACACTTCATCCAAAAACAGCAGGTTACATATTCTTCTCAAGCGCGCATGGAACATTCTCAAGGATAGACCATATCTTGGGAAACAAAGCAAGCATCAATAAGTTCAAGAGGGTTGAAATAATATCAAGCATCTTTTCTGATCACAATGCTATGAAACTAGAAATCAACTACAAGAATAAAGCTGGGAAAGGGCCAAAAATGTGGAGACTAAACAACATGCTACTGAACAAACAATGGATTATTGAAGAAATTAAAGAAGAAATCAAATATTATCGGGAGACAAATGAAAATGAAAACAAACCGTACCAAATTATTTGGGACACAGCAAAGGCAGTGCTAAGAGCAAAATTCATTGCAATACAGGCTCACCTCAATAAGCAAGAAAAATCTTATGTAAACAACCTCAAACGACACCTAACGGAATTAGAAAAAGAAGAACAAACAAAGCCCAAAGTCAGTAGAAGGAAGGAAATAATAAGAATTAGAGCAGAAATAAATGATATTGAAACAAAAAAGACAGTAGAAAGGATCAACGAAACAAAAATTTGGTTCTTCGAAAAAATTAACAAAATCGACAAACCCTTAGCCAGACTCACTAAATAAAAAAAGAGAGAAGTCTCAAATAAATAAAATTAGAAACAAGAGAGGAGATTTCACAACAGATACTGAAGAAATACAAAGGATCATAAGAGAATACTATGAAAAAACATATGCCAACAAATTGAAAAACCTAGAAGAAATGGATAAATTCCTAGACTCATACAACCTACCCAAACTGAATCAGGAAGAAATAGAGAATCTGAATAGGCCAATCACAAGTAAAGAAATAGAAACAGTAATCAAAAACCTCCCCAAAAATAAGAGTCCAGGACCAGACGGCTTCTCTGGAGAATTCTACCAAACATTCAAAGAAGATTTAATACCTATCCTTCTCAAACTATTCCAGAAAATAGAGGAAGATGGAGCACTCCCTAATACATTCTATGAAGCCTACATCACCCTGATCCCCAAACCTGACAAGGACAACACAAAGAAGGAAAACTACAGGCCAATATCACTGATGAATATAGATGCAACAATCCTCAACAAAATTTTGGCAAACCGAATACAGCAATATATCAAAAAGATTATATACCATGATCAAGTGGGATTTATACCAGGGACACAGGGATGGTTCAACATCCGCAAGTCAATCAACATGATTCACTACATTAACAATATGAGAAACAAAAACCACATGATCATCTCAATAGAGGCAGAGAAAGCATTCAAGATCCAACATCCATTTATGATAAAAACCCTCAATATAATAGGTATAGAAGGAAAGTACCTCAACATAATAAAGGCCATATATGACAAACCCACAGCCAACATCATACTCAAGGAAGAAAAACTGAAAGCCATCCCTCTGACGACAGGAACAAGACAAGTGTGCCCACTTTCACCACTCCTATTCAACATAGTGCTGGAGGTGTTGGCCAGAGGTATTCGGCAGGAAAAGGAAATAAAAGGAATCCAAATAGGCACTGAAGAAGTAAAACTCTCGCTCTTTGCAGATGACATGATCTTATATATAGAAAACCCCAAAGAATCCATACAAAAACTATTAGAAACAATCAACAACTACAGCAAAGTTGCAGGGTATAAAATCAACATACATAAATCAGTAGCATTTCTATATGCTAACAACGAACTAACAGAAAAAGATGTCAAGAACTCAATCCCATTCACGATTGCAACAAAAAGAATAAAATACCTTGGGATAAATTTAACCAAGGAAGTGAAAGATCTATACAACAAAAACTACAAGACCTTCTTGAAAGAAATCAACAATGACATAAAGAGATGGAAAGACATTCCATGCACATGGATTGGAAGAATAAACATAGGAAAAATGTCCATACTACCTAAAGCAATTTACAGATTCAACACTATCCCAATCAGAATTCCAATGTCATTCTTTACAGAAATCGAACAAAGAATCCAAAAATTCATATGGGGCAACAAAAGACCCCAAATTGCTAAAGCAATCCTGAGAAAGAAGAACCAAGCTGGAGGCATCACAATCCCTGACTTCAAAACATACTACAAAGCCACAGTAATCAAAACAACATGGTACTGGTACAAAAATAGATGCACAGATCAATGGAACAGAATTGAAAACCCAGAAATAAAACCACACATCTATGGACAGCTAATCTTTGACAAAGGAGCTGAGGGCCTACAATGGAGGAAAGAAAGTCTCTTCAACAAATGGTGCTGGGAAAACTGGACAGCCACATGGAAAAGAATGAAAATCAACCATTCTTTTTCACCATTTACTAAAATAAACTCAAAATGGATCAAAGACCTAAAGATTAGACCTGAAACAATAAGTCTGCCAGAAGAAGATATTGGCAGCACACTCTTTGACATCAGCTTCAAAAGAATTTTTTCAGACATCATAACCCCTCACATGAAGGAAACCATAGAAAGAATAAACAAATGGGACTTCATCAGACTAAAGAGCTTCTTCAAGGCAAGGGAAAACAGGATTTAAACAAATAAACATCCCACTAATTGGGAAAAAATTTTCACAAGTTATTTATCTGACAAAGGGTTAATCTCCATAATATACAAAGAACTCACTAAACTCAAGAATAAAAAATCAAATAACCCAATTACAAAATGGGCAGGGGACATAAACAGACATTTCTCCAAGGAAGATATATGGATGGCCAATAGACACATGAAAAGGTGCTCATTATCACTAATCATCAGGGAAATGCAAATCAAAACTACACTAAGATATCACCTTACTCCTGTTAGAATGGCAAAAATATCCAAAACCAAGAGTGACAAATGTTGGAGAGGCTGTGGAGAAAAGGGAACCCTGATACACTGTTGGTGGGAATGCAGACTGGTGCAGCCACTTTGGAAAACAGTATGGAGATTCCTCAAAAAGTTAAGAATAGAAATACCTTATGACCCAGCCATTCCGCTACTGGGTATATATCCTAAAATCCTGAAATCAGCAATTTCAGAAGCTCTATGCACCCCTATCTTCATTGCAGCATTATTCACAATAGCCAAGTCATGGAACCAACCTAAGTGCCCAGCAACTGATGATTGGATAAAGAAGTTGTGGTATATATATACAATGGAATACTACTCAGCCATAAAAAAGGACAAAGTTGTCCCATTCACAACAACATGGATAGACCTTGAGAGTATTATGTTGAGCGAAATAAGCCAGACAGAGAAAGACAAACTCGGTATGACTCCACTTATAGGTGGTAGTTAACGTATGGTCAAAGAGAACTGATTGGTGGTTGCCAGGGGAAAGGGGGGTGGGGGGAGGGCACTAGGGGTGAAGTGGCGTAACTACAACATGACTAATAATAATTTACAACTGTAATTTCACAAGGATGTTAACTTTTATAACCTTAATAAAAAAATAAAATTTTTTAAAAAAAGGAAATCCTGCTAATTGTGACAACATGGATAAACCTAGGGGATATGTTGCTAAGTAAAATGATCCAGACTCACAGAGACAAATAATGTAAGATCTCATGTATATATGGAATCAAAAAAGTCAAACTCCTAGAGGCAGAGAGTAGAATGGTGTTTGCCAGTGGCTAGGTAGCAGGGGAAGTAGGAAGATGTTGGTCTAAGTGTACAAACATTCAGTTCTAAGATGAATAAGTTCTCGGGATATAATATAAAGCATTTGACTATATCTAATAATACTGTGTTGTAAACTTGAAACTTGTTAAGAGAGTAAATCTTAAGTGTTCTTACCACTCACAAAAAAATGGTAACTATGTGAGGTGATGGATGTGTTAATCGGCCTTGTTGTGATAATCATTTCACAATGTGTACATATATCAAACATCACGTACATCTTAAATATATACAATTTTTTGTTTGTCAACAAAAAAAGATTGCCTTTTGAAGGAATAGTCAAGGATTCATATCTGAGTCCTGGAAATAAAAGGAAGAAACAGCACTGTGTCAGACAAAGTGCTGTATGTTTGATTCTATGTAAAACCTACAGGTTACCCCTATACTGTGACTTAGAGTGTACCACCACACCAGGTGTGATTGGACATCCCTTCCTCCATCCAACCCTCCCAAGGCTCATCCATGTATGCTCAGTCTTGAAGCACAGAACGGAAGGAAATTAATGTAAGGCAAGAGGCAGAGAACATCATAGAGAACCTAGGATTGCTAGGGACCACACAGGAATTGAAAGAGGGCAGAGGCACTCAGTCAACTGTGTCAGGCACCAAGGTCCAGAGGCCAGTTTTTGGAAGGATGAGAAGAGGAAACAGATTCATACTCACTGACTGTGTTCTCCAATTTATTAGATTCTCTTGCATGGTAGGGGAGATTCAAAAAAAAAAAGTGACTGGACAGGTTAATCTGTGTTGTTTGCACTTCTACAAGTATAAACTAAATCAGACATTTGTGACCCTGTCATAAATCACTTGCTCCTCTCAACAACCCAAGGCCAATATGGCAACTTCACAAGATAACGAGTCAAGTTTCTTTGCAAAACACAAAAGGCTCGTAAATTATAGCCTTCCTCTCCAGCCACATCTTCTGATACTTGCCACCATCATTCTGTTGATGGAGCAGACCTTCAGAACTCTTGTGCTGTCATCTAGAAAAACCTCCACCATGGCCACGTCTCTTTAGATGTCTGCATACTGTTCCTTGTGCTTGCAATGCTTTTGAAGACTACTTCACCCGGCTTGCTCCTATTCATGCCAAAAATTCAAGTTAAGAGTTAACCTAAAACATTTGACATTCCCTACACATCTGCATAAATAGAATTAATCACTCTCCCCACTTTGTACCGGGTGATAGCCAACCCACTACACTGTATACAAAGCACAGTTAATCCAAGAACTCAGGGTGTGCTCCACACTTGTCCCTAACTTTCAAATCCTAATAAAGGAATGGTCATTAAGTCTAAGTGCTTGCTAAATGCCAAGTGCAGTGTTGAGCATGTTATGGCTATTATCTCATTCAATCCTCAAATAATTCAAAGACATAACAACCTGTCAGGAGCAGTGCGGAAATTTCCTAAGCATAATACAACTGAGAAAAATGAAAAAGGTGTAAGAGAGAATAGTTGTTTAAGAAATGAAATTGCTTCAAAAAACAGAAAATGTGTGGCAACTGTGTTTAAACATTTTTCTCAATAATTTGGTAAATAAGTTAGGAAATCTAAAGTTTAGAACCTTGTGTAGAACACGTAATAATCAATATATACATTTAGAATTAATATGAATGCTGTTGTTTACTTTCTCTATTTTGAACACTGATGTGCTTTATTTATCATTTTTTGGGGGAGATAGGCACTAAATTTTCAGAAATTACAGCTTTTTTGGTAACGTACAATCACTATCTAATTATTCATAATTTTCCACCCTTTGGTACTATGAAGGGAGTATGAAACCTGAGAGTGGGGAGAAAAGTTGGCAATAGCATCAGCCATCCACCAAAAAAAAGGGGACTGTTGCGATATTCCCAAATGCAAGAGATACCAAGCCTGGAGGAGTAAAGAAATGGAATAAAAATAGAGGTTCCATAATGTGTATTTATGATCCAAATCCTAATTATTATGTATTTATGTTAAGAAACAGATAAAAACACAAAATGTGTTCAAAGAAATGACAACTTAGAAAATTCTGAACACTCAGACATACCTCATGGCTGCACAATACACAACATGATCAACCAAGAAGCCAACTTATTTGAAGGTCAAAATTTTGTTTATTTTTATTTGTTTATGTTATCCTCTGATAATGCAATTCAGACATAATGAAAATTGACAACAGTGGAATAGTCAAGTCAGATAAACGTTCAAATTGCAGATACATCTGTTGCACTCTGAAGATCTGACATGTGTCCATTTAGCAATTGAGGGAAAACCAATATGGATTACATTTTAATATAGATTCAAAGGGAATTGAGGTATACAAGTTAAGAAAAGCCTTTGAGAAAATTGATGAAGTTCTCCAATGGATTTTGTGAAAATAGCATGCTTTATGAATGAACGATGAATAACCATAATGAAGTTTTGAAAATATTATACCCCTTTCAATACTTAATTTCTTATTAGCTATATGTAGGAACTGGTACATAGTGGAAATTCTGTATAGCAATTCACGATCTTTGTTTTATTTTACAAGATCCATTCCAATCAAACACTTTATTATAATATACTAGAAAATGTTGGTTTTGTTTCCTATGTTAGTGTATTCACATCAGTGGACATTTTCCTGGTATCTGTTTTCATCTGGTAATAAAGACCTTCTGTATTCATGAATGGTTACCTCCTCTTCTGCACTGCACCCTTATGAAATAGCTTCATTTCTCAGGGCAGGAAGCTGAAGAGAGTGTGACAAATGATAAAACTCCTTCTACCCATTTAGGAAGTCTGTATCTCTCTTGTCTATATTGCCCATAGTATACCATGAACCAGGAATATGTGATAAAGGCCACATTTCTAGATATCTGTGTCCTGAGGACATCCTTTAGCAGGAGCTCCTCCCTCAGCTTCATTCTAATAGTAGTGGAAGGAGGACTTTCTCAGTGTTCGTAGATGAGTGAATGAATAAATGAAATTATTTTGGGGCAACTTTCCTTTTTTTATTTTCATGATACTTATTTTAAATAAAATCAGATAAAGAATCAAACAGAAATATTTCAGACCCCATTTAGGCCACAGGCCAAATACTGATTGAACAGTGATTATGGACAATTTATGTGATAGTCACTAGAGATCCAACAGTGAACAACATAGAAAGACTGCTTGTGTTGCTTATAGTTCAAGTTGTCATGACTACGGAGCAAAGCAATTGCTTAATGTGATCGTCAGAAGTTGCAAGACTTGCCCAAGACCATGAAGGGAATTCATGGCAGAGCCAGTATCATCAGAATACCTAGCAATACATTTTGTATATCATAAGTGCTATAGAACTTTGTCCTCTATCCTCCTTTTTTCACCCAAATGGTTTTCTCTATCTCTATTGGAACAGGAGTTCTAAATCTGGGTCCATTATTCACTAAGAAGAACACAGACAGGCTTCAAAGTGTACGAGATCCCCCATGAAAATGTTCAGGAGAAACCTTGCTTGTGTGCTTATGTGTTTAAGAGGGTCTATTAGATTCTCAGGAGGATCCATGGTTCAGAGCCATTGGTCTACAGATTTCAGATTTGTATCCTTCAAAATTAAAGCATTCTAAAGTGATGTTAGCACTTCCTGAAATGGATTTTACCAAAGGAATTTGGGCAACAAAGGGTAAACTTGATGAAATTTCCTTTAGAGGACCTTAGAAATCTGACCTGCTAGGGGCGGGCCCCTTGGCCAGGTGGTTAAGTTTGTGCACTCCACTTCAGTGGCCCAGGGTTTCGCAGATTCAGATCCTGGGTGCCAACATGGCTCTGCTCCTCAAGCCATGCTGAGGTGGTTTAGCACACATCACAACCAGAAAAACCTACAACTAGAATATACAACTATGTGTTAGGGGGCTTTGGGAGGGGAGAAGGAGGAGGAGGAGGAGAAGAAGAGGAAGAAGAAGAAGAAGAGGAAGAGGAAGAAGAAAAGACTGACAACACATGTTAGCTCAGGTACCAATAAAAAAAAAAAAGAAATCCGGCTTTCTAGATTTGACTGCTGAAAAGAGTTGTCAGCCAAATCTGAAAATCAATTCTCATTTTATCATATTGATCATATCCAGAAGAAGAAGAAACCTAGGTAAATCTTATGAAAACTGCCAAGAAGAGGAAGTAAGAAAGGGTATACTAAGGTTTCATATGGATGTTGTGATAAAAAAAAAAAAGAGAGGAAGAAGACATTCTAAAGGAAGAATTATTGTTTTTCATATGGAAGAATTTCAAATCAAAGCAGAGTGACTAGAATCATGTGACTAACAGCATCAATGGAAGCAAATATTTGTAGGGTAATGGTTTGTTCTTCTGTTTAATTTTATCTTAAAAGGAAAAAAGTGTCCCTGTTCTCAAGGAGCTTAACTTCTACTGAGTATAGACAGGCTAGATGTTCACCAAGTCCTGCTACTCTTCTGGACACACAGGAAGATTGTGTTTTCCAGTTCACTTTGTAGCGAAGCCAGGATCATGTGACTATGTTCTCTCCAGTGTGATATAACAAGAGTGAAGTACATCATTTCTTTTTCTGGAGATATAAATACACAATAAAACCCCATACACAAACATCCCTATCGTGTATACTCTCTCTTCCCCTTATACCAAAAGATGGTGGCCATCTTTGGCGATGACAACGGCAAAAGAAGGAAGAAAACTGCCTCTCCAAGTCACCAATTAGCAGACAGATGATGCACTCCAGAACATAAATGTAATGTTGTCTAGCCCATCCTAAATAAAATTATTTTAGTCACTCATTTAAAAATCAAGCAATTATATTTTAAAAATCGTACAACTAAACAGGCATTGCAATTGGTAAAAATCGAAAACAAACAAAAATTTAATCCCTACCTTCAAGGAAGCTAATTTAAGTGTGGAAAGTGAAATTGCAAGAAGATATCACAATACAATATCTTTTGCAGGGAAATGGAAACGGGGAAATATATCTGTCAAAAGGAATTATTGTCTGTATGTTCCAATAAATTTTACTGTAAAACTAAAATTGCTCTAAAAATATGCAGTTTATTAAAAAAGTTGGGAGAAGGTGGTTGTTATATCATCAGATGAGTGTTGAATTTGAAAGGGGCTGAGCATGAAGGCTAAGATTGAAGGGAGTTTTCATTTTTCCTTTGTATACTTCAGAGCTTTTGACTCTTTTTAGTAAAGGCATGCATTAATGTACTTATGTAATAGAAATAAAGAATTAAAAAAAGTTTACTTATCTTTAATAAATATATCAGATATAATTAATGATATTGTTTATGAATATGTTTAAAACGTTTGTTTTATGTAATTATTTATCCATATACAGACAGTCAAAAGATAAACTTCAACTTTAGCTTAGCAAGGAAAAGACACCTTTCTTGGAGAATTTTTGCCATCTTGTGGTGTGTACAAGTAATACCACGTTTAGTGTATCCATACATGTGCCCAACAAGAAGCACCTTCCGTTAGCCAGGGTCTACTGCTCTAAATGCTTTTTGTAGAATCCATACCCTTCAAAATATCCATGACCCAGAATCCCTACTTTATACCATTTACTATGCGGAAAAATTTACATGCATCTGTGGTTATGCATGCCTTGTCTCTCTACCCTAAACCATAAACCCCAAGAAGGCTAGGACTGTATCTGTTTTTGCTCACTGATGTTTTATATCCCATCTCTAGCACAGGCCCCTGCACAGCACCTAGCACAGTAGCACTTGATAAATATTTATTGTTAGCTAATTAATTAATTAATGTGCTGAAACATAATCATCTCTTAGTTATTTTTTAATTTAAAAAAAGCAATACATAGAACAGTGTATAAAATATCTTCCCATTTACCTGGGTGTGCAAAGACATATTCATGTATATTCTTGTAAATGGACAAGAATCCTCCAGAAGGAAACAGAAGAAGTATTCACACTGAACCATGTTAGAGAATGAAGCTGGAGGTCTGGACTGTGATGATCCAGATCTCTTATTGTGTCTTCACTTGAATACCTTATTGGAATATTACCATGAACATACATTATTTTTCAATATGAAGGCACAAACCAAACAATAAATAGTATACCTATTACCAAATGTAGACAGGAAGTTACTTGCATTTTTCATTATAATAAAGGGAGAAAATAAAATTCCACATCATTTTTAAATTTTATTTTATTTAACAAAATCGTATATATGTAAGGTGCACAATATGATGTTTTGGTTTACATACACACAGTGAAATGATTACTACAGTCAAGCTGTGCATCTCCTCACATCATCATTTTTGTGCGTGTGGTGGAGCACTTGACATCTACTTTCTTAGCAAATTTCAGTACAAAACAGTGCTAATTACAATCACCATGCTGTATATTAGATTTCTAGAACTTATTCATCCTATATAAATTAAACTTTATATCCTTTGACCAACAGCACCCCATTTCCCCCACCTCTTCACCCTTGGTAACCACTGTTCTACTCTCTACTTCTATAAATTTGACTTTTTTAGATTCCATGTATAAGTGAAATCACGATTATTTTTCTTTCTAAGTCTGGCTTGTTTCACTTAGCATAATATCTTCCAGATTTATCCATATTGCCACAAAATACAAGATCTCCTTCATTTTTAAAAATATATATAGATAATTATATATTTAAAACTATATGTATATATATCACAATTCCTTTATCCATGCATCCATTGATGGACATTTAGATTATTTCCATATCTTGGCTAAAGTGGATAATGCTGCAATGAACATGGGAGCACAGATATATCTCTTCAAGGTACTGATTTCATTTTCTTTGGATATATATGCAGAAGTTGGATTGCTGGGTCATATGGTATTTCTATTTTTAGAGGAAACTCCATACTGTTTTCCATAATGCCTGCAACAATTTTCATTTCCACCAAAAGTGCACAAGGGTCCACTTTTTTTCACATCCTCAACAATGTTTGTTTTCTTTTGTCTTTTTGATAATAGTCATCCTAACAGGTATGAGCTAATATCTCACTTTGGTTTTGATTTGCATTTCTCTTATGATTAGTTATGTAGAGCATCTTTTTATACACCTATTTGTCATTTGTGTATTCTTTGGAAAAATGTCTATTCAAATTCTTTGCCCATTTTTTAGTCGGGTTGTTTATTTTTGCCATTGAGTTGTTTGAGTTCCTTATACACTTTGACGTTTAACTCTTTATCAGCTCTATGGTTTGCAAATACTTTCTCCCAATATATAGGTTGGCATTTCCTTATGTTGACTGTTTCCTTTACTGTGCAGAAGCTTTTTAATTTGATGTAGATCTACTTGTTTATTTTTGCTTTTGTTTTCTGTGCTTTTGGTGCCATATCCCAGAAAATCATGACCAAGACCAATGTCAAGGATCTTTTCCCCTATGATTTCTTCTAGGAGTTTTTATGGTTTCAGGTCTTATTTTCAAGTTTTTAATTCATCTTGACTTGATTATTGCTTATTCTGTAAGACCAGGGTCCCCTATTACTCTTGCATAATTCCACATGCCTTTTTTGTTTCAACCCTCTTATTTTTACATTACACCTTAGCATTGCGATATCTAACTATTTAAATGTCATTTCAACATTTCAGGACCTCTCTAGGATAAGGTTTACTCTGCCATGTATTCGTTCCAGTGTGTGTGTGTGTGTGTCTGTGTGTGTGTGTGTGTGTAGTGTAGGTATATCCACTCGGAAAATTACATCAATCTAGTATCTTTGAGAAGAATGATCCCGAGAAATTTTTAAAAGATTGGCAAGAAAAAAGAACAAAAGGAGAACAAATATCATTATTTCTTTGAATTCTCAAAACTATTTCCCTCCCCTTTCTGTCTTCATCAGAAAGTAACAGGAAGCACTGAGTCTCTTTCAAAAAGATCTCCTGTACTTCTCTATGAGAAATTTCTAAAATCCCACAAGAATATAATTGTCTTTATTTTTTTAATGGAAGGTCCTTTGGGGATAGTCATGAGTTAATCGTAAAATGTTTAATATTCTCTTTTAGTGTTATGGCTATTTGAGTTTTCTTTTGTTCTTCATTTCTTTCCTTCCTTCCCTCCTTCTTTCTTTCCTTTTTTGTGAGCTGTTATAACGGAGCCCTACAAAGAGTAATTGCCCTAAATATCAGGAGGACTAAGTTCTTAACTTTATTGTGCTTCTAACTCCATGAACTCGAGCAGATTAATTTCTCACTCCACTTATTAGTTCTCTCACTTCACAAAGAAAGGGCTCAGCCCAGATAATTTCTAAAGTAATTTTCACTTCTAACATTTCTGTGACTCAAAAAACTACATAGGAGTAGGAGTTTGAAGCCTGAAAAATCAGCAGTTAATTCTTCAGAGAAACCATTACAGCAAAATGCCAACTTAAACTATTCTTACCAGTGTGAAACTGAGGCCCCAAGGCCCAACCTGGCTACTGATCCTCTCTAACAAATGCCTTAGGGCATCATTAAGATTGATTGGGTGCCAGGAGATGGGCAATTACTAAAGTTGAAAGAAATTATTTGCCTCACCTCTAAACAAATTCCAGAGGAACTAATTAATCAAGGCAATTTTAAATAACAAAACTACCTGGATGACAATATCTATTCAGCTGTGAAAGTTAGCTCCTGCACCTGATCCAGGTCAGGAAGCAAAGAAAGACTGACTTTGTGGATGGAAATGCCTTTGTAAATAGATGTAAAATGGAAGGGCCACTTCCCAACATTATCAGTCCATTGGGTCCTGTCTTCTTGGGGTTTGATCCCTTGCCCTACAAAACAAAGCAAAACAAAAATGTATTCCAACTCAGCAAAAACTGGCAAACCCAGGAGATTAATTTATAAAAATCAGAAGCTTCAAGAAATTCTATTAGTCAAATCTTTGCTCTGTTGAAGGACCTGTGTCTTGTACAACGATACTTGTCGGTTTTAACACCAGCTGTTGATCTTGAACAAGTTATTAAAACTCTTGAGTTTCAGTTCCTTCAAATGTAACAACAGGTTAAATAATAGTACCTGTAGTGGAAATTTAAATGAGATAATGCCCATAATGTGCCTGAAACATAGTAAGAACTCAATGCATATTAATTCTCATTATTGTTTAGTCATCACTTTTATTCTCACCCAGGTTATTGCCCTAGCTCCTACCAGGTCCCCTCACCTCTGCTCACTCTTCAATCCGGATCATCCTACACAAAGCCACCTCTTCAATTGGGTAGCCCTACATGTTAAAAACGTTGGCCTTTTCCTATAGAAAGAATAATGCCCCAACTCCCCAAACTAATTAGGCCATAATCTGGCTCTATTTTTCTATCAATATCTCCCACCACTTTACTTCACATTTCTTATAATCCCAGCTCAATCAGACCCTTTCTTTGTCATATCATCATGCCCTTCCTCTGCCATTCTCTCCACCTGGTTTCCTTCTCACCATTGCTAGATGTCCAAATCCTACTTTCACTGCCAATCTCAAGGATCACCTCCTCTAGGAAACCAATCATTGCCCTAATCCAATATGAAGTTCTTTCTCCCTTCCTTCCTTTATTCCTTATTTACTTTGAGTCTCCATCAAACCATGTATTTTCTTCTTATGGCTATTATGTTCTGTTATACATTTTAGTCATTTATACATTAGCTATACTTTGATAGGGGATTTTCTAAGGATAAAGACCATTTCTTTCTGGTTATTTTGATTAATAGTAATAAATGCCAACAAATTTGTATACTATTTTAACTTTAATAAGTAACCCTATTTAATTGCTCACAACTGGTTGCAATTCTATTTTATAAATGAAGAAAATAAGGTCTTCCTAGAAGCAAGTTTGTTTCTAGAGAGTGCACAGAAAGTTAGGGACAAAGTTAAGTTTAAAACTCTGTTCTTTGACTCCATATCTAGTGATCTTCCCATCCCAGTACTTCCTTAATCTTGTACAGACAAGATTAATAGTCCTTGATGAATGTTGTCAATGGTACTTATGCACCAAGACTTCCAACATAGCTACTTACACATTTTCTAGAGTGTTATTTGGATCTCAATTTTACAAAACAAAATTTTATAAAAATTATAAGCATTTAACTTCTCCAGCCCCCTCTTGATTCCCCTTCTGCTCTTTCCTCCTCCCCGCACTGCACAGTCTCGCCCAGCAGAAGATCCACAGGCCCAGAACCTCTTAAGAGCCTGTAGGGGAGGAGGACATTTCCTCTCCCCAAATGTGGGTTCATCTGGCTGGAGAAGGAATTAAATTCACATGAGACAGAATAGCAAGAGAAAATTAAACAAAGCTTTATGAGGAACCACGGCCCGGGGCCTTTCTTCCCGAAGGAAGAAAGGGCACCAAAGTAGTGGGGTGCACATAGTGGTTATATACCCCCAAACAGGGTGTTTCATATGTGATTGAAATGTCCCTCCCACAATAGTCACAAGATTGCCCTGTCGGCCCATTGCTTGATGGACACAGCAGGTAGTGGTCTGCTATCTCGGTGGGCATAGCCGGAGGCAAGTCGATTGTCTGGAGCTGGGCGGTCACAGGTGAGCTCAGCAATCAGTTCCTAGCCTAAAGAAAGATGCTTAATCCTTAAAGAAATGCCAAAGTTGGGAGCAGGAGGGAAGTCAGTTACAGGAGGTTACCAGACTACCACAATAAAATGCAGATTTAAGTCCTTGCCTTTGGTATTGATTAAGAGTTTTTAGAGAGAAGGTCATCTCCTTTCTTCTTCCTGGTACAGAGAGGGAGGAACCTTTTACAGATAGAGATTTACCTTACAAATGTAAATGTTGTCCTAAGGAAGGGCAAGTTCCATTCCTCAGAGCCTCCTTCCCTGTCCCAGTTTATCAAAAACAATCAGCCTCAAATAATCCTGATGCCAAAGAGACATATCTTGGGGTGGCCAATTCCAGGTCCCCACAAGCCCTTAGAGACACTTCATCAAGGGCAAAATCTGTGGCATGGGACCTCAGGTTTAAATCCAGGCAACATAAGACATGAGGTAGGAGTGGTAAAGGCATCTTTTACAACAGCAAATATAAATTAAATATTTGAAGTCTATACATTGGCAAGACAATGCTTAAAACAGTGTCATTGACTGATAATAAATAAGTTAAAACAGCTTTCTTCTTAAATCCCACTCTCACTTAAAAATAAATAGGAAAGAGTTACTATCCTTAAAAAGGACAGCAGAGAATTAAGTGGACATTCTACAGAGTATTTCAAGGTCCTTTTTCAGTAGATGTTTTAAAAAAATATTCATTATACAAAACTTGAATATTACAGAAATGTAGAGAGAAATTTTTTTAAAAAGTCAGATATGGTCTCACCACACAAATATAAATGCTACTAAATTAGGTGATTTATTTCTTTTCTTCCTTTTTGTTCATCTTTCTTCCTTGTGTAATACTTTTAAACATGTATATGATATTTTATTTTTATTTCTTAGTGAGAAAAACTAGTATTTTCATGGTTTTACAGAAACTTTAATATTGGTAAAAGCTGAAAATATTTTTTTATAAAGGACATAATGTAACAATTCACTAGGCTTAAATGTTCTTTGGGGCAAATTATTCTTTCAATAGTTCATCATTCCATCTGTAGCTAGGGGCACAAGTGTTCTTCAACTTTAACCTGCGATTTTCAAATCATTTTGAAGTTCTTTTTTGTTTTAAGAAGACACAGACCTGGATACGTCTTTGAGGTGGAACATGTTCCCTTATTCTATACAAATTCTGACAGTCACCATTTTAAAAAATCATGCTGAAGTAAATAAAACATAAAATTTATCATCATAACTATTTTACATGTATAATTCAGTGGCACTAAGTGATGAGGATTTTAGGCTGGTTACTTTTAAAACTACAGATGAGAAGCAGGCTCTGAGGACTGGAATTTTGCTTGCCCTTTTGAGAGACATTTGCATTTGTGAAGGAAGGTGGGGATGAGCTTGTAGGGACGTGAAATTGGCCACCCCAAGATATGACTCTTTGGCATCGGGATTGTTTTGGGCTGATAGCTTTTGATAAACTGGGACAGGGAAGGAGGCTCTGGGGAATGGAACTTGCCCTTGTTGGGACATACTTACATTTGTAAGGTAAATCTCTATCTGTAAATGGTGCCTCCCTCTCTGTACCAGGAAGAAGAGGAGAGATGACCTTGTCCTTAGAAACTCTTAATGGGGAAGGCAAGAACTTAAGTTGGTTGCTGTCTGGCAATCTCATGTAACTGGTTTAGGGTGGTGGCATCTAACCTTTCTAACCTTTACTTAATCCGATTTGATTCTTGTCTAAAAGTCATGGGATCACACAATGACCAGACCCCACCTGCACTGATACCATTTTAACATTTTTCATGTTCTTTCCTTTGTCTTGTAAAGAGATGAATCATATACCTATGCCTTAAATTTAGCTCTAACCCTCAACTTGGGGCAGCAGAAGCTCTGACTGCCCATGGGTCCTGTCCCCATGCTACACTATTCTCTAAATAAAAGAGCACTACTGCCAGATCTTAAGAGTCTAAGAAATCTTTCCTTCGACTCCTCGGCTCACCGACCCACATCATTAAGTACCTTAACACTATCACTGAACCATCACGATCATCCATCTCCAGAATTATTTTTTCATCATCTCAAACTGAAACTCTGTACTCATCAAAAAATAACTCCACATTATCCCCTCCTCAGCACCTAGAAACCACTAATCTACTTTCTGTTTCTATAAATTTAGCTACTCTTAGTATCTCTTATAAGTGGAATCATACAATTGTTGTCCTTTGTGTCTGGCTTATTTCACTAAGCATAATGTCTTTAAGGTTCATCCTGGTTGTACCGTACGTCAGAGTTTCATTCTTTTTAAAAGCTGAATAATATTCTATTGTATGGATATATCATATTTGATAATCCATTCATTCCTTAATAGACATTTGGGTTGCTTCCATCATTTGGCTATGGTGAATAGTGCTGCTATGAATGTCAACCAGTGTTTTAGACATGCAAAGACAAAGTAAAGACTTTATATTGAGATAAAGATGAATATGATAACATAAACTATTGGACAGTTTATAGTCATTCATTCAACAAATATTGCTAAGCACTTACTCTGTAGCAGGCCTTCTTGTAGGTGGAAAGTGGTGAACAAAAAGAGCTTTGTGGGGACAGCCCCATGGCTTGGTTTTTTGTTGTTGTTGAGTTGTATGAATTGTTCATATATTTTGGATATTAACCCTTATTGGCTATAGGATTTGCAAATATTTCCTCCAAGTTGGGTTGTCTTTTTATTTTGTTGATGATTTCTTTCAGTGCAATCTCAATCAGAATCCCAATGACATTCTTCATGGAAATAGAACAAAGAATCCTAAAATTTATATTGAACAAGAAAAGATCTTGAATAGCCAAAGCAATCCTGAGAAAAAAGAACAAAGTTGGAGGTATAACACTCCCTGAATTCAAATTATAGTACAAAGCTATAGTAATCAAAACTGCATGATGCTAGCAGAAAAACACAGAGATCAATGGAACAGAACTGAGAGTCCAGAAGTAAAACTACACAGTTATGGGAAGCTAGTCTTTGACAAAGAAGCCAAGAACATACAAAAGAGAAAGGAAAGTCTCTTCAATAAATGGTTTTGGGATAACTAGACAGTGAGTTGCAAAAGAATGAAAGTAGACCATTATCTTCTACCATACACAAAAACTAACTCAAAATGTATTAGTCTTGAATGTAAGACCTGAAACCATAAAACTCCTAGAGGAAAATATAGGCAGTACAGCCTTTGAGACTGGTCTTAGCAGTATCTTTTCTAATACTGTGTCTACTAAGGCAAGGGAAACAAAAGAAAAAATAAACAAATGGGAGTACCTCATGTTAAAAAGCTTCTGGACAGCAAAAGAAACCATCAACTTCCTGAATTTTAAAGTAGAGTATGTGGACATCTTCTTGTTAAGGGGATGGGAAGATCCCATACTGTTTCCTCCAGCATTAGCAGATTGGACCATTCACCTCTAGTCTCTCTAAACCTACAGGAGAGGAAGTTGGGAAAAGGAGATGGAGAGAATTTGGGGAGGATTTCTTTGGAGAATATTGTCAATGTACCACTCTTTTCCTTTTACCCAAGCCAAATGACACAGCCTACTCTTCCAGAGCTGAAGGGCCCAGGAGTGCTGATGTTTTCCTGTAAGCCAGATATGGGCCTCATGGAAAGCAGAAGGTTCTCAGAACCTTCTTAAAAAGAAACTCTCTCAAGTCAACCTCCTGAAGGGGTGAAATAATCATAGTCTGGGAGTCAAGGCCAGAAGCTGGGGAACTGCTTTATGAGCCAGAAATGTCTGGCCAGATGGGGCAGTGACTTCACAAAGAACTAATGGACTGAATTCATGGGTCAGGATTGGTGGAGCTGAGGAGTGCTCTGGCTCTGAGGAACGCACAAAAGTATCCCTCTAGGGAAAGAGCCAGCAATCATACATCTGTCATTAGAAGGTACTGATACCAGACCACATCTATTCCAGTCAACTTTTTCTGCCCTCTTTCCCTCTCCTTTCTATCAGGGCATTTGATCCTGGACTAGCCACATGTGGCACCTACGGAGTGGGAAAGGTGGTACAGCAATAAATAGAAAATCAGATTTACCCTCTTTCATCACTAAAAACTTCAGAGACTGAGATGGGGAAGAGAGGATGATTTAATTTGGAAAAGGCTGTGTAGTTTGATATTATAGTGGATTTGACTTTTTAATACTTGGAAAAGCAAACAATTTGGTTTTTACTTTTGAGTGGAAGGAAAAACTGTTAGATGTGTCTGAGATGTTAGTGAGTGGTAGGGAGGTTTGAAATGACATAGCAGCATTTTGAAGGGGTGAAGATGAAAAATAATGAAGTTGCCTTCTTCTTATATGCTGTGAACTTCAGCTCCTTCAAGAAAGTGGTTATAATTCTTCAGTAAATTACACATTATTATCCCTAGTTTATAGGTGGAATTAAAAAGCAACCCTAAAACCACAAAATTCATGTAATGGATCTAGGATTAGAATTCAGGTGACTGTCTCCAAAACTCAAGCTCTTCCCTGTTCCAGACTGCCTCTATTTCCCCTCCCATTACTGCATTCTAAGATCCTGCAAAGGAACCAACACTGGGAAATCTGGCACACTTAGGATAGCACCCTAGTTCCAAAATTTTGCTGTTTTCACTGAATAGTTGTTGCTAGGAAGCAGAAAACATGTTTATAGTTTGTAAGGTGATTCCACACACATTCTCTTTAGTCTTCACAGTAGCCCTCTCTCTGATAAGGTAAATATTATCGTTACATCTATTGATCTCATTACAGTCTTGAATGATACATCAAAAGGGTAATGAACGGAAGTACATCTTAGATCTGCCAACCTGTAAACTGTGGATGCAGGAATGATATTCATTTTCTTCACTGTTGTATGCAACACCAGACTCCATGCCTGATGCACAGAAGAAGTTCAATAATTATTTCTTGAGTAAATGAATGTGTGAGGTCTTTTAACTCTAAATTGATAAAAGTTTAAGTTTTGTGGTTATAAATGTTTAAGTTTTCTTTTTGTTATATCATGTTGCTTCTCTAGCATCGTCAACAAATAGTCTGGGAAAACGTTTATCCACCTAGAAAACTCACTCTAAAACAAGGCTTCTGGAGTTGCAGTGAATCTGCCATAACTATATTTGATGGTAAGTCAAATTTTGAGCTTCTATAATGCATAAGGTAATAAAAGACATTTTTCTGCAAGCTTCAATGTCTAGCCAGTAATCTGGTTAGGAAAAACTGATCTCCAAGGCCCCTGAAGCTATAAAGCATGCTATGATTATGTGGGTACTCACTGATCAATTGTCTATTTTCAGAAATTGTGCATTGTACAATAATCAATAGAAGATAACCCATAATGCTTTGTGGAAAAGCACTCAAAAGTTCAGAGAACTTATCTACCTAACTAATAGATAGATTGTGACTTTCAGAGAAAGCTTCTTAATTATCTTAGTTAAATTCATTCTAGGCAAATAGGTGGATGTAAGAGTTCCTTAAATTTCTGAGGACATTTCTATAACAAATTAGCCATGACAATATAACATCATCTAGGCATGGTGATCCATTTCCTCAGTGAAACTCTTTCCTTTCTGTCTCTTTATTCCAAAGTCAAGAGGCAAAGTCAGATTGAGAGATAGAATTGAGTTCTCTAAGAGAAGATGGGACTGTGGCAGGGGTGCCCACTCTACATATGCAGTGGTGGTACAGCACTGTGCTCAGACCCAAAGACTGCCCAGACTCCTCATGCATGGAGTCACAACCACTAAATTGAGTTGCATAGATGTACTCCCGTGTGATGCTACAAATCAACTGACCTTACTAGGAACAGGTAGCTCTAGACTAAGAGCTTACACTCCACTACAGCATTTCTCTGTACATTCTCAAGTAATGAACTTCATTACCAGGGTTTAGAGAGTATTATCATATGCTCAACCAAGCTCCAACCTAGAGAAGTTTAGTTAATCCTCTAAACACCTATCAGAAAATTGAATCCCAAGCAAATACAGGTGTAACCCATTCTATCAGAAGCTGTTTCATATGCAAAATGCATTAAAGATGAGCACAAGTCTCTTTATTAATGCAAATGGGTCTTGTGGACCACACTATCTGCCATAATTGAACACAAATCCTTCTTCAGTCCCTGAGATGCATACAGTTTTTTGTATTAGGGCCATCACAAAAACTAGTGTATACGGCCAAGGGTTTCATTCCATTCACCAGGTGAAACTTAAAACCCCACATCGTTTTCCACAGATTCCTATTGATGGGAGCTACCTGTGAGTGCAAAACTTGGAGTAGTGCATTTTAAACTTTCAACGGCAGGGAGTTAGCAGGGAAAGAAAATATATTAGCAGAATGATGAAAAAAATAATAATTGAAATTAAGTAATAAAATAAAGCTTTTAAAACACTAAGTCTACTGTGAGGTGTCTGTAGGAAGCAAAATTGAATGGACTGGGGGTTTGAACTATAATATTGGTATATTATAAAGAAAACATCATATATAGGGTTTAATAAATTCATATTGATTGACTATAAATGAATGAACAATTCGATGGATGGAAGGATAAAAGGATGCCAACCAGCCCCCAAATGCTTTCCTGGAAGCTTAGGAATCCAAACAATTACTCTGTCCTTTTAGATTTCTTCCACTCTTCATTTCTAGATAAGAATTTAGGTCCTACAAAACATCCTCTTAGCAACAGTCCTGTACACCCTGTATATGGCATCTTTGACTTCCTTGTTCCTCAAGCAGTAGATAAGTGGGTTCAACATGGGGATCGCTGCTGTATAAAACACAGACACCACTTTATTGAGATCCAGGGAGAAACTTGCACTAGGCCGTACATAAATAAAGAAAAGAGTACCATACAGGATGGAAACAGCTGTCAGATGAGATGAGCAGGTAGAAAAGGCTTTATGCCTCCCTTCAGCAGAGTGGATCTTCAGTATGGTAATGAGGATGTAAATGTAGGAGACCAGGATAGTCAGACCACTGAAGACTTCCACAGCTCCAGCCATGATGAAAACTACCAATTTATTGAGCCTAGTGTCAGCACATACAAGGGAAAGCAGCAGGGACATGTCACAGAAGAAATGATTAAAGACATTGGAGCCACAAAAAGGGAGATTAAATGCATTTGTTGTATGAGTCATGGTGTTCATGAACCCACTGACATAGGGACCAATCACCAGCTGGATACAGAGTCTCTGAGACATCGCGACTGAATACAATAATGGGTTGCAGATGGCTACATAGTGGTCATAGGCCATGGATGCCAAGAGGAAACACTCTGCTGCCACAAAGAACCCAAAGAACCACTGCTGCAAAGCACAGCCCAGGAAAGAGATGGCTTTCCTCTTCACAAAAAAGTCAGTGAGCATCTTGGGGCTCACAACTGAGGAGAAGCAGATGTCCACAAAAGACAAGTGGCTGAGAAAAAAGTACATGGGCATGTGTAGGCGGGAACTGATCCGTATCAGAATAATCATACTCAAGTTTCCAGTTAGGTTGATGACGTGGAAACTCAGAAAGAGCAGGAAAAGTAAGATCTGTAACCGGGGGTTGTAATTCAAACCTGTGAAAATGAACTCATTGACCCTTGTGTAGTTTTCATGTGCCATTGGCTGGTTCTGGTTTCCACTAGAAGAAGAACAGAGGAGTCACAGCAGATTTGGCAAACATATCTTCAAAATGGGACACAGGAAAAATATACTAGTAACTGGGAGAGCACTAGAGATGATACTACTTAGCTGCAAGTTCTGGCCAAGGAAACAAAAATTAAATATAGATCAGTGTAAAAATATCAGATCTTAAGTTATATTTTAAGTTTCTGTAGAAATCTATCAATACAGAGATAAGAAAATGGAAACCTAGGAAAGAGGAGAAGCTTGCTCCATGTCCCATAACTAACTGAGGCAAAAATGGTTCCAGAATAGATGTCTAATAACTCCCACTTCAGTGAACTTTGTGTGAGTTCACCAGGTGAATACACATCAGGAAAGATGACATAGGAGAGTAGAAGTGAAGCAAGCTGGAGAAGAAATGAACAGCAACTCATTTTTTAAGTGGCATGCTGTGCACTTTGTGATTATAACCTAAGGCTAAATGTATATTCTCCAACTTGTCTCGAGTCTAACTCCAGACCCTGGAAAGCTACTTTTCTTCATCTCTGAAACAGAAATAATAATATGAAAAATTACCTTGTAAATTGTTGTGAGGATTAAATGAGATAATTCATGCAAAGCGTTTAGCAGAGTGTTATTGAGGACCTAGATTAGAGAAGAATAATTGTTAGTATTTTTGTCATACATACTCCCTTTAGTAGACCTACAAGCTAAATGTCATTTTATTTTGCATAGGAAGAAAACAGAAGCTCAATCTATATTCATAATACTAGTGACTGGAAGAGATGAGCTTTGAACATGCATCTTTAAAAAATGGACTATGTTTTTTCCTTTTCACACTGCAGAAATGTTTCCTGTGTCTTCACAATTCCTTCCATTTCAAAGAAATCCAAAATTCATTCCAATATGAGTACAGGATAATGCATTTTTGGCTTCCTATTCCTGGAGTTGAGGTTATAGCCAATGGTCATTAGTGAAAAGGCCATGAAATGATAGTGTTGAGCATAAGTATCACCTTTATGGAAATGATGCATGGAAGAAGTCTGGAAAAAAGCCTAAATTCTCCCAACTCTGTATCCTCTACATTTCCTTTTGTCACTCACTGTAAGGAGGACCTTGGTTAAGTCACCTGATCTCTTTGAACCTGAGGTGCTTCATTCATTCAATGTGCTTTTGGCTTGATCTCAGAATTCTCATCCATTTACAATGAGAAGGTCGATGTGTAGGTGCTCAGAAATCTACTAATACTTTACTTTTAGAAAATTTTATTCGCCCAGGAATATTGAAGTCCCACATCATACTTTTGCTAGACGCTTTTCCGTCTAATTTGAAATTTATTATTTGACTTTAGCAAGACATCCTCTGAGGCAAATAATATAGTTTACATTATATATTTTGCTTCAGGAGAAATAAAGAGAAAGATGGAATGACCAGTCCAAGTGTTCACTCATCACACCTTTTGCTTAAACCTGTTCAAAAGTCTAATAACTCCTCCAGGATCCATCACATACTATATCTCAGTCCTCCACTTGACAGTTGCCCAAAGCTGCTCAACTCCTCCTTGTCAGTCTTGGTTTCAGCACCTGCCCAAGCCTTCTACCCATCTATACACATCTAAGTTTCTCAGTTTATCTATTTCATTTGGTGCTTAGAATAGAATATGATGCTCTGTACAGACCAAACCACACAGACTGGGGGACACAATCTCCTCTCATGTTGAGAGCCAGAGGATGACATCAACACAACCTATGACAGCCTTCTCTTGGCAAGGAATTCACCCAGGTGGTTTAGACAAGGATATTAATTGAATTCAGGACTATCTTTTTTTTATTGCAGTAACATTGGATTATAACATTATGTAGCTTTCAGATGTACATCATAATATATTTTGAATTCTGTGTAGATTACATCATGTTTACAGCCCAAAAACTAGTTATAGTCCATCACCACACATGTGAGTACTATATTTTCCTCTTATTCTGCTGTTAAAATATCTCTGTTCTATTTTATAGTTTGATAAAGTTGCAGAACCTAAATTTGTGTCTACATAAATTCTCTCGTTAGGTCTTGCACAGTCATCTAACAAAGATGAGGATAATGCAGATCCTGACCAAGAATCAAATTCATAATTTATATTAATTCCAGTTAAAATAGTTTATGTTATCTTGAATTTGTTAAAATCAGGTAGAAAGAAGAACATAAAATTATTTAGAAGATTGCAACTTACAGTCTAATGGGCTGCCTCTCCTTTAAAGATGTCAAGAAGAACTAAGGTAAAAATGAGTCGTTTCTCAGGTTTCATCCCTTCCCTTAACAAGCATACGTTCACACACAGAATGTGTCAGAATTTACAATACTTATTTGATTTTATTCTTTATTTTCTTACAGAAAGGAAATATGGAAGACTTCACTGTAAAACATATTCGGAGTCTTTATCAATTAGATAAAAGTTCGCTGAACTAGTTGCTTCATTAATCCCTTTGTATTTGTTATTGAAGATGCTCTGTCCCCTAAGTGTACTGTATCTTAGGAATGAGCCTGATAAGGGAAAGTGCAATTGAAGCTTTGTTTCATATTCTAAGTAAGTCCAATGAGATTTGTTATCTGATAATTTTACACTTGTTTCTAACTGGATGCATTCTCTCCATTCTCTCTAGTTCCAGGCTAAGCAAGAAAACTCTATGGAATCCTTTGTAAATTGAAGTAGCACAGAGAGGGTGGGCCACTGGAAGACCTTAGCTCCCCATGCCCCTCTCTCTTCTGCATTAGTATCTTGGGAGGAAGAGCAAAGAGTGTAGAAAATGGACTTTTCTCAGACATAGCATTTACTGCAACATGTTGCCAAAGAAATAATTTTCCTTGGACTTTTTCCAAAATATGTAGTTTCACTATTGTGAGCAAAGCCTGGAAGAGAACAACTGCTGACGTATTAACTGGTTGTTAACTTTAGCAGAAGATTATAGCTGAACTATTAGGAAAGGGCAAAGGAAATATATTTCTTATTGTCAAGAAAAGAATAAAAGCCAGTAAACCAAAACTCTTTGGGGTTATGTTTCACTTCCGATACAAACAACATCAGCCTGGCAAAATTGAGTCTACATGGAGAACCGAATTTTGGTTCTATCCTGAATAAAGGAAAATTACAGGTCACTAGGCCTGCAACACAACTTCCCCACTGTAGAAGGTTCTGTATGGGGTTTTTCTGTCTTTCATTTCTTAGCATGCTAGTGTATTCTTTAAAGCAATTTTTCCATGAGATTTTAATTTTGGTAATAACTTTCTGTTGGCTCACATATGACAGATAATTTTATTTCTCCACTGAAAACCCTTTAGACATTGTCATTTTATTATATTTTTTTACTATTAATTTCATTAAAAACACAGAATTGTTTGAAATTTTCCCCTTTTTGGGTAGCAGATTTTGTTTGCCTTCATATTTAAATAATTATTTTATTAACCTTATAATTAAAAAAATCCTCCAGGATTTTTGGGCTTCTTTTTATTGATTTTTATCTAAAAGACAGTGAAAATTTTAAAGCTAAATATTTGACTCTTCATTAGCTCAGAAAACATTTTATAGCTTTGATCATCCCTTCCATTTCTATTACTCTGACTTACCCTAAACATACACATAATCTGTTGATGAATCTCAACTTTATGGTTTTGATATCATAATGTTTCTTCTCCTCTTCTTAGTCATGCTGTCCTTTTTCTCTGCATCTTGCAAGAGCTTTTCAAATTAGTACTTTCAAGCATGAATTAAATCTTCTAAATATCAGTTCTTTACTTAAAGCCTCCCATGTGGCTTTTAATTTTCACATTGCACTGTAGTTTCCTTAAAGTCCTCAATTAATACTTAAATATCTTTCTTCTCATCTTTTTTTTTAAAAGGATATCTTCTCTTCCATGATTTCTGTCTCTTCTTCATGAAGACAAGCATATGTGTGATGCTCCTAGAAAATTCAAATATTTTCTAATGCTTTTTCTAGTTCCTTTGGTGCTTCATTTGAAAATTAGGTGATTCCTTTGAGATGTCTGCATAACAACCCCTTTCTGTTTGGTGGCAGCATGAGTCATTGGTTTGATATTGCTAAGGGATTTTGTCTGTGTGCTTTCTTGAGTAAAGGGTCTTCTATATACAACAAGCACTTGCCATCAGTCAGGGTGTGTAGAGAGCCTATGATCTTTTTTACTATCTTCCTGATGGTTAGTTAAAGCTCTTTTCCTTGAAGAACTGGTTAAGGCTTGTTCCATAAACATACTATTTATATTTTCTACTTTTTTTTAAATTTTAGTTACTGAATGCAATGGCTATTCATATTTTAATTTTTCCTGTTACCTATCACATAGTTTTGATTTATTTATGTAAATATGTTTTGAACTGTTCTTTGCTTAGAGTATATATATATATATAATTTTTTTTTTTGAGGAAGATTAGCCCTGAGCTAATATCTGCTGCCAACCCTCCTCTTTTTGCTGAGGAAGATAACCCCAGCTAACATCTGTGCCCATCTTCCTCTATTTTATATGTGAGATGCCTGCATAGCATGGCTTGATAAGCAGTACATAGATCTGCACCTGGGATCTGAACCGGTGAACCCCAGGCAGCTGAAGCAGAGCCTGTGAACTTAACCTCTACACCATTGGGCCAGCCCTTAGAATATATATTTCTAAGATTTTTTTTTTTTAAATTTACTTTCTGAAATAGAAAGACAAATACTGTATGATCTCATTTATATGTGGAAACTGAAACTAAAAAAAATAAAAACAAAACCCAAACTCTTAGATACAGAGAATATATTGGTGATTGACAAAGAGAGAGGGTAGGGGAAGAGAAAAATGGGTGAAGGGGTTCAAAAGGTATAAACTTCCAGTTATAAGATAAATAAGTCCAGAGGATGTAATGTACATCGTGGTGACTATAGTTAATCACACTTTATTACATCTTTGAAAGTTGCAAAAAGAGTAAATCTTAAAAGTTCTCATCACAAGAAAAAAATTTGTAGCTATGTGTGCTGATGGATTTTAACTAAACTTATTGTGGTAAACGTTTATCAATATATCAAACCATTGTGTTGTACACTTAAAACTAATACATTATATGTCAACTGTGTCTTAATAAAAAATTTACTTTCTAAAATCATAAAGACCTAATTTTCAAATAGTTCATTTCCAGTTCTAATGATATAATTACTTCTGATTAAGGTTGGAATGTCAAATTCACCAGACAAACCCATTTGTCAATGAAAATGCAAATAATTAGGTTTATCTACAGTGTATATTTGTGTGTTCTAAAAAATTATTTCCAGGCCAGCTCCATGGCTGAATGGTTAAGTTTGCGTGCTCCACTGTGGCTGCCCAGGGTTTGGATCCTGGGCACGGACATTGCACCGCTCATCAGGCCATGTTGAGGTGGAATCCCACATCCCACAACTAGAAGGACCTGCAACTAAGATATACAGCTATGTACTGGGGGTTTGGGGAGATAAAGCAGAAAAAAAAAGAAAGAAGATTGGCAACAGTTGTTAGGTCAGGTGCCAATCTTTAAAAAACAATTATTTTCTTCCTTTACCTAAATGACCTATTGGGCAGGAAAATTTAACAAAAGGAAGAAATTACCTGATTCACTGCTGGTGAGAGTGCAAACTGGTGCAGCCGCTATGGAAAGCAGTATGGAGTATCCTCAGAAAATTAAGAATAGATATACCATATGATCCAGCTATCCCACTGCTGGGTATTTATCCAAAAAACTTGAAAACACAAAGGCATGAAGATACTTGCACCTCTATGTTCATTGCAGCATTATACACCATAGCCAAGACTTGGAAGCAACCTAGGTGCCCATGAAGGGACAAATGGATAAAGAAGGTGTGATATTTATACACAATGGAATACTACTCAGCCACAAGAAATGATGAAATCTGGCCATTTGTGACAACATGGATGGACCTTGAGGGTGTTATGCTGAGTGAAATAAGTCAGAGGGAGAAAGTGAAATACCATCTGATCTCACTCATAAGTAGAAGATAAAAAGAACAACAAACAAACACATAGCCTTGAAGATTGGATTGGTGGTTACCATAGGGGAAGTGAGGAGTTAATTAGTAGTAATTAAAGTCCCCCAAAATAAATGCTGGGAAGAACAGTGTATTGTGCAGATATGATCCACAAAACCTATTGAGGATATGTTCTCCTATGGTGGTAAGCTAATGTGTATGCTATAAATATACAATATATAAATATGACATCTTTATCACATATTCACCACTCTCCACCAATCCCCTATTCCCTGTATATCTCTGCATTACAGAGTATTGCCTTTCCCCATTCCCATGGCTTTAGACATGGTCATATAACTTGCTTTAACCACTGTAATTTGAACAAAAGCGGCACATGTCGCTGCTGGTAGAAAAAATTAAGAGCCTGTGTGCTTTCTGCCCTCCCACGCTGTGTAACAAAGTTCCAAATGGTGGAAGCTTCAACTATATGAAGTCTTTGGATATAAAATCCACTGAAAAACAATGAGAATGTAAACTGAATAAGAAAAAAATATTGCTTTATTGGTTTACAACATAGAGACATGGGGGTTGATGATAATTATAGAATAACCTAGCATATTCTAACCTAGCATATCTGTTTACTATTCCAACAGATACTAAATACTTTGAAGATATCATGGGAACATTATGTAAATATGAACTGGTGGGGAAATATAATTACTTCGCATAGTCTATTTTTAAAATACTAAGATTAAAGAAATGTACAGTTTTCATTACAGGAAAACTCTGGTATGTAAAAACTTGCCTATATTTGATTATAAATCTCCATGAATGTGTAAAGATGGCCTAACATTCTAACTTTCATGGTTCTACAATAAAGTGGCCCAGTGAATCCCACAATTCACAACCTTCATTCAGATACTCATAGATTCCAAACAGCCTTAGAATGACCCAATCTTAAATAGAGCAGACAACCATGAAGCACTCCACGTCTGAGAAAGCCTCTATAATGAAAGTCAAGGATAAAAACAAATAGTAAAAAGAACTTTGAGAAAACTAGATAGACTATGCATGAATAAGAAGTGGAAGTATCTGGCATGGTTTACCTTAAATTCAAGCACACACAGCTGAAATCTCAGACATTCCAGATCACTTAAAGTGATCAACAGCAGACAGTGTGGGAGTAGTCTTCACCCCGTGTAAAGAAGTCTGTAGAATGAAGGTGTTGAAGAATTTATACTATTGAGTCTTTCATTACCCCAATCCTGACTGATGCTTCTCAAAATGAGTATCTATATGTATCTATCTGCTTTTCAAAGAAAATCTATGTATTTTTTTCTTGTACCATGTGAGAGAATGATTGTGGATTCTCAGGGATCTATGGACGTAGTTTGAGAAACATGAACTTAACTAACTAAACTGTTATGAAAATATTCCTCAATTTTGAATTGTCACTCCCCCAAAAGAGATATTTCATCTTTATAACTAGTAAAAAGATGTACATTTAAAATCCATAAATTTTCATTAAAGTGATTTTTAGAAATTCTAAAATTCTCATAAAACTTTCACAAATAGTATAATGAAAGTGCCTTCAGACTCCAGTGTAGGAAACATTGACCTAGGCTAGTTGATGTCAACCTGGCTCTATGTTAGACTCACCTTGGAAGCTTGTTAAAAATGCCAGTAGCTAAGTCCTATTCTAAGATAATTAATCAGAATCTCTGGTGGGCCACAGGAGATTCAATGTTAAACCGCTTTCAGGAACTCCAGAGCAAGACCCAGACTGAGCCTCCAAATGGGCTTCCCTGCCTATGCTCTCTACCCTCAAGTCCATCCCACCTGCAGCACCAGGATTTACATGGTGGGTGAGACAGAACCTAAACAGCCATTTGAGTACTGAATATGTTCAGAGTTGGTCTTATTTCCTTGCTCTTTGAGACCTCACTAACCCTTCCACAAACTACCTTTCCAACATGATATCTCATCCTCTTGCCTTTACTCACTGCAATTCAACCTAATGGGGCTACTCATTCTTCCCTCCTCTGAATCTTTGATCACAGTATTAAGTCTTCAACCTAGTCTTCAGGATAGCTTAACACAATATCCTCTATAAATAGCCATCCTACTGACACCCACAGTTCAAAGCAATCTCTCTCTCTTTACTTCAAAACATGTAGTGACCTCAGTGGCCGGCAGGTGGCACAGTGGTTAAGTTCCTAGGTTCCGCTTCAGCAACCCTGGGTTTGCCAGCCTGATCTGGAGTGTGGACCTAGGCACTGCTTGTAAGGCCATGTTGTGGTAGGCATCCTACATAAAATAAAGGAAGACAGGCACAGATGTTAGCTCAGGGCTAATCTTCCTCAAAAAAAAAAAAAAGTGTAGTGACCTCACTTATGGAATTTATTGGTGCTACCTTTTGTTATGGTGATTTTGTGTGGAACTTACCATCCCTTATAAAGCTATGACAATACAGGACAGAGATCACAACTTAATCAATTCAACAGACATTTACAGTGTCTGGGGTAATACTAGTGTGGCTGTACCAGCAAAATATCAAAACACATGCACACTCTGGAAAATAGCCACCTGTCTTAGCCCTTCAAGTACCCACTGCCCAATCTGATCAGCTCAGCCCCTCTACTCCAACTCCAGACTTCCTTACAATCCAGCCACAAGAAGGATAACGCCTGGGATAGCAGAAGGCTCTAGGATCCTGTTTCAGCCAGCATTCTTCCTGATGGATCAATTCCCTCGACCTACCAGTATATATATTGAATGCCATCCCTGATTGACGTCCACTCTTTCCAAGACCTTGTAACATGAAGTGAAGAACGCAGAGGAGACCAAAAAATGTTGGTCAAAGTAATTCAGTTTACATTCTTATGTCCTTATAAACAGAAGTACATTAATGACAACAAACTGTTCATTTTTCTCAGTCTTATTGGGTAGGGAATGTCAGGGGACAGAAATCATTAACTGAATTGTTATGCCAGTTCACAATTTATGTAAAAATTTTCCTTGAGGGGGCTGGCCCCGTGGTCTAGTGGTTAAGTTCCTGCACTCCGCTGCAGGAGGCCCAGTGTTTCGTGGGTTCGAATCCTGGGTGAGGACATGGCACTGCTCATCAAACCATGCTGAGGCAGCGTCCCACATGCCGCAACTGGAAGGACCCACAACGAAGAATATACAACTACGTACTGCGGGGCTTTGGAGGGAAAAAGGAAAAAAAAAATTCCTTGAAGAATTATCAGATTGTTATAAAGATTTTTTCAAATTTACATTTTAATAGGAAAAAAATCAATCTGAATTTACATAAAAAATTTCATTGGTAAATATATCAAGCAAAATTCCAAAAATGATAAGTGAGGCATAAAAGACTAGACATACTGATTAATAGGCATTCTATATAAGTAAGAGTTAGAGCAGGTAATACTGGCACCAAACAAATGACTGAATAAAATTGATATTGTTAAGTTATATATTTCCCAATACACATATTTCATTTTATATATAATAACAAAAGTTTGTTATATATAAAATAAAGGTACAAATAAAAGTAAATACAAAACATAAAAAATACACATAGAATAAAGGAGGCAGTTTGATAAAAGGAAAGGAGAGCCTGAGAACCAAGTAGAATTTAATTGGATAGGTGTATCTGCTAGTTCCTTCTGTGTAGCTTCCAGCAAGTGACTCTATTTTTATGACCCTCAATTTTCCTTGTCTTTTGAATGAGGATAATTCCTACCTTATAGAGTTATCTTAAAACAAAATGATCTGGGGCAGGCCCAGTAGCAGAGTGGTTGAGTTCACACGTTCTGCTTGGCAGCCTGGGGTCTGCTGGTTCTGATCCCGGGTGTGGACATGGCACCTCTTAGCAAGCCATGCTGTGGTAGGCATCGCATATATAAACTAGAGGAAGATGGGCATCGATGTTAGTGCAGAGCCAATCTTCCTCAGCAAAAAGAGGAGGATTGGCAGCAGATGTTAGCTCAGGGCTAATCTTCCTCAAAATAAATAAATAAATAAATAAAATTATCTTTACAGGGCTTATGATATTACCTGTTGCTTAAGAATTTTACACTAGCTGTTCTTAAAGAGTATTCAATAGCTTAATTGACAGCAGCATTTTACAATTACCATTATTATTAATGTGTAAGTGTTATTCTATAAAGAGGAAGGAGAAAAATCTGTAGGTAGTTTTAAATTCCTGAATAATTAGATTAAAATAGAAATATGAAAAACATAAAAACACAAAAATAAATATTTGTCAAGTATTCTAATCTATGGTCAATATTTAAAGATGGAAGTAGTAAAAAAAATGAAAAAAATTATCTGTTTATTTATTTTTAAAGTAGCAAAGGACAGACTAGGTAAAGTATTTGCAGCTACTGTTACAAAGCCATTTTATTTATTATCTTTATAATGTAAGGACTTGTAAGAATGATTGATGAAGGAGTAAAAATCTCTGAGCTATGTGTTCCTAGAACAGGTGTGCCATAATCCTGTTACATATCATAAGAAAATACTTTCCTCCCTTTGTAATTTAGTTTCACAATTTGAAGATAAGAGTGTTAGTGTAGATTAGCACTTGAAATAATTGCAATAGTCAAAGTCAGCTATCCCTGGAGTGAGGAGGAATAATTGTGCAACATGGTTGTCTCCATCAGTTTTGCCTAATACGACATTTGCTCATGCAGCAACCCAATAATGAAACTTATTTGGGCAGAAGCTTGAGCTAAATCTATACCCTAATTATGCCCTGTATCACTGCTCAAGCATGTCTTACTGTTTTTTTTTTTCTACTCAGATGTAGATCTTTCTATAATCTAGAGATAAATTTTACATTTTTAGATCATGCCCACCTATCGGGGCTGGAAGGCCTGCAGACTCTAATTTGTATCAAATAGGTTCTTTTCAAAAATCATCTTACCTTCCCTGAAAATAATTATAATTCCTCTTCAATTCTTCAAAATGTTTTCTGAGGGGAAAAAAGATATTAAAACATTTCTTAGCAGCCAGCCTGGTAGCTTAGTGGTTAAGCTTGCATGCTCTGCTTTGGCAGCTCGGGGTTCGTGGGTGCAGATCCTGGGTGTGGACCTATGCACTACTCATTAATCCATGGTGTGGACACATCCTATATACAAAACAGAGGAAGAGTAGCACAGATGTTAGCTGAGCAACAATCTTCCTCAAACAAAAAGAGAAAGATTGGCAACAGATGTTAGCTCAGGGCCAATTGTCCTCACAAAATAAATAAATAAAATAATTTTTAACTTCGCCCTATTGCATTCTTTTTTTTTTTAAAACTTGGAAACAACAACAACAAAAGACCAGCATGAAAATAGGATATACATTTTATCCATTTTAGTTTACCTCTGACTTTTCAACATCTATTGCCTGTGATTTTTTTAGAATTTTTCTCATTTCTCATTCTCTTTTTTGAATTTTATTTCTAATTTCCATAGTAAGTTATCCCTATTTATTCTTATTTAAAAGAACCAATATAAAAATAAGTATCAACTAGTAAAATAATAATTGGAACAACTTAAGAGTCAAATATGTAGAAAAGCATCTGGAAATTATTACGAGGCCTTGTCACTTGGTGGAAAAATAAAAATATGGCATTTTTGTTAATGTTGTTCTTCATTTGCTTGTCTGTACTTTCTTTTCTTCTACAATGATCATGACATACATTTAGAAGACAAGAATAAAGAAAATAGGCATAGATTATTTTAAAAGGAATGTGATATGGGAGAAGTCTTCAGTTAACAAAAAATCATTTATAAGCTAAGTAACTGGTATATTTGATATTTTCAATTCTGTATTTAGGGATAGATGACATATATCTTGTTCCACTGAATCTCATCTGGTCTGGATGTTTACTTTGGTACAACTAGTGTGATAGTATTAGTAGCTAGGCAGTTTCAACCTTTATTATATTGTATTGTTTTTCCAGTGATGAATATGTTTGAGGAAGCAGAATTGCTCTGACTCTGTAGGTGACTGGGAATTTTTATCATCTATAGGGATGTGATGAAATGGAGAGTAAAAAATAAAACCAAATAGATACTGACATAAAAGTAGTATAGAAGGATGGAAGGATGCCATCCCCCAAATTCTGCAAATTCTTTAGCATCTTTGGATGATGATCATGTAGTGATGTCTGGAAGCTTTTCCTTCATCAATTTTGTATTTTAAATGGGAATTTAACTTGTAATGCAGAACTTCCTTCTGGTGACCATTCTGTGCATGGTAGCTTTCACTTCTTTATTTCTCAAGCTGTAAATGAAAGAATTCAACATGGGGATCACTGTTGTGTAAAACATCGTCACCTTTTTATTGAAGTCTAGAGAAAAAATCGTACCTAGCCTCACATAAATACAGAAAAGAGTCCCATATAAGATGGAAACAGCTGTGATATTGGAAGAGCAGGTGGAAGAGGCTTTGCACCTGCCCTCAGCAGAGTGGATCCTTAGGATGGTAATAAGGATGTAGAAATAGGAGATTATAATGGTCGGGCTACTGATGACTACTATAGCTCCAGACACAATGAAAACTAAAAATTTATTGACCTGGATATTAGCACATACGAGAGAAAGGAGGGGGGACATGTCACAGAAGAAATGATTGATAATGTTGGAGCGACATTCCATAGAGATGACACTACACCTGGAGTGAGTGGCCCAGGTTCTCTCCTGTTGAGGGCACAATCATTGGAACCTGAAGAGGGATTTCACTTGACTATAACCTCTTTGTGAATCTTAGAGGATTTCACATTATTTCTTATTCGTTTGGTGCAGCATTTGACTAGCTATGATCGGACAGTGGTTGTTTCTCTATGTACCAAATAAACACATTTTAAATGTCAGTCATTTTCATTTTCACATAAATCCATTAAACTTATTTTGAATTTCTTAAAGAGTAAACACAGGAGCAGAAATGGATAAAAAACTTATCTAAAGTTACATTCCAATGAGTTCCTTTCTTCTTTAGAGAATTAAAATTAAAATGGAGTATAAGTTGTACTCTTTGTCAGCATGTATGCCATCTTCCCACCCCTACCTATGCTTCTGCACAGAGAAGAGGCCAGAATTTCCAGGGGTCACGGTTTTATTCTTGTTACTCTTCCAAAGGAACTAGTAAGTTTCCACTCTGAGACAAGTTATCTTTTTCACGTGGATTAAGGTTTCAGAAGTAGTTACATCATTTCTTGTTCTGAGAGAATTTATGTCCCTAAAGCATGTCATATCTTGGGAATTTTATTGTTGAAAGGGAAGTAAATTAAAATGTTCTTATTGCCTTTAAACTCTTAAAAATCCACTGGGATGAACTTATTTGTTTTCTGTGTTTGACTGGGTAAACTTTATTTCTTACCTCCTTCTTAAACAAGGAAATAGAGTAAACTTTAGTGTGATGATATAGCAACTGTCGAGTTTTCCCAGCAAAAAGTACCACAAAACTTCTACAATTGCTTAACTAAAGTACATTATAGTAGAGGATTCACCACAAGGATATCTTAGATACATTATTTGGCATTGTGATAGTTTATCTTCACTTTCTAATACTGACAGGAAAATCACTGAGAGTCAGAATGTGTGAAGAATTTCCATGATATTCATGTAGTTTTCTAAATGAGAAATTTAGAAAGGTTTCACTGACAAATATAAGCCTTATGCTAGATTTTTAAACTTTTATTGATGAATAACACACAGAAAAGTGCACAAATCTTAAGTGTACTGCTGAGTGAATTGTTAAAAAGTGAACACATTCATGTAACCAGCACCCAAGTCATGAAATACAAAGTCTCCACCATCCCTATTATGTTTGTGAAATTCATCTTTTGCTGAATACATCTATAGTTAATATGTTTTGTTGCTTTTAGTATCCCATTATATTGATATTCCACAAATAACTTATCCACTCCTTTATTGTTAGGCATTTGAGTAGTTTCCAGTTTTTAACTTTTGTAAATTTTTCTCCCGTGAACATCCAATGAACACCATATCTTTTGGTATTCATAGAATACGTTTGTCGTGACAATATACCTGGTAAAAAGTTTCTTTGTAATATGGTACATATATGTTAATATTGACTGTTAATTCAAGAAATTTTACAAAACCTATTACTTACACTTCCGTAAGTAGTGTATAAGACTTAAGATTTTTCATTTTAGCCATCTTGGTGAATGTATATAGTATCTCATTGTGCCTCTGTCATTTCCCTCAATTCTAGTGAAATTGAGAAACTTCACAATATTTACAGGCCATTTGCGTAACCACTTTTATGAAGTGCCTGTCAACCATCTTTTTTCTTTATTGTTTGTGCACTATTTCCTTTGATTAAAAAACACTATAATAAGTCAGGGGTTGTATCTTAATGGATTGAACTGACATTATGAAAGGCCCTCTAAATATATGCCTCTATTTCCTGAGTTGTTGAGAAAATGAGCATGCCAATAATACAGGAAGAACCTTCTTGTCAAACCAATTACCTCGAAGCATATCAGTATTTTCAAATGAGAATACACTAAAGTGAACAGAAACTATTTATCAGAATCATTTGTGAATACTGTCTTTCCAAAGTAGATTGCATGAGAAAGAAGAAGTAATTGCCTTTGATAGCTTAACACGAAACTCTTTTTTAATTACATAGTTTTACAAAATCTTATCAAGATTATCACATTACATAATATCTTTCTTAATCATTTTGTCCTCATTTTTGCCTAGAAAACTAAACATATGTGAATTCGGAGAAATCAAGGGGAAAAATAAAGAATGATAGCCTCTCCTGCTGAATGGACTTAGTCTGGCTACATGTAAAGTCTCAGGATTTGGAAGACTCAGAGTGGGGTCAAATGCTATCTCCTCCATTTAGTAGATGTCTGATCTGAGGCATGTGGCTTAGGCTCTCAAAAGCCTCAGTATCCCCAGCTGTAAAGTGGACCTAATAACTCATACAACAAATGCAACTAAAATATTAAATGAGTTGTTTATAAAACACTGAGTGCAGTGTCTATGATAGAGTAGATCCTCAGCAAACATATAATAGTATTATTATAAAAATATAAATATTCTGCACTAAGTGCTTTTAAAATTATATTAGTGTGGAAACAAATAATAGGAAAAAAGCATCAAACTACTGGCCCAGGAAAGAAAACACATATACCATCACAAACACACCATACATCAGCAAGGACAAGCTTGGATGTCAATTCTTCCCCTTTCTGACTACTCATCTTTGGAATCACTGTTTATTCTATGAGCATCAGTGTAGTTGGCAGAATTCCTAAAATGGTCCTTCAAAGATCCCTGATCTTTACCCTAATCCCTGGAATCTGTGAATTTGAGAGCCATCCTCATATGATTATGTTATATTAAAAGGCACAGTTAACCTTAAAAGAGAGAGATTACCCTGGATGACCTGGAAGGTTTCAGAGCTTCCTGCAGCTGAGAGCACAAGAGTCAGACAGGTTTGAAATGTGTGAACTAGATGTGTCACTGCTGGTCTGAAGATAGAGGGGCCACATGAAAAGGAATGCTGGCAGCCTTAAGGAGCTGAGAGAGGACCCTGGCTGACAGTCAGTGAGGAACAGTCACTACAGCCCTACAACCACAAGGAACTGAATTTTGTTAAATGCAAAAATAAGCTTGGATATGGAGTTTTCCGTAGAGCCTCCAGAAAGGAGCCAAGACTTGTTAACGTGTTGATTTCAGCCTAGTGAGATGTTGATCAGAGAATTAGGCCATGAGGAACCTGGACTCCTGACCCATGGAAACTGAGAGGTACTGAATTTGAGTCATTTTTAAGTTACCAGCTTTGTGGTAATTTGTTATTCAGTAGTAAAAAAAAATGACTAGGAGAGAATATGCATTTTTAAAATGGACACAGTAATATTTTACTTGTGTGCCCATCTATGCTAGTATAGAGATCAGTGTAATTCTGGAAAGCACATAGCATGTTTCCTGGTATACTGTGGAAGTTTAATCAAAGTCAATTATTATCAGAATTATTCAACAAGTGGAATTATATAACGGATCTTCAAAATAGAATCATTTAAGAATGACTGACATCCTCAACTAACATTTAACTAGAAATAATATCCCAACTTAATCTATTCCACTCTCTTGAGGTATGCTCAGCAATCAATTCTAAGCTGAGATTTTATTGAAGAAATTAATAAAGAGAAAAATAATGAACAGTGAATGCTTTTGTAGACAAAGAAAAATTGGACAATATATCAGAGCTCCTAAGTTACAAGCAACAGAAATAGGAAATTCCTGGGAAGTATATTAGGTAGCTCACAGGTCTTATGCCTATAGCTTGTTGTGGGAGGCAGGGACCTCAGTTGTGTCCATCCAAGGCTGAAATCTGTAGGTGAGAATTAAGTTTACAAAGGGAAATCAGGATACAATTATAAACATAAATACAGTAAATTGATGTCTATAAAAAGAATCAACTACATATCATAGGGAAATAATGCAAAATATGAGGCTTTACCAAAAAACTCATCCTGATATCATATCACTAGAACTGCCAGATAGTGATATATGGAATAATATTATAAAGAAAAAATCAATTCATTCTTAAAAAGTTATCATTTTTTATTACATGTTGCAAGACAAACTCCATGTAAAGTTCTACATGCCTTTCTGCGCACATATGTGTTTATTAAATTCTGATGCATTTTTGCTTTTTCAAGATAAACCTTTCATGCAAGAAAACATAACCAGTCAATAATTGAAACTATGTCTGTCAAATTATACTGTCCATTAAAGAATAGAGCACTGAGTATATCTTGATTGTTCAATAAACAAATATATATTGAGCATGGATTACATGCCTGACTATGGAGTCAGGCATAAAGTAATGAACATAAAACATCCTTCTCTCATACATCTCATCTTCTATAGGGAGTGACACACAGGAAAGAAACAAGTAAATAAATAATATTTGGGTGTTTTTAAGTACTTCAAAAAATAATAAAGAAAAAAAGATAAATGGTTGAGAGATGGAAGGACAGAGAGAATTATTTTAGGCAAAGAAGTCCGGATGGGCTCTTTGATGATAGGACATCTGAGCAGTGACGTACATAAGGTAAACAGCGAACTATAACACAGCTCCAGGATGAGGAAACAGAAAATTTAAAAGCCAGATAAGACTGCAATTGTGACTGAAGAAATTCCACAGAGGATGCCTCTAGATGGTATATACAGCATTTCATGGAAGTGCACCCTAAGCAGTGATTTTTTTTTTAAAAGAAAATAAATCAGATAACATTGTTGAAGACTAACAAGATAATCTGCCTCAGTTTTTGTTTTGTTTTGTTTTCATGGTGCATGGGGACTTGGAGTAACTAAGCATAAAGTACCTAGATCTTAATTTATGCAGCAAAGAGTCACCTACTAATAAAGTAATGAGTATTTTCATCTATTCATAAGAGTTATCATTTTTTATTAGTACTCATACAGCTAATAGTAAATCTCTTCTCCCTACAAAGCATCACATAATGTCCTCCTACTTTCAACCTTCTCCACTTCCAAAACACCTTCATCATATAAATGAATGAAAAAAATTATCCTGAGGATCAGAAAACTTAGCTTGAAAACTTTGCCCTTTGTTTTAGACTATCCAGCAGTATCTATTACTATTCTTCAGGACCCTTTCTCCTTTTATGATCCAAATAGTGACACCAACTTCATGGAAAGCCACACCATAAACAGAATTTCTTCATCTTTCACAATCCCTACCTTCTTTAAAGAGGCTTTGCTTTACTACCCTTGATAAAATATACTCCTTTACACTGTATTTTGGTTCCTTGCTTATTTTTGTCACAGAAATCACTATGGATTTGTAATCATTATTTAATGTTTTTGTTTGTTTACTTGTCTTTCTACTCCACTAGCCTGTAGCTTCCATGAGGATTTTTTCTTTTCGATGTGAATAACACTCAATAAATTATGTCAATCACATGAGGCATATGTAAATTTTTTAAATTAATTATTCATTGTAGTATTCTTTGACTCTCATTTCCTGTTACCTTCTTTAAAGGCAAAGGTAGTATTAGAGAGTGCTATGGTGACATACTCCCTGAATAATTCACTTTTTTTAACAGTCACATGAAAAGATGTTCAACATCACTAATTATTTAAGAAATGCAAATCAAATCCAGAATGAGATATTGCCTTGTGCCCGTCAGAATGGCTATTACTATAAAGACAAGAAATAACAAGTGTTGGAAAGAACATGGAGAAAAGCCAACCCTCATACACTACTGCTAGGAATGTAAATTGGTATAGTCACTATGGAAAAGAGCATGGAGATTTTTCAAAAAATTAAGAATAAAAATACTATATGATCCAGCGATGCCACTTCTTGGCCTATACTCAAAGAACACAAAAACAATAATCTAAAAAGACATATGCACTCCTATGTTCACTGCAGCATTATTTACAATAGCCAAAACATGGAAACAACATAAGTCCTCATACATGGATAAATGGATAAAGAAGATGTGATATATATATGCACAATGGAGTATCAGTCAGCCATAAAAAAGATGAATTCTTGCCATTTGTGACAACATGGATGGACCTTGAGGGTATTATGCTAAGTGTAATAAGACAGAAGGAAAAAGACAAATACCATATGATTTCACTCACATGTGGAAGACAGAAAAACAACAAATAAACATGTAGATACAGAGATGAGATTGGTGAATGCCAGAGGAGAAGGGGGTGAAGGAAGGGTGAAGGGGGTGAACGAAGGGTGAAAGGGGTAAATGGGGACATTTTTACAATGATGGATGGAAACTAGAGTTTTGGTGCTGAACACAATGTAGTATACACAAAAGTCAAATATAATGAAGTATATGAAATTTTGATGTCATAAACCAATATTGCCTCAATAAAACCAAAAAGACAATTCAATTTTTCCAGTTGTATTTATCCTATATAATTGACATAACACGTTCTACTAGTCCAAGGTGTACACCATAATGATTTGATAGATGTGTATATTACAAAATGATTACTACAGGTTTAGTTAACGTCAACCAACTTACATAGCTACAATTTTTTTTGAGGTAAAATTGGTTTATAACATTAATTTTTTTTCTTGTCAAGAGAACTTTTAATATCTGCTCTTTTAGCAATTTACAAATATACAATGCAGTATTATCAACTATAGTCCCCATGCTGTATATTAAATCTCCAGAACTTATTTATCTTAAAACTGGAATTATCTCCTTGGACAATAATGCACTTTTTAATAGTTTATATTTAAAGATTCAATACCAAACTCACAGACAATTGAGGAATCTCAACACCCTGTAAGCAGAACAGAAGTACTGTTAAGTCACTGGTTATAATATTTACTCAGGATTTAACAAAGAATCTCTCATATCCTAGTCACAAAACTTGAGAATATCTTTTAAAGTTTTGATGTTCAATAAGTCACTTATCTCAATCTAAAGTTATAAAACTCATTCCTTCTGAATGAGAAATCAGTAACCCAAAATGAAAAATTGTAACCTAAATACATTGTGTGACTTTTCAATGGCACAGAGTAATAAAGAGTGAATTTCAACATAAAAGTAGGACTTCTAACACCCAGCCCATGTTCTTACATCTTGCATTTCTGTTAGCTCTCAGTCTGTGGTACAGATGGTATTCTAGTTTACCTAAGAATGAGAAACTTCATCCTTTCACATGTCCTTATGAATGAATCCCTGATCTCTTTGTTTCTCAGGCTGTAGATGAGGGGGTTCAACATGGGAGTCACTGCTGTGTAGATCACAGAAACCACTTTATGGATGTCCAGGGCCAAACTAGAACTCGAACATACATAGATGAAGAAGAGTTTCCCATAAAGGATGGAGATAGATGTCAGGTGTGAAGAGCAGGTGGAGAAGGCCTTGCACCTTCCATAAGTAAATCAGATCCTCAGGATAGCAATGACAACATAAGCTTAGGAGACCAAGATGATCACACCACTGAGAACTACTAGAGCTCCAGCTAAGGTGATAAGTAAAACCTGATTGACTTGTGTGTCTGCACCTGCCAGAAAGAGAAGAAGGTCACAGAAGAAGTGATTGATGATATTGGGGCCACAGTAAGCCAGGAGAAAAGCAAAAGTTGTATGAGTCATGGAACTTAAAAGACCCATGGTATAAGGTCCTACCAGCAGCTGCACACAGACCCACCGGGACATAATAAGTGTATACAGCAATGGCTTACAGAAGGCCATACACCGATCATATGCCATGGAATCCAGAAGGAAACAGTTACAACAAAGTGAACAAAAAAACATAACCAGGTAGCACAACCAAAGAAAGAGATAACTTTTTTCTCCATAAAGATGTCAGTCATTTGAGATCGATGGCAGAAAGGGAACAGACATCCACAAAGGACAAGTGACTGAGAAAAAAGTACATGGGGCTATGGAGTCATGAGTCCATCCAAATGAGGGTGATCATCCCCAAGTTTCCCAGAAGACTGATGAGATAAATGAGAGAAACTTCACAAAGAGGACAGCCTGATGCTGGAAGTGATGTGTTAAGCCCCCCCCCAAAAAAAAAAAACACAAAAAATCAATCACCAAAGTTCAATTTCCATAATCCATTTCTCTGATTTAATCTGTCACGAGAAAGAGAAAATTTTTTCTTTGCAATTAATTCATAATTAAAGGCTTCTTAATTCTAAATCCACATTTAACTCATATACTTTTTTAAGTTAAATCGAATAGCCTGACACCTAACTCTCTTGGTTCTATTCTTTGCAGTCATGCTGTCTATCTGCAAACTATTTGTGTGATCCTGAGTAAGTCACTGTACCTCACAGAGCTCTTCTGTTTCTTCCCTGGACACAGGGTTTTTTAATAGAATCATAGAATTTTAATTTAGAAGTGAACATTGGAGATTATCTAAAACAAGTTCCCTAACTGTGCCAGGTTATACGTCTGAAAATTTTCACCTTTCAATGAAGAATATTTTAAGAAACACTTCATTTAACAAGGTGCTATGAGAATTCAATGAATTCAGACTGATACCTATTCTCCTTGCAGATTAAGGGTAAGCATGTGTTAGACCTCTTCTCGTTGCAGATTAAGGGTAAACAGGTGTTAGGGATGTGACTTCCTCCCCAATTCCTTAGGTTCTATAGCAATAGTTAATTGAGTTGTCTAAAAAACAAGTTCTGATGTCTGCAGAAGGAGGGCAAACTGAGTTAAGACAAATTAGCTTTGGAACAGGGATCAAAATCCTCAAAAGTATATCCTCTGTGTCTCCTTTTCCAAAATGCCTGTTCCCTCTTATCAATTGTATATATACTCATTACTCTAGTCAAAATCTATAAAACTTTTAAGTCCATCAAAAAAGAGAACAATTCTTAAATAATAAGTAGATGTGGTGACCCAATTAGTGTTCTTTCGTGTTTAGAGAAAAATATAAATATTTATAGGATGACAAGGTACACTCCTGCGCAATTATCCAAGAGAAATGAATATTTATGTCCACACAAAAAAACCTGTAAAATTTTGCTCAAATAAGTTTTATTTATAATGCCAAACATTTGAAATAACCAAAATGTCCTACCAGAGGTGAATGGTTAAACAAACTGTGGTGTGTCCATACCATGGAATGTTATACCCTAATAAAGGAGAACAAATTGACACATACAAAAACTTGGTTGCGTCCAAGGGTATTAGACTAAGCTGAAAAATGTCACTATCAAAAGTTCACAATGCTATGATTCCACTTCTATAACATTCTCAAATGGCAAAATTATAGAGATGGAGAACAGGTTAGTGGTTGCCAGGGATTAGGAATGGTGGAAAGGAGGGTGGTGATGAGTCACTAAAGGAGTGGCAAAATGGAGATGTTTGTAGAGGTGGAATAGCTGTATATACTGACTGTGGTGTTGGTTAAAGAAATCTAAACATGTGATAAAGTTATATAGAATGATAGATGCATGCCATGCCAATGTCAGTTTCCTAGATTTGATGTTGCACTGTAGTTACAAAAGATGTAACCATTGGGGAAAGTGGAATGAAAGGTATGTTTGACTTCCATGTAGTATCTTTGAAGCTTCCTGTGAATCTTTACTTCAAAATAAGAAGTATTTTTAGAAGATAATGAATGAGAAGGGAGACAAGGGGATAGTGAGGACAATGCAAAAGAAAAAAAGAAAAATTGAGGGAGAGAGGCATACGCTTTGGACCTTGAAATAATCATGATTCCAACAGCAGAATCACAAAAATATTAATGGGTATGCATCAGGAGAAGTATCAACAGAAATCTAACAACATTCTTTCCCAGAAAAAACAGCTTGCAAAGGGTTTGCTTAACAATTCATTAATGAAAGTAAAAGCCAATGACGTTCTGTGGTCTCAAAAGAAAAGGAGCTCGGAAGAAAAGAGTTGGAGAAGTAGAGTTTAAGATTAGTCAGAAAAGCTATATCTTAGCCTGGAAATGTTCCAATAATTTAATATTTTCTAAACATAGAAGCACATTACAGACCATGTATATTTGTATTACCTATTACTCAAGGAGGGTGGAAATAAAGCATTTCAAGTGTCACAAATTTAGATTATGAAAAAAATGTTATAAAAATGAAGCTAGAATATACACATCTATAATATAAACTAATTGCTTCTGTAAACAAAGGTTATGAAGTATATCCATCAGTCACTGATAATTATTATGTTTTTAAAATATTGTATTCAACTTGAAATCCTGTGTGAAAACAGTACTTTCTGACTGTGGAAATGCCTATTTCATTATTTTTCCACAGTCATACCCAATCCAAAGATTCTAATACAGAAAATCATTATCCCAGGTATGCATGGAACTATGGGCATGAGCAGCATGAGGTTTATTTTCCACTTATCCAATTTAGGTAAAGTGAGGAAACGAACCATCAAGAGAAACCAATGCCTCTTAATTGGAATGTTCTCTGAGCCCATAACACTCCCAGCACATTTCAGTATCTCTATGCCAAACTCAAAATTCAACCAAAATGTATCTTCAAGTTAGGTCATTTAAACCAAGAAACGCAGACAAAATATATTATTTGTACCAAATTATTCTTCATGATTAGCTTAGAGACAATGTTTTCCTAGGCTCCTAACTTATTTTCCATATCTGGCCTCCTGAGGGCAACTGAGGAAGTCACTTAACTCGCTTGTCTGAAGAAACAGGCCCTAGACTCTACCTGCCTATGGCAAAGTTAATTCCAAAGTTAGCATGCCCTGATATGAACATGAATTACTTTACACATATAAACTTGTCATTCTTTTCAGCTACTTCGGGTGACTAGGAAGATAAATAATATAGGTATGCCATCCTGAAATCTGAACATTCCAATGACACTCTCAGAAAGAGTTCATTGCCTCAATTCTGCACAACACACAGCAGAGGTTTTTCTAAAGAGCTGTTGTGTCATTTGGAGCCAACTCCCTTGAGGAACCAGAAGTTCTGGAAATCAAGTCTAGAGAGAATATATTAAAACTACTTCATGAAAAAATAATTTGGGAATTTTGACTCAAGTGTAATTGCAGAAAATAAAACTCTCCCTTTGGACCACCCCCACACACTTTGAAATTCCAATTTTGAGCCATCAACTGCTGCATTATGAGCACCATCCCCTGCCACTGTGCAGATTTGAAATTCTCAAACAGAGCCCTGCTTCAGAGAGATTAAAATCAGACAAGGAATCTGGGTACACAGTAGCACTAGGGACCCCATGATTGACCCGTGAGGTACTAGGGTGGTTGGATCAATGTAACCAGAGGGTTTGGAAGTAGTCTCTTGAAGATAGTAAATCTCAAAGGAAGGCTAAGATAGAGATAAATAAAAATAAAGTGCCCTGGGATGTCTAGGCAGTGATAGAGAGCTATAAATTTGGACGGTATCTTTGAGAGATAAAGGTAACCTACACTGGCTGTTGAAAATTTCAAATTATAAGATTGTAAAAATAGATTTGGGCCCAAACTTCATAAATATTTTAACATTAGGCAAAGGAGTTAGAACTTTTTTCTGTAAGCAATAATGAGTCTTTCAAAGTGTTTTAGAAAAGTGATGCCATCTATTCACATAAAAGTTGTCACAGGAGATTAATCTGGTCACTGGGGATGTTTGCTACATTCCAGGTATTCTTCAAAGTGCTTTGAGAGTATTAAGCCATTTAAATTTCATAAGAGTCTAAGGAAGTGGATTAATAGAAAGAACTAGCTTCGCCTATCCCCTACCACCTCACTCAACCCACTTTCTATTCTTGGAACAAGCAAAGCTTGATTCTACCTCAGGAGCTTCCTCTCTCTTCCTCCTGCTTATAGTATATTTCTTTCCAGACATCTGGACGCTCTTCTTCTTTACTTCATTACTTCTTTACTTCAAGTTTCTGCCAAAATATTCCCTCGTCATAAAGGCCATCTCTAATCACCTTTTGTAAAAGTGTATAGCTAACCCCACCACAATGCTCATTCATTTTTTCTCTTTACTCAGTTTCACTTTTCATCAAAGCAATCACCATCTCCTAACACTGAATTTTTATTGCATACTACTACCCTATGAAAATGGGAAAGGGTTTTGTCATTTTTTTCATACTATAACCCCAGCTTCCAGAAAAGTGCTGTAAAGAGTACATATTAAATGAATATTTTTAAGCAAATGTATGAATGGACAAATAATTCTAAGAGTGTAGCTACAGGAAGAAAAGTTAGGAGATTTATCTAACTTCTTTTAGGTGTTGGGTAATTAGAACTGTCTGTGAGAATGGAAAGGAATTAAAGTTATTTCTTTGATAGATAGTTCTAGGAAGATGGAACTTAAATGGACAGGAATTTTTTCCTGGGATGAGACAGAGAAGAGTTGAGCCAAGGGCGAACTCTAAGTGTCAAACTTGAGCATCTGATGAAATGTTCATATATCTTCCTAGACCTCACCTGACTGGCTGGCCTTTGACTACTGTCCTTATATAGCTACCATAATTCATTTACAGCAAGATCATAACAGATCCAAGACATTGAAACTTGGCCTTACCACATAGATCATTGGGCTTTAGAGATCCAATTCTATATTGACTACCATTTCTACCATATCTTTAGAGAAGGTGTAAATTTCCTTTTGGCTGTGTTTGTATGTGGTTCAAGGTATTCATTCATAGCCTGGCCCTGGGTCATCTTGTTTTACAGGAAAATAGATACGGATAGGCCATGAGATCTCATCAAGGAAGAACATTCAGCCAAAATACAAAGAGTGCAGTTGGTAGACAGCCTTCAACTCTCAGCTACTTCAGAGTCTGCCTCAGCTGCAAAAGCCACTTAGCCAAAGTCCATGCCATATCAGGAACAGACACCATCAGGTGACTGAGTAGGCAAGAATATAAATATCTCACCTTTTTGGCTTACCTTGGGACAACTCTGACAATACTTGCTCTAGAATTTCACCATATTGGTGCAGGTTCTGTCAAGTCAGCTTCACACTCTTACTTCTTTCTCTCCTTGATCTAACTTCTTTCCCCTTCCATTCACAGATTTGATCCCTAATAAATATCTTAAAATTCAAACTCTCAGTATCTGCTTCAGAAAAAGACATTCTGCAATAGCTGGTACCATCAGTGGTCCGAGAGAGCAAGTAAAACGTACAATTGGAGCTAAATCAGTCATCATCAAAGTGAAAAGTAGAACCCCATAACTGGTGAAGGGTAGAGTTCAGACATCCTCAGCAGAAGATAGTGTTCCAATAGTTACATTTTCAATAGGCTGGATTGGAAGGATATACCAGTGAGAGGGGTTGCACTAATGAGTGAAAGTATAATGTATCAGGTATCTGAGACACAGGAACAGAATAATACCTAACAAGATAATGGAGTTGGATGGCTACTGACAAGCCATTGATGATCTACAATAGAGGGAAAGTAACTAGCAATTGAAGTCAAGTGTGAAAGTCAGGAGATCTTTTTGGTTACATATGATGAAATTCTCATCTTCATTGTATGTAGGGTGGCAAGAGACCAAGGACCAAGCTCAGGGTTTAAGTATAATGATGCCTGAACTTCAAAGATAGTTAAGTTGCCAAACAAGCCAAGTCTGTTATGACACGGGCTGGTCCTGGGACCCTAACACTTGGGATGGAGATATCTGGGTGGATGCCACTGAGGAAACTGGCTACTCAGAACGTTCCAAGCGTGCAGACATGGCCTACCTCTCCTCAGTAAGAGCTAGTATTCCTCCAAGCTATGAGAAAATGCAGAAGTTTCTCTTCCTAGGGCAACATGCTCTCTCTTCAGAGAACTATAGAACATGCCTTAGAGAACGTAGAATATGCCCCATGCCTCTTCCCTGAAAAATCATTATTTGTCTCAATAAACAAAGTAGTCTAGAAATAAATTTAATATTCTGCATTTATTATAGTTCTATGCAATACAAGGAAATTACAGGCCATTATTATGGCCCTGATACAGAGTAAAGCAAAAGACTGAGTTAAAAACTAGATAAAGCATTAAACAGTTCTTTCTAAACATAAGCAGTCTACAAATCAATATAAACTAATGCAATCAGCCACATGAGGCAGGTGACTTTCCTGAGAGGAATGCCAGGTTCTGTGAAGAATGCATTGATTATAAAAATGAGGGAACTGAAGTTTAATGATGGACCACTTAGTGAGAAAGCATTGGCCTCACCCAGTAGACATAAAATGACAAAAGAAAAAAAAACACACAACAATTCCTTTATAAAAAGATGCTAGATAGTGTAACACGAAGAAGAAAAATGGGGCCAATTATTTCTGCAATTTGAGGAGAACTCAACTTACATGTGATACACTCTCTCCAAAATCAAAGTCAATTTACATAATCTATCACACATTGATCTCATAAAAAAAGGAAGGGGAGGGAGCAGGAAGGAGAAGGTGAAGAGGAAAAAGGGTAAAAAGAAAGGAAAGAAAGCAAACAGTAATTTGGGGAGAGCGATGGATATGGCTGGCGTTTTGAAAAGTGGAAGAAAGAGAAAGCATGTGTAATTTCAAAATCTAATGTAATGGCAGGGTAAGCAATTAGTAACAACTATAGCTAGAGGAGTAGAAATGAAAAAATGTGAGGAAAGTATGTAAACTGTAAACTACAAGCAATTATAGATAGAGAGAAGGAGAATTGATAATCATAGGAAGAGATCATTCCCATGAGGAATGATGTGAGTCTTCAATCAGTTGGGTTTAAAAGACATCAGTGAGAAGGAGAATGATGAATGAAATACATCTAAAGGAAAATGGAAGAGAGCTGTATCCCTAAACCATACCTGTTTCCAGTTTGTTAGGAGAGATTATATTTATGACTTAAATTCACTATATATATGAAATTTGTTTTATTCACTCATTCACTTAATTTTTTCCTGAAAACTTGCTATGTGTCAGGTGCTGCTATAATGTTTTATGTATTAATTTGTGTACAAAACTCACACAATGTTTACTCCCTTGAAATTGTCCATCCAGGGCTTCAAGTAATTGCTCATAAAGGGCTAAAATTTCACTCCAATTTTGTGCTCAATTATTTTTAACAAATAATTGTGTTATCATTATAAAGTACTGGGTTGAAAAGTCTTCCAGGTAATTTAATTCAAGAGAGAGCAACTTCTTAGAAGGTAAAAGTGGAAAACTTGGGGGAATCATTGCTAGGAAGCTCTTTGTTTTGGCTGCTGTAGGGAATGATGGCATCCACAGGAGATTGAACACATTGTCTAAAATCATAGAACTTTAGAGAATAAAGTAATTTAGATGGTATTATGCAAGAAGAATATGTTAAACCAATTAACTTGTGGGGCTAGGCCTGTGGTATAGTGGTTGTTTGCACACTCTGCTTCAGCAGCCTGGGTTTGTGGGTTCAGATCCTGGCCATGGACTCACACACCACTCATTACACCATGCTGTGGTGGCGTCCCACATGGAAGAATTAGAAGGACTTACAAGTAGGATGTACAGGATATACAATTATGTACTGGGACTTTGGGGAGAAAAATAACAAGAGGAATATTGGTGACAGATATTAGCTCAGGGTCAAAATTCCTCACTGAAAAAATAGCATACCTTTAAACCAATATTTAAAAAAAAAACAATTCACTTGAAATTGATCAGCATTTCCAAATGAAAATACACTAAAACGAACAGAAACTATTTATCAGAATCAATTTGCAAATAGTCTTTCCAAAGTACAGTGCATGAGAAAGCAGAAGTGATTACTTTTGAGAGCTTTACAACAAACTCTCTTTTAATTCCATAGTTTTACAATGTCTTACAAGAATTATCATATTAAATAGATTTCTAAGTCATTTTGTCCTTATGTTTGTCTGGAAGAATAAACATATGTGACTCTAGAGAAATTCTGAGGGGAACAAAAAGAAGGGTATCCTGCCTCTAAGGAATGACCTTAAACAAGCTACATGAAATGACTCAGGCTCTAGAGGACTCAGAGTGGGATCAAACACCACTTATTCCATTTAGTAGTTGCCTGATCTGAAGCATGTGGCTCGAGATCTCTGAAGCCTCAGTTTCCCTGGCTGTAGAGTGGATCTATAAGTCATAACAAGAATGTGAGCTGAAATATTAAATGAGTTGTTTACAAAACACAGTGAAGTGTCTACAATAGAGTAGATTCTCAGAAAATATATAATACTGTTATTATGAAAGATTAAATATTCTCTACTAATCAGTTCTTTTAAAAATTATATTAGCATGGAGACAAACAGAAAAAAAAATCAAAACTACAGGCCCAGGAAAAAAACTCACACACACACACACACACATTAGCAAAAACAAGCTTAAATGTCAATTCTCTCCCCTACTGATTATTTGTCTTTGGGATAGATGTTTACTCTGTGAATATCAGTATGGTTGGAATAACATTTGAAGTCATGCTTCAAAGATCTCTGATCTTCGCTCTCATCACTGGAATCTGTGAATTTGATGATACATCCCCCATATAATTATGTTATATTATACGAAACGGTCAATCTTAAAAGAGGGAGATAAGCCCAGATGACCTTTATGGCTTTAGAGCTTTCTCCAGCTGAGAGCAGAATAGTCAGAAAGATTTGAAGTGTAGGAAGAACTAGATGAGTCACTGCTGGTCTGAAGATGCAGGGGCCATATGAGAAGACTATCAGCAGCCTTAAGGAGCTGAGAGTGGACCCTGACTGACAGTCAGCAAGGAAAAGCTACTACAGCCCTACAACCACCAAGAACTGAAACTTGTCAAAGACACAAATAAGTTTGGAAGTCAAATGTTCCCCAGAGCCTCCAGAAAGGAGTCAACACCTGCTAACATGTTGATTTCAGCCCTGTGAGATGTTGAGCAGAGAATCAGAGCATGATGGACTAAGACTCTTGAAGAATGGAAATTGAAAGGTCGTGAATTTGTGTAGTTTTAAGTTCCTAGCTTTGTGGTGATTTACTATGCAGTAATAAAGTGACTAAAACAGTATATTCATCTTTAAACAGAGTACTAAAAGTTTACTAGTGTGCATATCTATACTAGTATAGAGATCAGAGAAAATAATTCTGGAAAGCACATAACATGTTTCCTGGTACACCGTGGAAGTTTAATCAATGCTAATTATTATCAGAATTATTCAACAAATGGAATTGTGTTAAATGATCATCAAAATAGAATCTTTTAAGAATAACTGAGATCCTCAACTAACATTCAAATAGAAATAAAATGCCAATTTAATCTATTCCACTCTCCTAATGTATGCTAAATAATCAATTATAAGCTGAGATTTTTATTGAAGAAATTATTGAAAAAAGAACCATGAACATTGAAAATTATTGTAGGCAAAGAAAAATTGGGCAATGTATCAGAGTTCCTCAGTTAACAGCAGTAGAAATGAGAGATTCCTGGGAAATATATAAGGTACCTCACAGCACAAATGGGAAGGTGAGAGAACAGACTAAACTGGACAAGGAACAGAACAGTTCTAAGTTTCCTGGTATTAGAGACTATTACTAGTAGACTCCAACTACTAAGGGGACACTGGTTGAAATAAATGAGATACAATCATTTTTAGATCATTGTGTCATTCTCCTTACAACTCAAAATCCAGGGAGAAAGAGTGCAAGCTAAGGTCATATGCCCATACTTTGATGTGGGAGGCACGGACCTCAGTCACATCCATCAGAGACTGAAATCTGTAAGTGAGAGGTAAATCTCCAAAATGAGAACAGGGTGTTGTTATATACACAAATAGAATAAATTGATGTCTGCAAAAAGAAACAAGTACATATCACAAGGGAAAAATGCACAATATGAGGCTTTACCAAAAAATTATGCTAAAATTCTATCACCAGGATTGCCATAGAGTGATAAATGAAATAAAACATAAAATATGAATTCACTCTTAAAGTGTTGCCATTTTTACCCTCGCAACTAGAATATACAACTATGTATTGGGGGGTTTTGGGGAGAAGAAGAAGGGGAAAATAAAAGATTGGCAACAGTTGTTAGCTCAATTGCCAATCTTTAAAAAAAATGCTACCATTTTCATTTTCCACTACATGCCACACCCCGTGTAAATTCATACATGTATTTATATGTGTATGTATAATTACTCAATTCTGATGCATTTTCCGATTTTACAGATAAACTTTCATCCAAGAAAACATAGCCAGAGTTGATAATTGAACCTATGCCTAGCAAACTATAATGTTCATGAAATACAGGATATAATGTTGACCATTTTTGATGGTTCAATCAACAAATATACATTGAGCACCTATTCCACACCACAAGGTAGAGTCAGGCACAAAGTAATGAATATAAAACATCCTTCTTTCATGAATCCTATCTTCTAAACAAAGGAATACCCAATAAGCAAATAAGTAAATAAATAATATTTGGGTGTTCTTAAGTACTTCATAAAATAATAAAAAGAAGAAAATTGTTTGCGATATGGGAAGAGAAGACAAGTATTTTAGGTAAATAAGTCCAGATGGCTCTTTGATGATAGGATATTTGAGCAGAGACATCCATGAGGTAAACAATGCACTGCGATACTGCTCCAGGATGAAGAAAGAGAAAATGTAAAAGCCAGGTAAGACCCCAAGTTTAACTGAAGAAATTCCAGAGAGGAAGCCTCTGGATGGTGTACACACCATTGCAGGGCAATGCAATCTACATAGTAGTTTAAAAAGATAGAAAGGAAACAGAGTGCACTGTTTAAGGCTACCAAATAATCTATCCCAGGTTTTGTTTTGATTTTGTTGCAAGGTGCATGGGAACTTGGAGTGACTAGGAAATAGACCACAATTAATCTAGCATAATGTCCCTAGAAAGATATTATTTTATGCATCAAAGTGTCATCTGGTGAAAAAATGATGAGTATTTTAATGTATTTTCAAAAGTAATAATTTTTATTTGCACTCATACATTTCATGGTAAATGTCTTATCCCAACAAAGCAATACCTAAGGCCTTCCTACTTTCAACCTTCTCCATTCCAGAAACATCCACATCATATAAATGAATGAAGAAAATTATTCTGAGGATCAGAATCAATTAGTTTGAAAACATTACCCTCTGTTCTAGAATTTCCAGAATTATCTTTTACTGTTGATATTAAACACAAACACAGATTCATTAACCATCTTGAAGGAAGGCCAAATCACTAAAATGTCAGGCTTGCAGCAAGGAAAGAGGTTTATATTGAAAAGCAGCCATAGGAGGAGATAGGAGTTAAAATATTCCCTAGAGAAAAAACTTGAGATAAACTTTGATGATGGAAGATGTGCATACTCAGCATTACCTACTGTTTAAAACGAACCAGGTCTTTATTTCCCTTTTTAGCATATGAGTGTGCTGTATTTCCTAGGAAGTCAATGTCCAGACGTCAAGAAGAAAGAAGATTCAGTCTCATAAGGCCAAACCCACATGGTCTTAGGATGAAAACTAACCAGAAAAGTCCAAATGGTCAAGGAAAAAGGGACCAAATCTTCAAGGCAAAATGCAGGATTATAGGAAGGCACCAACTAGAAAGGACATGTGCTCCCCCTCCACTACCTAAAACCCCAGCATATGCTCCCACTCCTCTATCTAAAATCTCAGATATAAACCCCTGGTCTTTTCCCTTCACAGAGGTGGATTTGAGGTTTAATTCCCATTGCTTTGTCTGGTTGCCTTTTGATAATAAACATATTTCCTTGCTACAAGTGTGACATTTGGGTGATTTTTGCCTTCCTGAGCATTGGGTAATGAACCTGTGTTTAGTTTGCTATAAATTAGGTGAGCCAGCCAAGAGGCTCTTTTGTCCTTGGCTCTGTGACCCTGGTCAGACTGGGATTTCCTGGGAAGCTGTCCAGCTTTGCCTATACAATTTGCCATAAGGACTATCCTGGGTACTTTCTGCTGACCTGACACCACTGTACGTAGCTGCATTTTTCTCGTGGCAAGGAAACAGGCTTTAGATTCTTTTTAGTTTTTGCTTTTGGTTGGGAATGGATGTCCTTTTGGCAAGGTTCCTTGTTAAAATTAACCAAGTACTATTTTTACTTTTGTTTGTTTGTCTCTGCTGCAGAGGTTTTATTCCAGGTTACCAGAGTTTGTTTGAGGGGGTCTGAACTTTATTTTTTAATTTTTTTAATTTTAATTTTTTATTTTATTTTATTATCTTTTTCTGAACGAAGATTCATCCTGAGCTAACACATACTAGCAATCTTCCTCTTTTTTTTTTTTTTTTGGCTTGAGGAAGATTTGCCCTGAGCCAACATCTGCACCAATCTCCCTCTATTTTGAATGTAGGTCACCATCACAACATGGCTAAGAAGTGGTGCAGGTATGCATCTGAGATCTGGATCTACAAACCTGGGCTGCTGAAGCAGAGCATGCAGAATTTTAACCACTGGGCGATGGGGCTGGCCCCAAGGGGGCCACAATTTTGTTGAAAGTACTAGGGAATTTGCTCAGAGAGAAAACTCCAGCTTCCATTTTTTTGGTACTTTTGTTGAGTTGACGCATTAAAAGTTACTGAGTCTTATTTTCTCTTTCATTTTTTTTGCCTCTGCTTCAGGGGTTTTGTTCCAGGTTACTGGAGTTTGTTTGGAGGGGGTATTTTTGATGAAACAGCTAGAGATCCTCACTCAGCCAGGACTAACTCTGAGCTCCATTTGTTTTGATATTTGTGGGTGTGTGTATGTTTGTGAATGTGTGGTTTGTTTGCCTCAGTTTCATGGGCTTTGGTCCAGCTTACTAAAGTTTGTTCAGGGGAAGCCCGATTTGTTGAAAGAGCTAACTCTTGGTTCCACTTGTTTTAATATTTGTGTGTGTGTGTGTGTGCACATGTGAATGTGTAATTTGTTCACCTTTTCAGGGGTTCCCTTTCAGGTTACCGAAGCTTTGTTCTCATAAAGGAAATCTTGGTTCCATTTCTTTTGATAACTGTGTGTGTTTGTCTGCAAATGTGCATAATGTGTGTATGTGTGGGTGATGCCATAATGGGAAACTCAAATTTGATTCTCAGAGGCAAGCTTCTGGGTTATATATTGCAAAGTTGGAATGTTTTCTGTTATAAATTTGTGAAAAAGAAAAAGATGAAACAATCACATTTGGGGTTTCAGCTTCCTCAAATGGTCTTACAGATGCTAGTGAAAATATCAAGTTAACAGAAGAATAAAATAAAGATGAAAAAAATAAAGGGACTCTGCTTTACAAGGTGGAAATTTTTAAAGAGAATTTTAGGAAATAAGACAGTGGGGCAAATAAGATAAATATTATAAATGGGGTAAAGAAAAAAGAATCAGAAAGGGAAGAGTCACAGGAGTCACCCCAGCAGGACAAAAATATTTATCTAGTTATTAAAATGAAAAAATGGGATGAATAGAATGGACATTAATGAAGTTAAAACAAAGGTTTTAATAAAACACTGTCTAAGGTTGAGCAGGCTAAAGGGACCCCCTACCAGCCCCCTAACGTGAAGGGACCTCAAAAAAGCCTGTCATATTTACTCTCATTTGGAAAAAATTAAAAAGCCAGAAGACAGAAATTACAATGAGAAACCTGACCAATAATCACTTGGGGCAACAGTTAATGTGCTAAGATTGATAAGATTATAAAGATTAAAATGTTTGAGCTAATATTATATTAAGAAGTCATGTTAACTTTGTTTGAATGCTTTTTGGGGAGGGATGTTATGCCTGGCTAGGAATGCTTCCCCTACCCAGTATTATAAGGCTGAGACTTATTGATAAAGTCCTAATGAAAACTATAATTACAGTTATAAGAGTTGATGAAATTGAGAAAAAATTTTGTAAGAAAATTGGTATATTTAAATGGGTTTTATATAAAATAATTTCATCTTTTTTGCTTGATTGTACTATAGATTATATTATGAAGATAAACATATGTCTCAGTGGGTAATGTTTCCAATGCCTGATATTGTCAGAGCATATAAATCCACCCTTCAGATAATTTTAACTAAACCTACTAAAGGAGGCCTCATTTTAAATTGGCCAAATGGTACCATTTCACTTTATCCAAACTGGTATATTTGCACGTGCAGTTTGGAAAAACTGACTATAAAATTTACCCAGTGGGATGACTATTTTAAGTTTTGAGGCTTCTAAATAGGATCAGGAATCCTTTACTGCCTCTTTAAATGAAAATAATTAAATAAAATTCATGCCAGAATGGTGGATGTCAGCTGCAGCAGCAAACATGCTAGTGAAACGAAACCAAATCTGCTGCTCTTCTCTCACTAAGTTCCCTTTTTCAGCTCTTCCAAAATCCTGATTTAAAATTATGCAAAAGGAAATGGGTAAGCTATTGAAATAATTTGGATCTACAATGACCATTCTGAGGAAATTCTGTTTCAGGTAAGTCCACCTTAAGGGTCCTCTTTAAAAAGAGACTCAAAACCTCTCAGAGACAATGGAATGGAACATTTGGTTAGTATGCAGAAGCTTCTAAAAGGCAAAATGACTTCAAAAATAGCACTTAAAAGAATCCTTATAGCAAAAGCAAAAGAACTGTTAGTAAAAATCTTTGCCCATCTGAGCAGGTCCATCTGCCAAGTAGCAATTTGTATTCAACTATTTTTTGAATTTTGTAAGAGACATTGCTAAAATTTTGAAGATCTCTGTGTCTACCAGCGTGTAACTCTCTCTATATATTTGTCTACCTCCAGATGGTATAATTTCTAAAACAGCTCTAACTAACTGGCTTGTAGTAAGGGCTTATCTATATAAATTATTTCTAAGTATAATAGAAACTACCTCAGATGTCTTTTGAGTTAACATGATATACAATGATCTTTGGTAAATGAAAGTGTGTTTAAGTGTGTCAGTTTGATTAAAATAAAAATGCTTCAGAGTTGTCAACATTTGATATGATACAGAAATGTAACCTCTGTTACAAAATTTGTCAGCAAAAACATAATAACTTGGAATAATAGCAGATTTTGTCTGATGTTTCATGAAGTCTTTGTAGGGAATCTAAATATAATTATTGGGAATAGGTAAACTAAATGGGTGTGAAAAGGATGAAAGTTTTTTGGGGAAGATTTTAACAATAATTACATTGTGATGAATGTACTTAAAAAGCTAATATGATGGCTGGCTGCTTAACATTGCATGAGGTTTTGGTGAGTAATCTAAACATAATTATTTAGATCACATGATTTACATATATAAAAAATGAAGGAGTTTTTGGGTATGATAACTATGGTTTGTGGTATGTATACATGAAAAATAGCTTCCAAAATCTTTTTGTTAACTTGAATCCTTAGAATTTTATTAAATTAAGTTAATTAGTAAAAGTTTTTTGAGTTGCTAGGTACTTTCCACATAAGATAAAATATTAGAAATTGATTACTAAGCATAGATTTGGCTGTCTTTGGATTGTTATCTCAGAGGAAATGATAGATGATTGGGTTTATCAATAAACATGTTTTACGCTATGATGAAAAATTTTATATGAGAAAGCACGTATTTCTGGAAGAAGGTAAGATGAATGTTTTCTTACATTCTTACATCTTACAAGAAAACAAGATGTATGTTTTCAGTAAAGAAGTTATAAAAAATGGATTTTTTTTTGTTTTCTTAAGAAAGATATATAAGTCCTAAAGTAAAAGGAAAGAAGACATGGGACAAATTCTGAATGTAAAAAGCAAGTGACAGCAAGCTTGTAGAAATAAAACCCAAAGGAAAGAGTTTTGTGCATTGTCAAGTTGGCAGTGATTAAAATGAATTTAATTAAGTGAATATGTATCAATATCACAAGTAAGCTGGTGCAAAATTAGAATTTGTCTTTCTCTCTCTGAAAAACATAATTTTCTTGAAATTTGCTCTGCTTTTGATAAAGAGGTTATAAAAGATTTTTCTTTATTTTTGAGTAAATCTACCTAAGAAAAAGAGAATCTATGTTCTGTTAAAATCATTTTCTACATTCAAAAAGGCTAAGGTCTCTCAATGAGAGCTTTTTTTTAAGCATTTAACTCTCTACATTTGCCTTTGAGATCTTCTGTCATCACTTTGGTTGAATGGATAACTAAGCATTGTTTCCCATTTGAGCAACTGTTTTACAATCTTCTTAAATTTTGACAAACTTTCCTCAAGTTTCAAATCCTGGATAAAGTCTTTCTTCTGATTTAAAATTAACTTTGAGGATTACCAATAAACTCTGGTAATTCTCAAAGAATTTATTCTCTCTTTCTATAAGAAGAGAGCTATTAAACTAAACTTGTTTGATGTGTTAAATTACATAGGAAGTATTGTCAAATAAAAGATGATAAACCTTCTGAGGTTATATTGTGTGCTAAATATCATCAATATAAGTGCTTTAAAAATTATATAACATTCCTAATACTCTGATCTGTCCTGGTTGTCAGTCATAATTCTAGTTATTATCTCAAAGTGTTGTATGTCACAGAAATAGCTAGGTTTCTCTGTCAATTGCCATTTTTAAGTCTTTTGTTATTCACAGACAGTATTGTTTTACTCTGATGTTTTTGAAAATATGTTTCATCTCTAGAGAGATTCATGGAAATGAATCTGACATTTGCTCTAGAATCCAGATTTCTGATAAACTTTCAGATTATTAAATTTAGCTGGGTAAGAAATTACAGACGTGTAGTAGAGAAACTGATGGCCTCATAAAACTGCCAACAAAAGATCAAGATCAAAAGTGATTACATGGAACTGAATAAATTTATGAGAATGATTACAATTTTTATGAATTTCCTTTTGAAATATTGCTGATATTTTTTATTTTTTGTTTCCCTAGATTTAAGAAAATCTTTTTCTATTATCTCTTAAGGGATTATGACATGGCAATTTATAAACTGAAGTGAAGCATTTATTTTTTTCCCCACCTTATCCCTCCAGAATTTGGAGACTCTTAATGAATAAGTATATTTATTTTCATGGCAATATAGTTATTTGCATAAGTTCAATAAAAATCTATTCTCCTTATACCAGGGCACAATTCAAAACATTGGTTATATTACCAAGGCTTTGACTTGAATACCATATTTGGCATAAACAGGCATAGACTCAGATATTACCAAACAATTCTACGTCACAGGATTGACTTTACATAACAAATAAAGCCACTTGGAAATACTGACCTGCTGCCTTGCTTAAAGGGTTCCCAACAACCTTACCAGGTGAATAAAGAAGGTGACTTCCCTGGCTGGTGCAAGAATCTCAAGATAATTTGGGATACTTGAGAAGAGAGGAATTTACCCAAAATATGTGTGCATTGCAGGCAGAGTCTGATGACAAGTCCCTAGCTTGGCTTTCATGGCCTCAAGAGTCCTTTAAAGTTAAATCTGAGATTCCTTATATAAGTTTCAGCAAAGCAGACATAAAAGACCTTATATGATCAATTGCTATTCTTGCCGTACTTATGTAAATAATTGAGACAGGTTTATTGAAACTACTTATTTTTCAATTCAATGAGACTGAATTTGACTATATTTGGAAAAAATGAGGGTTATTTTAGAGAAAAAAATTATGTTTCAGTAGAAACTATAGTACACATTTGTGGAGTTAGATTCTAGTTCTGTTATTTGTCTTTGAAGTTTTTGCTTTTTACCTGTAAACTGAACTGGATCTTGAATTGTTTTAGTTCCCTCAAAAATCTGGCACTTATCTCCAAATTGGTGTTTTTAATTTTTTCCATCTTTTTCATTTTGAGTCATTGAGAACTGAAAGCACCATTTTTCCAGATGTCCTGTAAACTAAAGCTTGATGACTTGATATAAATTTAAGAGAAAACACAATGATAACCTATGTTTAGACAATCTTCATGACTGTTACTGTATAAGCCAATCAAATGTTTACCTGAACACTCAATGACATCATCAGACATTTCAAACTGCAAAAGATGCTTGAACCTTGAAATCTGGAAATCTTCTTGACTGGTCATCCCCTGGGCTCAGAAATTGGATTATATTTTTTTCTGAATATTAATCTCATTTTTTCTTTCTATTTCTCTGGAAATGCTTCTTCTTAAATACTGGGTTACTTGCTTACAATATAGGTCTAACTTTGGGAGACATGTTCTATGTTCTAGAGATCATCCAAAAGACCCAGGGGAACTCAAATTAAGGAATTAAACACTGTCAGATGTCCCTCTGCACCATCTTCATCATGGAGACTGAGTGTTATTGAAATCCTGGGAGTACCAGCACACTGAACATCAACTTCATCCCCACTGAATGAGACCACAAGAGAAATGCCACAGGGAACAGGAACAATGTTGTAGAAAATCATCACAATTGGGATAACCCAAACCTTGCCTGGCTTTATACTCTAGGCACTGACTTCTCTGAAACAACAAGGGAACACCTTATAGGCCACAAGTTGTTCAGAAGACTGCCCCCTAAAGATAAGTAATAAATGACTCCCAGTTTCTTATCTTATTTGTTGGACTATTAGATAGCAGGCTACATGGCTACATCAGGTTTCACCTCAGATTCTAGGCCCTAACCTTTATTGGTTTACAGGCATCTTACAAAAGATTCCCCTAGGATTGAGGTCCACTATGGAGGGGATACTAAAACTTGGGCTGTCTATTTTGCCAATATGTGTGACCATCTGTGTAATTATAAAATATGGACTTAAATCTTGTTCCAAAGCCATTGATCAGACTGCTAAAATATTATTCATGCAAAGGATTCCTTGCTCTCCCCACCTAGTATCCAAAACCATTTAAAAATAAAGATAGAACAGTTTCATTCCTCAGACACTGAACTTCACCTTTTCACAGCAGGAAGTAGCTAGAGTGGTCTTCCCTCCAATTCCCTAAGATTTAGGAATGATCATAAGACAATGTGTACTGAAATTGAGAATGAAGAACTTAAAATCTTGCCTAGAACAAAAATTTGAGCTAAGCTTTACTAACTGCAGATGTGCATACTCAGCATAATCAACTGTTATTTAAAACTAACCAGGTCTTTCTGTCCCTCCTTAGAATAAGTGTGAAATGTTTTTCCTAGGAAATTAACGTCTAGACATCAAGAAAAACGAGATGCAGCTTGAAAAAGCCAAACACAGGCTGAGAAGGAAAACTAAACAGAAAAGTCTAGACAAAGAAAAAGAAAGTCAGTCTTAAAGGAAAATGCAGACTGGTGGGAAAACGCCAATCAGGAAGGCCACTTTCTCCCTCTCCCCTACCTAAAATCCAAGCACATACTCTCCTCCACTACCTAAAACCCCAGGCAAAATCCCCTACCCTTTTTGGGCCCAGCCCTGAAGCCAAGTTGTTAACGTTGCATGCACTCCACTTCAGTGGTCCATGTTTGTGGGTTTGGATGCTTAGTGTGGACCTGCTGCACAAATCAGCCATGCTATAGAGGTGTCCCACATACAAAAAGTTAAGGAGGATTGGCACAGATGTTAGCTCAGGGCTAATATCCCTCAAGCAAAAAGAAAAAGAGGAGTACTGGCAGTGTAGGTTAGCTCAATGTGAATCTTCCTCGGCAAGAATATAAACCTTATCCTTTTCCCTTTGAGGATATGGATTTGACTTTTAACTCCCATCTCCTTGTCTGTCTGCATTTCAGTGATAAACCTCTTTACTTTCTACAAACCCGACATTGCTGCAATTTGGCCTTCCTGCACATCAGGTAATGAAACTGTGTTGTGTTCAGTAACACTATTTTGTAGGTCCCTTCTAATTTTATAACCCAAATACTGACATCCAGACTCCAAGGAAAGCCATACAATGAACAGAATTTATTCATATTTTTCACTATTTCTACATTATTTGCAAAGGTTTTGCTTTACTACCCCTGCATAAACATACTCCTTTATAGTCTATCTTGATGCCTTGATTATTTTTGTCACAGAAATCACCATGGATATGTAATCATCTTTTTAATATTTTAGTTTGTTGCTTGTCTTTATGCTCCACCAGGTTGTAGTTTTCATGAGCACCATTCTTTTCAATATGAATAACACCCAGTAAAGTTTTAGGCACATGAAAGTCATATACAAAAAAAATTGTTACATTAATTGTTGATTATAACATTACCTAACTCCCGCTTCCTCTTAATTGAATAGTATCTTGACCCAAGTCATCACCTAATACAGACACCAAAAGTACCAGAAAGTATGGTGAAAAATAAGCAAAACAAGCAAAAAAATTCTAGGGTATTAGAGATTATTTACATCCTTTAGTCAGTGGACTAAAATTAACTATTTTTTTAACTTTTTTTTAATTAAGATTATGATAGATTACAACCTTGTGAGATTTCAGTTGTACATTATTGTTAGTAATTTTGTGGGCACACCATTTCACCCTTTGTACCCTCCCCCCACCCCCCCTTTTCCCTGGTAACCACCCATCAGTTCTCCATGTCTATATGTTAACTTCCACCTATAAGTGGGGTCATATAGAGTTCGTCTTTCACTGTCTGGCTTATTTCGCTTAACATAATACCCTCCAGGTCCATCCATGGTGAGGCGAATGGAACAATTTGGTCCTTTTTTTATGGCTGAGTAGTATTCCATTGTGTATATATACCATATCTTCTTTATCCAGTCGTCAGGTTCTGGGCATTTAGGTTGGTTCCACGTCTTGGCTATTGTAAATAATGCTGTGATGAACATAGGGGTGCATGGGATTCTTGGGATTGCTGATTTCAGATTCTTAGGGTAGATACCCAGTAGTGGGATGGCTGGGTCATAGGGTATTTCTATTTTTAACTTTTTGAGAAATCTCCATAATGTTTTCCATAGTGGCTGCACTAGATTGCATTCCCACCAACAGTGTATGAGGGTTCCTTTTTCTCCACAACCTCTCCAACATTTGTCGCTTTTGGTTTTGGATATTTTTGCCAATCTAACGGGTGTAAGGTGATATCTTAGTGTAGTTTTGATTTGCATTTCCCTGATGATTAGGGATGATGAACATCTTTTAATGTGTCTCTTGGCCATACTTATATCTTCTTTGGAGAAATGTCCGTTCATGTCCTCTGCCCATTTTTTCATCGGGTTGTTTGTTTTTTTGTTGCTAAGCTGTGTGAGTTCTTTGTATGTTATGGATATTAATCCTTTGTCGGATAAGTAGCTAGTAAATATTTTTTCCCAATTAGTGGGCTGATTTTTTGTTTCAATCCTGTTTTCCCTTGCTTTGAAGAAACTCTTTAGTCTGATGAAGTCCCATTTGTTTATTCTTTCTATTGTTTCCCTCATCTGAGGAGTTATAGTGTCCGAAAAGATTCTTTTGAAACTGATGTCAAAGAGTGTACTGCCTCTATTCTCTTCTAGAAGACTTATTGTTTCAGGCCTAATCTTTAAGTCTTTGATCCAGTTTGAGTTTATTTTTGTGACTGGTGAAAAAGAATGATCGATCTTCATTCTTTTACATTGGCTGTCCAGTTTTCCCAACACCATTTGTTGAAGAGACTTTCTTTTCTCCATTGTAGGCCCTCAGCTCCTTTGTCAAAGATTATCTGTCCATAGATGTGAGGTTTTATCTCTGCGCTTTCAATTCTGTTCCATTGATCTGTGGACCTGTTTTTGTACCAGTACCATGCTGTTTAGATCACTGTAGCTTTGTAGTATGTTTTCAAGTTGGGGATTGTGATGCCTCCGGATTTGTTTTTCTTACTCAGGATTGTTTTAGTAATTTGCAGTCTTTTGCTGCCCCATATGAACTTTAGGATTCTTTGCTCAATTTCCGTAAAGAATGCCCTTGGTATTCTGATTGGGCTAGCGTTGAATCTGTAGATTGCTTTAGGTAGTATGGACATTTTTACTATGTTTATTCTTCCAACCCATGTGCATGGAATGTCTTTCCATCTCATTATGTCGTCGTCCATTTCTTTGAAGAAAGTCTTGTAGTTTTCATTGTATAAATCTTTCACTTCCTTGGTTAAATTTATCCCAAGGTATTTTATTCTTTTTGTTGCGATTGTGAATGGGATTGAGTTCTTGAGTTCTTTTTCTGTTGGTTCATTGTTTGTGTATAGAAATACTACTGATTTATGTATGTTGATTTTATACCCTGCAACTTTGCTGAAGCTGTTGATTGTTTCTAGTAGTTTTCCTATGAATTCTTTGGGGTTTTCTATATATAAGATCATGTCGTCTGCAAACAGCGAGAGTTTTACTTCTTCATTGCCTATTTGGATTCCTTTTATTTCTTTTACCTGCCTAATTTCTCTGGCTAACACCTCCAGTACTATGTTGAATAGGATTTGTGAAAGTGGGCACCCTTGTCTTGTTCCTGTCCTCAGAGGGATGGCTTTCAGTTTTTCTCCGTTGAGTATGACGTTGGCTGTGGGTTTGTCATATATGGCCTTTATTATGTTGAGGTACTTTCCTTCTATACCCATTTTATTGAGGGTTTTTATCATAAATGGGTGTTGGATCTTGTCGAATGCTTCCTCTGCATCTATTGAGGTGATCATGTGGTTTTTGTTTCTCATTTTGTTAATGTAGTGTATCACGTTGATTGACTTATGGATGTTGAACCATCCCTGTGTCCCTGGTATAAATCCCACTTGATCATGGTGTATAATTTTTTTTACATATTGCTGTATTCAGTTTGCCAGAATTTTGTTGAGGATTTTTGCATCTATGTTCATCAGTGATATCGGCCTGTAGTTCTCCTTCTTTGTGTTGTCCTTGTCAGGTTTGGGGATCAGAGTGATGTTGGCTTCATAGAATGTGTTGGGGAGTACTCCATCTTCCTCAATTTTCTGGAATAGTTTGAGAAGAATAGGTATTAATTCTTCTTTGAATGTTTGGTAGAATTCTCCAGAGAAGCCGTCTGGTCCTGGACTCTTATTTTTGGCGAGCTTTTCGATTACTGTTTCTATTTCTTTACTTGTGATTGGCCTATTCAGAATCTCCATTTCTTCCTGCTTCAGTTTGGGGAGGTTGTAAGAGTCCAGGAATTTGTCCATTTCTTCTAGGTTGTTCAATTTGTTGGCATATAGTTTTTCATAGTATTCTCTTATGATCCCTTGTATTTCTTTGGTATCGTTGTGATTTCTCCTCTCTCATTCCTAATTTTATTTATTTGAGAGTTCTCCCATCTTTTCTTGGTGAGTCTGGCCAAGGGTTTTCTGATTTTGCTAATTTTTTCGAAGAACCAACTCTTTGTTTCATTGATCCTTTCTATTGTCTTTTTAGTTTCAATATCGTTTATTTCTGCTCTTATTTTTATTATTTCCCTCCTTCTGCTGATTCTGGGCTTTGTTCTTCTTTTTCTAATTCTGTTATGTGTTGTTTGAGGTTGCTTATGTGAACTTTTTCTTGTTTTGTGAGGTGAGCCTCTATTGAGAAGAATTTCCCTCTTAGGACTGCTTTTTCTGCATCCCAAATGATTTGGTATGACGTGTTCTCATTTTCACCTGTCTCCAGATAATATTTGATTTCTTCTTTAATTTCTTCAATAATCCATTGTTTGTTCAGTAGTGTGTTGTTTAGTCTCCACATTTTTGCACCTTTCTCTGCTTTATTCTTGTAGTTGATTTCTAGTTTCATAGCATTGTGATCAGAAAAGATGCCTGATATTATTTCAACTCTCTTGTATTTATTGATGCTTGCTTTGTTTCCCAGAATATGGTCTATTCTTGAGAATGTTCAATGCGCACTTGAGAAGAATGTGTAGCCTACTGTTTTTGGATGATGTGTTCTATATATATCTATTAAGTCCATCTGGTCTAAGTTTTCATTTAATTCTATAATATCCTTGTTGATTTTCTGTCTGGATGTTCTATCCATTGGTGTTAATGGGGTGTTGAGGTCCCCTACTGTTATAGTATTGTTGATGTCTTCTTTTAGTTCTGTTAAGAGTTGCTTTACAAATTTTGGTGTTCCTGTGTTGGGTGCATATATATTTACAAGTGTTATGTCTTCTTGGTGGAGAATCCCTTTTATCAGTATATACTGTCCCTCTTTGTCTTTCTTTACCTGTTTTACTTTGAAGTCTACTTTGTCTGATATTAGTATTGCGACACCTGCTTTCTTTTGTTCATTATTAGCTTGGAGTATTGTCTTGAATCCCTTCACTCTGAGTCTGTGTTTGTCTTTGAGGCTGAGGTGTGTTTCCTGGAGGCAGCATATTGTTGGGTCTTGTTCTTTGATCCATCCTGCCACTCTGTGTCTTTTGATTGGAGAGTTCAATCCATTTACATTTAGAGTGATTATTGAAGTGTGGGGGCCTACCAGTGCCATTTTATGTCTTGTTTTCCAGTTCTCTTCAATTTCCTTTGTTTCTCGTCCCATGGTTTAGTCTGTTCTGATGTAGAGCTGCTACTCTCTGTTGTTGTCCTTCTACTTATCTTCTTTGCTCTTGGTTTTATAGTCCCTTTCCTTTTTTTGATTTTTCAGGAATGAGGGTTTTCCTGAGCATTTCTTGAAGAGGAGGTTTGGTGGCAATGAACTCCCTTAATTTTTGTTTATCTGGGAAAGATTTTATTTCTCCATCATATTTGAAGGACATTTTCGCTGGGTAGAGAATTCTCGGCTACAGGTTTTTGTCCTTCAGATTTTTGAATATATCATTCCATTCTCTTCTAGCCTGTAAAGTTTCTGCTGAGAAGTCTGCTGAAAGCCTAATGGGAGTTCCTTTGTAGGTTAATTTCTTCTGCCTGGCTGCCCTTAATATTCTCTCCTTGTCATTGACCTTTGCTAGCTTCACTACTATATGTCTTGGGGTTGGTCTACTTGCATTGATAAAGTTTGGAGATCCATTGGCTTCTGTTACATGAAGTTCCATCTCCCTCCCCAGGTTTGCGAAGTTCTCAGCCATCATTTCTTTGAATAGGCTTTCTGCCCCCTTCTCCCTCTCTTCTCCCTCTGGTATACCTATAATCCTTAGGTTGCATCTCCTAATTGCATCAGATAATTCTTGGAGAGTTTCTTCATTTCTTTTTAGTCTTAGCTCTCTCTCCTCCTCTGTCTGCAGCATTTCTGTATTTCTATCTTCCAAATTGCTAATTCCTTCCTTCATATTATCGGCCCTACTGTTCAGTGTGTCTAGATTATTCTTAATCTCCTCTATTGTGTTCTTCATTTCCAGTATTTCTGTTTGGTTCTTCTTTATAGTATCAAACTCTTTTGTGACATAGCTCCTGAACTCTTTGAGTTGTCTATCTGAATTCTCTTTTAACTCATTGAGTTTTTTAATGATGGCTGTTTTGAAGTCATCATCCTTTAGGTTGTATATTTCATTGTCTTTGGTGTTGTTTTCTGTGTGTTTGTCATTTTCCTTCTGTTCTGGAGATTTAATATATTTTTTCATATTGCTTGATGGTGTAGATTTGTGCCTCCACATAGAGATAGAGTTTAGTTACTGCTTCCACTTGTTTCTACTGGTGTGGTGGGAGGACAGCTGTTTATACTGCTCCAACCAGGAACCCTATCAGCTGTTGCTAACTGGGCCTGGGCCCCTCCACACAGTCACAGTGATCCTACGGGTTCCCTCTTCAGCTGTGGAGGCTTTCACAGGGGGGCTTCAGACTGCTGGTGCCTACTGTTGCAGACCACCTAGACGTGGTCCGTCCTTAGGTTTTGCAGTGGTTTTATGGGCTTTTCCAGCGGCCAGGGGCAGGATCACTTATATTTGCAGCTCTGTCACTGTCGGCACCCACAAAATCTCGCTTGTCCACTATGGGTCACAGCAGAGCTATGGGCATTTTCTACAGTCTGTGGTTAGCTCCCCTAGCTATGCTACTTTTTTCCCAAGGTCTTCCAGCCTTGTGGTTGACAGATGGGTGCTCTCTACTAGTGCTGTGCAGAGGCTATCGCTGAGGCTTCTGTGAGACTGTAGAGTTTCCTCCCTGGGCCACAGAACCAGGTCGCTGGAACTCCACCCAGCCCCAGTCCTCTCCCCTAGGATCTTGGGGAGCTCATTGCCCTAACTGGGGGATAGCTGGATACCTTGAGTTCAGTGGCAGCTGGTCGGCTGCTGCCCTGCCTGAGATTCTCGTCTTTGGGACCCTCCCAGTGTTGTGGATGCTGGGCAAGACCTCTCTGCTAATGGCAGGCAAAGACCCTGCCTGCTGCCTGGATGGGCCTTCAGAGTTTCTCCCCCAGGCTGTGCAGCTGGAAGATGGAGCTCCACCCAGCCCCGGACCTCTCCCAGGAGATCTCTGGTAGTTCCGAGCCTCTCCCAAGCTAGAGCCCGGTCAGTGGAGCTTGCTGTGGCAGCTGGCGGGCTGGTGCACCATCTGGGAGAGCCCCCAGGCTTTGCAGAGGCTGGGCAGAGCCTCTCCAATAATGGCAGGCAAAGTCCCTGCCTGCCGCCAGGACAGGACTTCAGAGTTTTTCACCCTGGGCCGCGTTGCCAGCAGCTGGATCTCCACCCAGCCCCGGACCTCTCCCAGGAGATCTTTGGTAGTCCAGATCCCCTCCTGGGCAAAAGCCTGTTTAGAGGAGCTGGCGGCGGCAGCCAGCGGGCTGGCGCGCCTCTTGGGTTTCTCTCTGGGGGCCCCCAGGCATTGTTGATGCTGGGCGGGACCTCTCTGCTTATGGCGGGTAGGGGTTTTCCCCACGGCCTCCGGTGTGCAACCCTGGAGCCTCCCTCTGGTCTCAGGAGTAAATGCGGGGGGCTTGGGTAGGGGTCCATTCACCTGTTTCCACCGTCCCTCCTCTGGTATGGACTCCCTCCTGCCCTTGGCGTGTGGCGATGCTCTGGGGGTGTCTGCAGGGAGAAAGCTGCCCACAGGATCTAGGCTGTTCGGGGGTCGGGGTTGGATAGTTTTCACCTATCTCCACCTCCTCCGGTAGGGATGTCCGTCTGCCTTCTGATGTATAGCAGTGTGGGTCTCTCCGATGTCCTGAGATGCTATATAGATATCCTTTGTCAAGCGATGAATGTCCAATTAGCTGTAGATTCGAAGGGGGAGAGACAAAGAAGTCTGTTCACGCTGCCATCTTGGATCTTCCTACTAAAATTAACTACTTTTTAAAAAAGGCCTTCAAGATTAAAATGTTGATCCCAGTGAGTCGTACAATTGTACAACAAATGGTTTGTTCCCTTATTTCTTGGATTTGTTGTTATGCTACAGAACATAAAACACAAAAGTATGGTTGAAAGAATATTGTATCTGAAGAAAATAAATGTGTGAGACAAATGTATGAGGTAATGGGCAATCCATTGATTCTTCACAGCTCTCAGGCTCATTTTCTATAAAAATAGAATTAATGTCCCACCCTTGACACAAAAATCAATACGTATCAATAGTAATAACTAACACTTTATTAAATAACTTCAATGCATTCTGCACTTCACATGCATGAATAATGTAATTACAGTGACAAAATCCCAATAAATTATTGCTATGAGTAGAGAGTATATGGGATTTAAAAAGCCTTTGCAAAATATGTACTCCAAACACAAAAGGAGTATTAGAGAGTGTTATATTTACATACCTACTGATTAATACATTTTTTAACAATCACATAAAAGATGTTCAACATCACTAATTGTTTGGGAAATGCAAATCAGAACCACAATGAGGTATTATCCACACCCATCAGAATGGCAGTTATTAAAAAGACAAGAAATAACAAGTGTTGGAGAGGATGTGGATAAAAGGAAACTCTCATATGCTGTAGGTGGAAATATAAACTAGTGAGACATTCTGGAAAACAGTATGGAGATTTTTCAAAAGATTAAGAATAAAACTACCATATGACCCAGCTGTTCCACTTCTGGGTATTTATCCAAATAATATGGAAACACTAAATTGAAAAGATATAGGTACCCCTATAATGAAGCATTGTTTACAATAGCCAAGACATGGAAACAACCTAAGTGCCCTTTGACAGATGAATGGATAAAGAAGATGTGGTTACATAATTACATAATATATAATATACACACACAATGGAGAACTGCTCAACCATAAGAAAGGTGACATCTTGCCAATTGTGACAACATGGATGGAACTTTAGGGTATTATGCTAAGTAAAATATGTCTGATGGAGTAACACAAATACTATGTTATTTCAGTCATATGTGGAAGATGAAAAGCAACAAGAAATAAACACACAGATATGGAGAACAGATTGTTGTTTCCCAGAAGAGAAGTGGCATGGGAAAGTGTGAAAATGGTAAAGGTGCACATTTGTACAGTGATGGATAGAAATTAGACTTTTAGCAGTGAACATGATGTATACAGAAGTCACAATATACTGATGCACACTTGAAATTGATATAATGTTATAAACAAGTATTACCTCAACAAACAAATTAATAATAATTCAAAAATTCAATATTTTTCCTGCCTAGTGAATACCATATAATTGTCATGTCACATTGTATTAGTTCAAGGTATAGAATATGATGATATATGTATCTATTGCAAAATGATTAACACAAGTTTAGTTAACATCAATCACCTTACATAGCTACAAATATTTTTCTTGTTAAGAGAACTTTTGATATATTCTCTTTTAGCAACGTACAAATGTACAAGACAATATTGCTAACTATAGTCACTGTGCTGTTAATTACATCTCCAGGAATCATTTATCTTATAATTGGAATTTTTTACCTTTTGACCATAATCCAATTTTTAACAGTTTATTTTTAAAGAGACAAGACCAAGTTCACAGGCAATTGAGGGAACTTAACCTCCTGTCAGTAAAACAACACTACTGTTAAGTGAGTGGTTCTAACACCTACTCGGGATTTAGCAAAGAACTTTTTTTTATTGTGCTTGTAAAAGCTAATAACATAGTGAAGTTTCCGTTGTACATTATTATTTGTCATGCATCAGATAGGTATGCCCTTTCACCCCTTGTGCAAGCTCTCCACCCCGCTTCCCCGGAAACCACTAATTTATTCTCTTTGTCTGTAAATTTGTTTATATTCCACATATGAGTGAAACCATACAGTGTTGGTCTTTCTCTGTCTGACTTATTTCACTTAGCATAATGCCCTCAAGATCCATGTATCTGGTTGCAAATGGGACAATTTTACCATTTTTATGGCTGAGTAGTATTCCATTGTATATATAAACCATGTCTTCTTTATCCAATCCTTGGTCTATGGACACTTCGGTTGCTTCCAAGTTGGTTATTGTGAATAATGCTGCAAGGAACATAGGGGTACATTGGTGTCTTTCAGTTGTTGATTTCATATTCTTTGCATAAATACCCAGTAGTATGATAGCTAGACCATATGGTATTTCTATTATTAATTTTTTGAGAAATCTTCATACTGCTTTCCACAGTGACTGCACCAGTTTGTATTCCCACCAGCACTAGATGAGGGTTCCTTTTCTCCACAACCTCTCCAACGTTTGTTGTTTTTTATCTTGGTGATTATAGCCCTTCTAATGGGCATAAGATGATATCTAATTGTAGTTTTAATTTGCATTTCCCTGATGACTGGTGATGATGAGCATCTTTTCATGTGCCTATTGGCCATCTGTATATATTCTTATTATATGAGTCACAAACCTTGAGAATATCTTTTAAAATTTTGACATTCAATAATCCACCAAACTCAGTTTAAAGTTCTAAGACTCATTCCTGCTGAATGAGAAAATAAAAATGAAAAAGTTATAATGTAAAGACTTTCTATGATGTTTCAATGACACAGAATACTTAAGAGTAAAATAAAGAGTGAATCTAAACACGTTTCCCACATCCAGCCCATATTCATGTATCTTGTATTTATCTTAGTTCTCAACCTGTAATACAAAAGATGTTCTAGTTTATCTACCCATAAGAAACTCTTTTCTTTCAAATGCCCTTCTGAAAGAATCCTTGACCTCTTTGTTTCTCAGCTGTAGATGAGGGGGTTCCACATGGGAATCACTGATGTGTAGAACACAGAAACCACTTTATTGATGTCCAGGGAGAAACTAGAAGACGGACATACATAGATGGAGAAGAGTGTCCCATAAAGGATTGAGACAGCTGTCCCATAAAGGATTGAGAAAGCCGTGGAAGCGAGAAGGAAACACTCAGTCACAACAAACTGACCAAAAAGCCATAACTTGGTAGCACAACCAAAGAAAGAGATTAGTTTTTTCTCCACAAAGATGTCAGTCAACATCTTGGGACCAAGGACAGAAGAGGAGCAAACATCCACAAAGGACAAGTGATTGACAAAAAAGTACATTGGGGTGTGGGGTCGGGAGTCCATCCAAATGAGAGTGATCATCCCCAATTTTCCCAGAAGACTGATGAGATAAAACAAGAGAAATATTACACAAAGGACGACCTGGTGCTGGAATTGATGTGTTAAGCCCACATAAAAAAATCGCAATCACCGTAGTTTGATTTCCATTAATCCATTTCTCTGATTTAATGTCATGAGAAAGAGAAAAATGTTTCTTTGCATTCAGTTCATAATTAAAGACTTCTTAATTTTTGATCTGCATTTAACTTTATTTTTTTAAGTTAAAAAGCATGGCCTGACGTCTCACTCTCTTGATTTCTACTCCTGACAGTCATGCTGTCTATCCACGAACTATTTGTGTGATCCTGAGTAAGACATTATACCTCATAGAACTCTTCTGTTTCTTCCTTGGAAACAGGCTTTTAAAATAGAATCATAGAATTTTAACCCAGAAGTGGACATTGGAGATTATCTGAGGCAAGTTCTCTAACCATCCCAGGTTATGTTTCTAAAAATATTTACCTTGGAACCAAGGACATTTTAAGAAGCACACCATCAAAAAAGGCACTATGAGAATTCAATGAATTTAGACTGATACCTATTCTCACTGCTAATTAAGGGTAAATAGACGTTGGTAACGTAACTTCCTCCCCAATGCCCTTAGAATCTATAGCAGTAGTTAATTAAGTTATCTAAGGTTATGATATCTAAAGAGGGAGGGAAAACTGAGACAAGAGAAGTTAACTTCGGAACTGGATGAAAATCCGGTGTGACTCCTTTTCCAAAACTCTCATGTTCCCTCATATCAATGGTGTATACACTGATTACTTTAATCGAACTCCATCAGATTTTTAAGTCCATCAAAGGAGGGAGCAGTTCTTAAATATTGTGTGACATAAATATTGCTTTTGTGATCCAAATAGTGTTAATAGGTTTTTGAGAGGAAAAATATAAATATTTTAAGGACGATTGGGACACTCTGGGTAATTTTGTAAGAAAAATGAATATTTATGTACACACAAAATACCTGTACAATTTTGTTCATACAAGTTTCATTTATAATGCCAAACATTTTAAATAACCAAAAAGTCCTACCATAAGTGAATGTTAAACTGTGGTGTATCCATACAATAGAACAATATTCAATAATAAAGAAGAACAAAATATGACACACACAAGAACTTGAATGCACCCAAGGTTATTAGACTGAATTGAAAAGGTGGATCTCAAAAGTCCACAATTCTATGATTCCATTTATATAACCTTCTCGAAATGTCAAAATTGTAGAGATGGAGAGCATGTGAGTGGTTGTCAGTCTCAGGAATCATGGGAAGGAGGGTGGTGGTGAGTCTGTAAAGGGGTAGCATAAGGGAGATCTTTGTAGAGATGGAATAGCTCTGTCTACTGACTGAGGTGTTGGTTAAAAAAACCTAAGCATGTTATAAAGTTATATAGAAGGATACACACACATCATACCAATGTCACTTTCCAGGATTAGATGTTGTACTGTAGTTACATCAGATGTAACCCCTGGGGAAAACAGGGTGAAGGGTATGTGGAACTTCTCTGTACTATCTTTGAAGCTCCCTGTGAATCTTTATCCCAAAATAAAACATATTTTCATAAGAAATGAATGAGGAGGGAGGACAAGAGGAAATGAGGACAACGATCAATAAAAATTGAAGAAGAAAGGTATCAATTTGGGCATTGAAATAATCATAATGATTCCAAAAGCACAATCATATAAAAATATTAATGGATGTGCCACAGGAGAAGCAGTGACATAAGTCTAACAATATTCTTTCCTGAAAAAAATCTTGAAAGGGTTTTGTTAAGAAGAAATTAATGAAATTAAAAGCCCCTGACCTCCTGTTGTCTCAGAGCTTGGAAGAAAAGACCTTGAGGGGTAGAATTTAAGATTAGTCAGAAAAACTATACTTTAGTAGTAAAATGTTCCAAGAATTTAGTTTTTCTAAACATAGAAAATCACTAGAGGTCATTCATATGTGAATCAGCTATACTAAAGAAGATGGAAACAGGGCATTTTAAGTGTCACAAACTTAAGTTATGAAAAAAAATTCATAAGATGAAACTAGAATATATACATCTATCATCTCAAGAAATTGCCTCTGTAAACAAATGTGATGAAATACATCCATCAGTGATAATTGTTGTGCTTTATAATTTGTATAAAACTTAAATTCCTGTGTGAAAATGATGGTTTCTTTCTGTGGAAGTGCCTATTAAGTTAAATTTCCTTGGCTGTACCCAATCCAAATATTCTAATACTGAAAAGTCATTATCCAAGGTATACATGCGACTATGACGTGAGCAGCATGAAAATTCAAGTCAGCCGATTCAGAGGTTTGTTTTCTACTTATAACACCCAATTTAGGTAAGGTGAATAAATTAAGACCCAGAGAAGTCAAAGTCTCTTAATTTGAACATTCTCTGAGCCCATAAATGACCCAGTAAATTACAATATCTCTATGACAAATACAAAATTCAACTAAAATGTACATGCAAGTTAGGTTATTTAAACCAAAATACACAGAGTAAATATTCTATTTGCACCAAATTATTTGTCATGCTAAGCTTAGAGATGATATTTTCCCACGTTCCTAAATTCTTTTCCATATGTGGCCTCCTGAAGGCTATTGAGAAGTCACTTTACTCACCTGTCTAAAGAAACATGCCCTAGACTCTGCCTGCTTATGGCAAAGTGAATTCCAAAATTAACACACCCTGATATGAAAATGAATTACTCAACAAATGTAGACTTGTCATTCTTTTCAGTTTCCTCAGGTGTCTAGGAAGATAAACAATATAGTTACACCATCTTGAAACCTGGACCTTCTAATGACACCTTCAAAAGGAGTTCATTGAGTCAGTTCTGAAAACGTGCAGCAGAGGTTGTTGTATAAATTGGAACCAACTCCCTTGAGGAACCAGAAGCTCAGGAGATCAGGACTAGAGAGAGGATAATAAAGTTATTTTATGAGAAAATAGTCTGGGGACTTTGTGTCAAGCATAGCTGCACAAAATAATATTCTTTCTCCCTTTGGGACCACCTATACACACAGTTTTGAGCCATAAACTACTGCATGATGAGTACCAGTTGTTCACATTGTGCAGATTTGAGATTCTAAAATAGAGCTCTGCTTCAGACAGATTATAATCAGACAGGGAGCCTGGGTACATAGCAGCACTAGTGACCCCGTAATTGACCCATGAATTACTAGGAAGGTAGAATCATTGCAACCAGAGGGTTTGGAAATAGTCCCTTGGACATGGTGAATCGCAAAGGCATGCTAAAATATAGGTAAATAAAAGTAAGGTGGACTGGGGTTGTCTATGCTGCAATAGAAAGCTATAAATATGCACAGCATCTTTGAGAGAAAATGTAATCCACATTGGCTGTTAAAAATTTCAAATTATAAGGTCAGATAGACAGACTTGGCCTGAAATTCATAAGTAATTTAACATTAGGCAAATGAGTTTCAACTTGTTTCTGTAAGCAATAAGGAGTCTTTCATGGTATTTCAGAAAAGAGATGGCATCTGTTCACATAAAATTTTCCAGAGGACACTAATCTACTCACTGGAGATGTTTACTATATGCCAGGCATTCTTCAAAGTGTTTTGAGAGTATTAACTAATTTTAAGCTTCATAAGAGCCCAAGAAAGTGGGTTAACAGAAAGACCTAGATCTTTCTACCTCTCGTCACCTCACTCAGTCCATTTTCCATTCTTAGAAAGCAAATCAAGATTCTACCTCAGAAGCTTCCTCTCTCTTTCTTCTGCTTATGGTATATTTCTCTTCAGGGAGCTGCACAATTTTCTTCTTTATTTCATTCAGCTTTCTGCTAAAATATCCAATGATCATAAAGGCCATCTGTGATAATCCTTTGAAAAAGATTATAGTTAATCCTATCATGACACTCATTCACTTTTTCCCTTTCAACAGTTTAATTTTTCTTTAAAGCAGTTACCATTACCTAACACTGAATTTTTATTGTGTCCTACCAGCCTGTGACAATGGGCATAGATTGTTTTTAGTTTTTCCACACTATATCCCCAACTCCCAGAATAGTGCCTTAAGGAGTAAATGCTCAGTGAATGTTTTTAAACAAATGAAGTAATGGACAAATAGGTCTAAGAGTGTGGTTGCAGGTGGAAAACTTAGGAGAGTAATCTACCTTCTTTTAGGGGTTGGGTACTGAGAACTTTCTTTGTGGATGGAAATGAATTAAGGCTATTTCTTTGAGAGATAGTCCAGGGAAGATCAAACTTGAATGGACAGGGTTTTTTTCCTCATATGGGAGAGAGAAGAATTGAGCTAAGGCTGAATTCTAAGCGTCAGTCTTCATTGTCTGAAAAAATGTTCATCTATCTTCCTAGACCTCACCTAGAAGGCTAGTCTCTGATATCTGCCTTTATGTGGTTTCTATAATTAGTTTCCACCAGGATCATAGCTGACCCAAGAGACTGAAACTTCATCTCAACACACAGATCACTGGGCTTTAGAGATCCAAGTCAATGTCTACTACCATTTCTACTATATCTTTAGAGAAAATGTATATTTTATCTTGGTTCTGTTTGTGCTTGGCTCCAATTCTTCATTCCTCCCCTGGCCTTAGGTAATCTGATTCTTCCAAAAGCTATACAGAGAGCTGGACCATCCAGATCTCATCAAGGAAGAACGTTCAAACTAAAAACAAAGAGTGCAGTAAGCAGACAGCCTTCAGTTGCTAGGATTGGCCTCAGCTGCAGAGAGCCACCTTGCCCAAGGTCACACTATTCCAGGAACAGACCCCATCAGCTGACTGAGTGGGCAGGAATATAAATTCTTGGCCATTTTGCCTTAACCTGAGACAACTCTGGCAGTACTTCTGTAGAAATTCACCACATTGGTGTAGGTTCTGTCAAGTTGGCTACACAGTCTTGCTTCTTTCTTTCCCCAATCTAACTTATTTCCCCTTCCATTCATAAGTGTTCATCCTTGATAAACATGTTGCAATTCAAACTCTATCTCAGTGTTTTTGCTTCAGGAGAAGGCAGCCTGCAATAGCTGGTAGCATCAGTAGTCTGAGAGAGCAGGCAAATGTCGAATTGGAGCTGAATCAGTCACCATCAATGTGACAATGAGAACCCCATAACCAGTAATAGATAAGAGTTCAGACATCCTTCAACAGAGGATAGCAGCCTAACAATTCTAATTTGCAATAGGCTGAATGGGGAGGATATACCAGTGGATGAGCTGCATTAATAGTGAATGTATGTTGTACCGGGTATTTAAGACATATGACTGGAATAGTATCTATCAGGATAATGGAGTCGGAGGGTTGCTGATAAGCCATTGATGATCTACAACAGAGGGAGAGTAAGTAGCCATTGAAGCCAAATATGAAAGCCAAGGGGCGTCTTTGGTTACATACAATGACATTCTCATGTTCATTTTATGTGGGGTTGGTAGAGACTAGGGACTAAGCTCAAGATTTAATAATAATAGTGTCTGAACTTCAAAGAGAGTTAAGTGGCCAAACAAGTCAAGTCTGTTATGCCAAGGTTTGGTCCTGGGACCCTATCACTTGGGATGGAGATATCTGGGTGGATGCCACTGAAGATATTGACATCTCAGAACTATCTAATCCTGAAGACGTGGCCTGCCCTGCACACTGAGAGGTAGTATTCCACCAGGCTATAAGAAAATGTAGAGGTCTCTCTCCCTAGGACAACATGCCTTCTCTTCAGAGAACTCTCCACCTCCTCAGGGCACTAGACCTATAATTGAGGTAAAGTCATGGTAAACCCAAATAGGAGGTCTTGGATTTGACAACAGTGTGAAAAATCTAGACTATACCCCAAAGGATTTGCAAATATTTGCTAGCTGTATTAGCATGAGACAAGGGTTTATGTGTAGGAGTAGAGTCTGAGAGTGCTTGGTCAAGGGAATCAGAATATAAAATTGGAAAATGAGAGACTTTTTACTTGGGAACACTCTCCCAAGATAGGGGCTTTGACACTCAGACAAGGGCCACTTGATTGGATTCTCGGCTTGAGTGGATGCATGAAAAGAGTGATGACTTATGCTAACCAAATCACTATGGTAGACAGTGTATAAATGAATTCAGAAGTTCAGGGATATGGGAAATCTAGAATTTACAGCTGGAGACCTTTTAGGTGACTATTTGGCAAGACATGGCCCATAGGGTGCAACAGTTATAAATACCATAAGAATATGCTGATCAGAAGGGCACCAATGTCACTAACAGTGATTGGTGGTAGCTCTCCTCTTTAGACTACACTTGGCCATAGGAGACAGTGTTCCACAACTACAATGCTAGCTGAGTAGTGTGGGGATAATAGGACCCCAGACAAGAGATGTCAGTGGGTGTTGCTGAACCACCAGAAGACAGGAATAGATGATTGAACTGAAAGAACATATATCTTATATTCTTCTATTTTCTCCTATTATTTACTTGAAATATAACAATATCCTTCACTATTTTTCTGCCATCAGAATTCATAATAAAGAATTAATACACTTTTCTAATTTATAATGACTAATTTCACATTTCTAATTACACATTCACTAATTAGACATTTCTAATTACTAATTAAATAACATAATTAACTGTTAGGTTAGATTTGATATGTAATAGAGTGATTCTCCCTTATAGTTATCATTCAAATTTTTCCTGACTAGTGTGAATTTTCTGTATTTGAAGGAAGCGGCAAATTTATCATATACAAATTCCCAAAATACTCATCTGTCTGTTTCTAGATATTTCTTTCCATTATATATATTTTTTCTATTCCACTAATATGAAAACTAGTGTCATGATAAGAAATTTATGTTTATGGTAGAGACTATGCTCTCTCACTCATCACACTTGTATAATTCTTATTTCTGAAATTTGAGATCACTGGAACTTAACAGGTATGATGAGACCTAGAGTTCAAGAAGTGAGAGAATTCAAGTTGCACAACATCAGGGCTGTAAAGCCTGAAAATACCAGAGGTTTCTTGGTCTAAGTGATCATTCAAATGCCAGACATAATAAGTTATTGATGAAAAACCAGATAAACTTGGAAGATTGATCCAGAAAAACTTTCGCTTTTGCCTCCCTTGTGGTCACAGCAATGAATGGGGACAGAAGTGTAAGGAGATTGCATAAGTACTTAAGAGGAAAAGGGTAAATTATATTTTACTCCATGTCACATTTGTATTCATTCATTCAGTGCATAAATACTTACTGATTACCCATGATGTATCAAGCAGTATTCTAGGTGCTTGGGATACATCAGTGAGTAAGACAGCTAAAAAAAAAACAAAGCTTTGACAGGATTAAAATCTCAGCATCACTGCCATGAAAATATTTTGGGCTCCATGTGTATCCAATGTGTCAGTCTGTGTATCAAGGTCTAGAAAAACCTATTTTAATCACATCAGCAGCCTTCTCAGAAATAGGAAAGCTAAACTATTCATCAACAATCACATGAGATTGCCTGGGTCCAAGTCAAAGGGCTGGATTAGATAAATGTTGTAGCCTGGGTCCTCCTGTTATAGCACTTAGAATATGCCCTACTCCTCTGCTCTGAAAAATTACTTGTCTCAATAAAGTAAAGAGTCTACAAATAAGTCTATAAATACATTTCATATCCTATGCTTATTACCATTCTATTCACTATAAGAAAATACCAAGCCATAAATATGGCCTTGATACAGAAGAAAGCAAGAAAATGAGTTAAAAATTGGATAAAAGTATTAACCAGTTCTTCCTAGACATAGCCAGCCTACAAACCAATATGCACTAGAGGAAACAGCCATAGAATGCAGGTGAGTTTCCTAAGAAGGTGGCCAGATTCAATTAAGAAGGAACACATTATAAAAATCAGGGAGTTGACATTTAATGATGGACCATATAGTAAGAAAAATTTGGCCCCACCAAGTAGACAACAAATGAAAAAAGTAAAATTCCTTTTTAAAAAGATGTTAGATAGTGTAACATGAAGAAAGAAAATGGGGACAAATATTTCTGCTGTTTGAGGAGGACTCAACTTAGATGAGACACATTCCTCCAAAATCAAGGGCAATATACATGATCTCTCATACATTGATCTCATGAAAAAAAAGGAGGGAAAGGAGCAGGAAGGAACAGAAGAAAGGAAAATAGGAGGAGGAAAAGAAATGAGAAGAAAAGAGAAAAAACAAATAGTAGTTTAGGGAGGAGCATGGTCATGGCCAGCATTTTGAAAAGTGGAAGAAAGAGCAAATATCTTTAGTTTCAAAATCTCATGTAGTAACAGAATAACCAAATAGTACCAGCCATGGCTAGAGGAATAGAAATAAAAAGTGTCAGGAATACATGTAGATTGTAAACTAGAAGCAATTACAGATAGAATGAGAATTGCTAATCCTAGGAAGTGGTCATTTCCATGAAGAATGATGTGGGTCTTAAATCACTTTGGGTTGAAAAGACATCAGTGAGAAGAAGACTAATTAAAGAAATTTATCCAGAGAAAACTAGAAGAGATATATCCCTAAAGCAGTTATATTTCCCATTTGTTAGGAGAGGGTATATTTATGACTTAAGGTCACTATATGTCTTATTCATTCACTCATTTAAATTTTTTCCTGAAAATTTATCATGTTTCAGGTATTGTTTTAATGTTATGTATTAATTTGTGTACAAAACACACATGATGTTTAGTCCCTCACAATTGTCCACCTAGGGCTTTTAACTTATTGTTTATAAAGTACTAAAGTTTCATTCTACCTTTTGTGCTTAATCATTTTTATCAAAACTTGTGTTATGATTATAAAGCATTGAGTTGAAAAACCTTTCAGGTAATTGAACTCAAGGGATACAGTTACTAGTAGGGAAAACTGGAAAACTGGGGATATGATTGCTAGGAAGATCTTTTTTGTTTTTTGGCCACTATATGAAAAGATGGCATTCATAGGAGTTTGGACACATTGTGTAAAATCATAGAACTTTAGAGAAGAAAATAATTTAGATGGCATTGAGTTAATTACCTCATTTTACAGATTAAGACATTGAGAACCCAAAACTGTGTAGGATTTATATGCTTTTAATATTCTTGATAATTGGAGGAGACAAGGTTTAAACTGACATTTCTTTAGACCAAGTCCAGTTCTCTCTGTGCGTGTGTGTGAGGAAGATTAGCCCTGAGCTAACATCTTTTGTCAATCTTCCTCTTTTTGCTTGAAGAAGATTGTCGCTTAGCTAACACCTGTGCCAATCTTCCTCTACTTTATGTGGGATGATGCCAAAATGTGGCTTGAAAAGCAGTGCTAGGTCCATGCCTGGGATCTGAACCTAAAAACTCTAGGCCACTGAAGTGGAGCACGTGTACTTAACCACTACATCACTGGTCTGGCCCCCACGTTATCTTTCTAATACACACTTTAGCTGCTCCACCTGTACAATGGCAAAAGCTAGTCTTGAATTACTTGAATATTCTTGAATTATTTACCCAGCAGGAAATTCTTCCTAACAAAAGTCCTCTTAAATGCATCTTTTACATTTGTGTTCCTCAAGCTGTAAATGAGAGGGTTCAACATAAGAATCAATGTGGTATAGAATGCAGAAACCACCTTATTAATGTCCGAGATGAACTTGAATTGGGCTGTATTTAAATGAAGCAAAGGGTACCATACAAGGTGGCCACAGCAGAGAAGGGTGAAGAGCAGGTAGAGAAAGTTTTTTGCCTCCCGTAAGCATACCAGATATTCAATATGGTTTTGAGGACATAAATATAGGAGACCAGGATGATCAGGGTACTGAGTATTCCTATTAATCCAGCCATGATGAAAAGAACCAAATTATTGTTCTGAGTGTCAGCATATGCCAAGGAAAGAACAGGGAAAATGTCACAGAAAAAGTGGTTGACCAGAGTTGAACCCCAGAAAGGCAAGAGAAAAGTGAAGGTCTCATAGATGATGGCACTTAGAATGCCCATCACATAAGGTCCTACTACCAGCTGCACACAGACCCACTGGGACATGGTGATTGTGTACAATAAAGAGTTGCAGATGGCTATGTACTGATCATATGTCACGGTGACCAGGAAAAAATACTCAAATCACTACAAACTGACCAAAAACCCACAGTTATAAAGCACATCTCATAAAGGAGATGACTTTTCTCTCTGGAAAGCTATCACACGACATTTTTGAAGCAACAGAAGAAAAGGCACAGACATCCACAAGGGACAAGTGGCTGAGAAAAAAGTAGAAGGGGGTGCAGAGTTGGGAATCCATCCAAATGAGAGTGATCATCCCCAAGTTTTCTCCTAATGTGACAAGACAAACAAAAAGAAATATCAAGAAGAAAATAATCTTCTGTGGAAGATGATCTTTTAAGCCCACGAAAATAAATTAAGTCACTGCTCTTTGATTTTTATCATCCATTGTTTCCTGACAATCTGTAATAAGAACAACAAAAATAAATTTTATAGATTAATAATTACAAAGCCATATAGCCTTTTAATACATTAGCTGTAATTAAAATCGATGTTCTTATGATATTCAAGTATTTACTTTGACTGTTCAGTTTTAGTTTGCTTTTTATGCCAAACAGTTCAAACATGTAAAAGTAATAGAGATGTGGGCCCAGCCCAGTGGCACAGTAGTTAAATTCATGCACTCTGTTTTGGTGGCCTCGGGTTCACAGATTGAGATCCTGGGCACAGACCTAACACTGCCCTTCAAGCCACACTGTGGCACAATCCCAAATAAAATAGAGGAAGATTGCCACAAATGATACCTCAGTGATAATCTTCCTCAAGCAAAAAGAGGAAGATGGGCAACAGATGTTAGCTCAGGGCCAATCTTCCTCACAGAAAAACAAGAAACAAACAAAAAAATACACTTCCAAGTGAATTTGAGTCACTGCCTAATATGAAGAATCAGCTGGGAATATTTCTCACTAATAAAAACAAAACAAAAGTCTATGTTAACATGTACCATGTTAAACTTATAAAGTCTGAAGAAAAAAAAACATGATGCTGTAACAGCAAAATACAGAGGGGCTCTAATTGAGATTGGAGAATTAGGATAATGTCTGAGTGGAAGCTATATGCAAGCAGTATATGAAAAACAAGTAGAATTCATTTAAATATGGTAGGAAGAGAATTGTAGGCAGAAGAATACATTACAATATCAGAACATCAATAACTGGAGCTAGAGGAAGACAGTTGGTTTGAATATATTTGCATACAATTTGAAAAGGAACAGAAAGCAAGTCAAGAAATTTATAATTATCACCTGCTTCCTGCTGTTCTCCTCCCAATCCCCTTTCAGTATATTTTGTATCATAAATGTTTAAGAAAAAAATTGAAAGTCAAAATACTTCAGGTGTCATACTAGGACATGACTATCTCAAAATTTGACTTGTACTTTAAGACATGGTATATAATGAAGATACAGAATAGAGTCATTTTAAGGCAAAAGAAATTGTTGATCTCTTTAGAAAGAATTAGGAAAATTACATTTCCCTTTGTCCTCCTAAGCCCAAGTTTTAACAATTCTTAGTAAAATGGTGTTGGAAAATTTCACAAGATTAGCTGATTGTACACAAACTTTGAACTAGCTATCTTACATTTGGAAATCTATGATACAAAAATATAAATACCAGATGCAAAGTTTGAAACATCATTTGTAGGCAGGTATAAAATAAAACAAATTGCATTTGTATCAGGAGAAACATGCATTCTGTCTATGAAATGTTGTGCTACAAAGGCAATAAAATGTAGTTTTGTATGGACATATTTAAGATAATATTTAGCATACTTTTCAAATTTCAATGTATTTGCATTGTGTCACTTTTAAGAGCATTTTGTTATCATTTCTAAGTTTTTAATAAGGGGAAAATTTACTATTATATATGAAAATTACAGATCTGGGGGGTAGGGGAAAATACAATTCCTTAGATGGAAAAAGTAAGACACTGAAGAATAGAGTTGATGAGAATTTCTCCATTTTATTTATTTATTTATTTATTTTATTTAAAGATTCTTATTTTTTCCTTTTTCTCTCCAATGCCACCAGGTACATAGTTGTATATTCTTCGTTGTGGGTCCCTCTAGTTGTGGCATGTGGGATGCTGCCTCAGCGTGGTTTGAAGAGCAGTGCCATGTCCGCGCCCAGGGTTTGAACCAATGAAACACTGGGCTGCCTGCAGTGGAGCACGAGAACTTAACCACTCGGCCATGGGGCCAGCCCCTCCGTTTTATTTATTTTTGAAAAATATTTCATTCATCAATGCTTAGAAATGTTTTGTGAAATCACAGAATATTTTATGTAGAAGTAGCCTTAGGAGAAGGCATTGGGCCCAACTCCCTGAATTTATTTATTTACTGATGTATTCATTCACTCACTCATTCAGTTTTAACAAAGATTGTAGCTTTTCAAAAGTGAATTTTAACTAAAAGATTAAACATATTTATTGTAAAACAAGTCCAACAACTTAGATGAGTATGAAACACCCTCCTTTGCTACTTTCAATGTCATGCTTCAATAACCAATGTTCACAGTTTGGCCTGGAGCTTCTCCATGATGGCATGCTTCTCTCCATGATCATGTACATATGAACATACCAACATATTTTACACATTAGGTAGATTTTACCCTTACATTTTCTTTACAAGTGTGATTTTGTGATTGCAAAATCTAATTCTACACATTAAACTTTGTCTTGATTTTTTTTCCCCATCTATCAATGATTGTATCAGGGAGTTTCCTCCAAAGCATGAATACTTAACTCATTCATTGTGTAATGAGTTGCACAATGTTTAAAAGAAAGAAAGATTCTGCAAAGTTAGTGTCTGGTATTTATATTTCTATAGCATAGATTTCCAAATGAGATAGCTAGATCAAAGATTATGTGCGTTTTAACAACAATCATCAAATTACTTTCTGAAATGTAGCTATTCATAGCTTAGCTACAGTAGCTAAGTGTAAAATTGCTATCTATAACCAAATGGTAACCTTACCAGGATGGCACATAATCACTGTTTTAAACTGAGGTAACATTGGCTTATAACATAAATTTCATGTGTACATCATTATATTTTGATTTCTGTGTAGATTACATCATGTTCACCACCCTGAGACTAATTACAATCCATCACCATACACTTGTGCCTAATCACCCCTTCCACATTCCTCCCTACCCCCTTTCCCTCTGTTAGCCACTAACCCAATCTCTGCCTCTTTGTCATTCCCTGTTGCTGTTTTACCTTCTATTTATGAGTGAGATTATATGGTGTTTGACTATCTTCCTCTGACTTATTTCCCCTAGCATAATACTCTTAACGTCTATCCCATGTTGTTATAAATGGCCAGACTTCATCATTTTTTTATAGCTGAGTAGAATTCCATTATGCATATATATCACATCTTTATCCATCCGTCTCTTGATGGGCACTTAGGTTGTGTCTAAGACTTGGCTATTGTGCATAATGCTGCAATGAATATAGGGGTACATGTATCTTTACACTTTCATGTTCTTTTGACAAATACCCAGTGGTGGAATAACTGGATCACATGGTAGTTCTATTCTTAACTTTTCGAGAAATCTCCATAGTGGCTGTACCAGTTTGTGCTTCCACTAGCAGTGTATGAAAATTCCCTTTTCTCCACATCCTCTTCAACATTTGTTATTTCCTGTATTGTTAATTACAGCCATTCTGATGGGAGTGATGTGATATGTCCTTGTAGTTTTCATTTGCATTTTCCTGATAGTGAGTGATGTTGAACATCTTTTCATGTGTCTGTTGGTGATCTGTATATTTTCTTTGGAGAAATGTCTGTTCATATGTTTTGCTCATTTTTTAATTGGGTTGTTAGTTTTTTTGTTGTTGATATGTATGAGGTCATTATATATTTTGGATATTAACCCCTTATCAGATATATGGTTTGTGACTGTTAGGTTGTCTTTTTGTTTTGTTGGTGGTGTCCTTTACTCTGCAGAAGCTTTTTAGTTTGATGTAGTCGGATTTCTTTATTTTTCCCGTTGTTTCACTTCCCTGGTCAGAAACGGTACTCGAAAATATGCTGCTAAGACCGACGTCAATGAGTGTACTGCCTATGTTTTCTTCTAGAAGTTGAAAAGTGTCAGGTCTTACATTCAAGTCCTTAAGCTATTTTAGTTAATTTTGTATATGGTGAAAGATAATTGTATACTTTCATTCTTTTGCATATGGCTGTCCAGTTTTCCCAACACCATTTATTAAAGAGAATTTCCTATCTCCATTGTATGTTCTTGGCTCCCTTGTTGAAAATTAGCTGTCCATAGATGTGTGGGTTTATGTCTGGGCTTTTGATTCTGTTCCACATATCTATGTGTCTGTTTTTGTGCCAGTACCATGCTATTTTGGTTATTATAGGTTTTTAGTATATTTTGAAATCAGCAAATGAGATATCTCCAGCTTTGATCTTTTTTCTCAGGATTCCTTTGGTTTTTAGGGTCTTTTGTTGTTCCATATAAATTTTAGCATTCTTTGTCCTATTTCTGTGAAAAATGAAACTGGAACTTTCGTAGGGATTGCACTGAATCTGTAGATTATTTTAGGAAGTATGGACATCTTAACTACGTTAATTCTTACAAGGAAAGAGCATGGGATATCTTTCAATTTCTTTGTGTCTTCCTCAATTCTTTCAATGTTCTAAAGTTTTCAGTGTACAGATCTTTCATCTCTTTGGTTAAGTTTATTTGTAGGTATTTTATTCTTTTTGTTGCAGTTGTAAATGGGATTGTATTCTTAATTTCTCTCTGCTGATTTTTGGTAGTGTATAGGTATGGAACTGATTTTTGTATGTGGATTTTATATCCTACAAATTTACCAGATTCATTTAATATTTCTAAATATTTTGGTGTATTATTTAGAGTTTTCTATATATAAAATCATGTTGTCTGCAAATAGTGACAGTTTCACTTCTTCCTTTCAAATTTGGATCGTATTTATTTCTTTTTCTTGTCTAAGTGCTCCGGGTAGTACTTTCAATTCTATGATAAATAAGAGGGGTGAAAGTGGGCATCATTGTCTGGTTCTAGTTCTTAGAGGAATAGATTTAAGTTTTTCTCCAATGAGTATGATATTAGCTATGGATTTGTCATATATGACCTTCAGTATGTTGAAGTACTTTCATTCTATAACCATTTTATTTAGAGTTTTTACCATAAATGGATGTTGTATCTTGTCAAATGCTTTGTCTGCATCACGTATGTTTTAGTCTTCATTTTGTTAATGTGATATATTATCTTGATTGATTTACAGATTTTGAACCATCCCTGAATCCTTGGAATAAATCCCACTGGATCATTATGTATGATCTTTTTAATGTATTGTTGTATTCTATTTGCTAGTATTTTGTTGAGGATTTTTGCACTGTAATTTTCTTTTTTTGTGTTTTTCTTGTCTGGTTTTGGTATCAGGATAATGTTGGCTTCATAGAATGTTAGGAAGGCTCTGGTCCGCTTCAATCTTTTGGAACAGTTTGACACAGATAGGTATTAAGTCTTCTTTGAATGTTTGGTAGAATTCACCAGGGAAGCCATCTGGTCCTGGATTTTTTTTTTTTTTGGAGGTTTTTGATTACTGTTTCAATCTCCTTACTTGTGATTGGTTGATTCAAGTTCTCTATTTCTTCTTGATTCAGTTTTGGAAGGTTGTGTGACTCTAAGAATGTATTCATGTCTACTAGATTATCCAATTTGTTGACATATTGTTTTTCATAGTATTTGCTTATGATCTTTTTATTTCAGAGGTGTCTATTGTAATTTCTCATCTTCCATTTCTGATTTTATTTATTTAAGCCTTCTCTCTTTTTTCTTAGTGAGTCTAGCTACAGTTCTGTCAATTTTGTTTATCTTTAAAGAATCAGTTCATCATTTCATTGATTTTGTCTATTTTTTTAACCTCTATTTATTTCTGCTCTGATTTTTATTATTTCCTTCTTTCTACTGATTTTGTACTTTCTTTTTTCTTTTTTTTCTAGTTTCTTTAGATGCACTGTTAGATTGTTTATTTGAGATTTTTCTCGTTTCTCAAGTAAAGGTTGTATTGCTATTAACTTCTTTCTTAGAACCACTTTTGCTGCATCCTATACATCTTGGCGTATGTTATTTTCATTTTGACTTGTCTCCAGATATGTTTTGATTTCTCCTTTGATTTCTTCATTGACCCAATCGTTGTTCAGTAGCATCCTATTTATTCTCCCCATATTTATTCCTTTTCTGATTTTCTTCCTGCAATTAATTTCTAGCTTCATACCTTTATGGTCAGAAAATGTGCTTGGTATTATTAAATCTTCTTAAATTTATTGAGACTTGGTTTTTGGCATAATATGTGTTCAGTCCTTGAGAATGTTCTATGTGCATTTAAAACAAATGTGCATTCTGTAGGGTTTGGATTGAATATTCTTTATAAATCTACTAAGTCTGTCTGCCTAATGTGTCATTTAAGGCCAATGTTTCCTTATTGATCTTCTGTTTGGATTATCTACCCATTGGTGTAAGTAGAATCTTAAAGTCCCATGGGGACTTATTTTTGTGTTACTATTTATTCCTCCTTTTCTATCTGTTAATAATTGATATGTATATTTACATGTTCCTATGTTGGGTGCATCAATATTCACAAGTGTTATAACCTCCTGGGGAGTGTTCCATTTGTTATTATGTAGTGCCTTGTCTCTTGTTACAAATTCTGCTTTAAAGTCTGTTTTGTCTGATATAAGTATGGCTACCTCAGGTTTCTTTGCATTGTCATTTGCATGGAGGATGTTTTTCCATCACCTTGCTTTCAGTTTGAGAGTGTCTTAAGATTTGAAGTGTGTCTCTCATATGTAGCATGCATATAAATCTTGGTTTTTTTTCAATCATTCACTGTTTGACTTTGATGGGAGCATTTAGACCATTGCCATTTAAATTGTCTATTGATAAGTAGGTACTTAAAGCCATTTCATTACTTTTTTTTGGTTGTTTTAGTAGTTCTTCACTAGTCCTTTCTTCTCTTGCTCTTTTCACTTATGGTTTGATGGCTTTCTTTATTATTATCTTTGGGTTCCTTTCTCTTGAACTTTTGTGTATCTATATAGGTTTCTGGTTTGTGATTACCATAAGGTTCATATATCATAACCTATGTATATAGCAATATATATTAAGTTGATGATCTCATTAATTTGCCTTCTTGTTAAAAGTTCTACTCTGTTCCTCTCCTCCTCCCACATTTTATGTTTTCTATATCATATCTGATCCCTTTTTGTGTGTGTGTGTATCCTTTACCCTCTTATCCTGGAAATAAATAATTTTGGTAGTTTTGACTTTTGACCTTCATATTATCTTGTTAGCTGGTTCATCTGCTACCTTTACTGTATATTTGCCTTTACCAAAGATTTTATTTTTAAGAATTTTCTTATTCTTATTTGCAGTCTTCTCTTTTCCACTTAAATAAGTCACTTTGGCATTTCTCATAGGCCTGGTTTCTTGTTGATAAACTCTTTCAGTTTTTGCTTCTCTGGGAAACTCTTTATCTCTCCTTTCATTCTGAATGATAACCTCGCTGGGTAGAGTACTCTTGGCTGTAGATTTTTTCCTCTCAGCACTTTAAATATATCTTGCCAATTTCTTCTAGTCTGTAAGGTTTCTACTGAGAAGTCAACTGATAGCCTAGTGGGGATTCCTTTGTATGTAACCTACTGCCTTTCTCTTGCAGCTTTTAGAGATAAATTTCTCATTTTATCTTTAACTCTTGACATTTTAATTATAATGTGTCTGGGTGTGGGTCTCTTTGGGTTTATCTTGTTTAGTGCTCTCTGTGCTTCTTGTACCTGGATGTCTGTTTCCTTCCTTAGGTTAGGAAAGAATTCAGCTATTATTTCCTCATATAGATTCTCTGCCCCTTTGTCTCACTCTTCGCTTTCTGGGACACCTATAATATGAATGTTGTTGTGCCTGATGTTGTCCCAGAGGTCCTTTAGACTGTCCTCATTCTTTTTACTTCTTTTTTCTTTTATTTGTCCAGCTTGGGTGATTTCCTCTAGTCATTCATCTAGCTCACTGATTCATTCATCTGTATCATCTACTCTGCTATTGAGGCCCTCTAGTGAATTTTTCATTTCCAGAATTGTATTATTCATTTCTCATCATTTCTTTTTTATATTTTCCAATTTTATCTTGAAGTTCTCATGGAGTTCATCCATTCTTCTCCCAAGATCAGTGAGCGTCATTATTACTTATGTTTTTTTAACTATTTGTCAGGTAGATTGTTTATTTCTGTTTCATTTAGCTATTTTTCTAATGTCTTGTCCTTTTCCTTTGCTTGGAATGGATTACTTTGTCTCCTCATTTTGTGCCTTTCTCTGAGCTTGTATCTATGTATAAGTAGGTCAGCTAAGTTTCCTAACCTTGGAAAGTTGGCCTTATGTAAGTGATGCCTTTTGATGCCCAGCAATGTGCTTCCCTCTTATCATCAGTTCTAAATATTCCAGGAGATTCCCCTGTGTGGGCTATGTGTATCCTTCTGTTGTGGCAGGGTTGCTCTTGCTGCAGGTGCCTGGGGAGACTAGGCTGTCACCCTGGCTGCTGGTTGTAATGCTCAGCCATTTGTGGCTGCTACGGACTCTTCCATCACTTTATATCTGGAGTTGGGAATCCCAACACAGTTGGCTGAAAGCTCTAATAGCACATTCCTGTTGCAGATTTTCTGTTCAGTGAGTGGCCCTGAGCATGGCTGGTTGCTAGGCTCAGGTGTTGACAATTACTGTTGACCTCTGGCCTGCAAAGCCCTTGTCAGGATTGCAGCTAAGTGGGGATGGCCCCAGGCATGGGTGCACCCAATTGTTTTAGGCTTTGGAAGGTGGGGCTGATCCCCTATGTGGCTGTTTGAGAAGCACAAGTCTGCTGCAGCTGAAACATCCTACTGACCACACTGTGTCACACACTGCATCAACACTCTCTTGCCCCATGTGCATGCCCCAACCCACTGAAGTGGGCCCAGTCACCCCATTGCAGAGATCTCACACACACCACCAATGCCCCACAGACTCCACCAACTCCTCATGCATGCTGTGACCTGAAGAGGTGACCCAATCACCTGGCTGCAGAGGTTCCATGTACCCCACCTATGTGGGCCCACAAGTTGCCTGAGGGCTTGCTTTAGGTGATGCCAGTACCTAGAGCAGACTGCTTTTCCTGGATGACCTTGATTAAATTGCTTTTCTATTGTGTGGGGCAGACCCCTGGGCTAATAGGCCAGGGGAAGTATTCCAGTGGTCTCTGCAAGTGTCTGTGTCAGAACATCTGTACTAGGTTACAATAATGGCTACTTCCAATGTCTCAGTCCCCAGAGAGTTCTCACCTCTTACCAAGATGCACCCAGAACCTAGGAGGTGAATCTCTTTTCACCAAAAGGCTGTGCATCTTTCTTTCTGGTGATTTTAGGTTGCCTTTCAAAGTGGGTGAACTTGTATGTGGGTCCTTTAAGAGTATGCTTTTTCCCCCTTATGTCAAATATCTTTTCTGGGGGCATTCCCCATTGTACTTAATAACCAGCAAAATGAGATATTATGACCCTCATTTTGGTTGTGCTGAGTCCAAAAGCTGCTTATAGCTGTAATGCTCCCTCACTCAAATCACCCACTCCTCCAGCAAAGGCTGTGTATGTTAGGATTGCTCGCAACTGGCTGTAAAGGACTGTAGTTCATGAAGGTGGCTTTTTTATGCCCAGAAAGGAATTTCTGCCTCTTCCACCTCAGTCAGCACTGTACCTTGTTGCATGGATTCTTTTTACCCAGTTTTAAGTTCTCGTTCAGGGGTAATACTTGCAAGAGTAGTTGTAAATTTGTTGTGTCTGTAGGAGGACGTGAGTTCAGAGTCTCCCTATACTGCCATCTTGACTGAACTACACACATGATCATTTTGTATTTGCCAATCTGATGGATGAACAAAAGCATTGTGGTATCATTTTGATTTACATGAGCAATTGTGAAGTTGAACAATTTTGTATATAATTATGTTTTTAGCAATTTGAATTTCCAATTGTGTCAATTTCCCTTTCATTTGTTGGTCTATTTCTATACTTTGTTTCATTTCTCTGCTGTTTTTCATATATATGCATATATGTTCCAATATTTTCCTGTTGGGACATTAACTCATTGTGAGTCACTTGTTTTGCAATTGTTCTCTCACCTTCCACTTTCTAACTTTGAACAAGCTCTATGGAACATTTGTTATTGAAATCTGTTAATCTTTCCCTTATAATATTGGCATTTCTTGTCTGGAATAAAATGTCTTCTCATATATAAGAAAATATAAATTTTCTGGATTTTCTTCTGGCATGTATTACATTTATATCTTTAATATATTTGAAAATTATTTTTTATTTCCCATAAGTTTTCAAAGGAGAAGATTGAAGGAAAAAACAATATAAACAGTATTCCCAGTATATAAGTGACCTGGTAACTGGCAGACTCAGGAAGTAAAAAGAATTTCTAATATTCTTTTTACCACACTTTATTGAATCAACACCTGTGGTGCAGCACAATTAAAATTATTTTTATCTACCTTCTGTAGTTTTTTTCCTTTCAAATTTGCTCCTTAGTGAATGTTTCAACTCCCTGTTCCTCAAGCTGTAGATGAGGGGATTCAACATTGAGATTACCAGAGTATAAAATAGAGAAACCATGTTATTGATGTCCAGGGAGAAACCTGAGCTATGCTGAACACAGATAAAGAAAAGAGTCCCATATAAGATGGAGATCACTGCCAGGTGAGAAGAACAAGTGGACAAAGCTTTCTTTCTGCCATCAGCTGTGTGAATCTTCAAGATGGCCACCAGGGTAAAAGCCTAGGAGACTCTGATGATCAGGCCACTGATTATTTGAAAGATCCAGCCAAAAATAAAAACATAAGTTTAATCATAGAGGTCTTTGTGCATGCAGGAGAAAGCAGTGATAAAATTTTACAGAAAACATGATTAATTATATTTGACCAAAGAAGGGTAAGCAAAAAGTCAATATCATAAGGGTCATGGTGCTTATGAGAGCTGTGATATAAGGTCCTACCACCAGCTGCACATAGACCATTTGGGATATAATGAGTGTATACAACATAGGCTTAGAGATGTCCATATACAAATCACATGGTATGAAAGCAAGAGGGAAAGACTCAGTTACCACAAAGAGACCATAAAAACACATCTGTGCAGCACAACCCATGAAAGAGAAGACTTTTTTCCCCACAAATATATTACACAACTGCTTGGGGTCAAGAGACGAGGAGGAGCAAATAGCAACAAATTTGCTTAGGCAAAAGTATGTAGGAGTGTGAGGTTTGGAATCAACTCATATGAGAGTGATCATTGCCAAGTTACCCCCTACTGTGAAAAAATGGACAAGGAAAAGCATGCCAAAGAGGACAATCTGCTGAGGGAGACGGTCTGTGAGACTCCAGAGAAGAAATTCCATCACTGATGTCTGATTCTTATCTTCCATTGGTCGCTTGTAATGTGTTATAAGAAATTAAAAAAAATTTTTTTTAAATGAATTGGTGTGTACAAAATAGTCTTTTAAACTACATGTGTTTTTATCTGTGTAGGAGGCAATTATGGGAATAGTGTTGGAGTGGTCAACAGTATTCTGAGTACTAGTTTCTGTCAGTTATGCACAGATTCCATGTAAACTTGAGCAATTCATACTTGATATTTTTGGATTCAGTACCCTCTGCCACTCAAAAAGGAGTCCAATTATAAGATGTAAAACCCCCTTGGCTTCTAAAATTGAAATGAAATTCAGTCTCAGTATTTCATCTTTATGGCTTGATAGTATAATAATATCCACCCCAGAATACAGTTACCAGTGATAATGTAAGAAATGATGAGGAATTCAGATTCTGACAACAGACATTTGAGATAGGCTAAACAATACAGAAGTAAAGCCCTTTCTGTTCCTGTCCTTATGGAATGGATGGAACCACTCAGACGTCATAACAACATTCATACCTTTGTACATTAATCTATTCACCTTATAAAAGGATTAGAAGGGGAAATGTATACAAATATCAGAGAGGTATTTAGAATGGACATTATATAGTAGCATATAATGATCATATTTATATTTATAAAGGACTGCTCTTCAAACAAGACGTCAGATTTTTTTATTCTTTGACTATCCTGAAGACAGAAGTGGCACAAACAAATAAGAACAGAGGATTCTAGATTGGTGTTAAATGAAGTGAAGAAAATTTCACCAACAACTATATAATTCAAATAAAAGAATACAATGCATTGGAACACATTGAGATAGCCTTCCTTTGAGATTAATTCATCAGTCAAATATTGTATAGAAACTTTTCATGGAAATCATATAAAAAAATAAGTAGCCACCGTAAGCTCAGCAGACTTCATCTCCAGATAATTTTTACCTATCATATCTATGACTGTATAAATATATTTTGTACATGACAATAATAAAATTATTTCCCCTAAGTTCCCATAATGTTTATTATCCTCTTTAAAGCATAAATTCAGACAGGCAATATCTAGTATTAATGAAATATGTAAAATGCCAAATGATTAACATTTTTATTTAGACAAAATTTTCAAGTGAATATTACCTGTCTGACTCATTAATTAAGGAAGAATGTATTAAACTTATTAAAATTACAGTAAGAAGCACAAGGTGCAAGAGTATCCATAGGAATGATTCTAATATCATATAATGTTTTTATCCAACTCAATTCCATTCATAAACAAACAAAAATATCATACTTTGACAATATAATAATTAAGATGCTATAGTGACAAAACAATAGTTAAAACAATATTTGTGTCTCCGAATTTATATTATTTGAGAAATCTGTGGGATACATTTTCCACAGGGCAATTGCTTATTAAAGTTAGCCACTAACATCAGTTGTTATTTTTAGGAATTTACACCTAGTTGGGGATATAGGACCTAGTAGTAAAAAGAAAACCTACATTTCAAAGTAGCATTTGCTAGTACTTTGCAGTATTTGATCAAAGACAAAACATGCCACAGGATTTCAGAAGAAGAAAGGATCACTGTGAGCTGAAGAGGTTGGAAAAATAATTCTTTAACTTTATGTCTGAAATAGTTCTAAAGTTCTATTGGAACTTGTAGGCAATGATTTTGGATATTTATGGACATACCTGGTAAGTGTATATGGTGAGGGAGGCATGCTGCTTCTGCCACTATTCAGCATGTGAACATGAATAAGACACTCTGTTTCTTCTGTAAATAAGGGGTATAATCTCTCAGCCCTTTCCGTTCCTACATTCTATGACCCTAGAATTCTTCCTAGACATTGTAGTGTCTCTATATTATTAAAAAATAAAGAACAACTTCAGATTAAAATGTAAACAAAAGAATCAGTTGTTTAGCATCAGGAAGAGCTGGACTAAACATCAAAGGCCACTCACTTTGGAGTTTCTGGGGTGGTGAGTTTTGTTTATAAAACTCAAATTCATTATGAAATCTTTCCAGCATATTTCAAAATTTCTTTTTATCAAAAATGCAGGATACTCACCTCTTTAAGGGGATCCTCTGTTTCCCTACTAAGTGCTTCAAGGTAAAGGGCAAAATGCAAGGTTTTATGATCTTTATCAGAAAGTCAGTTTGGAAGATTTAATTTCCTCAGTAGTGACCTTCTGAAACAAGCATGACACCCTAAGCTCTTGGTAAAGAAGATAAATCTCCATGCTGATAAGCCTGAGTAAAGATATGCCCCTCAACCTCCAAGCTGACTCACATCCAGTACAAAATAAGGAACACATGTTCTTGATAGATTTAAACATGTTAAATCCAGGTTTCTGAAGAATTAAAACCTCACAAGTCTGAGGGACAAAATTAAAGCGATCTCACTGGCATTTATGGCAAGTTTATTTCCAAAATGATGTATTTTCTCAAAGAGCAGATTCCTAAGCAAACAATGCTTTTTTAAATTTGATATTTTCTTTGCAAAAGGAGACCATCTTTTTCATCCATAGACAGTGATGTGTTAAGCAGCAGGCACACAGCTAGGATGAAGCAATATGCTGCCTAGATCCTGAAGCTACATGGCCCAGTTTCAAATCTCAGCTACACAGCTTATGCCTTTGGGCAAGTGGGTTTCTTGGTTTTGTTTTGTCTGCCTGTTATTTTGTTCATTTGTTTCCAATTCTCTGTGCATCCATATTCTTATCTGTAAAATGGGGATAATTATAGTACCTGGCTTACAGAGACACTGGGAGAATTAGATGAATTACAAATGAATCGTGCTTACAAGAGTACATGCCTCAGGATAAGTGCTCACTAATGTCATAATATTTTTAGGAACATACAGCCTAGTTGTGGAGACAGAACCTAGAAATAAAAAGAAAGCCTACAGTTTAATGAATCATTTGCTTGGTTCAAGGCAAAACATTCCAAAGAATTTTAGAAGAAGGAAGAATCATGGGGAGCTGAAGTGGTTGGAGAAAATTTCATGGAAAGATTTAGTTTGGAAACATGAGCAAGTTTGAGATTACCTGAAGTTAAGGGGAAAGGCATTCCAGGTAGAATCAAGGATATAAACAGAAGCAGGGAAGCAGGAACATTCAAGTTAGTTGTAATGAAGATTCATAGAGGAGAGAAGAAAATGTAGCATCCAAGGAGAAAGTGTGGTAGTCAGAATAAAGTCTTCCAAAGATGTCCATCTCCTAATCCCAGGAACATATAAACATGTTACCTTATGAGGCAAAAGGGATTTTGCAGATGTGTTCAAATTAAGGACCTTAAGATGAGGAGATTATCTGGTTGGACTTTTCTGACTGTGGTTAGAGGGAGACATAACTCAGTAAAAATGGTCAGAGATATGCAAATTTGCTGGCTTTAAAGATTGAGGAAGGGAACCATGAGCAAAGGAATGTAGGCAACTTCTAGAAGCTGGGAAAAATAAAGAAACAGATTTTTTCCTAAAACCTCCAGGAAGCAATGCAATCATGCCAACAACTTGATTTTAGCCGAGTGAGGTTTGTGTAGGATTTTTTGACCTGCAAATCTTTAAAGTAATAAATGTGTGTTGTTTTAGGCATTAATTTTGTGGCAATATTTTACAGCAGCAATTGGAAACTAATTCAGATAAGTTGGAGGAAGACAATCACCACTTTCTTTGGAAAGTTTCTCTTGATCTCCCACTCATGCAAACCCCCAAAATTTCACTGGCAGGTCATCTTGATTATGAACTGACTTTTTGAGTTCAAGGACATAGTCTCACAATTTTCTGTATCCTATGAAGTATCTATCTCAGAAAGTTTCAAATAAGATATATCCCAGAAGCATTTTTTGAATGAAGCATAAAATAAACCAAAACTATTCCACAATCCATAATGTGGTATAACTGTAGCGATTTATGTTAAAGTATACACTTCTGATTAAGACAAGTAAATAAAATGACACTTCATTTAACTTAAAGAGGAGAAAATAATATGATATGAAAAATCTGATAAAGCAAATTCTCCTTTGGAAGATGCTTCTTTTTTACATTTATATGAAATTTTATCTATGAAGAACATAAGCATTCAAAAAATAGGATAAAGTTGCCTACTTTGATGGTCAATGAGCTGGATGACTCTAGGAAGAAAGTGAAGTGAGAAATAAAATCTTAGAAATTACTGTTACATGAGAAAATGTAGAATTGAGTAAAGACACTACTGGAAACAGTCAAGGACATGAAAAACAGTCTTGAAAAAAATGAGCAAATGAAACAGGACAAAACTACAGCTTTAAAATGTTTACAAAGGGCAGGAGGCAGAGCAAAATGGCAGGGTGAGCTGACCTGGGACTCTCTCCCCGCCAAAATACAACCAAAGAAACGGAAAAACTGAATTTCAACCAATAACCCCTAATGCTGAGACCATCAGAGACCTACAGAGCAAGATGACAGAGGACGGAGAGAGGCTGCAGCCAGCCTTGGAGGAGCTGGAACAGGGTAAGAGAGAACATTGCTCCCTCCCCTAGAGACTGGGGTTGCTGCCGTGGGTGAGGGAAGGAGTGGGGGAGGGGCCGTGCCACCAGGGGATTGTCCAGGACTCCCGCGGCTGGTGCAGTGGAAACCCATTGATGAGAGAAAGCTTCTGTGTGTGGAAACCCCATCAAGCCAGGCCCCCTTGAGACCAGAGAACAATAGCTGATCAGAATCCAGATTGGCGCACGAGAGAAATGCCCCTCCTCCCTCAACATGTGCTGGGTGCAGCCATCTTGGCTGAACATGGAGGGCACAGAGCGTGCAGCTCTCAACCCCCATCTAATGGTGGCAGGCTGTAATTGCAAGTGAATACTACCATCATGTGCAAAAACCACCCCTCTACCATTCAGCAATTTATAAAAGCTCCAGACTGGAAGGAAAAAAATAAAAACAAAGAATTAAGTCCTGAGGACTTGGAAATAGGTAACCTAAGTGAAAATGAGCTCAGAGTAGCTATCATCAAAAAACTCAATGAGATAGATGGAAAGATAGAGAAACAAGTCAATGAGTTCTGGAGTTACTTTACAAAAGTTATTGAAGCTATAAAGAAGAATCAAACAGAAATACTAGAGATGAAAAATACAATGGACCAGATAAAACAGAATATGGATTCCCTGAATGCCCGTGTAGACGCCATAGAGGAGAAAATTAGCATAATCGAAGACAGACAGCCTGAATGTCTCCAGACAGAGAAAGAAAGAGAACTAAGGATTAAAAAGAATGAGGAAAATATCAGAGAAATAGCGGATTCAGTAAGGAGAACGAATTTAATAATTATCTGAATAATGGAGAGCATGGAAAAAGAAAATGGAGTAGAAAGTGTGCTTAATGAAATTATGGGAGAGAATTTCCCAAATCTAGGGATTGAGGGAGAAATGTGTGTGGAGGAAGCTTTCAGATCTCCTAGATTCGTCAATGTATAAAGACCTACTGCAAGGCATATAGTAGTAAAAATGGAAAAATGAAAGACAAAGAAAGAATACTCAGGGAAGCAAGACAGAAGAAAACAACCTACAAGGGAACTCCTATCAGACTTTCAGCGGATTTCTCTACAGAAATCTTACAAGCTAAGAGAAAATGCAGTGACATATTCAAAACTTTAAAAGGTAAAAATCTTCAGCCAAGAATACTCTATCCAGCAAAAATACCCTTCAGATATGAGGGAGAAATTAAATCTTTTCCAGACAAACAAAAGTTAAGGGAATTTGTAACCAAAAGTCCTCCACTACAACAAATCTTCAAGAAGGCTCTCATACCTGAAAAAAAGAAAAGGGAGAAAGGGGTCACAAAACACAGAGTAGGGAGACAGATATATAGAACAAGAATAGGATAGCAAATATTCAACTATAGCATTAGGATAAAGGTAAGGAAACCACTAAAGCAAAGACGATCTTATCACTCTAACTACAAACTCATAACATGAGTTGGAATAACAGATGAAAATAATAATTTAGGAGGGAAAGAGCACAGGGACTAAATAAGGCTAGGCCAAGTAAGTAAGAGACCACCGGAGAATAGACTATATTATACACAAGATTCTAAATACAAACTTCAGGGTAGCCACTAAACAAAAAAACAGAACAGAGCCACAAAACATAAATAAGGAAAAATCTAGGAAACCCAGCATATGAAATTGCAGAAGTCAATGGGAAAGCTAAAACACACAGGACAAGAAACAAAGGTAATGCAGGAAAACCAGATAACGAGCAACAGAATGACAGCTTTAAGCCCACATGCATCAATAATCACCCTCAATGTAAACAGATTGAACTCTCCAATAAAGAGATACAGAGTGGCAAAATGGATTAAAGAAGAAGATCCAACAATTTGTTGCCTCCAGGAAACACACCTCAGCCCCATGGACAAACACAGGCTCAGAGTGAAGGGGTGGAAGACAATACTTCAATAGTGAGCAAATGAAAGAGGGTGTTGCAATACTTATATCAGGCAAAACAGATTTCAAAATAAGTCAGGTAAAGAGAGACACAGAGGGACAATATATAATGATCAAAGGGACACTTCATCAAGAAGAAATAACGCTTATAAATATCTATGCACCCGACACAGGAGCACCAAAGTTCATAAAGCAACTATTAACAGACTTAAAGGAAGATGTTAAAAACAGCACAATAATAGTAGGGGACCTCAACACTGCACTCACATCAATGGACAGATCATCAAGACAGGAAATCAACATGGAAATAGTGGAGCTAAATGAAAAACTAAAATAATTGGGCTTAACAGACATATATAGAATACTTCATCCCAAAACAGCAGAATACACATTCTTCTCAAGTGCACATGGAACATTCTCAAGGATAGACCATATGTTGGGAAACAAGGCAAGCCTCTACAAATTTTAAAAAAATTGAAATAATAACAAGCATCTTCTCCTATCATAATGCTATAAGGCTAGAAATTAATTACAGGAAAAAAGTTGAGAAAGGCACCAGGATGTGAAGACTAAACAATACACTACTCAACAAGAAATGGATCACTGAAGAAATTAAAGAAGAAATCAAAAAATACCTGGAGATAAATGAAAATGATAACATGCCATACCAACTCATATGTGATACAGCAAAAGCTGTATTAAGAGGAAAATTCATTGCAATACAGACACATATTAACAAACAAGAAAAATCCCAAATAAGCAATCTTAAACTACACCTAACTGAATTAGAGAAAGAAGAACAAACAAAGCCCAAAGTCAGCAGAAGGAGAGAAATAAAAATCAGCAGAAATAAATGCTATTGAAACAAAAAAGGCAATAGAAAGCTTCAATGAAACAAAGAGCTGGTTCTTTGAGAAGATAAATAAAATTGACAAACCCCTCACCAGACTTACAAAGAAAAAAGGGAGAAAGCTCAAATAAACAAAATCAGAAATGAAAGAGGGGTAATAACAACAGACTCCCCAGAAGTGCAATGGATTATAAGAGAATACAACGCTAAATTACACGCCAACAAAATGGATAACCTAGAGGAAATGGATAAATTCTTGAACTCCTCTAATCTCCCAAAGCTAAGTCAAGAAAAGCAGACAATTTGAGCAGACCAACCACAAGGAAAGAGATTGAAACAGCAATCAAAAATATCCCAAAGAATAAAACCCCATGACCAGATCGCTTTCCTGGGGAATTCTACCAAACTTTCAGAGAGGATTTAATACCTATCTTTTTCAAGCTATTCCAAAAAATTAGGGAGGATAGAACAATTCCTAACACATTCTACAAGGCCGACATCATGCTGATACCAAAGCCTGACAAGGACCTCACAAAAAAAGAGAACTAAAGGCCAATATCACTGATGAGCACATATGCAAAAATTCTAAACAAAATTTTGGCAACCAGAATTCAGCAATTCATCAAAAGGATCATACATCATGATCAAGTGGGATTCATACCAGGGACACAGGGATGCTTCAACATCTGCAAATCAATCAACGTGATATACCACATCAACAAACTGAGGAATAAATCCACATGATCATCTCAATAGATGCAGAGAAAGCATTTGACAAGATCCAACAGCCATTTATGATAAAAACTCCGAACAAAATGGGCATAGAAGGGAACTGCCTCAACATAATAAAGGCCATATATGACAACCCCACAGCCAATATCATACTCAATGGGCAAAAACTGAGCTCCATGCCCCTGAAAATAGGAATGAGACAAGGATGCACTCTATCACCACTCTTTTTTAACATAGTCCTGGAGATCCTGGCCAGAGCAATTAGGCAAGAAAAGGGAGTAAAAGGAATCCAAATAGGGAGGGAAGAAGTGAAACTCTCACTGTTTGCAGTCGACATGATCTTATATATAGAAAATCCCAAAGAATCCATTGGAAAACGCTTAGAAGTAATCAACAACTACAACAAAGTTGCAGGGTATAAAATCAATTTGCATAAGTCAGTAGCATTTCTATATCCTAATAACGAGCTAACAGAAAAAGAACTCAAGAACACAATACCATTCACAATTGCTACAAAAAGAATAAAATATCTCGGGGTGAATTTAACTAAGGAAGTGAAAGACCTATGCAATGAAAATTACAATGCCTTTATGAGAGAATTGGATGACGACATAAGGAAGTGGAAAGACATTCCATGTACATGGATTGGAAGAATAAACATAGTTAAAATGTCTGTTCTACCTAAAGCAATCTACAGATTCAATGCTATCCCAATCAGAATCCCAATGACATTCTTTACAGAATTAGAACAAAGTGTCCTAAAATTCATATGGGGCAACAAAAGACCCTGAATTGCTAAAGCAATCCTGGGAAAAAAGAAGAAAATGGGAGGCATCTCAATCCCTTACTTCAAAACATACTACAAAGTTACAGTAATCAAAACAGCAGGGTACTGGTACGAAACCAGGTGCACAGATGAATGGAACAGAACTGAAGACCTGGAAATAAAAGCACACATCTATGGACAGCTTATCTTCGACAAAGGAGCTGAGGGAATACAATGGAGAAAAGAAAGTCTTTTCAACAAATGGTGCTGGGAAAACTGGAAAGCCATATGTAAAAGAATGAAAATTGAGCATTCTTTCTCACTATTCATCAAAATAAACTCAAAATGGATCAAAGACCTAAAGGTGAGACCTGAAACCATAAGGCTTCTAGAAGAAAACGTAGGCAGTACACTCTTTGACATGAGTATTAAAAGGATGTTTTTAGACACCATGTCTTTTCAGAGAAGGGAAAGAATAGAAAGAATAAACAAATGGGGCTTCATCAGACTAAAGAGCTTCTTCAAGGCAAATGAAAACAGGATTAAAACCAAAAAAACAACCCACTAACTTGGAGAAAATATTTGCAATTCATATATCAAAGCAATAACAACAACAACAAAATGTTTACAAAGAAAACAATTAGTAAGGCTCAAAAGAAGAAATAACATATAAATAATTAATATCTTTAAAAACCAGAAGCAAACAAATGGAATGGAACATGTAATAATTTTATAATTACTATATCTATGGGCTAGAAGTGCACAATATGTTTCAAAAGAATAAATACAAAAGTGAGGATATCCTGACTTCTCTTGGTAATGAACCTGGAATTCTAAGACCACATTTTTTCTTAATGAGAGCAAGAACAAAGGCACAATTATTCAAATTAGCCTCAAAATTTCTCCACACCATTATTCTGACTACATTATAGTGAATATGTTTATATAGAGAACCAATGTTAAAAATATATGGAAATTGACAGTGATGTCAGCATCATTGTAGAGTGAGCTCTCCTGGTGATCTCGTCCCTCCACAACACAATGAAAAAAACATTCATACTCCAACAGAGAGCATCCATACAACAGAAAAGATGTCTGAGACACCCATGCAGCCATATGTCAGAGAATGGAGAGGCTGGAGGTCCTCTTGGAGAAGGTGGAATGGGCACAGAGAAAACTTTGCTCCCTCCCCAAAAGACTGCAATCTGGGACAATGAATAGCCTCCAAGAGGGAATGAAGTGGGGAGGGTTAGCCCTTTTACGGGAACATCAAAGACCTCTGAGGTCCCTCACAGCCTAGGGGAAAGCCTCTATCAAAGTGAAAGCTAGTTTAGGGGTGACTTCATCAAATCACCACCCTAGGAGAGTAGATAGTGATGGCAGAATGAGAAAATACCCAGAGCATTCAGAAGAAAGAGCCTCTTCCCCTAATCCACCCAGTGCGGGCTCTAGCACCTGGGATCCTGGCAGAACAAAGAGGGCTCAGAATACACAACTCTTGACCCTCACACAGTGGTGATTGGTGGTAATCACAACCAAATAATACCAAGATGCAAAAGAACAAAGTCAGGTCCTCTAGCAGCATCAAAAATTATATTAAATCTCCAGACCAACTACCCAGAAATCAGTCCTGAAGACAGAGAAATATGCAATCTAAATCATGGAGAATTCAAAATAGCTATCATCAAAAAAATCAGTGAAATAAAAGGGAATGTAGAGAAACAAATTAATGACTTCAGGAGCTACTTCACAAAAGAGTTTGAAACTATAAAGAAGAATCAATCAGAAACATTGGAGATGAAAGACACAATGGGTGAGATAAAACAAAACAAGGATTTCCTAAACTCTGGAGCAGACATCATAGAACAGCCAATCAGCATAATCGAGGGTAGATATATTGAAATGCTCCAGATAGAAGAGGAGAGAGAACCATGACTAAAAAGAAATGAAGAAAGTCTCTGAGAAATATCTGACTCAATTAGAAAATGCAACATAAGAATTATAGGTGTTCCAGAGGGAAAAGAGAAGGAGAATAGAGCAGAAAGCTTTTTCAAAGAAATAATAAACTTCACAAACCTGGGAAGGAGAAGGAAATCCATGTGAAAGAACTTATCAGATCTATTAAATATGTAAATGTAAAGAGACCTTAAAAAATTAAAACCCCAGGACCAGATAGCTTTGCTAGAGAATTCTACCAAACTTTCAGAGAGGATTTAATGCCTATCCTTCTCAAGCTAGTTCAAAAAATTAGGAAAGACGGAATGCTTCCTAACATATTCTATGAAGTCAACATCAGTCTGATACTAAATCCTGACCAGGACAACAAAAAAAGGAAACCACTGGCTAATATCACTGATGAACATAGATGCAAATATCCTCAACAAAATATTGGCAGCCCAAATACAGCAATACATCAAAAACATTGTACATCATGATCAAGTGGGATGTGTAACAGGGACATAGGGATGGTTCAACATCTGCAAGTCAATCAATGTGATATACCACTTTAACAAAAGATAAAAACTACATGATCATCTCAATAGATGCAGAGAAAGCATTTGACAAGATCCAACAGCGATTTATGATAAAAACTCTTAACAAAATGGGGATAGAAGGAAATTACCACAACATAATAAAGTCCATATATAACAACCACACAGCCAACATCATCCTCAATGGGCAAAAACTGAACGCCATACCTCTGAGAACAGGAACAAGACAAGGATGCCCACTTTCACCACTCTTATTCAACATAGTCTGGAGGTTTTGGCCAGAGCAATTAGGCAAGAGAAAGGAACAAAAAGAAATCAAATAGAGAGTGTAGAAGTGAAACTCTCGCTGTTTGTAGATGACGTGATCTTATATATAGAAAACCCTAAATGATCTATCGGAAAACTAGTAGAAATAATCAACAACTACAGTAAAGTTGTAGGGTACAAAGTCAGCCTACAAAAATCAGTTGCATTTCTATAGTCTAATGACAAACTTACAGAAAGAGAACTCCATAATACAATTCTATTTACACTCTCAACAAAAAATATAAAATATCTAGGAATAAATTTAACCAAGGAGATATAGGACTTATACAATAAAACTTAAGGGGCTGGCCTGGTGGTGCAGCGGTTAAGTTCTCACATTCCGCTTCATTGGCCCGGGGTTCGCTGGTTTGGATCCCAGGTGTGGACATGGCACTGCTTGGCAAAGCCATGCTGTGGTAGGTGTCCCACATATAAAGTAGAGGAAGATGGGCATGGATGTTAGCACAGGGCCAGCCTTCCTTAGCAAAAGGAGGAGGATTGGCAGCAGTTAGCTGAGGGTTAATCTTCCTCAAAAAAAACAAAGAAAAACCTAAAAAAAAAAGCTTAAGACATTATTGAAAGAAACAGATGATGACGTAAAGAAATGGAAAGAGATTCTATGCATATGGATCAGAACAAACGTAGTTAAAATGTCCATACTACCCAAAGCAATCTACAGATTCAATGCAATTCCAATCAGAATCCCAGTGACATTCTTCACAGAAATATGACAAAGAATCCTAAAATTCACCTTGGGCAACCAAAGACCCTGAATTGCTAAAGCAATCCTGAGAAAAAAGGAACAAAGCTGGAGGCATCATAATCATTGACTTCAAAATGTACTACAAAGCCACAGTAATTAAAACAGTATGATACTGGTACAAAAACAGGCACACAGATCAGTGGAACAGCATTGAAAGCCCAGAGATAAAATTTCACATCTACAGGCAGCTAATCTTTGATAAAGGTGCTAAGAACATACAATGGTGTTGGGAAATCTGGACAATCACTTGCAAAAGAATGAAAGTAGATCATTATCTCATGCCATATACAAAAATAAGCTCAAAATGAATCAAAGACTTGCAGATAAGTCGTGAAACCATAAAACTTCTGGAAGAAAACATAGATAGTACACTCTGTGACATGGAACTTAAAAGAATCTTTTCAAATAGCATGTCTTCTCAGACAAGGGAAACAAAAGAAAAAATAAACAAGTGGGACTTCATCAGACTAAAGAGTTTTTGCAAGGTAAAAGAAACAAGGATCAAAACAAAAAGACACCCCACAAATTGGGAGAAAATATTTGCAAATCATATATCTGACAAGGGGTTAATCTCCATAATATATAAGGAACGCACACAACTGAACAGCAAAAAAACAAACGGCCCAATCAAAAAATGGGCAGAGGATATGAACAGACGTTTTTCCAAAGAAGATATATAAATGGCCAACAGACACAAGAAAAGACACTCAACATCACTAATCATCAGGGAAATGCAAGTCAAAACTACACTAAGATACCACCTTATGCCTGTCAAAATAGTTATAATCACTAAAACTAAAAATAACAAATGTTGGAGAGAGTGTGTGGAAAAGTGAGCCCTCATACACTGCTGGCAGGAATACAAACTGGTGCAGCCACTATGGAACACAGTATGGAAATTCCTCTAAAAACTAAAAATAGAGGGGCTGGCCCTGTGGCTGAGTGTTTGGGTTCGTGCGCTCTGCTGCAGACAGCCCAGTGTTTCATTGGTTCGAATCCTGGTCGCGGACATGGCACTGCTCATCGAGCCACGCTGAGGCAGCGTCCCACGTGCCACAACTGGGAGGACCCACAGCAGAGAATACACAACTATGTACCAGGGGCCCTTGCGGAGAAAAAGGAAGAAATAAAATCTTTAAAAAAAAAAAAAACTAAAAATAGAAATACCATGTGACCCAGCTATGCCATTACTTGGTATCTACCCAAACAACATGACATGAAATCAACAATCCAAACTGATGTATGTACCCCTATATTCATTGCAGCACTATTCATAATAGCCAAGACGTTGAAACAATTCAAGTGCCCCTCAAACAATAACTGGATAAAGAAGATGTGGTATATATATATACAATTGAATACTACTCAGCCATAAAAAAACACACAGTCATCCCATTTGCAACAACATAGATGGACCTGGAGGATATCATCCTAAGCAAAATAAGCCAGACAGGGAAAGACAAACACAATATGATTTCACTCATATGTGGAATATATAGAAACACATGGACAAAGAAAACAGTTCAGTCATTACCAGGGGGAGGGGGAGATGGGGTGGGGAGTGAGCACAGGGGGTGAAGGGGAGCACTTGTATGATGATAGACAAGAAATAATTTACAACTGAAATTTCACAATGATGAAAACTATTATGAACTCATTAAAAATACGGTAAGTATGGAATACAAACTAAATGTAACAAGAAATGATGATATGACAATGATGATATAACTAACAAAAGTAAGGAGTGGAATAAGAAAGAGTTTGTCAGGTAGAGTAAGTGACCAAGTTTCTAATCTCATCTGAGGGGTCCATGACAAATGTTTAAAGCTGACAGTATTGTCAGTATAAGTGTATTTTAAAAAGGAAGAAAATTAACCACTAAAAATAACAAAAATAATAATATAGCCTAAAAGTTAGTTTGTGGAATAGAAGTAAGACATATACATACACTACCTGAACAGTTTTCTTAGTCTCGTAGGGTTTTAAAGTCATAATGCAAGAAATAGAATTTTAATAGCTACAATTCTAAAGGTAACCCTAGAAGATATAAAAACAAATCATGAAGTTTCCATGTTATAAAAAGGAGTCCACACCTTCACACACTCCCTGAAGCACAGGAAACTCACACTGGAGCAATTAAAAAAAAAACATAAAAAGATGTACTGGTTACTAACTGTACTGTGGTTATGTTAGGTAATATCCCTATTCTTAGAAAATACACAAGGAAGCATTCAGGGATAAAGGGCTGTGATGACTATAACTCACACTCAAGTGGTTTAAGAAAAACTTTTATATATGTGATATCTATCTATGTGAGTATGTATATATTGAGACAGAGAGAGAATGCAAGTGCACAAAAGATAAAACAAAATATTAATAGCTTAAGCTGAGCAGAGGGTATATGGCTGTTCTTGTTATTATTTATTTATATTTATGTATGTGCTTATTTATTTATTTAAGGTTGAAATCCTTGCCATGCAAATGTTCTAGAGAAAAGCATTCAAATAAAAAACTATTAAAGAATGGAATGTTAAAAATTAAAACTATATATTTCTTACATGGTTTTTGCACAATTAGTTTTTATTATTGCAAAGGACTGAATAATAAATGTTTACATTAAGGGGCATGCTAAATATGTAGTTAAGAACAAGTTAGAGCTATGTGTGTTTATACGAAAATATAATCAGTAAAATATTTAAGCAAAGAAAGCAAAGAATGGAGCACTGTCTATAGTAAGCATTTATATGTATTATTTTTAAAAACCCACACATGCACACAGTTACATATGTTTCTTATATGCAGAAAAATGTCTGAAAATACAAAAAACAAATTCTGTGTGTAGTGAATTGGAAGCTTATTCTTGTTTAGATGTCCTAACGTGCTGTTTGAATTTTACACCCCATGCAATTATACTGCATATTAAAAATGCACGTTAAAATATAAAAACTGCTTTAATAGAATATGCTGTAAGGAATATTTAGCAAATTAAAGATAACTACAATATTATCAATTGATAGAGAATAGAATACAAAAATAGTATATAGAGTATGTTAGTTCACAGAAATATTCAAGAATTAGGTCTAAATCTCCAATCTTACTAAATTTTTCCCTTTCATATTGTAATTTTTTTTTACTGCCATTATTTTGCCAAAAATGAAGTAATAATACTACTCCCCAGCTAATCATACTAAACAGGGGGAGATCTGTTCCTTCTAGCCAAGGACATGAACCACAACAGGTGTATGTAAACATTCCTATGATGGCCCTAGCTTGTGGTGACTTTGATTGTCAAAGTCTTCTTCACATCTCTGCTCAGTAACTCTTTTTTTTCCAGAATCTAAATTGTGAAATGTAGCTAAGAAGCAGCTGCTAGTGGGGGATATATGGATTTATAATATCTGATCTCAATATTCCCAATAGTTTATTTGAATCAGATTTGTCCATTCTCCTGAAACTAGACACAGTCATTCAAAAGGAAACATGGTCATTTATTCATTGAGTAGGACTAGTGCATGATGCAATTGTCCCTACAATTACTACCTAGAAAGAAGGAAGTTTTAAAATCAGCTCTTGGCTGCATGCCAGGCAATATGGAAAGTGTGAACTAGAAGCCGTTTATATTTGTTATACTGATTGATGCAGCAGATTCTGTTTGTGCTTCACCTTTACCATTTCAGTGTATATCAGCCCAACCTTCAACCACCAGCATCTGAATTTCTTCTTTTAAAGATTGTTCTTCCTGCTGCTCTTCCACTTTCCTGGCAAGACAAAAGTCCCAGGAAATTAGCACTTCTCAGGAGCAGCTCTCCACCAAAGACTGGCTTACATACACATTCTCCGGCTCCACTGCCCCTGAAGTGGTATTAGTCCAATGCCTGGGTTTTTCACACTGCCACCCAGAGATCTCCAGAAGGATTAACATTCAGTTGCCTACTGCAACAATCTGCTCATGAACTCATTAAAGTAATAATTCAAGACATAAAAGTTTGTTACATATGCTGCTAAATGTAACCAGTAGAAAAGATAAAAACATATTGGAAAGGAATACATTTCCTTTCACCACCAATCCCAAAATAAAAATAGAAAACTCATACCAGAGAGTATTTTTTCCCATTCACTGTCACATTTCCTAACTCCTCCACTAGTGCTTCCTTTGCCTCCAAATCAGCTGCTCAAACTCGAATTCTTATCACAGGGTTTGCTTCTGGGAAATCTCAAACTAAGACAATGGTACCAGAAGTGACCCTTTGGAAGCAGATTCTTGGAAGGAGATTCCGGAATCAATCACTACTGGACAGATGGCAACAAAAGCCAATTGCTGGTGGAGCCCTTAAAACATTACATTGACTCCCCATTTCTTCAACTCATATATCAAGTGGCACAGAAGACAGTCAGCTTTAATTAGGACGCAGAGCAGGAAGGGGCTCTGCAGCAGGTCTCACTTGCTGTACAAGTAACCTTGTCACTTAGGTCACGTGATACAATCGACTGTATGATGAAAGTTTTAATAGTGGGGAAAGTGACGAAATAATACAGGTCTGGATCTTTAGGAGAAAATCCTTGTCACACGTAATCAGGAATTTTATGTCTTTTGAGAAACAGCTGCTGGTCTATTTCTGGATCCTGATAGAATGCTTGTGAAGGGGCATCATGTGAGTACGCATCCAGGCCTTCTATAATGAGCTGGTCTTGTTGGAACCTCCAATAAATAAAGTCAGACAGTGCAACAGGAATCTATCAAATGATGAAAATGATACATCTAGATTGAGCCCAAGTAGGACCAGAGCACACGAAGAAGCTACAGTTCAAATGTGTATAAATAAAACCTCTCCTTTCCTACCTCCCCAGTGCAACTCCCACTGAAGTAATCAATGTCAACACGTTGTTGTGTATCCTTTATAGTTCCCCCATGTTCATTTACCTGCACATTTATGTTTGTCTTATTAATTATTTAGGTTTCACCTTTTTTCTTAATGTTCAGTGCTGCATATTGATCTTCAACTTGATTTTTTTTTTTCACCTAACAGTGAGTGAGCATAGACCATAATTCTCTGCAGGTCAGCCTATGATTGCCTAATTCAGTCTTTTTCATTAGTTGCACATTAAACAGAAAAAAATATACTTTTCTACTAGTAACAGATATTCAAGTTATTTCTTTTATTTTTCTTTGCCACTACACTTAATGCTGAAATATATGTAATCTTATGCACTGGCATTTATATTTCTGTAGTGTAGATTTCTAAAGGAAATTTATAGGTCAAATGCCATATAAACTACCTAATTTGTGGACTGTGTACTGTGGAAATGGAGTAATTCATATTCTCAGCAAGAAATAATGGGTGTACACAACCAACAAGGAACCTCATCATCATTGAAAATTATGAATGTTTCATTTGCATTGAAAGGCTGCACTGACATTTTCATTTCATTTCATTTACTTGACCAATACTGATATTGGACATTTTTTTATACATTTTTGGCAATTTGCATTCCTATATTGGCGAACTGCCTGTTTTTGTTTTAGTTTTTGGTTTTTTTTGAGGATAATTAGCCCTGAACTAACTACTGCCAATCCTCCTCTTTTTGCTGAGGAAGACTGGCCCTGAGCTAACATCCATGCCCATCTTCCTCTACTTTATATGTGGGACACCTACCACAGCATGGCTTTTGCCAGGCAATGCCATGTCCACACCCATGATCCAAACCCATGAACCCTGGGCGGCCAAGAAGCGGAACGTCCAAAGTTAACCACTGTGCCACTGGGCCAGCCCCCTGCCTGTTCTTTTGTCCATGTATTTATAGATTTTCTTTTTGGTTGTGAATTTTGTAATATTTGTTGAATATTGGGTTATCTTCCCATTGTTTGGCACATGTGCAGAAATATTTTCTCTAATTGCATTATTTATCTTTTAGTATTGTTACAGGGCTTTGCTCTTTCCATTATAACTTTTAATTTTCATTCCTGAATTAAATAGTATTCACACACTCACAAATGTACAAATATTCATCCAAGTTTTCTTTCTACTATATTTTCACATTTGTATTCTCAATCCGCCTCAGTATTATTTTGACACCCATTATGTCACAGAGAACAAGACAAAGGGAAGAAAATATTTAAAAACTATTTCATTTTTAAGTACCTGTTAACTGACAGAGGCAGGACACACATACAGCCTCTGACTTCGAGGATAGTGTTTTTATCACTATACATCCTGCACCAACATCTATGGTGAAACACAAATAGAGTTCTATTTTATCTACCTATTAGAGAATTTTTCCTTTCAACCTTCTCCTGAAGGCATCTTTTACTTCCTTGTTCTTCAAGCTATAGATGAGGGGGTTCAACATTGGGATTACCACAGTATAAAATAGAGAAATAGGTTTATTGATATCAAGGGAGGAACCTGAGCCAGGCCGAACATAGATAAAGAAAAGAGTCCCACCTAGGATGGAGACAGCTGTCAGGTGAGAACAACAAGTACAGAAAGCTTTTTGCCTCCCATCAGCTGTCTGGATCTTCAAGACGGCCACCAGGATGAAAACATAGGAGACCATGATGATCAGGCCACTGAGTACTCCTATAGCTCCAGCCAAGATAAGAAGCACTAACTTATTAATCCAGGTGTCTGCACATGCAAAGGAAAGAAGTGGTGAAATGTCACAGAAGAAGTGATTGATAATATTTGGACCACAGAAGGGTAAGCAAAAAGTGAGAGTTGTGTGAGTCATTGTGCTTATCAGACCTGTGGCATAAGGTCCTACCACCAACTGCATACAGACCCTCTGCCTCATAAGGAGTGTATACAACAAAGGCTTACAGATGGCCATATACCGATCATATGCCATGGAAGCAAGGAGCAAACACTCAGTTGCAATAAAGAGACCAAATGACCACATCTGTGCAGCACAACCCATGAAAGAGATTCCTTTTTTTTCCGCAAAGGTATCACACAGCATCTTGGGGGCAATGGAAGAGGAGGAACAAATATCTACAAAGGACAAGTGGCTAAGGAAAAAGTACATAGGAGTGTGGAGGCTGTGATCAATCCATATGAGAGTGATCATCCCCAAGTTACCCCCCAGTGTGACAAGATAGACAAGGAGAAGCATGATAAAGAGGACAATCTGCTCAGGAAGATGATCTGTGAGGCCCAAGAAAAGAAGTTCAGTTACTGCTGTCTGATTCTTATCTTCCATTGGTTAGTTGTAATCTGCTACCTTAAAGAAAAAATCATTAAAAAATCAATCATTAGCAGCTAAAAATAATATTTTAAGCAAATAGATTATTTTTAAAATTTCTATAACAATTACTGAAATGTTGTTCAACTGGAAGACAATGTTCCTAGATACTAGGTCTGGGAGTTGTACAAACATCATGTTTAAGCTTGGGAATTCACCCTTGAACTGTTTGGAGTTGGTACTCTCTCCTATAAGAAGAGGTGTGCAACTCTATTATCCACAACTTCCTCAAGTTATAAAATTGTATTTGAAATGAGAATTACTCTCCATGTTTCGCCTTACTGTATGAGGGATAATAAAACCCACTGGTGAATATCTGTACTGGAAATACTGTACAAACCAATGAGATTCAGATCGTAATATTAGACATCTGGGAAAGCCTAAGAGGTGAGTCACTGTTCCCATTGAATGATTAGTACCATTCTAACATTATTAAGACCTAATTTATATCTGTGTTTATCAATCTGTTTCCTAGTACCACTTGTAATAAGATGTGGGAAGGATAATGCACACATTTGACAAAGAGGTTACACACTCTGAAGATCAGTAGAAATAATGAAAGATGTTTATGTTTTATAAAGAGCAGCTCTGAAAAAGAGAGAATAGTTTTAACTTTGACAGTTGTAAAGACAGAAGAGGCAACACGAGTGAAGAATATAAAATGATAAATTGAGAGCAAAGGTGGGGGGTAGAAATTACTCCCAACCACATAATTCCAATAAAGGAATATTATGCTTTGGGACGAATGGAGAGGCACTGCCTTTGAGGGCAAGTGATCTGGCACATGTTCGACAGCAACTTGTCATAAAAATTGTATAGAAAATTAAGCATCTGTTGGGCCAAAATGATATAGAATTATTTTATGTAATTTTCTTTATTGTATATGAACTTATTTTAAGGCACTTATGCCAAAATCTGTTTGGCACTATCAATTGTAGTAATATTGTATGTAAAACATCAAATAAATAATACTTTATGCAAGGAACACCCCCTAAGAAAATATTACTTTCTGACTCATTAGTGAAGGAAGAAAAAATAAATCTTTAAAATTCTGAGAGAAAGATCATTATGCAGGATAATTTATATGAAAAAAATCTGATTTTAAATATTACCATTTCAAATAATGTCTTCTTTAAAATAAAAACAATATCCTACTCTTGAATTATGCAAATTAATAATTGGTGTTTCATATATGATATAAATAATGACTGTATCTATTAAATTTATGCTCATGTTATTACTATCATGATTATTTGTTTAGTGTTATGTGGAGTATATTTTCAGCAGTCACAAAGACAGTGATAGGCATACAGGAGCATTGTCCATGGCCGTGAATATTTCTGTCTATGCCCATCCAAATATCCCAGTATAGGTGTGTGAGGGTGGGGGTAATACAGACAGCTCCTAGTTTTGGTACAGCCACTCACCCTTTCTCTCCTTCCTTCCTTTGTCTCTTTCTTTTATTTATTTGAGTATAAGTCAATGTGAGTCCTCTATAAAATGAGGAAGATGATCTCTATACCCTTTCATATCTAACATTGTGTGACTTTAGAATTCTTCATGAACACTGCTGTATCTCTATATCATAAAGAAATAAACAAGAAATTCAGTTCAGAAAAGTCACATAAATGAGTAGTGTTGTCTCACAAGGATGTAAACAAAATGCCAAAGTCTGCTTTCTTTAGAGAACTTGGAGTGAGGAGGTTATATTCCTGAAGTTCTACCTCATCCTGATGTTTGGCCACCATATTTCAAAAACTTCATATTATCCAAAGTGAAATGTACTCACTTCTTCGAGGATATCCTTTGTGTAGCTTCTTTAACTGCCTCAAAGGAAATGATCATTTTCTAAAAGGAAGGATAAAACGTTCAGCTCCCTTCATGACGGTAACCTTTCCTTAAGGGCATGACTTTCTAAATGCTTGGTGAAGAAGACAAATCCCCCATCTTGAAGAGCTTAGGAGTAGAGATGCTATTTGACCTGCACATTGATTCATATATTGCACAGAATAAGTGTCATTTTCTTTGGAGTTTTCAATAGTTTAGAGCCAGTTCCCCAAAGAACTACAACCTCAAGTGTTTACACCTGAAGGAACAAAATTAACACAATCTTGATGGCATTTGGACCAGGTATTATTTCCTAATTGTGTATTTTCTCAAAGAGAGGATTCCTAAGAAACAATATACAGTTTTCCCCTGTTGGGAGCTTCCTTTGCCAAAAGAGATCTCTTTTTCTGTCAGTATGGAGTGAGATATTGAGCAGCTAAAACTATCTGGAATGAAGTAGGTTGCTCCTGGATGGAAATTGCAATTCCACAGCTTACTTTTTGTGTCATTTTGAGCAAGTTTTTAAATATCTTGGTGCCTCATTCTCTTCATCTCTAAAACAAAGAAAAATGATTTCCAGCTCTAAGAGATGTTGGAAGGATTTAATGAAGTAATACATTTAAAGTACTTCATAGAGTGTCCAGGATAGAATCATTGCCCATCAGTGTCATCTAGTATTATTAGAGATCTGTAGCATAGGTTTTGGGGAGACAAAACCTAGACATGAAAATAAAACAATAGTTCAAAGGGGAATTTACTTATCTTTAGGAAAATATTTTTTTAAATGTTCACTGGAATCCAAAGGAAGGGTAGATTCCTGTAAACCAGAGTATATGAGAAAATGTTCAGAGAAGGAATTGGTCTGGAAAGACAAGCAAAATTTAAATAAATCAAAGTTAACAGGAAAGGCAGTCCAGGCAGTGCTAAGGAGATGAATAGAAGCAGGGAAGCAGGAAGAGAAGAAAGGAAGTTTTGGGCATGGAAGGGTCACAAGGGAGAGAAGAAATTATAGAGTCTAATGACATAGGTTGAACTATCTCACTCACCACCTTCTCTGAGAACATTATTGTTTATCCCTAGAAGAGCTGTTATCTCATATTATCAACCTCCATAACATTTCATTGGTAGTTTGTAGATAGCTCAAAGTATCTATCTCAGAAGGTTGTCAATAATTGGTGTTCTGTGAATATTTGTTGAATTACTGGAAAATAAAATTCAAAAATCTATAATTCACAACTGCTTATATTTAACATTTAAGATTTTACTATATACTTTTGATTAAAGATGTCAAGGAAAAAGTATTTCTACCTGTTATTCTCCTGAAAATTAATTAAAAGCAATAGAAAAACAGCAAAAACAGAGTAAAAATAGAAAATGGCATTCATTAAACATGAAAAGGAAAAAGTAATATGGAAAATAATAGGAAAAATGTGAACAATTAACAGGCAAAATTCTTCTTTATTATATTATTGAGAATAACAACATCCATTCAGTGACATAGCAAGGTTGAAAAAAAATAACAAAATTCTATCAGGTTATGAGAAATAAGCTGGGTGAGTCCAGGAAAGAAAATGATATGAGAATTATGAGTCATATGAAACACAATAGGAAGGGATTATAGACAATTTGAAATAATCATGGAAGACATTCGAGAAAACTAAAAAAATAAAAATTTAAAAACAAACTATAACTTCAAATAGTTTAGAGAAAAATGATTAATAAGGCAGAAAGGAAAATGTAACATACGGATAATTTTTATCTCTGAAGAAGAGAAATGTAATATTAAAAAACAGTGAGAAGATCTGTACTATGAAAAAAAGGTAAATAAATATATCTTAAGAAAAAATATAAAACTACACAGTTTATTCTGATAAAGTGTCTGGACTTCATTTTTTTTTATCCTGGTAACAGTGGTTTATAACATTATATAAATTTCAGGTGTACACCATTATATTTTAATTCCTGTGTAGATTACATCCATGTTCACCAACTAAAGACTAATTGCAATCCATCACCACATACATGTGCCTAATCACACCTTTTACCCTCTTCCTCCCCACTGCCCCTCTGGTAACCACCAGTCCAATCTCTTTCTCTATGTGATTATTTTTGGTTATTTTTATCTTCTACTTATGAGTGAGATCAAACTGTATTTGACTTTCTCCCTCTGCCTTATTTCACTTTGCATAAGACCTTCAGGGTCCACCCATGTTGTCACAAATGCCTGGACTTCATCAGTCCTTATGGCTGAGTAGTATTCCACTGTGTATATATACCACATCCTCTTTATCCATTCATGTCTTGATGGACACTTAGGTTGCTTCCAAGCCTCGGCTATTGTGAATGATGCTGCAGTGAATATATCGGTGCATGTATCTTTACACATTCATGTTTTCATATTCTTTGGATAAATACCCAGAAGTGGAATAGCTGAATCATATGGTAGTTAAATTCTTAATTTTTGGAGCAATTGCCTTTCAGTTTTCCATAGTGGCTGCACCAGTTTGCACTCCCACAAGCAGTGTATGAGAGTTCTCTTCTCTCCACATCCTCTCAAACACTTGTTTGATTATAGCCATTCTGACAGGAGTGAGGTGATATCTCATTGTAGCTTTAATTTGCATTTCTCTGATAGTTAATGATGTTGAACATTCTTTCATGTGCCTGTTGGTCATCTATATATGTTCTTTGGAGAAATGTCTGTTCAGATCTTTTACCCATTTTTAATTAGGTTATTAGTTTCTTTTGCTGTTGAAATGCATGTGTTCTTCATATATTTTGGATATTCACCCCTTATAAGATATACAGTTTGTAAATATCATCACCCAATTGTTAGGTTTCTTAATTGAAGAGGAAAGAAATGTCAAATTTCATTCAAAATTATCCACAATATCATTCCACACTGCATCCATTACAGTGAATACTCTTATAGATAAACCAAGATTGGAAAACTGGGTATTATAGGAAATGGTGATATAACAATAGGAATATAATCAGTAATAATACTAATACTAGTACTAATAATGTAGTAACATAGTCAATGAGAACTTTAAATGAAAGAAGAGCAAGTTTTAAAGATACTTGTAGCCCACCAATATCCTCCTCTCAGTGCAGGAAGCTATTAAATACTGCTTAAATGTGATAAATACAATATTTTATATGTAAGTATATTCTAAGAAAGAAAATTTGCCACTAGGAGTATTAGGGATAACAATATAATCTATCAAAATCAGGCTAAGGAAGAAAAATAAGAAAAATATTAATGTGTTAATATTAACATCTTTCACACTGATATGGTTTTAAGGTATTAATTCAATAACTAGAAGTTTATTCTATACAATGATAAAGGTTAACATCAAAAAACAAAAAATGAATTATACAATTTTCAAAGTATCAGAAGAAATATATATACTCTACTCATGCCCTAAACATGAAAGAATCATAGCATGAAGTAAAATATTTTTAATAGAAGTATTAAGAGCAGAAAGTTTTAAAAATGAAATGGTATAGCTAAGACAATTTATGATCCTAAATTGGGGTGATATGACTTTGATTTTCACTGTCTTCCTCACTTCTCTGCTCAGTAACCCTTTTTGAGTCCAGAATCCAAACGTTGAAATGTAGCTAAGAAGTAGCTGTTAAGAGGTGATATATGGACTTACAATATCTGATCTCAGTATTCCCCATATTTTATTTGAATCAGATTTGTAAACCGCCCTGAAATTAGACAGGGTCATTCAAAAGTAGAGATGATCACTTATTCCTCTGGTGAGACGAGTGGGTGATGCAATTGTCCCAACAATTACTACCTAGGAAAAAGGAGGTTTTAAAATCAGCTCTTGGCTATATGTCAGGCGCTAGGGAAAGTGTGAACTAGAAGCTGTTTACAGTCACTACATTGTTAATATAGCAGACAGTGCTTCACCCTTATCATTTCAGTGCATCACTCTTATCATCTCAGAGCACATCAGCCCAACATTCAACCAGCAGCATCTGCATTTCTTCACTTGAAAACTACTCTTCCTGCTGCTCTTCTGCCTGCCCAGCAAGCAAAAAGTGCCAGAAAATTAGCATCTCTCAGAAACAGCTCTCCACCGAAGACTGGTTTATGTACAGGCTCCCTGCAGAGCAAGTGGGATTAATGTGATGCGTGGATTTTTCACACTGGCACCCAGAGATCTCTAGCAAGATTAGCCCTCAGTTGCCCACTGCAGCAATCTGCTCATGAATACATTAAAGCAGTAATTCAAGACAGAAGTATTCTACATATAATCATAAACGTAACCACTAGAATAGAGAAAAACAGATTAGAAAGTTTCCAAATTATTAGAAGGAATACATATCCTTACACCACTACTCCCAAAATAAAAATAGGACAATTTAAAGCAGAGAATATTAATTTATTATCATTCATTGACTCACTTCCTAACTCTTAAACCACCTCTCCTTTGCCTCCTAAATAAACTGCCCTCACTGGAATCCTTATCTCAGGGTTTGCTTCTGTAAAAACTCAAGCTAAGACAGCTGTACCAGAATCGGTCCTTTAGAAGTAGGTTCTTGGGATGGGATTCTGTAATCAGATCACTAATGGACAGAAGGCAACAACAGCACATTGCTAGTGGAATAGGGTGGTCGGTAACCACCTGCACATCCTAGCACTGCAGTCCTAAGACTCACCTGCAGTGAACTGGGATGTGGTTCAGGTGAAAAATGTGCACTGATTTATGCATTATCTCTAGAATGTGAGAGATATGGGGAGCAATGGTACTATTACGAAGATGGTTGTTGTTGAATGCCTTTAACATGCTGAAGGATGAAAATATTGGACTCAGGTCAGAAAATCTCAAACTCAGGATATGACATCAATGTCAGAAAGCAGCATTGAAAAATATCCTCATCTCCTACAATTAGAGACCAGACAGTACAAAAACTCAACCCAAGAACATTATGGTGAAAAAGAGAATATTAAAGAAGCTGAAATGACTGCCTCTGCTATCTCTTGTACAAAAGTCAGGACTCTGATATGGAAGGACTTGGACAGTGAAAATTGGGAATAAGACATCTATGTGGGATGTGTTTGAGATATTCCATTTCCCCTAATGTCTCTAACTGTAGGAGTGGCCTTCTCTGTTTTGCTGGAAGACTCTAGTCTTCTTTTAACTTTGAGAACATAAAGAGGCCTCACCAGTGTCAGATGCTTCACAAGAAAATGAAATGCTTTTCTCAAGATCTAGCCCCACCTCCCTCACAGCTTTGAGACATAATTACCAGAGGAAAGGTTCAAAATGGTATTGTCTGATCACTAAAGAAAATTGGTCCTGCTTTGGAAGGAAAAGCATTATTCACAAAAAGAGTTATAGAATGTGGCTAAAAAGTAGCAGCCAGGACTGGAAAAACATGTGGTGGTATACATCTTGAGGATAACAAGCTTATATAAAGCTGGGTAAGGAAGAATTTACTTACATGGAAGGACTCCACCGTCTCAGAAATTAGTTTGCAGGCAATACACCAGGAGCTGACGTGAATGCACTATTTGGATGTCTCCTTGAATCTTGGAAAAATTGACAGCCTACACTAAGTAAGGTAGAGATACCAGTAAGACCATGACAGAGAGTTGAAGAAGGGGCCCAAAGGCTCACAGATATAGTTATCCTTGAAAAAGATTTGAGATATAAGACCAGAGAATGTTTCAGGTAACTATATTCTGTAGAAAAGACCCAAAGGACAGTCATTCCACTAAAGCAATAAAGAAAAACACTAGAGAGAGGGATTCCAGCTTGCTGAGAAACTCAGTTGTGTGAGGTAGTGTTATGGATTTTGGCTTCCTGGAATCAATGGGGATGATAGGATTCCAGAGCACTTGAATCCAGAAATGAATGCCACTACCCAAGCCATAAAGGATGCAGCAGAGGTAGTCACATTTCTATTTAGTTCAATACCTGGCACAAATGAGGTGGCTCCTAGAGAATCACAGTAGCCTGCCTCAAGTTCAACAATGTGCTTCACCAATAGTAGTGCTATTCTATACATGGGATCACTTATAAGGTCTCTAGTAATGGTATGCAATCAACAATTTGGGGAATGCATTATTTTCTCTTCTGATTAGAAAAGAGGACTCAGAAACAGTTTCCATTCATGTGAGATGAACAATGATATTCATTTACAATTTTGCCTCAAGGCTAGGCTAACTCCCCTGCCTTCCTTCATAATATAGTCTGAAGATACCTGGCCACCTAAACATCACTCAAAACCTTACATTGACCCCCTACTTTGATAACATCATAAGGATAAAGCAGGTTCCACAAGCGGTTGCTAGAACGTTGGAGGGCAGGGCAAAATATGTGCTTTAGCAGGTGGAAGATAAACCCTATTAAGACTCAGGAACTTGACACTTTGGGAGAGTTTTTACAGGTCCAGCAGGTAGGGTGATGCTGGAACTGCCCCTCCAAAGTAAAATTCACTAAGAACCAGCATCCAGGTCGATTCCTTGGGTTTTGGAAGCAACATATTCCACAACTAGGAATATTTCTTCAACCCATATACCAAATGGCACAGAAGGCAGTCATCATTAAGTGGAATGCAGAGTAGGAAAGGGCTCTGCTGCAAGTCCAACTTGCAGTACAAGCAGTCTTGCCACTTAGGTGACATGATACAACAGACTGTACGATGAAAGTTTTAATAGTGGGAAAAGAAGCAGAAAGGAGTTTACCACAAGCTTCAGTAAGAGAATAACAAAGGTCAAGAGCTTCAGGAGCAAATACTTGCCATTTGCAACAAAGAATTGTATGTCTTTTGGGAAACAGCTCCTGGTCTATTTCTGGACCCTGATAAAGAGGGAACACTTGCACGAGCGGCAGCATGTGAGTATGCCTCCAGGCTTGCTATAATAAGCTGCATCCTGTCAGATCCTCCAACAAAGTCAGATGGGCACAGCAGCGATCTGACATAAGATGAAAATGATACTTCCAGATTGAGCCCAAGCAGGACCAGAGAGCAAATGTGTATGAATAAATCCTCTCCTTTCTTACCTCCACTACAACCTTCACTAAAATAATCAATGTCAATAGGTTGTTACGTATCCTTTATAGTTCTTCATATGTTCATTTACACCTACATATATATGTATATTTTATTCATTATTTAGGTTTCGCCCTTTTTCTTAATGCTCACTGCTACACATTGATCTTCAACTTGATTTTTTTTTTCACCTAACAGTGACTGTATACAATAGTTCTTTCCAGGTCAGTACATGATTACCTAATTCAGTCTTCTCTTTCACTGAACAATGTTTTGACAGAAAAAAAAATGTGCTTTCCTGAGCCAGCCCTGGTGGCTTAGTGGTTAAAGTTTGGCACACTCTGCTTCAGTGGCCCAGGCCTGGTTTCCAGGTGTGAAACTACACCATTTATCTGTCAGTAACCATGCTGTGGTGGGGGCTCACATAGAAGAACTAGAAGGACTTACCACTAGAGTATACAACTATGTACTGGTGCTTTGGGAAGGGAAAAAAAAAAGAGAGAGGAAGATTGGCAATGGATGTTAGCTCAGGGAAAATCTTTCTCAGGAAAAAAAAAGCACCTTTCTTGTAATGATGGATATTCAAGTGATTTATTTTATTTTTTTATTTTTTTGCCACTACATATAATGCTGAGATATATGTAATCTTAGGCCTTCACGTTTATATTTGTGTAGTGTAGAGTTCTATGGAGGTCCCTAGGTCAAATGCCACATATATTTTTCATTTTAATGGAAACTACCAACTGACTTAGTGGAAATGCAGTAATTCATACTACCGTCAAGAAATAATGAGTATACATAGACAAAAAGGAAGCTAACCATCATTGAAAATTATCAATGCTTCCTTTTCATTGAAGGGCATGACATTCCAATTTTCATTTTATTTCACTTACTTGACAAATAACAACGCTGGAAAATTTTTCCGTACATTTTGGCAAGTTTCATTCCCATATCTGTGAATTGTCTGTTCATTTGTTCATTTATCTATTCTTTTTCTTTGTAATTGTGGATTTTGAAATTTTCTTTGAAAATTAAGTATATTACCCCATTGTTTGACACAAATGCACAAATATTTTCTTTCATTTTATTATTTGCCTTTAAAAGTTGTTATGGTGCTTTGATCTTTTCATTATATTTTTTAGTTTTCCTATATGGATTAAATAGTATTCACATACCCATGACTGTACAAATAATCACTCAAATTTTCTTCCAATATATTTTCACATTTGCATTATCAATCTAATTCAATATTATTTTGAAACCCCATCATATCACAGAGAACAACACTAAGGCAGAAAAATATTTAAGTATCCGTTTTTTCAAATTATCTGTGAACTGGCAGAGCCAGGACTCACATAGCTTCTGATTTCCAGGATAGTATTCTTTTTGCTATATATTCTGCATGAACATTTATTCTGTAACACAAATAGACTTCTATTTTACCTACCTATTAGAGAATTTATCCTTTCAACTTCTTCCTGAATGCATCCTTTACTTCCTTGTTCCTCAAGCTATAGATGAGAGGGTTCAACATTGGGATTACCACAGTATAAAATAGAGAAATTTATTTATTGATATCGAGGGAGGAACCTGAGCCAGGCTGAACATAGATAAGGAAAAGAGCTCCATATAGGATGAAGACAGCTGCCAAGTGAGAAGAACAAGTGGAGAAAGCTTTTTGCCTCCCATCAGCTGTCTGGATCTTCAAGACGGCCACCAGGATGAAAACATAGGAGACCATGATGATCAGGCCACTGAGTACTCCTATAGCTCCAGCCAAGATAAGAAGCACTAACTTATTAATCCAGGTGTCTGCACATGCAAGGGAAAGAAGTGATGAAATGTCACAGAAGACGTGGTTGATAATATTTGGACCACAGAAGGGTAAGCAAAAAGTGAGAGATGTGTGAGTCATTGTGCTTATCAGACCTGTGGCATAAGGTCCTACCACCAACTGCATACAGACCCTCTGCCTCATAAGGAGTGTATACAACAAAGGCTTACAGATGGCCATATACCGATCATATGCCATGGAAGCAAGGAGCAAACACTCAGTTGCAATAAAGAGACCAAATGACCACATCTGTGCAGCACAACCCATGAAAGAGATTCCTTTTTTTTCCGCAAAGGTATCACACAGCATCTTGGGGGCAATGGAAGAGGAGGAACAAATATCTACAAAGGACAAGTGGCTAAGGAAAAAGTACATAGGAGTGTGGAGGCTGTGATCAATCCATATGAGAGTGATCATCCCCAAGTTACCCCCCAGTGTGACAAGATAGACAAGGAGAAGCATGACAAAGAGGACAATCTGCTGAGGAAGATGATCTGTGAGGCCCAAGAAAAGAAATTCAGCCATTGCTGTTTGATTCTTATCTTCCATTGGTTAGTGGTAATCTATTACCAGAAAGGAAAATAATTTGAATCATGAAAAATCAACCATTAACAATTACAAATAATATTTCAAGCTAATAACAGATATTTTAAACATGTCTATAACAATTATTGAAGTGTTGTTGAACTGGAAGGCAATATTCCTAGATATTAGGTCTGTGAGTTGTATGAAGATCCTGTGTAAACTTAGGCAATTCACCCTTGATGTCTTTGGATTTAGTACTCTCTCATATAAGAAGTAGAGTCTAAATATATTACCTAGAACTCCCTAAAGCTATAAAATTATATTTGAAGTGAGAATTACTTTCCATGTTTCATTTTACTGTATGGTGAGATTATAAAGTCTACTTAGGAATACCAGTACTAGGAATATAGTACAAACCAATGAGATTTAGATCCTAACATTAGTCGACTGGGAAAGACAAAGAAGGGAGGCCTTGTTTTTGCTGAAGCATCAGTGTCATTCTAATATTATTTACACATAATTTACGTATGTGTTTATCAGTGTATTTCCTACTCTCACATACAATAGGATGTGAAAAGGACAATGTACACAATTGAAAATCTGGTTACTCATGCTAAAAATTAGTAGAAACAAACGATGGCTGTCTATGTTCACAAACAGCTGCCCTAAAAAAGAGAGCATAGATTTAGCCTATGATATATGTGAAGAAAAGAGGCACCAAGAAGCAAGAACATAAAATGATAGATTAAGAACAAAGGGTAATTATAGAAATTACTCCCAACTGCATAATTCCCATAAAGTAATATGATGCCATGGAAGGAATGGAGAGGCTCTGCCTTTGAGATCAAGTCATCTGGCAAATGTTGGACAGTGATTTGTCATAGAAATCATACAGAACATTAAGCATGTGTTTCACTAGAACAACATAGAGTAATTTTATGAAATTTACCTATTATATATAAACTTATTTGAGTGCACTTATCCTGAAATCTGTTAAGCAATATCACAGTCATAATATATGTAAAATATGAAATGCACACCCTCACGAAAATATTACTTTCTAACTCATTAGTCAAAGAAGAAAAAATCAAGCCACTTAAAAGCCCTAGGAGAAGATCATTATGTAGGACAATTTATATGAAAAAAATCTGGTTTTGCATAATATTTGATATCATGTTAATTAACGTCCTATTGAAATAAAATAGAAGCAATATTCTGCTCATGAATTTTACAACAATTAATATAGTTAGTTTAACAATAAATTATATGATATATGATATAGTGACTATAAATATGAAATTTATGACTATTTGTCATTATCATTCTTACTTGTTTAATGCTATGTGGAGTATATTTTCAGCAGTCACAAAGACAATTCTAACCTTATATTGGGAGCATTGTCAATTGCATGAATGTTTCTGTTTATGCCCATCAAAATAAGCCAAGATAGGTGTGTGAGGGTAGGGGTAATGCAGGCTGCTCCTAGTTTTGGTCCAACCACCTATGCTTTCTTTCTCTTTCTCTCTTTCACTCTCTCTCTCTTTCTTTCCTTTTTTGCTTATTTGAATATAGATCATTTTTAGTCTACTATAAAATGAGGGGCTTATCTCTATACCCCTTTCATATCTAACATTCTGTGACCTTAGAATTCCCCATGGACTCTGCAATATCTCTATATTATAAAGAAATAAACAGGAATTCAGTTCAGAAAAACTCACAGAAATCTGTTGCTTGGTCTCACAAGGATATGGAAAAAATGCTAAATCTGCTCTCTTTAGAGAGCATGAGATTATATTTTCCTAAAGTTCAAACTTGTCTTGATGATTTCCACCAAATTTCAAAAACTTTATATTATCCAAAATTAAATGTACGCACATCTTTAAGGATATCCTTTATGTAGCTCCTTTAATTGCTTCGAAAAGAATGATCATTTTCTATAAGGAAGGATAGAACACTCAGTTCCCTTCATGGTGGTAACCTTTCCCAATGGGCATGAATCTCTAGGGGCTTAGTGAAGAAAACAAGTCCCCCATGTTGAACAGTTTGGGAGAAAAGAGATGCTCTATGACCTGTACATTGATTTACCTGCTGCACAGAATAAGTGACATTTTCTTGAGAGTTTTCCATAATTTAGAGCCAAGTCCCCATAGAACTAAAACCTCAAGAGTTTATACCTAAAGGGACAAAATTATCATGATCTTCGAGGCCGTTATACGAGGTATTATTTCCTAATTATGTCTTTTCTCAAGGAGAGAATTCCTAAGAAAACAATGTGGCTTTTTTCCCCCTTTGGGATCTTGCCTTGCCAAAAGTTAGCCCTCTTTTCTACGAATGGACGGTGATGCAGAAGCTGCCAGTATAATCTGGGATGAAGTAGTTTGCTGCCTGAATTTTGGAGCCACAATTCCTGTGTGTTAGTGTCAATTCCAGTGCTTAATGGCTATGTCAGTTTCTACGAGTACTTAAATCTCTCTGTGCCTCATTCTCTTAATGTCTAAAATAAACAAAAATTTTTCTAGCCCACAGAGATATTGGAAGGATTTAATGAAGTAATACATTTAAAGTACTTTAAAGAGTATCCAGGACAGAGTCAGTGCTCATTAATGTCATTTAGTATTATTAGAGGTCTATAGCACGTTTGGAGAGACAATACCTAGACATGAAAATAAAATAGAAGTTAAAGGTAACTTTAGTTTATCTTTAGGAAAAACTTCTAAAGAAATTGTCATTGGACTCCAAAAGAAGGACAGATTACTGTAAACTGCAGTATATAAAAAAATTCAAAGACTGACTTGGTCTGGAAAGAAAAGTAAAGTTAGATAAACAGAAGTTAAGAGGATAGGCATTCCAGGCATTGCTAAGGAGATGAAGAGAAGCAGAGATGCAGGAAGTGAAGCAAGAAGGTTGTTTGGTATGGAAGGGTCACAAGAGAGAGAAGAACATGTAGACTCTGATGACGTAGGTTGAACTATCTCAATCAACACCTTCTCTGAGAGTTATTGTTTATCCCTAGAAGAGCTGATAGCTTGTTCTATCAACCTTCATAACATTTCATTGGTAGTTCACTGGTAGTTCAAAATATCTATCTCAGAAGGTTTCCAACAATTGGTAGTGTGTATATATTTGTTCAAATAGTGGAAAATAAACCGCCAAATCTGTAATTCATAATGGCTTATATTTTTCAGTTAAGATTATATTATATACTTTTGATTCAAGATGTCAGAGAAAAAATATTTTTACCTGTTATACTTACTAAAACAAATTAAAAGTAATAAGAAAAGCAAAAACAGAATAAAAAACAGAGTAAAAAGTGGCACATCTTTAAAGCTAAAAAACTAATACAAAAATAGGAAAACAGTAATCTATTGAGATAAAATTGTAGGAAAATTCTACTTTTAACACTTTCTTTAAAATAAAAATATATATTCTGTGGAAAAACAGGGTTAAAAATTATATAAGATGATGGGAAGTAAGCTGGCTGAGCCTAAGAGTGAAATGATATGAGAATTTTCATTAATGTGAAACAGAACAGGAATATAAATGCTATTTTAAAAAACTATGGAAGACATTAGAGAAAATTAAAAAATTAAAATTTAAAAATAAACTAATACTGCAAAACGTTTAGAGAAAAAAATGATTAAGGTGTAAAAAAAGACATAATATACCAATAATTATTATCCTAAAGAATAGAGATCTACTATGTAGAAAACTGTCTAAAATGTAAGGAGATCTCTATGAATGGAATCAAAGAGCATAATTATGTGTTAATAAAAAATATAAAATGAACAGCTCATAGTTTATACTAGTAAAGTGTCTGGACTTCATTTTCCTTTCTTCATTGAAGGTGAAAAGACTCAAAATGTTGTCAGAATTCTCCACAATACCATTCTACACCTCATTACTTACAGTGAATACTCTTATAGATGAACCGAGTTTGGAAAACTGTGGATATTATAGGAAATGGTGATATGGCAATAGCAATATAATAAATAATTATATTAAAGTGCTAATAACATAGTAGTATAATCAATACCAACTTGAAATGAAAGAACAGAGAGTTTTAGAGATAGTCTTAGCCCTGGTGAGATCTCACTCTCTCAGTGTACGAGTTATTAAATACTGTTTAAACGTGATAAATACAGTATTTTTATGTAAGTATATCCAAAGACACAGAAAATTTGCCACTAACAGTATTAAGGGTAGTGATATAATCTATCAAGTCAGTCTATGGAAGGAAAATAAGAAGAAATATAAATACACTAATATTAACATCTTTCATACTAATATGATTTTAAGATAATAATTCAAGAAGTAGAACATTATTATATACAATACCAAAGGTCAACATCAGAAAGGGTAAAAATGAATTATATCATTTTCAAATTATCAGAACTGTGCATAATTTACACATGCCCCAAAGGATGAAAAAAATCATACCATAATATTTTTAAAAAGAAGTATTAAAAGCACAAGGTTTAAAAATGAAATAACACAGTTAAGACAAAACTTACTGTTTCAGCTTAAGATAAAATAGCAAAAGATTGGAAATAATTTTTTTTGGTAAGGGACAGGTTAAATAAAGTGCTTTTCAAATTAGAGCTGTGTGTTTGTATTGATGTGACACAACATCCTATAAAATGGTCAACTTAAAAAATCAAAGAATAGTGATATATCCAAGAGAAGCCTTCACTTATTAATGTTATTTATAAAAGCAAACACACATACATACATGCATGCTTTTATATACAGAAAAATATCTTGTGATAGAAATCTCTTCCTAAGATTTTCTGTGGATTGGATGGGAAATTTACATTTATTTATGTTTTCTGTTATACAATTTAATTTTTGTACTATGTACAATCCTACTTTATAAGTCAAAAAGAAAAAACAGTAAAAATATGTTGGAAGAAATATTTAGTCAGATGAAAAGATATTCATATATTCGTTAATTGAAATAGAACATAAAAGAATATGTATAATATGCATAAGCCAACTAAGGCATTACATCCAAATCTACTATTTTTCCCATATCTTCACTTCTAAACCTTATATTCTCACTTTCTTCTTATAGTTTTCCCAAAAGTAAATGTAGCATGTAAGCCACTAGCCATAAAGCAAGAAATTTACTTCTCTAGTGTATGTACCAGACTTGTCATGGTGATCATTTCATAAGTATATAAATATCAAATCACTATGATGTACACCTGAAACTAATAGGATATGGTGCATCAATTATACTTCAATAAAATAAAGAAAATGAAGGAGCCGGCCTTGTGGCTAAGTGGTTAAGTTCACACACTCCACTTCAGCAGCCCCGGGATTCATCAGTTCAGATCCTGGGCATGGACCTAGCAATGCTCATCAAGCCGTGCTGAGGTGGCATCCCACGTAGCAGAACTAGAAGGACCTACAACTAGAATATACAATTATGTCCTTGGGGGCTTTGGCAAGAGAAAGAGGAAAACAAAGACTGGCAATAGATGTTAGCTTAGAGCCAATCTCTTTTTTAAAAAAAGAAAAAGAAAATGTATATGTATTTCAACAGGAATAATGCAGGTGTTAGTAGAGATGGTTCGAGCTTGCAGTGGCTTCTGATTTTTGATCTACCCCCTTGTACTATCATCTTCAATTCATTACTGTATAGTCCCTTTTGTGTTCAGTATCTAATCCCTGGTATGCAGCCAAGTACTGGTACTATGAAGCTGGTACTGCTGACATGATAAGTGAAACTACAATAAAATGTCATAATATGCCAAGTTGTTTATTTAAGTCATATTTGCATTTTTTCCTGAACTAGAAACAGTAATTTAAAATAAACCTTAGCTGCCTACTCATTGGACACTCCCACTGCATCATGAGGTTACATCTCCAATTACTAGGCAGCAAGAAAAAGATTTTAAAATCATATCTTAGCTAAAGTTTAAGCACTACAGAAAGTATAGTGTATACACTGCTTCTCTTTGTTACATTCGTGGGCATGGCAGACTCTATTGTGACTCACTGTTATCATTCAGTGCACAATAGCCAAACTCCACCATCACCACTTGTGTTTCTTTATCTGAGAATGTCACTTCCAACTACTTTTCCACCACCTAAAGAGCCAGAAAAGCCAAAAAAATTAACATTCACCAAGATCATTTTTCAACTAAAGATTGATTCAAAGAAATGAGAAAATGAGGCAAAAGTGAATAAAGAACAGATGGGACAAAAAGAAAATAAAAATCAAGTTAGTAAACTTAAGCCCGAGTATATCAATAATCACTCTAAATGTAAATGTGCTAAATATCCCCAATTAAAAAGTAAAATTTGGAGGACATGGCACCCTGAAGACAAAAAGCCAGTCCAGGCACTGGAAAATGCATGGACAAGGCAGAGGTGAGGAGGTGCATGCCTGTCACCCACCCTAAGGCATAAGGTCTTTATATATTAAGGAAAATAGACCTCTACTAAAATTGAGGTCAGTATGATGGTGGAGTGATCTCTTCCATTACACTCTCACCAGTAAGATACAATGAAAAAGATACCATAAACCAATAGAGGCTATTCACACAACACAGTAGACATCTGAGAGGGCAGTGTAGCCATGTCTCTGAAGGTTGAGGTGCTGGACCATCTAGCAGGCAGTAATAGGAGTTAAAGGGATCTCCAGTGGCAGCAACTTAGGGTGTGGGGCAGCACATGACTCTGAGATCAGAGGTGAGGAAGCAGTCCTCCATGTGAATGCCTTCACTTTCCTATTTGCATGCCAACCTGTGGGAAGCTCCACACTGAGGGTCTAATCAATCACAAGGGTATATTAATCAAGCTAAGCAGCCCAGGGGTGAGGACGGAAAGTGCACCTGGGATTATGCACATGAAAGACAGCACCCCTCCCACTGTCTGGTGCACCAGTTCAGTCCATCAGAGAGAGCAATGGATCCTCACCAGAGAACTTTTGCGTAGTGTTTGAAAAGCCGTGGCAGCCAGTGGGCAAATGCAGATGGGCTGTGTAAGTATAGCTTCAAAAGGACAGGCACAGCTGCTAGGGATTGCAGTGGGGTCAGAATTCGCAGCTCCTACCCTGCCTCCCAGAGGTGGCAGGTGGAATCTGTGACCAGATACTGCCAATGAGCAAAGGCACAAATTCACCCCATTAAATAGTATGAAGAGGTATATTAATACTCCAGACCAGAAGGAAACTTACAAGCACTAAGTAACTAATCCTGAAGGCACAGAAATTTACAATCTAAATGCCAGAGAATTCAAAATAGGTAGCATCAAAAACTGCAATGAGTTACAAGAAAACTCAGAAAAACAATTCAATGAAATCAGGAATAAAATTAATGAACAGAGAGAATTCTTCACAAAATATGGAAACTATAAAGAAAAAAACAATCAGAAATGTTGGAGATGAAAAATACAATGAGATAAAGAAAAATCTAGTCCTTAAATAATAGAGCTGATACTCTGAAGGACAGAATTAGCATTTTAGAGGACAGAAATATAGAAATTCTTCAGATGGATGCGAAGAGAGAACTAAGACTAAAAAGAAATGAAAAAATTTTCCAAGAAATATCTGAGTCAATTAGGAAATGCAACATAAGGATTATATTCCAGAGGGAGAAGAGGGGGAGAAAGGAGCAGAAAGAAATAATAGCTGAGAACTTCCCAAACCCGGAGAAAAAATCTGGAATCACAAGTAAAATAACCTAATAGAACTCCTAATTACATCAATGTAAAAAGACCTTCTCCAAGGAAGAAATTGGTAAAACTGGCAAAAATCAATGACAAAGAAAAAAAATATTAATGGTAGTAAGGCAGAAGAAAATAACCTACAAAGTAACCTCTATCAGGTTTTCAGTGGATTTCTCAGGTGAAATCTTACAAGCTAGAAGGGAGTGAAATGTTATGAAAATCCTGAAAGACAAATTCTTTCAGCAAAGAATACTCCATCCAGTAAAATTATCCTTCAGATATGATGGAGAAATAAATAATTTCCCAGATAAACAAAAGCTGAAGGAGTTCATCCCCACAGGATCCCCCTACAAGCAATGATCAAGAAGGTCTTCATACTGGAAAAAAAAAGAAAGAGTTTACAAACTCTTGAGTAAGGAGATAAAAAGGCAGACAGAATCAGAAAATCGCAGCTCGCTATCAGAACAGGTTAGCAAACATTTAAATATAACAGTAAATAAAGATAAAGTGAATTAAAACATCTAAAACAACTATAATCACTTCATTTTACCTACAGACTCACAACAGAAAATAGAACATGTTGTGAAAACAATAAATTGGAATAGGAAGAGAAAGGGGATGAAACCTGCTTATACTAAGAAAATAGGCTATCAGAAAGTGGACTATCTCATCTGTGAGATCTTTTATGCAAAACTCATGGGAAACAGTAAACAAAAATCAGCACAGACATACAAATGAAAAATAAAGAGAAAACTATCATAGAGAACCACCAAACTGAACTGACAGTCTGAAACAAAGGGAAAGAGAAACAAAGGAAATATAAGGCAGCCACAAAACAAGTGATAAAATGTCAGCATTAAGCCATTATATATCAATAATCACACTAAATGTAAAAGGATTGAATTCTCCAATCAAAAGGCACAGAGTGGCTAGATGTATTAAAAAACAAGACCCAGCAATATGCTGCCTCCAGGAAACATATCTCAGCTCTAAAGACAAACAAAGCCTTAGAGTGAAGACATAGAAGTAAATACTCCAAGATAATGGGAAAAAAGAAAGTAGGTGTTGCCATATTTATTTCAGACAATGTAGACTTCAAGATAAAAAGGCAATGAAAGATAAAGAGGAACACTATATAATGACAAAAAGGTCACTCTACCAAGAGGACATAACACTTTTAAATATATATGCACCTAACACAGGAGACTGAATATACATAAAGTAACTAATAACAAACCAAAAGGGAGATATTAACAGCAACACAATAATAAGAAGGGACCTCAATACTCCACTTACATAAATAGATCATTCAGACAGAAAGTCAACAAGGAATTGGTGAAATTAAACAAAAAACTAGACCAGATGGACTTAGTAGATACATATAGAGCAGTCCACCCAAGTCAACAGAATACACATTCTTCTCAAATGCACATGGAACATTCTCAAAGATTGACAATATGTTTGGAAACCAAGGCAATCCTCAATAAATTCTAAGAAGATTGAGGTCATGTGAAACATCTTTTCCATCCATAATGCACTGAAACTAGAAATCAGCTACAATAAAAAAGGCTGATACATGGATAAATATGTGGAGACTAAACAACATGCTATAGAACAACAAATGGATCATGGAAGAAATTAAAGGAAAAATAAAAAAATATCTAGAGACAATGAGAATGGAAATGCACCACAGCAACTCACACGGGATGCAGCAAAAGTGGTCCTAAGAGTGAAATTCATGGCAATACAGGCCCATCAGCAATATTATCCTGTAATTTTCCTTCTTTGTGTTGTCCTTGTCTGGTGTTGGGATCAGGGTGATGTTGGCTTCATAAAATGTGTCAACAAAATATCGGTAAAATGAATACAGCAATACATTAAAAGGATACTACACCATGATCAAGTGTAATACTGGCATGCATGGATAGTTCCAAATCTGGACTTCAAACAATGTGATACACCAGTTTAACAAAATGAGGACTAGAAAGCACATGATCATCTCAATAAACACATAGAAAGCATTTGACAAGATCCAACATCCATTTGTGATTAAAAAAAAATCTCAATAACACGGGAATAGAAGGAAAGTACCTCAACATAATAAAGGCCATATACAACAAACATACAGTCAACATCATATTCACTTGGGAAAAAGTGAAAGCCATGGCTCTGAAAACAGGAACAAGGCAAGGGTGCCCACTCTCGCCACTCTCATTCAACACAGTACGGGGGGTTTTGGCAAGAGCGATTATGCAGTAAAGGAAATGAAGTTATCCAAATTGGAAGGGAAGAAGTGACACTCTCGCTGTTGGCAGATGACAAATTTTATATATAGAAAACCCTAAAGAATCCATGCAATCCTATCAGTGATAACAAATACAGCAAGGTTGCAGGATACAAAATGAACTTAAAAAATCAGTTGCATTTGTATAGTCTAATAACAATATAGCAGAAAGCAAACTCAAGAATACAATCCCCTTTACAATTGCAACAAAAAGAATAAAATATTTGGAGTAAATTTAGCCAAGAAGGTGAAAGACCTATAGAATGAAAAGAATAAGATATTATTGAAATAAATTGATGCTGACATAAAGGAAAGATAATTCATGTATGGATCAGAAGAATAAACAAAGTAAAATTGTCCATATTACCTAAAGCAATCTACATATTCAATGCAATCCCAATCAGAATCCCAATGACATTCTCCATGGAAATAGAAAAAGAATCCTAAAATTCATATGGAGCAACGAAAGAATTTGAATAGGTAAGAAAACCTCAGAAAAAAGAACAAAGCTGGAAGCATCACAATCCCTGACTTCAAAATTCACTTTTGATTTGATTTGATTACAAAGCTTTAGTAATCAAAACAGCATGGTATTGGTACAAAAACAGACACACAGATCAATGTGACAGAATTGAAAGCCCAGAAATAAAACCACACTTCTACGGACAGCTAATCTTTGACAAAGGAAATAAGAACATACCATGGAAAAAGGAAAGTCTGTTTGGGAAATGGTGTTGGGAAAAGTGGACAGCCACATGCAAAAGAATGAAAGTAGACCATTATTTTTCACCATTCACAAAAATTAACTCACAATGAATTAAAGACTTGAAACTAAATCACTAACAGCAGCTATGTATAGAAGCATCTTATTTCTACTCTCTCCTCCCCACTCCAACATCAGAGGGAATAAAGAGGAAAGCATCTCCAATCACTGGGCCAATTCAGGGAAGGTTTCAGCAGAGTGCAAAAAGCTTTAAACTATTGATTGTTTAATAACTTCTTATTTTAAAACACTTTAAGACTCACAGGAGTTGCAAAAATCATAGAGTTCCAATGTACTCTTCACCTAGCTTCTCCTTCTCCCAATAACGCCATGTTACATAACCACAGCACATGGTCAAAACGGCATATTGACTCTGATAAAATACTGTTAACTCAGTTACAGATGTTATTTGGGTTTCATCAATATTTAAATTTCCTCTTTTTATTTATTTGTTTGTTTTGATATACAGTTCTATAAAGTTTTATCACACGTGTAGACTAAAGTAACCATGACAATAATCAAGACACAGAACTGTTCCAAAACTACGATGAAACTCTCTCTCATGTTACCCCTCAATAGTCATATCCTTCCCTCAGCACACATCTCTGATAACCACTGATGTGTTCTCAATCATTATAATTCTGTCACCCCCAAAATGTTATGTAACTGGAATCATAGAGTATATAGCCTTTGAATTTGTTGTCCACTTAGTACAATGCCCTTGAGAGTCATCCAAGTTCTTGTATGTTTCAATAATGTATTCCTTCTTACTGATGAATAGTGTTCCATTGTATAGATGTACCACAGTTGGTTTAACCATTTACTTGTTGAAGGACATCTGGATTGTCTTTACTTTGGGCCTAAGGTAAATAAAGTTGCTGTGAACTTTCGTGTTCAGGCTTTTATGTGAACATAAGTTCTCATTTCTCTAGGACAAATACCCAGGAGTGCCACTGCTGCATTATTCATATGATAAGTGTACACATACCTATATAAGGATCTATAAAACTGTATTCCAATGGGTCTGTACCATTTACTTTCACATCAGGAACGCATGTGCGATCCATTTATGAGACTGATATTTTAAAATGAAAAATGATGTACCTTAGTAGCCCATAGGGACTCTTTTAATAACTAAAATGACTGTACATCTAAGGTATCTAACTACAATCATATTAGTGGAGCTCACTGCACACCTGCTGTAGCCGCCCTGACACAGGAAGGGTTAATAATCACTGGAGAAAGCTTGCCACCAAACTGTGACCCAGAGGTGAGAAGGCCGGTTAGCCAATGATGGGTAAGGCCTCCAGGGGGAGGAAACCTAAGACAGGCATCAGCCGCCCGGGGTCACAGATGGAGACGCGATATCGGGAGCAGGAGGGGCCGTTGCCTAGGAGGCCTTGCATGCTCTGAAAGAAAGTCTAAGAGCACAGTAATAACATGATAATATCAAAACAGAGGCCAAGGGAGGGCTCCTTGAGAAATCACTAAGAATTCTTGGCATTCGCTAATTACTTCATCCAGAACACCTGTGTATGTTTAACAGATGTAAGCTATATATATATCAAAACGCGGTTATAATAAACTCAGAGTGGCCATCAGCCCTCTCCGCATCTATCCTGATGTGTACATTGGATTGCGACACCAACATATGGTGACCCCCGACGTGATCCAAGATAGGTGGCATTATTGGTGAGTAACGATATGGGGGAATTTCAACCGCCTTTCGGCGGTCCGCCGTCAGAATGATGGGCCAACAATTGGCGACTCAGCAGAAATTATACTTTAAGACACTTCAGCGGCTGCTGAAGGCGATTTCAGTTTCAGTTTCTCCCTCTGAGTCACAGAGACAACCGTGACTTGGCGTCGGGAAACTCGAAATGGGGCACACTCCCCAGTGCCCCGAAAAACCAAATTTGGGGAGCTCTCAACAAGCAGGCCGACTCTATGTGAATGATTTAGTGGTGGCCTCGTCAGGAAGTGCCGGAGTGGATCTCATGGCTTCAGAGACAGTAGTCATAGATTGTGTCGACGAAACCTTTCTTGTTCCTACCCAATGTATGGGGACCTTTACAATCAGGATATTTTGGGTTATTAATGGGGCGCTCTAGTTCAGCTTTGAAGGGCTTAAACATCATTCCCAGGGTAATTGATGCTGACTATCAAGGTGAAATAAAAATCATGCTCTGTTTATCTAGTTATTATGTGATAGAAGCTTTTACGAGGATAGCTCAGTTGATATTAATACCTTACTTGTCCCCTGCTCACACCTCGATTTCAGTTTTGGTTTCTCCCACCGAGTTACAGAGGATATTGCAATATCTACACATTGCCCCTGGTTCCCTGAGGATGGCACCTTGGACAGTGAGTTGTGGGAAAGAGCTGGCAAGGCACTAAAGTCTCGCTTTGAGCATGGCCTTTTAAAGGATGTACATATCTTAATGACTTGGGGAAAAGCACGCACTGCGCTGTTCCCTTTGTGGGATCTATCAGATGAGGAAAACTCGGCCTGTTTCACTGGAGCGCCCCTCAGGCAAAGCTGAGGAGGCGCCGCCACTGCCTCCTCTGCCTTGCTCGCCACCAAGAGACTCTTTTAAAAGGGCCATTAGTAAGTCTCAGACAAATTTTGAACAAACGTCCTCAGACGATGATGATTTACCATTCCCCCCTCCTTTAGAGAAGAGTTTTGCCTTCAAGAACCCTCCTGTCTTGCCTACTGCTCCTCCTTGTACTCCACCAGCCCCGTATGTTGATTTCAGGCAGTATAGTGTGGTTCATAATTGGCTTCGGGAAGGATTAAATCGTGGAGATGCTGAGGTTTTTTCCTGTGCCTTCCCAGTGATGGTCAATCATGGATGAAGAGAACATGAATCCCTTCTTTGGGGGGTGTTTAAGGAGCTGAAAAAGAGCATTAGAGAGAACGGAGTGCAGTCACCTTTCACTGTCAGGATGATAGAGGCACTGGGAGCCAGTTATCCTATGCTACCCTGTGATTGGTTTTTGCTCGCAAAGACTCTTTTGTCGCATGCTGAATATACTCTTTTCAGGTCTGAGTGTAACGAGATATCTGTATCCTGATCTATGGATAATCTATCTTTAAACCCTCCTCTTCCAATCAGTGCCGACATGTTACAGGGGGTCGACCAATATGCGACACCTCAAGCACAGGCTGAGGCAAATTGAATGTTGCATAGACAATGTTCAGAGGTGGCATTAGCAGCCTGGAAGGCAACTCTCCCTTCAGGGGCAGACAAAGCCACCGATTCCTTTGTGAATGTCCGACAAGGGCCAAAAGAGCCATACATAGAATTTATTGACCATCTCCAGCAGGCAATTGAGAGACAAATAGCTCATCCTGAAGCAGCTCAAATTATTCTGTTGAAAATAGCCTTTGAAAATGCTAATCCTGATTGCCAGTCTGCTATGTCTCACCTTAAAGGGTGAACTCACACCTTAGGGGATATGCTGGAGCATGTCAGGAAGTAGGAACTCATAGTCATGTGGCCAAAGTAATGGCAGCAGTGTTTTTCCAGCTGCCAAAAGGTGCTTTTTGATAATGCCTGTTTTAAGTGTGGAAGACCTGGACACCGTGCAAAACAATGCAAGTCCGGTCCAAAAGATACCCCTGGTAAAGGAGGGCCAGCCAATATTAAAAAGCCGCCTTCTAAACCGTGTCCTCGGTGCTGAAGGGGATTCCATTGGGTGAATCATTGTTGCTCTAAAATTAATGTAGATGGTAATCTAATCAACCGTGACTTGGCGTTGGGAAACTCAAAACGGGGCACACTCCCCAGTGCCCCGAAAAGCGAAGTTTGGGGAGCTCCGCTGCCAAGGGGGGGGGCAGTGGCTTCGGCCACACTGATGACGGTGATTTATAGCCTTGCCCACTTGGCCTCCCCATTGGCCTAAGGAACAAACCTCTGCATCTGTACAAGGTGTAGGGGGGCTTATGACACCTGAGGGAAGTGATCACGTACTCAAAGTCAGAGGACCTGAAAACAGAATTGCCTTAATTACACCCTACGTTCTTCCAACTCCATACTAGCTATGGGGGTGACAAATAAAAATGGCAAGCAATAGAGTATTCTGTAGTATATGAGGAAGCCATTTGGTATAAACTTAATTCGGCCTGAGTTTGTTTTTCCAAAAGGGCCTGACTGTGGCCATTGAGCATGCATTGTATATCTGCTTAGACATTTTGAGATAAAGGTGCAACTTCCCTCCCCCTCCCAACGTTGGCATCTCCTTAAAGATTAAGCATCTTTCTTTTGGCTGGGAACTGATTGCAGCGCTCATCTGTGACTGCCCAGCTCAAGGCAACAGACCTTCCAGCCTGCGGGGTTCACCGAGACAGCAGACCTATCTGCCATTTCCATCAATGGCTGTGCCAACAGAGCAGCCTTCTGACTATTGTAAAAGGGACATTTCACTCATATGTGAAACATACTCTTTGAGGGTATATAACCACCCTGTATACCTCCACTTCTTTGGAGTGCTCTGTTCCTTTGTGGAAAGTCTCTCTCGGGTTATAATCCTCAGATTTAAGGTCAGAATAAACTCATCCAAATTTTCATTTATAGATTGGTTGTGGATTATTTTTGTCGACAGGGGCAAGATTTGCTTTCTCAATGGAAACTATCTCTAAACGTTAAGCATTTTTCCTAGGGGCCACTGATGTTATTAACATTCCTCCCATACCTATTCAATGGAAAACTACCGCACCTGTATGGATAGATCAGTGGCCCCTTCCAAAAGAAAAATTACAGGCTTTAAAGATGCTAGTACAGGAGCAAATAAAATTAGGCCATATTGTACCCTTAAACACCCCAGTATTTGTGATAAAAAAGAAATCTGAAAAATGGAGATTACTCCAGGACTTAAGGGCAATTAATGCTGTCATGCAACCTATGGGGGCTTTACAGAAGGGATTGGCAAACCCTTCTTTAATACCTGAAAATTGGCAAACTGTTGTTATTGACATTAGAGACTGTTTCTTGTCTCTACCTTTGTGCGCTGCTGATAGGGAAAAGTTCACATTCACTGTCCCAGTTTATAACAATCAAGAGGCCCCCCGGAGATATCAGTGGAAGGTCTTGCCTCAGGGCATGAAAAACAGTCCTACCATATGCCAACAGTCAGTAGGAGATGTGTTATTAACTTTTCGAAGCAAATACCCTACTATACAATTTTACCATTATATGGATGATATTTTATTAGCAGCGTCAACTAAAAATTTTTCATTAACAGCATACCAGCAATTAATTGAATGATAAAAGGCAAAGTCCTGCTTATGGCTCAAGATAAGGTACAGTTTACCTCCCCCTGGAAATTTCTAGGATTAATGATTGATAGACATCTGGTAAAGCCATGCATTCCCTCTATTTCCATACCTAATACTTTAACATTACTTACATTGCAACAGCTTTTGGGAAATATCAATTGGATACGTCCTTTTCTTGGCATCCCAACACATTCTCTGAGTCACTTGTCTTCCTTGCTACATGGTAACTCTTCCCCCTCTTCTACGCGCACTCTTATCCCTGAGACAAAACAAGAACTAAGCCTAGTAAACAAGGCTCTAACGTCCCAATTTTTAAATCGCGTTGATCCAGAAATTCCCTTATGCCTTTATGTAATAAACACACCTAAGAGTCCTACTGTTATCGTCTTTCAAAAAGCAGGCAAGGTTATAAAATGCTTGGAGTGGATATACTTGCCCCACACACCAGCTTAGGTACTCTATACATATTTTGATGGAATAGCAGAGGTTATTCAAAGGGCACGTTTATGGTGTTTACAATTGCGAGGCGCTGACCCTCAGACCATTTTTTTTTACCTTGCACATCTTCTCAATTTAATCATCTCCTCGGTTATCTCTTCCCAACCTATTCCTGATGCCTTAACCTTGTTCACTGACAGCTCCGGAAAAACCAGAAAAGCCGATATAGCTTGGTTTGCTAATAGTGACTGGCTGACCAAACTCTCTCACGGACATTCAACTACTCAAATTGCAGAATTGGCAGCTGTGCACCTTTCCTTCTGTTCCTTTGAATATTCTTACGGATTCTGCTTATGAAGCTAATGCTGTCCCGCTTTTGCACTCATTTTCTGAAAATCAAGCAATTATTGTCCCAGCATACTCACTCCTGCTTTATTGCACACATATGCTCTCACACTCCTCTTCCTGGTCCTTTATCTCAAGGGAATGCTATTGTTGATTCTGTTGTAGCCAATGTTTCACTTGACTGTCCTGCGTTTACAGCAGCACGTTCGTTTCATGCCTTACATTGCTGTAATGCTCCAGCCCTGTGCTCGCGGTTTCACTTAACAAAAGGACAGGCTGCCCAAATAATTGCTGGTTGCCCAGCCTGTCAACAATCTTCCCTAGCCACCTGTCCCTTCGCTGCTGATGGGGTTAACCCTCGTGGACTATACAGCAATGATCTTTGGCAAACGGACACAACAATATTTCCGCCTTTTGGATGTTTCAAGTATATTATCTCTTCTGTTGACACTCACTCTCGATTTCTTTTCGCATTGGTACATACAAAAAATAGCGCTAAACAAGTCATTCATCATTGGCTTGCTATATTTGCTTTCGTGGGGTCTCCTACATGCATTAAAACTGATAATTGTCCTAAGTTCTCAGTGCAAATTTTCTGCCAATTTTGTGCAAATTGGAATATTATCCATAAAACTGGCATCCCCTATAATTCTACAGGACAAGCTATTATTGAGCGATGTCTTAGAACGCTAAAGGCTGCTTTACAAAAAATGAAAGGGGGAAATGAGTATTATGAGAATGATCTGCAAGGTATTCTCAATCTCGCCTTATTTACTTAAAATGTTTTGAATCTGGCAGAGGATGGTACATCAGCTGCAGAAAGATATATTGGTCAAACTCAGAACCATATGGCCCAACAAAGGCCGCATTACACACATCTGTTTTGACACAACATCGTGGCAAAGTGTGGATTAAAACGTCCTTATACGGATATCTGGGAGGGCCCTTTTATGGTTAAATGTGGGAAGAGAGGAGCTCTTTGTGTTTTGAAGATAAAGGCATTGAGTGCATTCCATCAAAACGCACACAGCCTGCTCTGGAATAACTGGAAAATGGACAAACGGGTAAGTAAATCAGTTTTTTTCTTTTTCCTCTTTTCATCTCTAATGCATGTTGAGGTGATTTCAGAGCATGAGAATCTCACATATTGGGCCTTTATTCCTAATCCTCCTGTCTCTACTCCGGTTACTTGGTGGCATGCCAATCCCCCTTTGTCCTCTAACGATTATGATTGGACAGGAGGAACCGGGGTACCCCGACAACAACATACAGGCCTGCACCAAAAGGAAGAAGAGCCTCTGGTGATGTATGCTAACAATTCACCTTTTTGTATGGTTTATTAAAACAAAAGCACAACATGTGTCACCTTTCAGGAACAAATGTATTTGTATTACCAACCTAAGAAAGGACAACAGGCAGCCAATGTGACATACATTACTGCTATATCAACATCTTACGAAGACAAAAGTAATGTCACACAAGTATCTTCCATCCCAATTTGCTATCCAAAAACCGATTGTGTTACAAACATTACTCAGTACAGTGGTCCCCTTGCCGTACAGCATATCCAAGGTGGGGCAACATCTTTGGGGCCAACGTGGTGGATTAGGGACCTCATGGACATCTTTTGAGTGACAGTCATACTTGGGCCTTCAACAGATCAAGTCAGAAACCTATAACATGGAGTGAACACAGCCTATCCGGACCCCTTTTACAACTATCTCACAATGAGACAGTGTACAGCCCCCTCACAAAGGAATATGGAGGGTCGGGTTGCCTTTTATATCACGACAATTGTCCCCTGGCAAGTATGGGAATGAAACTGGCAATTATTTACTAACATTGGTCAAAAATGTTTCTGATACCGTTATGATTTGTACCACCCATCCTTATGTGTTATTATGGGGAAACAGTGTCCCTGCTATCCAAGAATCTTCTGGTATGTATGTGGTTAATATTTCTCCTCCTTATTGGTATTCTGATTGTTTAACACATTATAATGTAACCTCATTGAATGTGACCCATGTAGTGGTGTTAAAAGAAGAGCACATATTTGGTTACCTGTTTCTCTAAATCGGACATGGTCTGAAGAGCATGCTCTACATATCCTCCTTGAGTCCATGAGAAAATTACGCCCTAATAGGTTTTTGGCTACACTAATCGCGTTCGTTGTGTTCGCTGTGATTATCATTGCATCAGCTGCTACTGCCTTGGTTAACAGTGTTCAAACAGCCCATAAGGTGGAGTCCGTCTTGGTAAATATCATTCAAGAATTACAGACACAGGTGGATGTTGATAAAGGGCTAATGTCAGGATTGCAGGCATTATAGGCAGCAGTAGAGCGGCTGGGAGAGCAGCAAAATGCATTATATATGCGTATGAAATTAAAATGTGACTGGCAATTTACCATGCAATGCGTTACCCCCTACTGTATAATAGCTCTCTGACATCTTAGCAGGAAATAAAAAAACATTTACAGGGGGCATTTAATACCTCCCTGGCTAATGACATCACTGGGTTACAAGCTCGGTTAGAGAGGCAGTTACAAGAAGTACATAAGGTGTTCTCTCAAAAAATATTTCAAGACATTGAAAATGGGTTACACTGGCTAGAGTCCTCCAATTGGTTCTCGGGCCTCAATTTATGCATATTTGTTAATGCTGGTGTGATTTTGATATTATCCATGTTAATAGTTTATGCTTTACATCTTCTGTGCTCCCTGAAAAAACAACAAAGTCAACAAGAGCAAGCATTGGTTATGATGGGTCTTCTGGCCTCAGCACAACATGACACCTTCCTTGCTTTAAAAAACAGAAAGCAGGGAAATGTAGCTGCCCCTGACACAGGAAGGGTTAATAATCACTGGAAAAAGCTTGCCAACAAACTGTGACCCAGAGGTGAGAAGGACGGTTAGCCAATGATGGGTAAGACCTCCAGGGGGAGGAAACCTAAGACAGGCATCGGCCGCCCGGGGGCACAGATGGAGATGCGATATAGGGAGCAGGAGGGCCTTTGCCTAGGAGACCTTGCATGCTCTGAGAGAAAGTCTAAGAGCACAGCAATAACATGATAATATCAAAACAGAGGCCAAGGGAGGGCTCCTTGAGAAATCACTAAGAATTCTTGGCATTCGCTAATTACTTCATCCAGAACACCTGTGTATGTTTAACAGATGTAAACTATGTATATATTGAAATGCGGTTATAATAAACTCAGAGTGGCCATCAAGCCTCTCTGCATCTATCCTGATGTGTACATTGGATTGCGACACCGACACCTGCAAAGAGAAGTCCCAAAGAGTACAGTAACTAGCAGTTATTAAAGAAAATAAAACCATTTATTTTTAGATCTCAACAAAAGAGACTCCTCAATCAAACATTCTATCAGTAAATGTCATTTTCTCTGAAACACAAACTTCTATTCCCAGTTTTTATTACTTTTTGTTGTTATTGTTGTTTTTTATTTTCATATGTACGACATATTTCAAATTCTGTGTACATTACATTGTGTTCACCACCCGAAAACTAATTATAGTCCATCCCCTCACATGTGAGGCTAATCACCACATTTGCCCTCCCCCCTCCCCCCTTCCCCTATGGTAAGCACCAATCCAATCTCCAATGCTATGTATTTTTTTGTCGTTGTTTTTATCTTCTACTTAGGATTGAGATCATATGGTATCTGACTTTCTCCCTCTGACTTATTTCACTCAGCATGATACCCTCAAGGTCCATCTATGTTATCACAAATGGCTGGATTTCATCATTTCTTATGTCTGAGTAGTAGTCCATCGTGTATAAATACCACATCTTCTTTATCCATTCATCCCTTGATGGGCACCTAGGTTGCTTCCATGTCGTGGCTATTGTGTATAATGCTGCAACGAACATAAGGGTGCAAGTATCTTTATGCCTTTGTGTTTTCAAGTTCTTTGGATAAATACCCAGCAGTGGGATAGCTGGATCATATTGTAGACCTATACTTAATTTTCTGAGGATACTCCATACTGCTTTCCATAGTGGCTGCACCAGTTTGGACCCCCACCAGCAGTGAACAGGGGTTCCCTTCTCTCCACATCCTCTCCAACATTTGTTGTTTCCTGTCTTATTAATCGTAGCCATTCTGAACCGGAGTGAGGTGAGAGCTCATTGTAGTTTCGATTTGCACTTCCCTGATAGCTAATGATGTTGAGCATCTTTTCATATGCCTGGTGGCCATCCCTATATCTTCTTTGGAGAAATCTCTGTTCAGATCTTTTGCAAATTTTCCAATTGGATTGTTGGCTTTTTTGTTGTTGAGCTGTATGAGTTCTTTGTATATTTTGGATATTAACCCCTTATCTGATATATTGTTTGCAAATATCTTCTCCCAATTGTTAGGTTGTCTTTTAGTTTTGATGGTTTCCTTTGCCATGCAGAAGCTTTTCAGTTTGATGTAGTCCCATTTGTTCATTTTTTCTTTTGTTTCCCTTGCCCAGTCAGACATGGGACTTGAAAAGATGCTGCTCAGACCGATGTCAAAGAGCATACTGCCTATGTTTTCTTCTAGAAGTCTCATGGTTTTGGGTCTTACATTCAAGTCTTTAATCCATTTTGAGTTGATTTTTGTTCATGGTGTAAGGGAATGGTCTACTTTCATTCTTTCGCACGTTGCTGTCCAGTTTTCCAAACACCGTTTATTGAAGAGACTCTCCTTTCTCCATAGTATGCTTTTCACTCTCTTGTCAAATATTAGCTGTCCATAAACGTGTGGGTTTAATTCTGAACTCTCAATTCTGTTCCATTGCTCTGTGTGTCTGTTTTTGTGCCAGTACCATGCTGTTTTGGTTACTATGGCTTTGTAGTGTAATTTGAAATCAGGGAGTGGGATATCTCCAGCTTTGTTCTTTTTTCTCAGGAGTCCTTTTGCTATTCGGGGTCTTTTGTTGGTCCATATACATTTTATGGTTCTTTGTTCTATTTTTGTAAAAAATGTTGTTGGAACTTTGATAGGGATTGCGTTGAATCTATAGATTGCTTTAGAAAGTATGGACATTTTAAAAATGTTAATTCTTCCAATCCAAGAGCACTGAATATCCTTCCTTTTCTTTGTGTCTTCTTGATTTCTTTCAACAATGTTTTATAGCTTTCGGTGTACAGATCTTTCACCTAAGTTTATTCCTAGGTATTTTATTCTTTTTGTTGCAATTGTAAATGGGATTGTATCCTTAATTTCTCTTTCTGTTACTTCGTTGTAGTGTATAGAAACGCAACCGAGTTTTCTATGTAGATTTTGTATCCCGCGACTTGACTGTATCCCTTTATTATTTCTAAAAGTTTTTTTTAGTGGAATATTTAGGGTTTTCTAGATATAAAATCATGTCGTCTGCAAAGATTGACAGTTTCACTTCTTATTTTCCAATGTGGATCCCTTTTATTTCTTTTTCTTGTGTGATTGCTCTGGCTAGGATTTCCAATACTATGTTAAATAGAAGTGGTGACAGTGGGCATCCTTGTCTGGTTCCTGTTCTTAGAGGGATAGCTTTCAGTTTTTCTCCATTTGAGAATGATATTTGCTGTGGGTTTGTCATATGTGGCCTTTATTATGTTGAGGTATTTTCCTTTTATATCCACTTTATTTAGAGCTTTTATAATGAATGTATGTTGTATCCTGTCAAATGTTTTCTCTGCATCTATTGAGATGATCATGTGTGTTTTACTCTTCATTTTGTTAATGTGGTGTATCACGTTGATAGATTTGCAGATGTTGAACCATCCCTGCATCCCTGGAATGAAACCCACTTGATCATGATGTACAATCTTTTCAATGTATTGTTGTATTCGATTTGCTAGTATATTGTTGAGGATTTTTGCATCGATGTTCATCAGTGATATGGCCTGTAATTTCCTTTTTTTGTGTTGTCTTTGTCTGCTTTTGGTATCAGGATGATGTTTGCTTCATAGAAGGAGTTAGGGAGACCCCTTTCTCTTCAATTTTTTGGAAGAGATTCAGAAGGATAGGTATTAAATCTTCTTTGAATGTTTGGTAGAATTCACCAAGGAAGTCATCTGGTCCTGGACTTTTTTTGGGGGGAAGGTTTTTGATTGCTGTTTCGATCTCCTTCCTGGTGATCAGTCTATTCAAATTTTCTACATCTTCTTGGTCCAGTTTTGGAAGGTTGTATGTTTCTAAGAATTTATCCATTTCTTATAGATTATCCAATTTGTTGGCATATAGCTTTTCATAGTATTCTCTTATTATCTTTTGTATTTCTGAGGTGTCCGTTGTAATCTCTCTGCTTTCACTTCTGATTTTATTTATTTGAGCCTTCTCTCTTTTTTTCTTGGTGAGTCTAGCTAAGGGTTGGTCAATTTTGTTTATCTTTTTGAAGAACCAGCTCTTCGTTTCATTAATTTTTTTTACGGTTTTTTTTAGTCTCTAGTTTGTTTAGTTCTGCTCTGATTTTTATTATTTCCTTCTTTCTGCTGATTTTGGGCTTTGTTTGTTGTTCTTTTTCCAGTACCTTTAGGTGCACTTTTAGATTGTCTATTTGGGATTTTTCTTCTTTGTTGAGGTAGGTCTGAATTGCTATAAACTTCCCTTTTAGAACCACTTTTACTGTATCCCACAGATTTTGGCATGCCATGTTTTCAGTTTCATTTGTCTCCAGGAATTTTTTGATTTCTTCATTGAACCAATCGTTGTTCAGTAGCCTTTCGTTCAATCTCCACATTTTTGTGGCTTTTCTGGTTTTCTTTCTGTAGTTGATTTCCAGTCTCACACCTTTGTGGTCAGAAAAGATGCATGGTATTATTTTGATCTTCTTAAATTTATTGAGACTTGTTTTGTGGCCTAATATGTGATCAATCCTGGAGAATGTTGCATGGGCATTTGAAAAGAATGTGTATTCTCTGTTTTTTGGATGGAATGTTCTGTATATATCTACTAAGTCCATCTGATCTAATGTGTCCTTTAAGGCCAGTGTTTCCTTATTGATCTTCTGTTTGGATGATCTATCCATTGGTGTAAGTGGAGTGTTAAAGTCCCCTACTATTATTGTGTTACTGTCTATTTCTCCTCTTATGTCTGTTAATAATTGCTTTATATATGTAGGTGCTCCTATGTTGGGTTCATAGATATTTACAAGTGTTATATTTTCTTGTTGGATTGTTCCCTTTATCATTATGTCATGCCCATCTTTGTCTCTTATTACAGTTTTTGTTTTAAAGTCTATTTTGTCTGATATAAGTATTGCTCCCCCTGCTTTCTTTTCTTTGCCATTTGCGTGGAATATCTTTTTCCATCCTTTCACTTTCAGTTTGTGAGTGTGTGTAGGTCTGAATTGTGTCTCATGTATACAGCATATACATAGGTCTTGTTTTTTTATCCAGTTGGCCACCCTATGGCATTTGATTGGAGCATTTAGTCCATTGACATTTAAAGTAGCTATTGATAAATATGCCATAAATTTATTGCCATTTTGTCACTTTTTTTCTGAGTGTTTTAGTAGTTCATCTCTAATCCTTTCTTTTTCTCTTGCTCTCTTCCCTGTGGTTTGATGGCTACCTTTAGTAATATGTTTGATTTCTTTTGTCTTACTTTTTTTCTTGCTTCTTATAGATTTCTGATTTGTGGTTACCATGAGGATCTTACTTAATATTCTATGCATGTAACAGTCTACATTGAGTTGATAGACTCTTTACCTTGACATCTTTCTCAAAGCTAAACTTTTTCACTCACCTCCTCCCACATTATATTTTTTTGAAATCATATATTGTCTCTTGTTTATTGTGTGTCTATCAATTACCCTATTATCATTGAAATAGGTGATTTTAGTACATTTGTCTTTTAACCTTCATATTATCTTCACAGGTAGTTGATCTGCTACCTTTAATATATTTTTACCTTACAAGTGATTTTATCGCCTGGTTTTTGTTGTTGTTTTGTTTTTCGGGATTTTTTTAAAATCTCTATTTGTGGTCATTGCTTTCCCACTTAAATAAGTCACTTCAGCATTTCTTGAAGAACTGGTTTCTAGGTGATAAATTCCTTTAATTTTTGCTTGTCTGGGAAGCTCTTTATCTCTACGTTCATTCTGAATGACAGCCTTGATGGATAGAGTATTCTTGGCTGTACGTTTTTTCCTTTTAGCACTTAAAATATGTCATGCCATTCTCTTCTCGCCTGTAGGGTCTCGGCTGAGAAACCTGCTGATAGCCTCATGGGCTTCCCATAATATGTCACTTGTGGCCTTTCTCTTGTTGCTTCTAGGATTCTCTCTTTGTCTTTAACTTTGGACATTTTGATTATAATATGTCTTGGTGTGGGCCTCTTTGGGCTTATCTTGTTTGGAGCTCTCTGTGCTTCCTGAACTTGGATGTCTGTTTCCTTCCTCAAGTTAGGAAAACTTTCATCTATTATTTCTACAAATAAATTTTCTGCCCCTTTGTCTGTCTCTTCCCCTCTGGAACCCCTATAATCTGAATGTTAGCACGCTTGATATTGTCCCAGAGTTCCTTTACACTGTTCTCATTCTGTCTAATCCTTTTTTCTTTTCTATTCTGCTTGGGTGATTTCCTCTAGTCTTTCATCTAGCTCGCTGGTCCATTCTTCTGCTTCCTCTATTCTGCTATTGAGTCCCTCTAGTGAATTTCTCATTTCGAGTATTGTATTCTTCATTTCTGGTTTTTTTTTTTTTTTTTTTTGTATCTTCCAGTTCTTTGCTGATGTGCTCACGGTGTTCATCCATTCTTCTCCACATATCTGTGAGTATCCTCATGATATTTGGTTTGAACTCTTTGTCGAGTAGGTCACTAGTTTCTGTTTCACTTAGTCCTTTTTCTGGGGTTTTGTACTGTTCCCTTGCTTGGAAAGTATTCCTTTGCCTCCTCATTATGCCTCTTTCTCTGTGCTGTTTTCTTTGTAGCAGGTCAGTTGACTAAGTCTCCTGATCTTGGAGAAGTGGCCTTGTGTATGAGATGTCTTATGAGGCTCAGCAGTGTGCTTCCCTCTCATCACCAGACCATAAGAACCAGGAGTGAACCCTTTGTGACCTCCTTGTGTCCTTCTGCTGTGACAGGGTTGCTCCAACTGCAGGTACCCAGGGATTCTGATCTTTCCTTCCCTGGTCAGCTGTTTGTAAATCTGGTTTGGGGAGCCTCAGCACTGTTGGCTACAAAGTCTATCAGCACTCTCTTATTGAAGTTTTCCTCTTAATTGGGTTGGTACCCAGTGTAGCTCTTGCTAGGCTCAGGGGTGTAAAGTTGTGATAGGCCTCAGACCAACAAGGCTGTTGTCAGTTCTCTTAGGAGTGCAGCTGAATGTGGCTAGCCCTTGGCATGGGGGCACTCAATAGTTTCATGCTTTGGAAGGTATGTCTGATCCTTTTTATGGCTACTTGTGAAGCACAAGTCTTCTGCTGCTGATAAACCTTACCCCCCACAGGACCACATAACTGTCAACACAGTCCTGGTCTATGTAGCTTTCTCAACCCCCTGGAGCATACCCTGATGCCCCATTGCAGATGCCCCCACCTCTCCACTTATGCCCCCCCCAGTTCACCTGGTCCTCACACAGGCCCTGCCCCACAGAGGCAGACAACCTTGCCTGCCTGCAGAGGAGGAAGGCACCCAGTTAATGCAGGCTGAAAAGTAGCCTGAGGGCTTGCTGTTAGGTGGGGCCATTCCCTAGGGCAGGTTGCCTGCTCTGGCTGAACTGGATTAAATCTGTGCTTTAGTGGGCATGGCTACTAATAGTAGACCCCTGGGCTAACAGCCCAAGGGATGAACCTCAATGGCCCCCACAGGTGTCCATATCAGCATGCCTAGACCAGCTCAGAACAATGGCCCCCACCAATGTCTCAGTCTCCAGAGAGGTCCCTCCTCTCACCAAGATGCCCCCAGAGCCCACTAGGTGAGTCTTGTTTCATCAAAGGACAGTCAGCCTTCTCTCTGGTGATTTTAGGTTGCTGCAATGAGTGAGTTTGTGCGTGGGCCCTTTAAGACCCGGGTCTTTTTGGCTTTCAGCTGATAGCTTTTCTGGGGTTGTCCCTGCTGCGGTCAATAGCCAGCAAAGCCAGATGGTGAGACCTCCGTCTCAGTTGGCCAGAGTCCTAAGGATGCATATAGCAGTATTGCCACCGCTCTGGACCTCACTCTTCCAGAGAGAGCTTCGTACCTTAGGGTGACTCCCGCCTGGCCAACTGAGAAGCTCTGCTGCTCCCAAAGGTGGCTTTTATCCTCTCCAGCAGTAATTACTGCCTCTTCTGCCTTTGTCAGGACAGTCCCTTGTCGTGCGGGTTCTTTTTATCCAGTTTTTAGCTTTCAATCCAGGGTAATTCTTCCAAAAATTGTTGTAAACTGGTTGTGTTGGTAGGAGGAGACGAGTTCAACATCTGCTCACACGACCATCTTGATGAGATCTCCCCAAGTTTTATTTCTTAAGAACATAAATAACTGCCACTTGGAGCTTCTGCTTGCCATGTGATAACTCATAGTGTTATCATAAGTTCAATGAATTTCAGCCAAGTGCAAAGAACCTGACTTCTTAGTGAGTCTAGTGGATCTTACGTGAAATATTAGTACTTTTTGTAAACCTGGAAACAACTGGATCTGTCAGTTAATATGAGTATGATATCCTATAAGGTATTTAACCTCTCCAATCTATTGTAAACTATAAAACACAATGGTTCCTGCTTCATACTTTTTGTGCAATTTGATAGAGTATAGAAGACAGTTAACACACTGCCTGAGACATACTGAATATTTAATAAATATTTTTCTATTTTTAGGAGAAAATGGCATATAAGAAAATGAAGTAAAAGATGAGAGAGGTCCTGGTTACAAATAAGTCATTCATATTAAAAGAGATGTCAGGATAACAGCCTGTTCTAGAATAGAATTCAACAGGTTTTGAGGAATATTGAGTGTAATTTACTAACTGTTATCTAGCCGATATGAGGAAATAGATATCTAGATCTGCACTTATCCTATGCCCTAAGCACTAGCCTCATGTGGCTTTTTACATTTAAATTTGAATTAATTAAATGAAATTAAAAATTTAGTCACAGTTACCACATTTCAACATTAGCCACATTTCAAGTCCTCAACAAGCACATGTAGCTAGTGCCTATTGTCTTGAACAGCATCGATATAGAATATTGTCATCATGGGAGAAAGTTCTATTGGACAGAGCAAATAGATTCTCAGATTTTTAAACATACTTTAAATATACCTGACCCTTTTAATAATATTCTATATTTTGTTTTGTGTTTTTAAAACATCTTTCCAAGAAGAATTCCATAGGCTTTACCAGAGTGCCAAGTAAGATTTAGAGCCACAGCAAAAGATCTGATCTTGACATATAGAAATTGAGACACTCTTGTGGTGAAGTAATGTGAGTCAACACTGTTGCAGAAAGAGCAAAGGTACATGAGAAGGAGGATAAGTCTTAGGAAGTGCTCATATGGTAGGAGAAAAAATGATGAATGATAGGAGAAGGCAAAGAACCAAGAGAGTTCAGTATCCAGAAGCCAGGTGTGGAAAGAGTAGGCTGTGTAACTGGGCCAAATGCTGCCTCGAGATGAAGAGGTTGAATACTGAGGAGGAGCTCCTGGTTTGAGCAGTTAAGTAATCATGGTAACCCAGGGGAGAATTTTCTGTGGTTGCTGGGGGAAGTAGTCAGTTAACATGGAAGTAAGTGGGTGCATAAGAATTGGAGCAGTACCTAAAGTCTACTTTTTCAAAAATTGGTAAGAGTGAAGGAAAAGAAAATAAGGTAGCTTCAGGATATAGAATTAAACATTGATTAAACTTGTGGTTATGTATAGACAAAGGAAAATGAGCTCATGATCAAGGAAATACTGAGGATGTTCTATTAGAGGTTGGACACAGGGCAAGAGAATAAGCTAAGAGCCCATATTTCTCCACTTGCCATTTATCCCTATGTGCAGGAAATCCATGGCCTTGGGGCCATCTGCGGAAGATAGATTAGGCTAGAAGGCAGTGATCATGTCCCACTATCAGCTTTGCAGGGCAAATCTTTCATTTAAGAAACTCCATTTTCATAAAGTCTGTTGCGGGGCCTTTTGGTTCTTCAAAACTCAGCTTAGGGTCTCCTCCACCAAGGCTTCCCTTAATACCCAAAGACAATTTTGGGCCCTCTCTTTCTGTGATATCATAACATCCTATGAATGCTTCTCTCTCACATTGAACCAAGACACTTGAGAGTCAGAGTTTTGTCTTGTTCTTTTTGGTGTCCTCAACACCCAGCTTGTAAAAGGATCTTGGCAAATGTTTGTTGAATAAATAAATTAGTGAACATTGTGTCTTGATATTTCTCCCATTAGCCTTTCAAAAAGCCTTCCTAAAAATATGTATTCCATCTTTGCTGAAGGGAATTCCCTTTACAAGCTTGGAATTACTAAGGCCAACAATGGGCAAAATAAGGACTCTTATAATTGATGGAAATAGTTGACACATCCCATGTCACCCAAATGCACTAGGCATGAATATTTAACACTATCCATACTGAATTACCTATAGTAAAGTTAACAGCACGGCTTGGATTCATACAGACCAGGGATTAAATCCCACTTCAGTCCCTTGCTAAATATAAAATCCAGAATGAGGTGTTTTACCTCTAAGACCTTCAATTTTCTCATCTGTGAGATGGGAGTGAAAATATCTACCTGTCTGTGATGAAGAAGAAACAAAATAACAGATGTGAAGCACATAGCCAAGAGTGGAACCTCCATAAATGTTAGATGAATATATTTGTCATCTTGAGTATGTAATCCAGGAGGTATGCCTTGTGAATAATACTGCAATGAACATAGGGGTGTATATGTATTTTTGAATTAGATTTTTCATGTTTTGGCGGCAATGCACTGAAGTGGAAGAGCTGGATAATATGGTAGTTCTATTTTTAATTTTTTTAGGACTCCCTATACTGTTTTCCATAGTGGCTGCAGTAGTTTGCATTCCAACCAGCAGTGTATAAGGGTTCCTTTTTCTCCACATCCTTTCCTATACTTATTTCTTGTTTTCTTTTTGTTTTGAGGAAGATTAGCCCTGAGTTAATGACTGCCAATCCTCCTCTTTTTGATGAGGAAGAATGGCCCAGAGCTAACATCTGTGCCCATCTTCCCCTACTTTATATGTGGGACTCCTACAACAGCATGGCTTGCCAAGTGGCACCGTGTCCATACCCAGGATCTGAACTAGAGCAGCCTGGGTCACTGAAGTGCAATGTGCAAACTTAACCACTTCGCCACATGGCTGGCCCTCTTGTCTTCTTAATACCAGTTATTCTGATGGGAATGAAGAGGTATCTCATTGGAGTTTTGTTTGGATTTCCCTAATAGTTAATTATATTGAACATCTTTTCTTGTACCTGTTAGCCATCTGTATATCTTTGGAAAAAAGTCTCTTCAGATCCAAACAAACTTAATTGGGTTGTTTGTTTTTCTTGCTTCTGAGTTGGATGAGTTCTCTATATATTTTGGATATTAACCCCTTATCAAATATATGATTTACAAATGTCTTCTCCCAATTGGTAGGTTGCCTTTTCCTTTTGTTAATAGTTTCCTTTGCCATGCAGGTGCTTTTTAGTTTTATGTAATCTTATTTATTTTTCCTTTTGTTTCCCTTGCCTGAAGAGACATATTCAAAAGGATCCACTTGGAATGATGATGCCAAAGAACATACGGCCCTTGTTTTCATCTAGGACTTTTATGGTGTCAGGTCTTGCATTTAAGTCTATGAATCATTTTGAGGTAATTTTTGTGGATGGTGTAAGATAACGGTATACTTTCATTCGTTTGCATGTCGCTCTCTGGTTTCCCCAACACCATTTATTGAAGAGACTTTCTTTCCTCCATTGTATGTCCTTGGCTCCTTTATTGAAAATTAGCTGTCCATAGATGCATGTGTTTATTTCTGGGCCCTCAATTCTGTTCCATTGATCTGTGTGTCTGTTTTTCTGCCAGTACCATGCTGTTTTGACTACTATAGCTTTGTGGTATACTTTGAAATCAGGAAGTGTGATGTCTCCATCTTTGTTCTTTTTTCTCGGGATTGCTTTTATTATTTGGGTTCTTTTGTTGTTCTATACAAATTTTAGAACTCTTTGTCCTATTTAGATCAAAAATGTCATTGAAATTCTAATAGGGATGCAATTATTAAATGTTTAATGAAACTAATGAGCATAAATCCTCAAAGGAAACTTGATAAAAGGTGTCAAAGCTTTAAAAACAAACACATTGACCCAGTACTTCCCATTCAAGACATTTCTTCTACAGAAATAATGCAGATACATACTTAGGTAAAAGGATTTCATTACTTAATTATTCATAATAGAAATGGAATCACCTAATCCATAATAGGGATATTGCAAAATAAGGATGTTATATCCTCAGTGTGGAAAATTATGTAGCCATTTAACATGCTGCTTTCAAAGAATATTTTACAGAGAGGAAATTATAAAAATATGCTAAGTATGTAAAAGCAGGAAACAAAATAGCATACATTATTTAATTTGCCAATTCTTATTAAAAGTATAAATACATATGTATGTATATGTACATTTATGTGTGCATGTGGATATGTGTGTATATAATCATCTAGGTAAAAGGGAGTTGGCCATCTCTGTATGATTGAATTAAAGGTGATTTCCCTTCTTCTGCATATTTTCTATAGAGGTGGATATCTGCTGTTTTACTTTTTGTTCTGCTGGTAATAATACTCACATATTTTCGTTCAGGTAACTACCTCTCCTGAATTGACAAAAATTTGATTCTAGGGAGCTAACCTTATCAAGTGGATTCATGACTTCTTGGTCTTAGTTCTTGAGTGGGATCCAGGATTGAGGTCTGTGAACCTGGCATCTCTCTTCCTGAGGCCATAGAATGAGAGTTAATCTGGGTCTCTATTTTGCACTATTAGTAAAGAGTTGCTATTTGTATAGATTTAAAGCTCAAACTTCTAGCATTTATCAAGGAAGTAATATGCTTGAAAATGAGGCCAGCATGGAGAAGAACCAAGTTGAACATTGAGAAAAATAGACAAGGACCAAGTTTTGGAAAAATTACTTTTGCCAATCAGATGTAGTCATGCTTAAAAGCATGTGTACTTCAGGACTTTTCAGTTAATTAATTAATTACCTTTTTAAGTTAATTTTTGGGGAAATAGATTCCATTTTTTAAATCAATTTGATTTGTGTTTTGTTTTTCCACTCATGGAGTGGTTACTAATATGGATACATCTTTCAAGAGTACAGTAAAATTATGGAATCACGGAGAAAGAGGTCATTTCCAGCCTGATTGATTGCTAAAAGGTTCTCAGAGAAGAAGCGATCTTACTGCACATTGGAGAAATAAAATAGAGAGCAAGCATAAGAATCAGAAGTAAGCTAGGTTTTTCAGAGGGGTAAATTAATGTGTTTGGTAAGATGGTTCTTCTGAGGTAGAGCAAGTGTTGGGGAGCAGTAGGAGATAGACTGGGCCAAAATTTTGACTACCAGGCTAATGAGTTTAGAAATTATGCAAGAAACATAAAAGATCCATTAAAGATTTTTAATAAGGGAGTGTGACCCTTTGAAAATCATCCTCCCAAGAAAATAGTTCAATTGGAATCTTACCTAATAAAAATGTAAGTTGGAAATTTCTCCTTGGCATCCTCCTTCACTCTTCTATTCCTTGTATGATCTCTTCTCAAAGAAATTTACCAGCTAATCTCCTAGCCTTTAATCTACTTTCTGATTTATCCTCCATACATTTTTCAGATGGACATTTTAAAAATATGTCTAATTGTGACACTTCAAAATGTAAGATGTTTCTTAATGTATATGCTATAACATGGATAAATCTCACAGTAATTATGTTGAGTGAAAAAAAGCCAGGCTCTGCCTCCAAAAAATACATAGTGTATTATTCTATTTATATAAAATTATTGAAAAATAACAGAAATGCAGTTAGTGATTGCATGGAATTTGGATAGGACTTCAGGCGGAAGAGGGAGAGAATTATTACAAGAGGGCATGAAGAAACTTTGGGAGGGATGCATACAATCACTATCTTGATTGTGGTGATGGTTTCACGGCTATAAATATATGTCAAAACTCATCAGGTTGTATACACTACATATGTGCAGTTTACTGTATATCAATTATACCTTAAAAAAGGTGTTTGAGAAGAAGCCAAGGTGGTCATGTGGTCTAGTCTTAGAGCAATAAGCAAAAAAACTACTATACAGCTAAAAATTAATTCTCATAATAGTTCAAGGTCTTTACTTGGGTTTCTTGAACCTTATTGCAATAACTCTCTAAATCACCCCATTCTCTCTTGTCCCCATGTCTTCTGGATCACTCAGCCACTTCCACATCTCTTTATTTTAAATTCACTGAACATTTCACCTTCAGCCACAAGTCTAAGCAAATATATTCTTTCTAAGTCATATTAAATCTAATTCCAGACCCCAAATGTTGGCAAGAGTGTCCAAAATCAAGCATTTTTAGTGCTACCATCTGCCCTTGCATAGCATAAGAACCTCAGGGTTTACTTGGTACTGATGGAAATAAAATGATAGAGGATGACCCAGCATCATTTTGTGGCAGTCACCCTCATTATTGTTAAGCATTTTGCTAGACAAAACTATTTTGAGCAGTTAACATTTACTGCTTCTTCCATCGTGCCATGCTTTGAGCTAAATGTGTTTTCTCACTCCTCATAACAACCCATAAGAAAGGTGTACAGTACCCTTCTTTCCCACTCAATTTCTGTGTAATTTAAGGCTAGTCACTTGCCTTCTCTGATCATCACTTTTCTCTTGGAAAGCAATATGACACCAGGTGTCTCTTCTAAGAGTGATTTTGGACTTTTTCTTTGCAACAGATAAAAACAGCAAAAAGAAGACTGTAGTAAAGGAAGTGGGAGGATTCCATACTCTAATTTGGTCCAATTTTACTAGACTGGTCCTATATGGGAATTTATTGCCCTAAAGTGACTTCACCACTTTTGCAACATATTGTGAACCTCTCAGGACAGACTGGTACCACAAGAAATTCTCTGGAAGTGTAGACACAGTCAAAATCTTGGAGACATTCTGATCACTCCAAGATCTTTGTTTCCAAATACAGTATCCTATTAATATGTACCAAGTGGCTGATTCCAGGGCTGGAGCAAGAAAAGTGAACCTGGTGCGTCTTTGTATGCCAGGAAGTAAGGATGTGCTCAAAAGTTGATGGGAATATTTCAGATGATCAAGAAGTCATCTGGAGGGGCTGGCCCAGTGGCACAGCGGTTAAGTTCACACTTTCCACTCTGGCGGCCCAGGGTTTGCCAGTTGGGATCCTGGGTGCAGACACGGTGCTGCTTGGCAAGCCATGCTGTGGCAGGCATCCCACATATAAAAAGTAGGAAGATGGGCACGGATGTTAGCTCAGGGCCAGTCTTGCTCAGCAAAAAGAGGAGGGTTGGCAGTAGATGTTAGCACAGGGCTAATCTTCCTCAAAGTTAATTAATTAAATTAAAAACAAGAAGTCAGCTGGAAAGTGCTTCCTTTGGTAATAATTGGCAAATTTGCTAGATAAATAATTATAGGAATGGATAAAAGTCCACTGATTTAAAAAGAATCCATGAATCTTTACTCATACAAATAGATAGATTAACAGATAGATAAGTAGATAGATAGATACAGGTGTCCTTACATATGCAGTGAAAAAGAAATAAAGCAATTATGGTAAAATTTTGACAATTGGTGAATCTAATTGTTAGATGTAGGAGTATTTACTTCTGTATTCTTGCAACTTTTATGTAGGATGCAGATTTAAAAACATGAAAATTTGGGGAGAAACCTGAACCAAGTGATTTTGCTCTTAAATGACTGTGAACTATGGACTTCAAAAACTCTCTGAAAGTACTAAGATTTCATCTCCCTTTAAAGCCAAGAGCTCCAAAAGTTGCAATGGTCATTGATGAATAAAATCTTGCCCTGATCATCCACAATTCCTTTCTGAATTTTAACTAACTCTTTCACACAAACAGCCTTCATGTTCTGTTTTTTTCAGAATGTTAAATTTGCTATCTTTAATTCTTAAAAGGGTAAATTGCTTTGCTATGATAATTTAGAAAATGCATAACATGCATCTTAACCAGTAAGTTTCTAATTCTTCGTCCAGGGCTGATGTATTAGAGGTGTGGAAAATGAATTTAAAAATGTTGAATTCAAAATAACCAATAAATATATTTTAATTTATATTTTCAAAAAAGCCTCCTTGTATCATATGAATCACCATAGTTGATTCATAACTTCACACACATAGGCCAGTCTAGAATCATTCTGCAGAACAGCTTACTCAGGCCGGTTCTTCCTTCTCCGTTGTAAAACACACACAGACACACACAGACATTACAGATGCACTTAGGGGAAGTACCATTGAGATCCTGAGAAGCACAGCACTAGTTTTGTCTTCACTTGAAGAGACATGGTGAAGCGGACATAATTTACTAATCTCTGACAGGTCCACAGAAAGGAAGAAAAGAAGGATAATGAACAAAAGAGGGAGAAAGAGGAAAAGAAGAGGAGAGGGCAAGGTGAAGAGAGAAGAAAAAGTTAAGAAATCGGAGAGAAGAAGAATCAAGATTTCAGTTGTGTGAAGGAGTGTGTTTCAAGAAATCAGCATGTTACAATAATGCTTGCCCACAAACTTGACCCCAGGAATTCACAGTGAACATGCAGGAGAAATGTGTAAATATCTTTAAATGTGACCTCCAGGTCCTAGAGGCCAAATGACATTATGCAAAGTTTATCAACCTGGGGAACGTGAGCCAAGTGTCTCATGAAAACAAATAGCAAACATAGAGTATGTTCCAAAATTGAGATCAGACCATACTGGATATTACTGACGAGGAATCAAATTGCCCTTAACTTTTAAAATAAAACTGAATTAACCAGTCATTTGAAGCAACTTGGAGCATGACTACCAGGGCAAGCATTTATTTTCCTCGAATTTTGGAGGGTGTTTTGCAAAAAAATGTGAAGAGGCCATCTCCATCTCCACCAATTTTGAGCAATCTAATCCCTTGAAAAATATTTAATCTCTCTGAATCTGATTTATCCTGCCTAATACATAGAGCTAGTAATACTTATCATATACCACTATTGTGAGAATTAAGCAAAATGAGGTAAGTGAATATGATGAATATATGCAAATGCTTGACAAAAGACTCCTCTCTTCACTCTTTCTCTCTAAAAATGAAGTACCCAAGAGACCAGCTAAAGATTACTGGAAAACCTGCAACTTGGTGCCAGACCTCTTGTCATACCTTCACATGTTTATTCGCTTAACAAATATTTAGTGAGAATCTAATCCTAGACCATACTCTACAAATAGAGCGCCAAACAAAACAGGTAAAATTACTGCCCTCCTGGACTTGAGAATTTAATTTCCTGCTCTATCCTCTAGCCAATCTCATCTCTTCTTTGATGAGTTGAACAGAAATAATCATGGCCATTCACGTTTCCCTTTTCAGGATTAGGTGCCTATTTCTCCATTCTGTGCATGAGATAAGGCAGTAGCTTAGACAACAACAGTAAGTGATTGTGATAAGGCTATAAGAATATGAGGTCATGCTGCCCCACTTGAATCCTGCTCATGGTAGGACAAAGGCCAGCCAAACAGTCACTGTCAGGAGTCCAGCTGTGTGCTGGGAGCCTCTATGACTAAAGCAGCCCTTCCTGAATGTCTGCAATGAAACCATGAGATTCTTTAAAGCCAAAGTACCAGTAGCTAATTGGGTTGTTTTCCAAACAAACTTAGTCAAAATGGTAAGGTTGCTGGGCCTGAATAGCAATGGTCATTTAAATGACACTAAAAACAGAAAAATGAAGTAAAGCCCAGGGAGCTAAGAGAATATCTAACAAATAAAAGTACCTACATTCCTGAGAAAAATTGAAATATGTATGATAAATACTAATACCAGCTGCTACATCTTTTGAATAACTTGAAGCATTAGGCACTAGCCAAGTTTCTTGGTATATATAACATAATTTAATGGTCTCCACATCTTATGAGTATAGTCTTTGTTCACCCAGTTTTATAGAATAAGAAAGCTGAGGTACCAGGATAATAAGAATCTTGTGCAAGAATATTTTAGCTAAGATATTTCTGGCTCCAAAGTTTATGTTGTTTCCAGTATTGTAAACAAGCCCCCATGCCTGCAACATAAATCAAGTATAAATGTTTTAAAGGAAAGGGTAGCTACCTTTATAGTCTACTTGGTATCCAAGTAAGCACAGAGTGGAAACTAACAATTACACAGCCCCTGCTATGCACCAAGTGTTGCCAATGGTAACACCAGAGGAGGGATATGAAGGTCTTTAGCTACCTCTCTCAGTAAACACACACACACTTCCCACAAGTATGTCTGCTTTGTGTGATATGACAGAATGATATTATCTCAAGGCTATATAAGGTACCTGTCAACTCCCTTGGACAAGCCCCTTACCTTCCACTAACAAACTTCCAACAAGATGGTTGCCCTCAAACTCCACTTACACTGAAATTCTGCGGCTATCCTGAACTTATGCATTTAACCCACTAAATGTGCCAAATGCATATATGTAGTGATTTTTGAGATTCCCATATAGAAATCATGGAAATTACTGAGAGTTGCTGTAAATATCATAGCACTGATGTTAATGTACTGTAGTCCTGAGAATTGTGTTTATTCTTTCATTTTACAGATGAGAAAACTAAAGCCCAAAGAAGTAAGGTAATTTGCATGATGTTCCAGAGTTAATAAGTGGTAGAGCTGATATAGGATCCAAGATCTATGTAGATCCAAAATCCAAGCTTTGTCTTTCTTTCTTTGTTTCCCTATTTAAAAAAAAAAATCCTTCCTTTTTATATATTATAAACATAACATGACTTAATTTATAGAACATTTGCAACATATCATAAAGAATAAAGAGGGAAAAAAACTTCAATAATACTATGATCCAAAGAGAACTATTGCCAACATTTTGGTTTTGCTTCTAATCATATACTATTCAGTAAATAGACTTTTATAGACTGATTTTTTTCACTTGTTATATTGCAAACGAGTCCCTGCCATTAAAAGATCTACAAAGCTTTGTTTTTAATATCTATATAATATTCAATATATTCACAATTAATCAGCCTTTTTTCTTATTGTTATACATTTAGTCAATTTCTGATTTTTAACAATTATAAGTGGCACTGAAATAAAAATTTAAGTACATAAATCTTGGTCTGATTTACTGCTGATTTCCTTGGAACTGATCTGCAAATACAAGAATGGGCTCTTTCTATTATTTCATGCTGCCTCTTTTCTTAAAATTAAGACCATTTTACCCCCCCACACCCACTGCCACCCTGGAATGTCTCCTTCTGCCTCCTTTCTAAACCACTAAGTCAAATTATTACATATATATGTCTAGACCCTAGATTTGGAGAATAGAGTGGAAAGAGGTTGGGATTTGGAATCAGAAAATCTGAATTCATGCACCAGTTTACTTCTCACTGACAGCCTGTCTCTGCCAGTTACCTGAGGTCTTCAGCCTGTGTTTTCTCACCTGGAAAATGGGACACTAATAGCAATTTTCTGAAAAAATCAGTTTGAGGTTTAAATCAGGAAAAGCATGTGATAAGGACTGTGTAAATCATAATGTGTTCTAGCAAATGTCAGTTGCTCAATTACCTTTAGGCATATTGACAGAGCTAGTCAGCTTTCAAAGGGAAGTAAAAGAGATAAACTGGTTTATTGCTGATTTTCTTTTTGGGGAAACCTAAACCTTTCTTTGAAAAAATGTTTTTAAAGAAGTTTAAAAACTCTGACCCGTTGAATTAAAAAATCTGAATGTCTTCATTCACATGCAAGTCAGAGAGCTGGTGAACCCAAACCAGCATGACACAGAGAGAGGAGTCATGCGACCCAAGCCTAGCCCCTCCTCCCTGGGGCATGACACAGCATTCAGGCAAGCGCCGTTGGCCCCAGCTCTATACTGAGAGACATTTAATGATGAGGGAGGAGGCTACTAAGAGATCAGCCAGGGGGAGAGACAGGTGAGCCTACCTCCCAGGAAAAAAGGTGGCTCATCATCCATCAGGGCAGAAAAGATTTGGGACAGACAGAGAAGTTAACAACAGAGAAGGTGCTCACTTTCAGGCTTATGAGAAGACAATGAAGTGAAAGTCTTTTCTGTGTAGGCATCATACTGCAACAGAATAAAAAGAGAGGAAAAGCCTCATTTTAATGATACAATCAGAGGTTAGGATTAGAAATTTCAGGAGTCAATCCCGAAACCCCAGGGGTTCAGTGATGATGAAATTTGAAGAAAATCATGAGGGCAATGGGGGCCTTGTAGGAAAGAGTCAACCCTACCTGGGTGAGAAGCATCAGGGGAGTTGGAAACCAGTAGAAAATGAGAAAGTTGAGGCTTCTATGAAGCAGGAGGCAAATGGGAAGTGTTGTGATACGCCCAGAAAAATCTTCAACACTTATATCTGGCAGGAGATCCAGAGACACAATCAGTGGCTGACCAGCAGCTGGTGATCAATCGCAAGGTCTACGATGTCACTGGCTGGGCCAAGAGGCATCCAGGTGGACGCTGGGTCCTCAACTACTATGCCGGGGAAGATGCCACAGTAAGGAAATCAAAGCTCTGCCTTCTCTCTCTTCCAGCTGCTGGATGGCTGGGACCTTGGTTCTCTTCCCAAACGTATTTCAAGAACATGTGCAAGCACTGCAATTGCTCCTCTTTTTTTTCCAGGAATCTTATCAACCAAGAATTTGGAAACAAATTGAGCCCCAAGGTCTAGCTTTAATCTGTGCCAGTTTGTGGATGAACTCAGATGTTGAGGGTGGATACTATGTTTGTATATTCCTGTTTTTCTGTGTTCTTCGTATTTTGTTTTGTTTTGTTTTGAAGTGGAGTCTCAGTTTTATAAGAAGAAATTTACAAATAGGTGAGTATATTCTAGAAAAATATGTCTGCACACAAGAGAAATTTCTCAGGCTTGCATAATTGGAGGGTCTAAAACAAAGACAGCATTTCATCTGTTAGGCATCAAAAGGTTGTTAATAACAATGATGAAAACCTACAGTTACATAGGCTTGTAGAATTTGCAGAGCTCTCTTGCATCCTGTAGTTCATTCAGTGTAATGCAGGTAATACAACCCTCTTTCACAGATAAAGGAATTGAAATCAGAGACATTAAGTGACTGGCCCAAGGTCACCCAGCAGCAGATCGCAGATTCAAAACTTATCTTTCTGAAATTCTAGTTTTTCCACTTATCTACACTGCTTCTCCGCATCAGCCTCCCCCAGCAAAACAGCTAAGGAAAATCAAAAATACCATAACATTTATTGGATACCTAGAATACTCTAGACACATTGAAATGCCTCACCCCGCTTGCCCCTCCCCATGAGGAAGGTGGATATTATCCCCTTATCACAGATGAGAAAATTAATGTTCAGTCAAATAATGTATCACACAGCCAGCAGGTAATAGTGCCAAATTTTGAAATCACATAGGTTTTTGACCATACAGCCTTTTATGGCTAAGACCTTACCAAACTTTCCACTTAATATTTGATAGGAAGGTCTCTCAAACCCTTAAATGCATTTAGAAATAACTTTTAAAATATCCCATAAGGAAGTTTGTTTTATCCCAGTTAGGAAATTTATTCTGCACAAGGTACAGACAGAGAATCAGAGGAGGTAAATAACTAACCGAAACTCAGAAATTAATATGTTATTGCTCAGAGAGTTAAACTTTGGCTTTTCCTTTTTTACTTCATTGCCCTTGTTGTTTTCACATGTGGTATATAAATTCTCCAACTGGTTTTAAAGCATAGGATTGAAAACACCGATTCACTCCACACCACTCTGTAAATGGGACTGCACTAGTAACAGCACAAGAAGCAAATTTGCAAAATAAGCAAGATTCTGTTTTTTGATGCTATCAAATCTTTTTAACCCAATTTCTCATGCCCTTTCTCTGACTAGGTTCTGCTTCTACTGACTTCTTGTCTTGATTCTTGATTCTGTAGTCAGTTTTATTCATTTATGAACATACCTTGCTACATCCTCACTGTTTCTGTCAGATCTGATATTTTTTAAACAAAGGTCAAACTTTTCTTGTGAAAGTGAGCATGAGCTTGGAACAAGGTATGGGAGAATTGTGTGTGCCAGGAAGATACTTGCTGTGTCAGAATCCAGAGAGCTAAGGGTACACGAAGCAAAGTGGAAAGCATTTGTCCAAGAATAATAGGACAGAAGGGATGGCCTGGTGGTGGGGTGGTTAAGTCCACAGGCTCCACTTCAGCGACCAGAGTTCAGAGGTTTGGATCCTGGGCACAGATCTATACACCTCTCTTCAGGCCATTCTGTGGTGGCGTCCCACATACAAAATAGTGGAATATTGGCACAGATGTTAGCTCAGCGACAATCTTCCTAGAGCAAAAAGAGGAAGATTGCCAACAGATGTTATCTCAGGGCCAATCTTTCTCACCAAAACTGATGATGATGATAATAATAATAATAAAATAAAAAACAAAAGGAGAGAGAATAACAAATATAAAATGAAACCAATACTACAAATTCCTGTCTAGCCCATCCTCCCATTCCCCCAACTCAGAGATAATATGCATAGTGGTTTCCTTACAAAAGTCAGAGAATTAGCTCAGAGGATATGATGGTAAAGACATGAACCTTCAACCATTGTGAAAATAACTGATAGACTCACTCATCTTGAGGCAGCTCAGCTGATAAATATGTAATGTATTGATAACTTTTACCTCCTAGAACTTAGGAAAAGACCATGATTCTGCATCCAATTCTAGCCAAGAAGGAGGAATTGATTAATAAAATAAAAATCATCAGAACCTTAGAGAAAAATAGCCATGCCACCTTAGGATTCATAACTTTAGAATGAAAATTCTGAGAATGGTCAGCCATTTACCTTAGACTTAAGGAAAGTAAATCCAAAAATGTTCATAGAAAATATGTTCCAAAGGGACATGGTTCAAGAAGAATGGGAAAGTGCCAGGAGAATTCTGACAAGCACCATACTTCAAGGCTACTCAGAGTATGGGGAGCCTGAGCTTTGGAATCAGATGTGAACCTCGGAATGTTATTGAAATGCTCTGAACCTCAGCTTCAACATCTTCAAAATGGGAATGACCTTCCCCATCTAATTGGTTTATGGTAAATAAGACTAATGGTTATAAAGTGCTTAGCATAATGTCAAACACTTAATAAAACTTCATTAAATTATAGTTACTATTATTCATATCACCAGCACCTGTAGCCTCGGGATGTGATTTTTTACTTCCTGGTTACCACTAGCTTAGAAATCTGATTATATTTGGTGTCATCTGACTGGGAACAGAGGGGTCCTTGAGGAGTGGAAGAGCATCATGCTCTCTAGTGAAGGGGGACAGAACCTAAAGTCAGAGGACCTGAGGTCTAATACTTACTCTAGAACTTAAGAGGTTTACAGGTTGCATCTCGAAAGGCAAATATGGACCAAGTATGGTCTCTGAGTGCCAGCTTTGGACCCATGGCTGCACCTGCCTGGAAGGGGCACCATTTTCCTATTTACACAGAAACTATTCTCCAATCCTACATCTTTATGAGGATGTAAAGTTGAATAATGATACCTAGTGGTCTGTCCTATAGGGTCATTAATTAATTAATTCATGTAGTCGGTTATTCTAAAACTCTTGTTAGGTTTCCAGGCTTTTTAATGATTATGAGTACAGGTTTGGGAAGGAAACAGGTCTGCTTTTCATCTAGGCTCCACTACTTACAAAGAATGTCCTGAGGAGTTTGCTGAAGCTCTTGGAACCTTGGCTCCCTTATGGGGAAAGTGGCGATAATAACACCTTCATCTCAGTATTGTTGTAAAAGTCAGTGGAGATCAAATAAGGTGCTCCCTTTGGTGCTTGTCACAGATCATACACTCAATAAATGCAACTCTTCTGTTTTGTTGTTACTTCTCCTGAGATCAGTTGCAATTTTTCCAAAGAACTTACTGAGGAAAATAAGTTCCTAAAACAAAATTAGCAAATCAGCTCCTATTACTGCATATATGAGTTATCTGATTGTGTTGCAACTATATGATTTAAACCTAATGGCCCAGTGCTAATAACTAGAATCTAGGCCAGGTGTTCCCACTTGGAAGAGCTCACCCCGGAAAAGCCAGAAACAACCTATAAATCCAAGAAGTACTGATCATATAGATAACAATATCCATATGATAGGCTATTTTGCAATCAATAAAATGAGGATTACAAAGCATTTGATGACAAGGAATGCATATGAATAAATAGCCACAACATTCTTTTTTTTTCCCCAGAAATAATTGAATTTAATCAATTTCTTTAAAGTATGATATAATGACATAGACAGAAGTGCAATTTTGTTAGAGAAATTTGGGTGCATATTTTTTTTGCCTTTAAATCATTTTATTGTGGTCATATTGGCTTATAACATTGTATAGATTTCATGTGTACATTACTATATTTCAGTTTCGTGTAAACTGCATCATGTTCACCACTAATGGATAAGGAAAACAGATAGCTCGTTACCAGAAGGTAATGGGTGGGGTGAGGGAGAGACGGGTAAAGGTAAACTAGAGACAAGTTTTATATAAGGCAAGAGTGTGTTCTGTGCTTAATGAAAGAAGTAAATGCAGTCTTGTGAAGTGTGCCCATGAGCAGCATCTTTGGAACAAAGAAAGCAGGTTTCTTATCCTGTGTGTTGGACAGTCCACTCCTTATTCCTGGACACCATACTCAAGGAAGGACACTGAGAACCTCAAGTTCTTTCTCATGAGAGTCAAAAGTCAATATAATAGGGACAGGATGAGAAAAACTTAGAGGAAATATAGCAAAGTCCATTTCAACTATTTGGAGGAGTGCCGTGTGAAAGAGGGTAGAGTTGTGTAGAGCTCCAAAACAGAGAATCAAATGGGTTGGAATGAGCAGAGCCAACAGAGGCAAGACTGGGCAGTGGGAAGAGAGGATATGTACAGAGGTGGAGTACAGATATGATTCATGATAGAGGTAAATGCTCAGCCAAAATGGGAATCGCAGCTTAGCCACTTATTTTGTTTAGCACAATATTAGCAAGGAGTATGTGCTCAATGAATGCCAGTGACTGTCATGGCATAAGGATGAGAAGAGAAGGAGGAGGAGGAGATGAGTGGAAGGGAGAGGTAAGGAAAGAGAAAGGAGAAAGAGGAGAGGGAGAAAGTGTATTGTGTGCTGAGCTAAGCTGTCTGCATTTTGCCCTCACTGTATGTCTTCCTCTCATTTGGCTACACATGGCATTTAACTAGCACAGCATTCCTTCCCCGTTCACAATCATCACAACAAAATTCACCAAGGTTTCTAAGCTGAGGCTGAAAGGAAAGTAATAATTGCATATAATCTGGGCTGTCAAAATGTCTTAACCGGATTCTCATTTGAATGATGGTTCAAATTGAAAAATACATAGAGGATTAGAGAGAGAAGTGCCACAGTGCTAACAGGTGAAAATAGGCCATGAGAAGATTCTGTCTTTCTGAAAGCCCAGCTTGGCAGTTAAGTGAAGAATGAAATAGAGAAGAGTGAGTCAAAACGAAGGAAGGCGTCCCGGGAACTTGTTAAAGGCCTGACAAAAGGCGTTTACAACAGAAATGGAGAAGAGGGGATAAGTGCCAAGGATATCTAGGAGACATAACTTATAATATTCAATGAGTAACTGGATGAGTAAACAGGATGAAAGAGTCTAAACTGAGTTATGAATATCTGGCTCAAGTAACGTCACCATTGTAATTAACCATATTCATTACGTAAGCTGTTTCTTATGAATAGGCTTGTATCTAATTCTTCTTATAGGATTTGAAGATGGAAGTTTTACTATATGCACTAATTAGAATTCATTCCACATTAGACATTGGTGTTTGGGCACAAAATCTCTGAATTTCTGTATTGAAAAGAAGGTATGTAGTGAGTTCTTGTCACTATAGGTATAAATATAAGAAAGATAGTTATTATACAGTGAGAATGTACTATATGCCAATCAGATTCTAATGAATTCACATAATCCTTATAATAACTTAATGAATTCTCTTGCTCTTATGATCACCTCCATGTTGGAGAAGCAAAAATACAAGAAGGAACAGGTCAAGAACTTGTCAACCATAACATAGCTAGTAAGTGGCAAAGCCAGATTTTAGATGTAGGAAAGTTGCTCCATGGTCCACTTTCTTAGTATTATGCAACACCAGCACTCCAGAGTAATGTGTATGACTGCCATGTATTCAAGTTACGACCTTGGTTATATTTCATTTTTAATCACTCCTGTCCTCAGTGCCATAAAAGCAAGAAGTCTAGCATCTTTCTCTTGGAAAATCTCCCTTCCTCCAATACTGTTTAAATCCCTAGGGCATGAGAGAATATCTCTTACTTCTAAATATAACCAGGATACAGGCACCACTGCTGCTTCTCAAAGCCTCTTGGAATTGCTATTTAACGTGGGACCTGAGATGGAAAACGCAGTTGTGACTGACTGTCACAAGACCCTGCAGAGACTGCTCTGGTACATTTTAGGAATAGTGATGAGACTACTTCAGTGAAAACTTAGCCAAGAGTGAGCCACTTCGAACAACCTAGTGCTTAAGGTCTGTGCTCCCATGCTCTCTTAGGCATTTGTTTTAAGCTACCATCATCAAATTTAACCTTTCTCCAGAAAGAACTTAATTGAAGGGTCTCATTCCCCTGTGCCTTGGCCAAGAACCAAGAGAGAGACTTTGCTGGGAGATAGGGTTTGCATAGCCAGTCTTTGTTGCTGCATGCCTCAGAGAGTGTGAGCAACTTCCACATCAAGCCTGGTGTTGGAAGTTGAAGATTCATCATGGCCCATTAACTCAACGTTTCTTCTGTGCTCAGTAAAGTAAGCAGTGTTCTCTTTCAATACTTAGGGATAGCCTGGCTTCATTGGACTTACTGAGTGAAGAAGTGCATTTAGTAGGTGGATCTCCAGCAGGAGGTTCTCACAGAGGGTTCCCAAAGGTAATTTTGATCAACTTGAAGCATCAACCTGGAGTTCAAACAAGCCCTTTATAACAAAGTTCCTGCTAGTTCCAAAGTTGGGCAGATGATGAGGTAAGGAGTGGGACTAATCTATGGATCAGCATGTCTATTTTAAGCCTCTAACAACCCTCTCTGATTTACAGGATGCCTTCAGAGCCATGCACCCAAAGCTTGACATTGTGCAGTTATTCCTTAAGCCCCTGCTCATTGGAGAGCTTATCCCAGAAGAGGCCATCCAGGAGAGAAACAAAAATGTGAGTGAAGTCTAAGGACCCAAGAGTGTGTAGAGGGTTTGGGATAAGATATATTTCCGGGCCAAGTTATCATTTTCTGTGAGAAATCAGCCATCATGCCTTGGTGGACCTACAATAGCATGAAGGATTGGATTCTGCTTATATGAAAAAATATGCTATCTTCTTTAGACTTTCAGAATACTTAAACTTCTGTAAAACGAAGGAATGGAATTTTTGGTCCTGCACCAAACAGTAATTCCGTGTCTCTAAGCACCTACTGCATGTCAGAAAACTTAAAACTATATTTTTTTCCTGTGATGGCTTGTAATTATTTATTTAATGTCTAGATCTATGTGTCCTGTGAAACTAAGGTCCACAAGAGCAGAGAATATGTCTGTTTTGCTTATCTCTATGTCCTCAGGATCTACCTGCACAGGATCAGACATGCATTAAGGATGCTATAAATAGCTGTTGAATGAAAGATGTGGATATCTTAACTACAGCCCTTTTTACGTTTGGAGAAACTATAGTTCAGGTAGAATAAACTACTTTCTGAAATTCCCACAACTGGTGTATCAAAGAACTGGGTCTACAAGTCACTTCTTTTTGGCCCAGTTTCTTAGTTATTCCCAAGGCAGGGCACCACTCTTTCTTTGTCTAACACTTTGGTTACCTGAAATACTTTCTTTCAAAGGACAGGGTCTCTTGAAGATTAAAAATTTACTGGGATGGTCTTACATTAACCTTAAGAGGATTTTAACTAATATTTAACATTTCATTTTTCACAATGTATTTTTTTAAAACAGCTTACATTTGCATAATTCTTTTAAAATAATTTCCACAAAGTACTTTTACATATATCATTGTGAGACAGATAAAATAAGGATTATATTTCTTCTTTAAGAAATGAGGAAACAAACTCACAGAGGGACAGGAGGCATCTGAGATAACAGAACAGGTTAGGTGCTGATCTGAGACAAACACTCAGGCTTGCTCCTTAGGTCCTCATGCATGCTGTTCATCCTGCAAGGCTGCGTGTCAGGAAGCACAGCTCTGTATTTAAAAGAGTGGGATCTGAGGGTGGACAGCCTGACCTCATGACCCAGCACAGTCACAAGTTGTGGTGGTTTAAACCACTTACCAAATCTCTCTGTGGTTCACTTTCTCTGTCTATAAAATAGCAATCACAATACCACCAACCTCATAAATATTATTGGGAGATTGTTGAAAGAGTTAAAAGTATTAAAAGTGCAGGGTCTGGAACATAGGAAACGCTAAACAAATTTTAGATGCTATCAATGGCATGAACTCAATGGTGACAATAGTAGTTGACAAATCTCTAGATATATCCCCATAATTTAGGGCAGGAAGCCCTAGGTTTAAAAGGGAAGATGGCGCAAAGCTTAATTATTTTTCAGAAAGATTTTCTTTATGGAAAAGAAAATGCAACTAGTGGCTGAAAGTTATAAGTTAATTATTCATTATCTAAAAGATTTTTGCCACTGACTTGTTGATGATTTCAGACCTGTCATTTTTGGGGCTTTGGTGACCCCCTACTCTGTAAAATAAATGAGTTGTAAAAGATGACCAGGCTGGGAGGCACTCTCGAGATGAACTGTTAAAATTATCGATTGCCATCAGAATTCCATGGTTAACGAGGGCTTGAGAGATGAGCCCATCCAGACATTTCTAAGGCAGTGGATCCTTTAGAAGATGCATCAGTAAATTTTGAAATAAAATTTTCTAGAACTATGTTCATAACTCTTTCTTTTTTGGTTCAAATTTCTCATCTGTCTTACATCTGAGCAATCCTGTTCTCTTTCTTAGACCATGATTACTTTCTCATTTATTTTTATTTTAAACTCATTATAGTCATTAAGCTAAGAGATATTTTTTTCCAACCTTTGCACTGACTCTCCAGTATAATGTGGCAAGCTTGTAAACCAGTGCTTGAATTATACATATACAAACATGAGGATATGCATACTATATGTACACAGGACAAGGACCCCTCCCATAAGCAGACATACACTAATGCCGCTGAAGACCCTGTGTCTTGTTTCTGGAGATCAGTTGAGCAGCTCATGGGAAAGTCACCCTTTGACCTAATCTAGTTGACTTATCTTTATCTGTGTTGATCATTTTCTATGCAAGAGCCCTTTGTGCGTACAAACAGGTGATGACATTGAAAACACTGTGTAAACTGTACCACTAACTATAGTAACACAGATGCATATAGACAACAGAGTTCCCCAAAACATAACCAGAGATCAGTGGGAACCTGAAATAATACTGATGGTTTAGAAGACAACTATTACACATATGTATCTCTTAACTGACCACCCTCACTCAGAAAAAGCAACTAATTCTAACTGAATTATCTAACAGTTTGAGGACAGTTTACAAATCACTACTCATCTTTCTCTTCTCAAGAGAAAAATAAATATCATAACCTTTTATAAAGGTTTTGTTTGTTCACTTTTTTTGGTTTATAATTCTGTCTAATTAAATTTGTTCATATTAATAAATTTCTACTCATAAACTAAAGAATTAGTAAGTTAATAAAATAGATTCTCAATTATGTTCATTTGTTCTTCCTTTTCCCCTAAGGAACTAATTCATTCCTTGAATATTTATTTCACAGTCCTAGTTGGTGGAAGATTTCCAAGAATTGAGGAGGAAATTATAGTCTATGAATATTTTCAATGCCAACCTGTGGTTCTTTTTCCTTCACCTTGCCCAGATCTTGATTTTGGAAGCACTGGCTTGGTTAATACTGTGACATTTTGGAAAATGGCTGGCTTATTACGATATTCATTTCCTTTCTTCTCACAATTTCTCAGGTAAGCAGGCATCCTAAGGCCGGGAAGTGGCTTCAAATGAAGGCTTAGAATTTTTCTTCTGTCTTTGGATTTGTGTCAGCTGCTGCCTGATACTTCTTGGCAACCTCTTCATCAGTGTCTCACACCAGCAAGTTACCAAACCTCGCTGGGTCCCAGTTCTCTTGTCTGTAAAATGGGGATAACAAATCTTGTATGGAAATATTATGAGGAGGGCTAAACAATTTAATGTGGAAAACATCTAGTATATGCTAAATATTTAATTCATGACAGTTGTTACTCTTTACCTAATTTTATCCATACAACTTCAGTATCTAAATTTCCATTCTTAGCCAGGTAACACTCATCTTTCTCTTTCATTCATTTACCAACCAAGATTTACCAATGCATCCAAACGTGAATTCTCCAATAGTAGAGATTATATCTTATTATATGAGGATTAAGAATGTGTGGATTTTGCCATAAAGGAAAACCAGGAACTGGCACATAGAAGGGCATTTGATAAATCTTTGTTGAATCAAGAATGAATATCTGAGCATGGCCTTCAATGAGCACAACATTGTGTTGTGGACATAAAGGTCTCTGGTCCCTGCCCTTAGAAAATGAGTCATCCACTGGAGGAGACTGTCATTCAAATATCTAAACATACTATGTGACAAAATGACATGGATGTCAAGGAGAGGAACAAGCATGTCCTGTTGGAGCAGAAAGAGACATTTAATTCTGATTGGAACAAATGGGGAAGGTTTTATGGAGAATTAGCAGCAATGTTAATGCCAGAATTTTATATGTTACTTTTCTTTTAAAAAGCTAACTTGCTTTATTCCTTGAAAAGCAACTTTTGGAAACAAGAAAGGAAGCAAACATTTGTTTTGAGCTTAGCATAACCCAGTCACTTTGCATGTATTTAAGTTGCATAACAGCTCCATGAGAAAGGTGTTACTATCCCTGCTTATCAGATGAAGAACTGAAGTTCGAGCTACCAATATCTTACCAAGAGTCGTGCAGCTCATAAGTGGCAAAGAAGATTTAGAACCCAAATCAGCCTGACTCCAAAGGTCATGCTCTTTCCACTCTGCTCTGGAAGATTTTGATGGTGGCAAGGAGGTCATTCTAGGCTGAGAGAACCATCTGTGCAAAATCACGGAGGATGGAAATGGAAAGGAAGTGACATGTGTGAGAAATGCAAAGTAAACTTAGCTTGAGGTCAAATGAGATCTCCCACTCAATTTCTCCAGCTGGCCTCTGAATCTACTAGCAGGCTAATTTATTAATTACTTCTTGACTTCCCAATTTCTCTAAAAACTTCGTCTGTTCTAGGTTCAGGGTGAATTTTTACAGGACACCAATCCATATTTAAGAAGTGCAAGTAGAACCACCTGATGCACGACTTTGTGATGTGTCATCTCAAGGTACCAGATGTTTGAGGAATATGCTGGGATTCTTGAATGTCATTTCCTAAGGCACAGGTTTCCAAGTTTCTTTGACTATGTACTCATATAAATATAAACTGTTTTTTATACCACCACAAATAAATGTAAATCTACTAACAATGTAGATATTATATTTACACTTATATATACTAATATGTAATATAACATTATAATATATATGCTAAAATTAGAATTTTATGAGGAAAAAGTTTATTTTTATTTGAGAAGTTCTAATATTTTTCCTTAACCCAGTAAACTATTTGGCCCAATCCCTGGTACCTCATTAAGAATCCACCTCAGAGAAAAAATATTGTGTCTTTACAAATGAAGATGTGCCTGTAAAATCATGAGAGGGACTATTCTTAGAAGGGATCAGGATATTTATCGCTGGGGAAGCTAGGGGATGCCAGCAAGCCTGATGAGTTCTGGAACGGTAAGTCTATGAAGAAATAAAGCAAAAATACAGAAAAACAGATAAACAGGAAGAGAAAGACAGAGAATAGGAAAGGAAGTTCGGATGGCTCTGTTCAACAGTTGAGGGCTACAAAACGTAGACTGCTGGAAAAACAGGTGGCAGTGATGGCAGTTGGTCTTATCCCCCATAAGATAAGCTCCGGGACAGTAGGAACACTGTCCTATGCAATGCAAACTGCATTGCAGCACCTGGCAGAGTGCGTAGCTCATAGTAGGCCTTCAATAAATATCTGTTGAATGAATGAATGAATGAAAAAAAACATGGTAATAGTACACTACTGCTAAAAGAAGCTTCCAGCCCTGGCTCCGATAACGCTCACCATGAGACCTTGTTTAAGTCACATACTATCTCTGGCCCTCAGTGTTCTCATCTCTAATATTGAAAGTTAAATTGGATTTTTTTTCTATGAAACTCTAGGATTTGGTGACTATATACTCTTGCACAAACTGGGGGCAGGGGAGAGGTGGGAAAGAATTCCTCTGAGCCTTCCATGAGACAAATCATTGCATTCAGACCAGACCATCTTAGGAAAACTCATAAGCACTGGCTCAGAACCTTTTTCTTTCCTTAACAGGCTGGTTTTATATTGAATTGGAAAAATCTTAGAATCACTTAGTCTTATCTACCCTGTCTCCAGCTGAGCAAACTGAGGCTTAAGTATATTAAATAACACAGGGTTGGATCTGGATTCATATTAGAAATATGTCTGTCCCCTAAATGTTTATAATAGATGATCTATTGCCTTTTTATGTGAGAAGTTTCATTTAACCAGATAATAGATGTACTCCTGGCTATCTGGTTCCCTAGCCTCTAGTGACTTGGAAGTGGTCAAGTAATAAGAGAGTGAAGGGAATGCTGGGGTCAGGCCCAGAGAGTAGTTAGTCAGCAGAAACTACTGACAACAAGTGATAAGGAAGGCAGCTGGAAACTCACATTAGATGAGCGCCTGCCATATTCCAGGTTCAGAACTAGCCCCTTTAGACAATTGTCTTATATAATGCTCATGACATGGTGGATTATAGCACCTACATGTTAGAGAAGACTGATGTCCAAAGGGTTAATTACCTATTTGAGCCAATGTCCATAAGGTGATGAGTTGGAGAAATTATAGCAGAGTATTAAATCCTCCAGGCTCCAGAGGAGTCATTCTGGCTTCTTAATTCTGGCTATGATTTACAGTCATCTGAAGAGATTTAGAAAACCATGCTTCCCAGGTACCCGCTCTAGAGGTTCTGATTTAATTCTTCTCTTGTAAGGTCTGTCCCTCAGCACTGGTTTGAAATCTCCTCAGGTGATTCTAAACTTCAGCCAGGATTTAGAACTTCTGCTCTAACAACAGACCTGCCTTCTATGGGAACTCAGCCACTAGTTATCTGGGTCACTTTAAAGAAGTTACTTAATGTCTATGAACCTCACTTTCTTCAATTGTAAAATGGAGATAGATGATTGTTTCAACTCGATAGGGATGTTGTTAAGATTATGTGTGATACTCATGTGTTGTGCTGAACACAAAGCATGACATATGGGAAATGCTCAATAAGTTTCAGCTGTTACTAATATTAGGCACAGTCTTTCCATAATCAAAATTATGACCCAGAATCACTAAGAAAAATGTTTAATCATGATGTTACTAAGAAGATAGCGAAGTGGACCATAAATCACAGCATCATAAAATTGCAAGAATCTTAGAATCACCTAGTCTTCTTATCTACTTTATTCCCAGTTGAGAAAACTGAGGCTTAACTAGATTTAACAACAAAGGGTTGGATCTGGATTCATATTAGAAATATATCTGTCACTTAAAATGGTTAAAATGGATAATATTTTGTCATTATGTGTGACAAGATTCTTTTAAACACAAAATTTCTGTAAGCACACTGTCCACCAGTGTTAGATAGTTGAAGTGTTTCTGGATTCACTCAGAAATAGTTTCTTATGTCATCATGAGATTCAGGTAATGGACCCTTTGACCCTCCCTCCCCTGTTATGAGAAAATCAGAGGAAAAGTGAGACTCATCTGCCCTAGTGGTAACTGGCAGTTGATTTGGTGCCACTGTATGGAATATTTCAGATCAGCCCCATCCTTGTTAATGCTTTTTAAAAGCTCACTGCTTTCCCATTGGTCCAAATTTGTACACAGTTCTCTATAAATTATTTTTCAGAAATATTTTTGCATTAGTTTAAATCAATATAACTTTGATGACTCCTGAACAGGGTAAGGGGAAATAGCTCAAACCAAATCAAGTGAACTCTGCCTTCTTGCAGACAAAACCAATCATTCACGAGCAATATGAATATAGGCTTCAGCTATGTGAGGAAAGAAGATTAGCTGTGGGAAGAAAAATGAGTGATAGGGAGATAACAAAGAAAATTAAGATATAAACATCAATATCCCTGCCTTATGCATACATCATAATTTTAAATTTCAAAACTTGATTTGGTATCAATTTATCCTCCCCCTGAAAAACACACAGATATTGAGATAATTTGGAATTCCCCTTCACTAGCTGTGCAAAAAATATATATGTTCTGATCTTTGGAGCTTTTGCACAAATAAATAGCCCTTCTGAAAATAGAAAACAAAATATCACACATTACGGACTTCTGTGCAATGCTAAAATCCAAATGTACTCCCTGTAGCACATTTTCCTACTGCTCTCCAGTGTGTATATTTCAAAACCTATACGAATCGAGTGTTATTATAGGGATAAAGAGGCAGAACATTTGAAATTAAGACCCTGTCTGAAAATCTGGCCCATACTCTTTCCATGACTCCATCCTGAAACACTTTTGTGGGGAGGAGTGTCAAGCATGTTATTTCCTGTAATCCTTCCTGTAACCTCATCCATTTTACAGATAAGGAAATTGCTCAGTGCCACATACCTAGTAGCAAGGATTTAAATTCAGGATGGTTTCGGTCCAGAGTCTGTATTCTCTATACTGCACCAAGACAAGACCTATCTTGGAAATAAAGAATGAGGGTGGGTTCTGCATGGAACTTGGTTCAGGAGCAGTCCATTATGCATGAAGCTAGTAATTATACTTCCTTATGGATCACTCTCTCCCTGGTCTCCAATAATAGTGTCTTCCAGACAGAGGGTCCAGCAGCTTTGGATCTCACCCATAATCACTCTGACCACTATTCTAAGCTCCAAGACGCTGAGCTGTCAAGATCTACTCCTGATCTGTCATGAACCAAAACCTGTCACTCATATTATCAATTTCCACATGTAGTCGTTATCTAACAGGGTGCAGTCAGGTACTGGTTTAGGCAAAATGATGGCTCTCAGAGGTTTTAATTGAAAACAAGAATCATTGCTTACGACATTGTCCTTGTTTAAGTGTCTACTGCACCCATTAGGTTGTATGTTTCATTAGTGTGGGAACACCACTTTATCCTTTCTGTCTTTATATTCCAAACACCTAGCTCAGTATCTGTCACATGGGAGATACTTCGGAATAAATAATGAATAGGTGAATAAATGAGTGAATACACAATTTTAAGAGTGAGTGATTGGTATGCACTTTGATAGAAGTGTGCAGCATTGTGGGGCCCCAGAAAGAGGAATAGAAATTGAGTAGTACACATTGAGTTTTAAATATCATGAGACTTCCAAAAGGAAATGTTTGGAAAGTGATTGCCCAGTCAAGCATAAAATTCAAGAGGGAGATCTAGACCGGAGAGAGAGAGAGATTCCAGTGTAAGGGTATTAGAGAGTGTTAGAAGTGAGAAGAGAATCCTTCTCCTGATGGATTGGGATGGGGGGTGGGTTGCTAAGAGAAGACTCAATGAATACTCTGGAAAGGCAAAACTTACAGATTTTCAGACATACTCATCTCTCCCTACCATAGATGAATAAATCAACGTAGTCTAACATGAAAATGATACCAACCACTTTTAAATGAAATATCATTTCAAATTTTCTGATAGCCACATTTTAAAAGGTAACTTATCACAATATATGTATTCAAATGTTATCATTTCAACCTGTATTCAGTATAAAAGTTATTAGTATGATACTTACAGTCCCTTTTCATCCAGAGTCTTCAAAATCTAGTATGTATTATACACTTTCATCCCATCTTATTTTGGTCACATTTGAAGTGCTCAGCCACATGTGGTTAGGGGTTACTTAATTGGAAAGTGCAAATCTAAAACATTCATTGACCAGTTATGGAGAGATGTCAAATACTAAAGAAAAACTATGGCTACTGCTTATTCTTCTATAAATTATTAACATAATAGGAGAAAGGAGGGGAAATTCAATATGTCAATGTGTCAACATGTTATGTACAGCGTCTCCTGTCTCCCCAAATGCCCCATGGATATAAACGTCATTATACTATACTTACTGGGGATGAACTTGAGCCTCAAAGAGGATGTGTAATTTGTCCAAACCACACAGCAATATCTATCTAGTTTGTGAAACAAGTTAATGTGTTTCTAAATACTTTGCTTTATTAAGACATTAAGACATTCAAACTTTCACTCAAAGAGATAAAACCACAACCATCTTGAGAGAGATGATTCAAGCTTGGCATCAGCTGCAATAATCTTACTCACATTTATTTGTATATGACAGCATTGAAATCTGTTCATGCAATGATCTGAGCCAAGCCCCACTGGGAGATCACTTCAGATCCATAATTCTGTGAAATATTCATTGAAATTGGATTCATCAAAATGAAAGACCAATTTTTTTCCCCAGAACTAATTCAAGCCTTGGAGCCGAGGTTTCTTTATTTGTAAAATAGGAAGAATACTCTCTGCCCCACCTACATTCAGACTTTTGTTTAAATGAGAATCAAAACACAGAAGGATGGAAAAACAATTTATTTCAACAGGTTTTTATGATTTTTTCATTATCAAGAGTTGTTTTATCTTGAATTTATGTTCCTGAATCACATAATTATTTGTTTGTAGGCTTTGAGAACTTCTGTCCAGTGAATCATCCTATGACCTGGCTGTGGGGACAAGTTTGAGAAGCTCAAATACTTTATTTTGACTTTGGAGATGCATGAAGAAAACTGCGATAGTAAAGGATATTTCAGGAGAGAAATCTCGTGGCTAATCAACCCTCTCTTATCCTCAGCGCATATCGAGAAAGTGGTGGAATTATGCACACTTCCAGCATCATGTAAAACCAAACATCTACTACAAAGACCCAGATATTAATTTGGTACCACTATTTCTGGTTGGAGATTTGCAACCTGTCAAGGTACATTTAGAAATCAGGGGCACCAGAAAAATGTTCCTGGAAGTGGTTCTTGGAAAAGTCTTGAGCCTTGCTTTGGAAACATCAAGTTGGTGGTTCCAGCTTCAAGCATAGTCTGAGGGTACCTCTCCTTTAAGTCCAGGCTACAAATTTGAAATGACTGAATATGGGGTTTTAAGAACAGAAGGAGATGTGGAGTGTGTGACTCTATGACCATAAAGGTCATCCAGTCCGACTTCCTGCCATATAAAATGTGATAACCATATCACTCTGCTTCAGCAATCCTGGTGGCAGAGGGCTGGATCCCTGCCCAGTGCCTGTCAGTACCTCTGGACAACCCAAGCTAATGTTAGACGGTGAAACTAGATGACTGAGGTTGACAATGATTCTTCAATGTTTAACAAGCGTATAGAGACATTCACTTAGAGAAGACATGTCAGTATATTCAATAATTGCTAAATCACAAACAACTAAATAGCTAATTATCTCAACTAATTCCAGGTCAGCTAGAAGATACTATGTTGTTATTTTTACTTAATGTCCATTTTGGTTGATTTATACAGGAACCACTGCCCAAGTGCCTTGAAGACACTTAGAGACACCAGCTCTAATATGGACTTCTTCAACTACAGAAAACAAAACGGAAAACTCAACTCTAGAAACTCTCCACACATTGATTTTTTTTTTAAACCTCAACTTAAAGTCATCATGTCAAGAACAATTGCTAAGGTTTTTAGTAGTTAATCTTCTTTCAAGAAATGAGATTTAGGGACAACCACAGAAGTATCTCTTCTCATGGGTAAATGATGAATCATGAGGATCAGGTACTTAGGAAGAGGGTGCTGTCTCTTTCTAGAAGAATTTAGGAGTTTTATAAAAATAAAAGAGCATAGGTTTGTCATCGCTGCCCAAGCCCTGTGGTTCATAAACCAAAAATTATGTACAACTTTTTGAAAATAGGCTTTGCCATCTTTGGGGAATTCATCCTCTTCCCCAGCTGAATTAGGAAATGAAATATGCTGCCAAGATTTCAAAAGAAAATCCTTGGTTTGATCACAAATCACTTACTTTTAACCATGGCTCCACAAACAATTTGGACTACCGTGATGTCTGTGGACTCATATGCTCATAACCCAAACTGTGACATTTTAATTTCTCTAATTATCCCCCCAGAGAAAGAGAGATTTGTCTCATTGAAGTTCATGAAGCAGCCTGACTTCCTCCAGAAGTGCCTTCTTTAGAGCCATATTCTATATGTGTTTTGCCTCTTCACAAATGGTGGAAGCCACCTCGCAGGGTTTACAGCTATTCTTGGGACTTATCCCTTGAAACATTGACTTCTGTACAATATAGTTTCAAAACTACCACAGCAGACATTATTTAAATTTATTTAAATTCTTAAATTCAGTTATTTCACAACAAAAATTAGTTCTTATGAATCTTGAACTTTTCCTTTCTTCTCATTTTACTGTGAATCTTTCTACCAATGTCTTCAAACATTCTATCCTTCAACAATCGTGAAGTAAATCTTCAATGTGTTGGGTCCCTTGCACATGGAAGGTCCTCCTGTGGAGAGACATTCAAAGTCAGCCCTTCACCTCAGTTCGCTAACGCCCAAGCATTTTCTACCTATTCTTTCTTCCAGGCTTTCCATTACTTAAATATTTGGAAGTTTGAGAGTAACTGCGAATAGCTATCATTACTTCATCACCATGATATTTCTTTTTTGTTTGTGACAATAAAAGAAGGATGTAAAACTTCTACTGTCCACAAGAGAGGAAAACTATATGTAAGAGTGAAGTTATCAAGGGAATGAGGAAAGCAAGAGTCAAGCACTGCCCATGGAGTTGTAACTAAATGAACATACAGCAAAAATACAGAGTGAATGTGAACTATCATTTATTTATTCATTCCTTCAATTAAACATTGATTGGGTGTCTGCTAATTACTGGAGATATAAGCATTACTTTTATCTCTCCTCTTAGGGTATTTGCTGTCTTTGTGCAAAGACTAACTGAGAGAGATGCCAAGAAAATGAATCAAATTCCCAGCCATGGTATCATATATATAATATTATCATGTCTTAGAAATAGAAAACTACAGCATGAGATCCATGATGAGAACACAAAGGAGGAATGATGAGATAAATAGGAGGGGCCATGCCTATATCTTTCCTCACATGATTATTCAATAAATATCTGTTGAATTAATAAATATAGATGGAGACTGAGCTTCAAGCACAATTCTATGCACTGCAGTTAAAGAAGAGCTGGGAAAACTTTTAAGAAATTTTCTCCTCAATCACCACTCCACTCAACATAAGGACAAAACAATTCAAAATGGTTCCCATGTGAATAAAAGAAGATATGATAGCAATCCCCATGGTCAAATATAATAAACCATGCTTGGAAGAATTACTCACATTTAATTAAAGCAAAAAGATGCCACAATATTTCCTCCCATCCCTGTTCTGGTCTTCTAGTGCCTCAAATATTACCACCAGTCAACGTTGATCAGATCGCTCTTTGCATAGAGATTTTAGACACTCAGATATCCACTTATTCATACACACAGATTTCCTTGACTGTAGTGGCCAGAGGTATTGTGTTCCATCTGAGTTTCTTTCTCTCTCCATGCAGTATTGCAAGAAGAAAATCAAATACATCAACTATGAGAAGCAGCACCTGTTCTTCTACACGGGTGAGTCTCCTTGCAGCCACATTTCTTCTCATTCCATTTCCTTGAGGCAAGCAGTTGTCAAGCCAGAAGGCAGACTGGAACCCGCCAACAGAGACAAGCCACTGTCTTATTGTGACTGAGAAAAGCAGCATGTCTTCTTTCAGAATTCCTGGGGTGAAAATCTGAAAAGTAAAATGGAGAAGCAAATGGGAATTTTTAATAGTCATCTCATCACTCTGGGTATGAGGCAGGGAAGGAGATGCTCCAAGAAGGATGGAAGGCAGGATGTCAATCAAGGGAATTTGCATCTGGGACTCTCATCCTGGATAGACTAAAGACCTGTCAAGAAGAAAAGAATAGCGGTATTTGGATCAGGAGAAAAGAGAGATAGGAAAAGAATGCCAAAGCATGGACAGTATGATGCCAGGAAATGTAGAGCTCTGGGAGTAAAAGACACCTATACAGCTTCTGTGTGAAGGAATGTTGGCTGTTCCCACAGGTTACACATAGCTGTACAAGATATCTTGGTAGACCATAATATATATACATAGTTTGGATATACATATGTGTACCTGTTATATATCTATATCTATCTTTTGACATATATATATGTATATGTATATAAATATGTGTATATATCTATATATACATATACATATACATATACATATACATATACATATACATATACATATTAGGTCTGAATCTGGTCCAGGGTGAAAAAAAACCCGGGTAACTGAATAATGCTGACAGTAATAAAAGTGCTTTGCTCTAAATCAAAATTAAACTCATAAGAGCTCCCAAATAAAGGTTTCATGGAACCTCAAAATATGCTCATCTAAAATATTCAGGAAATAACCCCCAATCAGGGAATGTCCCAAACATCTCCTGCAGATCACTGGTTCTTTACCAGGAGTAACGTTGCTGCCAATGGGACATTTAACAATGTCTGGAGACATTTTTGGTTATTATAACAGAGAGGAAAATATGGTAGTAGCTGCCAGGTGTGTAGAAAACCAGGGACACTGTCAAACATCCTACAGTCCATAAGACAATCCCTAACAATAAATAATTGTCTGGTCCAAAATGTCCACAGTGGTAAGGCTGGGAAACTCTGTTGCATATGATCTGATTTGCCAAGATTTTGGTTGCCAGTGGTCATCGGTAACATGCCTGAAAAGAGTGTCACGTAAGCTAATTTTTTGAGATATGGGGGCAACTGCCACTGCTGCACATACTGGAATTCTGCAGCCCCTTCCTATGCTAGTCACCTGCTCCTTTTCTTCCATGACCAAAAAGAGGAATGAGGACAACGGTGCCCCATTTTGACAAGAATATGACCCCCAGACTAAGTAGATGTGTGTTCATATAAGAGAATAAAGCAGTTGGAGTTTCTTTTCTGGACTCACCTACCATGTCTGTAGTGATGCAACATACCCTTAGCTTGTGAAGAATGGATGAAGGGCATGGATTCACTGCAGAATGCCCACCTAACAAACTACACTGCGCTCAGCAGTAGATTTTCACTGTACCCTGTCCCTTCAAATGCCAGCTTAGCAACATGGGTAAAAATGAGTCATCCTCAAGTTGTCAAAGAGAAACAGAGCTGGTCTTGTCTTAAACTTGGCAAGACAGATTTTATTCAAGCTACCACCATAGGAAACAGAAACTTCTGTATAAGTGGAGCTCGATTCTGGTGAATCAAGAAGTGGGAGACATTAAACCCTGGGCCATGCTAAAGGAAATTAGTGAAAGACGTTGATGGGAGGGGAAGCTCCTAAATGTGATTAGGAAATCTGTGTTAGGCCCCTACCCTCCCACAGAGACATGGATGCAGGGCCCTATCCTTCCTGATGATTATTTTTCCAAAGGATGACTCCCAGGACCTTGAGAAAGATATTTCTGCATGTAGAAGTTACATCTCAAAGGGACATAGAAAAGGTTTATAGTTGTAAGTTTTCTAGCAGAAATGAAAAGGGAGGTCAGAGGCCCATAGTCAAGTTTTGGCTTGAACAAGCAGTGCCTTCTGTGGGCAGTCTTGAACTTTCTCAGGAAGGAACTTTAAGGGGGCTGGCGTCATCCCAGAGATGTGGCTTTGACCTATTAGAAGCTATGCTGGTGTTTGTTCAAGTCTCTTAGTGTGGAGGGTAGATGAAATCATTTTTGTTGAGAGTTTGCAGAGGTTAAGAGTTTGTAGACCAATGCTGTGGCCTAGTCAAGAAGAGGATTCAGAGGACTTGACTAAAGTTTGGTCAAGGAGAGAGTCTGTCAAAACCCAAAGGCTCTCCATAAATGCCTTTGTGCTCTAGGCAGCCTCATTGGTTCTAGGGGACAAGCAAGTACGTAACCCTCTACCCAGTCAATGAGTACACCTTCTTTATTTCTGCCACCTTGGCATACTGTGACAGTGATGAATCCTAAAGAAATTGAAGGACTGATGGATTCCATCGACCTTGAGTAAACTTGAAAGCTCACAGCAGAAGCTCTTCCAGGATGCTTCAATCAAGAATGACCCAAATCTTCAAAGTTTTTCTACTCTCCTTGAGGGAATTTGAACCAAATTCCTGGTTCATCCTAAAAGACTGGAAAAGCGCAGTGGAGTCTAGGATGTGGTTTTAGATCTACACCTTGCATTCCTTCTCAGGGGCAATATTCCAGGGGTGGCATGGGGAAAAGATAGACTCCTGCTCACTTGAGGTCACAATCTGCTCATTCATTCACCATATTTTCTTTTGTATTTCTTCAGTTCTTCTTCCCTTATTCATGCTGACATATGTCAACAGGGTATCCGTGCGACTGCTGTACTTGTGAAGGTGGTGGGGGGTGATTAACTTGACTCGTTCTCTGAAGCTAGATCAGGTTGAAAATGGGAAATGAAAATGCTTTGTCCCTTCCAGATGTAACTTCCTTGAATAACAGGGCATAAGATTTAGCAAGTATGTGAAGGGACCCTAGCCCAATGAAGGGGAATTGAAATTGTGTTCAAGGCATCTAACTTTTGAGCACTTCTCTCTACAGGATCTGGCCTGGGTCAGCAGTTTTTACATCCGCTATTTCATCATATTTGGCCATTTCTATGGAATCTGTGGAAACCTGGGCCTCATCTATTTGTTCAAGTAAGAAAGCAAGAATATCCTCTTATTCCAATAACCTGGATGGTCCTCTTACATTCCTTGTCTACTCTATTTGTGATTTTCAGAAGATTATGACAATATGTCCCATTCTCTATAACTGTGACATTAGCAAAATAGTGTGAAAATAATTGGTTGAAATAGTTTAATACACAGAGATACTTGGAAAAACATTAACCAATCTTCTCTTTTCCCCCCACTTTCTTTATTCACAATTTCAGTATTCCATCTAATCCCAAATCCTTTAAAATTATAATCCAGTTGTACACCCATAAACCTTCCCAAAGATAATACAAGGAGAGGAATTTTTAAAGTTACTTCATGACTAGAGAGTCTCCCCAAACCAAAGTCAGAAAGATAGAATCACTTTCCCAAGTTTCTAAAGCCAGTAAGTGCCACTGGCAGTGCCAAACCAGAGATTGGAACCAGCTCTACCTGATGACAAAATTTAGGCTGTCAATCATTTTGCATATGCAGTTAATTTCTCTAGATATCTTTTGATCCTGCACCAATGTTTACAGCAAATTATTGGGGCACTGCTCTCACACAATAGGCAGTATGACAAGTTATGTAAACAAATGCTGAAAGTGTCATCTCCAGATAAAAAGAGCAACAAATGACTACCATTTTCGGGTAACTGTTGAGTCTCTTCCATTTCCCCCTATGCTCAGCTAGCTCTTGCAGCCTTGTGATTGGAACTATAGCACCCCATGGAGTCATCACTTCCCCTTTTATTCTCTGAAAAGTGTCTTGAAAGTCCCTGGATAGTATATGTCACCCAGACGAGACACATACCAATGAAAATAAGCAGAGAAGAGAATCGGGACTGGCTCAGCACTCAGGTAATAATGGAGATCCTGGAAGATGATAATTCAAAACATACTGATTAAGAGTATGATTGCCTAAAATAATAATAATTTGGAGGCTGGCCAGGTGGTATAGTGGTTGAGTTTACATGCTGCGCTTTGGTGATCTGGGTTTCTTGTGTTCAGCTCCAGGGTGCAGACCTACACAGGGCTCATAAAGCCATGATGTTATGGCCTCTCACATACCATCCAGAGGAAGATTGACACAGATGTTAGCTCAGGGAGAATCTTCCTCAAACAAAAAGAGAAAGATTGGTAACAGATAACTCAGGAGCAATCTTCTACAACTCCACTCAAAAAATTAATAATAATAATAGTAATTCATACTTACTGAATGTGTGCTGGGGGCCAAGCACTGTCTACTTTTTCGCATGCAACTACATATGGGAAGTGCTATGATTTTTCCTATTTTATAGATGAGAAATTGAGGCATGAAGAAGTTGAGTAACTTGCCTAAAGTCACAGAGATACTAGGTGGTAGAAGCAGGTCTTAAACCTTAGCAGTAGGATTTCAGAGCTCTTGCACTCAAGCAAAGGTCAATAAATTTCAGTCCAAGGGTCAAATCCAGCTCACTACCTGTTTTCACAAGTAAAGTTTTGTTGGAACACAGCCATGCTCACTCATTTGCATATTATCTATGACTGTTTTCATGCTATGACAGCAGAATTCAGTAGCTCTGGCAAAGGATTAAAATCTTTACCTTCTGGCACTTTGTAGAAAAAGTTTACAGACCCCTGCTTTAAACCATCACATGACACAGACTTTCAAGTGATTACAAGACTCCTGGAATTACAGAATGAAGTTTTAACCTAGAAAGACCCTAGAATTCACCTCCTTTCATTTATATAAAGAGAGTCTAAGAGAGAATACATGGCATGCTCTCTAAGCATGCCACTAATGATCAACAGATTTGTGATCAATGCAGAACACCCCTGCCTCCTCAGCCTTGCAGTAGTCCTGCCATAATTAACTCCAGAATCCAGCCAATATGCTTATCCCTCCTCCAAGTTCCTTCCCAAGCTCAAGGGACCTTCCATGGTGTATAGAATAGTGGTTCTCAAACCTTTTGGTCACAGAACAATTTTACATTTCTAAAAGTTATTGAGAAGCTCAAAGAGCTTTTGTTTACATAGGTCATATGTATTTATATTTATTGTATTTGAAAATAAAATGGAGAAAATTTAAATTATTGAGTTTAAAATAACAAGAATAAAACCAATACATGAAAACATAAGATTCATGATGCCATCCCATGTTTAGTAAACTCTGGAAAAATACATTATAGAAGGACAAAAGAATGAGAATAAAAAGAGCAAATAATATCTTAGAAGAATTACAGGAATAGTTTTGAAACTGAAGACCCCCTGAAAAAATCCTACAGAATCCCAAGTTTTTCTGAAGTACACTTTGAGAAACATTGACATAGAACAAATAGAAAAATTGCATTCAAAATGACAACAACCCCAACTGGAATTAAACCTTAGAAAGGCGTTGAATCAAATGACCTTCATGAGGGTTCTTAATCTTGGTAGTCTGGAGAAGCTTATGAATTCATTCTCAGAATAATGTTTTTTAAATCCATAAAATAGAATACATTATACTACAAAGGAAGCCAGTTATATTTGACTGCACTAATATGCACAGAACTATTGAATGCCTTACTCTGCATTTAGGAGTCCACTCAATGGACATGGTATTCTAACCCCTACATCTTTACCAGATCCTTACAATCCCACTTCTAACTTCCAAAGTCTTCACTCATGACACCTTAGTCTTCTGTATCCAAGGGATGGTAGTGACATAGCCCCTTCACATCCTACATATGTTTTCACGTCTGTTGCCTTGTATGTAGTTCTTAGCAAAATATCTTATTGCCTTGTTAAATTGTAAGTTCCTTGAGATGTACGACCATGTATAATTTTTATCCCTCACAGTTTCTTACACAAAATAGGTACTCAATAAGCACTTGTTGACTGAATAAAAGAATAAATAAACATTTTCTTTCTTTGACCCTTGGGCTCATTTACATCTAATGTAATCTTTTTCTTTGCAGGTCTTGACAAGCTGTAATGTTGAACAGTCCTTTTTCAATGACTGGTTCACAGGGCACCTGAACTTCCAAATCAAGTACCAGTGAGTGATAGGAACAGTGATATTAGTGATCACAGGGGCAAGGGCTATCACTTATAACATCACTCCCATACAGTCCAGAGCAGAGCCCTGGTGTTGAGATATCAGAAGGAAAATATGAACCAGAATTCTCTAAAGGCATCTATCTTTCCATTAATATCAATGGTAAGGAAAGGAAGAAATAAAAGAAGGATGTATAATAGTTTTGAGTAGATGGAGTGAAATCTTAGAAAAGTACCAGCGCCTGAATTTCCAGATTCCTATGACTTAGAAATTGGTGATTTTTTTTTTTTTGCATTTGGTTTGTTGGAAAAATCCAAGAAAAATTTTATCACTTGGATGAAAATTTGTGTTTAACTTAATTACAATTTAATTATCTATCTATATCTATATCTTTAGAGCCAAGGTTAGAAAATAATCCATGAGAGAATCCAATCCCTCCTGCAATTTCTGAATGGTACCTGGAAATAATTTACCAATGGGTCAGTTAGGTAGACATGCCCCAAAGAAAGAGAAAATGATAATACTTTGAGAGTCAGTCAGTCTAGAATATTCAGGGGAGGGACTTTCCAGATCCTCTCTGTCTAAGCCATTTCTGTGACAGTCAGAGAAGGAAAGAGATCTTAGATTTATTCATGATATGTTCTCATCCTTGCTCTCATGTTAGTCTTTTAAAACATCTGCAACAAGAGAAAGGATTATTATTCCTATTTTACCAAGGAGGAGCTCGAAACTCTAGAAGGTCATCTGGTGATTAGAGAAAACTTGCATAAAATCTCACCTCTCCTCACTTCTTACTCCTGTCTTAGGACTTTTCCCCACATATCATTACTAGATCATTTCCATGACACAGTAGTTAGAAGGATAGAGAGAAACAGACACAGAGATGAAGTGTGGTTATCTCTAATTCTCTTGGTCCTTCAAAATAATGGTTAAAAAACCCAAGCTTCCATTGCCCTGGCCAAATATGAACACTTTCAATGGAGCTAATATTTTTTCTCTTAGCCCTTCCTCAACATTTGCCACCCACAGGGCTCACAGAGGGTGAGGAGAAATGACAGTGTTTTGCCAAGAGTTTTTGAATTTCCCAGAACAGAAGCATTGTGCAAGGTCAAGGTTGTGTCTGCATTGCTGATATAATTTTATTGAATAATAGGGGAAAGACGTCTGTGCTTTGAGTTTCTCTTTAGGCCCAAGTATTATATCTCTCATCTCTCTTTCCCTAGTCTATTCCCCACAATGCCACGCCATAATTATCACAAGGTGGCACCTCTGGTGAGGTCACTGTGTGCCAAGCATGGACTGCAGTATGTGAACAAGCCCTTGTTGAAAGCGTTTGGAGATATTGTCAGGCAATAAAGAGTCTCTCTCAACTCAAAGCTCTCATTTCCCTTCACTGCCATTCGTCAGAATATTCTCTGACTTTGGATTCATTCACCCAACAAACATTCATTAAGGAGCAGCTGTGTATGCCCACTGTGGACATGAGACTCTACAGGGCCCAACATCAATGACAGTAATGATAATCATAATTCTTACTGTTACCTACTGCCTTCTAAGTACTTCTTAGTGAAAGTGCCCTACTGCCCTACTAAACTTCAAGCTTCTTAAAATCAGGGCTACGTTTGTCTTTGTATCCCCTGCTGAAACTCTACCTGCTTTAGATTTAAGTGGTGGAAGAGATGGTCAAATCATCTGGTCCAGTGTTGCAAACTTGGATACCTGCAGGGTGTGGTGGGGCATAAGTGTGTGGATCAGGAAGGGGTGACTGATCTCCTCTATACTGACCACAGGGGTGACTAACCAAGAGTGTTCAGACTTGGAGAAACTGAAAACCCATCCTCATCCTGAAGCATTCACTGTTCCCTAGAGAACATTGTGCTGGTGAAATTAACAGCCAGTGATCTGAGTTTAATAACTTTCTCTTTTGTTTAGGATTGAAAACAAAACATTATATTGGATGATGCCAACAACGCCAGGCCCAGTCTGATCTGATCCCTGCCTACTGCTCAAGTTTGAGACTCTCTGCGACTCTCTTCCTACTTTTTTACCCTACAGATTTCTGGCCTCCCTTCAGTTGCTGAATAACTCTTTGCTCTGTGCCATTTTATTTTATTTTTTTGCCACATTTTCTTCTGCTTAGAGGGTTCCTCCAACGCACCCCCTCCCTTCATATCATCTAGTCAATTTCTGTTTACTCTCCAAGGCTCATATCAAATGCCTTTTCCTCATCTCATTCTTCCCTGGCCCTAACACAAATTTCATCACATGCTCTTGTAGTACCTGGATCTCTTCATTCATGACCTTTACCACAATAATGACTAAATAACATATTGGTTGATAAATTATCTAATGTATATCTCCAAATCTAGACCAGGAACTCCATGTGCACAGGAGTCACTTCTGTTCTTTTCATTGCTGTATTTCCAGAGCCTAAAAAAATTTGTTTCACATTATAAAATAGCATGGGTAGGTGGAAATAGGGTGGGCTGGTTTACAAGTATCTGCCTTATCTTCTAGTGACTCAGAGAAATTTTATTTTAAATAGAGAAAAGTATAGGTGATGTTTTTGGGTACGTAACAAAATAAGTTGAAAAAAAACCTCAATCTCATCCATAAAGGAAAGATGAACTCACCTGCTAAAAATCAATTCAGTGCATTTGACTCCCTCTACTGGGAAACAGATAAAGACATTTTGCAGATATAGTTGAAAATGATAACATTGCCCTGAACCAGGTAAAAGAACAAATGATCTGTGGAGTAGCTCCTTTTATATTAGAGTCTCACCTTCTGGTGATTTTGTTTACCCCTCCCACAGGGCACTGAAGAAATCTGGAGCCCTCTGGAAGGATGCTTACTACAAAACAGGGAAACATGATGCAGAATCTCAGAGTTAATATGCACATAATTGCATCTCTGAAGGGGTAGGTGAATGTGTAGGAGTTTTTTCCTGCTTAACTGTGAACACCATTGGCATACCTGAGTGTGCCAAAAGTGTGAATTTCAAGGACACATGATGACTCCCTTCCCTGAAGGTTTTCTCTGCAAATAAGAAGCAGAGGAAACACAAGGTGGCTTTGGTCAGGGTGACAAAAGGGAAATGGGAGCCAATATTTTCATTTTTTTCAATAGGATCTTAAACTTATTTCTACCAGTATTCCTTAGTCAGATTATCTTGATCACTGTGCAGGAAGCGAGGGACCAGGCAAAAGCTTGACTGATGAAGAGGGCATAGGCAGCATTGGGTCAGAGCAGAGACCACTAATGGGGTACTTTGGAAATGAGTGCAATTGCTTTTAGAAGAGAATCATATATTTAAGAACTTCCTACTGAAGTACGAAATTTTGCTTATTCTTCTTTCAAATGTGTGAACTTCATTTATTTAAGAATTCAGTATAATTAACATTAAAGTCTCTAAATATTTCAATATTCACCTTAGATTTTCAATATTATACATGCCTATGTGTAATAAACGTGTATAGATATACATTTTTTTGTCCAAGTTATGAAATCTCTTAAAGGAGCTTTCTACATCCAGTCCCAAAAGCAACCGATCATGCAGATCAAGGTTCAATCTTTGAAGGTGATTAGTGTTCTAGTAAAGAATTGAGTGTCCCTGAGTGTAAGATTTGTTTGCCTAATCTCTCCCGACCAGAACAGAACTATGGTACCTCGTCATTGGGTGACCCTAATGAAATAAAGGAAACTGTTTTCTATAATGTAGACTCCAGGCTGTGTCAAGGCATTTTTCAAGCTTGGCATTGAGTTAAGCATGTCTTAGGATGAGAAAGTTTCAATGCTATAGGATGAGTGGACATTCTCAGAAGTATACTAATATTTAGAGTCTGTGCTTCTGCTCATGTAATCATGGGGGCATGTTAAAGCTGACCTTAGCTGTATGGAGGGAATGGACAATATTACCAGCTTCCATCCTCAGCTCCAAATGAGTCAACAGTATGAGTTTCTCTCTTTTCTTGTATTCTACCAGGGAGCATTTCATTCCCTTATTTCAAATACTACAAAGTACTCTTTTTGTCTGATTGTTTCATAATTAAATCCCTGGATTCAGAAACAAAGACCCTGTGGCAGAAGGTAATGTGATGACTTGAAAGAAGCCATTGGGGCTGAGGCAGAGGGCACAAGGGCCAGAGTAGTACAAGGTGGAGCAATGAATGACAGTACGTTAAATTGCTCTGCAGTCCTGGGACTAAGCCATGCATGCCAAAGCTAAGAAAAGCTAACTGGTTGTCTGGGAGAATTGGGCAATGAAGTGGTAATAATATCAAATAAAAATATCAGATGGGGAAATTGGGCAGAGAATGAAAAGGAAAAAAGGCTTTGTTGACTTCAGGATTCTCATAGTGCAGCCATGTACCACATAATATGGTTTCAGTCAATAATGAACATAATATGCAGCAGTGGTACCATAAAATTGTGATGGAGCTGGATAATTCCTATCACCTAGTGATGTCATAGCTGTCATAACATTGACGGACGGCATGTGACTCACAAGTTTGTGATGATGCTGGTATAAACAAATTTACTGCTCTTCCAGTCAAATAAGAGTATATGCTGTATAATTACGTACAGTAAGTAATACTTGATAATTTTAATAAATGACTACCTCACTGGTTTACGTATTTAATATACTATACTCTTATCCTTATTTTAGAGTATACTCTTCCTACTTATAAAAAAAGTTTGCTGTATGCCACAACTAGAAGGACCCACAATGAAAATATATACAACTGTGTACTGGGGGGATTAGGGTAGAAAAAAGCAGGAAAAAGAAAGTTTGCTGTGAAACAGTATGCCCTGTTACTCCAGCAGCAGCCTCATACGTATCCTGTTGCCTAGGTGCAATAGGCTATACCATCTGAGTTTCTGTAAGTACAGTCTATGATGTTCACATAATCATGAAATCACCTAGTGACACATCATTTGATTTCTGCCCTCTATACTGTAGGGCTCTGAACTGTGGTTGTATGAATGAAAGCAGCTTAATCAGCCAGCCTTCTGCCTCTTTAAGCTAAATGACTCCTGAGAGTTATGTTACAGCCCTACCTAAAACTCTTCCATGGACAAACCCTGAAGATTGCCAACAAACTTTGCCTGCATTAGCCCTACCCTATGCATTCTGCCCTGCGTTGTACCATTCTGGCCCTTGCTTCCTCTATTTCAGCCCCAAAGGCTTCTTTCAAATCATCACACTCCCTTTTGCCGCAGGGTCCTTGCTCCTGAACCCAGTGTCTGAACTGCTCCTTCACTCTTCCTGCCCTCACTCCTTCTCACCTGGTTAGCTGCCACTCACCTGCAGATCTCAGCACCATTATCACATCCCAAGGAAAGCTTCCAACATAAGTCAAGGTCTTCTGTAATATATTGTGTAGTAATTGTTACAGGTGTAATTTTACATGTATTTCTGTGATTCCTTAATTAATTTGTTTGTCTTCCACTCTAGTCTGCAATATCCTTCACGGCAGGGGCTGGGTGACATGTTACACATTCAATAAAGATGTTCAGAGGAAAGGAAGGAAGGAAGGATGGAAAGAAGGGATAAAGGGATTTAGAAAAGGAGGAAGGGAGGGGGGAAGGGAGGGACAAAGGAAGGAATAGATGTATGTGAATATAATTCATTCTAATTAGATACAAAGGTAAATTTTAGCAAATATATGAAGAGCAGTTCTACATTCTAACTCTGAATTATTAAAATTCTTACCAAAAGTTAAGAGACTCTACAAAGCGATAAGTACTGAGCTACATCTTCACGGGCATTGTTTCATTTAATCCTTACAACAACCTCATGATGTAAGTCTTATAATTAATCTCATTTTACAGGTGAAAACCTTGAGGCTTAAGGAGGCAAAACAACACGCCTGATATCAAGGTAGAAAATGAACAAAAAAGTTTCAGATCCAAGGATGACTGACTCCATAGTCAACACTCATTAATTTCCATGTCACGCAATTCAAAATAAAGGGGAGTTAAGAGGCATTAGAAGACAAGGGCAATTGCTTATTGGCTTTTTGGCTAAGATGAAATGCAGAAGACAGGGTCAGTTGGCATTTCTGGAATATCTCTAATAGGTTCCCAGAAGCTGAAAGAATAAGCATTAAGGTGGTTATCATTCCATCTCAGTAAGAACAGGTGCCTGGGGAGGAGAAGTTGTGAGGATCCCATGACAGGCACAGCAGCAACTTAGAAAGCGTCCCTGGTGATTACGTCTAGCCAACAATCCTGAAAGAGTATCCAGCTCACAGAACTTTCATTTGGGGGTAGCCAAGGTGAGATTTAACTTTTCATAAAGGACAGACACCCATTAAGCATGGACGAACATTATAAAAAATGGATTTGAGATTTTGTGGCTCCTGAGCAGGAATTCAAGGCAAGAAGAATTCACCTTCCCTGTAGCTATTTTCATGAAGTTTTCCTGGACCTTGTATCCTCTAAATTTTCACTCCTCTTCTTAAAATTAAGCTGTGGGAAATTGTGTGCATATTCAGTTCAGCATTAGTTAAGGGTGACTGGATTGGAAGTCCAGAACCTAGATTCCAATTTCTGTTCCTTCACTTAAGGCTGTATAGTGAAATTGGCCAGACCCTTTATACACTTCCTATTGCAATCTCTAAAATCGATATGGAGCATAATATTACCTTGCCTTTATGAATCATAGCATGGTTGGCACAACCAAATGAATTAAGGAAAATGGAACAGTTTCATAAACCAAGAATACTCATTCAGATGCTGATTATTGTTCTTATTATTATAGTGAGGGTTCCTCTCATTCTAGACCCACCAAAAGCAAGAAAGGCTTTAGGATCACATAGGCCCAAAGGATAGAAAGACACTGAGTCATTTTAACAATGACTGGAGCACTTTTACACAGATGACAGGCTTATGAGTCACAAGGGAAAAAAGAATGTCTCCTGTTACAAGAAGTAACACCCCTGTAAACTTGCATGTCTGACTGTGTTAAAACATCTGGGACCAGTGTGCGCATTTCAGGCCTGAGGGACCATAGACAACCAGGGGTTCTAATCAGATAAACTTCTGGTTAACCATGTGAGTGCACAGTTCTTACTGTTGGAAATCATACCAAATATAAGCACCATTTGTTGCACAACCAGTATATTATAAAGGACTATCTCGACTATTTCCCTGTTAAGCACCAACTCTAAAGTTGCAGAAAGTAGAGGAGTTTGAACTTCAACACTATTGATGGCAGGACTATACTCAGAATGCACTTCTTCTTTCTTGACTTCATTTATTAAACTTTGCAAACACACAGCAACATTGAAAGAATATTGCAATGAACATGTGTATAGCCATCACCTAAATTTCAACTTGAACATTTTAGTAAACATTTTTCATTTCATATTTGTCCATCTACCTATCTCTCTACATATTAATCCCTCTTATTCGTTAATGCACTTCAAAGTAAATTTACAGAGTGTTACTTTTAAAAATAAACCTCAGATTATGCAAACAACAAAGCATATTTCTCCTCTTCAGTAAAGACTTGGTGAAAATTCAGTAGAAGCTTCATCTTTAAGGGAATTTTGCTATGTTAAGGGAATATAATATAGTTAACTTTATGCAAAATCAAATATTAACTCAAAACAGAATAAACCTTCTCATGCATACACTTATCTTTCATTATTTTTCATGTATTTATATATATAAATATATTTATCTTCATCCTTCTTTTGCATTTGACAACATTTATTGAGCACTTACCTTATGTCACACATTTGGCTAGGTGATGTGAACAAGAGAGGCAGGAGCCTGGCCTTTTGGAGCTTACAATCTAGAGAAGAGAGTCAATAAACAAGTAAATGGAAGAAAAATCAAGATGATAGCATAAAGAAAATAGGGCATGAGGAGAGAGATTGATAAGTAGGGGACTAGTTTAGATAAGGAGGTCAGGGAAAGATGAATGTGAGAAGAATGTGAAGAAGGCTGCCATGAGATCCTGAGGAGCAGGATCATAGGAAGCAAGTGCAAAGGCCCTGAGGCAGGAATGAGCTCCTGTTCAAAGAGCAGAGCAGAGGGTCTGCAGGACTGTGGCACAGAGTGCTAGATCTTGCCTTCAGTATCGCTTCAACTTCATTTCTTGAGAGTAGGTTCACCTTGGCCTTTCAGCACCATTGAAAGAAAACTTTTCTGTTATGTCTATGAGCCTAGTTTTCTCTAAGACGTCTTCTCTGATTTAACTGACCAGGTTAATTCTCTCTTTATAAGCTATTTTGCCCTGTGTACATCACTTATACAACTTATTTCTGCCTGTACACCCACTAGACTGAAAACTCCATGAGGGGAGTATGCAGTTACTCACCATTTTATCACCAGCCTTAGTCCATTGTAGCACATTGACTTGGCATTCAATAAATATTTTGATGATTACTTAGATAATTAATTAATTAGAGAAATGCTAGATAAGCCTGGAAAGTGAAATTTGAGTTCATATTGAAAAATATCTAAAATGTCAGACTAGAAATTAAATGCTTGATTAGGTAGACGACATGGGTCCACAGAGAATCTTTGAGCTGTAGAGCAGTGTAATTGGAATTGGGCTCTGGAAGGACCCTTCTTGAAGCCACACAAAGGGAAGATTGGAAGAGTGAGTGGCATGGAGTGTAAGACACCAGAGTTGACAATTGCCACAACCTGTACAAGAGAGAAAAGAAACCTGAATGCAGCTGGTGGTACAAATATGAAATGGAAATGAATAAATTGAGATGTGGTGCCAAGGCTGGGTCCCTGAACATGGTAAGTAACTAAACACTGGGGAAACCTAAAGACAAACTAAAGTTTCAATCATAGGTGGTGACATTAATCAGGGGAGGAAAAGATGGAGCAAAAGTGAAGGGTTGCTTTTAAAGGACCCTTCTAACTAACGAGTTTACTGTAGTGAAAGAAAACCTAAGTGGAGTTGTGTAGCAAGTAATTGGAGGAAATACCCTTATGGATCATGGAAGGCAAATAAGACTAAGAGATACCAGTATGGAGTGGTAATAAACAGGTAGGTGTGTCAGGTGAAAAGGATTAATGTGCCTTACCTATCCTACCTCAACAACAGACTATAGACTATCAGAAAAGAAGGTATATGGAAACAAGCTACTCCTGCTCCCTCAAAGCTGTAGGTCTGGTTGTAGGTTACCTGCTGATTTCTACAGGAGGTTGACAAGGACTCAGCTGAGCTCCCCTCAGGAAGTTTAAGCAGATAAGGGGTCAGCTAAAATGGGAGCTCTGGTTGTTTGCCTTTGCAGTGGGCTGCTTGGGGATTGTTTACTCTGCAACTCAGCTATGGAGGAGTTTTGTAAAGGGACCAAATGAATCTGTTTTTGTCTCCTTGGACCCCTGTGGACCCTGGTTAGCAGTTTTTCACCATTTTCAGTTTTGACAATGTGCCTTATGAAGCCTTGTGAAATCCACTTTATATTTAAATTATGCTGAGGCTGGATTTTGTGGTGTTTTTTCATAATGTCTTATCTGATTTATCTGCACTTTATTTTACCCTACTCTGTCTGTCTTCTCCATCACAGTTAAGTGCACCATCATCACGCAATTGATTAGAATAAGATCCTAGAGTCAAACAGCTTTTCTCTGTTTCTTTCACTTACTACATTCAAACCAAAGCAATTTCTAGAAACTCTACCTTCTCAAAAAAGTGAAATTAATTATCATTGTCTCCACTTCCCTCACATTACCCTACTCAAGCCACTGTTATCTCCCAATTGAAAGACTGAACTAGCCTCATATATGGGGTCACAACTTCCATTCTTGTTAATATAATCTATACTCCAATAAGAAACAAGAATAATTTGTCCACTGCAATGATTTATCCAATGTCACTTCCCCACTGACCCTACATTGACACCCTATCACACTTAGGATGAAAGCCAAACTCCTCACCAAGACCCCAAAGACACTATGTTATAAGGCCATTGCCTGGGCCTCTGACCCAATGTGTAACGTGTTCTCCTTCTGTCCCTCCAGGCTGCTTTCTTGTCCTTGGAGCACACAAACAAGGCAAGCTTATTCCAGTTCTCATTTTAAAGATTATGAACAATCTTTTGCCTCAGATGTGTTTGCATTTCCCACCATAGTATCTGAATAAAGAGACCTCTCCTGACTGAGGGGGTGCCTCCTCTTAGGCACCTTAATACCATAGTATATTTTCCTTCTTGTACTTATCCTTGGTAGAAATTATCTTTCTTATTAGTGAATTTCCTTGTTTATTCTCTGCTCTCCACACACACTAGGATGCAAATTCCATGAAAGTTATAGCCATATGTTTCTGTTTCCTAGGTGTCCCCAGTGCCTAAAAAGGCATCTGGCAGGCATTAAGTGCTAATATTATCTATTGCAATAACATGGAACATTTAAAATACAATCATTGCAACTTTGTTTTTCCTCAAGAAGATATAATATTTCTCCATTTTAGTTCTTTTCAATCTTGGGTCCGGTCCAGCCTGATGACTAAGATCTTAAATTCTGAATTCCAACTGACTTATTTGAATTCCATCTTAATCCTGTACCATCCCTGTGGTCTTGGCTGACTCCTTTCATTCATGTCTCTGCACCTCTTCTCCTTTGTCTGTAAAATGCAGATAATAACAGTACTCACACCATAAGGTGTGGGCAGATTAACAAGACAATGCATGTAAAAGCTTTCTGTTCAATGTCTTGAAATGGCAACTCTTCAATAAACATTACTACTGTAGCCAATGTTGGTTTTGTGCTCACAGTTGTCATTGGCATAAATTTGAAGGGATAGATTTCTCTATCAAAGATCTTGCCTCTTTCATTCACATTCATTCATTTATGTATTCCATGAAGTTTGGAATACATTCTATTTCCAGATGCCATGCTAAGCATAACCTACAAATAAGTGTACTTGCCCTCAAGTAGCACACCATCCATTGCAAACAAATGATCCACATTAGTAGCTAGCATATAGGGACAAAGAATACATACATGCCTATTGGCTATGGGAAGAAAGACAGAAATATCTGAGTCACAAGGGATGAGGAGGAAGTAGATGCACATTTCCCTGAACTAAGAGTCAAATTAGTCAGAAAAAGTGTGAGTTGTGGGAAAGTGGATGGAAGGATGCGACAGTGGGTCTCAGAATGCTTTGCAGGAAACAGCATGGTTTGAAGAGCAGCAATGATGCCTTTGGGACATTTGGAGCAGACAGCAGGGGGAAGTTGGTGAGACATCGTCTGTGCTGAGCCAAAGAGTTTGAACTTTATCCTGAAAGAATGAGGCATCATGGAACGAATTAAGTCAGAGAAGATGCATCACCAGATGTGCATTTAAGAAAGACTGGATTTGTGGGAGGTAAGAGTTGTGAATATAAGTTTTATTAGGAAGTTAGGTTTGTAACCCTGAGCAGGAGTAGCAAAGTTGTGAACTAAGGCACTGGCTGTGGAGATAGGAAGTAGGAGACATAGGAAGAAGTAGAATTAACTTGGGTTTACGAGGCGTTCAAAAACCAGATTGAGAAACCCAAGTATGGCCAATGGAAGGGAACCATAGGCCTCATTAGTTTTAGGATTGTGAAATTTAATTTCCTTTTAGGCATGCTCTAAGACTTGAGTCATGAGTGATTAAGCACAGCCCATGATGAAGATGTGGTGGGACAGTTGATGAAATTAAAACATGGTAAGCTGTGCTCATCACCAATATCAATCTTCAGTGTGGATTATCCTTCTAGTACAGTGATCACTTGTTCAATCAAAGTACAACAGGAATAATACCTGCTTTGTTGTTGTTAGTGCCATCAAGTTAATTGTGACTTCTAGTGAACATACGTACTGAAGAACAGAATGCTGCACAGTGTTTTTGCACCATCCTTACGTCTTCTGGTGCTATGTCAGACAATATTGCACAGATATTCATAGAGTTTTCATGGCCTGTTTTTCAGAAGTGAGTGGCCAGATCTTCCTTTCTAGCCCATCAGGATTGGAAGCTCCATTGAAACCTGTCGACCAGGGCTGAACCTGCTGGTATTTGAAATATTGGTGGCATAGGTTTCCATGTCACAGCAACATGCAGCTGCTACAGCATGCCAACTGACAGATATGTGGTGTGCTTCCATGACTGGGAAATGTACCATATCTGTAGTGCTGAGAGTGAGGTATCTTAATCTCTAGACCACCAGGGCTGGCAACTGGCAGACACTGATGCCTGCTACTTGCTAGATATTCAGGCAACAGATTCACATGTATCAAGCACTACAATAAACATGGATTACATAATAGAATGCATCATACAATCCTTAAACCCAGGAAACCTGAAGTCTGAAGTCTCCAACAGATTCACTACTTTGTCAATATTCACTTGGTTAATAAGTGATATAATCAACATTTGGACATAGGTGACTCGAATACTTCATAATTTAAACCCCTATGCCACAGAGCTTATCACCTTGCCCATCCTTCTAGGAAAAAGATCAAGGAAGACGGCCATTTAATACTTCCTGATAAAAACTGAGAGATCACTGAATGTAAGAAGAGGAAGTAATAAAAGGCAACCACTTGTTGTTTGGCCAGAGTCCCTACCAGGGAGAGCATTTATAGACAAGAGGAGAAAGGACGACAATTCTGAAGGATCTCTCATATATTGAACTCAGGGAGGGTACGTAAAGAACTTTCTGAAATGATGGTCTAGAACTATAGAATAATGCCTGTGGTCTTTCTTTTAATAACTACCACAAGGTTAATAAAGTGAGGCATGGAGCTAATCAAGTTAAAAAGGCATGTGAATGTCTCTGCTGCTTTTCAAGGCAGAGCTTCAGTGGAAGAGCCTGTCTGTATAGGGGCCAAGAAGGTCCTCAAGTTATGTGAGAACGACAACAGCTTCAGCAGTGAAAGAGGAAAAAGTGGCACCCAGATTTGGAGAGCCTTCTAAAAATGACAATCATGAAAACCTTTTCATGCCAAAGCCCTTCACAGTTCAAAAACAATGTGCGTGTGCATTCCCTCGCTTGCTCTTCCAGCACCACTGAGGTGGCTATGACTAGTGTCATTAACCCTATTTTATAAATGGAGAAACTGAGGTTGAGAATGAGTGGAAGATCCAGGATGAAGAAACTGGTTTTCAAAAACCAAGATTAGCCCCAAGTTGGAACAGATGTTCCCCAAGCTCATGGAAGTAAACAAGGTGCAAAGTCCCTAAAGGACGGAAAATTGGGGGAAAAAAATAATGGTCTCACCTGGCAAGCTCAATACTATACATTCAACACAGTCCCCAGTATCTAAGATTTAAATGGGAATAGGTCTTAATCCCACGGCCTTCAAAAATAAACCCACATTTGTAACAAAAGCAAAACTATCACCTTTACAGCAGGTGTAGAAAGGGATATTCCATATAAATATGACTTTTCAAAAAGTAATTCTTGTATTTTTCTAAGCAGATGCTGGTTGTAGGAAAGGAAAATCCAACTCTTGAATTCCAAGAAATACACCAAAAATTTTATCTTTGCTTCTTTGCAGGCTCCAGAAAATCTTTCTCCTGAAAATCAAACATGGAAACAGAGTAGCAGAATATGCTGATGGGGTTAGTTTGGAGCACTTTGGGCATTCAGTACCTAAAACAATGTCTTGAATATTGTCAATGCTCTAAGTTTTGTGATTGTAATAATTCATCTTAGTTGCAAACTAACACTTTGAGAAAGGGAGAAGTCAGGCATAGACTTAAAATTTACTTTACTTAAGGGGAGATACATCAGCATCATGGTGGAGTGAGCTTTCCCAGGACTCTCTCCCCTCCAACATACAACAAAAAGGAGAAACCATATAGCATCAGAAAATACTCTAATAGCACAGGAATCCTTGGAGAATCATGGCAGCCACACAATGGAGGCCAGAGAGGCTGGAGTCCCCCTCAGAGGAGCTTGAATGGAGTAAGAGAGAACTTCACTCCCTCCCCTAAAGACTGGGATCACTGCTGCAGGCAGCTTCCTGAGGGAAGGAGAGGGGAAGGGGTTGCATGTCCTGAGGATCACCCAGGGTTCCCTAGCACCCTTGCAGCCTAGAGGGAAGGACTCTAATGGGGCCAAAGCTTTCATGTTGGTTGATCTCACCAAGGCAAGACCCCAGGAAACCAGATAGTGAGAGCTGATCAGGAAACCTGGGACTGCCCTGCTAGAGAAAATGTGCCCCCTACCTGCACTGGTCTGTGCTGTTTTGGCTATAGGCAGAGGGGTCAGAATATGTGGCTATAGACCACCATCTATTGGCGATAGGATGTAATTGCAATGACAAAATATCATAATGGGGAAAACCATACTTCCAGCATCAAACAGTTCATCAAATCTCCAAACCAGAGGGAATACAATAAACACCCAGAATTATGTCCTGAGGACTCAGAAATAATTAAACTAAACAATAATGAATTCAGAATAGCTATCATCAAAAAACTGGATGATGTAAAAGAAAATATAGAGAAACTATTCAAGGAGTTCAGGAGCTGCTGCACAAAAGAGATTGAAACTATAAAGAAGAATCAATCAGAAATACTAGAGATGATAGACACAACAGAAGAGATAAAACAAAATACGGATTCCCTGAATGATCGTGTGGGCACCTTAGAGGAGCAAATCAGCATTATTGAAGATAGACATGTTGAATTGTTCCAGAGGAGGAGAGAGGACTAAGACTAAAAGAAATGAAGAAAGTCTCCAAGGAATACCCGACTGAATGAGGAAAGGCAACATAAGAATTACAGGTATCTCAGAAGGTGAAGAGGAGAATGGAGCAGAAAGCATGCTCAAAGAAATAATAGCAGTGAACTTCCCAAATCTAAGTAGTGAGATGGAAATGTGTGTGGAGGAAGCTTTCAGATCTCCTAGATATGTCAATGTAAAAAGACCTACTGCAAGGCATGAAGTAGTAAAACTGGCAAAAATGGATGACAAAGAAAGACTACTCAGGGCAACAAGACAGAAGAAAATAATCTACAAAGAAACCCCTGTCAGACTTTCAGCAGATTTCTCTGCAGAAACCTTACAAGCTAGGAGAGAATGAAATGACATATTGGAAACTTTAAAAGATAAAATTCTTCAGCCAAGAATAACTCTACCCAGCAAAAATATCCTTCAGATATGAGGGAGAAATTAAATCTTTCCCAGACAAACAGAAGGTCAGGGACTTCATAGCCACAAGACCCTGCCTACAAGATATCCTCAAGTATGTCCTCATACATTAAAAAAACAAGGAGAAAGGGGTCACAAAATGCTGAGTAAGGTGACAAACAGAATACAAACAGGATAGGAAATATTCAACTATAGCATTAGGATAAAGGGAAGGAAAACCACTTGTTTTCAAGGACATTCTTGTCACTTTAACCTCAAACTCACAACACAAATTGGAATAAGATATGAGAATAATAACTTAGGAAGGGGGCAGGAAATAGACTGAATCAGTTTAGACTAAGGAAATAAGAGACCAATCAGAAAATGGACTATGTTATGCATGAGATTCTGAGTACAAACTTCAGGGTAGCCACTAAACTAAAAAGCAGAACAGAGACCCAAAAAATAAATAAGGAAAAAACTAATAAACACAGCGTAAGAAACTGCAGAAGTAAAAGTGTAGACCAAAACACACAGGACAAGAAACAAAGGAAACACAGGAAAACCAGAAAACGAGTGACAGAATGACAGCATGAAGCCCTCATACATCAATAGTCACCCTCAATGTAAACGTATTGAACTCTCCAAAACAAAGACACAGTGACAAGATGGATTAAAGAACAAGATCCAACAGTTTGTTGTCTCCAGGAAACACATCTCAGCTCCAATGACAAATACAGGCACAGAGTGAAGGGGTGGAAGACGATACTCCAAGCTAATGGCAAACAAAATAAAGCAAGTATCACAATACTTATACCAGACAAAGTAGATTTCAAGATAAGGCAGGTAAAGAGAGACAAAGAGAGGCAATATATAATGATCAAAGGGACACTACATCAATAAGAAATAATGCTTATAAATATCTATGCACCCAACACAGGAGCATCAAAGTTCATAAAGCAACTATTAAGAAACCTAAAAGAAGACATCAAAAATAACACAATAATAGTAGAGGACCTCAACACCTGACTCACATCATTGGGCAGATGACCCAGACAGAAAATCAACAAAAAACTGTGGAATTAAATGAAAAGCTAAAACAGTTGGACTTAATAAACATATATGAAACACTCCCTCCGAAAACAGCAGAATACACATTCTTCTCAAGTTCACATGGATCATTCTCAAGGATAGACCATATGTTGGGAAACAAGGCAAACCTCTATAAATTTAAAGAAATTTGAAATAATAACAAGCATCCTCTACAATCATAATGCTAGAAAGCTAGAAATTAATTACAAGAATAAATCTGAGAAAGGGACAAAGATGTGGAGACTAAACAATATGCTATTGAACAAGCAAGGGATCATTGAAGAAATTAAAGAAGAAATCAAAAAATATCAAGAGACAAATGAAAATGATAACATGCCATCCTAACTCATGTGGGATACAGCAAAAGCTGTATTAAGAGGGAAATTCATCACAATACAGGCACATCTTAACAAACAAGAAAAATCCCAAATAGAGGATTTCAAATTACACCTAACTGAATTAGAAAAAGAAGAAAAAACAAAGCCCAAAGTCACCAGAAGAGAAATAAGATAAAAGTCAGAGCAGAAATAAATGGTATTGAAACAAAAAAGGCAGTAGAAAGGATCAATGAAACAAAGAGATGGTTCTTTGAGAAGATAAATAAAATTGACAAACCCCTTGCCAGACTTACAAAGAAAATAAGAGAGAAATCTCGAATAAACATAATCAGAAATGAAAGAGGAGAAATAACAATGGATTCCACAGAAATACAATGGATTGTAAGAGAATACTACAAAAAAGTATATGTCAACAAAATGGATAACCTAGAGGAAATGGATAAATTCTTAGACTCTTACAACCTCCCAAAGCTACATCAAGGAAAAGCAGACAACCTGAATAGACCAATCACAAGGAAAGAGATTGAAACAGTAATCAAAATCATCCCAAAGAATAAAACCCCAGGACCAGATGGCTTTCCTGGGGAATTCTGCCAAACTTTCTGAGAGGATTTAATACCTATTCTTTTCAAGCTATTCCAAAAAATTAGGGATGATGGGACACTTCCTAACAAATTCTACGAGGCCAACATCACTCTGATACCAAAACCTGACAAGAACAGCACGAAAAAAGAGAACTATAGGCCAATATCACTGATGAACGTAGATGCAAAAATTCTCAAAAAAATTTTGGCAATCCAAATTCATCAATACATCAAGAGGATCATGCATCACGATCAAGTGGGATTCATACCAGGCACAGAAGGATTATTCAGCCTCGGAAAATCAATCAACATATACACCAGATCAACAAATTGAGGAATAAAAATCACATGATCATCTCAATAGATGCACAGAAAACATTTGACAAGATCCAACAGCCATTTAAGGTAAAAACTGAACAAAATGGGGATAGAAGGAAATTACCTCAACGTAATAAAGGCCATATATGACAAACCCACAGCCAACATCATATTCAATGGGCAAAAACTGAGTGCCATACCCCTGAGAACAGGAATGAGACAAGGATGCCTTCTGTCACCACTCCTATTCAACATAGTACTGGAGGTTTGGCCAGAGCAATTAGGAGAGAGAAAGTAATAAAAGGAATCCAAATAGGAAGTGAAGGAGGAAACTCTCACTGTTGTAGACAACATGATCTTATATATAGAAAACCCCAAGGAATCCATTGGAAAATTATTAGAAATAATCAACAAATGCAGCAAAGTTGCAGGGTATAAAATCAATTTACATAAACCAGTAGCATTTCTATACTCTAATAACGAACAAACAGAAAAAGAACTCAAGAAGACATACCATTCACAATCACAACAAAAAGAAGAAAATACCTTGGGGTAAATTTAACTAAGGAAGTGAAAGACCTGTACAACGAAAAACTACACGACTTTCCTGAAAGAAATTGATGACATCATAAAGAGATGGAAAGACATTCCATGCACATTGTTTGGAAGAATAAACATAGTTAAAATGTCCATACTACCTAAAGCAATCTACAGATTCAACACTATCCCAATCAGAATCCCAAGGACATTCTTTACAGAAATTGAACAAAGAATCCTAAAATTCATATGGGGCAACAAAAGACCCTGAATTGCTAAAGCAATCCTGAGAAACGAGAACAACGCTGGAGGCATCACAATCTCTGACTTCAAAACATACTACAAAGCTACAGAAATCAAAACAGCATGGTACTGGTGCAAAAACAGCCACACAGATCAATGGAACAGAATTGAAAGCCCAGAAATAAAATCACACATCTATGGACAGCTAATCTTTGACAAAGGGGCTGAGGACATACAGTGGAGAAAAGAAAGTCTCTTCAACAAATGGTGCTGGGAAAACTGGACAGCCACATGTAAAAGAATGAAAATTGACCATTCTTTTTCACCCTTCGCAAAATTAAACTCAAAATGGATCAAAGACCTAAAGGTAAGACCTGAACCCATAAGGCTTCTAGGAGAAAATATACGCAGGACATTCTTTGACATCAGTATCAAAAGGATCTTTTCAGACACCATGTCTTCTCAGACAAGGGAAACAATAGAAAGAATAAACAAATGGACTTCATCAGACTAAAGAGCTTCTTCAAGGCAAGAGAAAACAGGATTGAAACAAACAAACAAAAAAAACCCACCAATTGGGAAAACATATTTTCAAGTCATATATCCGACAAAGGGTTAATCTCCATAATATATAGAGAACTGACACAACTCCACAACAAAAATCAAACAACCCGATGAAAAAATGGGCAGGGAACATGAACAGACATTTTTCCAAAGAAGATAAACGGATGGTCAATAGGCACATGCAAAGATGCTCATTATCCCTGATCATGAGGGAAATGCACATCAAAACTACACTAAGATATCACCTTACAACCATTAGAATGGCAAAAATAACCAAAACAAAAAGTAAAAAATGTTGGCGAGGTTGTGGAGAAAAAGGAACCCTCATACACTGCTGGTGGGAATGCAAGCTGGTGCAGCCACTATGGAAAACAGTATGGATATTTCTCGAAAAATTACAAATAGAAATACCATATGACTCAGCCATCCCACTACTGAGTATCTATTCAAAAAACTTGAAATCAGAAATTCCAAAAGTCCCATGCACCCCTATATTCATTCCAGCTTTATTTGCAATAGCCAAGATGTGGAGGCAAAATGTGGATAACGAAGATATGCTATATATACACAATGGAGTACTCAGGCTTAAAAATAGATAAAATCGTCCCATTCACAACAACATGGATGGACCTTGAGGATATGATGTTAAGTGAAATGAGCGAGATTGAGAAAGACAATCTCTGTAAGACTCCACTCATAGGTGGAAGTTAAACATGTAGACAAAGAGAACAGATTAGTGGCTACTAGGGGAAAGTGGGGGTTGGGGTGGGCACAAAGGGTGAAGGGGTGCACCTACACCAAGACTGACAAACAATAATGTGAAACTGAAATTTCACAAGGTTGTAAACTATCATAATCTCAATAAAAAGGTAAAAAAAATTACTTAAGAATAACTTGGAGTAGAACAGTGATTTCCAGGGGCCAGAGGGTGGGAGAAATGAGATGTTGGTCAAAGGGCACAGACTTCCAGTTATAAGAGGAACTGGATCTGGGGATCTAAAGTACAACATGGTGACTGTAGTTAACAATACTGCATTGTAAATGTGAAAGTTGCTGTGAGAGTAGATTTTAAATCTTCCTGTCAAAACTACAGCACCAACATGATCATTATGTGAGGTGAAGGATGTGTTACCTAACATTATGATTAACATTTCACAGTATATATGCGTATCAAATTCATCACATTGCACGATTTAAACTTACACAATGTCCTATGCCATTTATATCTCAATAAAGCTGGGGGAAAGATGGAAATCTCTGAAAGACATGCAGGAAATGTCTGCTGTCATTTAATATGGAAATTGCAGCCATGTAGGGCATTTCATCTTCACTGATGCAAAGTATTTTATTCTTTCCTATACCATGATTTCTATACCATTAATCATTAGTTGTTTATATTCTTTTCAATTTTTCTTCAATTATATCCGACTTGATTTTAGCTTTTTAAAATCTCATTTGACAATATTTGAATTTTAACAATGAGTTTAGTCCACTGATACTTTTCTTACTAACTAATTTGGATTTATTTATGCCTTCTCAGGTGATTTACATTTGTCTTAGTTTTTTTCTATTATTTTTTATCTCTTTCATTATATTTATTCAGATTGATTTTTAAAATTCCCTTTATTGCCATACACTTTGAAAAAACTACATTTTTATCTTTTCTAATTATTGAAAATATGTACATCTAAGTAAAAGTCTAAAGTACAAGAATTTTAAAGCACCTTAAATCTAATGAATCCCCCAATCCTATATTAGCGTTATCTATTTTTATTTTATCACTTCCCCATGGACAATATTGTTAATATTTTATACTTCCTGTATTCCACTTTTCCCATGTTTACCAACTTTTAAGCTCACCATTTTTTCTTGCTTCTGAGACTTTTTTCAGAGATCATATTACTTTCTTCTGAACAACAGTCATTAGAAGTGTCTTTAGTCTACAACTGTTGATGGTAAACTTTATCCATTTGTTTTCACATGAAAATCTTTCATTTTCTCCTTGTTTTTCCTTACCTTCTTATTTTTAAATGTAAAATCTTCATCATAGTTAAAATGAGGCCTGGACCAGTGGCATAGTGGTTAAGTTTGTGCATTCCTCTTCAGAGGCCAGGGGTTCTTGGGATCAGATCTGGGGCACAGACCTACACATCACTCATCAAGCCATGCTGTGGTGACATCCCCTAAACAAAATACAGGAACTTTCATATGGATCTCAACTTAGGGACAGTCTTAATCAAGGAAAAAAAAAGGAATATTGGCAACAGATCCTAGCTCAGAGCCAATCCTCCTCACATACACACACACACACAAAAGTTAAAATGATAGTATGGTGAAATGGTATATGCTTCACCTAGATTAACCAATTCTTTTTCTTTTCATTTTGCTTTGTCTCTACATAGACAAATGGATAGAGTAGAGCTATTCAGTGTGTATATATATATATATATATATATATCCTACAGGGGCTAGCCCAGTGGTGTAGCTCTTAAATTTGCCTGCTCTGCTTTGACAGCCTGAGTTTCGCAGGTTTGGGCCCTGGCTGCAGACCATCATATCACTCATCAAGCTATGCAGTGGCAGCCTCCCACGTACAAAATAGATGAAGATTGGCACAGATGTTAGCTCGAAGACAATCTTCCACAAGCTAAGTGAAAAAAGAAAGAAACCTTTGTTAAAACCAACTTTTCACACCAAAGGAATTAAATGTTGATAAAATAACATAATCTAATATATAATCACTCTTCAAATTCCCCCAGTTTTCTCAACAATATCATTAGGAGATGTTTTATTTTCAGATTCAGGATCCAATCAATGATTGTTTATTAAATTTAGATATAACATCTTCTTGTATTTTAAGATTTTATTTTATTTTTATTTTTTTTAAGATTTTATTTTTTTCCTTTTTCTCCCCAAAGCCCCCCGGTACATAGCTGTATATTCCTCGTTGTGGGTCCTTCTAGCTGTGGCATGTGGGATGCTCCCTCAGCATGGTTTGATGAGCAGTGCCATGTTCGTGCCCAGGACTCAAACCAACGAAACACTGTGTTGCCCACAGCGGAGTGCATGAACTTAACCACTCGGACACGGGGCCAGCCCCATCTTCTTGTATTTTAAAATCTAGAACAGTTCCCTGTTTTATTATTTCTTTGTCTTTTACAAAATTGATATTGTTAGGTGTTCAATCAAGTTAATTTTTAGAATTCCCCACCATATGAATTTTTTCAAGTTTCTCCATCATGATTAGATTCATGAAAAACATTTTGGCATTAAAAAAAAAAGTAGGCGATGTTTTTGTCATCCCTTTTTCACTATTTATATAGGTACACATTTCTGGGCTGTGATTATTTTCTCATAGCACTCTGAAAATTTTATTTTTGTCTCTTCGGGTTTTTATTGTAACTATTGGGATGTCTGCTTTTTCAGAGACTGTCATTCTCTTCTTTTGCTCTGCTTTTGTGATCTTTCCTTTTTTGTCTTACTTTGTTTTACAACAGATGTAGACAATTTTTTATTTTGCTGCTTGAGATTCTTCATACCTTCCAATTTTTTTTTTTTACCTTTTGGCATGTCTCAGAACTTCTCAGCCATTTCCTTTTCCTATGCCAATTTAATGCCTACTATTCTAACTTCCACATTTCTTAAACTCTCTTTTATACTTTTCATATCATTGTCACTATGTCCCATATTCTGGGGAATTCCTTCATATATGTCTTCCAGCTCACAAATTCTCTTTTCAGGAGTCTTTAATTTTTTTGTTAACTCCTAAAAGAGTATTTCATTTCAATGACATTTTTTAAAGGAAATCTACAAATTACTTTTGTGAATATTCATGGTTTATCATTTTATCTTTGCTCTGATTTTCATTTTTAAAATTTCTTTCAATAATAAGAATCTACTATTCTATATTCTATACCTGATATGTCCAATATCCCAAATCCTATTTTATTCATTTCTGCTATTTATTGTTTCTGCTAAGTTTTGTTCAGGATGACATTTTCCTTTGTATTCCTTAAACATTTTTGAATTATAATATCATTTTTACTGATTTGATATGCAGGAATATTAAGGAATCTGGATTACTAGCATATTCCTCCTCAGAATTTTACCTTGTTTCAGCCAAATAGTTAATGTAGTCACAAGCCACCATGATTTTCTGTTAATTTCTTATCTAGGAATGAGAATTTTAACTACAAACCCATGAGAATTGCAGGGAGGTAGTTACAAATCCTCAGGTGATACATTTTTTTTGCCAAAGCAGATATTTTCCAAGGGTGATATTTTTCTAAGCCATTGTGTACTGAGATTTTTGATTTGAGTGCATCTACAATCAGCATATTCAAGACATATCCTCCCATCCCCCACTGAGCTCTTTAAGCCATAGACCTATGTTTCGTGTAATGGCAAAATCTTTGTTGCAGCCCAAGCAACTTCTCATGACCACCACTCTGGTTTGCAGGTTCCTTTTCAATCTTCAGTTGCTAAGCATTTTCCTTACTTGCTTATAAGCTCAGTATGACTTTACAATTATCTTGGTTATATTTTATCCAGTCTAGTTTTCCCATTATTTATTATATTAAGAAGACTGGAGCAGAAGGATGAATGCAGTTTTCAAAAGTAATTCTCCACACCTTCTCACTTGTGTTGAATTGCCCTTAAAGGAACAACAATTTCCACTCTTGGTTAATGTACAAGAAACTGGACTTCAGACTCTGAACGCATTTACAAAAGGAGAATTCTCAAAATCTATTTTATTAAAGATACTATCACTAGTACTAAATATTGTTATCCAAAGTATATTGACCATGACAATCTTCATTTAAATGTCAAATGTCTGATAAGTTAGTAATGTTAATTTGTTTTGCTGAGATGCTGCATGTAAAATTGATTGTATCATTTTTCAGCAAAACCCTCACATAGAGTTGGCATTTGACATTTGTGATGGTTAGGTTTAGAGAACTTTTTGAAATCCTTAATTTCTTTTAATGCTAGAAAATACAAATGGCATAGTATTCTAACATAAGTTATACAGGTGAAAAAGTCATTGAGATTTATTAATTATGCTTTCATTTTTTCATAATAATGTATTCTGAACAATATAAAGAGTCACAGCTCACAAGATTCAATGAATTTTTTTTTTTTGGAGGAAAATTAGTCCTGAGCTAACATCTGCCACCAATCCTCCTCTTTTTGCTGAGGAAGACTGCCCCTGAGCTAACATCCATGCCCTTATTCCTCTACTTTATGTGTGGGACACCTGCCCAAGCACGGATGGACAACCAGCGTGTAGGTCTGCACCCTGGATCCGAACCGGTGAAGCCCAGGCCGCTGATGTGGAATGTGTGAACTTCACTACTGCACCAACAGGCTGGCCCCTCACAAGATTCAGTGTGTTCTTACCTTAGAAATACTCCAAATTATTATATTTTAAAAGTTTAAAGGTCATACATGAATAATCAAAATCATGACTACAGTGAAGTTTGCTTAAAACAACAATAGATGTTATAATCAATAAAAAACAAAATCTCGGTGACTTTATCACAATAGAAGTTCTCAATCACATAAAATGCAGTAGAGAAATGATGTGCTGGAAAAGGGGTTCTGCTCTTCACAGTCATTCAGTAGCACACCCTGAAAGCATCTATAAAATTGAGATTATGATAGAATCTAATTCATAGAAATATCAGTGAGAATTAATTGAAATTATGTATTTAAAATGGTGAGCACAGTGCTTACCCCATAGCAAACATTTCATCCTCACCATCACAGCAAGTGTTTTGGAGTTTGGAAGACTCACATACATTGAATCTTCTTTGAAGTTAGGCATTGGTGATGTTGTATAGATAAAGAGACAGGTTCAGAAAGACACTTGATTAAATTCACACACCCTGTTACATGAAAACACAAGCAGAGGTCTTCTGACACCAAGACTCATGCTTCTCCTCCAAAGTTTCCTACCTTCCAGTTAAGACTTTTGTACTTGATGGCTATTTCCTGTGGCTTTGAATATATAGAGCAAGTGTTAAATATTTGCTGGGCCAAATATTCTATTGTTTCTTGTATGTTGATCCCCCTCCCCAAAACACCTCTAGCTAAAAGTTCTTAGAAGGCAGGATCTAATCTCAGATCTCTTGAGAGGCCACATACATAGGGTTAGAAACTGAACCCACAACTTGTTTTACTCCTTGATGCAGACGTTGCAGTATGCAAGGGAGATGTGATGTGAGTTCTGATGTCTAGGCAGCCTATTCTTTCTATGCAAAGGTCAGAAGAAAGATCAAATGACATCATAGGTCATGCAGGTGGAGTGGGGCAAGAAAGGGTCACCAGACCAGGGCTTATGAAATGCCATTTGTCACTTTGAGTCTAAGCAAAAGACAAAGACAAACCAAAAAAGAGTGGAGAAAAGGGGAGAACACAAAGGAGAGAAAGTGGAGTCACCTTCAATAATTCAAAATGCCTGAAGGAAAATATACTTTTCCACATAATTAATAAATATGGCACATTTGTTTGCTTTTTGTTGGTGTGGCGTAAGAATAACAACAATAACTCCTATGAAATAAGGTTTTGACAGGGAGTTGACATTCACATAATTCTTTTGTTATTCTTCAGATAAAATTTTCTCTGGGGCCTGAGCCACAGATGTAAAAAAGCTTGTTGGAGGAACTGAAAAGGAAGGTCTGTGTGCCTGGAATTGTTAAATGAGTGGGACAGTGACATGGAAAGAGTTAAAGAGATAACAGATACAAGATCATGCTGGTACTTTGATGGGGTTTGGATTTTATTTGAAGTACAATTGGTTCACATTAACAGATTATAAGTAGCTGCGGAATATGATTTGCTTGGAGATATTCAAAGATCATTTATTCTGGATACCACGTAGAAAGACTTTGGAAAAGACTGTAAGTGGAGACACCAATTAGGGAGCTTTGCCATAGTAAAAGTAAGACGCCTACTAGATGTTTTATGAGTGAAGAGTGAAAGAATGAGTTCAATCACTCAGTCATCTGAACAGAGCCAAAATTCAGACAGTAAGTAGAGTAAAATTCTGAGCAATCCATATGAATGCCACAGCATTCATGCTCTGAAATGCCCTCAGATAAGTGTGGTTAAGTGGGTGAAATCATCTGTCATGTCTTTCTAAGGGAATTGCCCAGCCACTCTCTGATGATGTGGTTCCATTGGAGCAGCCATCACCCTGTAACATGATCTCTCTCCTACAGGCTATAGCACCTGGTCGAGGAGAGCTACATGGCCGAATTTGTACCAGTGGGCTTCTGTTGGATTTGGCTATTATTTTGAATGGAGGAGAGGGAAATTTAAGAGCTGTTGGCAGCGGTTACTTTCTACCATTTGGGCCAGGAACCCAAAAAGTTTTGTCTGTATCAAGTGTGAAGTGTAAAGAGATTCCAGGAAATAATATTTCCATCTTTAAATGCAGGAGAACATCCTGGGTAAATCTATTGTATTTCTGTAGTGACTGAGATCTACAAGGTCATGATAAAATGGCCATTTATCTTGTGCTCATTATTGTATACACAGGTCCCGCATGGTAGGCAATTAATAATTATTGGTTAAATGAATGAATACTAGAATCTTAAACAGAGGAAATAGCTGGAGGCAGGAAAGGAACAGCTGGTCCCAGTTCCCTTGATGCTGGGAAGTCTTACATCTTATGTAGGATTATAATTGACTGCTAGAGCTGATTCCATCAATTAATGTAGAATCTTTTCCATTGAAAAATATAGCAAGAGTTCATTTGGATTGATTAAATAATCATCAGAGTTACCTGGAAGTTTTTGTAAATGTTGAATTCTGAGCATCAGCCATGCAAATTCTGATTCAATTAGTCTGGGGGTCTAGTTCCAGTATTTTCCTTTTCCTAATACTTCCCAGGTAATTCTGCTGAACAGCCAGGTTCTAGAGTTCCATGGATCCACACACCCTGTGATTCCTTTATCTCCCACTTCTCAGTTCGACTATTTATTGCATTAAATGGGTGTTTTAGGAAACATCAACTTGTCATTCATTCAGTGACTACATATAAGGTATCAAATACCTATAAAGCAGACCATAAATTGACAGCTTGCTCTGCATTTAAACTTTCTTAATAAGAAAGTTGTTATTTGCTCCCTTCAATTAAGCAAAAAATCAATAATTACCTTAGGATCAGAAGTTCATGGTAACATCTGTTGTTATGCAAATTTCGAGGGAGATTCCAGGTGTAACCTGAAACAAGCCCTCTTAGTCAAGGGCAGGGAGAGACTGAAGAAAGAGGGAGCCCTTTCCAGATTGGTAGATGACAGGCTTAATAAGCAAGGGAACTTACTCACAAGCCTTCTCTTGGGCAGCCACAAGATGAGTAGATTTCTGCAACTGCCTGCCAAATCCTAAAGTTCATATGGGTGCCTTAACTGGATTCAGTCATATACACAGGGAAACTTAATTTGGTTCAATTATGCACACAGTCTAGATAACTTCATTACCATGTTACTACCTCAAACTCATTGTCTTGGGGTAGCTTCTGGGAATTGGAAGGGCAAGCAGAGCACTCATCCCATAGAGAGGGGAGGGGTAGGGAACCTCCAACTGTTCAGAGCCAGCTTGCAGGTCATCTGTTGGTCAGGACTTGTTGAGCTCCTCCCACACCATCTCATCAGAATTTAAAAAATGAAACCGCTGCTTCCTATACATGTGAAGTCACAAATTCTGTAATATGTGAAGATTAGAGAGTGTGGATTTGTTTAAAACCTATTTTATTTTACCCTAAGCTGGAGTCATTTATCCTGACCCTTTCTGCTTGCTTCTCAGAGAGGTAGGTCACAGACCTAGTCCAAGATAAACTGGAAGTTGACACTCTGACAAAAAAGGTAAACTGTAAAAAAAAAAAAAAAAGGTAAACTGTATCCCTGTGAATTATGAACTTTTATGTACTTAGAGATCCTGAAAGTCATGGGATTGATGACTGTCTATTCAGAGGGGGTGTTGGCTGAACTTTGCTAAAGCAAACATTGATCCAGGCTCTTGAGGTTCCAGTCCCCATTATTGATTAACTCGATGTATTACAAAGCCATATACCCTTTCTGGTCTACGTAGCATCATCTTTCATTGAAGGATGGCATCAGATAAACTTATTCTCAAATTCAGGACTTGGGGATCCCAAAGTATGCTGACTTAGAAGCCAAAAGCTATCACTTTGGCTGATCATTTGGTGTCAAGAGGTTCAAAACAACAGGCGCAAAACTTGAGTACCAAGATTGCAAGACAGAACTTGATAATAGGGTGGTCATCTTAATATACATGTGAGTTTTATAACTTGAATAAAAACAAAAGTGTTCTTTGAGTATTTAAGGATGCAAAGTTAAGAAAACTACCTTAGGTAATATCTGAGAGTCCTTCCAGCTCTTAGATAAAAGGAAGTCATGTCTCATTTCCCTGCGGTGGTAAGTTCTTCAGTCCTCTTTGCCACCACAGCAGAGTGTGCTTCTGATTCTGCTCTATCACATAGGGAGATTAGATCTGCAGACAACATGAGGTTTAGTAATAAACACTCATCTCCCGGGAACATATGTGCTGAACATCCAACTAGACGTTCTTAGAAGACACACAAGAAAAGGGAATGTGCTATCTCTGCCCACCAGTTGTTTATCATTTGCTACCTTTCTCACATCTTCTGTGCTCCTGCACTAGACTATGAGTGGGGTCACAAGGAGGACACTGTGCTTTTGCTGATGCACACTATCCTTCCTTTCTAGGAGACTTCTACTCATTGTTCAGAACCCAGTTTAAGTTGCACTTTTACTTTCTCATGATCAACCTGGATAGAGCTGGAACTCCTTCTTTGTGTTCTCATTGTCTCTTGGGCATGATGTGATGTAGCTCTTACCATGTCTTGTATACACTGTCATCATTGCTGTCTCCTTCCTCCCCTAGATTTTGAATATTTTTGAGGGCAGGGGTCATACCTTTTTGAATCCTGTATTCTCAAAACTGCCAGTCATGAGGGCTCAGTCAGGACTTGATGTGTCCTGAATGAATGGGTGGATTGATGGCTTACTAACACCCAGAGTGTTCACATTCTACTTTGTCATATATTCTCTGTGATGGAGGGGGCAGGTTGGATGGGTGCAAGGCTCAGTTAAAATACCCCCCCAGCTCCCTTCTCATCTTAGCAGTGTCAGGCCTTGTGACTCATTTCAGTGTCATCCCTGATTGTTCTCTCTAACCCTAATTAGAAGTGTCCTTAGATGTTTCATGTTAGGTGCACTTTTTTGCGGAGGGAGGTGCTGTTTACACACTCATATCATTTGCATCATCTTAGATCTGATGATAATTGCAAAGCCCACATAACAAATTTTCATGGAGGGGGAAAGGTGCTTTCTAAAGGCTTCATAAACTCTTCAGTTCACAAAATAAAGACCCAAACTTAGGTTTTCTAAGAGGTGCTTGATCCTGCAAGCAGAAGTTACATGCATCTGCTGGCTGGTGGTCAGTAATAAACATTCAGCTCTGCAGTGGATGTCTTTTTTTTTTTTTTTTCAGAAAGATTAGCCCTGAGCTAATATCTGCTACCAATCTTCCTCTTTTTGCTGAGGAAGACTGCCTCTGAGCTAACATCCATGCCCATCTTCCTCTACTTTATATGTGGGACGCCTACCACAACATGAATTGCCAAGCAGTGCCATGTCCCCACCTGGGATCAGAACTGCCCAAGCCCCAGCAGTAGAAACAGAATGTGCGTGCTTAACTGCTGCGCCATCTGGCCAGCCCCTGCAGTGGTTTTCTGATTCGTGTCAGTGTCATTTTTACTTTTTACTGTATAACTACTTTCTACCAAAATGTTAAATACAACCTTTCAAGCAGTCTTTATAGCTGACCCTTAGCCTCATTTTGTAAACGTGAATCAGAATAGACAGGAAGGATCTTGTTCAAAATCTCACAGCTGGAATGTGACTGGACTGAGATCAGGACATTGTTGCAACTGGCTTCGTAGCTAAAGCTCTTTTTATTTTGGTGAAGTGATCCAGTTCTCACTAATTTTATTGGATCTCTCTTTATTGTCTAGCTGCCTCCTTAAGACCCTCCATCTTTCTCTGTCTTTTTGGGTAGTGCCTTTGGATATTTCAAAAGGAATCACTCTTGATTTTCTCTCTTCCATATTCTCTATGGGCTGGTTCTAAACTGGGGAAAGGATACTGAGGATCTCTCAGCCCTGTCCTTTCATCAAATACGGTACTGAACACTCAGTGTGCCCCAGGCATTGTATTAGTCCTTTTAGGAAATAAAAAGATAAATAGGTCAGTTCTGCCCTCAGAGAACTCACAATATATATTGGGAATAAAATAATTTCAAAAATAAAGATGACACAAGGCAACATCTTAAAATTGCCATGAAAGTGGTAAAAGCAATCCATGGTGGGGAGTCAAAGTTAGAAGAATGCTTGCTTGCTTGATGTGAACAAGGAAGCCTTTACAAGGAGATAGCATGGAATTAGGCCATGAAAGATAGAGTAGATTTCCAATGACAGTGGTCAGCAGAGAACATATGGACAGAAGTAATAAGATGAGTAAAGTTCTACATTTCTGAAATATAGAGCATGGTGTGGGAATGAGGAGCACTCAACATTTCTGAGTCACAGCATGAATGAAAGCAGAAATTTGGAGATAAAATTTGAATTATAGTGTTAATGTTGGATTGTGAAAGGCCTTCAGTGCCAGGTTGGGGTCATTGTATCTAAACATGATTGGAGATTCTGGAATTTCTACCATTCTTTTTTGGTAGGAGAGTCTCAGACTGTGTGAAGAAGAGTGTTTGTATAACAGCTTTAATTGCAAGATGACCAACTAGAAAATAATGTTGATGGCAGATGAATGGGGAACGACTGGAGGCAGAGACAACAATCAGATGATTTACACAATGGTTTATGGCGTGAGGTAATGAGGACTGGAAAAGAGATGGAGGTGGTGAGAATGGAGGGGAAGAGGGCTGGCATCTCCAAGCCCTTTCATTGAAACTACAGGAATCGTCCTTTAACTATTTTCTTCGGATATAAAGAAGTAATATTCCTAGTATAAGGTCCACTTTGTAGAATTATAGCGGCAACAGATTTACTTTTCCCCTCTCAGCTTTCACTGAGGCAAAAGGAGAATTTATTACTCTGAGCAAGTACTATAGATGTCTATTTTTGTCTCATGAGATGGGCAGAGAACATAAATTGCTGAAAATCATCTTCCAACTACCCTGTGTTTTAAAAGAATGTCAAATATCTTTAAGAATGTGGTTTGGGGATTGGGAGTGGGTATGATAAGGCATACTGGAAAGAGCTATGGAATGGGACCCAGGAGTTGGAGATTCTTGCAATGGCTCTGTTCTTCCAGAAATGTATCTTTGGGCTAGCCATTTACTCTTTCTGAGCTTTGGTGTCCTTCCAGATCAAATGATGGGGTTTGGGGGTCCCTTGGGGTTTTAACTTTTCCCAAAGATGGAACCCTTAGTTCCAATACATCCATATGAGGAACCCAAGATATGAAACAGATATGTGAAATATGTAGTGGTCTGAGTGAGAATGAAGAGCTTGAATCTTACTTACTCAGCATCTGTATATATTGTCCTGACTGCAATCTCTGGGGTTTTGTGAGACATTGTCGAAAACCATTGTCAGACCACAGATTATTCAATGATCTCAGATGTTCCTTTTAGCTCATCACAATGATGCATGAGTTTCCAGGCCAAAGTGACACATTGAGTTCCTTAATATCTTGGTGCTCCTGAGTTTGTTAGAAAGATGGAGAAGCTATACTCCATAAGTGGTGGCTTTCTTTCAATGCCTCCAATGTCCCGTATTTGTTCTTGCCTCAAGCCTTTGTATTAACAATTCACTCTTTCAAAGATATCCTTCCTCCATATTTTTTCATGACTTGCTTATTTCTTATCATTTAAATCCCTAAATTACTATGTTCCCAGAAACCCTCCTTTAGAGGCAGATTTGTCAGGAAGCTCCTGACTTGAATTGGTCCGTTTCAGGGGCCTCTGATGGACCCCAGCAATGTGCTCTCCCAATCACATGTTCATGTAAAATTTACAAAAGTAAGATATTTTTGTTACAATTGATTATGGCCACTCTTTCTTGTTTCAGTTTTCCCTCTGTCATACTCTTTTGCATGTTGGCCTCACTCTCCTCATCAACAAAATGAGAATATTAACAGTATCTACCTCCCAGTGTTGTTGTGAGGGTTTGATATGTTCATATATGAAAAGTGCTTAGAACAGTCAGTGTCTGATATGCAAGAAACATTTATTTTTTGTTATCACTATACTTAGAAATTGACAATATAGTTGACATATTACTGGATTCAAGTTCTGGCTGGACTATTATAGACCATAAGTAACTTACTAACATTAAGAATATCCAAGCAGAAATGGTATAAACTACTTTTTCTATAGTTGATGTAACTAAGGCCAAGGGAGATGAAGTGACTTGTCCAAATCTCTTGGCTAGGAAGGATCCATGGTAGAACCAAGACCTACTTTTTCTCATAGGTAGTGGTGTGACTTTCAAGCACACTATCAAGTGCCTATGTTATGCAGAAAAAAGCCTGGCTGGAACAGTTCTTCACTCCCTTCTTCATTCTTCTTTTATACACTCCACTCATGTGGGATCTATCCCTTCTAATAGTCTGTAGAAGAGCTGGGTGTGCCAAAACAGTATGCCAGGAACACTGCAGAAATCTGTGACAGTTAGTGCTACCAAACTAATTTTGAGTGGCTGAGATACATATTTCAGGGTTTGGGTAGGTTTTGTTTTTAGGCTACAGCCTGACTTTAGAATGTAGCCAGAGAGCATAGGCAGATCTGAATTCAAATCTCAGTTCTTGGAAATTAGAGTCATACTTCATTACCATACACAAGGAAAAGCTCTGGATGATGGAATGATATAACTGTACAAAACAAAGCCTGAAATATTGCTTGAACAATGTATGGATAAATATTTATAATCTTGAAAATGAGAGAGCCTTTGCTACTATCACTTACATGTCTATATGCCACAGAAAGAATGGGCTAACTCGTTCACCTTACTGAACAAAAACATGATAAAAAGTAAATAAGTCTTCCACATGGCAAAAAAACCCACCATAAGTAAAATCAAAAGATAAATGACAAATAGAAAAGTATATGTCCCAGAGAAAAGATTAACTTTTTATTAAGATTATGATAGTTAACAACCTTGTGAAATTAGAGTTGTACATTATTAGTCATGTTGCAGGTACACCACTTCACCCTTAGTGCCCTCCCCCCACCACCCCTTTCCCCTGGTAACCACCGACCAGTTCTCTTTGTCTATATGTTAACTACAACCTAGGAGTGGAGTCATACAGAGTTCATTTTTCTCTGTCTGGCTTATTTCACTCAACATACCCTCAAGGTCTATCCATGTTGTTGTGAATGGGACAACTTTGTCCTTTTTTATGGCTGAGTAGTAGTCCATTGTATATATATATATACCATATCTTCTTTATCCAATCATTGGTTGCTGGGCACTTAGGTTGGTTCCATGATTTGGCTATTGTGAATAATGCTGCGATGAACATAGGGGTGCATGGGACTTTTGGAATTGCTGATTTCAGCTTCTTAGGATAGATACCCAGTAGTGGGATAGCTGGGTCATAAGCTATTTCTATTTTTAACTTTTTGAGAAATCTCCATACTGTTTTCCATAGTGGCTGCACCAGTTTGCATTCCCACGAACAGTGTATGAGGGTTCCTTTTTCTCCACAACCTCTCCTACATTGGTCACTTTTGGTTTTGGATATTTTTTTCATTCTAACAGGTGTAAGGTGATATCTTAGTGTAGTTTTGATTTGCATTTCCCTGATGATTAGTGATGATGAGCATCTTTTCATGTGTGTATTGGCCATCCGTATATCTTCTTTGGAGAAATGTCTGTTCATGTCCCCTGCCCATTTTTTGATCGGGTTGTTTGATTTTTTGTTGTTGAGCTGTGTGAGTTCTCTATATATTATGGGGACTAACCCTTTGTCAGATAAGTAAATTGTAAATATTTTTTTCCCAATTAGTGGGCTGTTTTTTTGTTTCAATCCTGTTTTCCCTTGTTTTGAAGAAACTCTTTAGTCTGATGAAGTCCTATTTGTTTATTCTTTCTATTGTTTCCCTCGTCTGAGGTGTTATGGTGTCCAAAAAGATTCTTTTGAAACTGATGTCAAAGAGTGTACTGCCTATATTCTCTGCTAGAAGACTTATTGTTTCAGGCCTAATCTTTTGGTATTTGATCCATTTTGAGTTTATTTTAGTGAATGATGAAAAAGAGTGGTCAATTTTCATTCATTTACATGTGGCTGTCCAGTTTTCCTAGCTCCATTTGTTGAAGAGACTTTCTTTTCTCCATTGTATGCCCTCAGCTCCTTTGTCTAAGATTAGCTGTCCATAGATGTGTGGTTTTATTTCTGGGCTTTAAATTCTGTTCCATTGATCTGTGCACCTGTTTTTGTACCAGTACCACGCTGTTTTGATTACTGTAGCTTTGCAGTATGCTTTGAAGTCAGGTATTGAGATGCCTCCAGCGTTGTTCTTTTTTCTCAGGACTGCTTTAGCAATTCGGGGTCTTTTGTTGCCGCATATGAATTTTAGGATTCTTTGTTCAATTTCTGTAAAGAATGTCCTTGGGATTCTGATTGGGATAGTGTTGAATCTGTAGATTGCTTTAGGTAGTATGGACATTTTAACTATGTTTATTCTTCCAAACAATGTGCATGGAATGTCTTTCCATCTCTTTACGTCGTCATCGATTTCTTTCAAGAAAGTCTTGTAGTTTTTGTTGTATAGATCTTTCACTTCCTTGGTTAAATTTATCCCAAAGTATTTTATTCTTTTTGCTGTGATCGTGAATGGGATTGAGTTCTTGAGATCTTTTTCTGTTAGATCATTGTTAGCATATAGAAATGCTACTGATTTACGTATGTTGATTTTATACCCTGCAACTTTGCTGTAGCTGCTGATTGTTTCTAATATTTTTCCTATGGATTCTTTGGGGTTTTCTATATATAAGATCATGTCATCTGCAAACAGCAAGAGTTTTACTTCTTCATTGTCTATTTGGATTCCATTTATTTATTTTTGCTGCTGAATTGCACTGGCCAACACAACCAGTACTATGTTGAATAAGAGTGGTGTAAGTGGTCACCCTTGTCTTGTTCCTGTTCTGAGAGAGAGGGGTTTCAGTTTTTGTCCATTGAGTACGACATTGGTTTGGGGTTTGTCATATATGGCCTTTATTATGTTGAGGTACTTTCCTTCTATACCTATTTTATTGAGGGTTTTTATCATAAATGGATGTTGGATCTTGTTGAATGCTTTCTCTGCATCTATTGAGATGATCATGTGTTTTTTGCTTCTCATTTTGTTAATGTAGTGAATCACATTGATTGACTTGAGGATGTTGAACCATCCCTGTGTCCCTGGTAGAAATCCCACTTGATTATGGTGTATAATCTTTTCATGTATTGCTGTATGTGGTTTGCCAGAATTTTGTTGAGGATTTTTGCATCTATGTTCATCATTGATATTGGCCTGTAGTTTTCCTTCTTTGTGTTGTCCTTGTCAGGTTTTGGGATCAGGGTGTTGTTGGCTTCATAGAATGTGTTGGGGAGTACTCCATCTTCCTCAATTTTCTGGAATTGTTTGAGAAGGATAGGTATTAAATCTTCTTTGAATGTTTGGTAGAATTCTCCAGAGAAGCCGTCTGGTCATGGACTCTTATTTTTGGGGAGGTTTTTGATTACTGTTTCTATTTGTTTACTTGTGATTGGTCTATTCAGAGTCTCTATTTCTTCCAGATTCAGTTTGGGGAGGTTGTATGAGTCTAGGAATTTATCCATTTCTTCTAGGTTGTTCAATTTGTTGTCAAATAGTTTTTCATAGAATTCTCTTATGATCCTTTGTATTTCTTTGATATCTGTTGTGATTTCTCCTCTCTCATTTCTAATTTTATTTATTTGCGACTTCTCTCTTTTTTTCTTAGTGAGTCTGGCTAAGGGTTTATTGATTTTGTTAATTTTTGAAGAACCAACTCTTTGTTTCATTGATCTGTTCTATTGTCTTTTTTGTTTCAATATCATTTATTTCTGCTCTAATTTTTACTATTTGCCTACTTCTACTGACTTTGGGCTTTGTTTGTTCTTCTTTTTCTAATTTTGTTAGGTGTCATTTGAGGTTGTTTATGTAAGATTTTTCTTGCTTATTGAGGTGAGGCTGTATTGCAATGAATTTCCCTCTTAGGACTGCCTTTGCTGCATCCCAAATAAGTTAGTATGGTGTGTTTTCATTTTCATTTGTCTCCAGATAATATTTGATTTATTCGTAAATTTCTTCAACCATCCATTGTTTGTTCAGTAGCATGTTGTTTAGTCTCCACATTTTTGCCCCTTTCCCAGTTTTATTTTTGTAGTTGATTTCCAGTTTCATAGCATTATGATCCAAAAAGATGCTCGATATTTTTTCAAACCTCTTGAACTTATTGATGCTTCCTTTGTTTCCCAAGGTATGGTCTATCCTTGAGAATGTTCCATGTGCACTTGAGAAGAATGTGTAACCTGCTGTTTTTGGATGAAGTGTGCTATATATATCTATTAAGTCCATCTGGTCTAATTTTTCATTTAATTCTATAATCTCCTTGTTGATATTCTGTCTGGATGATCTATCCATTGGTGTTAATGGGGTGTTGAGGTCCCCGACTATTATTGTATTGTTGTTGATGTCTCTAATTTTAGTTTTGTTAATAGGTTCTTTACAAATTTTGGTGCTCCTGTGTTGGGTGCATATGTATTTATAAGTGTTGTGTCATCTTGGTGGAGTGTTCCTTTTATCATTATATACTGCCCCTCTTTGTCTTTCTTTATATGTTTTGCTTTGAAGTCTACTTTGTCTGATATAAGTATGGCAACACCTGCTTTCTTTTGTTCAGTATTAGCTTGGAGTATTGTCTTCCATCCCTTCACTCTGAGTCTGTGTTTGTCTTTGGGGCCGAGGAGTGTTTCCTTAAGGCAGCATATTGTTGGATCTTGTTCTTTGATCCATCCTGCTACTCTGCGTCTTTTGGTTGGAGAGTTCAATCCATTTACATTTAGAGTGATTATTGAAATGTGGGGGCCTACTGCTGCCATTTTATCACTTGTTTTCTGGTTCTTTTGCATTTCCTTTGTTTATCTCCCATGATTTTTGGATTCCTAATTCAAGTAGGTAAATTTCTGTATTGGCTTTCTTCTTATTTGTAATTCGTGTCTTTATTCTTGTTATTTGTTTAGTGGTTACCAGGTGTTTTGTATAACACATCTCGTAGATGAGATAGTCTTTTTTCTGATAGCCTCTTATTTCCTTAAATTAAAAGGTTCCACCCCTTTTCTCTTCCCCTTCTAGGTTGTTATCATCAGATTTTTTTTCTCTTCCTTTTGTGTTGTGAGTTTGTGGTTAAAATGACTAGGTTATATTTATTCTTGGTGTTTCCATTCCGTTTATCTTTAATGTTTTATTTAACTTTTGCTAACCTGTTCTGATGGAGAGCTGCTACTTTCTGTTATTGTCCTTCTGCTTATCTCCTTTGTTCTCGATTTTGTAATCCCTTTCCTTTTTTTGATTTTTCAGGTGTCAGGTTCTTCCCAAGCATTTCTTGAACCGGAGGTCTTGTGGCAATGAACTCACTTAACTTTTGTTTATCTGGGAAAGTTTTTATTTCTCCATCGTATTTGAAGGATATTTTCCCTGGGTAGAGTATTCTTGGCTGCAGGTTTTTGTCCTTCAGAGTTTTGAATATTTCATTCCAATCTCTTCTAGCCTGTAAGGTATGTCCTGAGAAATCTGCTGATAGCCTTATGGGGGTTCCTTTGTTGGTTATTTTCTTCTGCTTGGCTGCCTTTAGTATTTTCCCTTTGTCATTGACTTTTGTTAGCTTCACTACTATATGCCTTGGGGTTGGTCTTCTTGCATTGATAAAGTTTGGAGATCTATTGGCTTCTGTCACATGAAGTTGCATCTCTCTTCCCAAGTTTGGAAAGTTCTCAGCCATTATTTCTTTGAACAGGCCTTCTGCCCCCTTCTCCTTCTCTTCTCCCTCTAGTATACCTATAACACTTATGCTGCACCTCCTAATTGAGTTGGATGATTCTCGGAGAGTGTCTTCATTTCTTTTCATTCTTAGTTCTCTCTCCTCGTCTGTCTGCAGCATTTCTATATTCCTATCCTCCAAATTGCTAATTCTGTCCTCCATATTATCGACCCTACTGTTCAGAGAGTCCAGATTTTTCTGAATCTCCTCATTGTGTTCTTCATATCCAGTATTTCTAATTGGTTCTTCTTTATAATATTAAGCTCTTTTGTGACATAGCTCCTGAACTTGTTGAGTTGTTTATCTGAAGTCTCTTTTAACTCGTTGACTTTTTTAATAATGACTGTTTTGAAATCATCATCATTTAGGTTATACATTTCATTGTCTTTGGGATTGTTTTCTTGGTACTTATCATTTTCCTTCTGTTCTGGAGATTTCATATATTTTTTCATACTGCTTGATGGCGTGTATTTGTGCCTCTGCATAAAGATAGAGTTTACTCACTGCTTCCACTTGTTGCAACTGGTGGGGGGGGGAGCTGTTTAGACTGCACAAACCAGGAACCCTGTCAGCTGTTACTGACTGGACCTGAGCCCCTCCTCATAGTCACAGTGGTCCTGTGGGATCCCTTGTCGGTTGTGGGGGAATCACATGGGGACCTCAGGCTGCTGGTGCCTATTGTTACAGACCACCTAGATGCAGTCCCTCCTTGGGGTCTGCAGCAGTGTTATGGGCTTTCCCAGCAGCCAGGTGCAGGATCACCTATAATCACAGCTCTGCCACTGTCAGAGCCCACAAGATCACACTTGTCCACTATAGGTCCCAGCAGAGCTATGGGTATCTTCTGCAGTCTGTGGTTAGCTCACCTAGTTGTGCTACTTTTGCCACAGGGCCTTCTAGCTTTGTGATTTCGGATCAGGACCTCTCCACTAGTGCCGTGCAGAGGCTTTCACTGAGGCTGCTGTGGGAACCTGGAGTTCCACCCTGGGCCACGTAGACATTCCACTAGAGCTCCACTCAGCCCCAAACCACTCCCACAGACTCTCTGGGAGCCCGTTGCCCCATCTTGGACATGGCCAGAGTCCATGGGCCTTGCAGTGGCTGGTGGATTGGTGCTCTGCTGGGGAATCCACTTCCTGGGAGCTTCCCAATGTTCTGAATGCTGGGTGGAGCCTCCCTACTAATGGCAAGCAGAGGCTTTCACTGCTGGTGGGTGCAGGACCCGGAGTTTCCCCCTGGGTCACAGAGCCGGGCTCTGGAGCTCCACCCAGTCCCAAAGCACATCCACAGGAAGTCTGGGTGCCTCTTGCAACATCCCATGCACAGCTGGAGACCGTGGGCCCGGCAGCAGCTGGCAGACTGGTTCCCTGCTGGGGAATCTGCTCCCTGGGAGCTTCCCTGTGTTTTGAATGCTGGGTGGGGCCTCTCTGCTAATAGAGAGCAGAGGCTTTCCCTGCTGGCAGGTGCAAGACCCTGGAGTTTCCCCCTGGGCTTAGGTGTAATTGCAGTGGGCTTAGGTAGGGCTGTTGTCACCTGTTTCCACCGTTGTTCTGCCTGTGAGTGCACACCCCTGCCCTTGGTGTGTGGTGATGCTATGGGAGAGTCTACTGGAAGAGAGCCTCTTGCAGGTACTAGGCTGTCCATGGGTCAGAGGTCAGAGAATTTTCACCTATTTCCACCTCCTCCCGGGGGAACGTCCATCTGCCTTCTGATGTATAGCAGCATGGGTCTCTCAGGCATCCTGAGATCCTATCTGGATATTGTTTAGCCTTTGTCCCCGCTCCCCATTGCAGGAAGGACTGCTGAGCCCAAGCGGCTCCCCAGGGCCCAGACGCAGCTGTTTGGCAGTGTCTGCGGTGGAGGGTCCGGCTGGGCAATTAGAGGGACGGGGGCGGAGATACCCCGGCTGGCTCCCACCTTCTGGCCTCCATCAGCGTGGTTCTAAACGGCTGCAGAGTTACGCATTTCCTAAGATTAATTTTTTAAAATAAAGAGAGCTGCCAAATGTAAAACTAATACAGAAATTACATTTCTCACCTACCTGAGGGGCAAAACTCCAATAGTTTATAAAACACTCCTTGGATGAGCTTTTAAAGTATTTCACAATGTCCTGGTCAGTGTGGAAATCTGTTACTCTAATGGAAGGCAATATAGCAGCTTTTCTCAATTTCTCTGAACCACCTACACAAAATGGAATATGCACAAGTTAATGCTTTCTTTCTACTGGCAAAGACAATGAGAGACCCTAGGTTTCCGTCAATAGAAGATTGATTACATAAACTGCTGTTCACCTCTCTAGGGGCGAAGCATGTGGAAAAATGAGAAGCTCTCTAAGTACTGTCATAGACAGGTCCCGAGGATATATTTTTAGGGGAAACAGGAAAATCCATCAAAGTTTACTTCGTGCATTGTATTTGGATAAGAAAGGAGAAGAAGAATAGGAAATATATTTGCTTATCCTTTCATAAACACTTGAATGAGACCCAAGAACCCCCAAACTAAACCACTCTTAGTTAGGGAGTAGGGATGAGGGATGGAATGGTGTGGACAGGAAAAAAAGGGAAAGTGAGACTTCTAATGAATGCCTTTCTCTACTGCTTTGATGAAATGTAAAGAATTTGCCCATTCAAAAACTAAACATAAAGTTAAAAGCATTCCCAGCAGCGGTACATATTTGTAAAGTAACTTTGGGCACGTTGTTTAAACTTCCCGAATCTCAAATTTCTCCTCTACAAAATGGGAGCGAGCAGCATTGACGTTAGCCTTCTTTCTGTTGTTCACACAAATCAAGCTCATTCTTGATGCAAGTCATTTACACTGCTGCACCTTCTGTGTGAAATGTGCAATCTGTGGGGTTTTATAGAACACCTGTATTTGATCCCGCATAGCTCTATTGTCAATTTCATGCTCAGAAAATCCTTTTCCAGCCACACTATGTAATCTGGTCCCCGCACCACTCATCAGCCTCTGGCTTACTTTTCTCTTTTATTTTCCTCCTGACTTCTTTCTTATCATTAGCTAAACTTCACTCTCTCCCTCTAATTGTTTTTAACTTACTTGTCAAAATTCTGTGTCTCCTTCATCATAAACATCATGAGAAGAGTGCATTGTCTACTTCTATCACAGTTGAATCCCCAAAACGTAGGACCATGCCTCATGTCTGAGACATATGTTTTGGCTAGATGACTGTTAGTCCCCAGTGCAAGATGCATCAAAGAGGCTGAGTCAGTTTTACCTCTTTCTGTCATGGGCTACATATCAGGGATCAGGCTATGTTGGGTAATATCTCCATATTTCAGTTATCCAAATACTACTTTGTAAAATTATGTCTTTCTTTAACTGTAACAGCAAGACTTAACTTAGATGGATAGCATTTGGAGTAAGAATTAAATACAATTATAAGACTCTAAAAGAAAGGCCACTTTCCTCCTCCCTGGATTGAACTTTCCTATTTAATGAGAGTTTGCACATTCTCCTAGCCTCATTACAATCTTCCTCTCATTTTGTTCCATTTCAGACAGAAATCAAAGAACCACGCCCTCTGAGATGTTTGCTCAGAGTGAAAGCAGCCCTGCAGCTCTTTGTAACTTGCTCTCAGGTAATTGCTCATAATTAGTTTGCATATCTTATCAGAGAAGGAGCATAATTATCTCTTCCCTCTGCAAAGTCTTTAAAGAGGAAACTCACTTTCTAATTTCTTTTTCCTTTTCCTTCTTAAGAAAAGTAATATTTTTGAACCTGATTTCACCTTGGAATTGAGTCAGGAGAGAAAAAAAAATCCCACGTACATAAGGTTTTCTTTTTTGGACAAATAATTTCTTTTTCAACTCTGGTGTGCCTGTTTTATAGACAAATATTTAGAACAGCATGTGGGAGTCAGACCCTTAAACACGGCGTGAGTGCAGTGGTCTAAGTGAAGTTCTCTCTAATTTACATGTTTCTTCCTTTGTACTCCCTTTCCCCATGCCCAACATGGGGGGCCTGTGGGAGGCTTATACTCATGCTTCATTTAAAATGTATAATGTTATATTTGCATAATATGCATATATATATATACACACACACACATATATATATATAATTGTGTGAGAGTAGTATTAGCAAAATGAGGCTGAGAAAAGACTCTTTTTTCAACCACTTTGCCTAATGACACCAGCTTCTCTGGCTAATTCCAGGCCCCACAATGGTAAATATTCAGGTGTTCATTATTTGGTTGATTACTTCAATATCCCACTAGATGGATATAGGCTGAATTAATGATGCAAACAAGCTGGGAGATTTGTACAATATTACAAACATTATGCAAGGTAATCTTTAAAGCTTCCACTTTGCACTTAAGAACATAATGGAAATGTCCAAGATGGTAGTTTGGAGAGGCACATGCTCTCCGTATGATTCATTTCAGTCCCCTGCATGTGCGTGTGTTTGTTGTATGTCTTGTCTACCTGGGTGTGTGAAATAATGTTTTTGCAGGGCCTGCTTTCATGGATCAGGGAATTGTAGATGATCAAGTGAGTCATTTAAGGTGAAAGACTGGAACCAAACCTTATGATTTTCCTCAGTCTAAACCTTCTTTCTTGGCATGAAGTAAACTGATTTCTGAGAAGCCAGAGCAGGACCCAGAGGCTAACCCAGGTGAACCTGGGGCATTACTGCACTAGATAATAAAAGCTCAAGGCAAGGAAGGTGTCTTGTTCAAACTTGCACCCTCCAATGGTATATAGTGGACAATGAACGAATGGTCTTTTTTAGCATCCATAATAACAATACCTTAAGTTTACAGAGCATTTTGAAATGCACCAATATTTTTCATATGTATCATTTTATGTAATATATATGCCAGCAGTTCAAATATGATCCTCATTTTATAGATAAGAAAACCGATCAGAGAAGTTAAGAAACTGTCCAAAGTCACAGAGCAGGTAACAGTGACTCTGAGGGCTGGCATGAGCTCTTCTATGTCTAAATCAATTCTTGTTGCTATGCCTCATTTGCTCTCATTTACTGTAATGATTGAAAGAAAGGAAAGAATGAGGGAAGAGTATGAGGGAGGGGGAGAGAGAGAGAGAGAAGAGAGCACGAAAGAAGGAAAGAGAATAAGGGCCAGAGTAGTGTGTCATGCCTCAGGATTGGAGAGGCTAGCCTGGCAAAGAGGACCAAAACAGAAGATCCATCAAGGGCCCTTCAAGAATCCAGGCTGTGGTCTCAGATCGTAAATTACAAATGAAGCAGGGGGAAATTCATTCATATCGCAGGCAGATGTGCAAATAATTTATATTTTACCTATTTTACTATAGCTGTTGTCATCTTATGGGCCCACATTCTGTTTAATAACAGGGACCACTACATGGTATTTAATCTGTTAGACACAATTGAACTGACAATCTCTGAATGTCCTGTCTTTCAGACCCCTCTTCTTCATGCTCCTCTCCAGGTTGGCCTCTTGAGGTGTGGGGAAAGGGCATTTGGAGACTTTTGGTGAATGAGATGGGAGGAGTCTCTTGAGTCCATGTGAGGGAACTTGTATTGTCTTCTGTTTTCCTTGATCCCTGTGATAACTGGCCTGCCAACATGATTATTTTCTACCCTGCTGACTTCCTCAGCTGATGATTGCCTGGTCTCTTCTTTCATAGCTCAGGCAGGGCTCTGTGTTCTTCTCTGTTTTCAGGGCCCCACCGTGGTCTTACTGGTTATGATAACACAGGTTACAAGAAGAAATGCATAGACTCTGGGAAGGCTCTTGGGTATCTATTGATTCAGTCCATAGATAGGGTACATAGCCCTAAGTGTGGAAAGCCTAATAGACCTCAGACTCTTCCTACTTTCTGGCCAAAGGCAGCACTGTCTACCCACCATCCCACCATACCACATCTCTTTCCAAGTGTACAGAGTTGAAGGAGAGGGAAATGATGAAAATTATTCCAGTCAGCTCAAGGATTCAGGTGGAATAGCTAGTTCTTATAGGAGGATTTGATTCATATACTGAGGAGGCATCCTAAAGAGGCCTCTAGGGCCAATGCACTCAACATTCTGTAAAAAGTACTATAAAACCATTCTGCCCAACACCCAACTTCTCATAATGTGCCCTGTATAGGTAAGGTGGTTTCTCTGAGTTAGATAAGCTGTGAGGGCCCTTGGCTCCAGGATGGTGGCTGGATGTTAGTAAATTTGATATTCCACCTTTCCATTCAAGCAAACTTGTTTTCAGTCTGAGAACCACTGCTTTCTCAGATGCTTCATTTCTATCTCCAGTACTAGAAGCTGGTTTTCTTTGTAGGTTCATTATTTCTAATCACATCTACTTCCCCAAATAAAGGGCTGCATCCCTCTATTTGAGTTACAATATTCACAATGAATATAAAACAACGAAGCTTCACAAATTACAGACAAATGACTAGGTTCACTAACTAGCCTAACGATCCTCTTTATACAGGCAGAAACCATGATAAAAATCCATGATAGAAGAGAGTGAAAGGTGACTTCATAGAATAAGCAGGGCAAGATTGCCTGAAGACCGCAATACCCTTTGGGAAATATGTGTCCAAAGGCTGTAAACCTTAAAATTTCATGGTCTTAGTCTTACAGAATTCCAAGTGAAATGAACCTTTTATTTCTATAAGGTTCCATTATTTCCCTATTGATGTAAAGATAAATTTCCTAGTCATCACTTAGTGTCTATACTTGTACCAGGAATCTCCTTGACAGGACATTTGAGCTGTGAGAGTAGAAGCTGAAAATTAACCACAAATTCACACAAAATAAAAGTTTAATTAGAGTAATAAACCTGTGAGGGCTGGCACTGAGAGCCACAGGGGCAGCGGCTCCTCTATGAGTCTACAAATGCCATTTGCCATTTCACAGGTTAAACACAATACCTTTTTGTTTTAATACTATTTTAACACATTTTTCATGTGTTAGGCATTCATGTGTCTTCTGTGAACATCTTCCTTTTTCTCTTTTTCTGAAAAGTATTTTTAGCTCTTTAAAGGAAGGCACTGTGTGTTTTATGTTTACCAAAAGCCTATCAAATTCAAAGTGAACATTCTCCATCTGTCCTCTAATATTCTAGCACTTACAACTTCCAGGAGCTACTCAGTTTTCTACTTTAGAAGAATTTTCCTTTTCATTTCTGCCATCCTATCTGTGATCTCTCTTCTCTGTTAGTAATTCTCTCATCTATGTGATGAGCTGCTCATGTGACATACATGATTCTCTTGTCCCAGCTCCCTGGAAATGACAGTTCGTCCTCCACTCCAACAGTTTTTGCTTCAAGGGTCTATTCATGCCACGTCTGACCTTTCTTTTCTCTTTGTAAGAGAGGAAAAGGGGGCACAGCACTAAATATGGTAAGTGAAATGCTTTTCCTGGGCTGGGGAGCTGAAGAGAAAAGGTTGTACACTTGGGTATGATGATCTTTATTGTCTATGACACTCTCCCCCTGATCAACTGTTGCATATTCCTCTCGAGCGATGTCCAGTACCTACTGTGCTTCTATAGTCCTTCCTAAGTCTAACTTTGTCCTTGACTAGGCTTTTTGCTATGAGTAGGAAAAGGGACATGGAGGAAAGCAGCCACCAGATATCCATATATAACTCCTCAGTAGTGGGATTTAACTGGGGTTCTTTAGTGTTCCAAATTACTCAGAGAGTGAGTGCAAATTGCTGCAAGACTCTGCTCACTTGCCTAATGGCCCCCTGCATTTCACTGGGAGTGAACAATGGATATGCAGTCTCTAACCCGCACCCAGGCTGGCTGTGGTAGTGGGATAACATTTACTCATCTCCACTTTCAGAGGCCCTCCTTGAGTGTCATTCTTCAGGTCTGCATCCTATTGTGCATGGGATTTGCCATAAGAATGATACTTCAGACCTCCTTATATAATACACACACACGCACACACACACACACATATATATATGCACACACACACACACAAACATATCCCATATATTACATTTGGATGGAAAGTCTACCTGTAACGTCTGTTATAGTTTTTTTGTGTGTATGTGTGTGGTTGCATTACTGGCAAACTCCTCTTCTAATGGATGTACTTTGTCTTTAGGTAAGCCAAGAATTTAATCTTATTTCTGTCCAGTGTAACAGGATAGATCTTTCAAAAGTGATTTTGTATATTTTTGATGTCAATGATTTTTCACTCACAGTTTTACTCTCAGAATAAGCAATACTCATTTTCTCTTATTTCAAATATTTTATTGTTTGGATGGGGGCGTACTGTAGATGTGGAAATGAGGCATCGTAATTTTACCCCTAGGCTTTTAAGGTAATATTTTCTACTTGATAAGCACTAGAATTATTTAATGGGCAAATCTTAGATGCACTGATGCTCCTTAAGTTCCTAAAAGGTTGCTTCTGGTTCAGCAAATCAATTAACAATATGAGTTTCAGGAGCAAACTGTTGTGAGAAATTCTGTTCTGAGTTGATAGCAGAGTGCGCAATTAGGGATATCTGTAGCTTACACAGGCAAAGACGATACTGTGGTGTGATCAGGATATTGATGATCTAGTTTTAGATTTTCTGTTGTGATTTTGAGTAGGAAGATGAAAGGAATTTGATGGGACTGGAAATCAATACAGCCAACCTCATAGATGTGGATGTTGGTCTTTTCTTGCCTTTGGCTAGGTTACAAAGGCTGCATCAGTGAATTCTTAATATGGCCACATCTAGACTCATTCTGTTTAGGACTTCTTGCTCTGTAACACTGAACAACTGGCCACTGCTTTGCGTGATGGTGATCTCATTTGCAAAATAACCCCAAAAGTGATCATGATAACCAAAGAGTTATTGAGATTACAAAGTGGCATTTATTAAATAATTGAGACGTATTATGTCACTTAGCCCAGACAATTATATCCATTAACAAATGAAGAAACTGGCAAAGAGAGTGCAAGAGACCTATTGAATGGCAGAGCTCGGGTTTGATCTCAGGAAGTTCTGATTCAGGAACAGATAGTCTTAACTATGATGCTAAATATTCTTTTTTTTTTTTACAAGATTTCTTCCAGCTCTGGTTTTTCTAATCTCCTTTTGTTAATGAGTTAATTATAATGACAGCTAACATTTATTGGCAACTTCCTTTGACAGACAATGTGCTAAGATTTTTACCTGAGTTCTCTCATTTAATTGTTGTTACAATCATGTGAAGCAGATACTGCTATAATTCCCAGTTTACAGACCAGGACATTAAGGGTTGGACTGGTTGATTCCTGACCTTCGTTACAGTGACCTATACTTAGTTTTTCTTCCTAGCATAACTGACACTAATATGCCATAAGGCTTTTAAAGGTGGCCCTTGAAGACATATATCAGTGAGGGGTTTGTTGTACAAATAATTGTTCTAGTCAGTAGAGGGAGGGACAATATAGAGCTTATGCTAATAGACTAGTCCTCCCTTATCCATAGTTTTCACCTTCTGTGATTTCAGTTACCTGTGGTCAACTCCGTCATGCTAATATGAAATGGGAAATTCCAGAAATAGACAACTCATAAATTTTAAATTGCACAGTGGTCTGAGTAGCATAATGAAATCTTGTGCCTTCCTGTTCTGTCCTGCCCAGGACACAAATCATCCCTTAGTCCAGTGGATCCACCTTGTATACACAATCCACTGGTTAGTCTCTTCCTAGCTGTCACAGGTATAAGGCCCACTGATGTGGTATTTCAGTGGTTGTGTTCAAGTAACTCTTATTTTACTTAGTAACAGCCCAAAAGCACAAGCGTTGTGATGCTGGCAATTCAGGTGTGCCAGAGAGAAGCTATCAAGTGCTTCCTTTAAGTGAAAAAGTGAAAGTTCTCAACTTAATAATGAAAGAAAAAATATCATATGCAGAGGCTGCTAAAATCTACAGTAAGGATCAATCTTCTATCTGTGAAATTGCGAAGGGAAAAGAAATCCATGCTAGCTTTGCTGCTGCACATCAAATGTATAAGACTCAGAAAAAAAAAAACATAGCATATGTAGAGTTTGGTACTATCCGTGGTTTCAGACATCCGTTGGGGGTCTTGGAATGTATCTTCTGTGGATAAGAAGGGAGTGTGGTATAGAACCAACCTTAAAAAGAATTCTACCTAGTACAGAACGGTGCCTCACAGTGTGTTTTGCTATCTACATTTGTGATGTCCACAATGAGAGAGGTCCAGCTAAAATATCAAAAAATCCAGTGCCCAGGAGATGACACCAATCTGGGCACAGGGGAAGCTTCATGACAAAGGTGAACTTCAAAGAACTCGTCCTCTTTGTAACTACAGAGCCCAACTTTGTGCAGATGGGTCATAAGCTTCATTGGATCTCTTCTAGGCCACCTGAGGCTCACCTATGGCACCACAACTGTCTTTTTCCTATTCCCAATCACATATACAATTTCTGCCTTCTGTATACCAATAAGGCTGATGCTACCAATGCTTCCTCAGGGACCAGAGAGGTCAACAATCTCCCCCACTATCCTTTTGCTCTGCGGCATGACTTTGAACAGTACTTTTCACTTGAAATATCTGTTCATACTATCCCTTCTCTTTTTCTCTACACCACAGTCCACTGCCACCCATGCTGATGTCTGGACTCTCCCACAATTATGCCTTTAGTCTTCTCTTTAGCAGGAAGTAGGACTATTCTTTCTCTCTGAAAACACTAAAGAGGGTCTTCTTATTTACATAGAAAACATTGCACCTGGCATAACAGTGATTTGGCAAAACAAATCTGGATGTCTATGTTTACAGATCTAACTCCTTCATCAATCACTCATTGGGATGGAAATGTAGTTAGCCAAAAGTTTACTTTAAGAACTTTTAGCTTTAACTGTTACATGACAAAAGTAATTATGCTTTTTATAAAGATCTATAAAATATACCTCAGTAGGAAAAAAACAGAGAATAGAAATCATCTCTGATTCCACCAAGCAGGCAAAAGTAGTATTACTATTTTTGACTGCATTTTATTTCTTTTTTTAAAAAAGATAAGGTGAATTTACAATGCAGGTTTTACATGCCTAAATGATGACGATTACTTTAGGCTGGTTACTTTTAAAAACTGCAGGTGAGAAGGAGGCTTGAAGGAGTGGAATTTGCTTGCCTTTTGATGAAAGACATTTGCTTTTGTGAAGGAAGTCTCCATCTGTGGGGGGAGCCTCCCTCTCTGCACCAGGAGGAAGGGGGAATGACCTTATCTCTAGAAACTCTTATTGGGGACAGCAAGGACTTAAGTCTTGTTTATTGTGCTTGTCAGGTAACCTCATGTAGCTGACACCCCCCACCACCAACATCCTCCTTTGTCTTTAGCTGAAGACAATATTTAAGGTGGTAGCTTCTGCCATTTACTTAATCTGGTTTGATTCTTATCTAAAAGTTATAGGACCACCCAATAACCAGACCTTACCAGCACTGATACCGTTTTAACAACTCTTTTTACATATTCTTTCCTTTGTCTTGTAAAGAGATAACTCACACACCTATGCATTAAATTTAGACCTGCCCTCAACCCATGTTTGTAGCAGCTCTGTACTCCCCATGGGCCCTGTCTCCATGTTATTCCACACTATTCTCTAAATAAAAGAGGACTACTGCCAGGCCTTTGGAGTCCAAGAAATCTTTCTTTCGACTCCTCGGGTCACCGACCCTGAAGCAGAAATATCACACACAAATATACACAATGACACATAAGTATACAGACCAAAGCTTAGTTCCATTCTCAATATCAGAGAAAGTAAGCTTCCTTATCTTTGCTGTCTGTGAAGAGAGTTTAGGAAGTATCCTGGCAAGCAAAATAGAACAAACATATTTTGTTTCTTCGTTACCATCTCAGCTCTAATATTTTTATCTTCTTGCTTTTAATACCAGGTTGGTTCCCCAGTTTGCATTTCCAAGAAGCAGAACCTGAAACCAGGACTTGAGTTTGAATAATTTATTTGGGAAATCAAGGAAGCTCCAGTAGAGGAGTGAGGAATTGAGACAGAAAAAGGAAGTTGGCCAATAAAAGGTAGTTACTTCTGTAGTCTACCAGAGCTTCCTATAGTTGAGGAGTCTCTGGAAATCAGTATAAAACACACAACTCAGAGTCAATCAATCTGAGGGACCAGGACGCTGGGTACATATATGCCAATTCCTATCAATCATAAGCTTAAGGATGCTTTGGGTGGTTGTGAACTCTGCCAAGCTTCCCACCTGCCAGAGAGGTCTCAGTGAATGCTCTCAGGAAAAGAAATGCAGGGTCCATGAGTCTTAAATTTGAAGTGACAGGAAAGAAACTCCCTAAGTGAATCTGTGTGAATAATCATGATACAGGCTACTTCTATTTCCTTCTCCTGGATCCCAGACTCATATATTCTAGCTCTCAGGGACACTGCACACCATTGGTCCAAAGCATATAGAGCAACTTGAAAAAGAGTGTCCCAACCATGCTTGAGATCTTCTCTAAACTGTTAAACTAACACTACTCATGAAGATATTTCAACACATAGTTAGCCAGTAGCTTTGTGAAGACGAGGGTTAAAGGAGGGTATGTTGGCTTCGTGGTCATGCGCTCATTCTTTCTTCTTAACACAAACTGTGTCCCTTAGACTGAGATGGTGTCAGGCAGAATCTCATGATGAGAAGGTAGACATTCTGTGAGTTCACAGGCAATGATAGCCAAAGGATCGTAGGCTGGGAGAACAAATCTATATCTTACATTTGGTTTAATCCCAGGAAGATCAATAGATTCCTTCTTCTAACATGGGTGGGGTCTGATATAATCAAGTTAGTATCATGTGGTTGGTTAGTCTCCTCCAGGGATGGGACTGTATCCAAGGTCCAGAATCAGTTTCATTTATGTGAAGATGAACATTCAGCAGTAGCAGAAAGGCTGTTTGATCAACCTTGGTGAGAGAGAGCTCGTGCTGTTGGGTTGATGCATAGCCTCCATCCCTGCCCCCATGGCTACTCTGTTCATGGGTTCATTGTGCTAGCACTGAGGTGACTGAGCACAACGGATCAAGTCAGCTTGTTTACCTGGTCAGTGCCTTCTGCTGCAGGTGATATCGGCTGGCACTGGTATAAGATACAAAGATCTGCATACTTTCTGCACACATCCATAGTTCCCTCCACACGCTTCTCTCCTAGATCTCTTTGTCTCTGCTCTTCCAATCTTGCTCCTTCCAGGTAACTGAGTAACCAGCCAAGCCATTTTCACATCTCAGAAGCCTGAGTAATCTAAGTATATTTCTAGTTCAGGCCACTTCCACTCATAGTAGAATCTGTAGTGTTGTCACCTCTCTAGTTGTTGAGATTGGTATTTGCATAATTTCTATTTTCCCAATCAATCTGGCAACTTTAGTGATTTTATTGACCTTCTCAAAGAATCTGTTGCTGGTTTAATTGATTCTTCTGTTTTCTACTTAATTAATTTCCTCTCTTATATTTATGATTTCCTTTCTTCTGTGTATGTAAACTACCTTTGATAGGGGCATTTCCTAATTTCCTATCACCATAATCATTTAAGTATTTCTATGAACAGGGAAATGTAAGGTTTATAGTGATACTGCTTTGCTGGATTTTTCTGTTGTCCAAAATGATAGATGTCTCAGGATTTCTATACGGCCAAGGGATTTTGTTAGAAAAGCCGGAAGAGGATGAATCATTCAGTCATTAGACAAGCATTTATCAAGTACCCCATTTGATTCTGGCACAGTTCTAGGCACTGAGGATCCGGCAGTGAGGAGGAGATAACTTCTTGACACTCAAGAACTCTACATTTATTAGGGAAGATATAGGAATTACTATCAAAATTATTAATACAAAATTTGAGGGCATGTTGAAGGGTGTCCAGACCTACCAGTACAGGATCATCCATTTGGCTATGAAAACTATTAGAATATCAAAGCTAGATGAAAACTTAGCTGCCTTCCTTTCTAAATTCCTCATTTAATTCAGCACCAGAAATCCAGTGCACAGAGGCAAAAGCCCAGTAGGCATGTTGCCAGTACTTCCTTATTCTGGAAGCTCCCACTGACTACTTCTTAGTTTTAAATGTTGCTACTGCTACTTTTTTTTTTAATTTGAATACTCATGGACTTATTGTCACTTACAGATGTAAGTGGATATTTTTGTTACATTTTTAACATATGTGTTGAACACACAAATAGAAATTTTTTTACATACATATTGAAACATTTATGGATGAAATGACATGATATCCAGGAATTGATTGAAAAGAATCAGGTGATGGAAATGGAAGGAGCTATAGAAAACAAGATTGGTTATGAGTTAAGAATTATGGATGCTGAGTGATGGTTACACGGAGGTTCATTATAGTAGTCTTGCACTTTGCGTATGAAAAAATTTCCATAATATAAAGCAAAAAAAAAAAAAAAGAAACACTTAGCAGGGAAAATCCCTTGGGTACAGGATCCCTGGGTTACATACCAGCTCCTGGGTCCTTTCCAGAAGCCATCTGCCGATAGGCAGTCCCCGACTTAAGGTAGTTCGACTTGTGATTTTTTCACTTTACAATGGTGTGAAAGCTATACACATTCAGTAGAACTACTTCATATTTTGAATTTGTATCTTCTCCCAGGCTAGCAACATGGAGTATGATCCTCTCTTAGGACGCTGAACAGCTGCAGTGAGCTGCATCTCCCACAGTCAGGCACTCAATCAAGAGGGTAAACAACCAATACACTGACAGCCATCCTGTTCTGAGACAGCTATTCTCCTTTTTACTTTCAGTAGAGTATTCAATGAATTGCATGAAATATTCAACGGTTTATCACAAATGAGGCTTTCCCTTAGATGATTTTGCCCAACTCCAGGCTACTGTCAGCGTTGTGAGCCCATTTAAGGTAAGCTTGGCTAAGCAATAATATTCGATAGATTAGATATATTAAATGAAATATCACCTTGTGATATTTTCAAGTTATGATGGATTTATCAGGTTGTAACCCATAATAAGCCAAGGAAGATCTTTATAAAGCTCTAACTGAGCCTGCAGAAAGCTTTGCAGAGCCCTCTGAATCAGGGGCCATGCCTCCTCTGGTGGGCTCACGTCCAAGGGGCATGAAAAAGCAAAGTAACTGCCAGAGGTAAAAACAGAAAAAGGACCAGAGAATGAAGGAGGAATCTCAAAGATGATGTTTTTTTCTGGCCAGGTTATGGGAATGCCTTCTTCATGCCAGTGCCTAGGCTGTACTTGGCTATGGGGACAGACAGCTGGGTTCAACTGCTGCTGCCACCATATAACAGATGTGTGACCTCAGGAAAGTCACTTAACTTCTCTGTGCCTCAGTTTCCTCATTTATAAAGCAGGGATAAGAGCATCAACATTTTGTGAGGATTATGTGTTAATGCCTGGTGCAAAATAAATGTCAGTGAGTATTGTTATTATTATTGCTTGAGCTTCCCAAAAATCGCACATCAACCAACCCCAACCAACAGAAAGACCCCCAGTGCCACTGATGTGACTGTTATTTTTACCTGCAGCCTTGGGGGACTGTGCTGAGGGTGGGGAGCAGAGTGTTTCTCCACACTGCAAGCCCACCAGGACCTCCCCTGAGAGAACAGGTTCCCTGGGTGTGTGGACACAAGTGGTCCTCAGTGGCAAGTGGACTTCCTCAGATGGGGCTGGTGGCCCTGCCAAAGGGCCGTCACCAACCTGTGCTGGACACTGTCGCAGAGGGCAGAAAGGCGGCAGTGGAGGACGATGGTGAGGATGCTGAGGATGCCATGGACTCCTTCCCTCCAGCTGGACCACAGGCAGCACGTTCTGGGCCTTGAGGGTAGGGCCGGCGGGGATGCCATTCTGCAGCAGGAGCTCATTGAGGTTCATGTCCTCTAGGCGGCATGGCTCACCATCACATGGGAAGATCTCATCCTAGATGGCTGGCCTGACGGAGGCTGAGGCGGCCATGGGGCTGGATGCTGGCAGCCTAGTCCTCCTCCAGCTTGTCCTTTCTCTATTCCTTGTGGAGTGTCCCCTCACGTGCTCACTCCATTACTTTCTTCAGGACAAGCAGCAAGGAGCCTGGGAGATGCCTTTCTCCATCCAGGCACCCAGGCCTGGCACTGGCCCACTGGCACTTCTTTCTATACAGCGATTCTAGTCCTCCCCCCGTCTGTGCACCTGCCTGGCCTCTCTGGCTGTTCTTGCAAGATGGGCCTGAGCCCTGTGACCCACTCTAGTAGTAGACACAGGAAACCACTGCACAGGCGCCCATCAGTACAGCTGCCTACGCACTGTTATTTCTAACAAAGCCCTGGGGAGTCTTAATTGTACCTTCGTTTTAAATTTATGTTAGTCTTGGCTTCTTGATATAGTTGTCAACTCCTTGAGGGCAGAAGAACAGTGTGCTCATATTTCATGTGCCTGCACTGCATGTTAGCCTCAATATAGGTTCTCTATGGTTACCTGTTGGATTATCTGAAGCCGGGCATCAGTTCTTCTCCAAGGAGGATTACATTGGATGCTGCTGGTAGCTTTGCCTAGGAAACTCCAGCCAGGCCTGGACCTTGTAGCCTCCACAGAACTACTCTGAGATGTGTTTGATGGCTTGCGGTGGGAATGAAGCAGACCTTCAAGAACAGTGATTTATTGAGCACCCACTCTGGGCCAGGGTCAGTGCTTGGATATAACAGTAAACAAATCAGACAAAATTGCTGGTCTCAAGGAGCTGATGATATTTTCCCCATTTTTCTTCAATTTAATAAATGAAAGGATATACTTAAATTCATTCATTCATTTACAAAGTGCTCTTCTGGGTTTCTGTATTAAAACTTGTCAGCTTAAATACAAATTTGCTAGGTATTTTATCTCAAAATGAATTTTCAGGAATAGCCAAAAGAATTTCAATCCAGCACATGCATGCTGTGGCAAACCATAGGCAAATCCAGAAAAGAAAGGAAGGGAGCTGCCTTTATAGAGAAAAAGGGGCAGTAGGGAGAGGTTGTTCTAAAGGAAATTTCCCTGGGGAGAAATAAGGGTTCAGGGTGGCAATGGATTCTCGTTGACTAAGCTGTGGCATTTCTCCTTGGCTGGGCTGTTGCTGGGTGAGGAGAAAAATCTTCCTTCAGTAGTAAAGCAGTTTTACTTCCTGTCAAAATGCAAGCTTCCAGTCTCTTCCTGTTTGCTGTACTTGATGTGTCATAAGGCATGAGAGCTCACCCTACTGGCCTTCCCACCTCCAACTTTGTTAATGTTTCTTCTATTAATTTCCACAAGTTTACATTCCAGTGAGATGATATGAATAATAAATAAGACAATTTCAGATGGTATTAAATACTATGAAGGAACTAAATCAGGGTAATGGTTAGGGAATGACAGGCGATTGTGGTGGGGGAGGGCACAGTGATTCTGTGTATGAATTGGCTTGGATGGAAGATGACCACAATGATAAATAATACACCTCATGAAAACATCAAGAGAGTTCCAGGTAGATAGAACATCAAGTTCAAATGCTCTGATGAAAAAGAAGATGGGGAGGAACTTGAACATTTAGGAAGTTAATGCAGTAACCTATTGGGAGATTTTGTAAATCCTGTTGAAATTGTCAAGCTCAAATAATCTAAAACCTAGAGCTTAAATTTTATTTTGGACAGGATAATTGTGTTTTGTAAATAAATTGCTTTCTCAGTACATTGGATAGGGTTTAAAATGCATGGAAATTTACCACACACCCACTCACTCTCATCCCAGGTAGATAGGGGTGCATCCTGGTAGAAGGGGTGGGGTGTCAGGGAGAGAGAGTTGTGGGACTTAAGGTAGAGGGTAGTGGCTATTTGCCAACTGATATGGTAGTGTCTCTAGCCAGCCCTGGTGGTCTAGTGATTTGGAGCTCCTACCACCATGGAAGAGGTTTGTTTCCCAGTTAGGGAACCATACCACCAATGTATAGGTTGCCATACTGTGGACGCTGCACATTTCCATGATGCTGCATGATGCTGAAAGTCATGCGACTGGTAGGGTCACACATGGTGGACAGGTTTCAATGTAGACTAAGATATACTAGGAAGAAAGACCTGACCAACCACTTATGAAAACATTGGCTATGAAAACCTTATGAATAGCAGCAGAGTTTTGTCTGATATAGATTGCTGGATGGTGCAAAAAGACTGGACAGGTTTCAGCTCTGCAGTACACAGGGTCACTATGAGTTGGAACTGACAAGATGGTGTTAACAACAAGAGTGGTAGTGTCTCAATCTTTTAATAAATGATACAGCTGAAGGGGCTGACTAGTATCTGTCTTTCGGAAAGCAGTAAAATCCAGACATGTCCCCTGAGGCGGTGTCGACGAGAATTTTCCAACCTGTGTGCTGGAACATCTTGATATGCTAAGCTGTTGATCCCCTACCTTTCAGTATAGCTGAATGAGGCTTGAGCAAGCCATAGTACCTGGATGGGTCATCTTGGTGGATAAGCATCCTATTCCATTTCCACTTATGTTTCATATGAACATTCTAATTTTATGTTTGTGACATTACAAAAAGTTTTTGGTAGTATGCAAATATAAAATCCTTATCTCTTTTTTTTTAAATGATGCCACACTGTCAATCATTAGTAAAATAATGCTTTTAGAATATGATGGTAACATGTTCAAGTACACATTCTTCCGCCTGGGTGTTTAGTTCCTTCTTCAGATGAAGCCAACTCAACTTTGGCAAACTGAACTAAGTCAAATGAAGTCAAGTGGGCTGTTCTCTATAATGACTTCTCTCAGTCTTTGACTGTTCATTAGTCACTCTCTAATCTTTATCCTCTCTCATTTTCTGTCTCATACATTCTCTTGTGTTTCCTGCTAGAGCCCAGCTAATCTGATTAATTTTTGCTGGATCATTTTCCTCCCCCTAAATCTACAGTGAAAACATCCTTAAAATTCTTGGTCAGAGGCTGGCCCCATGGCCGAGTGGTTAAGTTCACGCGCTCCGCTGCAGGCGGCCCAGTGTTTCCTTGGTTCGAATCCTGGGTGCGGACATGGCACTGCTCATCAAACCATGCTGAGGCAGCATCCCACATGCCACAACTAGAAGGACCTACAACGAAGAATATACATCTATGTACCCGGGGCTTTGGGGAGAAAAAGGAAAAAGATAAAATCTTAAAAAAAAAATTCTTGGTCAAATCAAATCTCTCCCTCTACTCTTTTCCTTGATGACTTCTCTGGAGAATATGTCTGAGATAGTATCTTTTATCCTTATTTCCCTTCCAAGATGCAGAAGGGCATTTTCTCCAATTAGCTGCTAGACAACTCAACTTAGGATTTTTTTTTTCAATGCTGTAAACTCAAGATGTTTAAAAGCAACCTTTCACTCTTACTCCATCTTCTACTTTTCCTCCCCTGATTAATGTCACCAACTATCTCCCAAACTTTGGTTTGTCATTAGTTTTCCCCAATGTTTAATTACTTACCATGTTCATGGACCCAGCCTCTACAATGTCTCCATTTATTCCTTTCCATTTCATATTTGTACAGCCAACTGAACTCAGGTTTCTTTTATCTCTCATGCAAGTTGTTGCAATAGTCAACTCTGGTGTCCTCAACTCCATGCCCCTCATTTTCCCAGTCTTCCCTTTGTGTGGCTTCAAGAAGGGTCTTTCCAGAGCCCAATTCCAATCACACTGCTCTACAGCTCAAAGATTCCCTGTGGACCCATGTAATCAACCTAATAAGGCTTTTATTTCTAGTCTGGCATTTTAGATGTTTTCAATTTAAACTCCAATTTCACTTTCCAGGTTTCCTGGCATTGCTCTAATTGAGTAATTATGTAAGTAATCATCAAAATATTTGGTGAACACCAAGTCAATGTGCTACAGTGGACTAAGGCTGGTGACAAAATGGTGAGTAACCACATACTCCCCTCATGGAGTTTTCAGTCTAGTGGGTGTACAGGCAGAAATAAGTTATATACATGATTTTCAAAGGGCACAACAGCTTATAAAGGGAGAATTAACCTGGTCAGTTAAATCAGATAGGACTTCCTAGAGAAAACGAGGCTCAAAGAAATAACAGAAAATTGTTTTTGAATGCTGCTGAAAAGCCAAGGTGAACCATACTATGAAGAAATGAAGTTGAAGCAACAGTGAGGGCAAGACCTAGCACACTATCCCACAGTCCTGCAGATGCTCTGCTCTATTCTTTGAACAGGAGCTCATTCCTGACTCAGGGCCTTTGCACTTGCTTCTGATGATCCTTCTCCTAGGGATCTCATGGCAGGCTCCTTCACATTCTTCTCATATCCATCTTTCCCTGATCTCCTTATCTAAACTAGTCCCCTACTTATCAATCTCTCTCCTAACACCCTATTTTCTTTATATGTGATCACCTTGATTTTTCTTCCATTTATTTGTTTATTGACTGTCTTCTCCAAGAGATTGTAAGCTCCAAAGGACCAGGCTCCTGCCTCTCTTGTTCACATCACCTAGCCTAATGTTCGACCCATGGTAGGTGCTTAATAAATGCTGTCAAATGAAAGAGAGGAATGAAGAAAAATATATGATAAGTGTATGCATGAGAAGGTTTATTGTGTTTTGAGTTAATATTTTATTTTGTGGAAAGTTAACTATGTTATAGTCCCTTAACATAGGAAAATTCCCTTATAGATGAAGCTGTTACAGAATTTTCACCAATTCTTTACTGAATAGGGGAAATATGCTTTGTTGTTTGCATAATCTGAGGTTTATTTTTAAAAGTAACACTCTGGAAATTTACTTTGCAGTACATTAATGAATAAGAGGGATTAATATGTAGAGAGATAGGTAGATGGACAAATATGAAATAAAACAAGTTTACTAAAATGTTCAAGTTGAAATTTAGGTGATGGCTATACAGATGTTCATTGTAAAATTCTTTCAACGTTGCTGTGTGTTTGCAGTTTCATACACGAAGTCAAGAAAGAAGTGCATTCTGAGTATAGTCCTGCCATCAATAGTGTTTAAGTTCAAACTCCTCTACTTTCTGCAACTTTAGGGTTGGTACTTAGCAGGGAAATAGTCAAGAAAGTCCTTTATAATATACTGGTTATGCAACAATTGGTACTTATATTTGGTATGATTTCCAACAGTAAGAATTGTTCACTCACATGGTTAACCAGAAGTTTGGCTCATTAGAACCCTGGCTGTCTATGGGCCCTCAGGCCTGAAATGTCCACACTCATCCCAGGGGATTTATTACAGACATGCAAGGTGACTGTGGGTGTCACTTCTTGTAACAGGAGAAATTATTTTTTCCCTTGTGACTCATAAGCCTCTCATCTGTGGAAAAGTACTCCTTTCATTGTTAAAATGATCCAGTATCATACCATCCTTTGGGTCTATGTGACTCTATGGCCTCTCTTGCTTTTGGTGGGTCTAGGATGAGTTGAACACTCACTATAATAATAACAACAATAACCAGCATGTGAAGGGGAGTCTCAGCTTATGAGACGGTTCTGTTTGCCTTAATTCATTTGGGTGTGCCAACCATGCTTTGATGCATAAAGGCCAGGTATATCATGCTCTGTATCAATTTTCCAGATTGTGATAGGCAGTGTATAAATGGTTTTGGCAATTTCATTATGGAGCATTAAGTGAAGGAGTAGAAATTGGAATGTAGGTTCCAGACTTCTAATCTAGTCAACTTTACTTAACACTGAACTGAATATGCACACAATTTCTCAGCCTAATTTTAACATGAGGAGTGAAGCTTTAGAGGATACAAGGTCCAGGAAGAGCTCATGAAAATAGCTACAGGGAAGGATAATTTTTCTTGCTTTGAATTCCTGCTCAGGAACCAAAATATCTCAAATCCATGTCTTATAATGTTCTTCCATGTTTAACATAGTGTCTGTCATTTCTGAAAGGTTAAATCTCACCTTGACTACTCCCAAGTGAAATTTCTCTGAGCTGGATACTCTTTAGGATTGTAAAGGAGAAGTTAGTCAACAGAGACTCTTTCTAAGTTGCTGCTGCACCCGTTATGTGCTCCTCTCCCCTTCCTCTCGCCTGCACCTGTTCTCAGTGAGATGGAAACATAACTACCTTAATGCTTATTCCATCAGCTTCAGGGAAGCTATTCTACATATTCCAGAAATGCCCACTGGCCATGTTTCTACATTTGATCTTAGCCTAAAGGCCAACAAGCAATTGCTCTTGTCTTCTAATGCCTCTTAATTCCCCTGTATTTTGAATTTCCTGGCATGGGAATTAATGAGCATTGACTATGAAGTCAGTCATCCCTGGGTCTGAAACCTTTTCCTTCATTTTCTACCTGGGACATCAGACATGTTTCTTGGCCTCCCTAAGCCCCAAGGTTTTCATCTACAAAATTAGGTTAATTATAGGACTTACCCACAGGGCTGTTATACGGATTAAATGGAACAGTGCCCATGAAGGCTGCAGCTCAGTACTTAGGGCTTGGTAGATGATCTTAAGTATTGATAAGAAATTTAGTAATTCTGATTTAGAATATAGAAGTGATTTTCATATATTTGCTAAAATTTACCTTTGCATCTAATTAGAATGAATTATATTGACATACATCTATTCCTGCCTCTGTCCATCCCTTCCACCCCCCTCCTTTCCTCCTTCCCTAACTCCCTCTATCCTTTCTTTCCTTCCTTCCTTCCTTCCTTGCTATCCTCTGAACAACTTTACTGAGTGTCTCCAACATGTCACCCACTCCCTGCCATCGTGGATATTGCAGGATAGAGTGAAAGACAAACAAATTAATTAAGGAATCACACAAATAAATGTAAAATTTCACCTGTATTGGTTGCTACACCATATATTACAGAAGGCCTTGACTTACATTGGAAGCATCCCTTGGGATGTGATAATGGTGCTGAGATCTGCAGGTGAGTGGCAGCTAACCAGGTGAGAAGGAGTGAGGGCAGGAAGAGTGAAGGAGCAGTTCAGACACTGGGTTCAGGGGCAAAGTCCCTGTGGCAGAAGGGAGTGTGATGATTTGAAAGAAGCCTTTGGGGCTGAAATAGAGGAAGCAGGGGCCAGAATGGTACAATGTGAGGCAGAGTGCAGAGGGTAGGAATAATGCAGGCAAAATCTGTTGGCAATCTTTAGGGTTTGTCCATTGAAGAGTTTTAGGTAGGGCTGTAACGTAACTCTCAGGAGTCATTTAGCTTAACGAGGCAGAATCCTGGCTGACTAACCTACCTTCATTCGTACAACCACAGTTCAGAGCGCTAGAGTCCAGAGGGCAGAAATCAAATGACCTGCAGGAAGGATCATGTAAATTCTAACTCATTGCTCAGTGGTCTAAGAAGTTGTGAAAGTAACAGGCCTTGGTTCTCCTCCTCTGGGAGGCTTATTGTAGAAGCAATAGAAATGTGGTTGCACGTCTCACCAAGTGTGAATGTCAGTCACCACAGGGTGAGAGAGACAATCAGTTGAGATAGTGAATTCAGGAAACTTATCTTATTAACTAGCACAAAGCAAGTTAAAATTTACTCCATCATACATGTTTTATTCTTACCAAGCATATTTTTAAACTGATTTCATGTACCCCCTACATAATCTTTTGAAATCTCCCAGGTTTGTTCAGTTGCACATAACCTATTCCATTTGGGGAACTACAAAGCTGGCCAGCTTTGACACTGAGAAATGAATGCCTTGATGTATCTAGTGACCAGAACAGCAAATGATACTTGAGCATCTCTGGAAGTTGGACCAGATGAGACAGAAAACCAACCACTGTACCCAAATCCCACTTGCACCCTCGACTATAGGCAGGAGAAATCATCTATAGATCCACTAGCAGGAGGGATGTGGTCTCTTGCCAGATCCATCCAGGCCTTAAAAAGTGCTTTATCACTTAACAACGGGGAAACATCCTGAGAAATGCGTCATTAGGCAATTTCATGATTGTGTGAACATCACAGAGTGTACTACAGAAACCCAGATGTTATAGCCTACTATGCACATAGTCCAAATGGTATAACGTATTGCACCTAGGCAACATGAGACTTATGAGGCTGCTTCTGGTATAACACGGTATACTGTTTTACACTAAATTTCTTTCGTAAGTACAAAGAGTACACTCTAAAATAAGGATAAAAGTATAGCATAGTAAACCATACATAAGCCAGTAACATGGACATTTATTATCGTTATCAAGTATTATTTGCTGTACATAATTGTACAGGCTATACTTTTATTTGCCTGGCAGAGCCATGGATTTGTTTGTACCAACATCATCACAAACATATGAGTAACATGTCGTCCTACAATGTTATGACAGCTATGACATCACTAGGTGATAGGAATTATCCAGCTCCATCACAATTTTCTGGCACCACTGTGGCATATTCAGTCCGTAATTGGCTGACACCTCATTATGTGGTACATGGCTGCACTATGAGAATCACTAAGTCAATAAAGCCTTTTATTCCTATTCATTCTCTGCCCAATTTCCCTATTCTATATTTTTATTTGATGTTATTACCATTTCAGTGCCAATTCTCAGAAAACCAGTGGTTCTTAGCTTTGACATGCCTGGTTTACTTCACAGGACTGCTGAGCAATTTAATGTTTTGTCCTTCATTGCCGCACCTTGTACCATTCTGGCCCTTGTGCCCTCTGCCTCTGCCCCAATGGTTTCCTTCAAGTCATCACACTCCCTTCTGCCACGGGGTCTTTTTTATGAATCCAGGGATTTAATTATGAAACAAACAGACAAAAAGAGTATGTTTCAGTGTTTGGAATAGGGGGATGAAATGCTCCCTGGTAGAATATAGGAAAAGAGAGGAACTCATAATGTTGACTCATTTGGAGCTGAGGATGGAAGCTTGTACTATCATGCTTTCCCTCCATGCAGCTAAGGTCAACTTTAACATGTCCCCATGATTACATGAGCAGAAGAACAGAGTCAAAATATTAGTATACTTCTGAGAATGTCCACTCATCCTCTAGCATTGAAACTTTCTCATCCTAAGACATGCTTAACTCAATGCCAGTCTTGAAAAATGCCTTGACACAGCCTGGGGTCTACATTACAGAAAACAAATCTCTTTCTTTCATTAGGGTCATCCAATAATGAGGTAACGTCGTTCTGCTCTGGTCGGTAGAGATTAGGCAAACAAATCTTACACTTAGGGACAGTCTATTCTTTAGCAGAACACTAGTCACCTTTAAATATTGAAACTTGACCTGCTTGATCAGTTGCTTTTGAGCCTGAATGTAGAAAGCTCCTTTAAGAGATTTTATAACTTGGACAGAATATATGTTCCTATTCACATTTATTACACATAAGCATGTACAATAATGAAAATCTAAGATGAATATTGAAATATTTAGAGACTTTAATTTTAATTATAGTTAATTTTTAAAGAAAATGAAATTCACACATTTGAAAGAAGAATAAGCAAAATTTTGTACTTCAGTAGGACCTTCTTAATACATGATTGTCTTCTAAAAGCAAGTACACTGATTTCTAAAATACCCTGTTATAGATCTCTGCTCTGGCCCACTTCTGCCTATGACCTCTTCATCGGTAAAGCTTTTGCCTGGTCTCTCACTTTAGGCCCGGTGATCAAGATAATCTGACTAAGGCATAGTGGTAGAAATAAGTTCAAGATCTTATTGAAAAAAATTAAAACATTGGCTCCCATATCCCTTTTGTCACCCTGACCAAAGCCACCTTGTGTTTCCTTTGCTTCTTATTTGCACAGAGAATCTTCAGGGAAGGGGGAATTCCTTGGAATTCACACTTCTGGCACAATCAGGTATGCTGGTGGTGCTCACAGTTAAGCAGGAACGAACTCTTGCACATTCACCAGCCCCCTTCAGAGAGATGCAATTATGTGCATGTTAAGTCTGAGATTCTGCATCATGTTTCCCTGTTTTGTAGTAAGCATCCTTCCAGAGGGCTCCAGATTTCTTCATTGCCCTGTGGGAGGGGTAGACAAAATCACCAGAAGGTGAGACTCTAATATAAAAGGAGCTACTCCACAGATCATTTGTTCTTTTACCTGGTTCAGGGCAATGTTATCATTTTCAGCTATATCTGAATAATGTCTTTCTCTGTTGCCCAGTGGAGGGAGTCAAATGCACTGAGTTGATTTTTAGCAGGCGTGTTCACCTTTCCTTTATGGATAAGATTGTGCTTTTCTTCCACTTATTTTCTTATGTACCCCAAGTCCTCACCTATCCTTTTCTCTGCTATTTAAAATAAAAGGGCCTCTCTGAGTCACTATAAGATAAAGCAGATAGTTGCAAGCCACCCCGCCCTATATCCACCTACCCACACTAATGTGAAAAATATTTTTCTAGGCTCTGGAGATACAAAAATGAAGAGGACAGAAGTGATTCCTGTCCACATGGAGTTCCTGGTCTAGATTGGGAGATACATATTAAGCAATTTATTAACCAATATGTTATTTAATCATGACCTTGATAAAGGTCATGAATAAAGAGCTCCAGGTGCTACAGGAGCATGTGATGGAATTAGTGTTAGGGTCAGGGAAGACTGAGATGATGAAAAGGCATTTGACATGAGCCTTGGAGAGTAAACACAAACCGACTAGGTGATAAAAAGGGAAGGAGTGGGTTGAAAGAACCTTCTAAGCAGAAGAAAAAGTGGCAAATGAAAGAAAATGACACAGGGCAAAGAGTTATGCAGCAACTGAAGGGGCACTCAATATCTGCAGGGCAGAAAAGGAGGAGTGGATTGGCAGAGAGTCTGAAACTGGAGCACTATTCAAGGATAAGATGAGACTGGACCTGGCCTTGCTGGCATCATTCAAGATAATGTTGCATTTTATTTTCAATTCTAAAAGAAAGAGAAAGTTATTAAACCCAGATCACTGGCTGTTAATTTGACCTGTACAATGTTCTCTAGGGAACTGTGACTGCTTCAGGATGACAATGGGTTTTCAGTTTCCCCAGGTCTCAGCACTCTTGGTTGGTCACCCCTGGGGTTAGGATATAGCTGATCAGTCACCCCTTCCTGATTCGCACACTTATGTCTCATCACACCCTGCAGGCATCTAACTTTGCAACCCTGGACGAGAGGATTTGACCATCCCTTCCACCACTTAAATCTAAAGCAGGTAGAGTTTCAGCAGGGGATACAAAGACAAATAATATGCAGCCCTGATTTTAAGAAGCTTGAAGTTTAGTAGGGCAGCAGGGTATTTTCACCAAGAAGTACCTAGAAGGCAGTAGGTAACAGTAATTATTATTATTATCATTACTGTTGTTGATGTGCTCTGTAGAGTCTCGTGTCTATAGTGGGCATACACAGGTGTTCCTTAATGAATGGCTGTTGGGTGAATGAATTCCAAGTGAAGGAGTATTATGGGGACTGGCAGTGAAGGAAATGAGAACTTTGAGTTGAGAGAGACTATTTTATTACCTGACAATATCTCCAAATGCTTTCAACAAGGGCTTGTTCACATACTGCAGTCCATGCTTGGCACACAGTGACCTCACCAGAGGTGCCACCTTGTGATAATTATGGCACAGCATTGTGGGGAATAGACTAGGGAAAAAGAGATGAGAGATATAAAACTTGGACCTAAAGAGAGACTCGAAGGAGTGGCGTCTTTCCCCTATTATTCAATAAAATTATATCAGCAGTGCAGACCCACCCTTGACCTTGCACAATACTTCTGTTCTGGGATGTTCAAACACTCTTGGCAAAACACTGTCATTTTCTCTCTTAACCCTCTGTGAGCCATGCAGGTGGCAAATGTTTAGGAAGAGGTAAGAGAATAAATATTAGCTCCACTGAAAGTGCATACATTTGGCAAGGTCAAATGGAAGTATATTCTTTATCAACACCTCTTCTGATTTTTTACATTTTTTTATCACTTACCCCCACAACACAACTAGCAATAAACCAGGTTTTCTTTTTCACCAGTTTGAATGACCTGAGAGTTAGAGATAACCACACTCCACCTCCATCTCTGTTTCTCTCCATCCATCTAACTACTGTATCATGAAAATGATCTAGTCATGGTATGTGGGGAGAAGTCCTAAGACAGGAATAAGAATTGAGGAGAGCTGGGATTTTACCCAAGGTTTTCACTAATTGCCAGATGATCTTCAAGGGTTTTAACTAACGGCCAGATGGCCTTCTAGGGTTTTAATCTGTTCCTTAGTAAAATAAGAATAATAACACTTTCTTTCATTGCTGAGATTTTAAAAAACTAACATGAGAGCAAGGATGAGCACATATCATGCATAGACATAAGATCTCTTTCCCTCTCTGACTATCACAGAAATGGCTTAGACGGAGAAGATCTGTAAAATTCCTCCCCTGAATATTCTAGACTGACTGACTCTCAAAGTATTGTCATTTTCTCTTTCTTTGGGGCATGTCTACCTAACTGACCCGTTGGTAAATTATTTCCAGGTACATTTCGGAAATTGCAGGAGGGATTGCATTCTCTCATGGAGTATATTGTGACCTTGACTCTAAAGATATAGATATAGATAGATAATTAAATTGTAATTAAGTTCAATGTAACTTGTTATCCAAGTGATCTAATTTTTCTTGGGTTTTCCAAACAAACCAAATGCAAAGACAATAACCACTAATTCCTAAGTTCATAGAATCAGGAAATTCAGGCACTGGCACTTTTCCAGGATTTCACTCCATTTACTCAAAAGTATTACATATCCTTCTTTTCTTTCTTCCCTTCCTTACCATTGATGTGAATAGAAAGATAGCAGGCTTTAGACAATTCTGGTTCATATTTTCCTTCTGATATCTCTAGCATAGTGCTCTGCTCTGGACTGTAGAGGTGATTTTTTTTTTCTTTTGAATAATATTAGCCCTGAGCTAACTACTGCCAATCCTCCTATTTTTGCTGAGGAAGACTAGCGCTGAGACTACATCCATGCCCATCTTCCTCTCTTTTATACATGGGACGCCTACCACAGCATGGCTTTTTCCAAGTGGTGCCATGGCAGCACCAGGGATCTGAAATGGTGAACCCTGGGCTGCTGAGAAGCGGAACATGCAAACTTAACTGCCATGCCACCCAGCCAGCCCCAGGAGGTGATGTTATAAGTGACAGCCCTGGCCCCTCTGATCACTGCTCTCACTGTTTCTATCACTGGTGCTCGATTTGGAAGTTCAGGTGCCTAGTGAACCAGTCATTGAAAAAGGACTGTTCAACATTACAGGTGGCCAAGACCTGCAAAGAAAAAGCTTACGTTAGATGTAAATGAGCCCAAGGTTCAAACAAAAAAAATTGTATTTATTCTTTTACTCAGTCAACAAGTGCTTATTGAGTACCTATTTTGTGTAAGAAACAATGAGGTATAAAAAATATACACAGTCCTAGGTTTCAAGAAACTTACAATTTAAAAAAGCAACAACACATTTTGCAAGGCAATACATATCAAAACATATGTAGGATGTGAAGGGGCTATGTCCCTATCAGCCCTTGAATACAGAAGTCAGAGGTGTCATGAATGCAGATTTTAGAAGTTGGAAGTGGGATTGTAAGGTCCTAGTAAAGACTGTAGGGGTTAGAATCCATTTCCATTGAGAGGACTCCTAAATGGGAAGTAAGGCATTCAATAGTTCGGTGCATAGGAGTGCAGTCAAATATAAGTGGCTTCCTTTGCAATTTTACTTTGTGAATTTAGAAAACATTATTCTGAAAAGGAGTTCATTGGCTTCTCCAGACTGCCAACATTAAGAACCCTCATGAATGTCATTTGATTCCATGCCTTTTTAAGGTTTAATTCCAGTTGGGGTTGTTGTCATTTCGAATGAAATTTTTCTATTTGTTCTATGTCAATGTTTCTCAAAGTGTACGTCACAAAAACTTGGGGTTCCCTAGGATTCTTTCAGGGGATCTGCAGTTTCAAAACTGTTCCTGTAATTCTTATAAGACATTATTTACCCTTTTCATTCTCATTCTTTCATCCATGAATGGTGGATTTTTCCAGAGTTTACTAAACATGGGATGGCATCATTAATCTGATGTTTATGTACATTGGTTTTATTCTTGCTATTTTAAACTCAATATTTAAACATATCTCCTTTTTATTTTCAAATACCGTAAATATCAATGGATATGACCTATGCAAACAATAGCTCTTTGAGCTTCTCAGTAACTTTCAAAAATGTCAATTTGTTCTGTGACCAAAAGGTTTGAGAACCACTATTCTTTACTTCATGAAAGGTCCCTTGAGTTTGGAAATGAGCTAGGAGAAGCAAGCAGCATATTGGCTGGGTTCTGGAGTTAATCATCCCATGCTACTGGAAGGCTTAGGAAACAGGGGTGTGCCGCCTTGATCACAACTCTGTTAATCATTCCTGGCATGCTTGGAGAGCATGTCATGTATTCTCTCTGGGCCTCTCTCCCTATACAATGAAAGGAGGTGAATTCTAGGGTCTTTCAAGGAGAAAAATTCATTCTGTAATTCTAGGAGTCTCAGATTCACTTGAAAGGCCATGTCATGTGGAAGTTTAAAGCAGGAGTCAGTAAACTTTTTCTACAATGTGCCAGACAGGAAATATTTTAATCCTTTGCCACAGCTACTCAATTCTGCTGTCATAGCATGAAAGCAGTCATAGATAATATGTAAATGAATGAGCATGGCTGTGTTCCAATAAAACAGTACTTATGAAAACAGGCAGTGAGCTGGATTTGCCCTTGGACTGAAATTTATTGACCTTTGCTTGAGTGCAAGAGCTCTGAAATCCAACTGCTAAGGTTTAAGACCTGCTTCTACCACTTATTAACTGTGTTACTTTAGGTAAGTTACTCAACTTCTTCATGCCTCAATTTTCTCATCTATAAAATGATAATGATCATAGCACCTCCCGTATGTAGTTGCATGCAAAGAAGTAGACAGTGCGAGGCCACAGGCAAGCATTTGGTAAGTATGAATTATTATTATTTATTTTTTCAGTGGAGTTGAGGAAGATTGATCCTGAGTTAACATCTGTTACCAATCTGTCTCTCTTACTTTGAGGAATATTCTCCCCGAGCTAACATCTGTGTTAGTCCTCCTCTATATGTTATGTCACAGGCCTTAACATCATGGCTTTATGAGTGCTGTGTAGGTCTGCACACGGCATCTGAACCCAAGAAATCCAGACTGCTAAAGCGGAGCATGCAAACCCAACCACTATGCCGCCTGGCCAGCCTCTTAATTATTATCACTTGAGGTAACCAGACTCTTAATCAGTATGGTCTGAAGTATCTTCTTCCCGGATCTTCATTATTACCTGAGTGCTGAGCCAGTCCCGATTCTCTTCTCTGCTCATTTTCATTGGTACGTGGCTCATCTGGGTGACATATACTATCCAGCGACTCTCAAGAGACCTTTCAGAGAATAAAAGGGGAAGTGGTGACTCCATGGGGTGCTATGGTTCCAATCACCAGCCTGCAAGACCTAGCTAAGAATTGGAGGAAATGGAAAAGACTCAACAATTTTTCAAAACTGGTAATCGTTTGTTGCTATTTTTATCTAGAGATGACACTTTAAACATTTGTTTTCATAACTTGTCATACTGCCTATTGTATGAGAGCAGTGGCCCAATAATTTGCTGTAAACATTGGTGCAGGATCAAAAGATATCTAGGGAAATTAACTGCATATGCAAAAGGATTGACAGCCTGAGATTTTTCATCAGGTAGAGCTGGTTCCAATCTCTGGTTTGGTACTGCCAGTGGCACTTACTGGCTTTAGAAACTTGGGAAAGTGATTCAATCTCTCTGACTTTGGTTTTTGGGAAATCTCTAGTCATAAAGTAACTTTAAAATATTCCTCTCATTCTATTATCTTTGGGAAAGATTATGGATGTCAAACTGGATTGTAATTTTAAATAGTTTGAGATTAGATGGAATACTGCAATTCGGAATGAAGAAAGTGGGGAAAAAAGAGAAGATTGGCTAATGTTTTTCCAAGTAGCTCTTTGTATTAAACCATTTCTACCAGTTTTTTTCACACTTTTTTGATAATGTTGCAGTTATAGAGAAGGGGGCATAGTGTCATAATCTTCTGCCCATCACAAATTGATTAGACAAGGAAGGTAAGAGGATCATCCAGGTTATTGGAATAAGAGGATATTCTTGTTTTCTTACTTGACTAAATAGATAAGCCCTAGGGTTCCAAGGATTCCATAGAAATGGCCAAATATGATGAAATAGCGGATGTAAAAACTGCTGATCCAGGCAAATTCCTGCAGAGACAAATGCTCAAAAGTTAGATGCCCTGAACACAATTTCAATTCCCCTTTTCTAGGCTAGGGTCCCTTCACATACTTGCTAAATCTTATGTCCTGTTACTCAAGGAAGTTACATCTGGAAGGGACAAAGCATTTTCATTTCCCATTTTCAACCTGATCTAGCTTCAGAGAATGATTCAAGTTACACCCCAATACCTTCGGAAGTACCACTGTTGTATGGATTGCACGTTCACATATATCGGCATGAAGAAGGGAAGAGCAATTGAAGAAGTACAAAAGAAAAGATGGTGAATAAATGAGCAGATTGTGATTGCAAGTGAGCAGGAGTCTATCTTTTCCCCATACCACACCTGGAATTTTGAACCTGAGAAAGAATGCAAGGTGGAGATGCATAACCACATCCTAGACTCCACCAGGCTTTTTCAGTCTCTTAGGATGAACCAGGAATTTGGTTCAAACTCCCACAAGGAGACTAGAGAAGCTTTGAAGATTTGAGCCATTCTTGATGGAAGCATCCTGGAAGAGCTTCTTCTGTGAGCTTTCAAGTTTTCTCAAGGTCTATGGAATCCATCAGTCCTTCACATTCTTTAGGATTCATCACTGTCACAGTATGTCAAGGTGGCAGAAATAAAGAAGGTGTACTCATCGCCTGGGTAAAGGGTTATGTACCTGCTTCTCTTCTAAGACTAATGAGGATGCCTGGAGCACAAAGGCATTTATGGAGACCCTTTTGGTTTTGACAGACTCTCTCCTTGACAAAACTTTAGTCAAGTCCTCTGAATCCTCTTCTTCACTAGGCCTCAGCATTGGTCTACAAGCTCTCAAACTGCAAACTCTGAGCAAGAAAGATTTCATCCACCCTCCACAATAAGAGACTGGAACAAACACCAGCATAGCTTCTAACAGGTCAAAGCCACATCTCTGGGATGAGCCCTGCCCCCTTAAAGTCCCTCCAGAGGAAAGTCAAGACTGTCACAGAAGGTACTGCTTGTTTAAGCCAAAACGTGACTATGGGCCTCTGACCTCCCTTTTCATTTCTGCTAGAAAACTTACAACTATAAACCTTTTCTATGTCCCTTTGAGATGTATCTTCTACATGCAGAAATATCTTTCTCAAGGTCCTGGGAGTCATCCTTTGGAAAGATAATCATCAGGAAGGATAGGGCCCTGCATCCATGTCTCTGTGGGAGGGTAGGAGCCTAACACAGATTTCCTAATCACATTGAGGAGCTTCCCCTCCCCTCAACGTCTTTCAGTAATTTCCTTTTCATGTGCCAGGCTTTAAGGTCTCCCACTTCTTGATTCACCAGAGTTGAGCTCCACTTATACTGAATTTTCCATTTCCTACAGCAGTACCTTGAATAAAATCTGTCTTGCCACGTTTAAGAAAAGACTAACTCAGTTTCTCTTTGACAAATTGAGGATGACTCATTTGTACCCATGTTACTAAGTTGTCATTTGAAGGGAAAGGATATAGTGAAATAGCTGCTGAGAGTAGTATAGTTTGTGAGGTGGGCATTCTGCAGTCAATCCACACCCTTTATTCATTCTTCATAAGCTAAGGGCGTATTGCAGCACTACAGACATGGGAGATGAGTTCAGAAATGAAACTTCAACTGCTTTTTTATTACATGAACACACATCTAGTTAGGCTGGGGGTCATATTCTGGTCAAAATGGGGCACCATTGTCCTCATTCCTCTTTTTGATCATGCAAGAAAAGGAGAAGGTGACTACCACAGGAAGGGGCTGCAAAATTCCAGCATGCACAGCAGAGGAAGTTGCCCCCATATCTCAAAATATGAGCTTACATGCCACTCTTTTCAGGCATGTTACCGATGACCACTGGCAACCAACATCTGGGCAAATCAGGCATCCACAACAGAGTTTCCCAGTCTTACCACTGTGAACGTTTTGGGCCAGATAATTCTTTATTGTTAGGCATTGTCCTATGTACTGTAGGATGTTTAACAGCGTCCCTGGCTTTCTACAAACCTGGAAGCTATTACCATATTTTCTTCTCTGTTATGATAACCAAAAATGTCTCCAGACATTGTCAGATGTCCCATTGGCAGCAATGTTACTCCTGGTGAAGAACCACTAATCTACAGGAGATGTTTGGGACATTCCCTGATTTGGGCTTATTTCCTGAATGTTTAGATGAGCATATTTTGAGGTTCCATGAACTTTTACTTGTGAGCTGTTATGTGTTTGATTTTGATTAAGAGCAAAGCATTTTTGCCGCTGATGTTTTTCATTACTGCCAGTGTTAATAGTTACCCTAGTTTCTTTTCAGCCTCGACCACATTCAGACCTAATATATAAATATATATATATATGTGTGTGTGTGTGTGTGTGTATCAATCTTACTCATTGATCAATAGATAGATATAGATACATAGCAGGTACACATGTATATCCAAATTATGTATATATATTATTGTCCACAAAGATATCTTCTACAGTAATGTGTAAGCCCTGGGAACAGCCAACTTTCTTTCACACAGAAGCTCTATAGCTGTCTTTTATTCCCAGAGCTCTACATTTCCTGGCATCATACTGTCCATGCTTTGGCATTCTTTTGCTATCTGTCTTTTCTCCTGATCCAATACCGCTATTCTTTTCTTCTTGACAGGTCTTTAGTCTACCCAGGATGAGAGTCCCAGATGCAAATCCCCTTGATTGACATCCTGCCTTCCATCCTTCTTGGAGCATCTCCTTCCCTGCCTCATACCCAGAGTGATGAGATGACTATTAAAAATTCCTATTTGCTTTTCCATTTTCCTTTCCAGATTTTCACCCCAGGAAGTCTGAAAGAAGACATGCTGCTTTTCTCAGTCACAATAAGACAGTGGCTTGTCTCTGTTGGCGGGTTCCAGTCTGCCTTCTGGCTTGACAACTGCTTGCCTCAAGGAAATGGAATGAGAAGAAATGTGGCTGCAAGGAGACTCACCCGTGTAGAATAACAGGTGCTGCTTCTCACAGTTGATGTATTTGATTTTCTTCTTGCCATACTGCATGGAGAGAGAAGAAAACTTAGATGAAAGACAATACCTCTGGCTACTACAGTGAAGGACATCTGTGTGTATGAATGAAAGGGTCTATGAGTGTCTAGAATATCTATGGAAACAGTGATCTGATCAAAGTTCACTTGTGGTCACATTTGAGGCACTAGAAGAACCAGAAGTGGGATGGGAGGAAATCCTGTGGCATCTTTTTGCTTTAATTAAATGTGGGTAATTCTTGCATGCATGGTGTATTACGTTTGACCATGGGCATTGCGATCATTTTTTCAATCCCATGGAAACCATTTTGAAATTTTTTGTCCTTATGTTGAGTGGAGTGGTGATTCAGAAGAAAATTTCTTATGAGTTTTCCCAAATCTTCTTTAACTGCAGTGTATAGAATTCTGCTGGAAGCTCAGTCTCCATCTATATTTATTCACTCAAGAGATGTTTATTGAATGGTCATGTAGGAAAAATATAGGCATGGCTCCTCCTATCTGTTTCATCATTCCTCCTTTGTGTTCTCATCATGAATGTCATGCTGTGGTTTTTGTTGAGAAGACATGATAATATTATATATAATCCCATGACTGGGAATTTCATTCATTTTCTTGGGGTCTCTCTCAGTTAATTTAGTCTTTCAGTGCACAAAGACAGCAAATACCCTGAGAGAAGACATAGAAGTAATGGTTGTATATCCAGTAACTAGCAGACTCTCAATGTTTAATCTAAGGAATGAATAAATAAATGATAATTCACATTCACTCTGTATTTTTGCTGTATGTTCAATTACTTATCACTCCAGGCAGTGGTTGACTCTTGCTTTCCTCATTCCCTTGATAAGTTCACTCTTACATATAGTTTTCCTCTCTTGTGGATAGTAGAGTTTTTACATCCTTCTCTTATTGTCAAAAATAAGAAGTAAATATCATGGTGATGAAGTAATAATAGCTATTTGCAGTTACTCTCAAACTTCCAAATATTTAAGTAATGGGAAGCATGGAAGAAAGAATAGCTAGAAAATGCTTGGGAGTTAGCGAACCAAGGTGAAGGGGTGATTTTGAAAATGTCTCCACAGGAGGACTCTGAACCTCCCAGGTGCACGGGACCTGGCACATTGAGGATTCAATTAATGACTGCTGAAGGACGGAATATTTGAAGAAAGTGGTAGAAAGATTCACAGTAAAATGAGAAGAAAGGAAAACTTCAAGACTCATCAGAACTATTTTTTGATGCCAAACAACTGAATTTAAAAATGTAAATAATTTTAAGTAATGTCTTCTATGGTAGCTTAGAAGCTATATTGTACAGAAGTTGAGGTTTCAAGTGAGAAGTCCCAAGAGCAGCTGTAAAACCTGCGAGGTGGCGTCCACCATTTGTGAAGAGGCAACACGCATATTGAATATGACTCTAAAGAAGGCACTTCTGGAGAGGGTTGTGCTGCTTCGCGAACTTCAGTGAGACAAATCTTCTTTCCCTGGGGGGATAATTAGAGAAATTTAAAATGTCACAGTTTTCGTGATGAGCATAGGAGTTCACAGACATCACAGTGGCCCAAACTGTTTGCAGAACCATGGTCAAAAGCAAGTGACTTGTGATCAAAGCTAACGATTTTCTTTACAACTCTAGGCAGCATATTTCATTTCCTAATCAGCTGGGGAAGAAGATGAGTTGCCAAAAGCTGGGAAAACCTATTTTCAAAACATTGTACATAATTTTTGTTTTTTGTACCACAGGGCTTGGGCAGTGACTGACAAATCTGTGCTCTTTTATTTTATAAAACTCCTAAATTCTTCTAGAAAGAGACAGCACCCTCTTCCTAAGTACCTGATTCTCACGATTCATCATTTCCCCCTGAGAAGACAGACTTCTGTGGCTGTCCCTAAACCTGATTTGTTGACAGAAGATCACCCCCTAAGAAACTTAGCAATTATTCTTGACTTTATGTCTTTAAGTTGAGGTTTAAAAAATGATCAACATGTGAGAATTTCTGGAATTGATATTTTGCTTTGTTTTCTGTGGTTTATGAAGTCCAAATTAGAGCTGGTGTCTCTAAGTATCTTCAAGACACTTGGGCAGCGGTTCATGTGTAAATGAACCAAAATGAATGTTAGCTGAAAATAACAACATAGTATCTTCTAGATGAGCTGGAATTACTTGAGATAATTAGCTATTTTGTTGTTTGTGATTTAGTGATTATTGAATATACTGACATGCCTTCTCTAAGTGAATATCTCTATATGCTTCTTAAACTTTGAAGAGTCATTGTCAACCTCAGTCATCTAGTTTCATTGTCTAACATTAGCTTGGGTTGTCTCAGAGGTAGTGACAGGTGCTGCGGAGGGATCCCTCTGCCACCAGGATTGCTGAAGCACAGTGTTAGGGGTTATCACATTTCCTACTGCAGGAAGTTGGATTGGATGACCTTTATGGTCATAGAGTCACACACTCCACATCTCCTCCTGTTCTTATAACCCAAGATTCTGTCATTTCAAATTTGTAACCTGGACATAAAAGGAGAGTTGCCCTCAGAATATGCTTGAAGCTGGAACCTTCAGCTTGATTTTTACAAAGCAAACCTGTAGACCTTTCCAAGAACCACTTCCAGTAACATTTCTCTGGTGCCCCTGATTTCTAAATGTACCTCAACAGGTTGAATGTCTCCAAACAGAATAATTGAGCCCAGGTTAATATCTTGGTCTTTGGAACAGATGTTTGGTTTTACATGACGCTGGAAGTGTCCATGATTCCACCAGTTTCTTGATATGCCCTGAGGAGAAGAGAGAGTTGATTAGCTGCAAGATTTCTCTCCTGAAATATCCTTTGCTATCAGAGTTTCCTGCATACATCTCCAAAGTCAAAATAAGATACTTGAGCTTCTCAAACTTGTCCCCACAGCCAGGTCACAGAATAATTCACTGGACAGAGGCTCTCAAAGTCTATGAACAAATAGTTATCTGATTCAGGAACATAATCCTGGATAAAACTACTCTTGATAATGAAAAAATCATAAAAACCTGTTGAAATAGAATGCTTTTCCATCATTATGTTTCATGATTCAGATTGAAGAAAAAGTCTAAAGATAGATGGGGCAGAGAGTATGCTTCCTTGTTGTAAAACAAGTAAAGAAATCTCAGTTCCAAGACTTGAATTAATTCTGTGGAAAAAAATTGGCCCTTCATTTTGAAGAATCCTATTTCAATGAAAATTTCAAAAAAATTATGGATCTGAAATGATCTTGTAAGGGTCTTGACTCAGATCTTTGCATGAACAGGCTTCAATGCTCTGGTATAAAAATAAATGTGAGTAAAAATATTTCAGCTGAAGCCAAGCTTGAATCATGTCTGATGAGGTTGCTTGTGGTTTTATCTCTCTGAAAGAAAGTCTGAATGTGTTAATAAAACAAAGGATTCAGAAACACATCAACCTGATTCATAAACTAAATAAATACTGCTGTGTGGTGTGGACAAATTACTCATCCCCTTTGAGGGTCAATTTCGTCTCCAATAAATAGAGTATAATGACATTTATATCCATGGGACATTTGGGGAGACATGAGATGCTGTACATAAAATGTTGGCACATTGAAATATTTAGTTTCCCCTCGTTTCTCCTATTATGTTAATCATTTATAGAAGAATAAGCAGTAGACGTAGTTTTTCCTCAGTATTTGACATCTATCCATAACTGTCTGATGCATGTTTTAGATTTACACTGTTCAATTACGTAGTCCCTAGTGGCTATTGAGCACTTGAAATGTGACCAAATTAAGATGGGCTGAAAGAGTATAATGCATACTAGATGTTGAAGACTCTGAATGAAAAGGGGATGTATGTATCTTATTAATAACTTTTATGCTGATTACAGGTTGAAATGATAATATTTGAATACATATATTGTGATAAAGTTACCTTCTAAAATGTGACTATCAGAAAATTTAAAATGACATGCATTTTAAATGTGGTTGGTATTATTTTTTTATGTTGGACTACGTTGATTGATTCATCTATAGTAGAGAGAGATGAGTATGTTTGAAAATCTGTAAGTGTTGCCTTTCCAGAGTATTCACTGAGTTTTCTCATAGCCACCCACCCCCTTACCCCAATCCATCAGGAGAGGCATCCTCTTCTCAATTCTAACACTTGCTAATACCCTTACACTGGAATCTCTCTCTCAAGTCTAGATCTCTCTTGAATTTTATGCTTGAATGAGCAGTCACTTTCCAAACATTTCCTTTTGGATGTCTCATGATATTTCAAACTCAATGTGTGCCACTCAATTTCTATTCCCCCTTCTGGTGCCCCACCACACTCCAAGCTTCTCTCAAAGTGCACACTACTCACTCACTCTTAAAATTGTGTATTCACTCATTTATTCACCTATTCATTATTTATTCTGAAGTATGTGCCATATGTCAGATACTGAGCTAGGCATTTGGAATATACAGATAGACAGGATAAAGTGGTGTTCTCACACTTATGAAACATAGAATCTAGTGGGAGCAGTAGACAGTTTAACAAGAACAGTACCATAAGCAATGATACTGTTTTTCAATTAAAACCTCTGAGAACCATCATTCGCCCTCAACCAGTATCTGATTGCATCCTTTTAGCTAATGGCTAACTGTGGAAATTGCTAATGTGAGTGACAGGTTTTGATTCATGATAGATCGGGAGTAGACCTTGACAGCTCAAGATCTGGGAGCTTAGAATACTGGTCAGAGGAATTATTGGTGTGATCAAAAGCTGCTGCCTCCAGCCTGGTCCCTGTGTCTGGAAGCCACTATTACTGGAGACCAGGGTGAGAGTGATCCATAAGGAAGTACCATTACCAGCTTCATGCAAAACAGGCTGTTCCTGAACCAAATTCCATGCAGAAATTGCCCTAAATCATTCTTTATAGCCAAGGTACATCTAGGTGCAGTATAGAGAATCCAGACTCTGGACTGAAACCATCCTGATTTTAAATCCCTGCTACTAGGTGTGTGGCATCATGCAATTTCCTTATCTGTAAAATGGATGAGATTACTGGGAGGATTACAGGAAATAGCATACTTGACCCCCTCCCAAAAAAGTGTTTCAGGATGGAGTCATGGAAAGAGCATGGGCCAGATTTTCAAGGAAGGTCTTAATTTCAAATGTTCTGACTCTTTATCCCTATGATAACACGTGATTCTTGTAGGTTTTGAAATATACATGCTGGGGGTGGGGTTGAAAGATATACTACAAGGAGTCCATTTTGACTTAAGCATTGCACAGAAGTCCATAATGTGTGACATTTCTTCCCCTATTTCAGAAGGGCCCTTTTATTGTGCAAAAACTGCAATCAACAGAACATACATATTTTTGCACAGCTAGTGCTGAATATTCCAAAGAATTAATATAATCTGTGTGTTTTTCAGGGGGAAGGTAAATTGATACAAAATCAAGTTTTAAATTTAAAATTGGGATGCTTATATAAGGCAAAGATGATGTTTATATCTTAATTTTCCATGTTACCTCCCACCAGCTCACTTTTCCTTCCCACAAGTGATTTTCTCACCTCACATAGCTCAAGCCTTTATTCATATTCCTCACAAAGCATTGTTTTTTCTATGAAAAGGAGAGTATACATGATTTGCTTTCAGAGCTATTTCCCATTACTCTGTTCATGAGTCATCAAAGTTGTATTTATTTCAACCAGTACAAAATTATTTCTGGAAATAAAATTTATAGAGAGAGCTGTGTACGAATTTAGGACAATGGGAAAGGTGTGATTTTTTAAAAAGCATCAGCAAGGGTCGGGCTGATGTGTAATATTCTATACAGTGTCACCAAATCCACTGTCAATTACTTCCAGGGCACATGAGTCTCACTTTTCCTCTGACTTTCTCAGAACAAGGGAAGGAGGGTCAAAGGGTGCATTACCTGAATCTCACAATAACATGAGAAACCATCTCTGTTTTATTTCTGTGATAGGGATTTCTGAGTGAATCAAGATATACTTCAACTAACTAACACTGGTGGATAAAGGGCAGAATAGTCTGCCTACAGAAATTCTCTGATAAAATGAAACTTGTCACGTTTAATGACAATATACTATTCACTTTAACCATTTTGAGTGACAGATATATTTCTTATTTGAATACAGATCCAACCCTGTGTTGTTCAATCTACTTAAGCCTCAATTTGCTCAGTTAGAATGTAAGTAGATAAGAAGACGGGGTGCTTCTAAGATTCTTCCAATTTAATGATTCTGTGATTTATGGCCTACTTCTTTATCTTCTTAGTAACATCACGAGTAAACATTTTTCTTAATGATTGTGGGTCCTCATTTTGATTATGGAAAGATTGTTCCTAATTTTACCAACAGCTGACAATTATTGAGCATTTCCCATTAGTCATACTTTGCATTCTGCACAACACATGAGTATCACACATAATCCTAACAACATCCCTGTCAGGTCAAAGCCATCATCTATGTCCATTTTACAATTGAAGAAAGTGAGGTTCATGGACATTAAGTAACTTGTTCAAAGTGGCCCAGCTAACCAGTGGTTGAGTTCCTACAAAGGCGGGTCTGATGTTAGAGCAGCAGTTCTTAAATCTGGCTGCAGGTTAGAATCACCTGGGGAGCTATCAAAACAGTGCTGATGTCCAGACCTCCCCAGAAATGAATTAAATTAGAACTTCTAGAGAGGCAGCAGTGTTTTCTAAAACCTCCTCAGATGACTTAAAATGAGTCAGAATTGAGAAGCGAGAATGAATCTTCTGGAGATTGCATGATTTAATTTTGTATTATGATTTCTCGTACTCATCAGCTTATGGACTTTGGCTTAAATAGTTAATTAACCCTTTGAACATCAGTGTTGGCTTCAAAAAGTGGGTGCCATAATCCCCCAGCTCATGAGCATTATGTGAGACAATTTCCTAAAGGGGATAGTTCTGAACCTTGCCCTTGGTAGGCTCTCATCTAATATGAGTCCCCGTCTGCCTTCCTTGTCACTTGCTGTCAGTAGTTTCTGCTCACTACTCTGCGGGTCTGACTCCAGCATTTCCTTCACTCTCTTATTAGTTGGCCACTTCCAAGTCACTAGAGGCTAGGGAACCAGATAACCAGCAATAGATCTATTTTCTGGTTAAATGAAACTTCTCACATAAAATGGCAATGGATTATTCACTGTAAACATTTAGGGGCTGACATATTTCTAATATGAATCCAGATCCAGATTAGATGATTCTAAAATTCTTCCAATTCAATATAAAACCAGCACGTTAAGGAAAAACAAATAGGTTCTGAATCAGTGCTTATGAGTTTTCCTAAGTTGGTCTGGCTTGAATGCAAGGATTTGGTTTAGTGGAAGGCTCAAAGGCATTCCTTCCCACCCCCTCACCTCAGTTCAGGCCAGAGTATACAGTCACTAAATCCAAGAGTGTCATAGAAAAAGCAGAGATCCAATTTAACTCCTAAGGATAGAGATGAGAACACTGAAGGCCAGATATACCATTTTATTCACTCAAGGTACATAATGAGCATTATCAGAGGAGGGCTAGAAGCCACTCTTGGCCGTTCTCTTCTGTTATGGTTTCTTTCTTTGTTCATTCATTTAGTCATTCAACAAATACTTATTGAAGGTGTACAATGTGCTAGGCATTCTTCCAAGTGCTGCACTGCAGTGTGCATTGCATAGGACAGTGCACCTTGTTTCCTGGAGCTTATTTTAGGGGGATGAGACCAACCACCATCATCACCACCTGTTTTGTCAGTAGTCTACATTTAATAACCCTTGACTCTTGAACAGAGCCATCTGACCTTCCATGACCATTCTTTTTCTTTCTCTTCATGTTTATCTCTTTTCCTGCATTTTTTCCTTTATTTCTTCATAGCCACACTCTCCAGGAACTAATGAGGCTCACTGGATTCCCCTAGTTTCCCTGCAATAAATGTCCAGACCTCTTCTAAGAACATTCCCTCTTATGGTTTTAGAGGCACATGTTCATTTTTAAAGACACTATCCTTCTCCTGTGAGGTAGTTCCTTAATGGGGTGCCAGGGACTGGGCCAAATAGTTTACTGGTGTAATAAAAAAAATTAGAATTACTTAGAGAAAAATAAACTTTTTCCTCATAAAATTCTAACTTCAGCATATATATTACAATATTATATTACATATTAGTGTACATAATTATATAATATGTTTATATTTATAATATATGTTATATATAAATATATAATATCTACATTTTTAGGGGCTGGCCTGGTGGCGCAGCAGTTAAGTGCACATGCTCCCCTTCTCAGCGGTCTGGGGTTCGCTGGTTTGGATCCCAGGTGTGGACATGGCACTGTTTGGCATGCCATGCTGTGGTAGGCATCCCACAGATAAAGTAGAGGAAGATGGGCACAGATGTTAGCTCAGGGCCAGCCTTCCTCAGCAAAAAGAGGAGGACTGTCAGTAGTTAACTCAGGGCTAGTCTTCCTCAAAAAAAATCTACAATTTTGGTACGTTTACATTTATTTGTGTGGTTGTACAAACATTTTTACTGCTGTGAGTGCACCAAGAAATTTGGAAACCAGTGCCTTAGGAAATGACTTTCAAGAATCCCATCATAGTCCCTGAGCATCCTGTCTTTGAGATGACACATCACAAATTTTTGCATCAGGTGGTTCCACTTGGACTTCTTAAATATGGATAGGTGTCCCATGTCATGCTGCAAAAAGCAACTCTGAGCCTAGAAGAGACCAAATTGTTGTTAGAGAAATTGGGATGTCAAGAAGTAATTCATAAATTAGCCTGATAGTAGGTTCAGGAGCCAGTTTGAGAAAAGGAATGGGGATCTCGTTTGATCTCAAGCTAAGCTTACTCTCTATTTCCCACATGTCACATTCTTTCCCCCCTCCATTTGTTTGTGTAGATGGTTCTCCAGCTGAGAAAGATCTCCTTGTGACTGTGAAAATCTTCCATTGTGGAGTGAAAAAAGCATGACCTTTGGAGTCAGGCACATTTGGGTTCTAAACATTCTTCAACATTTATGAGCTGCACAACTCTTGCTAAGTTATCAGTAACTTGAACCTCAGTTCTTCATCTGATAAGCAGACATATGAACACCTTACTCATGGAGCTGTTGTGCAACTTAAATACATGTAAGTTGACTGGCTGTGCTAAGTATTAAATACATGTTTGCTTCCCTTCTTGTTTCCAAAAGTTGCTTTTCAAGGAATAAAACAAGTAAGCTTTTCAAAAAAAATTAAAGTATAAAATTCTGGAATTAACATTGGTGTTAATTCTCCATGAAACCTTCCCCCGTTGTTCCAATCAGAATCATATGCCTCTCTCTGCTCCAACAAGACATACTCATTCCTCTCTTTGGCGTCAATGTCATTCTGTCATACAGTATGTTTAGCAATTTGAATGACAACCTCCTCCAGTGGATGACTCATTTTCCAATTGCAGGGACCAAAAGCACTTGTCTTTATGTCCACAACACAATGTTGTGCTCATAGAAGGCCATGTTCAGAGATTCATACTTGATTCAACAGGGATTCATTGAATGCCCTGCTATGTTCCAGTTGCTGGTTTTCCTTTATGGTAAAATTCACACATTCTTAATCCTAATATAATAAGTTATAATCTCTGCTCTTAAAGAATTCATGGTTCGATGCATTGATAAATCTTGGTTGGTAAGTGAATGAAAGATAAAGATGAGTGTTGCCTGGTTCAGAAAAGAACTTCAGATACTGAAGTTGTAGGGATAAAATTGGGTAAAGAGTAGCAACTGTCATGAATTAAATATTTACCATATGCAAGGTTTATGGTAAATATTTAATTGTTTGGTTAACTTGTTTAGCCCTCAGAATATTTCCATAAGCATATTTGTTATCCTCATTTTACAGACAGCAGAACTCAGGCCCAGCAAGATTTGGTAATTTCCTTGTGAGACACTGATGAGCAGCTTGCCAAGAAGTATCACACAGCAGCTGACACCAATCTAAAGATCGAAGAAAAAGTTTTAAGTCTTCCCCTAAAGCTACCGCCTGTGCTTAGAATGCCTGCTTACCTCAGAAATTGTGAGGAGAAAGGAAATTAATATTGTAATAGGCCAGCCATTCCCAAAATGCCACAGTATTAACCAAGCCGTGGCTTCCAAAATCAAGATCTGGGCAAGGTGAAGGGAAAAGAATCCCAGATTGACATTGAACATATTCATAGCCTCTAATTTCCTCCACAATTCTTGGAAATATTCCACCAACTGGGACCGTGAAATAAATGTTCAAGGAATGAATTAGATTCTTTAAGGGAAAAAGGAACAATAACTAAGAATCTATTATATCAACTTACGAATGCCTTAATTTTGTGAATAGAAAATTATTACTATTAATAAATTTACTTGGGTGGAATCATAAGCAAAATACAATGAACAAACAAAACATTTTAAAAAGTTACAATAACTTTTTTTTCTCCTCTGGAGAAGTGAAAGATGAGTAGTGATTTTTAAATTGTCCTCAAACTGTTATGGAATTCAGTTAGAATAAATTCTTTTTTCTGAGTGGGGGTTGGTCAGTAAAGAGATACAAAATTCCAGTAGTTGTCTTTTACACTATCAGTACTGTTTCAGATGTTGATTGAGCTCTGGTTATGTTTGGAGAACTGGTTATGTTTTGTACATATGGATCTGTGCTCCTCTAGTTAGTGCTACAATTTACAAAGCGTTTTCAATGTCATCACCCATTTATATGTGCAAAGGGCTTTAGCCTATAAAATGATGAACAAAAACCAATATAATTCACTTAGATTAGCTCAAAGGATGACTTTCCCGTGAGCTGCTCAATGGATCTTCAGAAACAAGACACAGGGTCTCCAAGGCCATAAGTGTTTGTCTGCTCTGGAGGGGTCCTGGTCCTGTGGACAAGTAGTATGCATATGTGCATGTGTGTGTAGTATAATGCTAGCATTCGTTTACAAGCTTGCCACATTATACTGGAGAGTCAGTGCAAAGGCTGGAAAGAAGTATCTCTTAGTTTAATGACTAGAATGGGTTTAAAATCAGGATACTTAAGAAAGTGAACAGGGTATAAGAAAGAGATTAGGATTGTTCAGAGGTAAGAAAGGTGAGAAATTTGAAACAAAAAAGAAAGAGTTATGAAAAGAATTCTAGAAAGCAAAAGTTTCATTTCAAAACTCACTGGTGCAACTTTTAAGGGATCTGTTGCCTTGGAAAAGTCCTGATGGGCTTATCTCTCGAGCCTCCATAAACCTTGGAATTCTGATGGCCATCAATAATTTTAATAGGTCATGTCTGTGGTGCCTCCCAGCCTGATCACCTTTTTCAACCCATTTATTGTACAGAGTAGGGGGTTACAAAAGCCCAGATAATTAACAGGTCTGAAATCATCAGGAAGACATTGACAAATGCTGGAGTTAAACCTGTGCTTCCTGACACCCACTTTCATGCTCAACCAGTGATTCTCTCTCTCTCTCTCTCCATATATATATATATATATATGTGTGTGTGTGTGTATGTGTAAATACGTATATATCTATATAGATGTACTAAAGAAAATTTATGGTAGAATTTTACCCTCAAAGACCCATACTCTTTTAGATAATGAATGATTATCTCATAGTTGTCAGATACTACTGGGGTCTTCTTTTCCACGGAGAAAAATTTTTATTTATTTATTTATTTATTTTTTGAGGATGATTAGCTCTGAGCTAACTAATGCCAATCCTTCTCTTTTTGCTGAGGAACTCTGGCCCTGAGCTAACATCCATGCCCATCTTCCTCTACTTTATACGTGGGACTCCTACCACAGCATGGCTTTTTGCCAAGCGGTGCCATGTCCATACCTGGGATCTGAAATGGCAAACCCCAGGCCGCAGATAAGCAGAACGTGTGCATTTAACTGCTGCGCCACCAGGACACCCCCCATGGAGAAAATTTTTAGGAAAAATAATTAAGGTTTGTATCATCTTCCTTTTTTAACCTAGGGCTTCCTGCCCTAAATAATGGGGATATATCTAGAGGTTTGTCAATTACTAGTGCCACCACTGATTCATGCTATAGATAGTATCTAAAATTTGTTTAGCATTTTCTATATTCTAGACCCTGCACTTTTAATGCCTTCAACTCTTTCAATAATCTCCCAATAATATTTATAAGGTTAGCGCTATTGTGGTTGCTATTTTATAGACAGAGAAACTGAAGCACAGAGAGGTTTTGTAACTGGCCTAAACCGACACAACTTGTTGCTGTGCTAGGTTGTGAGTCCAGGCTGTCTACCCTCAGAGCCCTCTATTCTTAATACAGAGCTGTGCTCCCTGACACCCAGCCTTGTGGGATGCACACGATGGATGTCAACCTAAGGCCTGAGCCTGAGTGTTTGTTTCAGGTCTGCAATTAACCAGTTCTGTGACCTGAGATGCCTCCTGCCCCTCTGTGAGTTCGTTTTCTCATTTCTTAATGCTGAAATATAATCCTTATTCTATCTGCCTCACAGTGATATAAAAATCAGCACTTTGTGCAAATTATTTTAAAAGAATTACACAAATGTCAGCTGTTTAAAAAATACATTCCAAAAAAATGAAATGTTCAATGTTAGCTAAAATCTCTTTAATGCTAATGTAAAACCATCCCAGTGAATTTTTAGTCTTCTAGAGACTCTGTCCTTTGAAAGACAGTATTTCAGGGAACCAAAGTGGTAGAGAAAGAAAGAGTAGCGCCCTGTCTTGGGGAAACCTAAGGAACTGGGCCAGACAGAAGTGACTTGGAGACCCAGTTCTTTGACACACTTGCTGCATGACTTTCAGAAAGTAATTTATTCTCCCTGAACTATATTTCCCCAAATGTAAAACAGGCTGTTGTTAATCCAGACTTCTTAGCTCAGCACCCAAGACACTGTCTCCCTCTCCTCCTTTTCTTTTCTGTTCTCCTACCTCTCCCCTCCTCTCATCGTCTTCTCCTCCTTCTCCTCTTCTCATCCTCAGTCCATGACAGTAGGTGAAATTAATTGAGCACACATATTTGCCATTATTGTCCTAAGACAAAGGAAACAGCTAAGCTGGGATGCTCATTTTTGGTTGGCGCTTACTCATGACATGAATCATATCCATACTCTATCTCTGTACACATCCTCTTCTCACTGCCCTAGTCTTGTCTCTGTTGGCTTTGCTCATTTCTAGGCATTTGGGATTCTCTCTTTCAGAGCTGCACACAACTCTACCCTCTTTCACACTGCAGACCTCTAAATAGTTGAAATGGAGTTTGGTGTATTTCCTCTAAGTTTTTCTCATGCCTTCCCTGTTACGTTGACCTCTGACTCTCATGAGAAGGAACTTGAGTTTCTTTGTGTCCCTCCTTGAGTGTGGTGTCCAGTGATAAGGAGTGGACTGACCAGCACACAGAAAAATAAACCTACTTTCTTTGTTCCATACATGCTACTCATGGGCACACATCAAAATACTGCATTTGCTTCTTTCATTTAGCTCAGAACATTCTGTTGCCTTATATGAAACTTGTGGCTAATTTATATATGTGTTCCTTTACCCCTTTTGCCCTCCCCTCAACCCCTTCCTCTCTCGTAAGCACCTATCAGTTGAACATGACGCAGTCTACACAGAAATCAAAATATAATACATGCACCTGAAATTTACACAATGTTATAAGCCAATATTACCTCAATAAAATGACTTAAAGACAAAAGAGATATGCACCCAAATTTCTCTAACAAAAGTGCACTTGTTGTGCATATGTTATTTTATCTTATTACAGAAAAAAAACTTTGATTACAGTGAATTATTTCTGGGAAAAAACAAAGAATATCTTGTAACTATTCATATATATTTCCTGTCATCAAATGCTTTGCAATCCTCATTATAATTATTGCAAAACAGCCCATGATATGGTCCTTGAGGGGTGGAAAAGTGTCATGCTCTCCAGTGAAGGTGAGCAGGACATAAAATCAGAGGGCTTGAGGTCCAATGTTTACTCTACAACTTAGAGGTTTTTACAGGTTGCACCCTGAAAGACTAATATGGATCAAAGTATGGTGTCTGTGTGCCAGCTCTGGACCTATGGCTGCACCTGCCTGGAAGGGGCACCCTTTGGTTATTTACTTAGAAACTATTCTCCAACTCTCCCTCCTCCTCATAATAGGTGAATAATGATACATAAGTAGTCTGTCCCATAGGGTCACTAATTCATTCATTTACTTAGTCATTCTAAAACCCTTTTTAGGATTCCATCCTATTTATTGATTAAGAGTGCAGGCTTGGGAATGAAACATATCTGGTTTGCATCTGGGCCTCACCGCTTACCAGGAATGTCCTGAGGAGTTTGCGGAAGCTCTTGGAGCCTTGGTTTCCTTAACCAGAATATGGGAATAACAATACCTTCATCTCAGTATTGTTGTAAAAATCAGAAGAGCTAAAATAAAGTGCTCCCTTTGGTGCTTGGCACAGATTAAACCCTCCAAAGTATTCAACTCTCATGTTTTATTATTACTTACTTCTCCTGAGATGGGTTGTAATTTTCTCCAAAGAACTTACAGAGGAAAATAAATTCATAAAACAAAATTGGCACATCAAATCTTATTATTGAACATATGAGCCATCTGATTGTTTTCAAACTACATGATTTAAAACTAATTGCACAGTACAAATAACTAGAATCTAGGCTTGGTCTTCCCACCTGGAAGAGACCACACCAGAAAAGCCAGAAACAACCTATAAGTCCGAGAAGAACATTTCAATCTGTCTAGGTTATCCTAGACATCCAATAAATGTTACAAGATTTTTTTTCAGTTAGCCATTTTGATGGAGGAGAGTGATGAGGATAAGCAGTGAAAGAAAGTGGAAATACTAGAACTTAACAAAAATAAAGGTTTTGATTCTGAGCCCAGCTGCTAGGTGACCTTGGACCAGCCTCTTAATGTCTGTGATTTTCATTTCTTTTGTAAAAGTGGTTTGTATAACCTGTATTACTCTGAATGACCTACAGGATCCAAGAAACCTCTGCAAATTCTAAAAGCCTATGTCATCGCAGGTTTTCCTCATTGTTATTAATGACATTTGATGTGTAACAGATGAACTGCTGTCTTTGTTTTAGAATTTCCAATGAAATGGGTCTCAGAAATTTCTACTTGTGGACAGATATATTTGTTTAGGTATTACTCGCCTATTTGTAAATTTCTTCTTATCAAACAGTGACTCCATTTCAACACAAAACAAAACACTGATGACAAAACAAAACCCAGAATACACAAACATAGTATCCATCAACATCTGAGTTCATTTAAAACCCAGTCCAGAGACAGGGCAGAGATTTGATTTCCTTCCCATGGCATCTTCCCCAGCATACTGGTTGAGGATCTGGCAGCTACCTGGATGCCTGTTGGCCCAGCCAGTAACATCGTATACCTTGCAGCTGATCACTACCCACTGGTCAGCCTGCTGATTGTGTTTCTGGATCTCCTGCCAACTGTAACTGCTTAGGATTTGTCTGGGCTTCTCACAACACTTCCTATTTGCCTCCTGCTTCATAGAAACCTTGATTTTCTCATCTTCCTCTGGTTTCAAGTTCCCCTGATGATTCTCACCTAGATAGGGCTGTCTCTTTCCTAACAAGACTCCCACTGCCCTCAGGTTTTTCTTCAAACTTCATCATCAATGAATCCTTGGGATTTCTGGATTGACTCCTGAAATTTCTACTCCTCACCTCGGATTGTATCATTAAAATGTCCTCTTCCTCTCCTTTCATTCCATTGAAGTATGATGCCTACTCAGAAAACTTTTTAGCTTAGTTGTCTCATCACGAACCCAAGAGCGAACTACTTCTTAGCCTCTAACTTTATGTCTGTCCTGATTCTTTTCTTCCCTGATGGAGTCTGAGACAGCTTCCCTCCTGGGAGTTAGGACCTGTCTCTCTTCACTTCTCTCCCATGATGCTCTTCTCTTACTACATCCTCCTTCATCATTAAATATGTCTTAGGATAGAGTTGGGTCCAATGCCAGTTGGGCTGAATGTTGTGGAGTGTCACATGACTCCCCTGCTTTGTTTCATGCTGTATTGGACTCACCAGCCCTCTGACCTGCCAGTGAATGAAGACATTTAAATTTTTTAATTCGACATGTGTGGGTTTACCAAAAGACAACATCAATGATACACTACTTTATCTCTTTTGTTTCCCATTCAAAGCCCACTAAATCTGTCAATATGCCTAAAGTTAATAGTAACTGACATTTGCTAGAACACATGATGATTTACACAGCCCCTGTTGTATGCATTATCTGATTTAATTCTCACATTGATCTTTTCAGGAAAGTGCTATTAGTGTGCCATATTCCAGGTAAGAACACAAAGGCTGAAGAACTCAGGTTCCTGCCTGAGTCATTCTGTCAGTGACAAGCAAACTGGTGCATGAATTCAGATTCTCTGATTCCAAATCCCAACTCTTTCAATTCTGCTCTGCAAACCTAGGGTCTAGACATTTCCCTATGTCTACAACTTTACTGAGTCATTTAGAAGGGAAGCAGAAGGACACATTCCATTCTGGTTAGGGGGAGTAGGGACTGGGTGAAAGGTCCTAATTTTAAGAAAAGAGGCAGCATGACATAATAGAAAGAGCCCATTCTTGTATTCAAGAATCTGTGTCAAGGGATTCAGCAAGTCACTCAGGCCAAGATTTATGTACTAAATGTTTCATTCCAGTGCTATGTATAATTGCGAAAAACCGGAAATGACCTACATGTCTAACAATAAGGAAGAAGGCTGATTTATTATATCTATATATTGAATATGATGTAAATATTAAAAACAAAGCTTTATAGAATTTTTAATGGCATGTACTCATGTTTGCAATATAACAAGTGGAAAATCTGCGATAAAATTCTGTGTACTGTATAAGATGTGATTGAAAGGGAAAACACCAAGATGTCGGCATTAGCTCTCTTTGGATTATAGTATTATTGATGTTTCTTTCTTCGTTATTCTTTATGGTTTGTTCCAAATTTTCTACAAATGAATGAATATTATTTTTCTAAATTGAGAAAAACAAGAGTTCTTTTTTGCAAAATAAAATACAGTACCAAAGAAAGAAAGGAAAAGCATGGATTTTGGATCTAGATGTGTCTGGGATCCAATTTCAGCTCTACCACTTATTAACTGTAGAACATCATGCAAATTACCTACCTTCTTTGGGCTTTAGTTTTCGCATCTATAAAATGAAAGATTAAGCACAATTTTCAGGATTACAGTAAATTAACATAAATTCTATGGTATTTACACAAAAGACCTCAGTAGTTTCCATGATTTCTGTATGAGCATCTCACAAATTCAAGATCTATACATTTGGTACATTTGGTGGGTTAAATACATAAATTCAGGATAGCTCCAGAATTTCAGCATAATTGAATTTTGAGGGCAACAATCTGGTTGGAAGTTTGTTACAGGTTGTAGCCACTCCTGACACGGGAAGGGTTAATAATCACTGGAAAAGGCTTGCCAACAAACTGTGACCCAGAGGTGAGAAGGCCGGTTAGCCAATAACAGATAAGACCTCCAGGGGGAGGCAACCTAGGCCAGGCATGGTCACCTGGGGGCACAGATGGAGAAATGATATCAGGAGCAGGAGGGGCCATTGCCTAGGAGGCCTTGCATGCTCTGATCTAAAAATATATGAGCACAGCAATAACATGATAATATCAAAACAGAGGCCGAGGGAGGGCTCCTTGAGAAATCACTAAGAATTCTTGGCATTCACTAATTACATTGTCCTGAACATCTGTGTATGTTTAACAGTTGTAAGCTATGTATATATTGAAATGCTGGTTATAATAAACTCAGAGTGGCCATCAGCCATCTCTGCATCTATCTTGATGTGTACATTGGATTGCAACACCGACACAGGCATGGAAAACATTTCTTCAGAGGAGTTGGCTGGCACCTTATGTAATCATGAGATAATGTCATTTTGTCATATCACACAATGCTGACCCACTGGTGTGTGTGTGTGTATTGAGGGAGATAGCTGAAGACCTTCACATCCCTCCACTGGCTTTACCATTGACAGCACTTTGTGCATAGCAGGGACTGTGTAATTGTTAGTTTTCTGTCTGTCCCTGCTTGGATACCAAGTAGGCTATAATGATAGCTACCCATTGCTTTAAAACATTTGTACTTGTGTTATTTTGGAGGCAGCAAGACTGTTTACAATACTGTAAACTACATAAACTTTGGAGCAGAAATATCCAAGCTGGGTATTCTTGCACTGGATTCTCATTATCCTTGTACCTCAGCTTTCTTATTCTACAAAAAAAGATGAACAAAACTATACTCATAAGTTTGTAGAGATGAGTACATTATGTTATATATTGCAAGAAGCTAGGCTAGCACCAAATACCCGGAGTTACGCAGAAGAAGTGGCAGCTAATATTATTATTATTGTACATTTTTATAATTTTGCTCAACAAGGTGATTGCCTGGCCCTGTTAGTTATTCTCTCAGCTCCCTGGGCTTCACTTCATTTTGTTTATTTGGTTTTCTTAAAAGTCATTTAAAGGACCATTGTTATCAAGGCCCAGGTACCTTATCATTTCAACAAACATCATTTGAAAAACATCCCAATGAGTTAGTGGTGCTTTGACTTTGAAGCATCTCATGGTTTCATTGCAGACATTCAGGAAGGACTGCTTTAGTCGCAGAGGCTCACAGCACTCAGTTGGTCTCCTGACAGCTGGTGATTGATTGACCCTGGTCTTCCCATGAGCAGGATTTAAGGGGGGCAGCATAGCCTCATATTCTTACAGCCTCCTCAAAATCACTTACTCTTGTGCTTTCAGCTACTGCGTTGTCTCATGCAGAGAGTGAAGAAATGGAGACCTAATCCTAAAGAGGAAAACATGAACACCCAAGATTATTTTCTTTTCAACTTGTCAAGGAATATATGAGAAAGGCTAGAGAATAAAGCAATAAATTATATTATCAGGTTCAGGTGGGTAATAATTTTGCCTGATTGGTTTGTCACTGTACTCATAGAGTCTGGCCTAGGATTAGATTCTCACTAAATATTTATTAAATAACTGAATACATGCATGAATGAATGACCAGAGTTCTGGGACCTAGTTTCAGGTTTGCCAGTGACCTTTAGCTGGTCACTCAGGTACTTCATTTGTAGAAAGAAAGAGTGAGTATTATTGAAAAAAAAACCTAACAAGTATTGCAGAGGCTGTGGAGAAAAGGGGACTCTCATACAATGCTGGTGGGAATGCAAACAGGTACAGCCACTGTAGAAAACAAGATGAAGAAGTCTCAAAAAGTTAAAAATAGGAAAACCATATGATTAAGCTCTTGTACTTCGGGTATTTATACAAAGAACATGAAAACACTAATTCAAAAAGATATATCCACCCTCTCTTCATTGTAGCATTATTCACAAGGGCTATCTTCTGGATTAGGCACTCACGATGACAGATATATTCAGCTAAAATTTATGGAGTTTCTACTCTTGGCTATGTCCTTCACATCTGTTATTTTTTCTTCTTCTTCACAATAGATGCGTAGGTATTTTCACTCTCATCTTAGAGACAAGTAAATTGAAGGTCTATTTGGTACTTAAGATTTTTAACCAGGGCCTGAATTGGAAATTGATCGCTGGTCTGTATGACTCGAAGAGCCTCTGTTAATTGACCATAGGTAATTCAGTATGCATAGTGTTAAATATTCATGCTTAGTTTGTTTGAGAGGCATGGGATTTGTCAATCATTACATTTGGTTGTTGGTTGTAAGAGTCCTTATTTTTTTCCCTTTTTGGCCTTAGTAATTCTAAGCTAGTAAAAGGAGTTCCTCTCAGCAAAGATGGAACAGGTTTTTCAAGAAGACTTTTGGAAAGGCTAAAGGGAGAAATATATAGACATAATGTTCATAGTTTATTAATTCAACAAATATTTGCCAAGGTTCTTTTACAAGCTGGATGTTGAAGATACCGATAAGAACAAGACAAAATCCTAACCCTCAAGTGCCTTGGTTCAATGTGTGAGAGAACCATTTATAGGATGTTATGATATCACAGAAAAGAGAGGGGCCCAAACTGTCTTTGGGAATTCAGGGAAGCCTCGATGGAGGAGTCCTTAGGATGAGTTTTGAAGAACAATAAGACCCACCAAGAGACTTATTGGAAATGGAGATTCCTAAATGAAAGATTTGCCCTGCAAAGCAGATACTGGGACACAATCACTTGCCTAGTAGCCTAATCTATCTTCCAGGGATGGCCCCAGGTCTGGGGGTTCCTTTACACAGACATGAAGGGCAAGTGGAGAATCATTGTCTATAACAGAGTCTATTCTCTTGCTCTGTGTCTGTCTCACAGCTCATACAACATTCTCGGCATTTCCCCAACCATCAATTCTTTCTCCTTTGTCACTAGATAACCACAAGTCCATTAAAAAGTGTTTCATTCTATATCTTCAAGCTACCTTCTGTTCTTTTCCTTCACTCTGGCAACTTCTTGAAAGGACAGTCTTCGAGTACTCCTACCATTTCTAAGAACACTGTTACTTCCATGTAGACTGGCTATTACTCCCATCAACCACAGAAATCTCTCCCCTGGGTTACCATGACTGCTTAGCTGCTCAAACCAGGAGCTCCTGCTTAGTATTCCCCCTCTTAATCTCCATGTAGCATCTGGCCCAGTTAACCAGACAACTCTTTCCTCTTCTGGCTTCTGGATATTGGACTCTCTTGGCACTTTGCCTTCGCCAATCATTCATCAGCTTCTGCTCCCATCACTTGAGCATTTCCTAAGATTCTGCCTCCTTCGCATGTACCTTGTCTCCAGGTGCAAAAGTGTTGACTCTCATTACTTCACCACAAAGGTTTCTTGAGGTGTCTGCCTCTAGTTTTGAACTTTTACTCTGGCTCTAAATCATAGTTGGCAATCTGGTAAAGCCTATGGAATTCTTCTTGGAAAGGTTTTTTAAACACAAAATACATAATATTATAAAAAAGCTCAGGTATGTTAAAAGGATGATTAATGGTCTGAGGATCGATCTGCACTGTCTAATAGAACTTTCTGCCATGATGGCAATGTTCTACGTCTGGGCTTTCCCATACAGTAGGCACCAGTTTCATGTGCCTACTGGGGACTTGAAATGTGGCTAGTATTGAAATGTGGTTGCTGGGAATAACTTTTTAATTTCATTTCATGAATTCAAATTTAAATGTAAATAGCCACATATGGCTAGTAGCTAGAGCATTGGATCAGTATAGATCTAAATATTTATTTCCTCATACCTCCTAGATGGCTGTTAGCAAATTATACTCAATTTGCCTCAAAACTGATTGAACCCCATTCTAAAATAGCTCATTCTCCTGACATCTTTTTTATTATCAATGCATTATTCGTCACCAGGTATCCAAACCTCTCTCATCTTTTATTTCACCCTCTTACGTGCCATTTTTTCCTAAAAATAGAAAATATTTATTAAATATTCACTGTGTCTGAGCATTGTGTTAACTGTTTCGTATATACTATCACATTGCCCAAAAAATTATGACGTGGGAACTATTGTTTTTTACACTTTGCAATAGATTGTGGAGGTCAAATAAATTATCGTGTATGGTAACATACTCATATCATTAATCAGCAGATCTAGGTGTTTCTAGTTTTATTAAAAGTACTAATTTCTCACATAGGCTCAACCAAACTCATTAAGAAGTCAGGATGTGACTATTGAGGACTAACACATGAGACAGTTTCATTGTAGTGATGGAACAGTTTTGTGTCCTAATTTTGGTGGTAGTTACTTGAGGCTATGTGATAAAACTTTATAGAACTGTATACCAAAACAAACAAACAAAGAATAATAGGACAAGCAAATACCGATGAAATCCAAATAATATATGCACCTGAGTTAAGAGTATAGCATCATGGTCAATTTTCTGGTTTGGACTATGGGCTATGGTTATGCAACATGTCAGTACTGGGAGAAGGACAAGCTAGCTTCGGGGTACATGAGAACTCTATGCTACAATTTTTGCATCTCTTGTGAGTCTTAAACTCTTTTAAAATAAGAAGTTGTTAGAAAATCAAACTCATATTCAATTTAACTTCTCCCTCCCTGACTAAAACCTTGGCTGAGTTGGCCTAGTAACTGGAGGGGCTTTCTTCTCTATTCCCTCTGTTATTGGAGTGTGGAGGAGAGAGTAAAAGTAAGAATCTTCTATTCATAGCTGACATTAGTGAGTTCAGCTGATTTTGCTTTCTTGTGATTCCTGTTCCCTTATATCAGAGTTCCTCAACATAAGCACTATTGACATTTTGGGCCAGATAATTCTTTATTGCTGGTGGGTGATGGGACTGTCTTGAGCATTATAGGATGTTCAGCAGCATTCCTGGCCTCTAGCCTCTAGATGTTCATAGCAAACACTCCTTATTTCCCCACAAAGTCATGATATTCAAGCTGGTTCTCTAGATATTTGCCAGTTGTTCACTGGGGGACAAAATCACCCCTAGTAGGGAATCTCTGCCTTACAAGCACGTGCCCACAATGGCAAGGATGGAGGGGATGGATAAGGTTCCTATAGGCCTCATCAAGGAAAGAAGACTAAACTCTAAGGAACTCTTGAGCATTTGGCTACAACTTCTAGCTGACTCATAGCTGATGGCAAAATGCTGTCCCTACACTGTAGTGGTCTGCAGTAACTATGAGGCAGCCAACCTTTTCTCCCTGCCTGTCTTTCTCTGTGGCTTACTGGATTCCTCTGCTCAAATGAAGGGGCTGTAATTGCCCACTTTTACCCCACTATGTCACAACATTGGTTTAAGCAGAAACAAAATCTTTGTAAATATAGTGACTATGGAGGAAAATGATAAATTGTTCAGGCCCATCTTCTCCTAAAAACCTTATTCACCTGATATATCCCTTAGAGATATTCCCCCTTTAACCGACTGCTATCTATAGTTTCCTCTATTCATTCGGCATATAGTCAATGTGTCTTGGATTGCTAATTACACATTGAACTATGTAGAGCATCCTAACTGAAACAAAGATCATAGAATGTCAAATGACCTAAAGCCAATGAACCTGAGAGAGCATAGAGTTCAATGCTTTAACAGGTGAGCTATAGAGCTTGGGACTCACCACAATGTCATATATGGAATAAGTTATCAACCCAGTCTGTACTCAGGTTCAATAACCCAGGGTCAGGGACATTTTAATAAAAGTATTCCCCAAAAGCAACAGTTTTTGATAGGAAATGTAGCATGGGAGTTGAGCATCAACTGTGGAGGTAGATAGATCTGGTTTCAAATTTCAGTTCCACAATTAAACAGGGTATGTGACATTGGGAAAAATTTGTGACTTTTCCAAATGTCATCTATAAAATGGAGATTAAAGTAGAATCTAATTAATAGATAGTGTTGTGGAGTAATTGATATAATGTATTCAAACTTTTTAGCACAGTGCTTGCCCCATAGCAAACACTTCATCATCTACATCCTCATCATCACAGCATGGCGTTTTGAGGTTTAGAAAAGTCTTTCACATACATTTAATCTTCTTTCGAGTTAAGTGTTAGTTACATCTATAGCTGAGCAAACAGTTTCTGAGATACACTTGATTTAATTCACACATCTTGTTGCATGAAAACACAAGCATAAGTCTTCTGATATAATACTCATGCTTCGAGATCTTGTCAAGATGGCAGTGTGAGCAGACGTTGAACTCGCTTTCTCCTACAAATACAACCAAGTTACAATTTTTGGAAAGATTATCCCAGATTTAAAACTGAAAACTGGATAAAAAAGAACCCCCACAAAAAGGGACACTCCTGATGAAGGCAGAAGAGACAGTAATTCCTGCTAGAGAGGAAAAAAAAATCTTTGGGAGCAGCGGAGCTTCACAGCTTTCCAGGTGGGAGCCACCATAAGGTATGCTGCCCTCCCTGGAGGAGTGAGGTCCGGAGCAGGGGAGATACTGCTATAAGCACACTTCAGACTCAGCCAAACTGAGACCGGGGTCTTACTGTCTGGCTTTGCTGGCTATTAACTGCAATGAAGATACCTCCATAAAATCTATTGGCTGAAAGCCAAAAAGACCTGGGTCTTAAAGGGCCCATGCACAAACTCACTCATCACAGCAAACTAAAATCAACAGAGAGACAGCTTATAGTCCTTTGGTGAAACGAGACTCACTTGGTGGGCTTTGGGGACATCTTGGTGAGAGGAGGGACCTCTCCAGAGATTGAGACATTGGTGGGTCCATTGTTCTAAGCTGGTCAGGGCATGCGGAGGCAGACCCCTGTGGGTGCCATTGAGGTTCATCCCTTGGGCTGTTAGCCGAGGGTCTGCCACACCCACTAGAGAACAGACTAAATCCAGTTCAGTCAGGGCAGGCAACCCGCCCTAGGGGCTGACCCACCTAACAGCAATCTCTCAGGTTACATTTCAGCCTGCATTGACTGGATGACTTGATCCTCAACAGGTGGGCAAGGGTGTCTGCCTCTGTGGGGCAGGGCCTGTGGGAGGACCAGGTGAAATGTGGGGGGCATTGTTGGAGAGGTGAGGGCCCCTGCAGTGTGTTATTGGGGTACACTCCAGGGGGTTGAGAAGTGTGCATGGACCAGGACTGTGCTGACAGTGTGTGTGGTCCTGTGGGGGGTGATGTTTATCAGCAGCAGAAGACCTGTGCTTCACAAATAGCCATAAAAAGGATCAGCCCCACCTTCCAAAGCCTGAAACAATTGAGAGCCACAGTGCATAGGGTCAGCCCCACTCAGCTGTACTCCTAAGAGAACTGACAACAGCCTTGTAGGCCTGAGGCCTACCACAACTGTAAGCCCCTGAGCCTAGCAATGAGCTACACTGGGTACCAAACCAATGAAGAGGAAAATTATAATAGGAGTGTGCTGATAGACTTTGTAGCCAACAGTGCTGATGCTCCCCAAACCAGATTTACAAACAGCTGGCCAGGGAAGGAAAGATTAGACTCCCTGGGTACCTGCAGTGGGAGTAAGCCTGCCACAGCAGAAGGACACAAGGAGCTCACAAAGGGGTCACTCCTGGTTCTTATAGACTTGTAATGAGAGGGAAGCACACTGTGGGGCCTCGTAAGGCATTTCATACATAAGACGAATTCTCCAAGATCAGGAGGCATAGCCAACACACGTAATAAATAGAAATCAGCACAGCGAAACAGGCATAATGAGGAGACAAAAGAATACTTTCGAAGCAAGGGAACAGTACAAAACCCCAGAAAAAGGGCTAAATGACACAGAAACTAGTGTCCTGCTTGACAAATAGTTAAAATAAAATATCATGAGGATGCTCAGAGATATGGGGAGAAGAATGGATGAGCACAGTGAGCACATCAGCAAAGAACTGGAAGATATTTAAAAAATCAGAAATGAAGAATACAAGACTGGAAATGAGAAATTCACTAGAGGGACTCAATAGCAGAGTAGAGGAAGCAGAAGAACAGATCAGCAAGCTAGACGAAAGACTAGAGGAAATCACCCAAGCAGAACAGAAAAGAGAAAAAAGAATGAGACAGAATGAGCACAGTCTAAGAGAACTATGGGACAATCTCAAGCATGCTAACATTCAGATTATAGGGGTCCCAGAAGGAGAATAGAGAGAGAAAGGGACAGAAAATTTATTTGTAGAAATAAGATGAAAATTTTCCTAACCTGAGGAAGGAAACAGACATCCAAGTTCAGGAAGCACAAAGAGGCCCACACCAAGACATATTGTAATTAAATTGTCAAAAATTAAAGACAAAGAGAGAATCCTAAAAGCAGCAAGACAAAGGCGACACGTGACATATAAAGGGAAGCCCATAAGACAATCAGAGGACTTCTCAGCCGAGACCCTACAGGTGAGAAGAGAATGGCATGACATATTTAAAGTGCTACAAGGAAAAACCTACAGGCAAGAATAGTCTATCCATCAAGGTTGCCATTCAGAATGGAAGGAGAGATAAAGTGCTTCCCAGACAAGCCAAAATTAAAGGAGTTTATCACCAAGAAACCAGTTCTACAAGAAATGCTGAAGGGACTTTTTTAAGTGGGAAAGCAACGATGACAAATAGAGATAAAAAAATTATCAAGAAAACAAAAAAACAACAGCAACAAAACAGGCAATAAAATTGTTTGTAAGGTAAAAATAGAGTACAGGCAGCAGATCAACTACCTGTACAGATAATACGAAGGTTAAAAAACAAATGTACTAAAATCACCTATTTCAATGATAAGAGTGTAATGGCTAGACACACATTAAACAAGAGACTCTATATGTTTTGAAAAATATATAATGTGGGAGGAGGGGAGTGAAAAAGTAGAGCTTTTAGAAAGAGGACAAACTAAAGAGTCTATCAACTCAATATTGACTGTTATATGCATAGCGCATTAAATAGGATCCTCATGGTAATCACAAATCAGAAACATATAACAAGCAAGAAAAAAAGTAACACAAAAGAAAACAAACAAATTACTAAAGATAGCCATCAAACAACAAGGGAAGAGAGCAGGAGAAAAAGAAAGGAACAGAGATGAACTACTAAAACACCAAGGAAAAAAGTAACAAAATGGCAATAAATACATATTTATCCATAGCTACTTTAAATGTCAATGGACTAAATGCTCCAATCAAAAGGAATGGGGTGGGCAATTGGATAAAAAAAAACAAGACCCATATATATGCTGCATACAAGAGACACACTTCAGACCTAAAGACACTCACAAACCGAAAGTGAAAGGATGGAAAAAGATATTCCATGCAAACGACAAAGAAAAGAAAGCCTAGGTAGCAATACTCATATCAGACAAAATAGGCTTTCAAACAAAAACTGTAACAAGAGACAAAGACGGGCACTACATAATCATAAAGAGAACAATCTAGCAAGAAGATATAACACTTGTAAATATCTATGCAGCCAACATAGGAGCACCTAAATAAATAAAGCAAGTATTAACAGACATAAAAGGAGAAATAGACAGTAACACAATAATAGTAGGGGACATTACACTCCACTTACACCAATGGATACGTCATCCAAACAGAAGATCAATAAGAAAACACTGGCCTTAAATGACACATTAGACCAGATGGACTTAGTAGATATATACAGAACATTCCATCCGAAAACCACAGAATACACATTCTTTTCAAATGCCCATGGAACATTCTCCAGGACTGACCACATGCTGGTGACAAAACAAGTCTCAATAAAGTTAAGAAGATCAAAATAATACCATGCATCTTTTCTGAACCACAAAGATATGAAACTAGAAATCAACTACAGGAAGAAAACCAGAAAAGCCACAAAAATGTGTAGATTAAACAAAATGCTACTGAACAACGATTGAGTCAATGAAGAAATACAAGGGCAAATCAAAAAATTCCTGGAGACAAATGAAAATGAAAACACGACATGCCAAAATCTGTGGGATACAGCAAAAGCAGTTCTAAGAGGGAAGTTGATAGCAATTCAGGCCTACCTCAACAAAGAAGAAGAATCCCAAGTAGATAATCTAAAAGTGTATCTAAAGGTACTGGAAAAAGAGCAACAAACAAAGCCCAAAATCAGCATAAGGAAGCAAATAATACAAATCAGAGCAAAATAACCAAAATAGAGACTAAGAAAAAAAATAGAAAAATTGATGAAACTAAGAGCTGGTTCTTTGAAAAGGTAAACAAAGTTGACAAACCCTTAGGTAGACTCACCAAGAAAAAAAAGAGAGAAGGCTCCAATAAATAAAAAAAGAAATGTAAGAGGAGAGATTATAACAGACATCTCAGAAATACAAAAGATAATAAGAGAGTAGTATGAAAAGCTATATGCCAACAAATTGGATAATCTAGCAGAAATGGATAAATTCTTGGAAACATGCAACCTTTCAAAACTGGACCAAGAAGAAGTAGAGAATTTGAATAGACCAATCACCAGTAAGGAGATTGAAACAGCAATCAAAAACCTCCCGAAAAATAAAAGTCCAGGACCAGATGGCTTCCCTGGTGAATTCTACCAAACATTCAAAGAAGACTTAATACATATCCTTCTCAAAATCTTCCAAAAAATTGAAGAGGAGGGGAGGATTTCTAACTCATTTGATGAAGCCAACATTATCCTGACACCAAAAAAAAGACAAGGACAACACAAAAAAAGAAAGTTACAGGCCAATTTCACTGATGAGCATCGATGCAAAAATCCTCAAAAAAATACTAGCAAATCGAGTACAACAATAGATTAAAAAGATAATACACCATGATCAAGTGGGTTTCATTCCAGGGATGCAGGGATGGTTCAACATCCACAAATCTATCAACGTGATACACCCCAGTAAGAAAATAAAGAATAAAAATCACATGATCATCTCAATAGACGCAGAGAAAGCATTTGACAAGATACAGTATCCATTTATGATGAAAACTCTAAATAAAATGGGTATAGAAGAAAAACATCCCAACATAATACAGACCATATATGACAAACACACAGCTAATATCATTCTCCATGGAGAAAAACTGAAAGCTATCCCTCTAAGTACAAGAACCAGACAAGGATGCCCACTGTCACCACTCTTATTTAACATAGTATTGGAAGTCCTAGCCAGAGCAATCAGACAAGAAAAAGTAAAAGTGATCCACATTGGAAAAGAAGAAGTGAAACTCTCACTCTTTGCAGATGGCATGATTTTATATCTAGAAAACCCTAAAAGTTCTACTAAAAAAACTTTTGGAAACAATAAAGGAATGCAGTAAAGTGGCAGGATACAAAATCAACATACATAAATCCGTTGTGTTTCTATACACTAACGATGTAGTAACAGAAAGAGAAATTAAGAATACAATCCCATTTAACCATTGCAACAAAAAGAATTAAATACCTAGGAATAAACTTAACCAAAGTGGTGAAAGATCTATACACTGAAAACTATAAAACATTGTTGAAAGAAATCAAGGAAGACACAAAGGAATGCAAAGATAGTCCGTGCTCTTGGACTGGAAGAATTAACATTGTTAAAATGCCCATACTTCCTAAAGCAATCTATAGCTTCAACGCAATCAATATCAAAGTTCCAACAACACTTTTCACAAAAATAGAACAAAGAATCCTAAAATTTATATGGAACAACGAAAGACCCTGAATAGCCAAAGGATTCCTGAGAAAAAAGAACAAAGCAGGTGGTATCACATTCCTTATTTACAAATATACTACAAAGCCATAGTCACCAAAACAGCATGGTACTGGCACAAAAACAGATACACAGATCAACAGATCAACTAATACAGCTCAACAACAAAGAATCCAACAATCCAATTAGAAAATGGGCAAAATATCTGAACAGAGATTTCTCCAAAGAAGATATACAGATGGCCAACAGGCATATGAGAAGATGCTCAACATCATTAGCTATCACGAAAATGCAAATCAAAACTACAATGAGGTATCACCTCACTCCAGTCAGAATGGCTATAATTAACAGGACAGGAAACAACAAATTTTGGAGAGGATGTGGAGAGACAGGAACGCTTTTCACTGCTGGTGGAAGTTCAAACTGGTGCAACCACTATGGAAAGCAGTATGGAGTATAATCAGAAAATTAAGAATAGATCTACCATATAATCCAGCTGTCCCACTGCTGGGTATGTATCCAAAGAACTTGAAAACACAAAGGGAGAAAGATACTTGCACCCCTATGTTCATTACAGCATTATACACAATAGCCAAGACATGGAAGCAACCTAGGTGTCCATCAAGTGACTAATGGATAAAGAAGATGTTGTATTCATACATGATGGACTACTACTCAGCCATAAGAAATGACAAAATCCGTCCATTTGTGACAACATGGATGGACCTTGATGGTATTATGCTGAATGAAATAAGTCAGAGGGAGAAAGTCAAATGCCATATGATCTCACTCATAAGTAGAAGATTAAAACAATGACAAACACACACATAGCATTGGAGATTGGATTGGTGGTTACCATAGGGGAAGGGGGGAGGGGGAGGGCAAAAGGGGTGATTAAGCTCACATGTGAGGGGATGGACTATAATTAGTTTTGGGGTGGTGAACATGATGTAATCTACACAGAATTCGAAATATATTATGATGGACATCCTAAAATAAACAAATAAATGAAAAAATATATATAAGGGTGAAGCGTATGGCATCACAATGCTCAGCTGGATAAGGAGAGGTGGAATGAGGAGTGAAGCAAATGAAACAACCCAGCCCTCTGATGAAAAGCAAGATGAAAATCTGGAAAAGCAATTACGTATGCTGAAGGAGCTGTGCCTACTGACAAAATAAAAGAGGATGATTGAAATAGATTAATTAGATTAGAAGATCTACACTGACCCCATTTCTATACCCACCGCAAATAAAATCTTAGCAGTTCAGAAGGAGAAAATTCAGAAATTGAGCATTCTGACTCCCTAAATTTATCCATGGGATACCTTATTCCAACAGGGGATCTCTGTCAAGGAAATGGCCTGAGAAGAATACTTATGCTGTGGGCTGAGTCAAACATCAGCAGAATTTGGAGTGTCCCGAATTCCAGCTTCTCAGAGATGCATCTCACCACTATTTGTCTACCTCCTCAAGTCATATTGCCAGGAAGGTCCCTCTCTTTATGTGCAGAGTTACCCACCTTTCACCTTTAGTGTGAGGTTTCCAAGAGCTTATCTCCCAGGAGGAAAATAAGCATCTTAGTGAGGAGACTTGAATTTTAAAAGAAAGATCATAACTATCAAACTTTGAGAATTCTGAAATCATGGTTATTGTACATGTTTTATTATGTTTGTTAACTGTTTTCTCTCTCCAAAAGGATTAGCAGGGAAACTGCTTTAAAGTGTTATTACATTACTTTTGTAAAGTGAAAAAGCAGTCGACATATAACAAATACTCATTTATATAAAAAAAAAGACTCATGCTTCTCCTCCAAAGTTTCCTACCTTCCAGTTATGATTTTTGTATTTGATGGCTATTTCCTGAGGCTTAACATTTTTACAGTAGGGGTTAAATATATGCTGGGCCAAATGTTCTATTATTTCTTATATGTTGATCCCTCTTCCCCCAAAAAATCCATCTAAATATTCTTAAAAGGCAGGTTCTTATCTCAGATACCTCGATAGGCCACATACATATGGATTGAAGCTGAACTCATAACTTGTTTTCCTCAAATACTCGTTGATGCAGACAATGTTCTAGTATGCAATGGAGATGTGATGTGAGCTCTGATATCTAGACAACCTACTCTGTCTATGCAAAAGTCAGAAGGGGGATCAAATGACAGCATGGGTCATACAGGCGGAGTGGGGCAGGAAAGGATCACCAGACCAGTGCTTATTAAATGCTCTTTGTCACTTTGATTTTGGGCCAAAAAATAAACCAAACCAAAAAACAGTGGAGAAAAGACAAGAATACAAAGGAGAGAAAGTGAAGCCACCTTCAATAATTCAAAATGCCTGTAGGAGAATGTACTTTTAACATAAGATTAATAAAAATGGCATATTTCTTTGGGTTTTTTGGTGCAGCATGAGTAATAATGATAATGCCTATTTAACAACGTTTTGATATAGAGTCGAAATTCACATTTTTTTGGTTATTCTTCAAAGAAAACTTTCTCTGAAGCCTGAGCTACAGTTAAAAAAACAAAAAAAGAAAGCTTGTTGTATTGCTGGCCTGGTGGGGCAGCAGTTGGGTGCACACGTTTCGCTTTGGCTGCTCAGGGTGTGGCGGATCGGATGCCTGTTGCAGACATGGCACCACCTGCTAAGCCATGCTGTGGTAGGTGGTGCACATATAAAGTAGAGGAAAATGGGCACAGATGTTAGCTGCGGGCCGGGCTTCCTCAGTAAAAAGAGGAGGATTGGCAGCAGATGATAGCTCAGGGCTGATCTTCCTCAAAAAGAAAAAAAAAAAAGCTTATTGGAGGAACTGAAAATGAACATCTGTGTGCCTGGAGTTGTTTAATGAGTGGTACAATGGCATGGAAAGAGTTAAAGAGGTAACAGATGCAAGATCTTGCTGGAACCTTGATGAAATTTGCCTTTCATTTGAAGTGCAACTGGTCACCATTAACAGATTTGAGGTAGCTGAGGAACATGATCTGCATTGAGATACTGAAAGATCATTCATTCTGGATACTGTGTACAAAGAGGTTGGGGAAGAATTTAAGTGGAGAGACAATTAGGGAGCTGTTGCATAGTCCAGGTAAGAGGTGATGTTGGATTGGAAAAGAGTGATCATGGAAATGGAGAGATTGTACTACTGAATCATTCTTCACAATTCTTCTCTGATATATTGTCCCTTTTTGTGGAGTTTCTTTTTATCCAGTTTTCAGTTTTCTATCCAGGGTAATTTTTCCAAAAATATTTGTAACCTGGCTGTGTTCGTGGGTG